>NC_090935.1:1298500993-1299726138 GCF_040938575.1 Ambystoma mexicanum | reverse complement strand
CGAAAACAGTGTCAGAGAGCTCTGAATGTCCCAAAAATATATGCAGCCTGAAAAGGGCATTAATCCGCATCCTGGCCCGCTGAAATTCCCCAAAATATTTTTGGCCCAAAAAATGCATCCTATATCCCTGAAGTTCAGAAAATGTTGGCAGCACAAAACAGGCCTTAAAATACATATGAGGCCTGCAAAAATGTAGAAAACTTTGGAGGCCCAAAAAAGGGGTTTACAGGCATCATAGACCCCCTAAAGTCCAGAAAATGTTGGTGACCCGAAAACAGTGTCAGAGAGCTCTGAATGTCCCAAAAACGTTTGCAGCCTGAAAAGGGCATTAACCCACATCCTAAACCCCTGAAATTCCCAAAAACATTTTTGGCCCGAAAAATGCATCCTACACCCCTGAAAGTTCAGAAAATGTTGGCAGCCCCAAAAAGGCCTTAAAATGCATCTTATTCCTGCAAAAATCTTGATAACTTTCGAGGCCCAAAAAAGGGGCCTTTTTGAAAGTATTCTAAGAACACTGGTAATGTCCGCGGACATTAAAAGTTTCCATAGGCCATAGTTGAAATGTTTTACTCTATGGATGTGATATGCTGCTGTGGAGATGGAGACGGGTGCAGCATCATCATCATCATCTAGACCCCATAAAGTCCAGAAAATGTTGGTGACCCGAAAACAGTGTCAGAGAGCTCTGAATGTCCCAAAAATATTTGCAGCCTGAAAAGGGCATTGACCCGCATGCTAGACCCCTGAAATTCCCCAAAATATTTTGGCCACGAAAAATTCATCCTACACCCCTAAAAATTCAGAAAATGTTGGCAGCACAAAAACGGCCTTAACATACATATTAGGCCTGCAAAAATGTAGAAAACTTTGGAGGACCAAAAAAGGGGTTTACAGGCATCCTAGACCCCCTAAAGTCCAGAAAATGTTGGTGGCCCAAAAACTGTGTCAGAGAGCTCTGAATGGCCCAAAAACGGTTGCAGCCTGGAAAGGGCATTAACCCACATCCTAAACCCCTGAAATTCCCAAACACATTTTTGGCCTGAAAAATGCATCCAGCACCCCTGAAAGTTCAGGAAATGTTGGCAGCCCCAAAAAGGCCTTAAAATGCATCTTATTCCTGCAAAAATCTTGATAACTTTGGAGGCCCATAAAAGGGGTTTACATCCTAGACCCCATAAAGTCCAGAAAATGTTGGTGACCCGAAAACAGTGTCAGAGAGCTCTGAATGTCCCAAAAATATTTGCAGCCTGAAAAGGGCATTAATCCACATCCTGGCCCCCTGAAATTCCCCAAAATATTTTTGGCCCAAAAAATGCATCCTACATCCCTGAAGTTCAGAAAATGTTGGCAGCACAAAACAGGCCTTAAAATACACATTAGGCCTGCAAAAATGTAGAAAACTTTGGAGGCCCAAAAAAGGGGTTTACAGGCATCCTAGACCCCCTAAAGTCCACAAAATGTTGGCGGCCCAAAAACTGTGTCACAGAGTTCTGAATGTCCCAAAAACATTTGCAGTCTGAAAAGGGCATTAACCCTGTCGGGGGGGGGATTCTGCCGGGGTCGGCCGGGCCGTCCGCAGACCTCCGGGCAGGGAGGCCCCAACTCCTCCCGTGTATATCTCGGATCGAGACAGAGTATGAGGCACACACAAGGAGCAAGGCAACTTCTGCCGTTTATTATGCAAACGGCAGGGATGGGTCAAGGAGCGTACGCGTTCGTCCTGACACACACACAATAGTGGGGCTCGCAGGCCCTTTTTACTACATTATGACGCGCTACTTGCGTCATTCCAAAAAGTTACCAAAAGAACCTATCGCCACTCTTGATTGGTTGCTCGAGTGGTGGGGTTAGTATAGTACGCATATAGAGAATGATATTAGTGGTTAAGATGTAGTCAGGTGGTATATCTGGGTTGTCCCTACAATTAGATACATAAGAATTGTTACATGAAGACCCCTGAGGATTGGCTAACGTTACTGACGTCTGAGATAAGAACCTCATGTTCTGATTGGTGCATCCGTGAGCTCCCCAGCCTGGGACCACCGTTGTTCCCAGCACACGGTGCACCTGTGGTTGCAACAGTGTTTCAATATGGGTACGTGCAGGCAATGTGAGGATTTATTCATAGGTGGGAGACTGACCGTTCCCACTGTAGCAGGTGTCCATTGAGCCTTTCAAGTGTGTCGGCCTGCGTCTCGTAGCGAGGTACCCAGACGCCTTTTCTCTCCTGGGTTTTGGCATCTCGTCTGGTTCGGCTTGGTCACGTGGGGAGGGACCGTGTTTGAGGCATAATTCTGCACAATTAATATTGTTTTTCCACTGTATGTCTGGTTTAATTTGCAGATATGATTTTAACATTGGTACGTGGAGTGCGAGGTTGCAACATCGTGCCTTTGAAGATTTGTTTCTTGACTGTGGGTTTGCAACATTACGACCTTGGCTGGTTGCTCCACTGGGTTCTTTCTGCAGGCTCAGCAACCTGACTTTTGCTTTGTTAATGTCCACGGGAACTCTTGCTTGAGGCCTACTTGGGCCTGGTGCACGAGTAATCCATTTAGTGCATGGATGCTTTAGGTTATAGTGGCATACAGTTTCATGGCCAGTATCGTGTTTCCATTATATCTCTCATGATGGTAACGGGTTTCAAGAGAAGCGTGAGCAAGCGTTATAAATGAGCTCATGGTGCGTCTTGCGTTTCTGCATTCTGAAAGCCTATGTAAAAATAATAAAGATGCACGTCCGTGAATAAGCCTGTCGCCTACGTCAGAGCACTGAGTATGTTCTTCGTGTAGATTGGTGTGGAAATGTTCAGCGTGTATAATAGTTCAGCGGTGCTTCCCGTTATCTAGGTCGTCATGGCATCTCTAACGATGTGTAGATTTCAGTCTAGTTGGTCCGTGCCGCAGGTGTCGGCATGGCCAGTGCGGGCTGTTGGGCAGGCAGATGGACACATCCGTATGTTTCTGTACCAGGGTATTTGGTCATCTGGTAAATGGGCAAACTCTTCTCGTGGCGGGTGTCTGGGCCGCGACCCTCTAGGCCAAGCGCGAGAGGTGAAGGACGGGAGTCTGGTTTTCCATTCTCCCACTTCAGTCCCCCCTCTGGTCGACTTGTCGACCACAAACATATCCTTCTCGTTATCTCCTCTTACTCTCCATATCTTGGTTATCCCTCCGAGATGTCCATAATGGTTTACGTGATCTTCAAATGACCAATACATGTATTCGCATGTTCCTCCAGGAGTACAGTACACCCATCTTCCTATGTAGCTCCTAGGGTTCCTTGGGTTCTCGATCTTCACTGATGGTGGGTCTAGATGATTGGCGATGATTTGGGTGCGCAACTTCTCCCTTTCGTGTATTATCACACCTGTGTGCTGGCCGTCATCCGCTGGCATCAAGGGGTGCATTCCCACCATTTCCAGCAACTCATCAGTTGAGCGCGCCTTCCGGGCTTTCCAAAATCTAATTATTATCAGTGCAGCTCCAGCCAAAATAGCACATCCCACTATTATTTTCAGTCCATCTGACAGCCAAGATGGCATCCATGACCATAATAGTGAAAACCAGCTTTTATCCTTGTTTACGCCGTTACTTTCGTCCATCATTTTGGAGTGCATCTGGGCCAATTGTGAAACTGCTTCTGTTAGTGTACCATTGTCGGCATCGTTGGCAGGTATGAACGTGCAGCATGATTGTCCTATCTTTGCACAAACTCCTCCTTCCATTGCTGTGAGAAGGTCCAATACATATCTGTTCTGTAGTGCCACCATCCTTACAGCTCGCAGCTCCTCTTTAATTGCGTTAAACCCATTTACTGTCGAATTTATGGTCATCATTAGTTCCCATCTGGTTATTTGCAGCCATTTTGCGTTTGCGTATGCCTGCAGTCCCGGATGTATTATTGAGGAGAAGAACATTGCTGCTCTGCTGAATAGTCTGTGTTCTGGCGGTATTGATGTTAGTTCCGTTTCCGACCTTCCCCACAGATAATTTCCTGTTAATGGCTCTCCTTGTCTTTTTCTCCTGTTTAGGACAGTATCATTGCTGTTGGTCCTGTTTTCTTGCTCCTTCTGGAGTGGTGCAGATCTCTTTCTTCTCCTGTCTCCTTCATCCATTTTCGGAAATTTCGCCACATCGACATGCTTCTTAGGTACCACTAGTGATGGTACATTGACGTGTACCATTGTGCACACACCACTCCACAGGGGAGGCAGTGTATGATATGCCTTTTCTCCACAGGCCCAATAATGGTCCATTATTACTGCTGTTCCCGCTCCCCCCTCAGGTAACTCCATCACACTTGCACAATTGGTGTTATATCCCACGTCCACCTCTCCTTTATGCTGGTAACATACTTTGGGCGCAGTCAATGGTAATATAGTTATCGGGTCTTCATCTTCTTCTACCCACGTGAGCATTGGTACATACTTGATCCATGTCGTCCAACATCGATGATTGTGTGTCTCGATGGTTGAGATAGTTTCTTTTGTTACCATGTTGCTGCCAACCACTCCTATCTCCCAGCTGGTACCCAGGAACACCTTTCCTGTTATCGTCAGTAATGGCCTCTCCCAGCATCCTTGTTTACCCGGAACTTCCGTGGCGTACCAATCACATGGTAGATACTGCAGTGTTACCTTCTTTGTTTCTCCTTTTTCAGGGCCACTTGTTATGTATCTGAATGCTTCAGCATGTAAACTGGTCTTGTGATAACTCAGATAGGTCTTGAGGAAGTTGTTTTCATATGGGTATGAGTCTCGTGTTTTCCATGTCATGTGCACTACTGTTCCTTGGAATCTTCCTTTCGTTTGGAACAGGGCCAAATATATTATGCACTGTGCTGTTTTTTCATCTATTTCTGTGGCAACAAATGTTCGTGAAGCGCTCATGGCGTATGGTATTAATGAGCAAACGTAACAGCTATCCTCAGTTGTCTGCTTACCAATGCGGGTCATGTGCTGGTACCATATGTTGTTTGTGACGTGTGCTGAATCTTGTACATAATTATCAATACCTTTATTGTCTGAGTATGTGCTGCGTTTAACTTTATTTCGCTTTTGTTCATTGTTACTGTTACCACCTGACGTAACACCTGTTGCAGCAGGGAGGTGGGGTACATTAGGTTTGGGTGCAGCAAAAAAACTCATAGCATAGCTGTACTGCCATACAGAGGCAGCCAAAACTCCGGTGATCATAAAAATCCCTATTATTTTTATTACATATTCTAACCTCACCGACATTTTTGCTCTTACCTTGCTGCAGTCCTGGCAGCGTATTCTTGCGACGTTAAAGTTGCCCGCCTAAAAATTCTCAAAAAGTGCTTGTTATTAAATGTTAGTTTTGTTTCATTAAGCTCTCCCTATCAAATAGTCATTCAGTGCCCAGGTGAAGAGTTGCTCCCACGCTACTCTAAGTGATCGGTCTCTCAAGACCGGCAAGTATGGGCGGAGGTGGGGCATGTAATTTTCTATGGCCAGGAGGAAGGCCGTGTAGTATACACGTACCCTTTTCTTTTTTAAGTATGTTGGCCTTTTTATTTCGTATACAAATTGGTGTGACAATTCTTCTGGGTAACTATCGTCTGGCAGCACCATCTACGCCTGCACACTGAATTTGTTAGATAACTTTTCTTAACAATACAATATTACGCAGCTCCTGTATGTGCGAGAGAAAAAGAGAACATTCACGTGTTTACATGTGTATTGGTGCAAGCGAAGTCCTTAGTTTTTATTACAATTGTATTTAGTAGTCAATGGGGGGGGGGGGTTTGCTCAGATGGCGGGAGCAGTTTTACTCTTTGAACGTGTGACCATGGGGTGGGCAGTGTGGGGATCACCCCCTTCTTCGTCCGTTATTCTCTCCGAGGGAACAATTGGGTCGTTGTCTGTGGTTGTGTTTTCTTCCGCTGCCGGGGATGTTGTTGGCGTTTTTCCAATGGACCTGTCGTTGGCGCTGGGGCGGGTCTGCAGTTTGTAGATTTTTACATCATGCAGGTGGTTCCACGCACGCTTATCCTTTAGTTTTACTGCTCTTGTTGATACGTCCTCTACTAAATGGGGGCCAGTGAACCTCTGCTGGTTCCACTTTCTATTAAAATTTCGAAGTAGTACGTGGTCACCTTTGGCAAGTTGGCACAAGTTCTCCTTTCCCAATTCTGTATTTTCGTCTATTTCTTGGTTGCTGGTGGACCCGCCCCGTGTGCGCTCGAGCTGTTGAGACACAAACACAACGCTAGTAATCAAAGAAGACACATATTGATACATTTCATCACCTAACACATTCGCAGAACTTTCTTGGTCGGTGAATGCCCTTGACGTTGGTGTTAGGGGAAGGCGCATTTGGCGTCCAGTAACCACCTCGTGTGGGGTGAGGTGGTGGTCGGACCCTGGCCTGTTTCTAAGTTCGAACAGTGCTAACGGAAGGCAATACAACCAACTTTTCTTTGTTGTTTGCTGTATTTTAGCAATTGCCTCCTTCAATAGGCCATTCAGGCGTTCACATACACCATTAGCCTGTGGGTGGTACGCACATGCAAATTTGTGTTTAATGTTCAGTAGGGATGTGATATGCTGGAACATTTCATTTGCGAAATGGGGTCCGTTGTCTGATCTTAACACCTCGCACACTCCCCACCTGGGGAATACCTCCCTTACTATAAATTTGGCTGCTCTAAACGCATCAGGGTGTGAACAGGGCCCTGCTTCGATCCACCTAGAAAATGGGCATACTACTACTATCATGTATCTATTGCCTTGACAAATGTTGATCATATCAACATAGTCAATGTGGAGGTGCCGAAAAGGTCCTTCTGGTCGGGGTATGGTACCTCTTATCACCTTTAAAGTATGACCGGCCGTGAACTGTTGACATGTAAGGCAATTGCTGATAAAATTTGACACATGGGATGTTAACTCGGGACAGAACCAATCTTCTCTAATTCGTGCTGCTATTATTTCTTTGCCTGTATGGGCAGGGTGATGTAATTGGTTCAAGGCGGTATTTAACAATGCCAATGGTATTACAACTTTCCCAGTGCCACCCTGGCGCCATAGTGCGTCGGTTGGTGACATTGTGCATCCTCTTTTCACCCATACTTCTTTTTCGGCCATTGGTGCAGCCGCTTGTAACTCCATAATCTGGGTGGCTGGGAGATGGGTGTACCCTTCTTTTATTAACATCTCCCTCGCTATTCCCCTCCCTCTCCCTCTCTGTGAGTCTGTGGGGTTCCATATCTCACCAAAATATGCAGCATATTTTGCATGTGCGTCTGCTGCTGCATTTCCTTTTGATATATAGTCTTCTCCATTGGTGTGTGCGGTGCATTTTACTAGGGCTAGTTCTTGGGGATCGTTTATTACTTCAATTAGTTCAGCCAACAAGAGGGCATGTTGTACTGGAGTGCCGTCAGCTCTCCTAAACCCTCTTCTTCTCCACTTTGATAGCCCTGAGTGGACAGTGGATGTAACATATGCACTGTCGGAATATATAGTAACTTTTTTATCAAAACTTTCCTTTAGTGCCAATATGAGTGCAACCAGTTCCGCCGCTTGAGCAGAGTAATGCTGTGGTAATTGTACACACTTAATAGCCACACACACTGGCGCTTCCATCATTTGTACTACTGCTGCCCCAGTCCTCCTTATCCCGTCTCCTTGATCAATAGTTGATGACCCATCAATAAACAAAAGCTCACCTCCCTCTAGTGCGTTTTCTTCAACTTTCCTAGTACATGAGTACATCTCAGTTACTTGGGTGCAGTCGTGGGCGTAATCTCCCTCTTCAATTACTTCTGCTAGGAACCTTGCAGGGTTAACCGTGCTACATCTAACAATTGCCAGTTCAGCTTTGGACAAAATAATCTCATAACCTGTTGCCCTCTGTGTCGTCAGTGTGGACTTAGGTTTATTCAATATCGCAAATAGTGCATGTTCTACAAATAGTGTAGTTGGACACCCCATAGTTATTGATGATGCTTTTTCTACTGCAAATGCAGCTGCAGCAAGACCTTGTTCGCAAGAGAATTGTCCTAACATTATTGGATCTAAGTGACCGCTGTAAAATGCTACTGGTTTATAGCCCATGCTAGTCTTTTGGGCCAATACTGCTTTCATTACTGCTGAGTCGCAATGTGAAAATATAAAAAATCGTCGCTCATAGTCTGGGGATGCTAGTACTGGAGCAGTTGATATTGCTTCTTTTAATTCATCAAATGCCTCCTTCATTTCCATAGTCCATCCCAACTTTTTCTCCCCTTTATTTGCTTCCTTCAAACCCTCAAGCAGGGGTCCTATGTAAGAACTGTAATCAAATACCCATGCTCTACAGTAGTTGCACAGTCCCAGAAATTGCTGCAGTTCTCTTACAGTCTGTGGCACGGGAGTGCCTGATATTGCCTGTGCTCTTTGTGGTGCAATCCTTCTTCCATGTTGTGATATCAGTTGGCCAATGTAAAGTACCTGTTCCTGACAGTATTGTATCTTTTCCATGTCTACCTTGTACCCCTTTTCAGCCAATATCGTCAACATTTTTAATGAGTCCTCTCTACATTTATCTTCATTTGTACTGCAAATTATTATGTCATCCACATACTGTAACACTGTGCTTTCCAACTCAACGTTACCCAAATCCATCTGTATTACCCTATTGAAAATTGAAGGTGATTCACAATATCCCTGTGGTAATCTGGTATGTTTCCACTTCCTATTTCGGTAAGTGAAGCTTGTCAAGTCTTGTGAGTCTGGGTGTAATGGTATTGAGAAAAAAGCATTTTTAAGGTCAATCACTGTAAACCGTGATGCTTCTGCTGGAATGCCACACAAAATTGTGGCCGGGTTTGCTGTTACTGGATACTCTGCTTCTACTATGTTGTTCAACGGTCTGAGGTCCTGTATGAACCGCCAAGACCCTCCTTTAGCCTTGCGCACCGGGTACACAGCTGTGTTGCATGGGGATTCTGAGGGGACCAATATGCCATTGTTTATAAGGGCTGTTATGGTTTCGTATATGCCCTCATCTGCCTCTCTTGACAATGGGTATTGTTTCACTCTTGGTAGTATGGCACCCTTTTTTAATTTTATCCTTACACCCCCTATGCTTTTAATGCATCCTACATCATAAGGGCTAATAGTCCATAATGATTTTGGCACCTTTGACATATCTTCTTTAAAAAATGGGACTGGTGTGCCAGCGGGTGCCTCAAGTGCCATTGCAATTTTCTGTGCCACTTGTTTGTGAGCCACTGTTAGCCACATTTCTACACTCATCATGAACACCATTTCATTTTCCTCCTTTTCTTCTGAAAACAACTCTTCATCTGACACCTGGGTCAGCCTACATCCTTCTGCTAGTGCTATCACCGCCCTCCATGCTCTCCCTTCTTTATCTTGGGCGTGCACAGCAACATAATCAGCTGTTGCAATAATGCTCTCAATGTCCACTGCAAGGACCTTCCCTTCCAGTTCATTAGCTGGTGTTTCTGGTCGGAATAGATAGGCTGCTGGTCTCCTCCATATTTTCCCTCCTATCCCTGGCATCCATGCAAATGCCATGTCTGTTCCGTACTGGAATAGCTCGCCGTCTACCGGCTCCGCCCTGATCGCTATCTGTCCACAGTATGCTTGCAAAATCTGTCGTGCTGCAAGCATGTTAATCCCTGGAGTAGAGCAAATTATGCCATCCTCTGTAAAGGAGATCGTCATATTTAATCTGTTCATTATGTCCCTCCCCAGTATGTTTACTGGTGAGGCACTATAATACAAAAGTGGTACTGACAGATCGTAATCTCCAATAGATAGCGGAACGTTATCAGTAAATGGAACCAACCCTTTAGCCCCAGAAAACCCTTGTGTGTTCATGGCTTCGCCTGACATCTTAAACTTACCTTCCCTTATGCAAGACCGGGTTGCCCCGGTGTCAACAAGGAATGATAATTTTTTGTCACCTATCGTTACCTCTATGCGTGGCTCCTCCGCACTATTAGGTGTTACTGACAGGATGGGACACACCAAGGCCGTCTGTGGGCTGTCCTATTGGGGGTACAATGACTGGCCATTCCCTGTGTAAGGGTTGTGTCCCAACACCGTCACCCCACCCAATTGCGTTCGTTCAGGTTGTGGTGGTGGTTGTATTAACGCTGCACCAGTTACTTGTGGCAGGTATTGTTTTATTTGTTGTTGTGGTAGGGAATAGTGTTGGTCACTCCCTTGTGGTGACATCTGCTGTGGTTGTATGCCCTGCTGTTCTTGTGATGTCCTATGTTGTGCTTGTTCGTTCCATGCTGGTGTTCCTGGCCTGACCCTGCATGTACGTGACATGTGTCCTAATAGTCCGCAGCTCCAACACACGGGTGGTTCCCTGTTTTGCCATGGGAAGTTCCCTGTGTTGTCCTGGTATACTGGTTGCCCTGTCTGGTAGTTATTTCTGAGTCCCCCAGCCTGTTGTTGGGTATTATATCCGTATCCTCTTCCCCTCATAAACCCTCCTCTCCCTCTATTATAATTATAATACCCAGCTCCTTGCATTGGGTACCCTCCTCCCATGTTCTGTGCGTGTGATTGCAGAGGCAGCACTTGCTCTATTACCTCTTGTGGAGGCGCTATTTGAGCTGGATTTTGTGCAGCCACTACTTGCGTTGGGCTTTGGGCCATTGGTGTTGGCGCAGTTATTAGTGCCCCTTCCATGGTATATTTAGTAAGTTTTTTCTGTACTAATTTGGCCTCTTCTGTTTTCCTGTCCTCTTCCTTTTGTTTCATTTTTCCTTGCCATGTTCTACAGTGATGTACTATAGTCAGTTGTATTTCCGGCCATGGTTTTGCTTCCATCCCCACTACTTTCTTTAATTGTCTCTGAACTCCTTCTGGGAGCCCTTGTACTAGTATATGATAAAATATGGCTGGTGTTTTGTCCCATTGTTCTCTAGTTTCCATGCGCCACTTCTCTTGAATATCCTGGATATAATCAACAGGATCCTCGTTCTCACCCATCTTACGGGAAGTAATGGCTCCTATGTCTGATGTGTCTGGGTACTGCACTCTTAGTGCCTGCCATAGCGCATGTCTGCAGTTTGCAAATGGTGCCCCATCATGCGATGTGTTTGTTATTGTTACCCCATGGAATCCCGCTCTTTTCCAAATGTCATCCGCTCTATCCCCTAATATTGATATTAACAGGCCCTTAACATCTCCCACTGCTAGTTTCTGTCCTGCGGTGTGTTTTTCCATTTCATATATCCATTTACCCGCACCTCCACTTAATGATGGGAGCCTACATTTTATGTTTTCCTTATCCGTATGTTTCCAAGGTACATACTGTGGTCTAACCCCTCCTCTCTCCAGCAGTGGCATTACATTCTGTCTTGTGTCATCCTTTATGCTCCATGATGTTAACTCTTCACACCCCTCCTCTTCCCCCATTCCTTTTACTACTTCAAATCCTTCCTTACTACCTCTTCTCCTACCTCCCTCTTCTTCCTTTCCCCTTTTTTCATCCTTTCCTGTGTTCAATATGGGCACGTCTGTTTGCCTGTCTTGCCTGCGACTAGGGAGGTCCCTAAGCCGACATGCATAAGGTGTAACTTCGTCCATGAAGGGTGCGAGCTTTATTCTGTGCAGAGAGCGTGCAGTTGTTGAACATGTGGGGTGTGGCGTTAGAGAGCGTGATGGTGATGTGGGTGGCGTGTGTTGGTTGGTGAGCGTCGGTGGCGTGTGTTCGTTAGTTTGTGTTTCTCCCATTCTTTTCACTTCCTCCTTACTTCTCTCCAGCTCCTCCCATCTTCTACTCACCCATGGCGAATCTATGTTTGTTCTAGTGAGGTATAGCTTATCTAAGCTTTCCCTTTCACTCTTCCTTCCATCCTCACTACAAAAATCATTCATAAATTGCGCCCCCCACTCTGCCTTTTTTCCTTTTATTGTTACAGTTTTTAAGTCTATTAGGTCTCCCTCTTCCTTTCCGTTGTTACCACCTGTTCCCCTTAGTGCTGACGTTGTTGCTACCTCTCTATTTTTATATACTTCTCCCCATCTTTCACTCTCCCTCTTACTCTCTTCTCTCTCCCCTTCACTCCTCTCCTCCATCTCCCTACTATTTTCCTCTCTTTTCCTTTTTAATTCCTCCATTACTTCGTTGCTCATCTGTTCCAATATCCTTTCATCCTCTCTCCTCCTTTCCCATTTCACCCTTTCTCTTTCTACTATACTCTCTATTACCTTCCCCTCTTCATATTTTTTAGCTGTCTCTGATATTATCCTCCTCCTCCATATTTCCATTTCTTTTTCATTTTCTTCTTCTTCCTTCTTCTTCTCCCTCATCACTACTCTTGATACCCTTTCTCCTCCTGCTTTTACCCTTACAGCTTCCCTCTTTCTCTCCTCACTTTGCTCCCTTAATTTTTCCAATTCGTCCTTACCTTCTTTCCTTTTCCTCACTCTCTCTCTTTCCTCCCCCTCAAGTTGTTTTATCAGTTCATTCTGCTCATCCCTTAGTTTAGCTAATCTTTCCTCCAAAATCTCTTCCTTCTGCCGTAGCAGCTCCTCTCCCCTCATTTCACTCTCTCTTTCACTATCCTCGTTTGTTCTCTTTACCGCCTCCCTTTCCTCTCCAGTTAGTGATCCTCGTAATTTCAACAATATCTGTGCAGCTACCCACTCATCGTTTCCTATCTCTACAGTCTGCTCTTCTCTCCTCCCGTCCCCCATTGGTATCTTTCCATGAGCCACATATGGTGGAGGGCTGTATGCCGGGTTTGAGTATCCTTCAGCCGCCCTTAACTGTCCTTTTATTTCTCCTAATTCTCTTAAAGGGTACAACCCTCCTCCCTCTGTTTTCACTCCCGGTGTTAAGGATATCTCATTGCTCGGTTCCTGTTTTATGTCAGCTAATTTATCAACCTTTCCTCCACCCAGTTTTTCATTCCCCATATTCTTTGTTCCTTCACTCTCCTTTTCCCCATCCGTTCCTTCTTTCTTAATCTCCTTTTCTTCCGGTGTTTCCCCCATAGTGAACATTCCATTTGGTCCTGGTCTAGACCCCTGGAACATCCTCCATAAGTTAAACACCTCCACATGGTTTGCCAACTTCTTCCCCTTGTATGTATTGTGCAGATGGTTTAATAGTGAATGTTGGGCATATGGGTCAAAGCTACCATTAGGCGGCCATGGTGTCAACATTTTGTTGTCCGTCCCCTGGGTCCACTCTATGCTGTACTTAATTAACTTCTCCCTATGTGGTGGCAGTGTGGTGCATATATGTTGTAGTGGGGTAGTGAGGGTATTCCCCCACCCTCCCAACCCTCTCCCGTATGACATACTAGCGCACCCTTTCTTACCCTTCCCCTTGCTACCAGTTTGCAACATACAACCTTTTATTGCTTACCTTGCCCCGCAAGTGTGGGGACTTACGACAATCCTTTGACAAATTATGCAATGATAATAATCACAAAAAAAAAAAAAAAATTATAAAACAAATATATTTATGATGTTATATTATATTCCTTCCCCTACGGCCCCCTGCGGCCGAAGCGCACGCAGCCCCCTGCAGCTGCGTACCCCTTACGACGATCTTACACAGTCGTCCTTTTTCCCCGTTCTCCTCCCACCTTTACACTTGCCGTGGCCGGCGTTCTCCGTGCGCAGCCACGCCCCCTTCCCCTTCTCCTCTTTGATCCACTCGTTTATCGTTTATCTCCGTGTCCGCTCCTTTATCATGTTTCTCTTCCCCACCAATGTCAAACCCAAAGCTTCTTGTGTTCACGATATCTTACTAAATCCCTACTGGTGACGTCACCTATTTCTTCGAACTACTGGTATATTCGTGTTATGTTCTTTAAATTCAAAATACACTTGCAATCTACCCCGCTAACCCTACAGCTGTCTTCCTGTCTCTCCTGGAACAAGGTAATCTCATCAATACTATAACCGGACTGCGCACGCTGCGTCGCCTCGCGTGTGATACGCCCCTCAACAGGAGGGCTTAACCAGCCAATTATCTTCCGTTTTGGGCAACTACGTAACTAGCCACCGCCCACAGGGAAACGTCATCTACCTATCGAGTTTCTTGCTCGAACAATAGGGAACCTCATCTACCTATCGAGTTTCTTGCTCGAACAATAGGGAACCTCATCTACTCATTGAATGATAAATGTCAAATCGTAGGAAACCACACACACCCACCCTCACACGTAGTCGCGATTTAGGCCAATCAGTGTCTTTCGAGCGGCTGCACGTGATGTTTTCGTGCCCCGCCCCCCTCTTTCGCGTAACGTTAGCTTTTTGTTGCGAGCGTCTGCACGTGTTGTTCTCGTGCCCTGCCCCCCTCTTTCGCGTAACGTTAGCCGCCTTCTCTCGCACTCAATTCACTACCATTCATTCCATTATCATCACTCAATTAAACCTTCACCCCACCTTTTTACAATACCTCCCTCCTCCCTTATTTACTTCCGCCCCCTCCCTCACAATTTCGCATTGCTTGTTGTGCGTGTCATGCTCACCAAGTTCCCTCGATGCAGGGCCGCTCGACTGCGTGCACCCCTCCAAGCGGCTCGCCACCTCCCCTCGTCTGGACCACGTCTGGACACTCGCCGACCGCGGGCGGGATACTTCTCAACCGGCTCCCGAGGGCCAATATCCGGATTGCGCTGTCCGGTCCTCTCGCAGCTCCGCGATGGTCCTGTAGTCCTCAGAAGGGGGCAACGGCAGAGGGGGCCGCGCCGCCGGGCCTCCCCGCAACGGGAGTGCCTGGAAAAATAAAAAATAAAAGTCGATCTTAAACAGATCTCAGCAGTGCCTCCAACTTGTCGGGGGGGGATTCTGCCGGGGTCGGCCGGGCCGTCCGCAGACCTCCGGGCAGGGAGGCCCCAACTCCTCCCGTGTATATCTCGGATCGAGACAGAGTATGAGGCACACACAAGGAGCAAGGCAACTTCTGCCGTTTATTATGCAAACGGCAGGGATGGGTCAAGGAGCGTACGCGTTCGTCCTGACACACACACAATAGTGGGGCTCGCAGGCCCTTTTTACTACATTATGACGCGCTACTTGCGTCATTCCAAAAAGTTACCAAAAGAACCTATCGCCACTCTTGATTGGTTGCTCGAGTGGTGGGGTTAGTATAGTACGCATATAGAGAATGATATTAGTGGTTAAGATGTAGTCAGGTGGTATATCTGGGTTGTCCCTACAATTAGATACATAAGAATTGTTACATGAAGACCCCTGAGGATTGGCTAACGTTACTGACGTCTGAGATAAGAACCTCATGTTCTGATTGGTGCATCCGTGAGCTCCCCAGCCTGGGACCACCGTTGTTCCCAGCACACGGTGCACCTGTGGTTGCAACAGTGTTTCAATATGGGTACGTGCAGGCAATGTGAGGATTTATTCATAGGTGGGAGACTGACCGTTCCCACTGTAGCAGGTGTCCATTGAGCCTTTCAAGTGTGTCGGCCTGCGTCTCGTAGCGAGGTACCCAGACGCCTTTTCTCTCCTGGGTTTTGGCATCTCGTCTGGTTCGGCTTGGTCACGTGGGGAGGGACCGTGTTTGAGGCATAATTCTGCACAATTAATATTGTTTTTCCACTGTATGTCTGGTTTAATTTGCAGATATGATTTTAACATTGGTACGTGGAGTGCGAGGTTGCAACATCGTGCCTTTGAAGATTTGTTTCTTGACTGTGGGTTTGCAACATTACGACCTTGGCTGGTTGCTCCACTGGGTTCTTTCTGCAGGCTCAGCAACCTGACTTTTGCTTTGTTAATGTCCACGGGAACTCTTGCTTGAGGCCTACTTGGGCCTGGTGCACGAGTAATCCATTTAGTGCATGGATGCTTTAGGTTATAGTGGCATACAGTTTCATGGCCAGTATCGTGTTTCCATTATATCTCTCATGATGGTAACGGGTTTCAAGAGAAGCGTGAGCAAGCGTTATAAATGAGCTCATGGTGCGTCTTGCGTTTCTGCATTCTGAAAGCCTATGTAAAAATAATAAAGATGCACGTCCGTGAATAAGCCTGTCGCCTACGTCAGAGCACTGAGTATGTTCTTCGTGTAGATTGGTGTGGAAATGTTCAGCGTGTATAATAGTTCAGCGGTGCTTCCCGTTATCTAGGTCGTCATGGCATCTCTAACGATGTGTAGATTTCAGTCTAGTTGGTCCGTGCCGCAGGTGTCGGCATGGCCAGTGCGGGCTGTTGGGCAGGCAGATGGACACATCCGTATGTTTCTGTACCAGGGTATTTGGTCATCTGGTAAATGGGCAAACTCTTCTCGTGGCGGGTGTCTGGGCCGCGACCCTCTAGGCCAAGCGCGAGAGGTGAAGGACGGGAGTCTGGTTTTCCATTCTCCCACTTCAACCCGTATGCTAGTCCCCTGAAATTTCCCAAAATATTTTGGCCACAAAAAATTCATCCTACACCCCTGAAAATTCAGAAAATGTTGGAAGCCCAAAAAAAGGCCTTAAAATGCATCTTATTACTGCAAAAATCTTGATAACTTTGGAGGCCCAAAAAAGGGTTTTACAGGCATCGTAGACCGCCTAAAGTCCAGACAATGTTGGTGCCCAAAAACGGTGTCAGAGAGCTCTGAATGTCCTAAAAACATTTCAGCCTGAAAAGGGCATTAACCCACATCCTAGACCCCTTAAATTCCCCAAAAAATTTTGGCCAGAAAAATGCATCCTACATCCCTGAAAGTTCAGAAAATGTTGGCAGCACAAAAAAGGCATTAAAATAGATATTAGGCCAGAAAAAATTTAGAAAACTTTGGAGGCCCAAAAAAGTTATTTACAGGCATCCTAGACCCCCTAAAGTCCAGAAAATGTTGGTGGCCCATAAATGTATTAGAGAGCTCTGAAAGTCCCAAAAACATTTGTAGTCTGAAAAGGGCATTAACCCGCATCCTAGACCCCTGAAATTCCTAAAAACATTTATGGGCCAAATAATGCATCCTACACCCCTGAAAGTTCAGAAAATGTTGGAAGCCCAAAAAAAAGGCCTTAAAATGCATCTTATTCCTGGAAAAATCTTGATAACTTTGGGGGCCCAAAAAAGGGGTTTACAGGCATCCTAGACCCCTTAAATTCCCCAAAATATTTTGACCACGAAAAACGATCCTACACCCCTGAAAGTTCAGAAGATGTTGGCAGCCCAAAAAAGGCCTTAAATGCCTCTTAGGCCCACAAAAATGTAGTAAACTTTAGAGGCCCAAAAAAGGGGTTTACAGGCATTGTAGACCCCCTAAAGTCCACAAAATGTTGGTGCCCAAAAACAGTGTCAGAGAGCTCTGAATTTCCCAAAAACATTTGCAGCCTGAAAAGGGCATTAACCCACATCCTAGACCCCTTAAATTCCCAAAAACATTTTTGGCCCGAAAAATGCATCCTACACCCCTGAGAGTTCAGAAAATGTTGGCAGCCCAAAAAAGGCCTTAAAATGCATCTTATTCCTGCAAAGATCTTGATAACTTTGGAGGCCCAAAAAAGTGGTTTACAGGCATCCTAGACCCCTGAAAGTCCAGAAAATGTTGGTGCAAAGAAACGGTGTCACGGAGCTCTGAATGTCCCAAAAACATTTGCAGCCTGAAAAGGGCATTAACCAACATCCTAGCCCCCTGAAATTCCCCAAAATATTTTTGGCCCGAAAAATGCATCCTACATCCTTGAAGTTCAGAACATGTTGGCAGCCCAAAAAAAGGCCTTAAAATGCATCTTATTCCTGTAAAAATCTTGATAACTTTGGAGGCCCAAAAAAGGGGTTTACAGGCATCCTAGACCCCCTAAAGTCCAGAAAATGTTGGTGGCCCAAAAAAGGCCTTAAATGCCTCTTAGGCCTATAAAAATGTAGAAAACTTTAGAGGCCCAAAAAAGGTGTTTACAGGCATCGTAGACCCCCTAAAGTCCAGAAAATGTTGGTGCCCAAAAACGGTGTCAGAGAGCTCTGAATGTCCCAAAAACATTTGCAGCCTGAAAAAGGCATTAACCTGCATCCTAGACCCCTTAAATTTCCAAAAACATTTTTGGCCTATAAAATGCATCCTACATCCCTGAAAGTTCAGAAAATGTTGGCAGCACAAAAAAGGCCTTAAATGCCTCTTAGGCCTATAAAAATGTAGAAAACTTTGGAGGCCCAAAAAATTGGTTTACAGGGATCCTAGACCCCCTAAAGTCCAGAAAATGTTGGTGGCCCATAACTGTATCAGAGAGCTCTGAATGTCCCAAAAACATCTGCAGTCTGAAAAGGGCATTAATCCGCATCCTAGACCCCTGAAATTCCTAAAAACATTTATGGCCCAAAAAATGCATCCTACACCCCTGAAAGATCAGAAAATGTTGGAAGCCCAATAAAAGGCCTTAAAATGCATCTTATTCCTGCAAAAATGTAGAAAACTTTGGAGGCCCAAAAAAGGGGTTTACAGGCATCCTAGACCCCTGAAAGTCCAGAAAATGTTGGTGACCCGAAAACAATGTCAGAGAGCTCTGAATGTCCCAAAAACGTTTGCAGCCTGAAAAGGGCATTAACCCACATCCTAGACCCCTTAAATTCCCAAAAACATTTTTGGCCCGAAAAATGCATCCTACACCCCTGAAAGTTCAGAAAATGTTGGAAGACCAAAAAAGGCCTTAAATGCCTCTTAGGCCTTCAAAAATGTAGTAAACTTTATAGGCCCAAAAAAGGGGTTTACAGGCATCCTAGACCCCTGAAATTCCCCCAAAATTGTTTGGTCATGAAAAATGCATCCTACATCCCTGAAGTTCAGAAAATGTTGGCAGCACAAAACAGGCCTTAAAATGCATCTTATTCCTTTAAAAATCTTGATAACTTTGGAGGCCCAAAAAAGGGGTTTACAGGCATCCTAGACCCCCTAAAGTCCAGAAAATGTTGGTGGCCCAAAAACTGTGTCAGAGAGCTCTGAATGTCCCACAAACATTTGCAGTCTGAAAAGGGCATTAACCCGCATGCTAGACCCCTGAAATTCCCCCAAAATAGTTTGGTCATGAAAAATGCATCCTACATCCCTGAAGTTCAGAACATGTTGGCAGCACAAAACAGGCCTTAAAATCCATATTAGGCCTGCAAAAATGTAGAAAAGTTTGGAGGCCCAAAAAAAGGGGTTTACAGGCATCCTAGACCCCCTAAAGTCCAGAAAATGTTGGTGGCCCAAAAACTGTGTCAGAGAGCTCTGAATGTCCCAAAAACATTTGCAGTCTGAAAAGGGCATTAACCCGCATGCTAGACCCCTGAAATTCCCCAAAATATTTTGGCCACGAAAAATGCATCCTACACCCCTGAAAGTTCAGAAAATGTTGGCAGCCCAAAAAAGGCCTTAAATGCCTCTTAGGCCTACAAAAATGTAGTAAACTTTAGAGGCCCAAAAAAGGGGTTTACAGGCATCGTAGACCCCCTAAAGTCCAGAAAATGTTGGTGCCCAAAAACAGTGTCAGAGAGCTCTGAATGTCCCAAAAACATATGCAGCCTGAAAAAGGCATTAACCTGCATCCTAGACCCCTTAAATTCCAAAAACATTTTTGGCCTGAAAAATGCATCCTACATCCCTGAAAGTTCAGAAAATGTTGGCAGCACAAAAAAGGCCTTAACATAGATATTAGGTCTGCAAAAATGTAGAAAACTTTGGAGCCCCAAAAAAGGGGTTTACAGGCATCCTAGACCCCCTAAAGTCCAGAAAATGTTGGTGGCCAAAAACGGTGTCAGGGAGCTCTGAATGTCCCAAACACATTTGGAGCCTGAAAAAGGCATTAACCTGCATCCTAGACCCCTTAAATTCCCAAAAACATTTTTTGCCTGAAAAACGCATCCTACATCCCTGAAAGTTCAGAAAATGTTGGCAGCACAAAAAAGGCCTTAAAATAGATATTAGGCCTGCAAAAATGTAGAAAACTTTGGAGGCCCAAAAAAGGTGTTTACAGGCATTCTAGACCCCCTAAAGTCCAGAAAATGTTGGTGGCCCATAACTGTATTAGAGATCTCTGAATGTCCCAAAAATATTTGCAGTCTGAAAAGGGCATTAACCCACATCCTAGACCCCTGAAATTCCTAAAAACATTTATGGGCTGAAAAATGCATCCTACACCCCTGAAAGTTCAGAAAATGTTGGAAGCCCAAAAAAAAGTCCTTAAAATGCATCTTATTACTGCAAAAATCTTGATAACTTTGGAGGCCCAAAAAAGGGGTTTACAGGCATCCTAGACCCCTGAAAGTCCAGAAAATGTTGGTGACCCGAAAACAGTGTCAGAGAGCTCTGAATGTCCCAAAAACATTTGCAGCCTGAAAAAGGCATTAACCCGCATCCTAGACCCCTTAAATTCCCAAAAACATTTTTGGCCCGAAAAATGCATCCTACATCCCTGAATGTTCAGAAAACTTTAGCAGCCCAAAAAAGGCCTTAAATGCCTCTTAGGCCCACAAAAATGTAGTAAACTTTAGACGCCCAAACAAGGGGTTTACAGGCATCGTAGACCGCCTAAAGTCCAGAAAATGTTGGTGCAAAAAAATGGTGTCAGAGAGCTCTGAATATCCCAAAAACATTTGCAGCCTGAAAAAGGCATTAACCCGCATCCTAGACCCCTTAAATTCCCAAAAAATGTTTGGCCCGAAAAATGCATCCTACATCCCTGAAAGTTCAGAAAATGTTGGCAGCACAAAAAAGGCCTTAAAATAGATATTAGGCCTGCACAAATGTAGAAAACTTTGGAGGCCCAAAAAGGGGGTTTACAGGCATCCTAGACCCCCTAAAGTCCAGAAAATGTTGGTGGCCCATAATTGTATCAGAGAGCTCTGAATGTCCCAAAAACATTTGCAGTCTGAAAAGGGCATTAAACAGCATGCTAGACCCCTGAAATTCCCCCAAAATATTTTGGTCATGAAAAATGCATCCTACAATCCTGAAAGTTCAGAAAATTTTGGCAGCCCAAAAAAGGCCTTAAATGCCTCTTAGGCCTACAAAAATGTAGTAAACTTTAGAGGCCCAACTAAGGGGTTTACAGGCATCGTAGACCCCTTAAAGTCCAGAAAATGTTGGTGCCCAAAAACGGTGTCAGAGAGCTCTGAATTTCCCAAAAACATTTGCAGCCTTAAAAGGGCATTAACCCACATCCTAGACCCCTTAAAATCCCAAAAACATTTTTGGCCCGAAAAATGCATCCTACACCCCTGAAAGTTCAGAAAATGTTGGCAGCCCCAAAAAGGCCTTAAAATGCATCTTATTCCTGCAAAAATCTTGATAACTTTGGAGGCCTAAAAAAGGGGTTTACATCCTAGACCCCATAAAGTCCAGAAAATGTTGGTGACCTGAAAACAGTGTCAGAGAGCTCTGAATGTCCCCAAAATATTTGCAGCCTGAAAAGGGCATTAATCCACATCCTGGCCCCCTGAAATTCCCCAAAATATTTTTGGCCCAAAAAATGCATCCTACATCCCTGAAGTTCAGAAAATGTTGGCAGCACAAAACAGGCCTTAAAATACATATTAGGCCTGCAAAAATGTAGAAAACTTTGGAGGCCCAAAAAAGGGGTTTACAGGCATCCTAGACCCCCTAAAGTCCAGAAAATGTTGGCGGCCCAAAAACGGTGTCAGAGAGCTCTGAATGTCCCAAAAACATTTGCAGTCTGAAAAGGGCATTAACCCGCATGCTAGACCCCTGAAATTTCCCAAAATATTTTGGCCACGAAAAATTCATCCTACACCCCTGAAAATTCAGAAAATGTTGGCAGCACAAAAAAGGCCTTAAAATACATATTAGGCCTCCAAAAATGTAGAAAACTTTGGAGGCCCAAAACAGGGGTTTACAGGCATCCTAGACCCCCAAAAGTCCAGAAAATGTTGGTGGCCAAAAACTGTGTCAGAGAGCTCTGAATGTCCCAAAAACATTTGCAGCCTGAAAAGGGCATTAACCCACATCCTAGCTCCCTGAAATTCCCCAAAATATTTTTGGCCCGAAAAATGCATCCTACATCCTTGAAGTTCAGAACATGTTGGCAGCCCAAAAAAGGCCTTAAAATGCATCTTATTCCTGTAAAAATCTTGATAACTTTGGAGGCCCAAAAAAGGGGTTTACATCCTAGACCCCATAAAGTCCAGAAAATGTTGGTGACCTGAAAACAGTGTCAGAGAGCTCTGAATGTCGCAAAAATTTTTGCAGCCTGAAAAGGGCATTAATCCGCATCCTGGCCCCCTGAAATTCCCCAAAATATTTTTGGCCCAAAAAATGCATCCTACATCCCTGAAGTTCAGAAAATGTTGGCAGCACAAAACAGGCCTTAAAATACATATTAGGCCGGCAAAAATGTAGAAGACTTTGGAGGCCCAAAAAAGGGGTTTGCAGGCATCCTAGAGCCCATAAAGTCCAGAAAATGTTGGTGGCCCATAAACTGTGTCAGAGAGCTCTGAATGTCCCAAAAACATTTGCAGTCTGAAAAGGGCATTAACCCGCATGCTAGACCCCTGAAATTCCCCAAAATATTTTGGCCACGAAAAATTCATCCTACACCCCTGAAAATTCAGAAAATATTGGCAGCACAAAAAAGTCCTTAAAATACATATTAGGCCTCCAAAAATGTAGAAAACTTTGGAGGCCCAAAAAAGTGGTTTACAGGCATCCTAGTCTTCCTAAAGTCCAGAAAATGTTGGTAGGCCAAAAACTGTGTCACAGAGCTCTGAATGTCCCAAAAACGTTTGCAGCCTGAAAAGGGCATTAACCCACATCCTAAACCCCTGAAATTCCCAAAAACATTTTTGGCCCGAAAAATGCATCCTACACCCCTGAAAGTTCAGAAAATGTTGGCAGCCCCAAAAAGGCCTTAAAATGCATCTTATTCCTGCAAAAATCTTGATAACTTTGGAGGCCCAAAAAATGGGTTTACATCCTAGACCCCATAAAGTCCAGAAAATGTTGGTGACTCGAAAACAGTGTCAGAGAGCTCTGAATGTCCCAAAAATGTTTGCAGCCTGAAAAGGGCATTAATCCGCATCCTGGCCCCCTCAAATTCCCCAAAATATTTTTGGCCCAAAAAATGCATCCTACATCCCTGAAGTTCAGAAAATGTTGGCAGCACAAAACAGGCCTTAAAATACATATTAGGCCTGCAAAAATGTAGAAAAATTTGGAGGCCCAAAAAAGGGGTTTACAGGCATCCTAGACCCCCTAAAGTCCAGAAAATGTTAGCGGCCCAAAAACTGTGTGAGAGAGCTCTGAATGTCCAAAAAACATTTGCAGTCTGAAAAGGGCATTAACCCGCATCCTGGCCCCCTGAAATTCCCCAAAATATTTTGGCCACGAAAAATTCATCCTACACCCCTGAAAATTCAGAAAATGTTGGCAGCACAAAAAAAGGCCTTAAAATACATATTAGGCCTCCAAAAATGTAGAAAACTTTGGAGGCCCAAAAAAGGGGTTTACAGGCATCCTAGACCCCCTAAAGTCCAGAAAATGTTGGTAGGCCAAAAACTGTGTCAGATAGCTCTGAATGTCCCAAAAACGTTTGCAGCCTGAAAAGGGCATTAACCCACATCCTAAACCCCTGAAATTCCCAAAAACATTTTTGGCCCGAAAAATGAATCCTACACCCCTTAAAGTTCAGAAAATGTTGGCAGCCCCAAAAAGGCCTTAAAATGCATCTTATTCCTGCAAAAATCTTGATAACTTTGGAGGCCCAAAAAAGGGGTTTACATCCTAGACCCCATAACGTCCAGAAAATGTTGGTGGCCCAAAAACAGGGTCAGAGAGCTCTGAATGTCCCAAAACATTTGCAGCCTGAAAAGGGCATTAACCCACATCCTAAACCCCTGAAATTCCCCAAAGATTTTTGGCCTGAAAAATGAATCCTACACCCCTTAAAGTTCAGAAAATGTTGGCAGCCGCCAAAAAGGCCTTAAAATGCATCTTATTCCTGCAAAAATCTTGATAACTTTGGAGGCCCAAAAAGGGGTTTACATCCTAGACCCCATAAAGTCCAGAAAATGTTGGTGACCTGAAAACAGTGTCAGAGAGCTCTGAATGTTGCAAAAATATTTGCAGCCTGAAAAGGGCATTAATCCGCATCCTGGCCCCCTGAAATTCCCCAAAATATTTTTGGCCCAAAAAATGCATCCTACATCCCTGAAGTTCAGAAAATGTTGGCAGCACAAAACAGGCCTTAAAATATATATTAGGCCTGCAAAAATGTAGAAGACTTTGGAGGCCCAAAAAGGGTTTTACAGGCATCCTAGACCCCCTAAAGTCCAGAAAATGTTGGTGGCCAAAAACTGTGTCAGAGAGCTCTGAATGTCCCAAAAACATTTGCAATCTGAAAAGGGCATTAACCCGCATGCTAGACCCCTGAAATTTCCCAAAATATTTTGGCCACAAAAAATTCATCCTACACCCCTGAAAATTCAGAAAATGTTGGCAGCACAAAAAAGGCCTTAAAATACATATTAGGCCTCCAAAAATGTAGAAAACTTTGGAGGCCCAAAAAAGGGGTTTACAGGCATCCTAGACCCCCTAAAGTCCAGAAAATGTTGGTAGGCCAAAAACTGTGTCAGAGAGCTCTGAATGTCCCAAAAACATTTGCAGCCTGAAAAGGGCATTAACCCACATCCTAAACCCCTGAAATTCCCAAAAACGTTTTTGGCCCGAAAAATGAATCCTACACCCCTTAAAGTTCAGAACATGTTGGCAGCCCAAAAAAGGCCTTAAAATGCATCTTATTCCTGCAAAAATCTTGATAACTTTGGAGGCCCAAAAAAGGGGTTTACATCCTAGACCCCATAAAGTCCAGAAAATGTTGGTGACCTGAAAACAGTGTCAGAGAGCTCTGAATGTTGCAAAAATATTTGCAGCCTGAAAAGGGCATTAATCCGCATCCTGGCCCCCTGAAATTCCCCAAAATATTTTTGGCCCAAAAAATGCATCCTACATCCCTGAAGTTCAGAAAATGTTGGCAGCACAAAACAGGCCTTAAAATACATATTAGGCCTGCAAAAATGTAGAAGACTTTGGAGGCCCAAAAAATGGGTTTACAGGCATCCTAGACCCCCTAAAGTCCAGAAAATGTTGGTGGCCCAAAAACTGTGTCAGAGAGCTCTGAATGTCCCAAAAACATTTGCAGTCTGAAAAGGGCATTAACCCGCATGCTAGACCCCTGAAATTTCCCAAAATATTTTGGCGACGAAAAATTCATCCTACATCCCTGAAAATTCAGGAAATATTGGCAGCACAAAAAAGGGCTTAAAATACATATTAGGCCTCCAAAAATGTAGAAAACTTTGGAGGCCCAAAAAAGGGGTTTACAGGTATCCTAGACCCCCTAAAGTCCAGAAAATGTTGGTAGGCCAAAAATTGTGTCAGAGAGCTCTGAATGTCCCAAAAACGTTTGCAGCCTGAAAAGGGCATTAACCCACAACCTAAACCCCTGAAATTCCCAAAAACATTTTTGGCCCGAAAAATGCATCCTACACCCCTGATAGTTCAGAAAATGTTGGCAGCCCCAAAAAGGCCTTAAAATGCATCTTATTTCTGCAATAATCTTGATAACTTTGGAGGCCCAAAAAAGGGGTTTACAGACATCCTAGACCCCTGAAAGTCCAGAAAATGTTGGTGACCCGAAAACAGTATCAGAGAGCTCTGAATGTCCCAAAAATATTTGCAGCCTGAAAAGGGCATTAATCTGCATCCTGGCCCCCTGAAATTCCCCAAAATATTTTTGGCCCGAAAAATGCATCCTACCTCCTTGAAGTTCGGAACATGTTGGCAGCCCAAAAAAGGCCTTAAAATGGATCTTATTCCTGTAAAAATCTTGATAACTTTGGAGGCCCAAAAAAGGGGTTTACAGGCATCCTAGACCCCCTAAAGTCCAGAAAATGTTGGTGGCCCAAAAACTGTGTCAGAGAGCTCTGAATGTCCCAAAACATTTGCAGTCTGAAAAGGGCATTAACCCGCATGCTAGACCCCTGAAATTCCCCGAAAATATTTTGGTCATGAAAAATGCATCCTACATCCCTGAAGTTCAGAAAATGTTGGCAGCACAAAACAGGCCTTAAAATACATATTAGGCCTGCAAAAATGTAGAAAAATTTGGAGGCCCAAAAAAGGGGTTTACAGGCATCCTAGACCCCCTAAAGTCCAGAAAATGTTAGCGGCCCAAAACCTGTGTGAGAGAGCTCTGAATGTCCAAAAAACATTTGCAGTCTGAAAAGGGCATTAACCCGCATCCTGGCCCCCTGAAATTCCCCAAAATATTTTGGCCACGAAAAATTCATCCTACACCCCTGAAAATTCAGAAAATGTTGGCAGCACAAAAAAAGGCCTTAAAATACATATTAGGCCTCCAAAAATGTAGAAAACTTTGGAGGCCCATAAAAGGGGTTTACAGGCATCCTAGACCCCCTAAAGTCCAGAAAATGTTGGTAGGCCAAAAACTGTGTCAGAGAGCTCTGAATGTCCCAAAAACATTTGCAGCCTGAAAAGGGCATTAACCCACATCCTAAACCCCTGAAATTCCCAAAAACATTTTTGGCCCGAAAAATGAATCCTACACCCCTTAAAGTTCAGAAAATGTTGGCAGCCCCAAAAAGGCCTTAAAATGCATCTTATTCCTGCAAAAATCTTGATAACTTTGGAGGCCCAAAAAAGGGGTTTAAATCCTAGACCCCATAACGTCCAGAAAATGTTGGTGACCTGAAAACAGTGTCAGAGAGCTCTGAATGTCCCAAAAATATTTGCAGCCTGAAAAGGGCATTAATCTGCATCCTGGCCCCCTGAAATTCCCCAAAATATTTTGGCCACGAAAAATTCATCCTACACCCCTGAAAATTCAGAAAATGTTGGCAGCACAAAAAAAGGCCTTAAAATACATATTAGGCCTGCAAAAATGTAGAAAACTTTGGAGGCCCAAAAAAGCGTTTTACAGGTATCCTAGACCCCATAAAGTCCAGAAAATGTTGGCGGCCCAAAAACGGTGTCAGAGAGCTCTGAATGTCCCAAAATATTTGCAGCCTGGGAAGGGCATTAGCCCACATCCTAAACCCCTGAAATTCCCAAAAAAATGTTGGCCCGAAAAATGAATCCTACACCCCTTAAAGTTCAGAAAATGTTGGCAGCCGCCAAAAAGGCCTTAAAATGCATCTTATTCCTGCAAAAATCTTGATAACTTTGGAGGCCCAAAAAGGGGTTTACATCCTAGACCCCATAAAGTCCAGAAAATGTTGGTGACCTGAAAACAGTGTCAGAGAGCTCTGAATGTCGCAAAAATATTTGCAGCCTGAAAAGGGCATTAATCCGCATCCTGGCCCCCTGAAATTCCCCAAAATATTTTGGCCCAAAAAATGCATCCTACATCCCTGAAGTTCAGAAAATGTTGGCAGCACAAAACAGGCCTTAAAATATATATTAGGCCTGCAAAAATGTAGAAGACTTTGGAGGCCCAAAAAGGGGTTTACAGGCATCCTAGACCCCCTAAAGTCCAGAAAATGTTGGTGGCCAAAAACTGTGTCAGAGAGCTCTGAATGTCCAAAAAACATTTGCAATCTGAAAAGGGCATTAACCCGCATGCTAGACCCCTGAAATTTACCAAAATATTTTGGCCACAAAAAATTCATCCTACACCCCTGAACATTCAGAAAATGTTGGCAGCACAAAAAAGGCCTTAAAATACATATTAGGCCTCCAAAAATGTAGAAAACTTTGGAGGCCCAAAAAAGGGGTTTACAGGCATCCTAGACCCCCTAAAGTCCAGAAAATGTTGGTAGGCCAAAAACAGTGTCAGAGAGCTCTGAATGTCCCAAAAACATTTGCAGCCTGAAAAAGGCATTAACCCGCATCCTAGACCCCTTAAATTCCCAAAAACATTTTTGGCCCGAAAAATGCATCCTACATCCCTGAAAGTTCAGAAAATGTTGGCAGCACAAAAAAGGCCTTAAAATAGATATTAGGCCTGCAAAAATGTAGAAAACTTTGGAGGCCCAAAAAGGGGGTTTACAGGCATCCTAGACCCCCTAAAGTCCAGAAAATGTTGGTGGCCCATAATTGTATCAGAGAGCTCTGAATGTCCCAAAAACATTTGCAGTCTGAAAAGGGCATTAATCCGCATGCTAGACCCCTGAAATTCCCCCAAAATATTTTGGTCATGAAAAATGCATCCTACACCCCTGAAAGTTCAGAAAATTTTGGCAGCCCAAAAAAAGCCTTAAATGCCTCTTAGGCCTACAAAAATGTAGTAAACTTTAGAGGCCCAACTAAGGGGTTTACAGGCATCGTAGACCCCTTAAAGTCCAGAAAATGTTGGTGCCCAAAAACGGTGTCAGAGAGCTCTGAATTTCCCAAAAACATTTGCAGCCTTAAAAGGGCCTTAACCCACATCCTAGACCCCTTAAAATCCCAAAAACATTTTTGGCCCGAAAAATGCATCCTACATCCTTGAAGTTCAGAACATGTTGGCAGCCCAAAAAAGGCCTTAAAATGCATCTTATTCCTGTAAAAATCTTGATAACTTTGGAGGCCCAAAAAAGGGGTTTACAGGCATCCTAGACCCCCTAAAGTCCAGAAAATGTTAGCGGCCCAAAAACTGTGTGAGAGAGCTCTGAATGTCCAAAAAACATTTGCAGTCTGAAAAGGGTATTAACCCGCATCCTGACCCCCTGAAATTCCCCAAAATATTTTGGCCACGAAAAATTCATCCTACACCCCTGAAAATTCAGAAAATGTTGGCAGCACAAAAAAAGGCCTTAAAATACATATTAGGCCTCCAAAAATGTAGAAAACTTTGGAGGCCCAAAAAAGGGGTTTACAGGCATCCTAGACCCCCTAAAGTCCAGAAAATGTTGGTAGGCCAAAAACTGTGTCAGAGAGCTCTGAATGTCCCAAAAACGTTTGCAGCCTGAAAAGGGCATTAACCCACATCCTAAACCCCTGAAATTCCCAAAAACATTTTTGGCCCGAAAAATGAATCCTACACCCCTTAAAGTTCAGAAAATGTTGGCAGCCCCAAAAAGACCTTACAATGCATCTTATTCCTGCAAAAATCTTGATAACTTTGGAGGCCCAAAAAAGTGGTTTACATCCTAGACCCCATAAAGTCCAGAAAATGTTGGTGACCTGAAAACAGTGTCAGAGAGCTCTGAATGTCGCAAAAATATTTGCAGCCTGAAAAGGGCATTAATCCGCATCCTGGCCCCCTGAAATTCCCCAAAATATTTTTGGCCCAAAAAATGCATCCTACATCCCTGAAGTTCAGAAAATGTTGGCAGCACAAAACAGGCCTTAAAATACATATTAGGCCTGCAAAAATGTAGAAGACCTTGGAGGCCCAAAAAAGGGGTTTACAGACATCCTAGACCCCTGAAAGTCCAGAAAATGTTGGTGACCCGAAAACAGTGTCAGAGAGCTCTGAATGTCCCAAAAATATTTGCAGCCTGAAAAGGGCATTAATCTGCATCCTGTCCCCCTGAAATTCCCCAAAATATTTTTGGCCCGAAAAATGCATCCTACATCCTTGAAGTTCAGAACATGTTGGCAGCCCAAAAAAGGCCTTAAAATGCATCTTATTCCTATAAAAATCTTGATAACTTTGGAGGCCCAAAAAAGGGGTTTACAGGCATCCTAGACCCCCTAAAGTCCAGAAAATGTTGGTGGCCCAAAAACTGTGTCAGAGAGCTCTGAATGTCCCAAAACATTTGCAGTCTGAAAAGGGCATTAACCCGCATGCTAGACCCCTGAAATTCCCCGAAAATATTTTGGTCATGAAAAATGCATCCTACATCCCTGAAGTTCAGAAAATGTTGGCAGCACAAAACAGGCCTTAAAATACATATTAGGCCTGCAAAAATGTAGAAGACTTTGGAGGCCCAAAAAAGGGGTTTACAGGCATCCTAGACCCCCTAAAGTCCAGAAAATGTTAGCGGCCCAAAAACTGTGTGAGAGAGCTCTGAATGTCCAAAAAACATTTGCAGTCTGAAAAGGGCATTAACTCGCATGCTAGACCCCTGAAATTCCCCAAAATATTTTGGCCACGAAAAATTCATCCTACACCCCTGAAAATTCAGAAAATGTTGGCAGCACAAAAAAAGGCCTTAATACATATTAGGCCTCCAAAAATGTAGAAGACTTTGGAGGCCCAAAAAGGGGTTTACAGGCATCCTAGACCCCCTAAAGTCCAGAAAATGTTGGTGGCCCAAAAACTGTGTCAGAGAGCTCTGAATGTCCCAAAAACGTTTGCAGCCTGAAAAGGGCATTAACCCACATCCTAAACCCCTGAAATTCCCAAAAACATTTTTGGCCCGAAAAATGCATCCTACATCCCTGAAAGTTCAGAAAATGTTGGCAGCCCCAAAAAGGCCTTAACATGCATCTTATTCCTGCAAAAATCTTGATAGCTTTGGAGGCCCAAAAAAGGGGTTTACATCCTAGACCCCATAAAGTACAGAAAATGTTGGTGACTCGAAAACAGTGTCAGAGAGCTCTGAATGTCCCAAAAATGTTTGCAGCCTGAAAAGGGCATTAATCCGCATCCTGGCCCCCTCAAATTCCCTTAAATATTTTTGGCCCAAAAAATGCATCCTACATCCTTGAAGTTCAGAAAATGTTGGCAGCACAAAACAGGCCTTAAAATACATATTAGGCCTGCAAAAATGTAGAAAACTTTGGAGGCCCAAAAAAGGGGTTTACAGGCATCCTAGACCCCCTAAAGTCCAGAAAATGTTGGTGGCCCAAAAACTGTGTGAGAGAGCTCTGAATGTCCCAAAAACATTTGCAGTCTGAAAAGGGCATTAACCCGCATGCTAGACCAATGAAATTCCCCAAAATATTTTGGCCACGAAAAATTCATCCGACACCCCTGAAAATTCAGAAAATGTTGGCAGCACAAAAAAAGGCCTTAAAATACATATTAGGCCTCCAAAAATGTAGAAAACTTTGGAGGCCCAAAAAAGGGGTTTACAGGCATCCTAGACCCCCTAAAGTCCAGAAAATGTTGGCGGCCCAAAAACGGTGTCAGAGAGCTCTGAATGTCCCAAAACATTTGCAGTCTGAAAAGAGCATTAACCCGCATACTAGACCCCTGAAATTCCCCAAAATATTTTGGCCATGAAAAAGTCATCCTACACCCCTGAAAATTCAGAAAATGTTGGCAACACAAAAAAGGCCTTAAAATACATATTAGGCCTCCAAAAATGTAGAAAACTTTGGAGGCCCAAAAAAGGGGTTTACAGGCCTCCTAGACCCCCTAAAGTCCAGAAAATGTTGGTAGGCCAAAAACTGTGTCAGAGAGCTCTGAATGTCCCAAAACTGTTTGCAGCCTGAAAAGGGCATTAACCCACATCCTAAACCCCTGAAATTCCCAAAAAAATTGTGGCCCGAAAAATGAATCCTACACCCCTTAAAGTTCAGAAAATGTTGGCAGCCCCAAAAAGGCCTTAAAATGCATCTTATTCCTGCAAAAATCTTGATAACTTTGGAGGCCCAAAAAGGGGTTTACGTCCTAGACCCCTGAAAGTCCAGAAAATGTTGGTGACCCGAAAACAGTGTCAGAGAGCTCTGAATGTCCCAAAAACATTTGCAGCCTGAAAAGGCATTAATCCGCATCCTGGCCCCCTGAAATTCCCCAAAATATTTTTGGCCCAAAAAATGCATCCTACATCCCTGAAGTTCAGAAAATGTTGGCAGCACAAAACAGGCCTTAAAATATATATTAGGCCTGCAAAAATGTAGAAGACTTTGGAGGCCCAAAAAGGGGTTTACAGGCATCCTAGACCCCCTAAAGTGCAGAAAATGTTGGTGGCCAAAAACTGTGTCAGAGAGCTCTGAATGTCCCAAAAACATTTGCAATCTGAAAAGGGCATTAACCCGCATGCTAGACCCCTGAAATTTCCCAAAATATTTTGGCCACAAAAAATTCATCCTAGACCCCTGAAAATTGAGAAAATGTTGGCAGCACAAAAAAGGCCTTAAAATACATATTAGGCCTCCAAAAATGTAGAAAACTTTGGAGGCCCATAAAAGGGGTTTACAGGCATCCTAGAACCCCTAAAGTCCAGAAAATGTTGGTAGGCCAAAAACTGTGTCAGAGAGCTCTGAATGTCCCAAAAACATTTGCAGCCTGAAAAGGGCATTAACCCACATCCTAAACCCCTGAAATTCCCAAAAACATTTTTGGCCCGAAAAATGAATCCTACACCCCTTAAAGTTCAGAAAATGTTGGCAGCCCCAAAAAGGCCTTAAAATGCATCTTATTCCTGCAAAAATCTTGATAACTTTGGAGGCCCAAAAAAGGGGTTTACATCCTAGACCCCATAAAGTCCAGAAAATGTTGGTGACCTGAAAACAGTGTCAGAGAGCTCTGAATGTCGCAAAAATATTTGCAGCCTGAAAAGGGCATTAATCCGCATCTTGGCCCCCTGAAATGCCCCAAAATATTTTTGGCCCAGAAAATGCATCCTACATCCCTGAAGTTCAGAAAATGTTGGCAGCACAAAACAGGCCTTAAAATACATATTAGGCCTCCAAAAATGTAGAAAACTTTGGAGGCCCAAAAAAGGGGTTTACAGACATCCTAGACCCCTGAAAGTCCAGAAAATGTTGGTGAACCGAAAACAGTGTCAGAGAGCTCTGAATGTCCCAAAAACATTTGCAGCCTGAAAAGGGCATTAACCCACATCCTAGCCCCCTGAAATTCCCCAAAATATTTTTGGCCCGAAAAATGCATCCTACATCCTTGAAGTTCAGAACATGTTGGCAGCCCAAAAAAGGCCTTAAAATGCATCTTATTCCTGTAAAAATCTTGATAACTTTGGAGGCCCAAAAAAGGGATTTTACATCCTAGACCCCATAAAGTCCAGAAAATGTTGGTGACCTGAAAACAGTGTCAGAGAGCTCTGAATGTCGCAAAAATATTTGCAGCCTGAAAAGGGCATTAATCCACATCCTGGCCCCCTGAAATTCCCCAAAATATTTTTGGCCCAAAAAATGCATCCTACATCCCTGAAGTTCAGAAAATGTTGGCAGCACAAAACAGGCCTTAAAATACATATTAGGCCTGCAAAAATGTAGAAGACTTTGGAGGACCAAAAAAGGGGTTTACAGGCATCCTAGACCCCCTAAAGTCCAGAAAATGTTAGCGGCCCAAAAACTGTGTGAGAGAGCTCTGAATGTCCAAAAAACATTTGCAGTCTGAAAAGGGCATTAACCCGCATGCTAGACCCCTGAAATTCCCCAAAATATTTTGGCCACAAAAAATTCATCCTACACCCCTGAAAATTCAGAAAATGTTGGCAGCACAAAAAAAGGCCTTAAAATACATATTAGGCCTCCAAAAATGTAGAAGACTTTGGAGGCCCAAAAAGGGGTTTACAGGCATCCTAGACCCCCTAAAGTCCAGAAAATGTTGGTGGCCCAAAAACTGTGTCAGAGAGCTCTGAATGTCCCAAAAACGTTTGCAGCCTGAAAAGGGCATTAACCCACATCCTAAACCCCTGAAATTCCCAAAAACATTTTTGGCCCGAAAAATGCATCCTACACCCCTGAAAGTTCAGAAAATGTTGGCAGCCCCAAAAAGGCCTTAACATGCATCTTATTCCTGCAAAAATCTTGAAAACTTTGGAGGCCCAAAAAAGGGGTTTACATCCTAGACCCCATAAAGTACAGAAAATGTTGGTGACTCGAAAACAGTGTCAGAGAGCTCTGAATGTCCCAAAAATGTTTGCAGCCTGAAAAGGGCATTAATCCGCATCCTGGCCCCCTCAAATTCCCCAAAATATTTTTGGCCCAAAAAATGCATCCTACATCCCTGAAGTTCAGAAAATGTTGGCAGCACAAAACAGGCCTTAAAATACATATTAGGCCTGCAAAAATGTAGAAAACTTTGGAGGCCCAAAAAAGGGGTTTACAGGCATCCTAGACCCCCTAAAGTCCAGAAAATGTTGGCGGCCCAAAAACTGTGTGAGAGAGCTCTGAATGTCCCAAAAACATTTGCAGTCTGAAAAGGGCATTAACCCGCATGCTAGACCCCTGAAATTCCCCAAAATATTTTGGCCACGAAAAATTCATCCTACACCCCTGAAAATTCAGAAAATGTTGGCAGCACAAAAAAGGCCTTAAAATACATATTAGGCCTGCAAAAATGTAGAAAACTTTGGAGGCCCAAAAAAGGGGTTTACAGGCATCCTAGACCCCCTAAAGTCCAGAAAATGTTGGTAGGCCAAAAACTGTGTCAGAGAGCACTGAATGTCCCAAAAACGTTTGCAGCCTGAAAAGGGCATTAACCCACATCCTAAACCCCTGAAATTCTCAAAAAAAATTTGGCCCGAAAAATGAATCCTACACCCCTTAAAGTTCAGAAAATGTTGGCAGCCCCAAAGAGGCCTTAAAATGCATCTTATTCCTGCAAAAATCTTGATAACTTTGGAGGCCCAAAAAGGGGTTTACATGCTAGACCCCATAAAGTCCAGAAAATGTTGGTGACCTGAAAACAGTGCCAGAGAGCTCTGAATGTCCCAAAATATTTGCAGCCTGAAAAGGGCATTAATCCGCATCCTGGCCCCCTGAAATTCCCCAAAATATTTTTGGCCCAAAAAATGCATCCTACATCCCTGAAGTTCAGAAAATGTTGGCAGCACAAAACAGGCCTTAAAATATATATTAGGCCTGCAAAAATGTAGAAGACTTTGGAGGCCCAAAAAGGGGTTTACAGGCATCCTAGACCCCGTAAAGTCCAGAAAATGTTGGTGGCCAAAAACTGTGTCAGAGAGCTCTGAATGTCCCAAAAACATTTGCAGTCTGAAAAGGGCATTAACCCGCATGCTAGACCCCTGAAATTTCCCAAAATATTTTGGCCACGAAAAATTCATCCTACACCCCTGAAAATTCAGAAAATATTGGCAGCACAAAAAAGGCCTTAAAATACATATTAGGCCTCCAAAAATGTAGAAAACTTTGGAGGCCCAAAAAAGGGGTTTACAGGCATCCTAGACCCCCTAAAGTCCAGAAAATGTTGGTAGGCCAAAAACTGTGTCAGAGAGCTCTGAATGTCCCAAAAACGTTTGCAGCCTGAAAAGGGCATTAACCCACATCCTAAACCCCTGAAATTCCCAAAAACATTTTTGGCCCGAAAAATGCATCCTACACCCCTGAAAGTTCAGAAAATGTTGGCAGCCCCAAAAAGGCCTTAAAATGCATCTTATTTCTGCAATAATCTTGATAACTTTGGAGGCCCAAAAAAGTGGTTTACAGACATCCTAGACCCCTGAAAGTCCAGAAAATGTTGGTGACCCGAAAACAGTGTCAGAGAGCTCTGAATGTCCCAAAAACATTTGCAGCCTGAAAAGGGCATTAACCCACATCCTAGCCCCCTGAAATTCCCCAAAATATTTTTGGCCCGAAAAATGCATCCTACATCCTTGAAGTTCAGAACATGTTGGCAGCCCAAAAAAGGCCTTAAAATGCATCTTATTCCTGTAAAAATCTTGATAACTTTGGAGGCCCAAAAAAGGGGTTTACATCCTAGACCCCATAAAGTCCAGAAAATGTTGGTGACCTGAAAACAGTGTCAGAGAGCTCTGAATGTCGCAAAAATATTTGCAGCCTGAAAAGGGCATTAATCCGCATCCTGGCCCCCTGAAATTCCTCAAAATATTTTTGGCCCAAAAAATGCATCCTACATCCCTGAAGTTCAGAAAATGTTGGCAGCACAAAACAGGCCTTAAAATACATATTAGGCCTGCAAAAATGTAGAAGACTTTGGAGGCCCAAAAAAGGGGTTTACAGGCATCCTAGACCCCCTAAAGTCCAGAAAATGTTAGCGGCCCAAAAACTGTGTGAGAGAGCTCTGAATGTCCAAAAAACATTTGCAGTCTGAAAAGGGCATTAACCCGCATGCTAGACCCCTGAAATTCCCCAAAATATTTTGGCCACGAAAAATTCATCCTACACCCCTGAAAATTCAGAAAATGTTGGCAGCACAAAAAAAGGCCTTAAAATACATATTAGGCCTCCAAAAATGTAGAAGACTTTGGAGGCCCAAAAAGGGGTTTACAGGCATCCTAGACCCCCCAAAGTCCAGAAAATGTTGGTGGCCCAAAAACTGTGTCAGAGAGCTCTGAATGTCCCAAAAACGTTTGCAGCCTGAAAAAGGCATTAACCCACATCCTAAACCCCTGAAATTCCCAAAAACATTTTTGGCCCGAAAAATGCATCCTACACCCCTGAAAGTTCAGAAAATGTTGGCAGCCCCAAAAAGGCCTTAACATGCATCTTATTTCTGCAATAATCTTGATAACTTTGGAGGCCCAAAAAAGGGGTTTACAGACATCCTAGACCCCTGAAAGTCCAGAAAATGTTGGTGACCCGAAAACAGTGTCAGAGAGCTCTGAATGTCCCAAAAACATTTGCAGCCTGAAAAGGGCATTAACCCACATCCTAGCCCCCTGAAATTCCCCAAAATATTTTTGGCCCAAAAAATGCATCCTACATCCCTGAAGTTCAGAAAATGTTGGCAGCACAAAACAGGCCTTAAAATATATATTAGGCCTGCAAAAATGTAGAAGACTTTGGAGGCCCAAAAAGGGGTTTACAGGCATCCTAGACCCCCTATAGTCCAGAAAATGTTGGTGGCCAAAAACTGTGTCAGAGAGCTCTGAATGTCCCAAAAACATTTGCAGTCTGAAAAGGGCATTAACCCGCATGCTAGACCCCTGAAATTTCCCAAAATATTTTGGCCACGAAAAATTCATCCTACACCCCTGAAAATTCAGAAAATATTGGCAGCACAAAAAAGGCCTTAAAATACATATTAGGCCTCCAAAAATGTAGAAAACTTTGGAGGCCCAAAAAAGGGGTTTACAGGCATCCTAGACCCCCTAAAGTCCAGAAAATGTTGGTAGGCCAAAAACTGTGTCAGAGAGCTCTGAATGTCCCAAAAACGTTTGCAGCCTGAGAAGGGCATTAACCCACATCCCAAACCCCTGAAATTCCCAAAAACATTTTTGGCCCGAAAAATGCATCCTACACCCCTGAAAGTTCAGAAAATGTTGGCAACCCCAAAAAGGCCTTAAAATGCATCTTATTTCTGCAATAATCTTGATAACTTTGGAGGCCCAAAAAGGGGTTTACAGACATCCTAGACCCCTGAAAGTCCAGAAAATGTTGGTGACCTGAAAACAGTGTCAGAGAGCTCTGAATGTCGCAAAAATATTTGCAGCCTGAAAAGGGCATTAATCCGCATCTTGGCCCCCTGAAATGCCCCAAAATATTTTTGGCCCAGAAAATGCATCCTACATCCCTGAAGTTCAGAAAATGTTGGCAGCACAAAACAGGCCTTAAAATACATATTAGGCCTGCAAAAATGTAGAAGACTTTGGAGGCCCAAAAAAGGGGTTTACAGGCATCCTAGACCCCCTAAAGTCCAGAAAATGTTGGTGGCCCAAAAACTGTGTCAGAGAGCTCTGAATGTCCCAAAAACATTTGCAGTCTGAAAAGGGCATTAACCCGCATGCTAGACCCCTGAAATTTCCCAAAATATTTTGGCCACGAAAAATTCATCCTACACCCCTGAAAATTCAGAAAATATTGGCAGCACAAAAAAGGCCTTAAAATACATATTAGGCCTCCAAAAATGTAGAAAACTTTGGAGGCCCAAAAAAGGGGTTTACAGGCATCCTAGACCCCCTAAAGTCCAGAAAATGTTGGTAGGCCAAAAACTGTGTCAGAGAGCTCTGAATGTCCCAAAAACGTTTGCAGCCTGAAAAGGGCATTAACCCACATCCTAAACCCCTGAAATTCCCAAAAACATTTTTGGCCCGAAAAATGCATCCTACACCCCTGAAAGTTCAGAAAATGTTGGCAGCCCCAAAAAGGCCTTAAAATGCATCTTATTTGTGCAATAATCTTGATAACTTTGGAGGCCCAAAAAAGGGGTTTACAGACATCCTAGACCCCTGAAAGTCCAGAAAATGTTGGTGAACCGAAAACAGTGTCAGAGAGCTCTGAATGTCCCAAAAACATTTGCAGCCTGAAAAGGGCATTAACCCACATCCTAGCCCCCTGAAATTCCCCAAAATATTTTTGGCCCGAAAAATGCATCCTACATCCTTGAAGTTCAGAACATGTTGGCAGCCCAAAAAAGGCCTTAAAATGCATCTTATTCCTGTAAAAATCTTGATAACTTTGGAGGCCCAAAAAAGGGATTTTACATCCTAGACCCCATAAAGTCCAGAAAATGTTGGTGACCTGAAAACAGTGTCAGAGAGCTCTGAATGTCGCAAAAATATTTGCAGCCTGAAAAGGGCATTAATCCGCATCCTGGCCCCCTGAAATTCCCCAAAATATTTTTGGCCCAAAAAATGCATCCTACATCCCTGAAGTTCAGAAAATGTTGGCAGCACAAAACAGGCCTTAAAATACATATTAGGCCTGCAAAAATGTAGAAGACTTTGGAGGACCAAAAAAGGGGTTTACAGGCATCCTAGACCCCCTAAAGTCCAGAAAATGTTAGCGGCCCAAAAACTGTGTGAGAGAGCTCTGAATGTCCAAAAAACATTTGCAGTCTGAAAAGGGCATTAACCCGCATGCTAGACCCCTGAAATTCCCCAAAATATTTTGGCCACAAAAAATTCATCCTACACCCCTGAAAATTCAGAAAATGTTGGCAGCACAAAAAAAGGCCTTAAAATACATATTAGGCCTCCAAAAATGTAGAAGACTTTGGAGGCCCAAAAAGGGGTTTACAGGCATCCTAGACCCCCTAAAGTCCAGAAAATGTTGGTGGCCCAAAAACTGTGTCAGAGAGCTCTGAATGTCCCAAAAACGTTTGCAGCCTGAAAAGGGCATTAACCCACATCCTAAACCCCTGAAATTCCCAAAAACATTTTTGGCCCGAAAAATGCATCCTACACCCCTGAAAGTTCAGAAAATGTTGGCAGCCCCAAAAAGGCCTTAACATGCATCTTATTCATGCAAAAATCTTGAAAACTTTGGAGGCCCAAAAAAGGGGTTTACATCCTAGACCCCATAAAGTACAGAAAATGTTGGTGACTCGAAAACAGTGTCAGAGAGCTCTGAATGTCCCAAAAATGTTTGCAGCCTGAAAAGGGCATTAATCCGCATCCTGGCCCCCTCAAATTCCCCAAAATATTTTTGGCCCAAAAAATGCATCCTACATCCCTGAAGTTCAGAAAATGTTGGCAGCACAAAACAGGCCTTAAAATACATATTAGGCCTGCAAAAATGTAGAAAACTTTGGAGGCCCAAAAAAGGGGTTTACAGGCATCCTAGACCCCCTAAAGTCCAGAAAATGTTGGCGGCCCAAAAACTGTGTGAGAGAGCTCTGAATGTCCCAAAAACATTTGCAGTCTGAAAAGGGCATTAACCCGCATGCTAGACCCCTGAAATTCCCCAAAATATTTTGGCCACGAAAAATTCATCCTACACCCCTGAAAATTCAGAAAATGTTGGCAGCACAAAAAAGGCCTTAAAATACATATTAGGCCTGCAAAAATGTAGAAAACTTTGGAGGCCCAAAAAAGGGGTTTACAGGCATCCTAGACCCCCTAAAGTCCAGAAAATGTTGGTAGGCCAAAAACTGTGTCAGAGAGCACTGAATGTCCCAAAAACGTTTGCAGCCTGAAAAGGGCATTAACCCACATCCTAAACCCCTGAAATTCTCAAAAAAATTTTGGCCCGAAAAATGAATCCTACACCCCTTAAAGTTCAGAAAATGTTGGCAGCCCCAAAGAGGCCTTAAAATGCATCTTATTCCTGCAAAAATCTTGATAACTTTGGAGGCCCAAAAAGGGGTTTACATGCTAGACCCCATAAAGTCCAGAAAATGTTGGTGACCTGAAAACAGTGCCAGAGAGCTCTGAATGTCCCAAAATATTTGCAGCCTGAAAAGGGCATTAATCCGCATCCTGGCCCCCTGAAATTCCCCAAAATATTTTTGGCCCAAAAAATGCATCCTACATCCCTGAAGTTCAGAAAATGTTGGCAGCACAAAACAGGCCTTAAAATATATATTAGGCCTGCAAAAATGTAGAAGACTTTGGAGGCCCAAAAAGGGGTTTACAGGCATCCTAGACCCCGTAAAGTCCAGAAAATGTTGGTGGCCAAAAACTGTGTCAGAGAGCTCTGAATGTCCCAAAAACATTTGCAGTCTGAAAAGGGCATTAACCCGCATGCTAGACCCCTGAAATTTCCCAAAATATTTTGGCCACGAAAAATTCATCCTACACCCCTGAAAATTCAGAAAATATTGGCAGCACAAAAAAGGCCTTAAAATACATATTAGGCCTCCAAAAATGTAGAAAACTTTGGAGGCCCAAAAAAGGGGTTCACAGGCATCCTAGACCCCCTAAAGTCCAGAAAATGTTGGTAGGCCAAAAACTGTGTCAGAGAGCTCTGAATGTCCCAAAAACGTTTGCAGCCTGAAAAGGGCATTAACCCACATCCTAAACCCCTGAAATTCCCAAAAACATTTTTGGCCCGAAAAATGCATCCTACACCCCTGAAAGTTCAGAAAATGTTGGCAGCCCCAAAAAGGCCTTAAAATGCATCTTATTTCTGCAATAATCTTGATAACTTTGGAGGCCCAAAAAAGGGGTTTACAGACATCCTAGACCCCTGAAAGTCCAGAAAATGTTGGTGACCCGAAAACAGTGTCAGAGAGCTCTGAATGTCCCAAAAACATTTGCAGCCTGAAAAGGGCATTAACCCACATCCTAGCCCCCTGAAATTCCCCAAAATATTTTTGGCCCGAAAAATGCATCCTACATCCTTGAAGTTCAGAACATGTTGGCAGCCCAAAAAAGGCCTAAAAAGGGGTTTACATCCTAGACCCCATAAAGTCCAGAAAATGTTGGTGACCTGAAAACAGTGTCAGAGAGCTCTGAATGTCGCAAAAATATTTGCAGCCTGAAAAGGGCATTAATCCGCATCCTGGCCCCCTGAAATTCCTCAAAATATTTTTGCCCCAAAAAATGCATCCTACATCCCTGAAGTTCAGAAAATGTTGGCAGCACAAAACAGGCCTTAAAATACATATTAGGCCTGCAAAAATGTAGAAGACTTTGGAGGCCCAAAAAAGGGGTTTACAGGCATCCTAGACCCGCTAAAGTCCAGAAAATGTTAGCGGCCCAAAAACTGTGTGAGAGAGCTCTGAATGTCCAAAAAACATTTGCAGTCTGAAAAGGGCATTAACCCGCATGCTAGACCCCTGAAATTCCCCAAAATATTTTGGCCACGAAAAATTCATCCTACACCCCTGAAAATTCAGAAAATGTTGGCAGCACAAAAAAAGGCCTTAAAATACATATTAGGCCTCCAAAAATGTAGAAGACTTTGGAGGCCCAAAAAGGGGTTTACAGGCATCCTAGACCCCCTAAAGTCCAGAAAATGTTGGTGGCCAAAAAACTGTGTCAGAGAGCTCTGAATGTCCCAAAAACGTTTGCAGCCTGAAAAAGGCATTAACCCACATCCTAAACCCCTGAAATTCCCAAAAACATTTTTGGCCCGAAAAATGCATCCTACACCCCTGAAAGTTCAGAAAATGTTGGCAGCCCCAAAAAGGCCTTAACATGCATCTTATTTCTGCAATAATCTTGATAACTTTGGAGGCCCAAAAAAGGGGTTTACAGACATCCTAGACCCCTGAAAGTCCAGAAAATGTTGGTGACCCGAAAACAGTGTCAGAGAGCTCTGAATGTCCCAAAAACATTTGCAGCCTGAAAAGGGCATTAACCCACATCCTAGCCCCCTGAAATTCCCCAAAATATTTTTGGCCCAAAAAATGCATCCTACATCCCTGAAGTTCAGAAAATGTTGGCAGCACAAAACAGGCCTTAAAATATATATTAGGCCTGCAAAAATGTAGAAGACTTTGGAGGCCCAAAAAGGGGTTTACAGGCATCCTAGACCCCCTATAGTCCAGAAAATGTTGGTGGCCAAAAACTGTGTCAGAGAGCTCTGAATGTCCCAAAAACATTTGCAGTCTGAAAAGGGCATTAACCCGCATGCTAGACCCCTGAAATTTCCCAAAATATTTTGGCCACGAAAAATTCATCCTACACCCCTGAAAATTCAGAAAATATTGGCAGCACAAAAAAGGCCTTAAAATACATATTAGGCCTCCAAAAATGTAGAAAACTTTGGAGGCCCAAAAAGGGGTTTACAGGCATCCTAGACCCCCTAAAGTCCAGAAAATGTTGGTAGGCCAAAAACTGTGTCAGAGAGCTCTGAATGTCCCAAAAACGTTTGCAGCCTGAGAAGGGCATTAACCCACATCCTAAACCCCTGAAATTCCCAAAAACATTTTTGGCCCGAAAAATGCATCCTACACCCCTGAAAGTTCAGAAAATGTTGGCAACCCCAAAAAGGCCTTAAAATGCATCTTATTTCTGCAATAATCTTGATAACTTTGGAGGCCCAAAAAGGGGTTTACAGACATCCTAGACCCCTGAAAGTCCAGAAAATGTTGGTGACCCGAAAACAGTGTCAGAGAGCTCTGAATGTCCCAAAAACATTTGCAGCCTGAAAAGGGCATTAACCCACATCCTAGCCCCCTGAAATTCCCCAAAATATTTTTGGCCCGAAAAATGCATCCTACATCCTTGAAGTTCAGAACATGTTGGCAGCCCAAAAAAGGCCTTAAAATGCATCTTATTCCTGTAAAAATCTTGATAACTTTGGAGGCCCAAAAAAGGGGTTTACATCCTAGACCCCATAAAGTCCAGAAAATGTTGGTGGCCCAAAAACTGTGTCAGAGAGCTCTGAATGTCCCAAAAACGTTTGCAGCCTGAAAAGGGCATTAACCCACATCCTAAACCCCTGAAATTCCCAAAAACATTTTTGGCCCGAAAAATGCATCCTACATCCCTGAAAGTTCAGAAAATGTTGGCAGCCCCAAAAAGGCCTTAACATGCATCTTATTCCTGCAAAAATCTTGATAGCTTTGGAGGCCCAAAAAAGGGGTTTACATCCTAGACCCCATAAAGTCCAGAAAATGTTGGTGACCTGAAAACAGTGTCAGAGAGCTCTGAATGTCGCAAAAATATTTGCAGCCTGAAAAGGGCATTAATCCGCATCCTGGCCCCCTGAAATTCCTCAAAATATTTTTGGCCCAAAAAATGCATCCTACATCCCTGAAGTTCAGAAAATGTTGGCAGCACAAAACAGGCCTTAAAATACATATTAGGCCTGCAAAAATGTAGAAGACTTTGGAGGCCCAAAAAAGGGGTTTACAGGCATCCTAGACCCCCTAAAGTCCAGAAAATGTTAGCGGCCCAAAAACTGTGTGAGAGAGCTCTGAATGTCCAAAAAACATTTGCAGTCTGAAAAGGGCATTAACCCGCATGCTAGACCCCTGAAATTCCCCAAAATATTTTGGCCACGATAAATTCACCCTACACCCCTGAAAATTCAGAAAATGTTGGCAGCACAAAAAAAGGCCTTAAAACACATATTAGGCCTCCGAAAATGTAGAAGACTTTGGAGGCCCAAAAAGGGGTTTACAGGCATCCTAGACCCCCTAAAGTCCAGAAAATGTTGGTGGCCCAAAAACTGTGTCAGAGAGCTCTGCATGTCCCAAAAACGTTTGCAGCCTGAAAAGGGCATTAACCCACATCCTAAACCCCTGAAATTCCCAAAAACATTTTTGGCCCGAAAAATGCATCCTACATCCCTGAAAGTTCAGAAAATGTTGGCAGCCCCAAAAAGGCCTTAACATGCATCTTATTCCTGCAAAAATCTTGATAGCTTTGGAGGCCCAAAAAAGGGGTTTACATCCTAGACCCCATAAAGTACAGAAAATGTTGGTGACTCGAAAACAGTGTCAGAGAGCTCTGAATGTCCCAAAAATGTTTGCAGCCTGAAAAGGGCATTAATCCGCATCCTGGCCCCCTGAAATTCCCCAAAATATTTTTGGCCCAAAAAATGCATCCTACATCCCTGAAGTTCATAAAATGTTGGCAGCACAAAACAGGCCTTAAAATATATATTAGGCCTGCAAAAATGTAGAAGACTTTGGAGGCCCTAAAAGGGGTTTACAGGCATCCTAGACCCCCTAAAGTCCAGAAAATGTTGGTGGCCAAAACTGTGTCAGAGAGCTCTGAATGTCCCAAAAACATTTGCAGTCTGAAAAGGGCATTAACCCGCATGCTAGACCCCTGAAATTTCCCAAAATATTTTGGCCACGAAAAATTCATCCTACACCCCTGAAAATTCAGAAAATATTGGCAGCACAAAAAAGGCCTTAAAATACATATTAGGCCTCCAAAAATGTAGAAGACTTTGGAGGCCCAAAAAGGGGTTTACAGGCATCCTAGACCCCCTAAAGTCCAGAAAATGTTGGTGGCCCAAAAACTGTGTCAGAGAGATCTGAATGTCCCAAAAACGTTTGCAGCCTGAAAAGGGCATTAACCCACATCCTAAACCCCTGAAATTCCCAAAAACATTTTTGGCCCGAAAAATGCATCCTACATCCCTGAAAGTTCAGAAAATGTTGGCAGCCCCAAAAAGGCCTTAACATGCATCTTATTCCTGCAAAAATCTTGATAGCTTTGGAGGCCCAAAAAAGGGGTTTACATCCTAGACCCCATAAAGTACAGAAAATGTTGGTGACTCGAAAACAGTGTCAGAGAGCTCTGAATGTCCCAAAAATGTTTGCAGCCTGAAAAGGGCATTAATCCGCATCCTGGCCCCCTGAAATTCCCCAAAATATTTTTGGCCCAAAAAATGCATCCTACATCCCTGAAGTTCAGAAAATGTTGGCAGCACAAAACAGGCCTTAAAATATATATTAGGCCTGCAAAAATGTAGAAGACTTTGGAGGCCCAAAAAGGGGTTTACAGGCATCCTAGACCCCCTAAAGTCCAGAAAATGTTGGTGGCCAAAAACTGTGTCAGAGAGCTCTGAATGTCCCAAAAACATTTGCAGTCTGAAAAGGGCATTAACCCGCATGCTAGACCCCTGAAATTTCCCAAAATATTTTGGCCACGAAAAATTCATCCTACACCCCTGAAAATTCAGAAAATATTGGCAGCACAAAAAAGGCCTTAAAATACATATTAGGCCTCCAAAAATGTAGAAAACTTTGGAGGCCCAAAAAAGGGGTTTACAGGCATCCTAGACCCCCTAAAGTCCAGAAAATGTTGGTAGGCCAAAAACTGTGTCAGAGAGCTCTGAATGTCCCAAAAACGTTTGCAGCCTGAAAAGGGCATTAACCCACATCCCAAACCCCTGAAATTCCCAAAAACATTTTTGGCCCGAAAAATGCATCCTACACCCCTGAAAGTTCAGAAAATGTTGGCAGCCCCAAAAAGGCCTTAAAATGCATCTTATTTCTGCAATAATCTTGATAACTTTGGAGGCCCAAAAAAGGGGTTTACAGACATCCTAGACCCCTGAAAGTCCAGAAAATGTTGGTGACCCGAAAACAGTGTCAGAGAGCTCTGAATGTCCCAAAAACATTTGCAGCCTGAAAAGGGCATTAACCCACATCCTAGCCCCCTGAAATTCCCCAAAATATTTTTGGCCCGAAAAATGCATCCTACATCCTTGAAGTTCAAAACATGTTGGCAGCCCAAAAAAGGCCTTAAAATGCATCTTATTCCTGTAAAAATCTTGATAACTTTGGAGGCCCAAAAAAGGGGTTTACATCCTAGACCCCATAAAGTCCAGAAAATGTTGGTGACCTGAAAACAGTGTCAGAGAGCTCTGAATGTCGCAAAAATATTTGCAGCCTGAAAAGGGCATTAATCCGCATCCTGGCCCCCTGAAATTCCTCAAAATATTTTTGGCCCAAAAAATGCATCCTACATCCCTGAAGTTCAGAAAATGTTGGCAGCACAAAACAGGCCTTAAAATACATATTAGGCCTGCAAAAATGTAGAAGACTTTGGAGGCCCAAAAAAGGGGTTTACAGGCATCCAAGACCCCCTAAAGTCCAGAAAATGTTGGTGGCCCAAAAACTGTGTCAGAGAGCTCTGAATGTCCCAAAAACGTTTGCAGCCTGAAAAGGGCATTAACCCACATCCTAAACCCCTGAAATTCCCAAAAACATTTTTGGCCCGAAAAATGCATCCTACATCCCTGAAAGTTCAGAAAATGTTGGCAGCCCCAAAAAGGCCTTAACATGCATCTTATTCCTGCAAAAATCTTGATAGCTTTGGAGGCCCAAAAAAGGGGTTTACATCCTAGACCCCATAAAGTACAGAAAATGTTGGTGACTCGAAAACAGTGTCAGAGAGCTCTGAATGTCCCAAAAATGTTTGCAGCCTGAAAAGGGCATTAATCCGCATCCTGGCCCCCTCAAATTCCCTTAAATATTTTTGGCCCAAAAAATGCATCCTACATCCCTGAAGTTCAGAAAATGTTGGCAGCACAAAAAAAGGCCTTAAAATACATATTAGGCCTCCAAAAATGTAGAAAACTTTGGAGGCCCAAAAAAGGGGTTTACAGGCATCCTAGACCCCCTAAAGTCCAGAAAATGTTGGCGGCCCAAAAACGGTGTCAGAGAGCTCTGAATGTCCCAAAACATTTGCAGTCTGAAAAGAGCATTAACCCGCATACTAGACCCCTGAAATTCCCCCAAATATTTTGGCCATGAAAAAGTCATCCTACACCCCTGAAAATTCAGAAAATGTTGGCAACACAAAAAAGGCCTTAAAATACATATTAGGCCTCCAAAAATGTAGAAAACTTTGGAGGCCCAAAAAAGGGGTTTACAGGCCTCCTAGACCCCCTAAAGTCCAGAAAATGTTGGTAGGCCAAAAACTGTGTCAGAGAGCTCTGAATGTCCCAAAACTGTTTGCAGCCTGAAAAGGGCATTAACCCACATCCTAAACCCCTGAAATTCCCAAAAAAATTGTGGCCCGAAAAATGAATCCTACACCCCTTAAAGTTCAGAAAATGTTGGCAGCCCCAAAAAGGCCTTAAAATGCATCTTATTCCTGCAAAAATCTTGATAACTTTGGAGGCCCAAAAAGGGGTTTACATCCTAGACCCCTGAAAGTCCAGAAAATGTTGGTGACCCGAAAACAGTGTCAGAGAGCTCTGAATGTCCCAAAAACATTTGCAGCCTGAAAAGGGCATTAATCCGCATCCTGGCCCCCTGAAATTCCCCAAAATATTTTTGGCCCAAAAAATGCATCCTACATCCCTGAAGTTCAGAAAATGTTGGCAGCACAAAACAGGCCTTAAAATATATATTAGGCCTGCAAAAATGTAGAAGACTTTGGAGGCCCAAAAAGGGGTTTACAGGCATCCTAGACCCCCTAAAGTCCAGAAAATGTTGGTGGCCAAAAACTGTGTCAGAGAGCTCTGAATGTCCCAAAAACATTTGCAATCTGAAAAGGGCTTTAACCCGCATGCTAGACCCCTGAAATTTCCCAAAATATTTTGGCCACAAAAAATTCATCCTAGACCCCTGAAAATTGAGAAAATGTTGGCAGCACAAAAAAGGCCTTAAAATACATATTAGGCCTCTAAAAATGTAGAAAACTTTGGAGGCCCAAAAAAGGGGTTTACAGACATCCTAGACCCCTGAAAGTCCAGAAAATGTTGGTGAACCGAAAACAGTGTCAGAGAGCTCTGAATGTCCCAAAAACATTTGCAGCCTGAAAAGGGCATTAACCCACATCCTAGGCCCCTGAAATTCCCCAAAATATTTTTGGCCCGAAAAATGCATCCTACATCCTTGAAGTTCAGAACATGTTGGCAGCCCAAAAAAGGCCTTAAAATGCATCTTATTCCTGTAAAAATCTTGATAACTTTGGGGGCCCAAAAAAGGGGTTTACATCCTAGACCCCATAAAGTCCAGAAAATGTTGGTGACCTGAAAACAGTGTCAGAGAGCTCTGAATGTCGCAAAAATATTTGCAGCCTGAAAAGGGCATTAATCCGCATCCTGGCCCCCTGAAATTCCCCAAAAAAATCTTTGGCCCAAAAAATGCATCCTACATCCCTGAAGTTCAGAAAATGTTGGCAGCACAAAACAGGCCTTAAAATACATATTAGGCCTGCAAAAATGTAGAAGACTTTGGAGGCCCAAAAAAGGGGTTTACAGGCATCCTAGACCCCCTAAAGTCCAGAAAATGTTAGCGGCCCAAAAACTGTGTGAGAGAGCTCTGAATGTCCAAAAAACATTTGCAGTCTGAAAAGGGCATTAACCCGCATGCTAGACCCCTGAAATTCCCCAAAATATTTTGGCCACAAAAAATTCATCCTACACCCCTGAAAATTCAGAAAATGTTGGCAGCACAAAAAAAGGCCTTAAAATACATATTAGGCCTCCAAAAATGTAGAAGACTTTGGAGGCCCAAAAAGGGGTTTACAGGCATCCTAGACCCCCTAAAGTCCAGAAAATGTTGGTGGCCCAAAAACTGTGTCAGAGAGCTCTGAATGTCCCAAAAACGTTTGCAGCCTGAAAAGGGCATTAACCCACATCCTAAACCCCTGAAATTCCCAAAAACATTTTTGGCCCGAAAAATGCATCCTACACCCCTGAAAGTTCAGAAAATGTTGGCAGCCCCAAAAAGGCCTTAACATGCATCTTTTTCCTGCAAAAATCTTGAAAACTTTGGAGGCCCAAAAAAGGGGTTTACATCCTAGACCCCATAAAGTACAGAAAATGTTGGTGACTCGAAAACAGTGTCAGAGAGCTCTGAATGTCCCAAAAATGTTTGCAGCCTGAAAAGGGCATTAATCCGCATCCTGGCCCCCTCAAATTCCCCAAAATATTTTTGGCCCAAAAATGCATCCTACATCCCTGAAGTTCAGAAAATGTTGGCAGCACAAAACAGGCCTTAAAATACATATTAGGCCTGCAAAAATGTAGAAAACTTTGGAGGCCCAAAAACGGTATCAGAGAGCTCTGAATGTCCCAAAACGTTTGCAGTCTGAAAAGGGCATTAACCTGCATACTAGACCCCTGAAATTCCCCAAAATATTTTGGCCATGAAAAATTCATCCTACACCCCTGAAAATTCAGAAAATGTTGGCAACACAAAAAAAGGCCTTAAAATACATATTAGGCCTCCAAAAATGTAGAAAACTTTGGAGGCCCAAAAAAGGGGTTTACAGGCCTCCTAGACCCCCTAAAGTCCAGAAAATGTTGGTAGGCCAAAAACTGTGTCAGAGGGCACTGAATGTCCCAAAAACGTTTGCAGCCTGAAAAGGGCATTAACCCACATCCTAAACCCCTGAAATTCTCAAAAAAATGTTGGCCCGAAAAATGAATCCTACACCCCTTAAAGTTCAGAAAATGTTGGCAGCCCCAAAGAGGCCTTAAAATGCATCTTATTCCTGCAAAAATCTTGATAACTTTGGAGGCCCAAAAAGGGGTTTACATGCTAGACCCCATAAAGTCCAGAAAATGTTGCTGACCTGAAAACAGTGCCAGAGAGCTCTGAATGTCCCAAAAATATTTGCAGCCTGAAAAGGGCATTAATCCGCATCCTGGCTCCCTGAAATTCCCCAAAATATTTTTGGCCCAAAAAATGCATCCTACATCCCTGAAGTTCAGAAAATGTTGGCAGCACAAAACAGGCCTTAAAATATATATTAGGCCTGCAAAAATGTAGAAGACTTTGGAGGCCCAAAAAGGGGTTTACAGGCATCCTAGACCCCCTAAAGTCCAGAAAATGTTGGTGGCCAAAAACTGTGTCAGAGAGCTCTGAATGTCCCAAAAACATTTGCAGTCTGAAAAGGGCATTAACCCGCATGCTAGACCCCTGAAATTCCCCAAAATATTTTGGCCACGAAAAATTCATCCTACACCCCTGAAAATTCAGAAAATGTTGGCAGCACAAAAAAAGGCCTTAAAATACATATTAGGCCTCCAAAAATGTAGAAGACTTTGGAGGCCCAAAAAGGGGTTTACAGGCATCCTAGACCCCCTAAAGTCCAGAAAATGTTGGTGGCCCAAAAACTGTGTCAGAGAGCTCTGAATGTCCCAAAAACGTTTGCAGCCTGAAAAGGGCATTAACCCACATCCTAAACCCCTGAAATTCCCAAAAACATTTTTGGCCCGAAAAATGCATCCTACATCCCTGAAAGTTCAGAAAATGTTGGCAGCCCCAAAAAGGCCTTAACATGCATCTTATTCCTGCAAAAATCTTGATAGCTTTGGAGGCCCAAAAAAGGGGTTTACATCCTAGACCCCATAAAGTACAGAAAATGTTGGTGACTCGAAAACAGTGTCAGAGAGCTCTGAATGTCCCAAAAATGTTTGCAGCCTGAAAAGGGCATTAATCCGCATCCTGGCCCCCTCAAATTCCCCAAAATATTTTTGGCCCAAAAAATGCATCCTACATCCCTGAAGTTCAGAAAATGTTGGCAGCACAAAACAGGCCTTAAAATACATATTAGGCCTGCAAAAATGTAGAAAACTTTGGAGGCCCAAAAAAGGGGTTTACAGGCATCCTAGACCCCCTAAAGTCCAGAAAATGTTGGCGGCCCAAAAACTGTGTGAGAGAGCTCTGAATGTCCCAAAAACATTTGCAGTCTGAAAAGGGCATTAACCCGCATGCTAGACCCCTGAAATTCCCCAAAATATTTTGGCCACGAAAAATTCATCCTACACCCCTGAAAATTCAGAAAATGTTGGCAGCACAAAAAAAGGCCTTAAAATACATATTAGGCCTCCAAAAATGTAGAAAACTTTGGAGGCCCAAAAAAGGGGTTTACAGGCATCCTAGACCCCCTAAAGTCCAGAAAATGTTGGTGGCCAAAAACTGTGTCAGAGAGCTCTGAATGTCCCAAAAACATTTGCAATCTGAAAAGGGCATTAACCCGCATGCTAGACCCCTGAAATTTCCCAAAATATTTTGGCCACAAAAAATTCATCCTAGACCCCTGAAAATTGAGAAAATGTTGGCAGCACAAAAAAGGCCTTAAAATACATATTAGGCCTCCAAAAATGTAGAAAACTTTGGAGGCCCAAAAAAGGGGTTTACAGGCATCCTAGACCCCCTAAAGTCCAGAAAATGTTTGTAGGCCAAAAACTGTGTCAGAGAGCTCTGAATGTCCCAAAAACATTTGCAGCCTGAAAAGGGCATTAACCCACATCCTAAACCCCTGAAATTCCCAAAAACATTTTTGGCCCGAAAAATGAATCCTACACCCCTTAAAGTTCAGAAAATGTTGGCAGCCCCAAAAAAGCCTTAAAATGCATCTTATTCCTGCAAAAATCTTGATAACTTTGGAGGCCCAAAAAAGGGGTTTACATCCTAGACCCCATAAAGTCCAGAAAATGTTGGTGACCTGAAAACAGTGTCAGAGAGCTCTGAATGTCGCAAAAATATTTGCAGCCTGAAAAGGGCATTAATCCGCATCCTGGCCCCCTGAAATTCCCCAAAATATTTTTGGCCCAGAAAATGCATCCTACATCCCTGAAGTTCAGAAAATGTTGGCAGCACAAAACAGGCCTTAAAATACATATTAGGCCTGCAAAAATGTAGAAGACTTTGGAGGCCCAAAAAAGGGGTTTACAGGCATCCTAGACCCCCTAAAGTCCAGAAAATGTTGGTGGCCCAAAAACTGTGTCAGAGAGCTCTGAATGTCCCAAAAACATTTGCAGTCTGAAAAGGGCATTAACCCGCATGCTAGACCCCTGAAATTTCCCAAAATATTTTGGCCCAAAAAATGCATCCTACACCCCTGAAAATTCAGAAAATATTGGCAGCACAAAAAAGGCCTTAAAATACATATTAGGCCTCCAAAAATGTAGAAAACGTTGGAGGCCCAAAAAAGGGGTTTACAGGCATCCTAGACCCCCTAAAGTCCAGAAAATGTTGGTAGGCCAAAAACTGTGTCAGAGAGCTCTGAATGTCCCAAAAACGTTTGCAGCCTGAAAAGGGCATTAACCCGCATGCTAGACCCCTGAAATTCCCCAAAATATTTTGGCCACAAAAAATTCATCCTACACCCCTGAAAATTCAGAAAATGTTGGCAGCACAAAAAAAGGCCTTAAAATACATATTAGGCCTCCAAAAATGTAGAAGACTTTGGAGGCCCAAAAAGGGGTTTACAGGCATCCTAGACCCCCTAAAGTCCAGAAAATGTTGGTGGCCCAAAAACTGTGTCAGAGAGCTCTGAATGTCCCAAAAACGTTTGCAGCCTGAAAAGGGCATTAACCCACATCCTAAACCCCTGAAATTCCCAAAAACATTTTTGGCCCGAAAAATGCATCCTACACCCCTGAAAGTTCAGAAAATGTTGGCAGCCCCAAAAAGGCCTTAACATGCATCTTTTTCCTGCAAAAATCTTGAAAACTTTGGAGGCCCAAAAAAGGGGTTTACATCCTAGACCCCATAAAGTACAGAAAATGTTGGTGACTCGAAAACAGTGTCAGAGAGCTCTGAATGTCCCAAAAATGTTTGCAGCCTGAAAAGGGCATTAATCCGCATCCTGGCCCCCTCAAATTCCCCAAAATATTTTTGGCCCAAAAAATGCATCCTACATCCCTGAAGTTCAGAAAATGTTGGCAGCACAAAACAGGCCTTAAAATACATATTAGGCCTGCAAAAATGTAGAAAACTTTGGAGGCCCAAAAAAGGGGTTTACAGGCATCCTAGACCCCCTAAAGTCCAGAAAATGTTGGCGGCCCAAAAACTGTGTGAGAGAGCTCTGAATGTCCCAAAAACATTTGCAGTCTGAAAAGGGCATTAACCCGCATGCTAGACCCCTGAAATTCCCCAAAATATTTTGGCCACGAAAAATTCATCCTACACCCCTGAAAATTCAGAAAATGTTGGCAGCACAAAAAAAGGCCTTAAAATACATATTAGGCCTCCAAAAATGTAGAAAACTTTGGAGGCCCAAAAAAGGGGTTTACAGGCATCCTAGACCCCCTAAAGTCCAGAAAATGTTGGTGGCCAAAAACTGTGTCAGAGAGCTCTGAATGTCCCAAAAACATTTGCAATCTGAAAAGGGCATTAACCCGCATGCTAGACCCCTGAAATTTCCCAAAATATTTTGGCCACAAAAAATTCATCCTAGACCCCTGAAAATTGAGAAAATGTTGGCAGCACAAAAAAGGCCTTAAAATACATATTAGGCCTCCAAAAATGTAGAAAACTTTGGAGGCCCAAAAAAGGGGTTTACAGGCATCCTAGACCCCCTAAAGTCCAGAAAATGTTTGTAGGCCAAAAACTGTGTCAGAGAGCTCTGAATGTCCCAAAAACATTTGCAGCCTGAAAAGGGCATTAACCCACATCCTAAACCCCTGAAATTCCCAAAAACATTTTTGGCCCGAAAAATGAATCCTACACCCCTTAAAGTTCAGAAAATGTTGGCAGCCCCAAAAAAGCCTTAAAATGCATCTTATTCCTGCAAAAATCTTGATAACTTTGGAGGCCCAAAAAAGGGGTTTACATCCTAGACCCCATAAAGTCCAGAAAATGTTGGTGACCTGAAAACAGTGTCAGAGAGCTCTGAATGTCGCAAAAATATTTGCAGCCTGAAAAGGGCATTAATCCGCATCCTGGCCCCCTGAAATTCCCCAAAATATTTTTGGCCCAGAAAATGCATCCTACATCCCTGAAGTTCAGAAAATGTTGGCAGCACAAAACAGGCCTTAAAATACATATTAGGCCTGCAAAAATGTAGAAGACTTTGGAGGCCCAAAAAAGGGGTTTACAGGCATCCTAGACCCCCTAAAGTCCAGAAAATGTTGGTGGCCCAAAAACTGTGTCAGAGAGCTCTGAATGTCCCAAAAACATTTGCAGTCTGAAAAGGGCATTAACCCGCATGCTAGACCCCTGAAATTTCCCAAAATATTTTGGCCACGAAAAATTCATCCTACACCCCTGAAAATTCAGAAAATATTGGCAGCACAAAAAAGGCCTTAAAATACATATTAGGCCTCCAAAAATGTAGAAAACGTTGGAGGCCCAAAAAAGGGGTTTACAGGCATCCTAGACCCCCTAAAGTCCAGAAAATGTTGGTAGGCCAAAAACTGTGTCAGAGAGCTCTGAATGTCCCAAAAACGTTTGCAGCCTGAAAAGGGCATTAACCCGCATGCTAGACCCCTGAAATTCCCCAAAATATTTTGGCCACAAAAAATTCATCCTACACCCCTGAAAATTCAGAAAATGTTGGCAGCACAAAAAAAGGCCTTAAAATACATATTAGGCCTCCAAAAATGTAGAAGACTTTGGAGGCCCAAAAAGGGGTTTACAGGCATCCTAGACCCCCTAAAGTCCAGAAAATGTTGGTGGCCCAAAAACTGTGTCAGAGAGCTCTGAATGTCCCAAAAACGTTTGCAGCCTGAAAAGGGCATTAACCCACATCCTAAACCCCTGAAATTCCCAAAAACATTTTTGGCCCGAAAAATGCATCCTACACCCCTGAAAGTTCAGAAAATGTTGGCAGCCCCAAAAAGGCCTTAACATGCATCTTTTTCCTGCAAAAATCTTGAAAACTTTGGAGGCCCAAAAAAGGGGTTTACATCCTAGACCCCATAAAGTACAGAAAATGTTGGTGACTCGAAAACAGTGTCAGAGAGCTCTGAATGTCCCAAAAATGTTTGCAGCCTGAAAAGGGCATTAATCCGCATCCTGGCCCCCTCAAATTCCCCAAAATATTTTTGGCCCAAAAAATGCATCCTACATCCCTGAAGTTCAGAAAATGTTGGCAGCACAAAACAGGCCTTAAAATACATATTAGGCCTGCAAAAATGTAGAAAACTTTGGAGGCCCAAAAAAGGGGTTTACAGGCATCCTAGACCCCCTAAAGTCCAGAAAATGTTGGCGGCCCAAAAACTGTGTGAGAGAGCTCTGAATGTCCCAAAAACATTTGCAGTCTGAAAAGGGCATTAACCCGCATGCTAGACCCCTGAAATTCCCCAAAATATTTTGGCCACGAAAAATTCATCCTACACCCCTGAAAATTCAGAAAATGTTGGCAGCACAAAAAAGGCCTTAAAATACATATTAGGCCTGCAAAAATGTAGAAACCTTTGGAGGCCCAAAAAAGGGGTTTACAGGCATCCTAGACCCCCTAAAGTCCAGAAAATGTTGGTGGCCCAAAAACTGTGTCAGAGAGCTCTGAATGTCCCAAAAACGTTTGCAGCCTGAAAAGGGCATTAACCCACATCCTAAACCCCTGAAATTCCCAAAAACATTTTTGGCCCGAAAAAGGCATCCTACACCCCTGAAAGTTCAGAAAATGTTGGCAGCCCCAAAAAGGCCTTAACATGCATCTTATTCCTGCAAAAATCTTGAAAACTTTGGAGGCCCAAAAAAGGGGTTTACATCCTAGACCCCATAAAGTACAGAAAATGTTGGTGACTCGAAAACAGTGTCAGAGAGCTCTGAATGTCCCAAAAATGTTTGCAGCCTGAAAAGGGCATTAATCCGCATCCTGGCCCCCTCAAATTCCCCAAAATATTTTTGGCCCAAAAAATGCATCCTACATCCATGAAGTTCAGAAAATGTTGGCAGCACAAAACAGGCCTTAAAATACATATTAGGCCTGCAAAAATGTAGAAAACTTTGGAGGCCCAAAAACGGTATCAGAGAGCTCTGAATGTCCCAAAACGTTTGCAGTCTGAAAAGGGCATTAACCTGCATACTAGACCCCTGAAATTCCCCAAAATATTTTGGCCATGAAAAATTCATCCTACACCCCTGAAAATTCAGAAAATGTTGGCAACACAAAAAAAGGCCTTAAAATACATATTAGGCCTCCAAAAATGTAGAAAACTTTGGAGGCCCAAAAAAGGGGTTTACAGGCCTCCTAGACCCCCTAAAGTCCAGAAAATGTTGGTAGGCCAAAAACTGTGTCAGAGGGCACTGAATGTCCCAAAAACGTTTGCAGCCTGAAAAGGGCATTAACCCACATCCTAAACCCCTGAAATTCTCAAAAAAATGTTGGCCCGAAAAATGAATCCTACACCCCTTAAAGTTCAGAAAATGTTGGCAGCCCCAAAGAGGCCTTAAAATGCATCTTATTCCTGCAAAAATCTTGATAACTTTGGAGGCCCAAAAAGGGGTTTACATGCTAGACCCCATAAAGTCCAGAAAATGTTGGTGACCTGAAAACAGTGCCAGAGAGCTCTGAATGTCCCAAAAATATTTGCAGCCTGAAAAGGGCATTAATCCGCATCCTGGCTCCCTGAAATTCCCCAAAATATTTTTGGCCCAAAAAATGCATCCTACATCCCTGAAGTTCAGAAAATGTTGGCAGCACAAAACAGGCCTTAAAATATATATTAGGCCTGCAAAAATGTAGAAGACTTTGGAGGCCCAAAAAGGGGTTTACAGGCATCCTAGACCCCCTAAAGTCCAGAAAATGTTGGTGGCCAAAAACTGTGTCAGAGAGCTCTGAATGTCCCAAAAACATTTGCAGTCTGAAAAGGGCATTAACCCGCATGCTAGACCCCTGAAATTCCCCAAAATATTTTGGCCACGAAAAATTCATCCTACACCCCTGAAAATTCAGAAAATGTTGGCAGCACAAAAAAAGGCCTTAAAATACATATTAGGCCTCCAAAAATGTAGAAGACTTTGGAGGCCCAAAAAGGGGTTTACAGGCATCCTAGACCCCCTAAAGTCCAGAAAATGTTGGTGGCCCAAAAACTGTGTCAGAGAGCTCTGAATGTCCCAAAAACGTTTGCAGCCTGAAAAGGGCATTAACCCACATCCTAAACCCCTGAAATTCCCAAAAACATTTTTGGCCCGAAAAATGCATCCTACATCCCTGAAAGTTCAGAAAATGTTGGCAGCCCCAAAAAGGCCTTAACATGCATCTTATTCCTGCAAAAATCTTGATAGCTTTGGAGGCCCAAAAAAGGGGTTTACATCCTAGACCCCATAAAGTACAGAAAATGTTGGTGACTCGAAAACAGTGTCAGAGAGCTCTGAATGTCCCAAAAATGTTTGCAGCCTGAAAAGGGCATTAATCCGCATCCTGGCCCCCTCAAATTCCCCAAAATATTTTTGGCCCAAAAAATGCATCCTACATCCCTGAAGTTCAGAAAATGTTGGCAGCACAAAACAGGCCTTAAAATACATATTAGGCCTGCAAAAATGTAGAAAACTTTGGAGGCCCAAAAAAGGGGTTTACAGGCATCCTAGACCCCCTAAAGTCCAGAAAATGTTGGCGGCCCAAAAACTGTGTGAGAGAGCTCTGAATGTCCCAAAAACATTTGCAGTCTGAAAAGGGCATTAACCCGCATGCTAGACCCCTGAAATTCCCCAAAATATTTTGGCCACGAAAAATTCATCCTACACCCCTGAAAATTCAGAAAATGTTGGCAGCACAAAAAAAGGCCTTAAAATACATATTAGGCCTCCAAAAATGTAGAAAACTTTGGAGGCCCAAAAAAGGGGTTTACAGGCATCCTAGACCCCCTAAAGTCCAGAAAATGTTGGTGGCCAAAAACTGTGTCAGAGAGCTCTGAATGTCCCAAAAACATTTGCAATCTGAAAAGGGCATTAACCCGCATGCTAGACCCCTGAAATTTCCCAAAATATTTTGGCCACAAAAAATTCATCCTAGACCCCTGAAAATTGAGAAAATGTTGGCAGCACAAAAAAGGCCTTAAAATACATATTAGGCCTCCAAAAATGTAGAAAACTTTGGAGGCCCAAAAAAGGGGTTTACAGGCATCCTAGACCCCCTAAAGTCCAGAAAATGTTTGTAGGCCAAAAACTGTGTCAGAGAGCTCTGAATGTCCCAAAAACATTTGCAGCCTGAAAAGGGCATTAACCCACATCCTAAACCCCTGAAATTCCCAAAAACATTTTTGGCCCGAAAAATGAATCCTACACCCCTTAAAGTTCAGAAAATGTTGGCAGCCCCAAAAAAGCCTTAAAATGCATCTTATTCCTGCAAAAATCTTGATAACTTTGGAGGCCCAAAAAAGGGGTTTACATCCTAGACCCCATAAAGTCCAGAAAATGTTGGTGACCTGAAAACAGTGTCAGAGAGCTCTGAATGTCGCAAAAATATTTGCAGCCTGAAAAGGGCATTAATCCGCATCCTGGCCCCCTGAAATTCCCCAAAATATTTTTGGCCCAGAAAATGCATCCTACATCCCTGAAGTTCAGAAAATGTTGGCAGCACAAAACAGGCCTTAAAATACATATTAGGCCTGCAAAAATGTAGAAGACTTTGGAGGCCCAAAAAAGGGGTTTACAGGCATCCTAGACCCCCTAAAGTCCAGAAAATGTTGGTGGCCCAAAAACTGTGTCAGAGAGCTCTGAATGTCCCAAAAACATTTGCAGTCTGAAAAGGGCATTAACCCGCATGCTAGACCCCTGAAATTTCCCAAAATATTTTGGCCACGAAAAATTCATCCTACACCCCTGAAAATTCAGAAAATATTGGCAGCACAAAAAAGGCCTTAAAATACATATTAGGCCTCCAAAAATGTAGAAAACGTTGGAGGCCCAAAAAAGGGGTTTACAGGCATCCTAGACCCCCTAAAGTCCAGAAAATGTTGGTAGGCCAAAAACTGTGTCAGAGAGCTCTGAATGTCCCAAAAACGTTTGCAGCCTGAAAAGGGCATTAACCCACATCCTAAACCCCTGAAATTCCCAAAAACATTTTTGGCCCGAAAAATGCATCCTACACCCCTGAAAGTTCAGAAAATGTTGGCAGCCCCAAAAAGGCCTTAAAATGCATCTTATTTCTGCAATAATCTTGATAACTTTGGAGGCCCAAAAAAGGGGTTTACAGACATCCTAGACCCCTGAAAGTCCAGAAAATGTTGGTGAACCGAAAACAGTGTCAGAGAGCTCTGAATGTCCCAAAAACATTTGCAGCCTGAAAAGGGCATTAACCCACATCCTAGCCCCCTGAAATTCCCCAAAATATTTTTGGCCCGAAAAATGCATCCTACATCCTTGAAGTTCAGAACATGTTGGCAGCCCAAAAAAGGCCTTAAAATGGATCTTATTCCTGTAAAAATCTTGATAACTTTGGAGGCCCAAAAAAGGGGTTTACATCCTAGACCCCATAAAGTCCAGAAAATGTTGGTGACCTGAAAACAGTGTCAGAGAGCTCTGAATGTCGCAAAAATATTTGCAGCCTGAAAAGGGCATTAATCCGCATCCTGGCCCCCTGAAATTCCCCAAAATATTTTTGGCCCAAAAAATGCATCCTACATCCCTGAAGTTCAGAAAATGTTGGCAGCACAAAACAGGCCTTAAAATACATATTAGGCCTGCAAAAATGTAGAAGACTTTGGAGGCCCAAAAAAGGGGTTTACAGGCATCCTAAACCCCCTAAAGTCCAGAAAATGTTAGCGGCCCAAAAACTGTGTGAGAGAGCTCTGAATGTCCAAAAAACATTTGCAGTCTGAAAAGGGCATTAACCCGCATGCTAGACCCCTGAAATTCCCCAAAATATTTTGGCCACAAAAAATTCATCCTACACCCCTGAAAATTCAGAAAATGTTGGCAGCACAAAAAAAGGCCTTAAAATACATATTAGGCCTCCAAAAATGTAGAAGACTTTGGAGGCCCAAAAAGGGGTTTACAGGCATCCTAGACCCCCTAAAGTCCAGAAAATGTTGGTGGCCCAAAAACTGTGTCAGAGAGCTCTGAATGTCCCAAAAACGTTTGCAGCCTGAAAAGGGCATTAACCCACATCCTAAACCCCTGAAATTCCCAAAAACATTTTTGGCCCGAAAAATGCATCCTACACCCCTGAAAGTTCAGAAAATGTTGGCAGCCCCAAAAAGGCCTTAACATGCATCTTTTTCCTGCAAAAATCTTGAAAACTTTGGAGGCCCAAAAAAGGGGTTTACATCCTAGACCCCATAAAGTACAGAAAATGTTGGTGACTCGAAAACAGTGTCAGAGAGCTCTGAATGTCCCAAAAATGTTTGCAGCCTGAAAAGGGCATTAATCCGCATCCTGGCCCCCTCAAATTCCCCAAAATATTTTTGGCCCAAAAAATGCATCCTACATCCCTGAAGTTCAGAAAATGTTGGCAGCACAAAACAGGCCTTAAAATACATATTAGGCCTGCAAAAATGTAGAAAACTTTGGAGGCCCAAAAAAGGGGTTTACAGGCATCCTAGACCCCCTAAAGTCCAGAAAATGTTGGCGGCCCAAAAACTGTGTGAGAGAGCTCTGAATGTCCCAAAAACATTTGCAGTCTGAAAAGGGCATTAACCCGCATGCTAGACCCCTGAAATTCCCCAAAATATTTTGGCCACGAAAAATTCATCCTACACCCCTGAAAATTCAGAAAATGTTGGCAGCACAAAAAAGGCCTTAAAATACATATTAGGCCTGCAAAAATGTAGAAACCTTTGGAGGCCCAAAAAAGGGGTTTACAGGCATCCTAGACCCCCTAAAGTCCAGAAAATGTTGGTGGCCCAAAAACTGTGTCAGAGAGCTCTGAATGTCCCAAAAACGTTTGCAGCCTGAAAAGGGCATTAACCCACATCCTAAACCCCTGAAATTCCCAAAAACATTTTTGGCCCGAAAAAGGCATCCTACACCCCTGAAAGTTCAGAAAATGTTGGCAGCCCCAAAAAGGCCTTAACATGCATCTTATTCCTGCAAAAATCTTGAAAACTTTGGAGGCCCAAAAAAGGGGTTTACATCCTAGACCCCATAAAGTACAGAAAATGTTGGTGACTCGAAAACAGTGTCAGAGAGCTCTGAATGTCCCAAAAATGTTTGCAGCCTGAAAAGGGCATTAATCCGCATCCTGGCCCCCTCAAATTCCCCAAAATATTTTTGGCCCAAAAAATGCATCCTACATCCATGAAGTTCAGAAAATGTTGGCAGCACAAAACAGGCCTTAAAATACATATTAGGCCTGCAAAAATGTAGAAAACTTTGGAGGCCCAAAAAAGGGGTTTACAGGCATCCTAGACCCCCTAAAGTCCAGAAAATGTTGGCGGCCCAAAAACTGTGTGAGAGAGCTCTGAATGTCCCAAAAACATTTGCAGTCTGAAAAGGGCATTAACCCGCATGCTAGACCCCTGAAATTCCCCAAAATATTTTGGCCACGAAAAATTCATCCTACACCCCTGAAAATTCAGAAAATGTTGGCAGCACAAAAAAAGGCCTTAAAATACATATTAGGCCTGCAAAAATGTAGAAAACTTTGGAGGCCCAAAAAAGGGGTTTACAGGCCTCCTAGACCCCCTAAAGTCCAGAAAATGTTGGCGGCCCAAAAACGGTGTCAGAGAGCTCTGAATGTCCCAAAACATGTGCAGTCTGAAAAGGGCATTAACCCGCATACTAGACCCCTGAAATTTCCCAAAATATTTTGGCCACAAAAAATTCATCCTACACCCCTAAAAATTCAGAAAATGTTGGCAGCACAAAAAAGGCCTTAAAATACATATTAGGCCTCCAAAAATGTAGAAAACTTTGGAGGCCCAAAAAAGGGGTTTACAGGCATCCTAGACCCCCTAAAGTCCAGAAAATGTTGGTAGGCCAAAAACTGTGTCAGAGAGCTCTGAATGTCCCAAAAACGTTTGCAGCCTGAAAAGGGCATTAACCCACATCCTAAACCCCTGAAATTCCCAAAAACATTTTTGGCCCGAAAAATGCATCCTACACCCCTGAAAGTTCAGAAAATGTTGGCAGCCCCAAAAAGGCCTTAAAATGCATCTTATTTCTGCAATAATCTTGATAACTTTGGAGGCCCAAAAAAGGGGTTTACAGACATCCTAGACCCCTGAAAGTCCAGAAAATGTTGGTGACCCGAAAACAGTGTCAGAGAGCTCTGAATGTCCCAAAAACATTTGCAGCCTGAAAAGGGCATTGACCCACATCCTAGCCCCCTGAAATTCCCCAAAATATTTTTGGCCCGAAAAATGCATCCTACATCCTTGAAGTTCAGAACATGTTGGCAGCCCAAAAAAAGCCTTAAAATGCATCTTATTCCTGTAAAAATCTTGATAACTTTGGAGGCCCAAAAAAGGGGTTTACATCCTAGACCCCATAAAGTCCAGAAAATGTTGGTGACCTGAAAACAGTGTCAGAGAGCTCTGAATGTCGCAAAAATATTTGCAGCCTGAAAAGGGCATTAATCCGCATCCTGGCCCCCTGAAATTCCCCAAAATATTTTTGGCCCAAAAAATGCATCCTACATCCCTGAAGTTCAGAAAATGTTGGCAGCACAAAACAGGCCTTAAAATACATATTAGGCCTGCAAAAATGTAGAAGACTTTGGAGGCCCAAAAAAGGGGTTTACAGGCATCCTAGACCCCCTAAAGTCCAGAAAATGTTAGCGCCCCAAAAACTGTGTGAGAGAGCTCTGAATGTCCAAAAAACATTTGCAGTCTGAAAAGGGCATTAACCCGCATGCTAGACCCCTGAAATTCCCCAAAATATTTTGGCCACGAAAAATTCATCCTACACCCCTGAAAATTCAGAAAATGTTGGCAGCACAAAAAAAGTCCTTAAAATACATATTAGGCCTCCAAAAATGTAGAAGACTTTGGAGGCCCAAAAAGGGGTTTACAGGCATCCTAGACCCCCTAAAGTCCAGAAAATGTTGGTGGCCCAAAAACTGTGTCAGAGAGCTCTGAATGTCCCAAAAACGTTTGCAGCCTGAAAAGGGCATTAACCCACATCCTAAACCCCTGAAATTCCCAAAAACATTTTTGGCCCGAAAAATACATCCTACACCCCTGAAAGTTCAGAAAATGTTGGCAGCCCCAAAAAGGCCTTAACATGCATCTTATTCCTGCAAAAATCTTGAAAACTTTGGAGGCCCAAAAAAGGGGTTTACATCCTAGACTCCATAAAGTACAGAAAATGTTGGTGACTCGAAAACAGTGTCCGAGAGCTCTGAATGTCCCAAAAATGTTTGCAGCCTGAAAAGGGCATTAATCCGCATCCTGGCCCCCTCAAATTCCCCAAAATATTTTTGGCCCAAAAAATGCATCCTACATCCATGAAGTTCAGAAAATGTTGGCAGCACAAAACAGGCCTTAAAATACATATTAGGCCTGCAAAAATGTAGAAAACTTTGGAGGCCCAAAAAAGGGGTTTACAGGCATCCTAGACCCCCTAAAGTCCAGAAAATGTTGGCGGCCCAAAAACTGTGTGAGAGAGCTCTGAATGTCCCAAAAACATTTGCAGTCTGAAAAGGGCATTAACCCGCATGCTAGACCCCTGAAATTCCCCAAAATATTTTGGCCAGGAAAAATTCATCCTACACCCCTGAAAATTCAGAAAATGTTGGCAGCACAAAAAAAGGCCTTAAAATACATATTAGGCCTGCAAAAATGTAGAAAACTTTGGAGGCCCAAAAAAGGGGTTTACAGGCATCCTAGACCCCCTAAAGTCCAGAAAATGTTGGCGGCCCAAAAACGGTGTCAGAGAGCTCTGAATGTCCCAAAACATTTGCAGTCTAAAAAAAGGGCATTAACCCGCATACTAGACCCCTGAAATTTCCCAAGATATTTTGGCCACAAAAAATTCATCCTACACCCCTGAAAATTCAGAAAATGTTGGCAGCACAAAAAAGGCCTTAAATACATATTAGGCCTCCAAAAATGTAGAAAACTTTGGAGGCCCAAAAAAGGGGTTTACAGGCATCCTAGACCCCCTAAAGTCCAGAAAATGTTGGTAGGCCAAAAACTGTGTCAGAGAGCTCTGAATGTCCCAAAAACGTTTGCAGCCTGAAAAGGGCATTAACCCACATCCTAAACCCCCGAAATTCCCAAAAACATTTTTGGCCCGAAAAATGCATCCTACACCCCTGAAAGTTCAGAAAATGTTGGCAGCCCCAAAAAGGCCTTAAAATGCATCTTATTTCTGCAATAATCTTGATAACTTTGGAGGCCCAAAAAAGGGGTTTACAGACATCCTAGACCCCTGAAAGTCCAGAAAATGTTGGTGACCCGAAAACAGTGTCAGAGAGCTCTGAATGTCCCAAAAACATTTGCAGCCTGAAAAGGGCATTAACCCACATCCTAGCCCCCTGAAATTCCCCAAAATATTTTTGGCCCGAAAAATGCATCCTACATCCTTGAAGTTCAGAACATGTTGGCAGCACAAAAAAGGCCTTAAAATGCATCTTATTCCTGTAAAAATCTTGATAACTTTGGAGGCCCAAAAAAGGGGTTTACATCCTAGACCCCATAAAGTCCAGAAAATGTTGGTGACCTGAAAACAGTGTCAGAGAGCTCTGAATGTCGCAAAAATATTTGCAGCCTGAAAAGGGCATTAATCTGCATCCTGGCCCCCTGAAATTCCCCAAAATATTTTTGGCCCAAAAAATGCATCCTACATCCCTGAAGTTCAGAAAATGTTGGCAGCACAAAACAGGCCTTAAAATACATATTAGGCCTGCAAAAATGTAGAAGACTTTGGAGGCCCAAAAAAGGGGTTTACAGGCATCCTAGACCCCCTAAAGTCCAGAAAATGTTAGCGCCCCAAAAACTGTGTGAGAGAGCTCTGAATGTCCAAAAAACATTTGCAGTCTGAAAAGGGCATTAACCCGCATGCTAGACCCCTGAAATTCCCCAAAATATTTTGGCCACGAAAAATTCATCCTACACCCCTGAAAATTCAGAAAATGTTGGCAGCACAAAAAAAGGCCTTAAAATACATATTAGGCCTCCAAAAATGTAGAAGACTTTGGAGGCCCAAAAAGGGGTTTACAGGCATCCTAGACCCCCTAAAGTCCAGAAAATGTTGGTGGCCCAAAATCTGTGTCAGAGAGCTCTGAATGTCCCAAAAACGTTTGCAGCCTGAAAAGGGCATTAACCCACATCCTAAACCCCTGAAATTCCCAAAAACATTTTTGGCCCGAAAAAGGCATCCTACACCCCTGAAAGTTCAGAAAATGTTGGCAGCCCCAAAAAGGCCTTAACATGCATCTTATTCCTGCAAAAATCTTGAAAACTTTGGAGGCCCAAAAAAGGGGTTTACATCCTAGACCCCATAAAGTACAGAAAATGTTGGTGACTCGAAAACAGTGTCAGAGAGCTCTGAATGTCCCAAAAATGTTTGCAGCCTGAAAAGGGCATTAATCCGCATCCTGGCCCCCTCAAATTCCCCAAAATATTTTTGGCCCAAAAAATGCATCCTACATCCATGAAGTTCAGAAAATGTTGGCAGCACAAAACAGGCCTTAAAATACATATTAGGCCTGCAAAAATGTAGAAAACTTTGGAGGCCCAAAAACGGTATCAGAGAGCTCTGAATGTCCCAAAACGTTTGCAGTCTGAAAAGGGCATTAACCTGCATACTAGACCCCTGAAATTCCCCAAAATATTTTGGCCATGAAAAATTCATCCTACACCCCTGAAAATTCAGAAAATGTTGGCAACACAAAAAAAGGCCTTAAAATACATATTAGGCCTCCAAAAATGTAGAAAACTTTGGAGGCCCAAAAAAGGGGTTTACAGGCCTCCTAGACCCCCTAAAGTCCAGAAAATGTTGGTAGGCCAAAAACTGTGTCAGAGGGCACTGAATGTCCCAAAAACGTTTGCAGCCTGAAAAGGGCATTAACCCACATCCTAAACCCCTGAAATTCTCAAAAAAATGTTGGCCCGAAAAATGAATCCTACACCCCTTAAAGTTCAGAAAATGTTGGCAGCCCCAAAGAGGCCTTAAAATGCATCTTATTCCTGCAAAAATCTTGATAACTTTGGAGGCCCAAAAAGGGGTTTACATGCTAGACCCCATAAAGTCCAGAAAATGTTGGTGACCTGAAAACAGTGCCAGAGAGCTCTGAATGTCCCAAAAATATTTGCAGCCTGAAAAGGGCATTAATCCGCATCCTGGCTCCCTGAAATTCCCCAAAATATTTTTGGCCCAAAAAATGCATCCTACATCCCTGAAGTTCAGAAAATGTTGGCAGCACAAAACAGGCCTTAAAATATATATTAGGCCTGCAAAAATGTAGAAGACTTTGGAGGCCCAAAAAGGGGTTTACAGGCATCCTAGACCCCCTAAAGTCCAGAAAATGTTGGTGGCCAAAAACTGTGTCAGAGAGCTCTGAATGTCCCAAAAACATTTGCAGTCTGAAAAGGGCATTAACCCGCATGCTAGACCCCTGAAATTCCCCAAAATATTTTGGCCACGAAAAATTCATCCTACACCCCTGAAAATTCAGAAAATGTTGGCAGCACAAAAAAAGGCCTTAAAATACATATTAGGCCTCCAAAAATGTAGAAGACTTTGGAGGCCCAAAAAGGGGTTTACAGGCATCCTAGACCCCCTAAAGTCCAGAAAATGTTGGTGGCCCAAAAACTGTGTCAGAGAGCTCTGAATGTCCCAAAAACGTTTGCAGCCTGAAAAGGGCATTAACCCACATCCTAAACCCCTGAAATTCCCAAAAACATTTTTGGCCCGAAAAATGCATCCTACATCCCTGAAAGTTCAGAAAATGTTGGCAGCCCCAAAAAGGCCTTAACATGCATCTTATTCCTGCAAAAATCTTGATAGCTTTGGAGGCCCAAAAAAGGGGTTTACATCCTAGACCCCATAAAGTACAGAAAATGTTGGTGACTCGAAAACAGTGTCAGAGAGCTCTGAATGTCCCAAAAATGTTTGCAGCCTGAAAAGGGCATTAATCCGCATCCTGGCCCCCTCAAATTCCCCAAAATATTTTTGGCCCAAAAAATGCATCCTACATCCCTGAAGTTCAGAAAATGTTGGCAGCACAAAACAGGCCTTAAAATACATATTAGGCCTGCAAAAATGTAGAAAACTTTGGAGGCCCAAAAAAGGGGTTTACAGGCATCCTAGACCCCCTAAAGTCCAGAAAATGTTGGCGGCCCAAAAACTGTGTGAGAGAGCTCTGAATGTCCCAAAAACATTTGCAGTCTGAAAAGGGCATTAACCCGCATGCTAGACCCCTGAAATTCCCCAAAATATTTTGGCCACGAAAAATTCATCCTACACCCCTGAAAATTCAGAAAATGTTGGCAGCACAAAAAAAGGCCTTAAAATACATATTAGGCCTCCAAAAATGTAGAAAACTTTGGAGGCCCAAAAAAGGGGTTTACAGGCATCCTAGACCCCCTAAAGTCCAGAAAATGTTGGTGGCCAAAAACTGTGTCAGAGAGCTCTGAATGTCCCAAAAACATTTGCAATCTGAAAAGGGCATTAACCCGCATGCTAGACCCCTGAAATTTCCCAAAATATTTTGGCCACAAAAAATTCATCCTAGACCCCTGAAAATTGAGAAAATGTTGGCAGCACAAAAAAGGCCTTAAAATACATATTAGGCCTCCAAAAATGTAGAAAACTTTGGAGGCCCAAAAAAGGGGTTTACAGGCATCCTAGACCCCCTAAAGTCCAGAAAATGTTTGTAGGCCAAAAACTGTGTCAGAGAGCTCTGAATGTCCCAAAAACATTTGCAGCCTGAAAAGGGCATTAACCCACATCCTAAACCCCTGAAATTCCCAAAAACATTTTTGGCCCGAAAAATGAATCCTACACCCCTTAAAGTTCAGAAAATGTTGGCAGCCCCAAAAAAGCCTTAAAATGCATCTTATTCCTGCAAAAATCTTGATAACTTTGGAGGCCCAAAAAAGGGGTTTACATCCTAGACCCCATAAAGTCCAGAAAATGTTGGTGACCTGAAAACAGTGTCAGAGAGCTCTGAATGTCGCAAAAATATTTGCAGCCTGAAAAGGGCATTAATCCGCATCCTGGCCCCCTGAAATTCCCCAAAATATTTTTGGCCCAGAAAATGCATCCTACATCCCTGAAGTTCAGAAAATGTTGGCAGCACAAAACAGGCCTTAAAATACATATTAGGCCTGCAAAAATGTAGAAGACTTTGGAGGCCCAAAAAAGGGGTTTACAGGCATCCTAGACCCCCTAAAGTCCAGAAAATGTTGGTGGCCCAAAAACTGTGTCAGAGAGCTCTGAATGTCCCAAAAACATTTGCAGTCTGAAAAGGGCATTAACCCGCATGCTAGACCCCTGAAATTTCCCAAAATATTTTGGCCACGAAAAATTCATCCTACACCCCTGAAAATTCAGAAAATATTGGCAGCACAAAAAAGGCCTTAAAATACATATTAGGCCTCCAAAAATGTAGAAAACGTTGGAGGCCCAAAAAAGGGGTTTACAGGCATCCTAGACCCCCTAAAGTCCAGAAAATGTTGGTAGGCCAAAAACTGTGTCAGAGAGCTCTGAATGTCCCAAAAACGTTTGCAGCCTGAAAAGGGCATTAACCCACATCCTAAACCCCTGAAATTCCCAAAAACATTTTTGGCCCGAAAAATGCATCCTACACCCCTGAAAGTTCAGAAAATGTTGGCAGCCCCAAAAAGGCCTTAAAATGCATCTTATTTCTGCAATAATCTTGATAACTTTGGAGGCCCAAAAAAGGGGTTTACAGACATCCTAGACCCCTGAAAGTCCAGAAAATGTTGGTGAACCGAAAACAGTGTCAGAGAGCTCTGAATGTCCCAAAAACATTTGCAGCCTGAAAAGGGCATTAACCCACATCCTAGCCCCCTGAAATTCCCCAAAATATTTTTGGCCCGAAAAATGCATCCTACATCCTTGAAGTTCAGAACATGTTGGCAGCCCAAAAAAGGCCTTAAAATGGATCTTATTCCTGTAAAAATCTTGATAACTTTGGAGGCCCAAAAAAGGGGTTTACATCCTAGACCCCATAAAGTCCAGAAAATGTTGGTGACCTGAAAACAGTGTCAGAGAGCTCTGAATGTCGCAAAAATATTTGCAGCCTGAAAAGGGCATTAATCCGCATCCTGGCCCCCTGAAATTCCCCAAAATATTTTTGGCCCAAAAAATGCATCCTACATCCCTGAAGTTCAGAAAATGTTGGCAGCACAAAACAGGCCTTAAAATACATATTAGGCCTGCAAAAATGTAGAAGACTTTGGAGGCCCAAAAAAGGGGTTTACAGGCATCCTAAACCCCCTAAAGTCCAGAAAATGTTAGCGGCCCAAAAACTGTGTGAGAGAGCTCTGAATGTCCAAAAAACATTTGCAGTCTGAAAAGGGCATTAACCCGCATGCTAGACCCCTGAAATTCCCCAAAATATTTTGGCCACAAAAAATTCATCCTACACCCCTGAAAATTCAGAAAATGTTGGCAGCACAAAAAAAGGCCTTAAAATACATATTAGGCCTCCAAAAATGTAGAAGACTTTGGAGGCCCAAAAAGGGGTTTACAGGCATCCTAGACCCCCTAAAGTCCAGAAAATGTTGGTGGCCCAAAAACTGTGTCAGAGAGCTCTGAATGTCCCAAAAACGTTTGCAGCCTGAAAAGGGCATTAACCCACATCCTAAACCCCTGAAATTCCCAAAAACATTTTTGGCCCGAAAAATGCATCCTACACCCCTGAAAGTTCAGAAAATGTTGGCAGCCCCAAAAAGGCCTTAACATGCATCTTTTTCCTGCAAAAATCTTGAAAACTTTGGAGGCCCAAAAAAGGGGTTTACATCCTAGACCCCATAAAGTACAGAAAATGTTGGTGACTCGAAAACAGTGTCAGAGAGCTCTGAATGTCCCAAAAATGTTTGCAGCCTGAAAAGGGCATTAATCCGCATCCTGGCCCCCTCAAATTCCCCAAAATATTTTTGGCCCAAAAAATGCATCCTACATCCCTGAAGTTCAGAAAATGTTGGCAGCACAAAACAGGCCTTAAAATACATATTAGGCCTGCAAAAATGTAGAAAACTTTGGAGGCCCAAAAAAGGGGTTTACAGGCATCCTAGACCCCCTAAAGTCCAGAAAATGTTGGCGGCCCAAAAACTGTGTGAGAGAGCTCTGAATGTCCCAAAAACATTTGCAGTCTGAAAAGGGCATTAACCCGCATGCTAGACCCCTGAAATTCCCCAAAATATTTTGGCCACGAAAAATTCATCCTACACCCCTGAAAATTCAGAAAATGTTGGCAGCACAAAAAAGGCCTTAAAATACATATTAGGCCTGCAAAAATGTAGAAACCTTTGGAGGCCCAAAAAAGGGGTTTACAGGCATCCTAGACCCCCTAAAGTCCAGAAAATGTTGGTGGCCCAAAAACTGTGTCAGAGAGCTCTGAATGTCCCAAAAACGTTTGCAGCCTGAAAAGGGCATTAACCCACATCCTAAACCCCTGAAATTCCCAAAAACATTTTTGGCCCGAAAAAGGCATCCTACACCCCTGAAAGTTCAGAAAATGTTGGCAGCCCCAAAAAGGCCTTAACATGCATCTTATTCCTGCAAAAATCTTGAAAACTTTGGAGGCCCAAAAAAGGGGTTTACATCCTAGACCCCATAAAGTACAGAAAATGTTGGTGACTCGAAAACAGTGTCAGAGAGCTCTGAATGTCCCAAAAATGTTTGCAGCCTGAAAAGGGCATTAATCCGCATCCTGGCCCCCTCAAATTCCCCAAAATATTTTTGGCCCAAAAAATGCATCCTACATCCATGAAGTTCAGAAAATGTTGGCAGCACAAAACAGGCCTTAAAATACATATTAGGCCTGCAAAAATGTAGAAAACTTTGGAGGCCCAAAAAAGGGGTTTACAGGCATCCTAGACCCCCTAAAGTCCAGAAAATGTTGGCGGCCCAAAAACTGTGTGAGAGAGCTCTGAATGTCCCAAAAACATTTGCAGTCTGAAAAGGGCATTAACCCGCATGCTAGACCCCTGAAATTCCCCAAAATATTTTGGCCACGAAAAATTCATCCTACACCCCTGAAAATTCAGAAAATGTTGGCAGCACAAAAAAAGGCCTTAAAATACATATTAGGCCTGCAAAAATGTAGAAAACTTTGGAGGCCCAAAAAAGGGGTTTACAGGCCTCCTAGACCCCCTAAAGTCCAGAAAATGTTGGCGGCCCAAAAACGGTGTCAGAGAGCTCTGAATGTCCCAAAACATGTGCAGTCTGAAAAGGGCATTAACCCGCATACTAGACCCCTGAAATTTCCCAAAATATTTTGGCCACAAAAAATTCATCCTACACCCCTAAAAATTCAGAAAATGTTGGCAGCACAAAAAAGGCCTTAAAATACATATTAGGCCTCCAAAAATGTAGAAAACTTTGGAGGCCCAAAAAAGGGGTTTACAGGCATCCTAGACCCCCTAAAGTCCAGAAAATGTTGGTAGGCCAAAAACTGTGTCAGAGAGCTCTGAATGTCCCAAAAACGTTTGCAGCCTGAAAAGGGCATTAACCCACATCCTAAACCCCTGAAATTCCCAAAAACATTTTTGGCCCGAAAAATGCATCCTACACCCCTGAAAGTTCAGAAAATGTTGGCAGCCCCAAAAAGGCCTTAAAATGCATCTTATTTCTGCAATAATCTTGATAACTTTGGAGGCCCAAAAAAGGGGTTTACAGACATCCTAGACCCCTGAAAGTCCAGAAAATGTTGGTGACCCGAAAACAGTGTCAGAGAGCTCTGAATGTCCCAAAAACATTTGCAGCCTGAAAAGGGCATTGACCCACATCCTAGCCCCCTGAAATTCCCCAAAATATTTTTGGCCCGAAAAATGCATCCTACATCCTTGAAGTTCAGAACATGTTGGCAGCCCAAAAAAAGCCTTAAAATGCATCTTATTCCTGTAAAAATCTTGATAACTTTGGAGGCCCAAAAAAGGGGTTTACATCCTAGACCCCATAAAGTCCAGAAAATGTTGGTGACCTGAAAACAGTGTCAGAGAGCTCTGAATGTCGCAAAAATATTTGCAGCCTGAAAAGGGCATTAATCCGCATCCTGGCCCCCTGAAATTCCCCAAAATATTTTTGGCCCAAAAAATGCATCCTACATCCCTGAAGTTCAGAAAATGTTGGCAGCACAAAACAGGCCTTAAAATACATATTAGGCCTGCAAAAATGTAGAAGACTTTGGAGGCCCAAAAAAGGGGTTTACAGGCATCCTAGACCCCCTAAAGTCCAGAAAATGTTAGCGCCCCAAAAACTGTGTGAGAGAGCTCTGAATGTCCAAAAAACATTTGCAGTCTGAAAAGGGCATTAACCCGCATGCTAGACCCCTGAAATTCCCCAAAATATTTTGGCCACGAAAAATTCATCCTACACCCCTGAAAATTCAGAAAATGTTGGCAGCACAAAAAAAGTCCTTAAAATACATATTAGGCCTCCAAAAATGTAGAAGACTTTGGAGGCCCAAAAAGGGGTTTACAGGCATCCTAGACCCCCTAAAGTCCAGAAAATGTTGGTGGCCCAAAAACTGTGTCAGAGAGCTCTGAATGTCCCAAAAACGTTTGCAGCCTGAAAAGGGCATTAACCCACATCCTAAACCCCTGAAATTCCCAAAAACATTTTTGGCCCGAAAAATACATCCTACACCCCTGAAAGTTCAGAAAATGTTGGCAGCCCCAAAAAGGCCTTAACATGCATCTTATTCCTGCAAAAATCTTGAAAACTTTGGAGGCCCAAAAAAGGGGTTTACATCCTAGACTCCATAAAGTACAGAAAATGTTGGTGACTCGAAAACAGTGTCCGAGAGCTCTGAATGTCCCAAAAATGTTTGCAGCCTGAAAAGGGCATTAATCCGCATCCTGGCCCCCTCAAATTCCCCAAAATATTTTTGGCCCAAAAAATGCATCCTACATCCATGAAGTTCAGAAAATGTTGGCAGCACAAAACAGGCCTTAAAATACATATTAGGCCTGCAAAAATGTAGAAAACTTTGGAGGCCCAAAAAAGGGGTTTACAGGCATCCTAGACCCCCTAAAGTCCAGAAAATGTTGGCGGCCCAAAAACTGTGTGAGAGAGCTCTGAATGTCCCAAAAACATTTGCAGTCTGAAAAGGGCATTAACCCGCATGCTAGACCCCTGAAATTCCCCAAAATATTTTGGCCAGGAAAAATTCATCCTACACCCCTGAAAATTCAGAAAATGTTGGCAGCACAAAAAAAGGCCTTAAAATACATATTAGGCCTGCAAAAATGTAGAAAACTTTGGAGGCCCAAAAAAGGGGTTTACAGGCATCCTAGACCCCCTAAAGTCCAGAAAATGTTGGCGGCCCAAAAACGGTGTCAGAGAGCTCTGAATGTCCCAAAACATTTGCAGTCTAAAAAAAGGGCATTAACCCGCATACTAGACCCCTGAAATTTCCCAAGATATTTTGGCCACAAAAAATTCATCCTACACCCCTGAAAATTCAGAAAATGTTGGCAGCACAAAAAAGGCCTTAAATACATATTAGGCCTCCAAAAATGTAGAAAACTTTGGAGGCCCAAAAAAGGGGTTTACAGGCATCCTAGACCCCCTAAAGTCCAGAAAATGTTGGTAGGCCAAAAACTGTGTCAGAGAGCTCTGAATGTCCCAAAAACGTTTGCAGCCTGAAAAGGGCATTAACCCACATCCTAAACCCCCGAAATTCCCAAAAACATTTTTGGCCCGAAAAATGCATCCTACACCCCTGAAAGTTCAGAAAATGTTGGCAGCCCCAAAAAGGCCTTAAAATGCATCTTATTTCTGCAATAATCTTGATAACTTTGGAGGCCCAAAAAAGGGGTTTACAGACATCCTAGACCCCTGAAAGTCCAGAAAATGTTGGTGACCCGAAAACAGTGTCAGAGAGCTCTGAATGTCCCAAAAACATTTGCAGCCTGAAAAGGGCATTAACCCACATCCTAGCCCCCTGAAATTCCCCAAAATATTTTTGGCCCGAAAAATGCATCCTACATCCTTGAAGTTCAGAACATGTTGGCAGCACAAAAAAGGCCTTAAAATGCATCTTATTCCTGTAAAAATCTTGATAACTTTGGAGGCCCAAAAAAGGGGTTTACATCCTAGACCCCATAAAGTCCAGAAAATGTTGGTGACCTGAAAACAGTGTCAGAGAGCTCTGAATGTCGCAAAAATATTTGCAGCCTGAAAAGGGCATTAATCTGCATCCTGGCCCCCTGAAATTCCCCAAAATATTTTTGGCCCAAAAAATGCATCCTACATCCCTGAAGTTCAGAAAATGTTGGCAGCACAAAACAGGCCTTAAAATACATATTAGGCCTGCAAAAATGTAGAAGACTTTGGAGGCCCAAAAAAGGGGTTTACAGGCATCCTAGACCCCCTAAAGTCCAGAAAATGTTAGCGCCCCAAAAACTGTGTGAGAGAGCTCTGAATGTCCAAAAAACATTTGCAGTCTGAAAAGGGCATTAACCCGCATGCTAGACCCCTGAAATTCCCCAAAATATTTTGGCCACGAAAAATTCATCCTACACCCCTGAAAATTCAGAAAATGTTGGCAGCACAAAAAAAGGCCTTAAAATACATATTAGGCCTCCAAAAATGTAGAAGACTTTGGAGGCCCAAAAAGGGGTTTACAGGCATCCTAGACCCCCTAAAGTCCAGAAAATGTTGGTGGCCCAAAATCTGTGTCAGAGAGCTCTGAATGTCCCAAAAACGTTTGCAGCCTGAAAAGGGCATTAACCCACATCCTAAACCCCTGAAATTCCCAAAAACATTTTTGGCCCGAAAAATGCATCCTACACCCCTGAAAGTTCAGAAAATGTTGGCAGCCCCAAAAAGGCCTTAACATGCATCTTATTCCTGCAAAAATCTTGAAAACTTTGGAGGCACAAAAAAGGGGTTTACATCCTAAACCCCATAAAGTACAGAAAATGTTGGTGACTCGAAAACAGTGTCAGAGAGCTCTGAATGTCCCAAAAATGTTTGCAGCCTGAAAAGGGCATTAATCCGCATCCTGGCCCCCTCAAATTCCCCAAAATATTTTGGCCCAAAAAATGCATCCTACATCCATGAAGTTCAGAAAATGTTGGCAGCACAAAACAGGACTTAAAATACATATTAGGCCTGCAAAAATGTAGAAAACTTTGGAGGCCCAAAAAAGGGGTTTACAGGCATCGTAGACCCCCTAAAGTCCAGAAAATGTTGGCGGCCCAAAAACTGTGTGAGAGAGCTCTGAATGTCCCAAAAACATTTGCAGTCTGAAAAGGGCATTAACCCGCATGCTAGACCCCTGAAATTCCCCCAAAATATTTTGGCCACGAAAAATTCATCCTACACCCCTGAAAATTCAGAAAATGTTGGCAGCACAAAAAAAGGCCTTAGAATACATATTAGGCCTGCAAAAATGTAGAAAACTTTGGAGGCCCAAAAAAGGGGTTTACAGGCATCCTAGACCCCCTAAAGTCCAGAAAATGTTGGCGGCCCAAAAACGGTGTCAGAGAGCTCTGAATGTCCCAAAACATTTGCAGTCTGAAAAGGGCATTAACCCACATACTAGACCCCTGAAATTTCCCAAAATATTTTGGCCACAAAAAATTCATCCTACACCCCTGAAAATTCAGAAAATGTTGGCAGCACAAAAAAGGCCTTAAAATACATATAAGGCCTCCAAAAATGTAGAAAACGTTGGAGGCCCAAAAAAGGGGTTTACAGGCATCCTAGATCCCCTAAAGTCCAGAAAATGTTGGTAGGCCAAAAACTGTGTCAGAGAGCTCTGAATGTCCCAAAAACATTTGCAGCCTGAAAAGGGCATTAACCCACATCCTAAACCCCTGAAATTCCCAAAAACATTTTTGGCCCGAATAATGAATCCTACACCCCTTAAAGTTCAGAAAATGTTGGCAGCCCCAAAAAGGCCTTAAAATGCATCTTATTCCTGCAAAAATCTTGATAACTTTGGAGGCCCAAAAAAGGGGTTTACATCCTAGACCCCATAAAGTCCAGAAAATGTTGGTGACCTGAAAACAGTATCAGAGAGCTCTGAATGTCGCAAAAATATTTGCAGCCTGAAAAGGGCATTAATCCGCATCCTGGCCCCCTGAAATTCCCCAAAATATTTTTGGCCCAGAAAATGCATCCTACATCCCTGAAGTTCAGAAAATGTTGGCAGCACAAAACAGGCCTTAAAATACATATTAGGCCTGCAAAAATGTAGAAGACTTTGGAGGCCCAAAAAAGGGGTTTACAGGCCTCCTAGACCCCCTAAAGTCCAGAAAATGTTGGCGGCCCAAAAACGGTGTCAGAGAGCTCTGAATGTCCCAAAACATGTGCAGTCTGAAAAGGGCATTAACCCGCATACTAGACCCCTGAAATTTCCCAAAATATTTTGGCCACAAAAAATTCATCCTACACCCCTAAAAATTCAGAAAATGTTGGCAGCACAAAAAAGGCCTTAAAATACATATTAGGCCTCCAAAAATGTAGAAAACTTTGGAGGCCCAAAAAAGGGGTTTACAGGCATCCTAGACCCCCTAAAGTCCAGAAAATGTTGGTAGGCCAAAAACTGTGTCAGAGAGCTCTGAATGTCCCAAAAACGTTTGCAGCCTGAAAAGGGCATTAACCCACATCCTAAACCCCTGAAATTCCCAAAAACATTTTTGGCCCGAAAAATGCATCCTACACCCCTGAAAGTTCAGAAAATGTTGGCAGCCCCAAAAAGGCCTTAAAATGCATCTTATTTCTGCAATAATCTTGATAACTTTGGAGGCCCAAAAAAGGGGTTTACAGACATCCTAGACCCCTGAAAGTCCAGAAAATGTTGGTGACCCGAAAACAGTGTCAGAGAGCTCTGAATGTCCCAAAAACATTTGCAGCCTGAAAAGGGCATTAACCCACATCCTAGCCCCCTGAAATTCCCCAAAATATTTTTGGCCCGAAAAATGCATCCTACATCCTTGAAGTTCAGAACATGTTGGCAGCCCAAAAAAAGCCTTAAAATGCATCTTATTCCTGTAAAAATCTTGATAACTTTGGAGGCCCAAAAAAGGGGTTTACATCCTAGACCCCATAAAGTCCAGAAAATGTTGGTGACCTGAAAACAGTGTCAGAGAGCTCTGAATGTCGCAAAAATATTTGCAGCCTGAAAAGGGCATTAATCCGCATCCTGGCCCCCTGAAATTCCCCAAAATATTTTTGGCCCAAAAAATGCATCCTACATCCCTGAAGTTCAGAAAATGTTGGCAGCACAAAACAGGCCTTAAAATACATATTAGGCCTGCAAAAATGTAGAAGACTTTGGAGGCCCAAAAAAGGGGTTTACAGGCATCCTAGACCCCCTAAAGTCCAGAAAATGTTAGCGCCCCAAAAACTGTGTGAGAGAGCTCTGAATGTCCAAAAAACATTTGCAGTCTGAAAAGGGCATTAACCCGCATGCTAGACCCCTGAAATTCCCCAACATATTTTGGCCACGAAAAATTCATCCTACACCCCTGAAAATTCAGAAAATGTTGGCAGCACAAAAAAAGTCCTTAAAATACATATTAGGCCTCCAAAAATGTAGAAGACTTTGGAGGCCCAAAAAGGGGTTTACAGGCATCCTAGACCCCCTAAAGTCCAGAAAATGTTGGTGGCCCAAAAACTGTGTCAGAGAGCTCTGAATGTCCCAAAAACGTTTGCAGCCTGAAAAGGGCATTAACCCACATCCTAAACCCCTGAAATTCCCAAAAACATTTTTGGCCCGAAAAATACATCCTACACCCCTGAAAGTTCAGAAAATGTTGGCAGCCCCAAAAAGGCCTTAACATGCATCTTATTCCTGCAAAAATCTTGAAAACTTTGGAGGCCCAAAAAAGGGGTTTACATCCTAGACTCCATAAAGTACAGAAAATGTTGGTGACTCGAAAACAGTGTCCGAGAGCTCTGAATGTCCCAAAAATGTTTGCAGCCTGAAAAGGGCATTAATCCGCATCCTGGCCCCCTCAAATTCCCCAAAATATTTTTGGCCCAAAAAATGCATCCTACATCCATGAAGTTCAGAAAATGTTGGCAGCACAAAACAGGCCTTAAAATACATATTAGGCCTGCAAAAATGTAGAAAACTTTGGAGGCCCAAAAAAGGGGTTTACAGGCATCCTAGACCCCCTAAAGTCCAGAAAATGTTGGCGGCCCAAAAACGGTGTCAGAGAGCTCTGAATGTCCCAAAACATTTGCAGTCTAAAAAAAGGGCATTAACCCGCATACTAGACCCCTGAAATTTCCCAAAATATTTTGGCCACAAAAAATTCATCCTACACCCCTGAAAATTCAGAAAATGTTGGCAGCACAAAAAAGGCCTTAAATACATATTAGGCCTCCAAAAATGTAGAAAACTTTGGAGGCCCAAAAAAGGGGTTTACAGGCATCCTAGACCCCCTAAAGTCCAGAAAATGTTGGTAGGCCAAAAACTGTGTCAGAGAGCTCTGAATGTCCCAAAAACGTTTGCAGCCTGAAAAGGGCATTAACCCACATCCTAAACCCCTGAAATTCCCAAAAACATTTTTGGCCCGAAAAATGCATCCTACACCCCTGAAAGTTCAGAAAATGTTGGCAGCCCCAAAAAGGCCTTAAAATGCATCTTATTTCTGCAATAATCTTGATAACTTTGGAGGCCCAAAAAAGGGGTTTACAGACATCCTAGACCCCTGAAAGTCCAGAAAATGTTGGTGACCCGAAAACAGTGTCAGAGAGCTCTGAATGTCCCAAAAACATGTGCAGCCTGAAAAGGGCATTAACCCACATCCTAGCCCCCTGAAATTCCCCAAAATATTTTTGGCCCGAAAAATGCATCCTACATCCTTGAAGTTCAGAACATGTTGGCAGCACAAAAAAGGCCTTAAAATGCATCTTATTCCTGTAAAAATCTTGATAACTTTGGAGGCCCAAAAAAGGGGTTTACATCCTAGACCCCATAAAGTCCAGAAAATGTTGGTGACCTGAAAACAGTGTCAGAGAGCTCTGAATGTCGCAAAAATATTTGCAGCCTGAAAAGGGCATTAATCTGCATCCTGGCCCCCTGAAATTCCCCAAAATATTTTTGGCCCAAAAAATGCATCCTACATCCCTGAAGTTCAGAAAATGTTGGCAGCACAAAACAGGCCTTAAAATACATATTAGGCCTGCAAAAATGTAGAAGACTTTGGAGGCCCAAAAAAGGGGTTTACAGGCATCCTAGACCCCCTAAAGTCCAGAAAATGTTAGCGCCCCAAAAACTGTGTGAGAGAGCTCTGAATGTCCAAAAAACATTTGCAGTCTGAAAAGGGCATTAACCCGCATGCTAGACCCCTGAAATTCCCCAAAATATTTTGGCCACGAAAAATTCATCCTACACCCCTGAAAATTCAGAAAATGTTGGCAGCACAAAAAAAGGCCTTAAAATACATATTAGGCCTCCAAAAATGTAGAAGACTTTGGAGGCCCAAAAAGGGGTTTACAGGCATCCTAGACCCCCTAAAGTCCAGAAAATGTTGGTGGCCCAAAAACTGTGTCAGAGAGCTCTGAATGTCCCAAAAACGTTTGCAGCCTGAAAAGGGCATTAACCCACATCCTAAACCCCTGAAATTCCCAAAAACATTTTTGGCCCGAAAAATGCATCCTACACCCCTGAAAGTTCAGAAAATGTTGGCAGCCCCAAAAAGGCCTTAACATGCATCTTATTCCTGCAAAAATCTTGAAAACTTTGGAGGCCCAAAAAAGGGGTTTACATCCTAAACCCCATAAAGTACAGAAAATGTTGGTGACTCGAAAACAGTGTCAGAGAGCTCTGAATGTCCCAAAAATGTTTGCAGCCTGAAAAGGGCATTAATCCGCATCCTGGCCCCCTCAAATTCCCCAAAATATTTTGGCCCAAAAAATGCATCCTACATCCATGAAGTTCAGAAAATGTTGGCAGCACAAAACAGGACTTAAAATACATATTAGGCCTGCAAAAATGTAGAAAACTTTGGAGGCCCAAAAAAGGGGTTTACAGGCATCCTAGACCCCCTAAAGTCCAGAAAATGTTGGCGGCCCAAAAACTGTGTGAGAGAGCTCTGAATGTCCCAAAAACATTTGCAGTCTGAAAAGGGCATTAACCCACATACTAGACCCCTGAAATTTCCCCAAAATATTTTGGCCACGAAAAATTCATCCTACACCCCTGAAAATTCAGAAAATGTTGGCAGCACAAAAAAAGGCCTTAAAATACATATTAGGCCTGCAAAAATGTAGAAAACTTTGGAGGCCCAAAAAAGGGGTTTACAGGCATCCTAGACCCCCTAAAGTCCAGAAAATGTTGGCGGCCCAAAAACGGTGTCAGAGAGCTCTGAATGTCCCAAAACATTTGCAGTCTGAAAAGGGCATTAACCCACATACTAGACCCCTGAAATTTCCCAAAATATTTTGGCCACAAAAAATTCATCCTACACCCCTGAAAATTCAGAAAATGTTGGCAGCACAAAAAAGGCCTTAAAATACATATTAGGCCTCCAAAAATGTAGAAAACTTTGGAGGCCCAAAAAAGGGGTTTACAGGCATCCTAGATCTCCTAAAGTCCAGAAAATGTTGGTAGGCCAAAAACTGTGTCAGAGAGCTCTGAATGTCCCAAAAACATTTGCAGCCTGAAAAGGGCATTAACCCACATCCTAAACCCCTGAAATTCCCAAAAACATTTTTGGCCCAAAAAATGAATCCTACACCCCTTAAAGTTCAGAAAATGTTGGCATCCCCAAAAAGGCCTTAAAATGCATCTTATTCCTGCAAAAATCTTGATAACTTTGGAGGACCAAAAAAGGGGTTTACATCCTAGACCCCATAAAGTCCAGAAAATGTTGGTGACCTGAAAACAGTGTCAGAGAGCTCTGAATGTCGCAAAAATATTTGCAGCCTGAAAAGGGCATTCATCCGCATCCTGGCCCCCTGAAATTCCCCAAAATATTTTTGGCCCAGAAAATGCATCCTACATCCCTGAAGTTCAGAAAATGTTGGCAGCACAAAACAGGCCTTAAAATACATATTAGGCCTGCAAAAATGTAGAAGACTTTGGAGGCCCAAAAAAGGGGTTTACAGGCATCCTAGACCCCCTAAAGTCCAGAAAATGTTGGTGGTCCAAAAACTGTGTCAGAGAGCTCTGAATGTCCCAAAAACATTTGCAGTCTGAAAAGGGCATTAACCCGCATGCTAGACCCCTGAAATCTGCCAAAATATTTTGGCCACGAAAAATTCATCCTACACCCCTGAAAATTCAGAAAATATTGGCAGCACAAAAAAGGCCTTAAAATACATATTAGGCCTCCAAAAATGTAGAAAACTTTGGAGGCCCAAAAAAGGGGTTTACAGGCATCCTAGACCCCCTAAAGTCCAGAAAATGTTGGTAGGCCAAAAACTGTGTCAGAGAGCTCTGAATGTCCCAAAAACATTTGCAGTCTGAAAAGGGCATTAACCCGCATGCTAGACCCCTGAAATTCCCCAAAATATTTTGGCCACGAAAAATTCATCCTACACCCCTGAAAATTCAGAAAATGTTGGCAGCACAAAAAAAGGCCTTAAAATACATATTAGGCCTCCAAAAATGTAGAAGACTTTGGAGGCCCAAAAAGGGGTTTACAGGCATCCTAGACCCCCTAAAGTCCAGAAAATGTTGGTGGCCCAAAAACTGTGTCAGAGAGCTCTGAATGTCCCAAAAACGTTTGCAGCCTGAAAAGGGCATTAACCCACATCCTAAACCCCTGAAATTCCCAAAAACATTTTTGGCCCGAAAAATGCATCCTACATCCCTGAAAGTTCAGAAAATGTTGGCAGCCCCAAAAAGGCCTTAACATGCATCTTATTCCTGCAAAAATCTTGATAGCTTTGGAGGCCCAAAAAAGGGGTTTACATCCTAGACCCCATAAAGTACAGAAAATGTTGGTGACTCGAAAACAGTGTCAGAGAGCTCTGAATGTCCCAAAAATGTTTGCAGCCTGAAAAGGGCATTAATCCGCATCCTGGCCCCCTCAAATTCCCCAAAATATTTTTGGCCCAAAAAATGCATCCTACATCCCTGAAGTTCAGAAAATGTTGGCAGCACAAAACAGGCCTTAAAATACATATTAGGCCTGCAAAAATGTAGAAAACTTTGGAGGCCCAAAAAAGGGGTTTACAGGCATCCTAGACCCCCTAAAGTCCAGAAAATGTTGGCGGCCCAATAACTGTGTGAGAGAGCTCTGAATGTCCCAAAAACATTTGCAGTCTGAAAAGGGCATTAACCCGCATGCTAGACCCCTGAAATTCCCCAAAATATTTTGGCCACGAAAAATTCATCCTACACCCCTGAAAATTCAGAAAATGTTGGCAGCACAAAAAAAGGCCTTAAAATACATATTAGGCCTCCAAAAATGTAGAAAACTTTGGAGGCCCAAAAAAGGGGTTTACAGGCATCCTAGACCCCCTAAAGTCCAGAAAATGTTGGTGGCCAAAAACTGTGTCAGAGAGCTCTGAATGTTCCAAAAACATTTGCAATCTGAAAAGGGCATTAACCCGCATGCTAGACCCCTGAAATTTCCCAAAATATTTTGGCCACAAAAAATTCATCCTAGACCCCTGAAAATTGAGAAAATGTTGGCAGCACAAAAAAGGCCTTAAAATACATATTAGGCCTCCAAAAATGTAGAAAACTTTGGAGGCCCAAAAAAGGGGTTTACAGGCATCCTAGACCCCCTAAAGTCCAGAAAATGTTGGTAGGCCAAAAACTGTGTCAGAGAGCTCTGAATGTCCCAAAAACATTTGCAGCCTGAAAAGGGCATTAACCCACATCCTAAACCCCTGAAATTCCCAAAAACATTTTTGGCCCGAAAAATGAATCCTACACCCCTTAAAGTTCAGAAAATGTTGGCAGCCCCAAAAAGGCCTTAAAATGCATCTTATTCCTGCACAAATCTTGATAACTTTGGAGGCCCAAAAAGGGGTTTACATCCTAGACCCCTGAAAGTCCAGAAAATGTTGGTGACCCGAAAACAGTGTCAGAGAGCTCTGAATGTCCCAAAAACATTTGCAGCCTGAAAAGGGCATTAATCCGCATCCTGGCCCCCTGAAATTCCCCAAAATATTTTTGGCCCAAAAAATGCATCCTACATCCCTGAAGTTCAGAAAATGTTGGCAGCACAAAACAGGCCTTAAAATATATATTAGGCCTGCAAAAATGTAGAAGACTTTGGAGGCCCAAAAAGGGGTTTACAGGCATCCTAGACCCCCTAAAGTCCAGAAAATGTTGGTGGCCAAAAACTGTGTCAGAGAGCTCTGAATGTCCCAAAAACATTTGCAATCTGAAAAGGGCATTAACCCATATCCTAAACCCCTGAAATTCCCAAAAACATTTTTGGCCCGAAAAATGAATCCTACACCCCTTAAAGTTCAGAAAATGTTGGCAGCCCCAAAAAGGCCTTAAAATGCATCTTATTCCTGCAAAAATCTTGATAACTTTGGAGGCCCAAAAAGGGGTTTACATCCTAGACCCCTGAAAGTCCAGAAAATGTTGGTGACCCGAAAACAGTGTCAGAGAGCTCTGAATGTCCCAAAAACATTTGCAGCCTGAAAAGTGTCCCAAAAACATTTGCAATCTGAAAAGGGCATTAACCCGCATGCTAGACCCCTGAAATTTCCCAAAATATTTTGGCCACAAAAAATTCATCCTAGACCCCTGAAAATTGAGAAAATGTTGGCAGCACAAAAAAGGCCTTAAAATACATATTAGGCCTACAAAAATGTAGAAAACTTTGGAGGCCCAAAAAAGGGGTTTACAGGCATCCTAGACCCCCTAAAGTCCAGAAAATGTTGGTAGGCCAAAAACTGTATCAGAGAGCTCTGAATGTCCCAAAAACGTTTGCAGCCTGAAAAGGGCATTAACCCACATCCTAAACCCCTGAAATTCCCCAAAATATTTTTGGCCCAGAAAATGCATCCTACATCCCTGAAGTTCAGAAAATGTTGGCAGCACAAAACAGGCCTTAAAATACATATTAGGCCTGCAAAAATGTAGAAGACTTTGGAGGCCCAAAAAAGGGGTTTACAGGCATCCTAGACCCCCTAAAGTCCAGAAAATGTTGGTGGCCCAGAAACTGTGTCAGAGAGCTCTGAATGTCCCAAAAACATTTGCAGTCTGAAAAGGGCATTAACCCGCATGCTAGACCCCTGAAATTTCCCAAAATATTTTGGCCACAAAAAATTCATCCTAGACCCCTGAAAATTGAGAAAATGTTGGCAGCACAAAAAAGGCCTTAAAATACATATTAGGCCTCCAAAAATGTAGAAAACTGGAGGCCCAAAAAAGGGGTTTACAGGCATCCTAGACCCCTAAAGTCCAGAAAATGTTGGTGACCTGAAAACAGTGTCAGAGAGCTCTGAATGTCGCAAAAATATTTGCAGCCTGAAAAGGGCATTAATCCGCATCCTGGCCCCCTGAAATTCCCCAAAATATTTTTGGCCCAGAAAATGCATCCTACATCCCTGAAGTTCAGAAAATGTTGGCAGCACAAAACAGGCCTTAAAATACATATTAGGCCTGCAAAAATGTAGAAGACTTTGGAGGCCCAAAAAAGGGGTTTACAGGCATCCTAGACCCCCTAAAGTCCAGAAAATGTTGGTGGCCCAAAAACTGTGTCAGAGAGCTCTGAATGTCCCAAAAACATTTGCAGTCTGAAAAGGGCATTAACCCGCATGCTAGACCCCTGAAATAACCAAAAACATTTTTGGCCCGAAAAATGCATCCTACACCCCTGAAAGTTCAGAAAATGTTGGCAGCCCCAAAAAGGCCTTAAAATGCATCTTATTTCTGCAATAATCTTGATAACTTTGGAGGCCCAAAAAAGGGGTTTACAGACATCCTAGACCCCTGAAAGTCCAGAAAATGTTGGTGACCCGAAAACAGTGTCAGAGAGCTCTGAATGTCCCAAAAACATTTGCAGCCTGAAAAGGGCATTAACCCACATCCTAGCCCCCTGAAATTCCCCAAAATATTTTTGCCCCGAAAAATGCATCCTACATCCTTGAAGTTCAGAACATGTTGGCAGCCCAAAAAAGGCCTTAAAATGCATCTTATTCCTGTAAAAATCTTGATAACTATGGAGGCCCAAAAAAGGGGTTTACATCCTAGACCCCATAAAGTCCAGAAAATGTTGGTGACCTGAAAACAGTGTCAGAGAGCTCTGAATGTCGCAAAAATTTTTGCAGCCTGAAAAGGGCATTAATCCGCATCCTGGCCCCCTGAAATTCCCCAAAATATTTTTGGCCCAAAAAATGCATCCTACATCCCTGAAGTTCAGAAAATGTTGGCAGCACAAAACAGGCCTTAAAATACATATTAGGCCTGCAAAAATATAGAAGACTTTGGAGGCCCAAAAAAGGGGTTTACAGGCATCCTAGACCCCCTAAAGTCCAGAAAATGTTAACGGCCCAAAAACTGTGTGAGAGAGCTCTGAATGTCCAAAAAACATTTGCAGTCTGAAAAGGGCATTAACCCGCATGCTAGACCCCTGAAATTCCCCAAAATATTTTGGCCACGAAAAATTCATCCTACACCCCTGAAAATTCAGAAAATGTTGGCAGCACAAAAAAAGGCCTTAAAATACATATTGGGCCTCCAAAAATGTAGAAGACTTTGGAGGCCCAAAAAGGGGTTTACAGGCATCCTAGACCCCCTAAAGTCCAGAAAATGTTGGTGGCCCAAAAACTGTGTCAGAGAGCTCTGAATGTCCCAAAAACGTTTGCAGCCTGAAAAGGGCATTAACCCACATCCTAAACCCCTGAAATTCCCAAAAACATTTTTGGCCCGAAAAATGCATCCTACACCCCTGAAAGTTCAGAAAATGTTGGCAGCCCCAAAAAGGCCTTAACATGCATCTTATTCCTGCAAAAATCTTGAAAACTTTGGAGGCCCAAAAAAGGGGTTTACATCCTAGACCCCATAAAGTACAGAAAATGTTGGTGACTCGAAAACAGTGTCAGAGAGCTCTGAATGTCCCAAAAATGTTAGCAGCCTGAAAAGGGCATTAATCCGCATCCTGGCCCCCTCAAATTCCCCAAAATATTTTTGGCCCAAAAAATGCATCCTACATCCATGAAGTTCAGAAAATGTTGGCAGCACAAAACAGGCCTTAAAATACATATTAGGCCTGCAAAAATGTAGAAAACTTTGGAGGCCCAAAAAAGGGGTTTACAGGCATCCTAGACCCCCTAAAGTCCAGAAAATGTTGGCGGCCCAAAAACTGTGTGAGAGAGCTCTGAATGTCCCAAAAACATTTGCAGTCTGAAAAGGGCATTAACCCGCATGCTAGACCCCTGAAATTCCCCAAAATATTTTGGCCACGAAAAATTCATCCTACACCCCTGAAAATTCAGAAAATGATGGCAGCACAAAAAAAGGCCTTAAAATACATATTATTCCTGCAAAAATCTTGATAACTTTGGAGGCCCAAAAAAGGGGTTTACATCCTAGACCCCATAAAGTCCAGAAAATGTTGGTGACCTGAAAACAGTGTCAGAGAGCTCTGAATGTCGCAAAAATATTTGCAGCCTGAAAAGGGCATTAATCCGCATCCTGGCCCCCTGAAATTCCCCAAAATATTTTTGGCCCAGAAAATGCATCCTACATCCCTGAAGTTCAGAAAATGTTGGCAGCACAAAACAGGCCTTAAAATACATATTAGGCCTGCAAAAATGTAGAAGACTTTGGAGGCCCAAAAAAGGGGTTTACAGGCATCCTAGACCCCCTAAAGTCCAGAAAATGTTGGTGGCCCAAAAACTGTGTCAGAGAGCTCTGAATGTCCCAAAAACATTTGCAGTCTGAAAAGGGCATTAACCCGCATGCTAGACCCCTGAAATTTCCCAAAATATTTTGGCCACGAAAAATTCATCCTAGACCCCTGAAAATTGAGAAAATGTTGGCAGCACAAAAAAGGCCTTAAAATACATATTAGGCCTCCAAAAATGTAGAAAACTTTGGAGGCCCAAAAAAGGGGTTTACAGGCATCCTAGACCCCCTAAAGTCCAGAAAATGTTGGTAGGCCAAAAACTGTGTCAGAGAGCTCTGAATGTCCCAAAAACGTTTGCAGCCTGAAAAGGGCATTAACCCACATCCTAAACCCCTGAAATTCCCCAAAATATTTTTGGCCCAAAAAATGCATCCTACATCCCTGAAGTTCAGAAAATGTTGGCAGCACAAAACAGGCCTTAAAATACATATTAGGCCTGCAAAAATATAGAAGACTTTGGAGGCCCAAAAAAGGGGTTTACAGGCATCCTAGACCCCCTAAAGTCCAGAAAATGTTAACGGCCCAAAAACTGTGTGAGAGAGCTCTGAATGTCCAAAAAACATTTGCAGTCTGAAAAGGGCATTAACCCGCATGCTAGACCCCTGAAATTCCCCAAAATATTTTGGCCACGAAAAATTCATCCTACACCCCTGAAAATTCAGAAAATGTTGGCAGCACAAAAAAAGGCCTTAAAATACATATTAGGCCTCCAAAAATGTAGAAGACTTTGGAGGCCCAAAAAGGGGTTTACAGGCATCCTAGACCCCCTAAAGTCCAGAAAATGTTGGTGGCCCAAAAACTGTGTCAGAGAGCTCTGAATGTCCCAAAAACGTTTGCAGCCTGAAAAGGGCATTAACCCACATCCTAAACCCCTGAAATTCCCAAAAACATTTTTGGCCCGAAAAATGCATCCTACACCCCTGAAAGTTCAGAAAATGTTGGCAGCCCCAAAAAGGCCTTAACATGCATCTTATTCCTGCAAAAATCTTGAAAACTTTGGAGGCCCAAAAAAGGGGTTTACATCCTAGACCCCATAAAGTACAGAAAATGTTGGTGACTCGAAAACAGTGTCAGAGAGCTCTGAATGTCCCAAAAATGTTAGCAGCCTGAAAAGGGCATTAATCCGCATCCTGGCCCCCTCAAATTCCCCAAAATATTTTTGGCCCAAAAAATGCATCCTACATCCATGAAGTTCAGAAAATGTTGGCAGCACAAAACAGGCCTTAAAATACATATTAGGCCTGCAAAAATGTAGAAAACTTTGGAGGCCCAAAAAAGGGGTTTACAGGCATCCTAGACCCCCTAAAGTCCAGAAAATGTTGGCGGCCCAAAAACTGTGTGAGAGAGCTCTGAATGTCCCAAAAACATTTGCAGTCTGAAAAGGGCATTAACCCGCATGCTAGACCCCTGAAATTCCCCAAAATATTTTGGCCACGAAAAATTCATCCTACACCCCTGAAAATTCAGAAAATGATGGCAGCACAAAAAAAGGCCTTAAAATACATATTATTCCTGCAAAAATCTTGATAACTTTGGAGGCCCAAAAAAGGGGTTTACATCCTAGACCCCATAAAGTCCAGAAAATGTTGGTGACCTGAAAACAGTGTCAGAGAGCTCTGAATGTCGCAAAAATATTTGCAGCCTGAAAAGGGCATTAATCCGCATCCTGGCCCCCTGAAATTCCCCAAAATATTTTTGGCCCAGAAAATGCATCCTACATCCCTGAAGTTCAGAAAATGTTGGCAGCACAAAACAGGCCTTAAAATACATATTAGGCCTGCAAAAATGTAGAAGACTTTGGAGGCCCAAAAAAGGGGTTTACAGGCATCCTAGACCCCCTAAAGTCCAGAAAATGTTGGTGGCCCAAAAACTGTGTCAGAGAGCTCTGAATGTCCCAAAAACATTTGCAGTCTGAAAAGGGCATTAACCCGCATGCTAGACCCCTGAAATTTCCCAAAATATTTTGGCCACGAAAAATTCATCCTAGACCCCTGAAAATTGAGAAAATGTTGGCAGCACAAAAAAGGCCTTAAAATACATATTAGGCCTCCAAAAATGTAGAAAACTTTGGAGGCCCAAAAAAGGGGTTTACAGGCATCCTAGACCCCCTAAAGTCCAGAAAATGTTGGTAGGCCAAAAACTGTGTCAGAGAGCTCTGAATGTCCCAAAAACGTTTGCAGCCTGAAAAGGGCATTAACCCACATCCTAAACCCCTGAAATTCCCAAAAACATTTTTGGCCCGAAAAATGCATCCTACACCCCTGAAAGTTCAGAAAATTTTGGCAGCCCCAAAAAGGCCTTAAAATGCATCTTATTTCTGCCATAATCTTGATAACTTTGGAGGCCCCTGAAATTTCTCAAAATATTTTGGCCACGAAAAATTCATCCTAGACCCCTGAAAATTGAGAAAATGTTGGCAGCACAAAAAAGGCCTTAAAATACATATTAGGCCTCCAAAAATGTAGAAAACTTTGGAGGCCCAAAAAAGGGGTTTACAGGCATCCTAGACCCCCTAAAGTCCAGAAAATGTTGGTAGGCCAAAAACTGTGTCAGAGAGCTCTGAATGTCCCAAAAACGTTTGCAGCCTGAAAAGGGCATTAACCCACATCCTAAACCCCTGAAATTCCCAAAAACATTTTTGGCCCGTAAAATGCATCCTACACCCCTGAAAGTTCAGAAAATGTTGGCAGCCCCAAAAAGGCCTTAAAATGCATCTTATTTCTGCAATAATCTTGATAACTTTGGAGGCCCAAAAAAGGGGTTTACAGACATCCTAGACCCCTGAAAGTCCAGAAAATGTTGGTGACCCGAAAACAGTGTCAGAGAGCTCTGAATGTCCCAAAAACATTTGCAGCCTGAAAAGGGCATTAACCCACATCCTAGCCCCCTGAAATTCCCCAAAATATTTTTAGCCCGAAAAATGCATCCTACATCCTTGAAGTTCAGAACATGTTGGCAGCCCAAAAAAGGCCTTAAAATGCATCTTATTCCTGTAAAAATCTTGATAACTTTGGAGGCCCAAAAAAGGGGTTTACATCCTAGACCCCATAAAGTCCAGAAAATGTTGGTGACCTGAAAACAGTGTCAGAGAGCTCTGAATGTCGCAAAAATTTTTGCAGCCTGAAAAGGGCATTAATCCGCATCCTGGCCCCCTGAAATTCCCCAAAATATTTTTGGCCCAAAAAATGCATCCTACATCCCTGAAGTTCAGAAAATGTTGGCAGCACAAAACAGGCCTTAAAATATATATTAGGCCTGCAAAAATGTAGAAGACTTTGGAGGCCCAAAAAAGGGGTTTACAGGCATCCTAGACCCCCTAAAGTCCAGAAAATGTTAGCGGCCCAAAAACTGTGTGAGAGAGCTCTGAATGTCCAAAAAACATTTGCAGTCTGAAAAGGGCATTAACCCGCATGCTAGACCCCTGAAATTCCCCAAAATATTTTGGCCACGAAAAATTCATCCTACACCCCTGAAAATTCAGAAAATGTTGGCAGCACAAAAAAGGCCTTAAAATACATATTAGGCCTCCAAAAATGTAGAAAACTTTGGAGGCCCAAAAAAGGGGTTTACAGGCATCCTAGACCCCCTAAAGTCCAGAAAATGTTGGTAGGCCAAAAACTGTGTCAGAGAGCTCTGAATGTTCCAAAAACATTTGCAGCCTGAAAAGGGCATTAACCCACATCCTAAACCCCTGAAATTCCCAAAAACATTTTTGGCCCGAAAAATGAATCCTACACCCCTTAAAGTTCAGAAAATGTTGGCAGCCCCAAAAAGGCCTTAAAATGCATCTTATTCCTGCAAAAATCTTGATAACTTTGGAGGCCCAAAAAAGGGGTTTACATCCTAGACCCCATAAAGTCCAGAAAATGTTGGTGACCTGAAAACAGTGTCAGAGAGCTCTGAATGTCGCAAAAATATTTGCAGCCTGAAAAGGGCATTAATCCGCATCCTGGCCCCCTGAAATTCCCCAAAATATTTTTGGCCCAGAAAATGCATCCTACATTCCTGAAGTTCAGAAAATGTTGGCAGCACAAAACAGGCCTTAAAATACATATTAGGCCTGCAAAAATGTAGAAGACTTTGGAGGCCCAAAAAAGGGGTTTACAGGCATCCTAGACCCCCTAAAGTCCAGAAAATGTTGGTGGCCCAAAAACTGTGTCAGAGAGCTCGGAATGTCCCAAAAACATTTGCAGTCTGAAAAGGGCATTAACCCGCATGCTAGACCCCTGAAATTTCCCAAAATATTTTGGCCACGAAAAATTCATCCTAGACCCCTGAAAATTGAGAAAATGTTGGCAGCACAAAAAAGGCCTTAAAATACATATTAGGCCTCCAAAAATGTAGAAAACTTTGGAGGCCCAAAAAAGGGGTTTACAGGCATCCTAGACCCCCTAAAGTCCAGAAAATGTTGGTAGGCCAAAAACTGTGTCAGAGAGCTCTGAATGTCCCAAAAATGTTTGCAGCCTGAAAAGGGCATTAACCCACATCCTAAACCCCTGAAATTCCCAAAAACATTTTTGGCCCGAAAAATGCATCCTACACCCCTGAAAGTTCAGAAAATGTTGGCAGCCCCAAAAATGCCTTAAAATGCATCTTATTTCTGCAATAATCTTGATAACTTTGGAGGCCCAAAAAAGGGGTTTACAGACATCCTAGACCCCTGAAAGTCCAGAAAATGTTGGTGACCCGAAAACAGTGTCAGAGAGCTCTGAATGTCCCAAAAACATTTGCAGCCTGAAAAGGGCATTAACCCACATCCTAGCCCCCTGAAATTCCCCAAAATATTTTTGGCCCGAAAAATGCATCCTACATCCTTGAAGTTCAGAACATGTTGGCAGCCCAAAAAAGGCCTTAAAATGCATCTTATTCCTGTAAAAATCTTGATAACTTTGGAGGCCCAAAAAAGGGGTTTACATCCTAGACCCCATAAAGTCCAGAAAATGTTGGTGACCTGAAAACAGTGTCAGAGAGCTCTGAATGTCGCAAAAAATTTTGCAGCCCGAAAAATGCATCCTACACCCCTGAAAGTTCAGAAAATGTTGGCAGCCCCAAAAAGGCCTTAACATGCATCTTATTCCTGCAAAAATCTTGAAAACTTTGGAGGCCCAAAAAAGGGGTTTACAGGCATCCTAGACCCCCTAAAGTCCAGAAAATGTTGGCGGCCCAAAAACTGTGTGAGAGCTCTGAATGTCCCAAAAACATTTGCAGTCTGAAAAGGGCATTAACCCGCATGCTAGACCCCTGAAATTCCCCAAAATATTTTGGCCACGAAAAATTCATCCTACACCCCTGAAAATTCAGAAAATGTTGGCAGCACAAAAAAAGGCCTTAAAATACATATTAGGCCTGCAAAAATGTAGAAAACTTTGGAGGCCCAAAAAAGGGGTTTACAGGCATCCTAGACCCCCTAAAGTCCAGAAAATGTTGGTAGGCCAAAAACTGTGTCAGAGAGCTCTGAATGTCCCAAAAACATTTGCAGCCTGAAAAGGGCATTAACCCACATCCTAAACCCCTGAAATTCCCAAAAACATTTTTGGCCCGAAAAATGAATCCTACACCCCTTAAAGTTCAGAAAATGTTGGCAGCCCCAAAAAGGCCTTAAAATGCATCTTATTCCTGCAAAAATCTTGATAACTTTGGAGGCCCAAAAAAGGGGTTTACATCCTAGACCCCATAAAGTCCAGAAAATGTTGGTGACCTGAAAACAGTGTCAGAGAGCTCTGAATGTCGCAAAAATATTTGCAGCCTGAAAAGGGCATTAATCCGCATCCTGGCCCCCTGAAATTCCCCAAAATATTTTTGGCCCAGAAAATGCATCCTACATCCCTGAAGTTCAGAAAATGTTGGCAGCACAAAACAGGCCTTAAAATACATATTAGGCCTGCAAAAATGTAGAAGACTTTGGAGGCCCAAAAAAGGGGTTTACAGGCATCCTAGACCCCCTAAAGTCCAGAAAATGTTGGTGGCCCAAAAACTGTGTCAGAGAGCTCTGAATGTCCCAAAAACGTTTGCAGCCTGAAAAGGGCATTAACCCACATCCTAAACCCCTGAAATTCCCAAAAACATTTTTGTCCCGAAAAATGCATCCTACACCCCTGAAAGTTCAGAAAATGTTGGCAGCCCCAAAAAGGCCTTAAAATGCATCTTATTTCTGCAATAATCTTGATAACTTTGGAGGCCCAAAAAAGGGGTTTACAGACATCCTAGACCCCTGAAAGTCCAGAAAATGTTGGTGACCCGAAAACAGTGTCAGAGAGCTCTGAATGTCCCAAAAACATTTGCAGCCTGAAAAGGGCATTAACCCACATCCTAGCCCCCTGAAATTCCCCAAAATATTTTTGGCCCGAAAAATGCATCCTACATCCTTGAAGTTCAGAACATGTTGGCAGCCCAAAAAAGGCCTTAAAATGCATCTTATTCCTGTAAAAATCTTGATAACTTTGGAGGCCCAAAAAAGGGGTTTACCTCCTAGACCCCATAAAGTCCAGAAAATGTTGGTGACCTGAAAACAGTGTCAGAGAGCTCTGAATGTCGCAAAAATATTTGCAGCCTGAAAAGGGCATTAATCCGCATCCTGGCCCCCTGAAATTCCCCAAAATATTTTTGGCCCAAAAAATGCATCCTACATCCCTGAAGTTCAGAAAATGTTGGCAGCACAAAACAGGCCTTAAAATACATATTAGGCCTGCAAAAATGTAGAAGACTTTGGAGGCCCAAAAAAGGGGTTTACAGGCATCCTAGACCCCCTAAAGTCCAGAATATGTTAGCGGCCCAAAAACTGTGTGAGAGAGCTCTGAATGTCCAAAAAACATTTGCAGTCTGAAAAGGGCATTAACCCGCATGCTAGACCCCTGAAATTCCCCAAAATATTTTGGCCACGAAAAATTCATCCTACACCCCTGAAAATTCAGAAAATGTTGGCAGCACAAAAAAAGGCCTTAAAATACATATTAGGCCTCCAAAAATGTAGAAGACTTTGGAGGCCCAAAAAGGGGTTTACAGGCATCCTAGACCCCCTAAAGTCCAGAAAATGTTGGTGGCCCAAAAACTGTGTCAGAGAGCTCTGAATGTCCCAAAAACGTTTGCAGCCTGAAAAGGGCATTAAACCACATCCTAAACCCCTGAAATTCCCAAAAACATTTTTGGCCCGAAAAATGCATCCTACATCCCTGAAAGTTCAGAAAATGTTGGCAGCCCCAAAAAGGCCTTAACATGCATCTTATTCCTGCAAAAATCTTGATAGCTTTGGAGGCCCAAAAAAGGGGTTTACATCCTAGACCCCATAAAGTACAGAAAATGTTGGTGACTCGAAAACAGTGTCAGAGAGCTCTGAATGTCCCAAAAATGTTTGCAGCCTGAAAAGGGCATTAATCCGCATCCTGGCCCCCTCAAATTCCCCAAAATATTTTTGGCCCAAAAAATGCATCCTACATCCCTGAAGTTCAGAAAATGTTGGCAGCACAAAACAGGCCTTAAAATACATATTAGGCCTGCAAAAATGTAGAAAACTTTGGAGGCCCAAAAAAGGGGTTTACAGGCATCCTAGACCCCCTAAAGTCCAGAAAATGTTGCCAGCCCAAAAACTGTGTGAGAGAGCTCTGAATGTCCCAAAAACATTTGCAGTCTGAAAAGGGCATTAACCCGCATGCTAGACCCCTGAAATTCCCCAAACTATTTTGGCCACGAAAAATTCATCCTACACCCCTGAAAATTCAGAAAATGTTGGCAGCACAAAAAAGGCCTTAAAATACATATTAGGCCTCCAAAAATGTAGAAAACTTTGGAGGCCCAAAAAAGGGGTTTACAGGCCTCCTAGACCCCCTAAAGTCCAGAAAATGTTGGTAGGCCAAAAACTGTGTCAGAGAGCTCTGAATGTCCCAAAACTGTTTGCAGCCTGAAAAGGGCATTAACCCACATCCTAAACCCCTGAAATTCCCCAAAAAATTGTGGCCCGAAAAATGAATCCTACACCCCTTAAAGTTCAGAAAATGTTGGCAGCCCCAAAAAGGCCTTAAAATGCATCTTATTCCTGCAAAAATCTTGATAACTTTGGAGGCCCAAAAAGGGGTTTACATCCTAGACCCCTGAAAGTCCAGAAAATGTTGGTGACCCGAAAACAGTGTCAGAGAGCTCTGAATGTCCCAAAAACATTTGCAGTCTGAAAAGGGCATTAATCCGCATCCTGGCCCCCTGAAATTCCCCAAAATATTTTTGGCCCAAAAAATGCATCCTACATCCCTGAAGTTCAGAAAATGTTGGCAGCACAAAACAGGCCTTAAAATACATATTAGGCCTGCAAAAATGTAGAAGACTTTGGAGGCCCAAAAAGGGGTTTACAGGCATCCTAGACCCCCTAAAGTCCAGAAAATGTTTGTGGCCAAAAACTGTGTCAGAGAGCTCTGAATGTCCCAAAAACATTTGCAATCTGAAAAGGGCATTAACCCGCATGCTAGACCCCTGAAATTTCCCAAAATATTTTGGCCACAAAAAATTCATCCTAGACCCCTGAAAATTGAGAAAATGTTGGCAGCACAAAAAAGGCCTTAAAATACATATTAGGCCTCCAAAAATGTAGAAAACTTTGGAGGCCCAAAAAAGGGGTTTACAGGCATCCTAGACCCCCTAAAGTCCAGAAAATGTTGGTAGGCCAAAAACTGTGTCAGAGAGCTCTGAATGTCCCAAAAACATTTGCAGCCTGAAAAGGGCATTAACCCACATCCTAAACCCCTGAAATTCCCAAAAACATTTTTGGCCCGAAAAATGAATCCTACACCCCTTAAAGTTCAGAAAATGTTGGCAGCCCCAAAAAGGCCTTAAAATGCATCTTATTCCTGCAAAAATCTTGATAACTTTGGAGGCCCAAAAAGGGTTTACATCCTAGACCCCTGAAAGTCCAGAAAATGTTGGTGACCCGAAAACAGTGTCAGAGAGCTCTGAATGTCCCAAAAACATTTGCAGCCTGAAAAGGGCATTAATCCGCATCCTGGCCCCCTGAAATTCCCCAAAATATTTTTGGCCCAAAAAATGCATCCTACATCCCTGAAGTTCAGAAAATGTTGGCAGCACAAAACAGGCCTTAAAATATATATTAGGCCTGCATAAATGTAGAAGACTTTGGAGGCCCAAAAAGGGGTTTACAGGCATCCTAGACCCCCTAAAGTCCAGAAAATGTTGGTGGCCAAAAACTGTGTCAGAGAGCTCTGAATGTCCCAAAAACATTTGCAATCTGAAAAGGGCATTAACCCGCATGCTAGACCCCTGAAATTTCCCAAAATATTTTGGCCACAAAAAATTCATCCTAGACCCCTGAAAATTGAGAAAATGTTGGCAGCACAAAAAAGGCCTTAAAATACATATTAGGCCTCCAAAAATGTAGAAAACTTTGGAGGCCCAATAAAGGGGTTTACAGGCATCCTAGAACCCCTAAAGTCCAGAAAATGTTGGTAGGCCAAAAACTGTGTCAGAGAGCTCTGAATGTCCCAAAAACATTTGCAGCCTGAAAAGGGCATGAACCCACTTCCTAAACCCCTGAAATTCCCAAAAACATTTTTGGCCCGAAAAATGAATCCTACACCCCTTAAAGTTCAGAAAATGTTGGCAGCCCCAAAAAGGCCTTAAAATGCATCTTATTCCTGCAAAAATCTTGATAACTTTGGAGGCCCAAAAAAGGGGTTTACATCCTAGACCCCATAAAGTCCAGAAAATGTTGGTGACCTGAAAACAGTGTCAGAGAGCTCTGAATGTCGCAAAAATATTTGCAGCCTGAAAAGGGCATTAATCCGCATCCTGGCCCCCTGAAATTCCCCAAAATATTTTTGGCCCAGAAAATGCATCCTACATCCCTGAAGTTCAGAAAATGTTGGCAGCACAAAACAGGCCTTAAAATACATATTAGGCCTGCAAAAATGTAGAAGACTTTGGAGGCCCAAAAAAGGGGTTTACAGGCCTCCTAGACCCCCTAAAGTCCAGAAAATGTTGGTAGGCCAAAAACTGTGTCAGAGAGCTCTGAATGTCCCAAAACTGTTTGCAGCCTGAAAAGGGCATTAACCCACATCCTAAACCCCTGAAATTCCCCAAATATTTGTGGCCCGAAAAATGAATCCTACACCCCTTAAAGTTCAGAAAATGTTGGCAGCCCCAAAAAGGCCTTAAAATGCATCTTATTCCTGCAAAAATCTTGATAACTTTGGAGGCCCAAAAAGGGGTTTACATCCTAGACCCCTGAAAGTCCAGAAAATGTTGGTGACCCGAAAACAGTGTCAGAGAGCTCTGAATGTCCCAAAAACATTTGCAGTCTGAAAAGGGCATTAATCCGCATCCTGGCCCCCTGAAATTCCCCAAAATATTTTTGGCCCAAAAAATGCATCCTACATCCCTGAAGTTCAGAAAATGTTGGCAGCACAAAACAGGCCTTAAAATACATATTAGGCCTGCAAAAATGTAGAAGACTTTGGAGGCCCAAAAAGGGGTTTACAGGCATCCTAGACCCCCTAAAGTCCAGAAAATGTTTGTGGCCAAAAACTGTGTCAGAGAGCTCTGAATGTCCCAAAAACATTTGCAATCTGAAAAGGGCATTAACCCGCATGCTAGACCCCTGAAATTTCCCAAAATATTTTGGCCACAAAAAATTCATCCTAGACCCCTGAAAATTGAGAAAATGTTGGCAGCACAAAAAAGGCCTTAAAATACATATTAGGCCTCCAAAAATGTAGAAAACTTTGGAGGCCCAAAAAAGGGGTTTACAGGCATCCTAGACCCCCTAAAGTCCAGAAAATGTTGGTAGGCCAAAAACTGTGTCAGAGAGCTCTGAATGTCCCAAAAACATTTGCAGCCTGAAAAGGGCATTAACCCACATCCTAAACCCCTGAAATTCCCAAAAACATTTTTGGCCCGAAAAATGAATCCTACACCCCTTAAAGTTCAGAAAATGTTGGCAGCCCCAAAAAGGCCTTAAAATGCATCTTATTCCTGCAAAAATCTTGATAACTTTGGAGGCCCAAAAAGGGGTTTACATCCTAGACCCCTGAAAGTCCAGAAAATGTTGGTGACCCGAAAACAGTGTCAGAGAGCTCTGAATGTCCCAAAAACATTTGCAGCCTGAAAAGGGCATTAATCCGCATCCTGGCCCCCTGAAATTCCCCAAAATATTTTTGGCCCAAAAAATGCATCCTACATCCCTGAAGTTCAGAAAATGTTGGCAGCACAAAACAGGCCTTAAAATATATATTAGGCCTGCATAAATGTAGAAGACTTTGGAGGCCCAAAAAGGGGTTTACAGGCATCCTAGACCCCCTAAAGTCCAGAAAATGTTGGTGGCCAAAAACTGTGTCAGAGAGCTCTGAATGTCCCAAAAACATTTGCAATCTGAAAAGGGCATTAACCCGCATGCTAGACCCCTGAAATTTCCCAAAATATTTTGGCCACAAAAAATTCATCCTAGACCCCTGAAAATTGAGAAAATGTTGGCAGCACAAAAAAGGCCTTAAAATACATATTAGGCCTCCAAAAATGTAGAAAACTTTGGAGGCCCAAAAAAGGGGTTTACAGGCATCCTAGAACCCCTAAAGTCCAGAAAATGTTGGTAGGCCAAAAACTGTGTCAGAGAGCTCTGAATGTCCCAAAAACATTTGCAGCCTGAAAAGGGCATGAACCCACTTCCTAAACCCCTGAAATTCCCCAAAACATTTTTGGCCCGAAAAATGAATCCTACACCCCTTAAAGTTCAGAAAATGTTGGCAGCCCCAAAAAGGCCTTAAAATGCATCTTATTCCTGCAAAAATCTTGATAACTTTGGAGGCCCAAAAAAGGGGTTTACATCCTAGACCCCATAAAGTCCAGAAAATGTTGGTGACCTGAAAACAGTGTCAGAGAGCTCTGAATGTCGCAAAAATATTTGCAGCCTGAAAAGGGCATTAATCCGCATCCTGGCCCCCTGAAATTCCCCAAAATATTTTTGGCCCAGAAAATGCATCCTACATCCCTGAAGTTCAGAAAATGTTGGCAGCACAAAACAGGCCTTAAAATACATATTAGGCCTGCAAAAATGTAGAAGACTTTGGAGGCCCAAAAAAGGGGTTTACAGGCATCCTAGACCCCCTAAAGTCCAGAAAATGTTGGTGGCCCAAAAACTGTGTCAGAGAGCTCTGAATGTCCCAAAAACATTTGCAGTCTGAAAAGGGCATTAACCCGCATGCTAGACCCCTGAAATTTCCCAAAATATTTTGGCCACGAAAAATTCATCCTACACCCCTGAAAATTCAGAAAATATTGGCAGCACAAAAAAGGCCTTAAAATACATATTAGGCCTCCAAAAATGTAGAAAACTTTGGAGGCCCAAAAAAGGGGGTTACAGGCATCCTAGACCCCCTAAAGTCCAGAAAATGTTGGTAGGCCAAAAACTGTGTCAGAGAGCTCTGAATGTCCCAAAAACGTTTGCAGCCTGAAAAGGGCATTAACCCACATCCTAAACCCCTGAAATTCCCAAAAACATTTTTGGCCCGAAAAATGCATCCTACACCCCTGAAAGTTCAGAAAATGTTGGCAGCCCCAAAAAGGCCTTAAAATGCATCTTATTCCTGTAAAAATCTTGATAACTTTGGAGGCCCAAAAAAGGGGTTTACATCCTAGACCCCATAAAGTCCAGAAAATGTTGGTGACCTGAAAACAGTGTCAGAGAGCTCTGAATGTCGCAAAAATATTTGCAGCCTGAAAAGGGCATTAATCCGCATGCTAGACCCCTGAAATTCCCCAAAATATTTTGGCCACAAAAAATTCATCCTACACCCCTGAAAATTCAGAAAATGTTGGCAGCACAAAAAAAGGCCTTAAAATACATATTAGGCCTCCAAAAATGTAGAAGACTTTGGAGGCCCAAAAAGGGGTTTACATCCATCCTAGACCCCCTAAAGTCCAGAAAATGTTGGTGGCCCAAAAACTGTGTCAGAGAGCTCTGAATGTCCCAAAAACGTTTGCAGCCTGAAAAGGGCATTAACCCACATCCTAAACCCCTGAAATTCCCAAAAACATTTTTGGCCCGAAAAATGCATCCTACACCCCTGAAAGTTCAGAAAATGTTGGCAGCCCCAAAAAGGCCTTAACATGCATCTTTTTCCTGCACAAATCTTGAAAACTTTGGAGGCCCAAAAAAGGGGTTTACATCCTAGACCCCATAAAGTACAGAAAATGTTGGTGACTCGAAAACAGTGTCAGAGAGCTCTGAATGTCCCAAAAATGTTTGCAGCCTGAAAAGGGCATTAATCCGCATCCTGGCCCCCTCAAATTCCCCAAAATATTTTTGGCCCAAAAAATGCATCCTACATCCCTGAAGTTCAGAAAATGTTGGCAGCACAAAACAGGCCTTAAAATACATATTAGGCCTGCAAAAATGTAGAAAAATTTGGAGGCCCAAAAAAGGGGTTTACAGGCATCCTAGACCCCCTAAAATCCAGAAAATGTTGGCGGCCCAAAAACTGTGTGAGAGAGCTCTGAATGTCCCAAAAACATTTGCAGTCTGAAAAGGGCATTAACCCGCATGCTAGACCCCTGAAATTCCCCAAAATATTTTGGCCACGAAAAATTCATCCTACACCCCTGAAAATTCAGAAAATGTTGGCAGCACAAAAAAAGGCCTTAAAATACATATTAGGCCTACACAAATGTAGAAAACTTTGGAGGCCCAAAAAAGGGGTTTACAGGCATCCTAGACCCCCTAAAGTCCAGAAAATATTGGCGGCCCAAAAACGGTGTCAGAGAGCTCTGAATGTCCCAAAACATTTGCAGTCTGAAAAGGGCATTAACCCGCATACTAGACCCCTGAAATTCCCCAAAATATTTTGGCCATGAAAAATTCATCCTACACCCCTGAAAATTCAGAAAATGTTGGCAACACAAAAAAAGGCCTTAAAATACATATTAGGCCTCCAAAAATGCAGAAAACTTTGGAGGCCCAAAAAAGGGGTTTACAGGCCTCCTAGACCCCCTAAAGTCCAGAAAATGTTGGTAGGCCAAAAACTGTGTCAGAGAGCACTGAATGTCCCAAAAACGTTTGCAGCCTGAAAAGGGCATTAACCCACATCCTAAACCCCTGAAATTCTCAAAAAAATTTTGGCCTGAAAAATGAATCCTACACCCCTTAAAGTTCAGAAAATGTTGGCAGCCCCAAAGAGGCCTTAAAATGCATCTTATTCCTGCAAAAATCTTGATAACTTTGGAGGCCCAAAAAAGGGGTTTACATCCTAGACCCCATAAAGTCCAGAAAATGTTGGTGACCTGAAAACAGTGCCAGAGAGCTCTGAATGTCCTAAAAATATTTGCAGCCTGAAAAGGGCATTAATCCGCATCCTGGCCCCCTGAAATTCCCCAAAATATTTTTGGCCCAAAAAATGCATCCTACATCCCTGAAGTTCAGAAAATGTTAGCAGCACAAAACAGGCCTTAAAATATATATTAGGACTGCAAAAATGTAGAAGACTTTGGAGGCCCAAAAAGGGGTTTACAGGCATCCTAGACCCCCTAAAGTCCAGAAAATGTTGGTGGCCAAAAACTGTGTCAGAGAGCTCTGAATGTCCCAAAAACATTTGCAGTCTGAAAAGGGCATTAACCCGCATGCTAGACCACTGAAATTCCCCAAAATATTTTGGCCAGGAAAAATTCATCCTACACCCCAGAAAATTCAGAAAATGTTGGCAGCACAAAAAAAGGCCTTAAAATACATATTAGGCCTCCAAAAATGTAGAAGACTTTGGAGGCCCAAAAAGGGGTTTACAGGCATCCTAGACCCCCTAAAGTCCAGAAAATGTTGGTGGCCCAAAAACTGTGTCAGAGAGCTCTGAATGTCCCAAAAACGTTTGCAGCCTGAAAAGGGCATTAACCCACATCCTAAACCCCTGAAATTCCCAAAAACATTTTTGGCCCGAAAAATGCATCCTTCACCCCTGAAAGTTCAGAAAATGTTGGCAGCCCCAAAAAGGCGTTAACATGCATCTTATTCCTGCAAAAATCTTGAAAACTTTGGAGGCCCAAAAAAGGGGTTTACATCCTAGACCCCATAAAGTACAGAAAATGTTGGTGACTCGAAAACAGTGTTAGAGAGCTCTGAATGTCCCAAAAATGTTTGCAGCCTGAAAAGGGCATTAATCCGCATCCTGGCCCCCTCAAATTCCCCAAAATATTTTTGGCCCAAAAAATGCATCCTACATCCATGAAGTTCAGAAAATGTTGGCAGCCCCAAAAAGGCCTTAAAATGCATCTTATTCCTGCAAAAATCTTTATAACTTTGGAGGCCCAAAAAAGGGGTTTACATCCTAGATCCCATAAAGTCCAGAAAATGTTGGTGACCCGAAAACAGTGTCAGAGAGCTCTGAATGTCCCAAAAATATTTGCAGCCTGAAAAGGGCATTAATCCGCATCCTGGCCCCCTGAAATTCCCCAAAATATTTTTGGCACAAAAAATGCAACCTATATCCCTGAAGTTTAGAAAATGTTGGCAGCACAAAACAGGCCTTAAAATACATATAAGGCCTGCAAAAAATGTAGAAAACTTTGGAGGCCCAAAAAAGGGGTTTACAGGCATCCTAGACCCCCTAAAGTCCAGAAAATGTTGGTGGCCCAAAAACTGTGTCAGAGAGTTCTGAATGGCCCAAAAACGCTTGCAGCCTGAAAAGGGCATTAACCCGCATCCTAAACCCCTGAAATTCCCAAAAACATTCTTGGCCCGAAAAATGCATCCTACACCCCTGAAAGTTCAGAAAATGTTGGCAGCCCCAAAAAGGCCTTAAAATGCATCTTATTCTTGCAAAAATCTTGATAACTTTGGAGGCCCAAAAAAGGGGTTTACAGGCATCCTAGACCCCCTAAAGTCCAGAAAATGTTGGCGGCCCGAAAACTGTGTCAGAGAGCTTTGAATGTCCCAAAAACATTTGCAGTCTGAAAAGAGCATTAACCCGCATGCTAGACCCCTGAAATTCCCCAAAATATTTTGGCCACGAAAAATTCATCCTACACCCCTGAAAATTCAGAAAATGTTGGCAGCACAAAAAAGGCCTTAAAATACATATTAGGCAAATGTAGAAAACTTTGGAGGCCCAAAAAAGGGGTTTACAGGCATCCTAGACCCCCTAAAGTCCAGAAAATGTTGGTATTCCAAAAACTGTGTCAGAGAGCTCTGAATGTCCCAAAAATGTTTGCAGCCTGAAAAGGGCATTAACCCACATCCTAAACCCCTGAAATTCCCAAAAACATTTTTGGCCCGAAAAATGCATCCTACACCCCTGAAAGTTCAGAAAATGTTGGCAGCCCCAAAAAGGCCTTAAAATGCATCTTATTCCTGCAAAAATCTTGATAACTTTGGAGGCCCAAAAAAGAGGTTTACATCCTAGACCCCATAAAGTCCAGAAAATGTTGGTGACCCGAAAATAGTGTCAGAGAGCTCTGAATGTCCCAAAAATATTTGCAGCCTGAAAAGGGCATTAATCCGCATCCTGGCCCCCTGAAATTCCCCAAAATATTTTTGGCACAAAAAATGCAACCTATATCCCTGAAGTTTAGAAAATGTTGGCAGCACAAAACAGGCCTTAAAATACATATAAGGCCTGCAAAAAATGTAGAAAACTTTGGAGGCCCAAAAAAGGGGTTTACAGGCATCCTAGACCCCCTAAAGTCCAGAAAATGTTGGTGGCCCAAAAACTGTGTCAGAGAGTTCTGAATGGCCCAAAAACGCTTGCAGCCTGAAAAGGGCATTAACCCGCATCCTAAACCCCTGAAATTCCCAAAAACATTCTTGGCCCGAAAAATGCATCCTACACCCCTGAAAGTTCAGAAAATGTTGGCAGCCCCAAAAAGGCCTTAAAATGCATCTTATTCTTGCAAAAATCTTGATAACTTTGGAGGCCCAAAAAAGGGGTTTACAGGCATCCTAGACCCCCTAAAGTCCAGAAAATGTTGGCGGCCCGAAAACTGTGTCAGAGAGCTTTGAATGTCCCAAAAACATTTGCAGTCTGAAAAGAGCATTAACCCGCATGCTAGACCCCTGAAATTCCCCAAAATATTTTGGCCACGAAAAATTCATCCTACACCCCTGAAAATTCAGAAAATGTTGGCAGCACAAAAAAGGCCTTAAAATACATATTAGGCAAATGTAGAAAACTTTGGAGGCCCAAAAAAGGGGTTTACAGGCATCCTAGACCCCCTAAAGTCCAGAAAATGTTGGTATTCCAAAAACTGTGTCAGAGAGCTCTGAATGTCCCAAAAATGTTTGCAGCCTGAAAAGGGCATTAACCCACATCCTAAACCCCTGAAATTCCCAAAAACATTTTTGGCCCGAAAAATGCATCCTACACCCCTGAAAGTTCAGAAAATGTTGGCAGCCCCAAAAAGGCCTTAAAATGCATCTTATTCCTGCAAAAATCTTGATAACTTTGGAGGCCCAAAAAAGAGGTTTACATCCTAGACCCCATAAAGTCCAGAAAATGTTGGTGACCCGAAAATAGTGTCAGAGAGCTCTGAATGTCCCAAAAATATTTGCAGCCTGAAAAGGGCATTAATCCGCATCCTGACCCCCTGAAATTCCCCAAAATATTTTTGGCACAAAAAATGCAACCTATATCCCTGAAGTTCAGAAAATGTTGGCAGCACAAAACAGGCCTTAAAATACATATTAGGCCTGCAAAAATGTAGAAAACTTTGGAGGCCCAAAAAAGGGGTTTACAGGCATCCTAGACCCACTAAAGTCCAGAAAATGTGGGCGGCCCAAAAACTGTGTCAGAGAGCTCTGAATGTCCCAAAAACATTTGCAGTCTGAAAAGGGCATTAACCCGCATGCTAGAGCCCTGAAATTCCCCAAAATATTTTGGCCACAAAAAATTCATCCTACACCCCTGAAAATTCAGAAAATGTTGGCAGCACAAAAAAGGCCTTAAAATACATATTAGGCCTGCAAAAATGTAGAAAACTTTGGAGGCCCAAAAAAGGGGTTTAGATGCATCCTAGACCCCCTAAAGTCCAGAAAATGTTGGTGGCCCAAAAACTGTGTCAGAGAGTTCTGAATGGCCCTAAAACGCTTTCAGCCTGAAAAGGGCATTAACCCGCATCCTAAACCCCTGAAATTCCCAAAAACATTCTTGGCCCGAAAAATGCATTCTACACCCCTGAAAGTTCAGAAAATGTTGGCAGCCCCAAAAAGGCCTTAAAATGCATCTTATTCCTGCAAAAATCTTGATAACTTTGGAGGCCCAAAAAAGGGGTTTACATGCTAGACCCCATAAAGTCCAGAAAATGTTGGTGACCCGTAAAACAGTGTCAGAGAGCTCTGAATGTCCCAAAAATATTTGCAGCCTGAAAAGGGCATTAATCCGCATCCTGGCCCCCTGAAATTCCCCAAAATATTTTTGGCCCGAAAAATGCATCCTACATCCCTGAAGTTCAGAAAATGTTGGCAGCACAAAACAGGCCTTAAAATACATATTAGGCCTGCAAAAATGTAGAAAACTTTGGAGGCCCAAAAAAGGGGTTTACAGGCATCCTAGACCCACTAAAGTCCAAAAAATATTGGCGGCCCAAAAACTGTGTCAGAGAGCTCTGAATGTCCCAAAAACATTTGCAGTCTGAAAATGGCATTAACCCGCATGCTAGACCCCTGAAATTCCCCCAAAATATTTTGGCCACGAAAAATTCATCCTACGCCCCTGAAAATTCAGAAAATGTTGGCAGCACAAAAAAGGCCTTAAAATACATATTAGGCCTGCAAAAATGTAGAAAACTTTGGAGGCCCAAAAAAGGGGTTTACAGGCATCCAAGACCCCCTAAAGTCCAGAAAATGTTGGTGGCCCAAAAACTGTGTCAGAGAGCTCTGAATGTCCCAAAAACATTTGCAGTCTGAAAAGGGCATTGACCCGCATGCTAGACCCCTGAAATTCCCCAAAATATTTTGGCCACGAAAAATTCATCCTACACCCCTGAAAATTCAGAAAATGTTGGCAGCCCCAAAAAGGCCTTAAAATGCATCTTATTCCTGCAAAAATCTTGATAACTTTGGAGGCCCAAAAAAGGGGCCTTTTTGAAAGTATTCTAAGAACACTGGTAATGTCCGCGGACATTAAAAGTTTCCATAGGCCATAGTTGAAATGTTTTACTCTATGGGTGTGATATGCTGCGGTGGAGATGGAGACGGGTGCAGCATCATCATCATCATCTAGACCCCATAAAGTCCAGAAAATGTTGGTGACCCGAAAACAGTGTCAGAGAGCTCTGAATGTCCCAAAAATATTTGCAGCCTGAAAAGGGCATTAATCCGCATCCTGGCCCGCTGAAATTCCCCAAAATATTTTTGGCCCAAAAAATGCATCCTATATCCCTGAAGTTCAGAAAATGTTAGCAGCACAAAACAGGCCTTAAAATACATATTAGGCCTGCAAAAATCTTTATAACTTTGGAGGCCCAAAAAAGGGGTTTACATCCTAGACCCCATAAAGTCCAGAAAATGTTGGTGACCCGAAAACAGTGTCAGAGAGCTCTGAATGTCCCAAAAATATTTGCAGCCTGAAAAGGGCATTAATCCGCATCCTGGCCCCCTGAAATTCCCCAAAATATTTTTGGCACAAAAAATGCAACCTATATCCCTGAAGTTCAGAAAATGTTGGCAGCACAAAACAGGCCTTAAAATACATATAAGGCCTGCAAAAAATGTAGAAAACTTTGGAGGCCCAAAAAAGGGGTTTACAGGCATCCTAGACCCCCTAAAGTCCAGAAAATGTTGGTGGCCCAAAAACTGTGTCAGAGAGCTCTAATTGGCCTAAAAACGGTTGCAGCCTGGAAAGGGCATTAACCCACATCCTAAACCCCTGAAATTCCCAAAAACATTTTTGGCCCGAAAAATGCATCCTACACCCCTGAAAGTTCAGAAAATGTTGGCAGCCCCAAAAAGGCCTTAAAATGCATCTTATTCCTGCAAAAATCTTGATAACTTTGGAGGCCCAAAAAAGGGGCCTTTTTGAAAGTATTCTAAGAACACTGGTAATGTCCGCGGACATTAAAAGTTTCCATAGGCCATAGTTGAAATGTTTTACTCTATGGGTGTGATATGCTGCGGTGGAGATGGAGACGGGTGCAGCATCATCATCATCATCTAGACCCCATAAAGTCCAGAAAATGTTGGTGACCCGAAAACAGTGTCAGAGAGCTCTGAATGTCCCAAAAATATTTGCAGCCTGAAAAGGGCATTAATCCGCATCCTGGCCCGCTGAAATTCCCCAAAATATTTTTGGCCCAAAAAATGCATCCTATATCCCTGAAGTTCAGAAAATGTTAGCAGCACAAAACAGGCCTTAAAATACATATTAGGCCTGCAAAAATGTAGAAAAATTTGGAGGCCCAAAAAAGGGGTTTACAGGCATCCTAGACCCCCTAAAGTCCAGAAAATGTTGGCGGCCCAAAAACTGTGTCAGAGAGTTCTGAATGTCCCAAAAACATTTGCAGTCTGAAAAGGGCATTAACCCGCATGCTAGACCCCTGAAATTTCCCAAAATATTTTGGCCACAAAAAATTCATCCTACACCCCTGAAAATTCAGAAAATGTTGGCAGCACAAAAAAGGCCTTAAAATACATATTAGGCAAATGTAGAAAACTTTGGAGGCCCAAAAAAGGGGTTTACAGGCATCCTAGACCCCCTAAAGTCCAGAAAATGTTGGTATTCCAAAAACTGTGTCAGAGAGCTCTGAATGTCCCAAAAATGTTTGCAGCCTGAAAAGGGCATTAACCCACATCCTACACCCCTGAAAGTTCAGAAAATGTTGGCAGCCCCTAAAAGGCCTTAAAATGCATCTTATTCCTGCAAAAATCTTTATAACTTTGGAGGCCCAAAAAAGGGGTTTACATCCTAGACCCCATAAAGTCCAGAAAATGTTGGTGACCCGAAAACAGTGTCAGAGAGCTCTGAATGTCCCAAAAATATTTGCAGCCTGAAAAGGGCATTAATCCGCATCCTGGCCCCCTGAAATTCCCCAAAATATTTTTGGCACAAAAAATGCAACCTATATCCCTGAAGTTTAGAAAATGTTGGCAGCACAAAACAGGCCTTAAAATACATATAAGGCCTGCAAAAAATGTAGAAAACTTTGGAGGCCCTAAAAAGGGGTTTACAGGCATCCTAGACCCCCTAAAGTCCAGAAAATGTTGGTGGCCCAAAAACTGTGTCAGAGAGTTCTGAATGGCCCAAAAACGCTTGCAGCCTGAAAAGGGCATTAACCCGCATCCTAAACCCCTGAAATTCACAAAAACATTCTTGGCCCGAAAAATGCATCCTACACCCCTGAAAGTTCAGAAAATGTTGGCAGCCCCAAAAAGGCCTTAAAATGCATCTTATTCTTGCAAAAATCTTGATAACTTTGGAGGCCCAAAAAAGGGGTTTACAGGCATCCTAGACCCCCTAAAGTCCAGAAAATGTTGGCGGCCCGAAAACTGTGTCAGAGAGCTTTGAATGTCCCAAAAACATTTGCAGTCTGAAAAGGGCATTAACCCGCATGCTAGACCCCTGAAATTTCCCAAAATATTTTGGCCACGAAAAATTCATCCTACACCCCTGAAAATTCAGAAAATGTTGGCAGCACAAAAAAGGCCTTAAAATACATATTAGGCAAATGTAGAAAACTTTGGAGGCCCAAAAACGGGGTTTACAGGCATCCTAGACCCCCTAAAGTCCAGAAAATGTTGGTATTCCAAAAACTGTGTCAGAGAGCTCTGAATGTCCCAAAAATGTTTGCAGCCTGAAAAGGGCATTAACCCACATCCTAAACCCCTGAAATTCCCAAAAACATTTTTGGCCCGAAAAATGCATCCTACACCCCTGAAAGTTCAGAAAATGTTGGCAGCCCCAAAAAGGCCTTAAAATGCATCTTATTCCTGCAAAAATCTTGATAACTTTGGAGGCCCAAAAAAGAGGTTTACATCCTAGACCCCATAAAGTCCAGAAAATGTTGGTGACCCGAAAATAGTGTCAGAGAGCTCTGAATGTCCCAAAAATATTTGCAGCCTGAAAAGGGCATTAATCCGCATCCTGGCCCCCTGAAATTCCCCAAAATATTTTTGGCACAAAAAATGCAACCTATATCCCTGAAGTTTAGAAAATGTTGGCAGCACAAAACAGGCCTTAAAATACATATAAGGCCTGCAAAAAATGTAGAAAACTTTGGAGGCCCAAAAAAGGGGTTTACAGGCATCCTAGACCCCCTAAAGTCCAGAAAATGTTGGTGGCCCAAAAACTGTGTCAGAGAGTTCTGAATGGCCCAAAAACGCTTGCAGCCTGAAAAGGGCATTAACCCGCATCCTAAACCCCTGAAATTCCCAAAAACATTCTTGGCCCGAAAAATGCATCCTACACCCCTGAAAGTTCAGAAAATGTTGGCAGCCCCAAAAAGGCCTTAAAATGCATCTTATTCTTGCAAAAATCTTGATAACTTTGGAGGCCCAAAAAAGGGGTTTACAGGCATCCTAGACCCCCTAAAGTCCAGAAAATGTTGGCGGCCCGAAAACTGTGTCAGAGAGCTTTGAATGTCCCAAAAACATTTGCAGTCTGAAAAGAGCATTAACCCGCATGCTAGACCCCTGAAATTCCCCAAAATATTTTGGCCACGAAAAATTCATCCTACACCCCTGAAAATTCAGAAAATGTTGGCAGCACAAAAAAGGCCTTAAAATACATATTAGGCAAATGTAGAAAACTTTGGAGGCCCAAAAAAGGGGTTTACAGGCATCCTAGACCCCCTAAAGTCCAGAAAATGTTGCTATTCCAAAAACTGTGTCAGAGAGCTCTGAATGTCCCAAAAATGTTTGCAGCCTGAAAAGGGCATTAACCCACATCCTAAACCCCTGAAATTCCCAAAAACATTTTTGGCCCGAAAAATGCATCCTACACCCCTGAAAGTTCAGAAAATGTTGGCAGCCCCAAAAAGGCCTTAAAATGCATCTTATTCCTGCAAAAATCTTGATAACTTTGGAGGCCCAAAAAAGAGGTTTACATCCTAGACCCCATAAAGTCCAGAAAATGTTGGTGACCCGAAAATAGTGTCAGAGAGCTCTGAATGTCCCAAAAATATTTGCAGCCTGAAAAGGGCATTAATCCGCATCCTGACCCCCTGAAATTCCCCAAAATATTTTTGGCACAAAAAATGCAACCTATATCCCTGAAGTTCAGAAAATGTTGGCAGCACAAAACAGGCCTTAAAATACATATTAGGCCTGCAAAAATGTAGAAAACTTTGGAGGCCCAAAAAAGGGGTTTACAGGCATCCTAGACCCACTAAAGTCCAGAAAATGTGGGCGGCCCAAAAACTGTGTCAGAGAGCTCTGAATGTCCCAAAAACATTTGCAGTCTGAAAAGGGCATTAACCCGCATGCTAGAGCCCTGAAATTCCCCAAAATATTTTGGCCACAAAAAATTCATCCTACACCCCTGAAAATTCAGAAAATGTTGGCAGCACAAAAAAGGCCTTAAAATACATATTAGGCCTGCAAAAATGTAGAAAACTTTGGAGGCCCAAAAAAGGGGTTTAGATGCATCCTAGACCCCCTAAAGTCCAGAAAATGTTGGTGGCCCAAAAACTGTGTCAGAGAGTTCTGAATGGCCCTAAAACGCTTTCAGCCTGAAAAGGGCATTAACCCGCATCCTAAACCCCTGAAATTCCCAAAAACATTCTTGGCCCGAAAAATGCATTCTACACCCCTGAAAGTTCAGAAAATGTTGGCAGCCCCAAAAAGGCCTTAAAATGCATCTTATTCCTGCAAAAATCTTGATAACTTTGGAGGCCCAAAAAAGGGGTTTACATGCTAGACCCCATAAAGTCCAGAAAATGTTGGTGACCCGTAAAACAGTGTCAGAGAGCTCTGAATGTCCCAAAAATATTTGCAGCCTGAAAAGGGCATTAATCCGCATCCTGGCCCCCTGAAATTCCCCAAAATATTTTTGGCCCGAAAAATGCATCCTACATCCCTGAAGTTCAGAAAATGTTGGCAGCACAAAACAGGCCTTAAAATACATATTAGGCCTGCAAAAATGTAGAAAACTTTGGAGGCCCAAAAAAGGGGTTTACAGGCATCCTAGACCCACTAAAGTCCAAAAAATATTGGCGGCCCAAAAACTGTGTCAGAGAGCTCTGAATGTCCCAAAAACATTTGCAGTCTGAAAATGGCATTAACCCGCATGCTAGACCCCTGAAATTCCCCCAAAATATTTTGGCCACGAAAAATTCATCCTACGCCCCTGAAAATTCAGAAAATGTTGGCAGCACAAAAAAGGCCTTAAAATACATATTAGGCCTGCAAAAATGTAGAAAACTTTGGAGGCCCAAAAAAGGGGTTTACAGGCATCCAAGACCCCCTAAAGTCCAGAAAATGTTGGTGGCCCAAAAACTGTGTCAGAGAGCTCTGAATGTCCCAAAAACATTTGCAGTCTGAAAAGGGCATTGACCCGCATGCTAGACCCCTGAAATTCCCCAAAATATTTTGGCCACGAAAAATTCATCCTACACCCCTGAAAATTCAGAAAATGTTGGCAGCCCCAAAAAGGCCTTAAAATGCATCTTATTCCTGCAAAAATCTTGATAACTTTGGAGGCCCAAAAAAGGGGCCTTTTTGAAAGTATTCTAAGAACACTGGTAATGTCCGCGGACATTAAAAGTTTCCATAGGCCATAGTTGAAATGTTTTACTCTATGGGTGTGATATGCTGCGGTGGAGATGGAGACGGGTGCAGCATCATCATCATCATCTAGACCCCATAAAGTCCAGAAAATGTTGGTGACCCGAAAACAGTGTCAGAGAGCTCTGAATGTCCCAAAAATATTTGCAGCCTGAAAAGGGCATTAATCCGCATCCTGGCCCGCTGAAATTCCCCAAAATATTTTTGGCCCAAAAAATGCATCCTATATCCCTGAAGTTCAGAAAATGTTAGCAGCACAAAACAGGCCTTAAAATACATATTAGGCCTGCAAAAATCTTTATAACTTTGGAGGCCCAAAAAAGGGGTTTACATCCTAGACCCCATAAAGTCCAGAAAATGTTGGTGACCCGAAAACAGTGTCAGAGAGCTCTGAATGTCCCAAAAATATTTGCAGCCTGAAAAGGGCATTAATCCGCATCCTGGCCCCCTGAAATTCCCCAAAATATTTTTGGCACAAAAAATGCAACCTATATCCCTGAAGTTCAGAAAATGTTGGCAGCACAAAACAGGCCTTAAAATACATATAAGGCCTGCAAAAAATGTAGAAAACTTTGGAGGCCCAAAAAAGGGGTTTACAGGCATCCTAGACCCCCTAAAGTCCAGAAAATGTTGGTGGCCCAAAAACTGTGTCAGAGAGCTCTAATTGGCCTAAAAACGGTTGCAGCCTGGAAAGGGCATTAACCCACATCCTAAACCCCTGAAATTCCCAAAAACATTTTTGGCCCGAAAAATGCATCCTACACCCCTGAAAGTTCAGAAAATGTTGGCAGCCCCAAAAAGGCCTTAAAATGCATCTTATTCCTGCAAAAATCTTGATAACTTTGGAGGCCCAAAAAAGGGGCCTTTTTGAAAGTATTCTAAGAACACTGGTAATGTCCGCGGACATTAAAAGTTTCCATAGGCCATAGTTGAAATGTTTTACTCTATGGGTGTGATATGCTGCGGTGGAGATGGAGACGGGTGCAGCATCATCATCATCATCTAGACCCCATAAAGTCCAGAAAATGTTGGTGACCCGAAAACAGTGTCAGAGAGCTCTGAATGTCCCAAAAATATTTGCAGCCTGAAAAGGGCATTAATCCGCATCCTGGCCCGCTGAAATTCCCCAAAATATTTTTGGCCCAAAAAATGCATCCTATATCCCTGAAGTTCAGAAAATGTTAGCAGCACAAAACAGGCCTTAAAATACATATTAGGCCTGCAAAAATGTAGAAAAATTTGGAGGCCCAAAAAAGGGGTTTACAGGCATCCTAGACCCCCTAAAGTCCAGAAAATGTTGGTATTCCAAAAACTGTGTCAGAGAGCTCTGAATGTCCCAAAAATGTTTGCAGCCTGAAAAGGGCATTAACCCACATCCTACACCCCTGAAAGTTCAGAAAATGTTGGCAGCCCCTAAAAGGCCTTAAAATGCATCTTATTCCTGCAAAAATCTTTATAACTTTGGAGGCCCAAAAAAGGGGTTTACATCCTAGACCCCATAAAGTCCAGAAAATGTTGGTGACCCGAAAACAGTGTCAGAGAGCTCTGAATGTCCCAAAAATATTTGCAGCCTGAAAAGGGCATTAATCCGCATCCTGGCCCCCTGAAATTCCCCAAAATATTTTTGGCACAAAAAATGCAACCTATATCCCTGAAGTTTAGAAAATGTTAGCAGCACAAAACAGGCCTTAAAATACATATAAGGCCTGCAAAAAATGTAGAAAACTTTGGAGGCCCTAAAAAGGGGTTTACAGGCATCCTAGACCCCCTAAAGTCCAGAAAATGTTGGTGGCCCAAAAACTGTGTCAGAGAGTTCTGAATGGCCCAAAAACGCTTGCAGCCTGAAAAGGGCATTAACCCGCATCCTAAACCCCTGAAATTCCCAAAAACATTCTTGGCCCGAAAAATGCATCCTACACCCCTGAAAGTTCAGAAAATGTTGGCAGCCCCAAAAAGGCCTTAAAATGCATCTTATTCTTGCAAAAATCTTGATAACTTTGGAGGCCCAAAAAAGGGGTTTACAGGCATCCTAGACCCCCTAAAGTCCAGAAAATGTTGGCGGCCCGAAAACTGTGTCAGAGAGCTTTGAATGTCCCAAAAACATTTGCAGTCTGAAAAGGGCATTAACCCGCATGCTAGACCCCTGAAATTCCCCAAAATATTTTGGCCACGAAAAATTCATCCTACACCCCTGAAAATTCAGAAAATGTTGGCAGCACAAAAAAGGCCTTAAAATACATATTAGGCAAATGTAGAAAACTTTGGAGGCCCAAAAAAGGCGTTTACAGGCATCCTAGACCCCCTAAAGTCCAGAAAATGTTGGTATTCCAAAAACTGTGTCAGAGAGCTCTGAATGTCCCAAAAATGTTTGCAGCCTGAAAAGGGCATTAACCCACATCCTAAACCCCTGAAATTCCCAAAAACATTTTTGGCCCGAAAAATGCATCCTACACCCCTGAAAGTTCAGAAAATGTTGGCAGCCCCAAAAAGGCCTTAAAATGCATCTTATTCCTGCAAAAATCTTGATAACTTTGGAGGCCCAAAAAAGAGGTTTACATCCTAGACCCCATAAAGTCCAGAAAATGTTGGTGACCCGAAAATAGTGTCAGAGAGCTCTGAATGTCCCAAAAATATTTGCAGCCTGAAAAGGGCATTAATCCGCATCCTGGCCCCCTGAAATTCCCCAAAATATTTTTGGCACAAAAAATGCAACCTATATCCCTGAAGTTTAGAAAATGTTGGCAGCACAAAACAGGCCTTAAAATACATATAAGGCCTGCAAAAAATGTAGAAAACTTTGGAGGCCCAAAAAAGGGGTTTACAGGCATCCTAGACCCCCTAAAGTCCAGAAAATGTTGGTGGCCCAAAAACTGTGTCAGAGAGTTCTGAATGGCCCAAAAACGCTTGCAGCCTGAAAAGGGCATTAACCCGCATCCTAAACCCCTGAAATTCCCAAAAACATTCTTGGCCCGAAAAATGCATCCTACACCCCTGAAAGTTCAGAAAATGTTGGCAGCCCCAAAAAGGCCTTAAAATGCATCTTATTCTTGCAAAAATCTTGATAACTTTGGAGGCCCAAAAAAGGGGTTTACAGGCATCCTAGACCCCCTAAAGTCCAGAAAATGTTGGCGGCCCGAAAACTGTGTCAGAGAGCTTTGAATGTCCCAAAAACATTTGCAGTCTGAAAAGAGCATTAACCCGCATGCTAGACCCCTGAAATTCCCCAAAATATTTTGGCCACGAAAAATTCATCCTACACCCCTGAAAATTCAGAAAATGTTGGCAGCACAAAAAAGGCCTTAAAATACATATTAGGCAAATGTAGAAAACTTTGGAGGCCCAAAAAAGGGGTTTACAGGCATCCTAGACCCCCTAAAGTCCAGAAAATGTTGGTATTCCAAAAACTGTGTCAGAGAGCTCTGAATGTCCCAAAAATGTTTGCAGCCTGAAAAGGGCATTAACCCACATCCTAAACCCCTGAAATTCCCAAAAACATTTTTGGCCCGAAAAATGCATCCTACACCCCTGAAAGTTCAGAAAATGTTGGCAGCCCCAAAAAGGCCTTAAAATGCATCTTATTCCTGCAAAAATCTTGATAACTTTGGAGGCCCAAAAAAGAGGTTTACATCCTAGACCCCATAAAGTCCAGAAAATGTTGGTGACCCGAAAATAGTGTCAGAGAGCTCTGAATGTCCCAAAAATATTTGCAGCCTGAAAAGGGCATTAATCCGCATCCTGACCCCCTGAAATTCCCCAAAATATTTTTGGCACAAAAAATGCAACCTATATCCCTGAAGTTCAGAAAATGTTGGCAGCACAAAACAGGCCTTAAAATACATATTAGGCCTGCAAAAATGTAGAAAACTTTGGAGGCCCAAAAAAGGGGTTTACAGGCATCCTAGACCCACTAAAGTCCAGAAAATGTGGGCGGCCCAAAAACTGTGTCAGAGAGCTCTGAATGTCCCAAAAACATTTGCAGTCTGAAAAGGGCATTAACCCGCATGCTAGAGCCCTGAAATTCCCCAAAATATTTTGGCCACAAAAAATTCATCCTACACCCCTGAAAATTCAGAAAATGTTGGCAGCACAAAAAAGGCCTTAAAATACATATTAGGCCTGCAAAAATGTAGAAAACTTTGGAGGCCCAAAAAAGGGGTTTAGATGCATCCTAGACCCCCTAAAGTCCAGAAAATGTTGGTGGCCCAAAAACTGTGTCAGAGAGTTCTGAATGGCCCTAAAACGCTTTCAGCCTGAAAAGGGCATTAACCCGCATCCTAAACCCCTGAAATTCCCAAAAACATTCTTGGCCCGAAAAATGCATTCTACACCCCTGAAAGTTCAGAAAATGTTGGCAGCCCCAAAAAGGCCTTAAAATGCATCTTATTCCTGCAAAAATCTTGATAACTTTGGAGGCCCAAAAAAGGGGTTTACATGCTAGACCCCATAAAGTCCAGAAAATGTTGGTGACCCGTAAAACAGTGTCAGAGAGCTCTGAATGTCCCAAAAATATTTGCAGCCTGAAAAGGGCATTAATCCGCATCCTGGCCCCCTGAAATTCCCCAAAATATTTTTGGCCCGAAAAATGCATCCTACATCCCTGAAGTTCAGAAAATGTTGGCAGCACAAAACAGGCCTTAAAATACATATTAGGCCTGCAAAAATGTAGAAAACTTTGGAGGCCCAAAAAAGGGGTTTACAGGCATCTTAGACCCACTAAAGTCCAAAAAATATTGGCGGCCCAAAAACTGTGTCAGAGAGCTCTGAATGTCCCAAAAACATTTGCAGTCTGAAAATGGCATTAACCCGCATGCTAGACCCCTGAAATTCCCCCAAAATATTTTGGCCACGAAAAATTCATCCTACGCCCCTGAAAATTCAGAAAATGTTGGCAGCACAAAAAAGGCCTTAAAATACATATTAGGCCTGCAAAAATGTAGAAAACTTTGGAGGCCCAAAAAAGGGGTTTACAGGCATCCAAGACCCCCTAAAGTCCAGAAAATGTTGGTGGCCCAAAAACTGTGTCAGAGAGCTCTGAATGTCCCAAAAACATTTGCAGTCTGAAAAGGGCATTGACCCGCATGCTAGACCCCTGAAATTCCCCAAAATATTTTGGCCACGAAAAATTCATCCTACACCCCTGAAAATTCAGAAAATGTTGGCAGCCCCAAAAAGGCCTTAAAATGCATCTTATTCCTGCAAAAATCTTGATAACTTTGGAGGCCCAAAAAAGGGGCCTTTTTGAAAGTATTCTAAGAACACTGGTAATGTCCGCGGACATTAAAAGTTTCCATAGGCCATAGTTGAAATGTTTTACTCTATGGGTGTGATATGCTGCGGTGGAGATGGAGACGGGTGCAGCATCATCATCATCATCTAGACCCCATAAAGTCCAGAAAATGTTGGTGACCCGAAAACAGTGTCAGAGAGCTCTGAATGTCCCAAAAATATTTGCAGCCTGAAAAGGGCATTAATCTGCATCCTGGCCCGCTGAAATTCCCCAAAATATTTTTGGCCCAAAAAATGCATCCTATATCCCTGAAGTTCAGAAAATGTTAGCAGCACAAAACAGGCCTTAAAATACATATTAGGCCTGCAAAAATCTTTATAACTTTGGAGGCCCAAAAAAGGGGTTTACATCCTAGACCCCATAAAGTCCAGAAAATGTTGGTGACCCGAAAACAGTGTCAGAGAGCTCTGAATGTCCCAAAAATATTTGCAGCCTGAAAAGGGCATTAATCCGCATCCTGGCCCCCTGAAATTCCCCAAAATATTTTTGGCACAAAAAATGCAACCTATATCCCTGAAGTTCAGAAAATGTTGGCAGCACAAAACAGGCCTTAAAATACATATAAGGCCTGCAAAAAATGTAGAAAACTTTGGAGGCCCAAAAAAGGGGTTTACAGGCATCCTAGACCCCCTAAAGTCCAGAAAATGTTGGTGGCCCAAAAACTGTGTCAGAGAGCTCTAATTGGCCTAAAAACGGTTGCAGCCTGGAAAGGGCATTAACCCACATCCTAAACCCCTGAAATTCCCAAAAACATTTTTGGCCCGAAAAATGCATCCTACACCCCTGAAAGTTCAGAAAATGTTGGCAGCCCCAAAAAGGCCTTAAAATGCATCTTATTCCTGCAAAAATCTTGATAACTTTGGAGGCCCAAAAAAGGGGCCTTTTTGAAAGTATTCTAAGAACACTGGTAATGTCCGCGGACATTAAAAGTTTCCATAGGCCATAGTTGAAATGTTTTACTCTATGGGTGTGATATGCTGCGGTGGAGATGGAGACGGGTGCAGCATCATCATCATCATCTAGACCCCATAAAGTCCAGAAAATGTTGGTGACCCGAAAACAGTGTCAGAGAGCTCTGAATGTCCCAAAAATATTTGCAGCCTGAAAAGGGCATTAATCCGCATCCTGGCCCGCTGAAATTCCCCAAAATATTTTTGGCCCAAAAAATGCATCCTATATCCCTGAAGTTCAGAAAATGTTAGCAGCACAAAACAGGCCTTAAAATACATATTAGGCCTGCAAAAATGTAGAAAAATTTGGAGGCCCAAAAAAGGGGTTTACAGGCATCCTAGACCCCCTAAAGTCCAGAAAATGTTGGTATTCCAAAAACTGTGTCAGAGAGCTCTGAATGTCCCAAAAATGTTTGCAGCCTGAAAAGGGCATTAACCCACATCCTACACCCCTGAAAGTTCAGAAAATGTTGGCAGCCCCTAAAAGGCCTTAAAATGCATCTTATTCCTGCAAAAATCTTTATAACTTTGGAGGCCCAAAAAAGGGGTTTACATCCTAGACCCCATAAAGTCCAGAAAATGTTGGTGACCCGAAAACAGTGTCAGAGAGCTCTGAATGTCCCAAAAATATTTGCAGCCTGAAAAGGGCATTAATCCGCATCCTGGCCCCCTGAAATTCCCCAAAATATTTTTGGCACAAAAAATGCAACCTATATCCCTGAAGTTTAGAAAATGTTAGCAGCACAAAACAGGCCTTAAAATACATATAAGGCCTGCAAAAAATGTAGAAAACTTTGGAGGCCCTAAAAAGGGGTTTACAGGCATCCTAGACCCCCTAAAGTCCAGAAAATGTTGGTGGCCCAAAAACTGTGTCAGAGAGTTCTGAATGGCCCAAAAACGCTTGCAGCCTGAAAAGGGCATTAACCCGCATCCTAAACCCCTGAAATTCCCAAAAACATTCTTGGCCCGAAAAATGCATCCTACACCCCTGAAAGTTCAGAAAATGTTGGCAGCCCCAAAAAGGCCTTAAAATGCATCTTATTCTTGCAAAAATCTTGATAACTTTGGAGGCCCAAAAAAGGGGTTTACAGGCATCCTAGACCCCCTAAAGTCCAGAAAATGTTGGCGGCCCGAAAACTGTGTCAGAGAGCTTTGAATGTCCCAAAAACATTTGCAGTCTGAAAAGGGCATTAACCGGCATGCTAGACCCCTGAAATTCCCCAAAATATTTTGGCCACGAAAAATTCATCCTACACCCCTGAAAATTCAGAAAATGTTGGCAGCACAAAAAAGGCCTTAAAATACATATTAGGCAAATGTAGAAAACTTTGGAGGCCCAAAAAAGGGGTTTACAGGCATCCTAGACCCCCTAAAGTCCAGAAAATGTTGGTATTCCAAAAACTGTGTCAGAGAGCTCTGAATGTCCCAAAAATGTTTGCAGCCTGAAAAGGGCATTAACCCACATCCTAAACCCCTGAAATTCCCAAAAACATTTTTGGCCCGAAAAATGCATCCTACACCCCTGAAAGTTCAGAAAATGTTGGCAGCCCCAAAAAGGCCTTAAAATGCATCTTATTCCTGCAAAAATCTTGATAACTTTGGAGGCCCAAAAAAGAGGTTTACATCCTAGACCCCATAAAGTCCAGAAAATGTTGGTGACCCGAAAATAGTGTCAGAGAGCTCTGAATGTCCCAAAAATATTTGCAGCCTGAAAAGGGCATTAATCCGCATCCTGGCCCCCTGAAATTCCCCAAAATATTTTTGGCACAAAAAATGCAACCTATATCCCTGAAGTTTAGAAAATGTTGGCAGCACAAAACAGGCCTTAAAATACATATAAGGCCTGCAAAAAATGTAGAAAACTTTGGAGGCCCAAAAAAGGGGTTTACAGGCATCCTAGACCCCCTAAAGTCCAGAAAATGTTGGTGGCCCAAAAACTGTGTCAGAGAGTTCTGAATGGCCCAAAAACGCTTGCAGCCTGAAAAGGGCATTAACCCGCATCCTAAACCCCTGAAATTCCCAAAAACATTCTTGGCCCGAAAAATGCATCCTACACCCCTGAAAGTTCAGAAAATGTTGGCAGCCCCAAAAAGGCCTTAAAATGCATCTTATTCTTGCAAAAATCTTGATAACTTTGGAGGCCCAAAAAAGGGGTTTACAGGCATCCTAGACCCCCTAAAGTCCAGAAAATGTTGGCGGCCCGAAAACTGTGTCAGAGAGCTTTGAATGTCCCAAAAACATTTGCAGTCTGAAAAGAGCATTAACCCGCATGCTAGACCCCTGAAATTCCCCAAAATATTTTGGCCACGAAAAATTCATCCTACACCCCTGAAAATTCAGAAAATGTTGGCAGCACAAAAAAGGCCTTAAAATACATATTAGGCAAATGTAGAAAACTTTGGAGGCCCAAAAAAGGGGTTTACAGGCATCCTAGACCCCCTAAAGTCCAGAAAATGTTGGTATTCCAAAAACTGTGTCAGAGAGCTCTGAATGTCCCAAAAATGTTTGCAGCCTGAAAAGGGCATTAACCCACATCCTAAACCCCTGAAATTCCCAAAAACATTTTTGGCCCGAAAAATGCATCCTACACCCCTGAAAGTTCAGAAAATGTTGGCAGCCCCAAAAAGGCCTTAAAATGCATCTTATTCCTGCAAAAATCTTGATAACTTTGGAGGCCCAAAAAAGAGGTTTACATCCTAGACCCCATAAAGTCCAGAAAATGTTGGTGACCCGAAAATAGTGTCAGAGAGCTCTGAATGTCCCAAAAATATTTGCAGCCTGAAAAGGGCATTAATCCGCATCCTGACCCCCTGAAATTCCCCAAAATATTTTTGGCACAAAAAATGCAACCTATATCCCTGAAGTTCAGAAAATGTTGGCAGCACAAAACAGGCCTTAAAATACATATTAGGCCTGCAAAAATGTAGAAAACTTTGGAGGCCCAAAAAAGGGGTTTACAGGCATCCTAGACCCACTAAAGTCCAGAAAATGTGGGCGGCCCAAAAACTGTGTCAGAGAGCTCTGAATGTCCCAAAAACATTTGCAGTCTGAAAAGGGCATTAACCCGCATGCTAGAGCCCTGAAATTCCCCAAAATATTTTGGCCACAAAAAATTCATCCTACACCCCTGAAAATTCAGAAAATGTTGGCAGCACAAAAAAGGCCTTAAAATACATATTAGGCCTGCAAAAATGTAGAAAACTTTGGAGGCCCAAAAAAGGGGTTTAGATGCATCCTAGACCCCCTAAAGTCCAGAAAATGTTGGTGGCCCAAAAACTGTGTCAGAGAGTTCTGAATGGCCCTAAAACGCTTTCAGCCTGAAAAGGGCATTAACCCGCATCCTAAACCCCTGAAATTCCCAAAAACATTCTTGGCCCGAAAAATGCATTCTACACCCCTGAAAGTTCAGAAAATGTTGGCAGCCCCAAAAAGGCCTTAAAATGCATCTTATTCCTGCAAAAATCTTGATAACTTTGGAGGCCCAAAAAAGGGGTTTACATGCTAGACCCCATAAAGTCCAGAAAATGTTGGTGACCCGTAAAACAGTGTCAGAGAGCTCTGAATGTCCCAAAAATATTTGCAGCCTGAAAAGGGCATTAATCCGCATCCTGGCCCCCTGAAATTCCCCAAAATATTTTTGGCCCGAAAAATGCATCCTACATCCCTGAAGTTCAGAAAATGTTGGCAGCACAAAACAGGCCTTAAAATACATATTAGGCCTGCAAAAATGTAGAAAACTTTGGAGGCCCAAAAAAGGGGTTTACAGGCATCCTAGACCCACTAAAGTCCAAAAAATATTGGCGGCCCAAAAACTGTGTCAGAGAGCTCTGAATGTCCCAAAAACATTTGCAGTCTGAAAATGGCATTAACCCGCATGCTAGACCCCTGAAATTCCCCCAAAATATTTTGGCCACGAAAAATTCATCCTACGCCCCTGAAAATTCAGAAAATGTTGGCAGCCCCAAAAAGGCCTTAAAATGCATCTTATTCCTGCAAAAATCTTGATAACTTTGGAGGCCCAAAAAAGGGGCCTTTTTGAAAGTATTCTAAGAACACTGGTAATGTCCGCGGACATTAAAAGTTTCCATAGGCCATAGTTGAAATGTTTTACTCTATGGGTGTGATATGCTGCGGTGGAGATGGAGACGGGTGCAGCATCATCATCATCATCTAGACCCCATAAAGTCCAGAAAATGTTGGTGACCCGAAAACAGTGTCAGAGAGCTCTGAATGTCCCAAAAATATTTGCAGCCTGAAAAGGGCATTAATCCGCATCCTGGCCCGCTGAAATTCCCCAAAATATTTTTGGCCCAAAAAATGCATCCTATATCCCTGAAGTTCAGAAAATGTTAGCAGCACAAAACAGGCCTTAAAATACATATTAGGCCTGCAAAAATCTTTATAACTTTGGAGGCCCAAAAAAGGGGTTTACATCCTAGACCCCATAAAGTCCAGAAAATGTTGGTGACCCGAAAACAGTGTCAGAGAGCTCTGAATGTCCCAAAAATATTTGCAGCCTGAAAAGGGCATTAATCCGCATCCTGGCCCCCTGAAATTCCCCAAAATATTTTTGGCACAAAAAATGCAACCTATATCCCTGAAGTTCAGAAAATGTTGGCAGCACAAAACAGGCCTTAAAATACATATAAGGCCTGAAAAAAATGTAGAAAACTTTGGAGGCCCAAAAAAGGGGTTTACAGGCATCCTAGACCCCCTAAAGTCCAGAAAATGTTGGTGGCCCAAAAACTGTGTCAGAGAGCTCTAATTGGCCTAAAAACGGTTGCAGCCTGGAAAGGGCATTAACCCACATCCTAAACCCCTGAAATTCCCAAAAACATTTTTGGCCCGAAAAATGCATCCTACACCCCTGAAAGTTCAGAAAATGTTGGCAGCCCCAAAAAGGCCTTAAAATGCATCTTATTCCTGCAAAAATCTTGATAACTTTGGAGGCCCAAAAAAGGGGCCTTTTTGAAAGTATTCTAAGAACACTGGTAATGTCCGCGGACATTAAAAGTTTCCATAGGCCATAGTTGAAATGTTTTACTCTATGGGTGTGATATGCTGCGGTGGAGATGGAGACGGGTGCAGCATCATCATCATCATCTAGACCCCATAAAGTCCAGAAAATGTTGGTGACCCGAAAACAGTGTCAGAGAGCTCTGAATGTCCCAAAAATATTTGCAGCCTGAAAAGGGCATTAATCCGCATCCTGGCCCGCTGAAATTCCCCAAAATATTTTTGGCCCAAAAAATGCATCCTATATCCCTGAACTTCAGAAAATGTTAGCAGCACAAAACAGGCCTTAAAATACATATTAGGCCTGCAAAAATGTAGAAAAATTTGGAGGCCCAAAAAAGGGGTTTACAGGCATCCTAGACCCCCTAAAGTCCAGAAAATGTTGGCGGCCCAAAAACTGTGTCAGAGAGTTCTGAATGTCCCAAAAACATTTGCAGTCTGAAAAGGGCATTAACCCGCATGCTAGACCCCTGAAATTTCCCAAAATATTTTGGCCACAAAAAATTCATCCTACACCCCTGAAAATTCAGAAAATGTTGGCAGCACAAAAAAGGCCTTAAAATACATATTAGGCAAATGTAGAAAACTTTGGAGGCCCAAAAAAGGGGTTTACAGGCATCCTAGACCCCCTAAAGTCCAGAAAATGTTGGTATTCCAAAAACTGTGTCAGAGAGCTCTGAATGTCCCAAAAATGTTTGCAGCCTGAAAAGGGCATTAACCCACATCCTACATCCCTGAAAGTTCAGAAAATGTTGGCAGCCACTAAAAGGCCTTAAAATGCATCTTATTCCTGCAAAAATCTTTATAACTTTGGAGGCCCAAAAAAGGGGTTTACATCCTAGACCCCATAAAGTCCAGAAAATGTTGGTGACCCGAAAACAGTGTCAGAGAGCTCTGAATGTCCCAAAAATATTTGCAGCCTGAAAAGGGCATTAATCCGCATCCTGGCCCCCTGAAATTCCCCAAAATATTTTTGGCACAAAAAATGCAACCTATATCCCTGAAGTTTAGAAAATGTTGGCAGCACAAAACAGGCCTTAAAATACATATAAGGCCTGCAAAAAATGTAGAAAACTTTGGAGGCCCTAAAAAGGGGTTTACAGGCATCCTAGACCCCCTAAAGTCCAGAAAATGTTGGTGGCCCAAAAACTGTGTCAGAGAGTTCTGAATGGCCCAAAAACGCTTGCAGCCTGAAAAGGGCATTAACCCGCATCCTAAACCCCTGAAATTCCCAAAAACATTCTTGGCCCGAAAAATGCATCCTACACCCCTGAAAGTTCAGAAAATGTTGGCAGCCCCAAAAAGGCCTTAAAATGCATCTTATTCTTGCAAAAATCTTGATAACTTTGGAGGCCCAAAAAAGGGGTTTACAGGCATCCTAGACCCCCTAAAGTCCAGAAAATGTTGGCGGCCCGAAAACTGTGTCAGAGAGCTTTGAATGTTCCAAAAACATTTGCAGTCTGAAAAGGGCATTAACCCGCATGCTAGACCCCTGAAATTCCCCAAAATATTTTGGCCACGAAAAATTCATCCTACACCCCTGAAAATTCAGAAAATGTTGGCAGCACAAAAAAGGCCTTAAAATACATATTAGGCAAATGTAGAAAACTTTGGAGGCCCAAAAAAGGGGTTTACAGGCATCCTAGACCCCCTAAAGTCCAGAAAATGTTGGTATTCCAAAAACTGTGTCAGAGAGCTCTGAATGTCCCAAAAATGTTTGCAGCCTGAAAAGGGCATTAACCCACATCCTAAACCCCTGAAATTCCCAAAAACATTTTTAGCCCGAAAAATGCATCCTACACCCCTGAAAGTTCAGAAAATGTTGGCAGCCCCAAAAAGGCCTTAAAATGCATCTTATTCCTGCAAAAATCTTGATAACTTTGGAGGCCCAAAAAAGAGGTTTACATCCTAGACCCCATAAAGTCCAGAAAATGTTGGTGACCCGAAAATAGTGTCAGAGAGCTCTGAATGTCCCAAAAATATTTGCAGCCTGAAAAGGGCATTAATCCGCATCCTGACCCCCTGAAATTCCACAAAATATTTTTGGCACAAAAAATGCAACCTATATCCCTGAAGTTCAGAAAATGTTGGCAGCACAAAACAGGCCTTAAAATACATATTAGGCCTGCAAAAATGTAGAAAACTTTGGAGGCCCAAAAAAGGGGTTTACAGGCATCCTAGACCCACTAAAGTCCAGAAAATGTGGGCGGCCCAAAAACTGTGTCAGAGAGCTCTGAATGTCCCAAAAACATTTGCAGTCTGAAAAGGGCATTAACCCGCATGCTAGAGCCCTGAAATTCCCCAAAATATTTTGGCCACAAAAAATTCATCCTACACCCCTGAAAATTCAGAAAATGTTGGCAGCACAAAAAAGGCCTTAAAATACATATTAGGCCTGCAAAAATGTAGAAAACTTTGGAGGCCCAAAAAAGGGGTTTAGATGCATCCTAGACCCCCTAAAGTCCAGAAAATGTTGGTGGCCCAAAAACTGTGTCAGAGAGTTCTGAATGGCCCAAAAACGCTTGCAGCCTGAAAAGGGCATTAACCCGCATCCTAAACCCCTGAAATTCCCAAAAACATTCTTGGCCCGAAAAATGCATTCTACACCCCTGAAAGTTCAGAAAATGTTGGCAGCCCCAAAAAGGCCTTAAAATGCATCTTATTCCTGCAAAAATCTTGATAACTTTGGAGGCCCAAAAAAGGGGTTTACATGCTAGACCCCATAAAGTCCAGAAAATGTTGGTGACCCGTAAAACAGTGTCAGAGATCTCTGAATGTCCCAAAAATATTTGCAGCCTGAAAAGGGCATTAATCCGCATCCTGGCCCCCTGAAATTCCCCAAAATATTTTTGGCCCGAAAAATGCATCCTACATCCCTGAAGTTCAGAAAATGTTGGCAGCACAAAACAGGCCTTAAAATACATATTAGGCCTGCAAAAATGTAGAAAACTTTGGAGGCCCAAAAAAGGGGTTTACAGGCATCCTAGACCCACTAAAGTCCAGAAAATATTGGCGGCCCAAAAACTGTGTCAGAGAGCTCTGAATGTCCCAAAAACATTTGCAGTCTGAAAATGGCATTAACCCGCATGCTAGACCCCTGAAATTCCCCCAAAATATTTTGGCCACGAAAAATTCATCCTACGCCCCTGAAAATTCAGAAAATGTTGGCAGCACAAAAAAGGCCTTAAAATACATATTAGGCCTGCAAAAATGTAGAAAACTTTGGAGGCCCAAAAAAGGGGTTTACAGGCATCCAAGACCCCCTAAAGTCCAGAAAATGTTGGTGGCCCAAAAACTGTGTCAGAGAGCTCTGAAGGGCCCAAAAACGCTTGCAGCCTGAAAAGGGCATTAACCCGCATCCTAGACCCCTGAAATTCCTAAAAACATTTATGGCCCGAAAAATGCATCCTACACCCCTTAAAGTTCAGAAACTGTTGGCAGCCCAAAAAATGCCTTAAAATGCATCTTATTCCTGCAATAATCTTTAAAACTTTGGAGGCCCAAAAAAGGGGTTTGCAGGCATCCTAGACCCCATAAAGTCCAGAAAATGTTGGTGACCCAAAAACAGTGTCAGAGAGCTCTGAATGTCCCAAAAATATTTGCAGCCTGAAAAGGGCATTAATCCGCACCCTGGCCCCCTGAAATTCCCCAAAATATTTTTGGCCCAAAAAATGCATCCTACATCCCTGAAAGTTCAGAAAATGATGGCAACCCAAAAAATGCCTTAAAATGCATCTTATTCTTGCAATAATCTTGAAAACTTTGGAGGCCCAAAAAAGGGGTTTACATCCTAGACCCCATAAAGTCCAGAAAATGTTGGTGACCCGAAAACAGTGTCAGAGACCTCTGAATGTCCCAAAAATGTTTGCAGCCTGAAAAGGGCAGTAACCCACATCCTAAACCCCTGAAATTCCCAAAAACATTTTTGGCCCGAAAAATGCATCCTACACCCCTGAAAGTTCAGAAAATGTTGGCAGCCCCAAAAAGGCCTTAAAATGCATCTTATTCCTGCAAAAATCTTTATAACTTTGGAGGCCCAAAAAAGGGGTTTACATCCTAGACCCCATAAAGTCCAGAAAATGTTGGTGACCCGAAAACAGTGTCAGAGAGCTCTGAATGTCCCAAAAATATTTGCAGCCTGAAAAGGGCATTAATCCGCATCCTGGCCCCCTGAAATTCCCCAAAATATTTTTGGCCCAAAAAATGCATCCTACACCCCTGAAAATTCAGAAAATGTTGGCAGCACAAAACAGGCCTTAAAGTATATATTAGGCCTGCAAAAATGTAGAAAACTTTGGAGGCCCAAAAAAGGGGTTTACAGGCATCCTAGACCCCCTAAAGTCCAGAAAATGTTGGCGGCCCAAAAACTGTGTCAAAGAGCTCTGAATGTCCCAAAAACGTTTGCAGCCTGAAAAGGGCATTAACCCACATCCTAAACCCCTGAAATTCCCAAAAATATTTTTGGCCCGAAAAATGCATCCTACACCCCTGAAAGTTCAGAAACTGTTGGCAGCCACAAAAAGGCCTTAAAATGCATCTTATTCCTGCAAAAATCTTGATAACTTTGGAGGCCCAAAAAAGGGGTTTACATCCTAGACCCCATAAAGTCCAGAAAATGTTGGTGACCCGAAAACAGTGTCAGAGAGCTCTGAATGTCCCAAAAATATTTGCAGTCTGAAAAGGGCATTAATCCGCATCCTGGCCCCCTGAAATTCCCCAAAATATTTTTGGCCCGAAAAATGCATCCTACATCCCTGAAGTTCAGAAAATTTTGGCAGCACAAAACAGGCCTTAAAATACATATTAGGCCTGCAAAAATGTAGAAAACTTTGGAGGCCCAAAAAAGGGGTTTACATCCTAGACCCCATAAAGTCCAGAAAATGTTGGTGACCCGAAAACAGCGTCAGAGAGCTCTGAATGTCCCAAAAACATTTGCAGTCTGAAAAGGGCATTGACCCGCATGCTAGACCCCTGAAATTCCCCAAAATATTTTGGCCACGAAAAATTCATCCTACACCCCTGAAAATTCAGAAAATGTTGGCAGCCCCAAAAAGGCCTTAAAATGCATCTTATTCCTGCAAAAATCTTGATAACTTTGGAGGCCCAAAAAAGGGGCCTTTTTGAAAGTATTCTAAGAACACTGGTAATGTCCGCGGACATTAAAAGTTTCCATAGGCCATAGTTGAAATGTTTTACTCTATGGGTGTGATATGCTGCGGTGGAGATGGAGACGGGTGCAGCATCATCATCATCATCTAGACCCCATAAAGTCCAGAAAATGTTGGTGACCCGAAAACAGTGTCAGAGAGCTCTGAATGTCCCAAAAATATTTGCAGCCTGAAAAGGGGATTAATCCGCATCCTGGCCCGCTGAAATTCCCCAAAATATTTTTGGCCCAAAAAATGCATCCTATATCCCTGAAGTTCAGAAAATGTTAGCAGCACAAAACAGGCCTTAAAATACATATTAGGCCTGCAAAAATGTAGAAAACTTTGGAGGCCCAAAAAAGGGGTTTACAGGCATCCTAGACCCCCTAAAGTCCAGAAAATGTTGGCGGCCCAAAAACTGTGTCAGAGAGTTCTGAATGTCCCAAACACATTTGCAGTCTTAAAAGGGCATTAACCCGCATGCTAGACCCCTGAAATTTCCCAAAATATTTTGGCCACAAAAAATTCATCCTACACCCCTGAAAATTCAGAAAATGTTGGCAGCACAAAAAAGGCCTTAAAATACATATTAGGCAAATGTAGAAAACTTTGGAGGCCCAAAAAAGGGGTTTACAGGCATCCTAGACCCCCTAAAGTCCAGAAAATGTTGGTATTCCAAAAACTGTGTCAGAGAGCTCTGAATGTCCCAAAAATGTTTGCAGCCTGAAAAGGGCATTAACCCACATCCTAAACCCCTGAAATTCCCAAAAACATTTTTGGCCCGAAAAATGCATCCTACACCCCTGAAAGTTCAGAAAATGTTGGCAGCCCCAAAAAGGCCTTAAAATGCATCTTATTCCTGCAAAAATCTTTATAATTTTGGAGGCCCAAAAAAGGGGTTTACATCCTAGACCCCATAAAGTCCAGAAAATGTTGGTGACCCGAAAACAGTGTCAGAGAGCTCTGAATGTCCCAAAAATATTTGCAGCCTGAAAAGGGCATTAATCCGCATCCTGGCCCCCTGAAATACCCCAAAATATTTTTGGCACAAAAAATGCAACCTATATCCCTGAAGTTCAGAAAATGTTGGCAGCACAAAACAGGCCTTAAAATACATATAAGGCCTGCAAAAAATGTAGAAAACTTTGGAGGCCCAAAAAAGGGGTTTACAGGCATCCTAGACCCACTAAAGTCCAGAAAATGTTGGCGGCCCAAAAACTGTGTCAGAGAGCTCTGAATGTCCCAAAAACATTTGCAGTCTGAAAAGGGCATTGACCCGCATGCTAGACCCCTGAAATTCCCCAAAATATTTTGACCATGAAAAATTCATCCTACACCCCTGAAAATTCAGAAAATGTTGGCAGCACAAAAACGGCCTTAAAATACACATTAGGCCTGCAAAAATGTAGAAAACTTTGGAGGCCCAAAAAAGGGGTTTACAGGCATCCTAGACCCCCTAAAGTCCAGAAAATGTTGGCGGCCCAAAAACTGTGTCAAAGAGCTCTGAATGTCCCAAAAACGTTTGCAGCCTGAAAAGGGCATTAACCCACATCCTAAACCCCTGAAATTCCCAAAAATATTTTTGGCCCGAAAAATGCATCCTACACCCCTGAAAGTTCAGAAACTGTTGGCAGCCACAAAAAGGCCTTAAAATGCATCTTATTCCTGCAAAAATCTTGATAACTTTGGAGGCCCAAAAAAGGGGTTTACATCCTAGACCCCATAAAGTCCAGAAAATGTTGGTGACCCGAAAACAGTGTCAGAGAGCTCTGAATGTCCCAAAAATATTTGCAGTCTGAAAAGGGCATTAATCCGCATCCTGGCCCCCTGAAATTCCCCAAAATATTTTTGGCCCGAAAAATGCATCCTACATCCCTGAAGTTCAGAAAATTTTGGCAGCACAAAACAGGCCTTAAAATACATATTAGGCCTGCAAAAATGTAGAAAACTTTGGAGGCCCAAAAAAGGGGTTTACATCCTAGACCCCATAAAGTCCAGAAAATGTTGGTGACCCGAAAACAGCGTCAGAGAGCTCTGAATGTCCCAAAAACATTTGCAGTCTGAAAAGGGCATTGACCCGCATGCTAGACCCCTGAAATTCCCCAAAATATTTTGGCCACGAAAAATTCATCCTACACCCCTGAAAATTCAGAAAATGTTGGCAGCCCCAAAAAGGCCTTAAAATGCATCTTATTCCTGCAAAAATCTTGATAACTTTGGAGGCCCAAAAAAGGGGCCTTTTTGAAAGTATTCTAAGAACACTGGTAATGTCCGCGGACATTAAAAGTTTCCATAGGCCATAGTTGAAATGTTTTACTCTATGGGTGTGATATGCTGCGGTGGAGATGGAGACGGGTGCAGCATCATCATCATCATCTAGACCCCATAAAGTCCAGAAAATGTTGGTGACCCGAAAACAGTGTCAGAGAGCTCTGAATGTCCCAAAAATATTTGCAGCCTGAAAAGGGCATTAATCCGCATCCTGGCCCGCTGAAATTCCCCAAAATATTTTTGGCCCAAAAAATGCATCCTATATCCCTGAAGTTCAGAAAATGTTAGCAGCACAAAACAGGCCTTAAAATACATATTAGGCCTGCAAAAATGTAGAAAACTTTGGAGGCCCAAAAAAGGGGTTTACAGGCATCCTAGACCCCCTAAAGTCCAGAAAATGTTGGCGGCCCAAAAACTGTGTCAGAGAGTTCTGAATGTCCCAAACACATTTGCAGTCTGAAAAGGGCATTAACCCGCATGCTAGACCCCTGAAATTTCCCAAAATATTTTGGCCACAAAAAATTCATCCTACACCCCTGAAAATTCAGAAAATGTTGGCAGCACAAAAAAGGCCTTAAAATACATATTAGGCAAATGTAGAAAACTTTGGAGGCCCAAAAAAGGGGTTTACAGGCATCCTAGACCCCCTAAAGTCCAGAAAATGTTGGTATTCCAAAAACTGTGTCAGAGAGCTCTGAATGTCCCAAAAATGTTTGCAGCCTGAAAAGGGCATTAACCCACATCCTAAACCCCTGAAATTCCCAAAAACATTTTTGGCCCGAAAAATGCATCCTACACCCCTGAAAGTTCAGAAAATGTTGGCAGCCCCAAAAAGGCCTTAAAATACATCTTATTCCTGCAAAAATCTTTATAATTTTGGAGGCTCAAAAAAGGGGTTTACATCCTAGACCCCATAAAGTCCAGAAAATGTTGGTGACCCGAAAACAGTGTCAGAGAGCTCTGAATGTCCCAAAAATATTTGCAGCCTGAAAAGGGCATTAATCCGCATCCTGGCCCCCTGAAATACCCCAAAATATTTTTGGCACAAAAAATGCAACCTATATCCCTGAAGTTCAGAAAATGTTGGAAGCACAAAACAGGCCTTAAAATACATATAAGGCCTGCAAAAAATGTAGAAAACTTTGGAGGCCCAAAAAAGGGGTTTACAGGCATCCTAGACCCACTAAAGTCCAGAAAATGTTGGCGGCCCAAAAACTGTGTCAGAGAGCTCTGAATGTCCCAAAAACATTTGCAGTCTGAAAAGGGCATTGACCCGCATGCTAGACCCCTGAAATTCCCCAAAATATTTTGACCATGAAAAATTCATCCTACACCCCTGAAAATTCAGAAAATGTTGGCAGCACAAAAACGGCCTTAAAATACACATTAGGCCTGCAAAAATGTAGAAAACTTTGGAGGACCAAAAAAGGGGTTTACAGGCATCCTAGATCCCCTAAAGTCCAGAAAATGTTGGTGGCCCAAAAACTGTGTCAGAGAGCTCTGAATGGCCCAAAAACGGTTGCAGCCTGGAAAGGGCATTAACCCACATCCTAAACCCCTGAAATTCCCAAAAACATTTTTGGCCCGAAAAATGCATCCTACACCCCTGAAAGTTCAGAAAATGTTGGCAGCCCCAAAAAGGCCTTAAGATGCATCTTATTCCTGCAAAAATCTTGATAACTTTGGAGGCCCAAAAAAGGGGCCTTTTTGAAAGTATTCTAAGAACACTGGTAATGTCCGCGGACATTAAAAGTTTCCATAGGCCATAGTTGAAATGTTTTACTCTATGGGTGTGATATGCTGCGGTGGAGATGGAGACGGGTGCAGCATCATCATCATCTAGACCCCATAAAGTCCAGAAAATGTTGGTGACCCGAAAACAGTGTCAGAGAGCTCTGAATGTCCCAAAAATATTTGCAGCCTGAAAAGGGCATTAATCCGCATCCTGGCCCGCTGAAATTCCCCAAAATATTTTTGGCCCAAAAAATGCATCCTATATCCCTGAAGTTCAGAAAATGTTAGCAGCACAAAACAGGCCTTAAAATACATATTAGGCCTGCAAAAATGTAGAAAACTTTGGGGGCCCAAAAAAGGGGTTTACAGGCATCCTAGACCCCCTAAAGTCCAGAAAATGTTGGTGGCCCAAAAACTGTGTCAGAGAGTTCTGAATGTCCCAAAAACATTTGCAGTCTGAAAAGGGCATTAACCCGCATGCTAGACCCCTGAAATTTCCCAAAATATTTTGGCCACAAAAAATTCATCCTACACCCCTGAAAATTCAGAAAATGTTGGCAGCACAAAAAAGGCCTTAAAATACATATTAGGCAAATGTAGAAAACTTTGGAGGCCCAAAAAAGGGGTTTACAGGCATCCTAGACCCCCTAAAGTCCTGAAAATGTTGGTATTCCAAAAACTGTGTCAGAGACCTCTGAATGTCCCAAAAATGTTTGCAGCCTGAAAAGGGCATTAACCCACATCCTAAACCCCTGAAATTCCCAAAAACATTTTTGGCCCGAAAAATGCATCCTACACCCCTGAAAGTTCAGAAAATGTTGGCAGCCCCAAAAAGGCCTTAAAATGCATCTTATTCCTGCAAAAATCTTTATAACTTTGGAGGCCCAAAAAAGGGGTTTACATCCTAGACCCCATAAAGTCCAGAAAATGTTGGTGACCCGAAAACAGTGTCAGAGAGCTCTGAATGTCCCAAAAATATTTGCAGCCTGAAAAGGGCATTAATCCGCATCCTGGCCCCCTGAAATTCCCCAAAATATTTTTGGCACAAAAAATGCAACCTATATCCCTGAAGTTCAGAAAATGTTGGCAGCAAAAAACAGGCCTTAAAATACATATAAGGCCTGCAAAAAATGTAGAAAACTTTGGAGGCCCAAAAAAGGGGTTTACAGGCATCCTAGACCCACTAAAGTCCAGAAAATGTTGGCGGCCCAAAAACTGTGTCAGAGAGCTCTGAATGTCCCAAAAACATTTGCAGTCTGAAAAGGGCATTGACCCGCATGCTAGACCCCTGAAATTCCCCAAAATATTTTTGGCACAAAAAATGCAACCTATATCCCTGAAGTTCAGAAAATGTTGGCAGCACAAAACAGGCCTTAAAATACATATAAGGCCTGCAAAAATTGTAGAAAACTTTGGAGGCCCAAAAAAGGGGTTTACAGGCATCCTAGACCCCCTAAAGTCCAGAAAATGTTGGTGGCCCAAAAACTGTGTCAGAGAGTTCTGAATGTCCCAAAAACATTTGCAGTCTGAAAAGGGCATTAACCCGCATGCTAGACCCCTGAAATTTCCCAAAATATTTTGGCCACAAAAAATTCATCCTACACCCCTGAAAATTCAGAAAATGTTGGCAGCACAAAAAAGGCCTTAAAATACATATTAGGCAAATGTAGAAAACTTTGGAGGCCCAAAAAAGGGGTTTACAGGCATCCTAGACCCCCTAAAGTCCTGAAAATGTTGGTATTCCAAAAACTGTGTCAGAGACCTCTGAATGTCCCAAAAATGTTTGCAGCCTGAAAAGGGCATTAACCCACATCCTAAACCCCTGAAATTCCCAAAAACATTTTTGGCCCGAAAAATGCATCCTACACCCCTGAAAGTTCAGAAAATGTTGGCAGCCCCAAAAAGGCCTTAAAATGCATCTTATTCCTGCAAAAATCTTTATAACTTTGGAGGCCCAAAAAAGGGGTTTACATCCTAGACCCCATAAAGTCCAGAAAATGTTGGTGACCCGAAAACAGTGTCAGAGAGCTCTGAATGTCCCAAAAATATTTGCAGCCTGAAAAGGGCATTAATCCGCATCCTGGCCCCCTGAAATTCCCCAAAATATTTTTGGCACAAAAAATGCAACCTATATCCCTGAAGTTCAGAAAATGTTGGCAGCAAAAAACAGGCCTTAAAATACATATAAGGCCTGCAAAAAATGTAGAAAACTTTGGAGGCCCAAAAAAGGGGTTTACAGGCATCCTAGACCCACTAAAGTCCAGAAAATGTTGGCGGCCCAAAAACTGTGTCAGAGAGCTCTGAATGTCCCAAAAACATTTGCAGTCTGAAAAGGGCATTGACCCGCATGCTAGACCCCTGAAATTCCCCAAAATATTTTGACCACAAAAAATTCATCCTACACCCCTGAAAATTCAGAAAATGTTGGCAGCACAAAAACGGCCTTAAAATACACATTAGGCCTGCAAAAATGTAGAAAACTTTGGAGGACCAAAAAAGGTGTTTACAGGCATCCTAGACCCCATAAAGTCCAGAAAATGTTGGTGGCCCAAAAACTGTGTCAGAGAGCTCTGAATGTCCCAAAAACGGTTGCAGCCTGGAAAGGGCATTAACCCACATCCTAAACCCCTGAAATTCCCAAAAACATTTTTGGCCCGAAAAATGTATCCAGCACCCCTGAAAGTTCAGGAAATGTTGGCAGCCCCAAAAAGGCCTTAAAATGCATCTTATTCCTGCAAAAATCTTGATAACTTTGGAGGCCCAAAAAAGGGGTTTACATCCTAGACCCCATAAAGTCCAGAAAATGTTGGTGACCCGAAAACAGTGTCAGAGAGCTCTGAATGTCCCAAAAATATTTGCAGCCTGAAAAGGGCATTAATCCACATCCTGGCCCCCTGAAATTCCCCAAAATATTTTTGGCCTAAAAAATGCATCCTACATCCCTGAAGTTCAGAAAATGTTGGCAGCACAAAACAGGCGTTAAAATACACATTAGGCCTGCAAAAATGTAGAAAACTTTGGAGGCCCAAAAAAGGGGTTTACAGGCATCCTAGACCCCCTAAAGTCCAGAAAATGTTGGTATTCCAAAAACTGTGTCAGAGAGCTCTGAATGTCCCAAAAATGTTTGCAGCCTGAAAAGGGCATTAACCCACATCCTAAACCCCTGAAATTCCCAAAAACATTTTTGGCCCGAAAAATGCATCCTACACCCCTGAAAGTTCAGAAAATGTTGGCAGTCCCAAAAAGGCCTTAAAATGCATCTTATTCCTGCAAAAATCTTGATAACTTTGGAGGCCCAAAAAAGGGGTTTACATCCTAGACCCCATAAAGTCCAGAAAATGTTGGTGACCCGAAAACAGTGTCAGAGAGCTCTGAATGTCCCAAAAATATTTGCAGCCTGAAAAGGGCATTAATCCGCATCCTGGCCCCCTGAAATTCCCCAAAATATTTTTGGCACAAAAAATGCAACCTATATCCCTGAAGTTCAGAAAATGTTGGCAGCACAAAACAGGCCTTAAAATACATATTATGCCTGCAAAAATGTAGAAAAGTTTGGAGGCCCAAAAAAGGGGTTTACAGGCATCCTAGACCCACTAAAGTCCAGAAAATGTGGGCGGCCCAAAAACTGTGTCAAAGAGCTCTGAATGTCCCAAACACATTTGCAGTCTGAAAAGAGCATTAACCCGCATGCTAGACCCCTGAAATTCCCCAAAATATTTTGGCCACAAAAAATTCATCCTACACCCCTGAACATTCAGAAAATGTTGGCAGCACAAAAAAGGCCTTAAAATACATATAAGGGCTGCAAAAATGTAGAAAACTTTGGAGGCCCAAAAAAGGGGTTTAGATGCATCCTAGACCCCCTAAAGTCCAGAAAATGTTGGTGGCCCAAAAACTGTGTCAGAGAGTTCTGAATGGCCCAAAAACGCTTGCAGCCTGAAAAGGGCATTAACCCGCATCCTAAACCCCTGAAATTCCCAAAAACATTCTTGGCCCGAAAAATGCATCCTACACCCCTGAAAGTTCAGAAAATGTTGACAGCCCCAAAAAGGCCTTAAAATGCATCTTATTCCTGCAAAAATCTTGATAACTTTGGAGGCCCAAAAAAGGGGCCTTTTTGAAAGTATTCTAAGAACACTGGTAATGTCCGCGGACATTAAAAGTTTCCATAGGCCATAGTTGAAATGTTTTACTCTATGGGTGTGATATGCTGCGGTGGAGATGGAGACGGGTGCAGCATCATCATCATCATCTAGACCCCATAAAGTCCAGAAAATGTTGGTGACCCGAAAACAGTGTCAGAGAGCTCTGAATGTCCCAAAAATATTTGCAGCCTGAAAAGGGCATTAATCCGCATCCTGGCCCGCTGAAATTCCCCAAAATATTTTTGGGCCAAAAAATGCATCCTATATCCCTGAAGTTCAGAAAATGTTGGCAGCACAAAACAGGCCTTAAAATACATATTAGGCCTGCAAAAATGTAGAAAACTTTGGAGGCCCAAAAAAGGGGTTTACAGGCATCCTAGACCCCTTAAAGTCCAGAAAATGTTGGCGGCCCAAATACCTTGTCAGAGAGCTCTGAATGTCCCAAACACGGTTGCAGCCTGGAAAGGGCATTAACCCACATCCTAGACCCCTGAAATTCCTAAAAACATTTATGGCCCGAAAAATGCATCCTACACCCCTTAAAGTTCAGAAAATGTTGGCAGCCCAACAAATGCCTTAAACTGCATCTTATTCCTGCAATAATCTTTAAAACTTTGGAGGCCCAAAAAAGGGGTTTTCAGGCATCCTAGACCCCATAAAGTCCAGAAAATGTTGGTGGCCCATAAACTGTGGCAGAGAGCTCTGAATGTCCCAAAAACATTTGCAGCCTGAAAAGGGCATTAACCCACATCCTAAACCCCTGAAATTCCCAAAAACATGTTTGGCCCGAAAAATGCATCCTACACCCCTGAAAGTTCAGAAAATGTTGGCAGCCCCAAAAAGGCCTTAAAATGCATCTTATTCCTGTAAAAATCTTGATAACTTTGGAGGCCCAAAAAAGGGGTTTACATCCTAGACCTCATAAAGTCCAGAAAATGTTGGTGACCCGAAAACAGTGTCAGAGAGCACTGAATGTCCCAAAAATATTTGCAGCCTGAAAAGGGCATTAATCCGCATCCTGCCCCTCTGAAATTCCCCAAAATATTTTTGGCCCAAAAAATGCATCCTACATCCCTGAAGTTCAGAAAATGTTGGCAGCACAAAACAGGCCTTAAAATACATATTAGGCCTGCAAAAATGTAGAAAACTTTGGAGGCCCAAAAAAGGGGTTTACAGGCATCCTAGACCCCCTAAAGTCCAGAAAATGTTGGCGGCCCGAAAACTGTGTCAGAGAGCTCTGAATGTCCCAAAAACATTTGCAGTCTGAAAAGGGCATTAACCCGCATGCTAGACCCCTGAAATCTCCCAAAATATTTTGTCCACGAAAAATTCATCCTACACCCCTGAAAATTCAAAAAAAAGTTGGCAGCACAAAAAAGGCCTTAAAATACATATTAGGCCTCCAAAAATGTAGAAAACTTTGGAGGCCCAAAAAAGGGGTTTACAGGCATCCTAGACCCCCTAAAGTCCAGAAAATGTTGGTAGGCCAAAAACTGTGTCAGAGAGCTCTGAATGTCCCAAAACGTTTGCAGCCTGAAAAGGGCATTAACCCACATCCTAAACCCTTGAAATTCCCAAAAACATTTTTGGCCCGAAAAATGCATCCTACACCCCTGAAAGATCAGAAAATGTTGGCAGCCCCAAAAAGGCCTTAAAATGCATCTTATTCCTGCAAAAATCTTGATAACTTTGGAGGCCCAAAAAAGGGGTTTACATCCTAGACCCCATAAAGTCCAGAAAATGTTGGTGACCCGAAAACAGTGTCAGAGAGCTCTGAATGTCCCAAAAATATATGCAGCCTGAAAAGGGCATTAATCCGCATCCTGGCCCGCTGAAATTCCCCAAAATATTTTTGGCCCAAAAAATGCATCCTATATCCCTGAAGTTCAGAAAATGTTGGCAGCACAAAACAGGCCTTAAAATACATATGAGGCCTGCAAAAATGTAGAAAACTTTGGAGGCCCAAAAAAGGGGTTTACAGGCATCATAGACCCCCTAAAGTCCAGAAAATGTTGGTGACCCGAAAACAGTGTCAGAGAGCTCTGAATGTCCCAAAAACGTTTGCAGCCTGAAAAGGGCATTAACCCACATCCTAAACCCCTGAAATTCCCAAAAACATTTTTGGCCCGAAAAATGCATCCTACACCCCTGAAAGTTCAGAAAATGTTGGCAGCCCCAAAAAGGCCTTAAAATGCATCTTATTCCTGCAAAAATCTTGATAACTTTCGAGGCCCAAAAAAGGGGCCTTTTTGAAAGTATTCTAAGAACACTGGTAATGTCCGCGGACATTAAAAGTTTCCATAGGCCATAGTTGAAATGTTTTACTCTATGGATGTGATATGCTGCTGTGGAGATGGAGACGGGTGCAGCATCATCATCATCATCTAGACCCCATAAAGTCCAGAAAATGTTGGTGACCCGAAAACAGTGTCAGAGAGCTCTGAATGTCCCAAAAATATTTGCAGCCTGAAAAGGGCATTGACCCGCATGCTAGACCCCTGAAATTCCCCAAAATATTTTGGCCACGAAAAATTCATCCTACACCCCTAAAAATTCAGAAAATGTTGGCAGCACAAAAACGGCCTTAACATACATATTAGGCCTGCAAAAATGTAGAAAACTTTGGAGGACCAAAAAAGGGGTTTACAGGCATCCTAGACCCCCTAAAGTCCAGAAAATGTTGGTGGCCCAAAAACTGTGTCAGAGAGCTCTGAATGGCCCAAAAACGGTTGCAGCCTGGAAAGGGCATTAACCCACATCCTAAACCCCTGAAATTCCCAAACACATTTTTGGCCTGAAAAATGCATCCAGCACCCCTGAAAGTTCAGGAAATGTTGGCAGCCCCAAAAAGGCCTTAAAATGCATCTTATTCCTGCAAAAATCTTGATAACTTTGGAGGCCCATAAAAGGGGTTTACATCCTAGACCCCATAAAGTCCAGAAAATGTTGGTGACCCGAAAACAGTGTCAGAGAGCTCTGAATGTCCCAAAAATATTTGCAGCCTGAAAAGGGCATTAATCCACATCCTGGCCCCCTGAAATTCCCCAAAATATTTTTGGCCCAAAAAATGCATCCTACATCCCTGAAGTTCAGAAAATGTTGGCAGCACAAAACAGGCCTTAAAATACACATTAGGCCTGCAAAAATGTAGAAAACTTTGGAGGCCCAAAAAAGGGGTTTACAGGCATCCTAGACCCCCTAAAGTCCACAAAATGTTGGCGGCCCAAAAACTGTGTCACAGAGTTCTGAATGTCCCAAAAACATTTGCAGTCTGAAAAGGGCATTAACCCGTATGCTAGTCCCCTGAAATTTCCCAAAATATTTTGGCCGCAAAAAATTCATCCTACACCCCTGAAAATTCAGAAAATGTTGGAAGCCCAAAAAAAGGCCTTAAAATGCATCTTATTACTGCAAAAATCTTGATAACTTTGGAGGCCCAAAAAAGGGTTTTACAGGCATCGTAGACCGCCTAAAGTCCAGACAATGTTGGTGCCCAAAAACGGTGTCAGAGAGCTCTGAATGTCCCAAAAACATTTCAGCCTGAAAAGGGCATTAACCCACATCCTAGACCCCTTAAATTCCCCAAAAAAGTTTGGCCAGAAAAATGCATCCTACATCCCTGAAAGTTCAGAAAATGTTGGCAGCACAAAAAAGGCATTAAAATAGATATTAGGCCAGAAAAAATTTAGAAAACTTTGGAGGCCCAAAAAAGTTATTTACAGGCATCCTAGACCCCCTAAAGTCCAGAAAATGTTGGTGGCCCATAAATGTATTAGAGAGCTCTGAAAGTCCCAAAAACATTTGTAGTCTGAAAAGGGCATTAACCCGCATCCTAGACCCCTGAAATTCCTAAAAACATTTATGGGCCAAATAATGCATCCTACACCCCTGAAAGTTCAGAAAATGTTGGAAGCCCAAAAAAAAGGCCTTAAAATGCATCTTATTCCTGGAAAAATCTTGATAACTTTGGGGGCCCAAAAAAGGGGTTTACAGGCATCCTAGACCCCTTAAATTCCCCAAAATATTTTGACCACGAAAAACGATCCTACACCCCTGAAAGTTCAGAAGATGTTGGCAGCCCAAAAAAGGCCTTAAATGCCTCTTAGGCCCACAAAAATGTAGTAAACTTTAGAGGCCCAAAAAAGGGGTTTACAGGCATTGTAGACCCCCTAAAGTCCACAAAATGTTGGTGCCCAAAAACAGTGTCAGAGAGCTCTGAATTTCCCAAAAACATTTGCAGCCTGAAAAGGGCATTAACCCACATCCTAGACCCCTTAAATTCCCAAAAACATTTTTGGCCCGAAAAATGCATCCTACACCCCTGAGAGTTCAGAAAATGTTGGCAGCCCAAAAAAGGCCTTAAAATGCATCTTATTCCTGCAAAGATCTTGATAACTTTGGAGGCCCAAAAAAGTGGTTTACAGGCATCCTAGACCCCTGAAAGTCCAGAAAATGTTGGTGCAAAGAAACGGTGTCACGGAGCTCTGAATGTCCCAAAAACATTTGCAGCCTGAAAAGGGCATTAACCAACATCCTAGCCCCCTGAAATTCCCCAAAATATTTTTGGCCCGAAAAATGCATCCTACATCCTTGAAGTTCAGAACATGTTGGCAGCCCAAAAAAAGGCCTTAAAATGCATCTTATTCCTGTAAAAATCTTGATAACTTTGGAGGCCCAAAAAAGGGGTTTACAGGCATCCTAGACCCCCTAAAGTCCAGAAAATGTTGGTGGCCCAAAAAAGGCCTTAAATGCCTCTTAGGCCTATAAAAATGTAGAAAACTTTAGAGGCCCAAAAAAGGTGTTTACAGGCATCGTAGACCCCCTAAAGTCCAGAAAATGTTGGTGCCCAAAAACGGTGTCAGAGAGCTCTGAATGTCCCAAAAACATTTGCAGCCTGAAAAAGGCATTAACCTGCATCCTAGACCCCTTAAATTTCCAAAAACATTTTTGGCCTATAAAATGCATCCTACATCCCTGAAAGTTCAGAAAATGTTGGCAGCACAAAAAAGGCCTTAAATGCCTCTTAGGCCTATAAAAATGTAGAAAACTTTGGAGGCCCAAAAAAGGGGTTTACAGGGATCCTAGACCCCCTAAAGTCCAGAAAATGTTGGTGGCCCATAACTGTATCAGAGAGCTCTGAATGTCCCAAAAACATCTGCAGTCTGAAAAGGGCATTAATCCGCATCCTAGACCCCTGAAATTCCTAAAAACATTCATGGCCCAAAAAATGCATCCTACACCCCTGAAAGATCAGAAAATGTTGGAAGCCCAATAAAAGGCCTTAAAATGCATCTTATTCCTGCAAAAATGTAGAAAACTTTGGAGGCCCAAAAAAGGGGTTTACAGGCATCCTAGACCCCTGAAAGTCCAGAAAATGTTGGTGACCCGAAAACAATGTCAGAGAGCTCTGAATGTCCCAAAAACGTTTGCAGCCTGAAAAGGGCATTAACCCACATCCTAGACCCCTTAAATTACCAAAAACATTTTTGGCCCGAAAAATGCATCCTACACCCCTGAAAGTTCAGAAAATGTTGGAAGACCAAAAAAGGCCTTAAATGCCTCTTAGGCCTTCAAAAATGTAGTAAACTTTATAGGCCCAAAAAAGGGGTTTACAGGCATCCTAGACCCCTGAAATTCCCCGAAAATTGTTTGGTCATGAAAAATGCATCCTACATCCCTGAAGTTCAGAAAATGTTGGCAGCACAAAACAGGCCTTAAAATGAATCTTATTCCTTTAAAAATCTTGATAACTTTGGAGGCCCAAAAAAGGGGTTTACAGGCATCCTAGACCTCCTAAAGTCCAGAAAATGTTGGTGGCCCAAAAACTGTGTCAGAGAGCTCTGAATGTCCCAAAAACATTTGCAGTCTGAAAAGGGCATTAACCTGCATGCTAGACCCCTGAAATTCCCCAAAATATTTTGGCCACGAAAAATGCATCCTACACCCCTGAAAGTTCAGAAAATGTTGGCAGCCCAAAAAAGGCCTTAAATGCCTCTTAGGCCTACAAAAATGTAGTAAACTTTAGAGGCCCAAAAAAGGGGTTTACAGGCATTGTAGACCCCCTAAAGTCCAGAAAATGTTGGTGCCCAAAAACAGTGTCAGAGAGCTCTGAATGTCCCAAAAACATATGCAGCCTGAAAAAGGCATTAACCTGCATCCTAGACCCCTTAAATTCCAAAAACATTTTTGGCCTGAAAAATGCATCCTACATCCCTGCAAGTTCAGAAAATGTTGGCAGCACAAAAAAGGCCTTAACATAGATATTAGGTCTGCAAAAATGTAGAAAACTTTGGAGGCCCAAAAAAGGGGTTTACAGGCATCCTAGACCCCCTAAACTCCAAAAAATGTTGGTGGCCCAAAAAAGGCTTTAAATGCCTCTTAGGCCTACAAAAATGTAGTAAACTTTAGAGGCCCAAAAAGGGGTTTACAGGCATCCTAGACCCCCTAAAGTCCAGAAAATGTTGGTGGCCCATAACTGTATCAGAGAGCTCTGAATGTCGCAAAACATTTGCAGTCTGAAAAGGGCATTAACCCGCATCCTAGACCCATGAAATTCCTAAAAACATTTATGGCCCGAAAAATGCATCCTACACCCCTGAAAGTTCAGCAAATGTTGGAAGCCCAAAAAAAGCCCTAAAATGCATCTTATTCCTGCAACAATCTTGATAACATTGGAGGCCCAAAAAAGGGGTTTACAGGCATCCTAGACCCCTGAAATTCCCCCAAAATTGTTTGGTCATGAAAAATGCATCCTACATCCCTGAAGTTCAGAAAATGTTGGCAGCACAAAACAGGCCTTAAAATGCATCTTATTCCTTTAAAAATCTTGATAACTTTGGAGGCCCAAAAAAGGGGTTTACAGGCATCCTAGACCCCCTAAAGTCCAGAAAATGTTGGTGGCCCAAAAACTGTGTCAGAGAGCTCTGAATGTCCCACAAACATTTGCAGTCTGAAAAGGGCATTAACCCGCATGCTAGACCCCTGAAATTCCCCCAAAATATTTTGGTCATGAAAAATGCATCCTACAATCCTGAAAGTTCAGAAAATTTTGGCAGCCCAAAAAAGGCCTTAAATGCCTCTTAGGCCTACAAAAATGTAGTAAACTTTAGAGGCCCAACTAAGGGGTTTACAGGCATCGTAGACCCCTTAAAGTCCAGAAAATGTTGGTGCCCAAAAACGGTGTCAGAGAGCTCTGAATTTCCCAAAAACATTTGCAGCCTTAAAAGGGCATTAACCCACATCCTAGACCCCTTAAAATCCCAAAAACATTTTTGGCCCGAAAAATGCATCCTACACCCCTGAAAGTTCAGAAAATGTTGGCAGCCCCAAAAAGGCCTTAAAATGCATCTTATTCCTGCAAAAATCTTGATAACTTTGGAGGCCTAAAAAAGGGGTTTACATCCTAGACCCCATAAAGTCCAGAAAATGTTGGTGACCTGAAAACAGTGTCAGAGAGCTCTGAATGTCCCCAAAATATTTGCAGCCTGAAAAGGGCATTAATCCACATCCTGGCCCCCTGAAATTCCCCAAAATATTTTTGGCCCAAAAAATGCATCCTACATCCCTGAAGTTCAGAAAATGTTGGCAGCACAAAACAGGCCTTAAAATACATATTAGGCCTGCAAAAATGTAGAAAACTTTGGAGGCCCAAAAAAGGGGTTTACAGGCATCCTAGACCCCCTAAAGTCCAGAAAATGTTGGCGGCCCAAAAACTGTGTCAGAGAGCTCTGAATGTCCCAAAAACATTTGCAGTCTGAAAAGGGCATTAACCCGCATGCTAGACCCCTGAAATTTCCCAAAATATTTTGGCCACGAAAAATTCATCCTACACCCCTGAAAATTCAGAAAATGTTGGCAGCACAAAAAAGGCCTTAAAATACATATTAGGCCTCCAAAAATGTAGAAAACTTTGGAGGCCCAAAACAGGGGTTTACAGGCATCCTAGACCCCCAAAAGTCCAGAAAATGTTGGTGGCCAAAAACTGTGTCAGAGAGCTCTGAATGTCCCAAAAACATTTGCAGCCTGAAAAGGGCATTAACCCACATCCTAGCTCCCTGAAATTCCCCAAAATATTTTTGGCCCGAAAAATGCATCCTACATCCTTGAAGTTCAAAACATGTTGGCAGCCCAAAAAAGGCCTTAAAATGCATCTTATTCCTGTAAAAATCTTGATAACTTTGGAGGCCCAAAAAAGGGGTTTACATCCTAGACCCCATAAAGTCCAGAAAATGTTGGTGACCTGAAAACAGTGTCAGAGAGCTCTGAATGTCGCAAAAATTTTTGCAGCCTGAAAAGGGCATTAATCCGCATCCTGGCCCCCTGAAATTCCCCAAAATATTTTTGGCCCAAAAAATGCATCCTACATCCCTGAAGTTCAGAAAATGTTGGCAGCACAAAACAGGCCTTAAAATACATATTAGGCCGGCAAAAATGTAGAAGACTTTGGAGGCCCAAAAAAGGGGTTTGCAGGCATCCTAGAGCCCATAAAGTCCAGAAAATGTTGGTGGCCCATAAACTGTGTCAGAGAGCTCTGAATGTCCCAAAAACATTTGCAGTCTGAAAAGGGCATTAACCCGCATGCTAGACCCCTGAAATTCCCCAAAATATTTTGGCCACGAAAAATTCATCCTACACCCCTGAAAATTCAGAAAATATTGGCAGCACAAAAAAGTCCTTAAAATACATATTAGGCCTCCAAAAATGTAGAAAACTTTGGAGGCCCAAAAAAGTGGTTTACAGGCATCCTAGTCTTCCTAAAGTCCAGAAAATGTTGGTAGGCCAAAAACTGTGTCACAGAGCTCTGAATGTCCCAAAAACGTTTGCAGCCTGAAAAGGGCATTAACCCACATCCTAAACCCCTGAAATTCCCCAAAACATTTTTGGCCCGAAAAATGCATCCTACACCCCTGAAAGTTCAGAAAATGTTGGCAGCCCCAAAAAGGCCTTAAAATGCATCTTATTCCTGCAAAAATCTTGATAACTTTGGAGGCCCAAAAAATGGGTTTACATCCTAGACCCCATAAAGTCCAGAAAATGTTGGTGACTCGAAAACAGTGTCAGAGAGCTCTGAATGTCCCAAAAATGTTTGCAGCCTGAAAAGGGCATTAATCCGCATCCTGGCCCCCTCAAATTCCCCAAAACATTTTTGGCCCAAAAAATGCATCCTACATCCCTGAAGTTCAGAAAATGTTGGCAGCACAAAACAGGCCTTAAAATACATATTAGGCCTGCAAAAATGTAGAAAAATTTGGAGGCCCAAAAAAGGGGTTTACAGGCATCCTAGACCCCCTAAAGTCCAGAAAATGTTAGCGGCCCAAAAACTGTGTGAGAGAGCTCTGAATGTCCAAAAAACATTTGCAGTCTGAAAAGGGCATTAACCCGCATCCTGGCCCCCTGAAATTCCCCAAAATATTTTGGCCACGAAAAATTCATCCTACACCCCTGAAAATTCAGAAAATGTTGGCAGCACAAAAAAAGGCCTTAAAATACATATTAGGCCTCCAAAAATGTAGAAAACTTTGGAGGCCCAAAAAAGGGGTTTACAGGCATCCTAGACCCCCTAAAGTCCAGAAAATGTTGGTAGGCCAAAAACTGTGTCAGATAGCTCTGAATGTCCCAAAAACGTTTGCAGCCTGAAAAGGGCATTAACCCACATCCTAAACCCCTGAAATTCCCAAAAACATTTTTGGCCCGAAAAATGAATCCTACACCCCTTAAAGTTCAGAAAATGTTGGCAGCCCCAAAAAGGCCTTAAAATGCATCTTATTCCTGCAAAAATCTTGATAACTTTGGAGGCCCAAAAAAGGGGTTTACATCCTAGACCCCATAACGTCCAGAAAATGTTGGTGGCCCAAAAACAGGGTCAGAGAGCTCTGAATGTCCCAAAACATTTGCAGCCTGAAAAGGGCATTAACCCACATCCTAAACCCCTGAAATTCCCCAAAGATTTTTGGCCCGAAAAATGAATCCTACACCCCTTAAAGTTCAGAAAATGTTGGCAGCCGCCAAAAAGGCCTTAAAATGCATCTTATTCCTGCAAAAATCTTGATAACTTTGGAGGCCCAAAAAATGGGTTTACATCCTAGACCCCATAAAGTCCAGAAAATGTTGGTGACTCGAAAACAGTGTCAGAGAGCTCTGAATGTCCCAAAAATGTTTGCAGCCTGAAAAGGGCATTAATCCGCATCCTGGCCCCCTCAAATTCCCCAAAATATTTTTGGCCCAAAAAATGCATCCTACATCCCTGAAGTTCAGAAAATGTTGGCAGCACAAAACAGGCCTTAAAATACATATTAGGCCTGCAAAAATGTAGAAAAATTTGGAGGCCCAAAAAAGGGGTTTACAGGCATCCTAGACCCCCTAAAGTCCAGAAAATGTTAGCGGCCCAAAAACTGTGTGAGAGAGCTCTGAATGTCCAAAAAACATTTGCAGTCTGAAAAGGGCATTAACCCGCATCCTGGCCCCCTGAAATTCCCCAAAATATTTTGGCCACGAAAAATTCATCCTACACCCCTGAAAATTCAGAAAATGTTGGCAGCACAAAAAAAGGCCTTAAAATACATATTAGGCCTCCAAAAATGTAGAAAACTTTGGAGGCCCAAAAAAGGGGTTTACAGGCATCCTAGACCCCCTAAAGTCCAGAAAATGTTGGTAGGCCAAAAACTGTGTCAGATAGCTCTGAATGTCCCAAAAACGTTTGCAGCCTGAAAAGGGCATTAACCCACATCCTAAACCCCTGAAATTCCCAAAAACATTTTTGGCCCGAAAAATGAATCCTACACCCCTTAAAGTTCAGAAAATGTTGGCAGCCCCAAAAAGGCCTTAAAATGCATCTTATTCCTGCAAAAATCTTGATAACTTTGGAGGCCCAAAAAAGGGGTTTACATCCTAGACCCCATAACGTCCAGAAAATGTTGGTGGCCCAAAAACAGGGTCAGAGAGCTCTGAATGTCCCAAAACATTTGCAGCCTGAAAAGGGCATTAACCCACATCCTAAACCCCTGAAATTCCCCAAAGATTTTTGGCCCGAAAAATGAATCCTACACCCCTTAAAGTTCAGAAAATGTTGGCAGCCGCCAAAAAGGCCTTAAAATGCATCTTATTCCTGCAAAAATCTTGATAACTTTGGAGGCCCAAAAAGGGGTTTACATCCTAGACCCCATAAAGTCCAGAAAATGTTGGTGACCTGAAAACAGTGTCAGAGAGCTCTGAATGTTGCAAAAATATTTGCAGCCTGAAAAGGGCATTAATCCGCATCCTGGCCCCCTGAAATTCCCCAAAATATTTTTGGCCCAAAAAATGCATCCTACATCCCTGAAGTTCAGAAAATGTTGGCAGCACAAAACAGGCCTTAAAATATATATTAGGCCTGCAAAAATGTAGAAGACTTTGGAGGCCCAAAAAGGGTTTTACAGGCATCCTAGACCCCCTAAAGTCCAGAAAATGTTGGTGGCCAAAAACTGTGTCAGAGAGCTCTGAATGTCCCAAAAACATTTGCAATCTGAAAAGGGCATTAACCCGCATGCTAGACCCCTGAAATTTCCCAAAATATTTTGGCCACAAAAAATTCATCCTACACCCCTGAAAATTCAGAAAATGTTGGCAGCACAAAAAAGGCCTTAAAATACATATTAGGCCTCCAAAAATGTAGAAAACTTTGGAGGCCCAAAAAAGGGGTTTACAGGCATCCTAGACCCCCTAAAGTCCAGAAAATGTTGGTAGGCCAAAAACTGTGTCAGAGAGCTCTGAATGTCCCAAAAACATTTGCAGCCTGAAAAGGGCATTAACCCACATCCTAAACCCCTGAAATTCCCAAAAACGTTTTTGGCCCGAAAAATGAATCCTACACCCCTTAAAGTTCAGAAAATGTTGGCAGCCCCAAAAAGGCCTTAAAATGCATCTTATTCCTGCAAAAATCTTGATAACTTTGGAGGCCCAAAAAAGGGGTTTACATCCTAGACCCCATAAAGTCCAGAAAATGTTGGTGACCTGAAAACAGTGTCAGAGAGCTCTGAATGTCGCAAAAATATTTGCAGCCTGAAAAGGGCATTAATCCGCATCCTGGCTCCCTGAAATTCCCCAAAATATTTTTGGCCCAAAAAATGCATCCTACATCCCTGAAGTTCAGAAAATGTTGGCAGCACAAAACAGGCCTTAAAATACATATTAGGCCTGCAAAAATGTAGAAGACTTTGGAGGCCCAAAAAATGGGTTTACAGGCATCCTAGACCCCCTAAAGTCCAGAAAATGTTGGTGGCCCAAAAACTGTGTCAGAGAGCTCTGAATGTCCCAAAAACATTTGCAGTCTGAAAAGGGCATTAACCCGCATGCTAGACCCCTGAAATTTCCCAAAATATTTTGGCGACGAAAAATTCATCCTACATCCCTGAAAATTCAGGAAATATTGGCAGCACAAAAAAGGGCTTAAAATACACATTAGGCCTCCAAAAATGTAGAAAACTTTGGAGGCCCAAAAAAGGGGTTTACAGGTATCCTAGACCCCCTAAAGTCCAGAAAATGTTGGTAGGCCAAAAATTGTGTCAGAGAGCTCTGAATGTCCCAAAAACGTTTGCAGCCTGAAAAGGGCATTAACCCACATCCTAAACCCCTGAAATTCCCAAAAACATTTTTGGCCCGAAAAATGCATCCTACACCCCTGAAAGTTCAGAAAATGTTGGCAGCCCCAAAAAGGCCTTAAAATGCATCTTATTCCTGCAAAAATCTTGATAACTTTCGAGGCCCAAAAAAGGGGCCTTTTTGAAAGTATTCTAAGAACACTGGTAATGTCCGCGGACATTAAAAGTTTCCATAGGCCATAGTTGAAATGTTTTACTCTATGGATGTGATATGCTGCTGTGGAGATGGAGACGGGTGCAGCATCATCATCATCATCTAGACCCCATAAAGTCCAGAAAATGTTGGTGACCCGAAAACAGTGTCAGAGAGCTCTGAATGTCCCAAAAATATTTGCAGCCTGAAAAGGGCATTGACCCGCATGCTAGACCCCTGAAATTCCCCAAAATATTTTGGCCACGAAAAATTCATCCTACACCCCTAAAAATTCAGAAAATGTTGGCAGCACAAAAACGGCCTTAACATACATATTAGGCCTGCAAAAATGTAGAAAACTTTGGAGGACCAAAAAAGGGGTTTACAGGCATCCTAGACCCCCTAAAGTCCAGAAAATGTTGGTGGCCCAAAAACTGTGTCAGAGAGCTCTGAATGGCCCAAAAACGGTTGCAGCCTGGAAAGGGCATTAACCCACATCCTAAACCCCTGAAATTCCCAAACACATTTTTGGCCTGAAAAATGCATCCAGCACCCCTGAAAGTTCAGGAAATGTTGGCAGCCCCAAAAAGGCCTTAAAATGCATCTTATTCCTGCAAAAATCTTGATAACTTTGGAGGCCCATAAAAGGGGTTTACATCCTAGACCCCATAAAGTCCAGAAAATGTTGGTGACCCGAAAACAGTGTCAGAGAGCTCTGAATGTCCCAAAAATATTTGCAGCCTGAAAAGGGCATTAATCCACATCCTGGCCCCCTGAAATTCCCCAAAATATTTTTGGCCCAAAAAATGCATCCTACATCCCTGAAGTTCAGAAAATGTTGGCAGCACAAAACAGGCCTTAAAATACACATTAGGCCTGCAAAAATGTAGAAAACTTTGGAGGCCCAAAAAAGGGGTTTACAGGCATCCTAGACCCCCTAAAGTCCACAAAATGTTGGCGGCCCAAAAACTGTGTCACAGAGTTCTGAATGTCCCAAAAACATTTGCAGTCTGAAAAGGGCATTAACCCGTATGCTAGTCCCCTGAAATTTCCCAAAATATTTTGGCCGCAAAAAATTCATCCTACACCCCTGAAAATTCAGAAAATGTTGGAAGCCCAAAAAAAGGCCTTAAAATGCATCTTATTACTGCAAAAATCTTGATAACTTTGGAGGCCCAAAAAAGGGTTTTACAGGCATCGTAGACCGCCTAAAGTCCAGACAATGTTGGTGCCCAAAAACGGTGTCAGAGAGCTCTGAATGTCCCAAAAACATTTCAGCCTGAAAAGGGCATTAACCCACATCCTAGACCCCTTAAATTCCCCAAAAAATTTTGGCCAGAAAAATGCATCCTACATCCCTGAAAGTTCAGAAAATGTTGGCAGCACAAAAAAGGCATTAAAATAGATATTAGGCCAGAAAAAATTTAGAAAACTTTGGAGGCCCAAAAAAGTTATTTACAGGCATCCTAGACCCCCTAAAGTCCAGAAAATGTTGGTGGCCCATAAATGTATTAGAGAGCTCTGAAAGTCCCAAAAACATTTGTAGTCTGAAAAGGGCATTAACCCGCATCCTAGACCCCTGAAATTCCTAAAAACATTTATGGGCCAAATAATGCATCCTACACCCCTGAAAGTTCAGAAAATGTTGGAAGCCCAAAAAAAAGGCCTTAAAATGCATCTTATTCCTGGAAAAATCTTGATAACTTTGGGGGCCCAAAAAAGGGGTTTACAGGCATCCTAGACCCCTTAAATTCCCCAAAATATTTTGACCACGAAAAACGATCCTACACCCCTGAAAGTTCAGAAGATGTTGGCAGCCCAAAAAAGGCCTTAAATGCCTCTTAGGCCCACAAAAATGTAGTAAACTTTAGAGGCCCAAAAAAGGGGTTTACAGGCATTGTAGACCCCCTAAAGTCCACAAAATGTTGGTGCCCAAAAACAGTGTCAGAGAGCTCTGAATTTCCCAAAAACATTTGCAGCCTGAAAAGGGCATTAACCCACATCCTAGACCCCTTAAATTCCCAAAAACATTTTTGGCCCGAAAAATGCATCCTACACCCCTGAGAGTTCAGAAAATGTTGGCAGCCCAAAAAAGGCCTTAAAATGCATCTTATTCCTGCAAAGATCTTGATAACTTTGGAGGCCCAAAAAAGTGGTTTACAGGCATCCTAGACCCCTGAAAGTCCAGAAAATGTTGGTGCAAAGAAACGGTGTCACGGAGCTCTGAATGTCCCAAAAACATTTGCAGCCTGAAAAGGGCATTAACCAACATCCTAGCCCCCTGAAATTCCCCAAAATATTTTTGGCCCGAAAAATGCATCCTACATCCTTGAAGTTCAGAACATGTTGGCAGCCCAAAAAAAGGCCTTAAAATGCATCTTATTCCTGTAAAAATCTTGATAACTTTGGAGGCCCAAAAAAGGGGTTTACAGGCATCCTAGACCCCCTAAAGTCCAGAAAATGTTGGTGGCCCAAAAAAGGCCTTAAATGCCTCTTAGGCCTATAAAAATGTAGAAAACTTTAGAGGCCCAAAAAAGGTGTTTACAGGCATCGTAGACCCCCTAAAGTCCAGAAAATGTTGGTGCCCAAAAACGGTGTCAGAGAGCTCTGAATGTCCCAAAAACATTTGCAGCCTGAAAAAGGCATTAACCTGCATCCTAGACCCCTTAAATTTCCAAAAACATTTTTGGCCTATAAAATGCATCCTACATCCCTGAAAGTTCAGAAAATGTTGGCAGCACAAAAAAGGCCTTAAATGCCTCTTAGGCCTATAAAAATGTAGAAAACTTTGGAGGCCCAAAAAAGGGGTTTACAGGGATCCTAGACCCCCTAAAGTCCAGAAAATGTTGGTGGCCCATAACTGTATCAGAGAGCTCTGAATGTCCCAAAAACATCTGCAGTCTGAAAAGGGCATTAATCCGCATCCTAGACCCCTGAAATTCCTAAAAACATTCATGGCCCAAAAAATGCATCCTACACCCCTGAAAGATCAGAAAATGTTGGAAGCCCAATAAAAGGCCTTAAAATGCATCTTATTCCTGCAAAAATGTAGAAAACTTTGGAGGCCCAAAAAAGGGGTTTACAGGCATCCTAGACCCCTGAAAGTCCAGAAAATGTTGGTGACCCGAAAACAATGTCAGAGAGCTCTGAATGTCCCAAAAACGTTTGCAGCCTGAAAAGGGCATTAACCCACATCCTAGACCCCTTAAATTACCAAAAACATTTTTGGCCCGAAAAATGCATCCTACACCCCTGAAAGTTCAGAAAATGTTGGAAGACCAAAAAAGGCCTTAAATGCCTCTTAGGCCTTCAAAAATGTAGTAAACTTTATAGGCCCAAAAAAGGGGTTTACAGGCATCCTAGACCCCTGAAATTCCCCGAAAATTGTTTGGTCATGAAAAATGCATCCTACATCCCTGAAGTTCAGAAAATGTTGGCAGCACAAAACAGGCCTTAAAATGAATCTTATTCCTTTAAAAATCTTGATAACTTTGGAGGCCCAAAAAAGGGGTTTACAGGCATCCTAGACCTCCTAAAGTCCAGAAAATGTTGGTGGCCCAAAAACTGTGTCAGAGAGCTCTGAATGTCCCAAAAACATTTGCAGTCTGAAAAGGGCATTAACCTGCATGCTAGACCCCTGAAATTCCCCAAAATATTTTGGCCACGAAAAATGCATCCTACACCCCTGAAAGTTCAGAAAATGTTGGCAGCCCAAAAAAGGCCTTAAATGCCTCTTAGGCCTACAAAAATGTAGTAAACTTTAGAGGCCCAAAAAAGGGGTTTACAGGCATTGTAGACCCCCTAAAGTCCAGAAAATGTTGGTGCCCAAAAACAGTGTCAGAGAGCTCTGAATGTCCCAAAAACATATGCAGCCTGAAAAAGGCATTAACCTGCATCCTAGACCCCTTAAATTCCAAAAACATTTTTGGCCTGAAAAATGCATCCTACATCCCTGCAAGTTCAGAAAATGTTGGCAGCACAAAAAAGGCCTTAACATAGATATTAGGTCTGCAAAAATGTAGAAAACTTTGGAGGCCCAAAAAAGGGGTTTACAGGCATCCTAGACCCCCTAAACTCCAAAAAATGTTGGTGGCCCAAAAAAGGCTTTAAATGCCTCTTAGGCCTACAAAAATGTAGTAAACTTTAGAGGCCCAAAAAGGGGTTTACAGGCATCCTAGACCCCCTAAAGTCCAGAAAATGTTGGTGGCCCATAACTGTATCAGAGAGCTCTGAATGTCGCAAAACATTTGCAGTCTGAAAAGGGCATTAACCCGCATCCTAGACCCATGAAATTCCTAAAAACATTTATGGCCCGAAAAATGCATCCTACACCCCTGAAAGTTCAGCAAATGTTGGAAGCCCAAAAAAAGCCCTAAAATGCATCTTATTCCTGCAACAATCTTGATAACATTGGAGGCCCAAAAAAGGGGTTTACAGGCATCCTAGACCCCTGAAATTCCCCCAAAATTGTTTGGTCATGAAAAATGCATCCTACATCCCTGAAGTTCAGAAAATGTTGGCAGCACAAAACAGGCCTTAAAATGCATCTTATTCCTTTAAAAATCTTGATAACTTTGGAGGCCCAAAAAAGGGGTTTACAGGCATCCTAGACCCCCTAAAGTCCAGAAAATGTTGGTGGCCCAAAAACTGTGTCAGAGAGCTCTGAATGTCCCACAAACATTTGCAGTCTGAAAAGGGCATTAACCCGCATGCTAGACCCCTGAAATTCCCCCAAAATATTTTGGTCATGAAAAATGCATCCTACAATCCTGAAAGTTCAGAAAATTTTGGCAGCCCAAAAAAGGCCTTAAATGCCTCTTAGGCCTACAAAAATGTAGTAAACTTTAGAGGCCCAACTAAGGGGTTTACAGGCATCGTAGACCCCTTAAAGTCCAGAAAATGTTGGTGCCCAAAAACGGTGTCAGAGAGCTCTGAATTTCCCAAAAACATTTGCAGCCTTAAAAGGGCATTAACCCACATCCTAGACCCCTTAAAATCCCAAAAACATTTTTGGCCCGAAAAATGCATCCTACACCCCTGAAAGTTCAGAAAATGTTGGCAGCCCCAAAAAGGCCTTAAAATGCATCTTATTCCTGCAAAAATCTTGATAACTTTGGAGGCCTAAAAAAGGGGTTTACATCCTAGACCCCATAAAGTCCAGAAAATGTTGGTGACCTGAAAACAGTGTCAGAGAGCTCTGAATGTCCCCAAAATATTTGCAGCCTGAAAAGGGCATTAATCCACATCCTGGCCCCCTGAAATTCCCCAAAATATTTTTGGCCCAAAAAATGCATCCTACATCCCTGAAGTTCAGAAAATGTTGGCAGCACAAAACAGGCCTTAAAATACATATTAGGCCTGCAAAAATGTAGAAAACTTTGGAGGCCCAAAAAAGGGGTTTACAGGCATCCTAGACCCCCTAAAGTCCAGAAAATGTTGGCGGCCCAAAAACTGTGTCAGAGAGCTCTGAATGTCCCAAAAACATTTGCAGTCTGAAAAGGGCATTAACCCGCATGCTAGACCCCTGAAATTTCCCAAAATATTTTGGCCACGAAAAATTCATCCTACACCCCTGAAAATTCAGAAAATGTTGGCAGCACAAAAAAGGCCTTAAAATACATATTAGGCCTCCAAAAATGTAGAAAACTTTGGAGGCCCAAAACAGGGGTTTACAGGCATCCTAGACCCCCAAAAGTCCAGAAAATGTTGGTGGCCAAAAACTGTGTCAGAGAGCTCTGAATGTCCCAAAAACATTTGCAGCCTGAAAAGGGCATTAACCCACATCCTAGCTCCCTGAAATTCCCCAAAATATTTTTGGCCCGAAAAATGCATCCTACATCCTTGAAGTTCAAAACATGTTGGCAGCCCAAAAAAGGCCTTAAAATGCATCTTATTCCTGTAAAAATCTTGATAACTTTGGAGGCCCAAAAAAGGGGTTTACATCCTAGACCCCATAAAGTCCAGAAAATGTTGGTGACCTGAAAACAGTGTCAGAGAGCTCTGAATGTCGCAAAAATTTTTGCAGCCTGAAAAGGGCATTAATCCGCATCCTGGCCCCCTGAAATTCCCCAAAATATTTTTGGCCCAAAAAATGCATCCTACATCCCTGAAGTTCAGAAAATGTTGGCAGCACAAAACAGGCCTTAAAATACATATTAGGCCGGCAAAAATGTAGAAGACTTTGGAGGCCCAAAAAAGGGGTTTGCAGGCATCCTAGAGCCCATAAAGTCCAGAAAATGTTGGTGGCCCATAAACTGTGTCAGAGAGCTCTGAATGTCCCAAAAACATTTGCAGTCTGAAAAGGGCATTAACCCGCATGCTAGACCCCTGAAATTCCCCAAAATATTTTGGCCACGAAAAATTCATCCTACACCCCTGAAAATTCAGAAAATATTGGCAGCACAAAAAAGTCCTTAAAATACATATTAGGCCTCCAAAAATGTAGAAAACTTTGGAGGCCCAAAAAAGTGGTTTACAGGCATCCTAGTCTTCCTAAAGTCCAGAAAATGTTGGTAGGCCAAAAACTGTGTCACAGAGCTCTGAATGTCCCAAAAACGTTTGCAGCCTGAAAAGGGCATTAACCCACATCCTAAACCCCTGAAATTCCCCAAAACATTTTTGGCCCGAAAAATGCATCCTACACCCCTGAAAGTTCAGAAAATGTTGGCAGCCCCAAAAAGGCCTTAAAATGCATCTTATTCCTGCAAAAATCTTGATAACTTTGGAGGCCCAAAAAATGGGTTTACATCCTAGACCCCATAAAGTCCAGAAAATGTTGGTGACTCGAAAACAGTGTCAGAGAGCTCTGAATGTCCCAAAAATGTTTGCAGCCTGAAAAGGGCATTAATCCGCATCCTGGCCCCCTCAAATTCCCCAAAACATTTTTGGCCCAAAAAATGCATCCTACATCCCTGAAGTTCAGAAAATGTTGGCAGCACAAAACAGGCCTTAAAATACATATTAGGCCTGCAAAAATGTAGAAAAATTTGGAGGCCCAAAAAAGGGGTTTACAGGCATCCTAGACCCCCTAAAGTCCAGAAAATGTTAGCGGCCCAAAAACTGTGTGAGAGAGCTCTGAATGTCCAAAAAACATTTGCAGTCTGAAAAGGGCATTAACCCGCATCCTGGCCCCCTGAAATTCCCCAAAATATTTTGGCCACGAAAAATTCATCCTACACCCCTGAAAATTCAGAAAATGTTGGCAGCACAAAAAAAGGCCTTAAAATACATATTAGGCCTCCAAAAATGTAGAAAACTTTGGAGGCCCAAAAAAGGGGTTTACAGGCATCCTAGACCCCCTAAAGTCCAGAAAATGTTGGTAGGCCAAAAACTGTGTCAGATAGCTCTGAATGTCCCAAAAACGTTTGCAGCCTGAAAAGGGCATTAACCCACATCCTAAACCCCTGAAATTCCCAAAAACATTTTTGGCCCGAAAAATGAATCCTACACCCCTTAAAGTTCAGAAAATGTTGGCAGCCCCAAAAAGGCCTTAAAATGCATCTTATTCCTGCAAAAATCTTGATAACTTTGGAGGCCCAAAAAAGGGGTTTACATCCTAGACCCCATAACGTCCAGAAAATGTTGGTGGCCCAAAAACAGGGTCAGAGAGCTCTGAATGTCCCAAAACATTTGCAGCCTGAAAAGGGCATTAACCCACATCCTAAACCCCTGAAATTCCCCAAAGATTTTTGGCCCGAAAAATGAATCCTACACCCCTTAAAGTTCAGAAAATGTTGGCAGCCGCCAAAAAGGCCTTAAAATGCATCTTATTCCTGCAAAAATCTTGATAACTTTGGAGGCCCAAAAAATGGGTTTACATCCTAGACCCCATAAAGTCCAGAAAATGTTGGTGACTCGAAAACAGTGTCAGAGAGCTCTGAATGTCCCAAAAATGTTTGCAGCCTGAAAAGGGCATTAATCCGCATCCTGGCCCCCTCAAATTCCCCAAAATATTTTTGGCCCAAAAAATGCATCCTACATCCCTGAAGTTCAGAAAATGTTGGCAGCACAAAACAGGCCTTAAAATACATATTAGGCCTGCAAAAATGTAGAAAAATTTGGAGGCCCAAAAAAGGGGTTTACAGGCATCCTAGACCCCCTAAAGTCCAGAAAATGTTAGCGGCCCAAAAACTGTGTGAGAGAGCTCTGAATGTCCAAAAAACATTTGCAGTCTGAAAAGGGCATTAACCCGCATCCTGGCCCCCTGAAATTCCCCAAAATATTTTGGCCACGAAAAATTCATCCTACACCCCTGAAAATTCAGAAAATGTTGGCAGCACAAAAAAAGGCCTTAAAATACATATTAGGCCTCCAAAAATGTAGAAAACTTTGGAGGCCCAAAAAAGGGGTTTACAGGCATCCTAGACCCCCTAAAGTCCAGAAAATGTTGGTAGGCCAAAAACTGTGTCAGATAGCTCTGAATGTCCCAAAAACGTTTGCAGCCTGAAAAGGGCATTAACCCACATCCTAAACCCCTGAAATTCCCAAAAACATTTTTGGCCCGAAAAATGAATCCTACACCCCTTAAAGTTCAGAAAATGTTGGCAGCCCCAAAAAGGCCTTAAAATGCATCTTATTCCTGCAAAAATCTTGATAACTTTGGAGGCCCAAAAAAGGGGTTTACATCCTAGACCCCATAACGTCCAGAAAATGTTGGTGGCCCAAAAACAGGGTCAGAGAGCTCTGAATGTCCCAAAACATTTGCAGCCTGAAAAGGGCATTAACCCACATCCTAAACCCCTGAAATTCCCCAAAGATTTTTGGCCCGAAAAATGAATCCTACACCCCTTAAAGTTCAGAAAATGTTGGCAGCCGCCAAAAAGGCCTTAAAATGCATCTTATTCCTGCAAAAATCTTGATAACTTTGGAGGCCCAAAAAGGGGTTTACATCCTAGACCCCATAAAGTCCAGAAAATGTTGGTGACCTGAAAACAGTGTCAGAGAGCTCTGAATGTTGCAAAAATATTTGCAGCCTGAAAAGGGCATTAATCCGCATCCTGGCCCCCTGAAATTCCCCAAAATATTTTTGGCCCAAAAAATGCATCCTACATCCCTGAAGTTCAGAAAATGTTGGCAGCACAAAACAGGCCTTAAAATATATATTAGGCCTGCAAAAATGTAGAAGACTTTGGAGGCCCAAAAAGGGTTTTACAGGCATCCTAGACCCCCTAAAGTCCAGAAAATGTTGGTGGCCAAAAACTGTGTCAGAGAGCTCTGAATGTCCCAAAAACATTTGCAATCTGAAAAGGGCATTAACCCGCATGCTAGACCCCTGAAATTTCCCAAAATATTTTGGCCACAAAAAATTCATCCTACACCCCTGAAAATTCAGAAAATGTTGGCAGCACAAAAAAGGCCTTAAAATACATATTAGGCCTCCAAAAATGTAGAAAACTTTGGAGGCCCAAAAAAGGGGTTTACAGGCATCCTAGACCCCCTAAAGTCCAGAAAATGTTGGTAGGCCAAAAACTGTGTCAGAGAGCTCTGAATGTCCCAAAAACATTTGCAGCCTGAAAAGGGCATTAACCCACATCCTAAACCCCTGAAATTCCCAAAAACGTTTTTGGCCCGAAAAATGAATCCTACACCCCTTAAAGTTCAGAAAATGTTGGCAGCCCCAAAAAGGCCTTAAAATGCATCTTATTCCTGCAAAAATCTTGATAACTTTGGAGGCCCAAAAAAGGGGTTTACATCCTAGACCCCATAAAGTCCAGAAAATGTTGGTGACCTGAAAACAGTGTCAGAGAGCTCTGAATGTCGCAAAAACATTTGCAGCCTGAAAAGGGCATTAACCCACATCCTAAACCCCTGAAATTCCCCAAAGATTTTTGGCCCGAAAAATGAATCCTACACCCCTTAAAGTTCAGAAAATGTTGGCAGCCGCCAAAAAGGCCTTAAAATGCATCTTATTCCTGCAAAAATCTTGATAACTTTGGAGGCCCAAAAAATGGGTTTACATCCTAGACCCCATAAAGTCCAGAAAATGTTGGTGACTCGAAAACAGTGTCAGAGAGCTCTGAATGTCCCAAAAATGTTTGCAGCCTGAAAAGGGCATTAATCCGCATCCTGGCCCCCTCAAATTCCCCAAAATATTTTTGGCCCAAAAAATGCATCCTACATCCCTGAAGTTCAGAAAATGTTGGCAGCACAAAACAGGCCTTAAAATACATATTAGGCCTGCAAAAATGTAGAAAAATTTGGAGGCCCAAAAAAGGGGTTTACAGGCATCCTAGACCCCCTAAAGTCCAGAAAATGTTAGCGGCCCAAAAACTGTGTGAGAGAGCTCTGAATGTCCAAAAAACATTTGCAGTCTGAAAAGGGCATTAACCCGCATCCTGGCCCCCTGAAATTCCCCAAAATATTTTGGCCACGAAAAATTCATCCTACACCCCTGAAAATTCAGAAAATGTTGGCAGCACAAAAAAAGGCCTTAAAATACATATTAGGCCTCCAAAAATGTAGAAAACTTTGGAGGCCCAAAAAAGGGGTTTACAGGCATCCTAGACCCCCTAAAGTCCAGAAAATGTTGGTAGGCCAAAAACTGTGTCAGATAGCTCTGAATGTCCCAAAAACGTTTGCAGCCTGAAAAGGGCATTAACCCACATCCTAAACCCCTGAAATTCCCAAAAACATTTTTGGCCCGAAAAATGAATCCTACACCCCTTAAAGTTCAGAAAATGTTGGCAGCCCCAAAAAGGCCTTAAAATGCATCTTATTCCTGCAAAAATCTTGATAACTTTGGAGGCCCAAAAAAGGGGTTTACATCCTAGACCCCATAACGTCCAGAAAATGTTGGTGGCCCAAAAACAGGGTCAGAGAGCTCTGAATGTCCCAAAACATTTGCAGCCTGAAAAGGGCATTAACCCACATCCTAAACCCCTGAAATTCCCCAAAGATTTTTGGCCCGAAAAATGAATCCTACACCCCTTAAAGTTCAGAAAATGTTGGCAGCCGCCAAAAAGGCCTTAAAATGCATCTTATTCCTGCAAAAATCTTGATAACTTTGGAGGCCCAAAAAGGGGTTTACATCCTAGACCCCATAAAGTCCAGAAAATGTTGGTGACCTGAAAACAGTGTCAGAGAGCTCTGAATGTTGCAAAAATATTTGCAGCCTGAAAAGGGCATTAATCCGCATCCTGGCCCCCTGAAATTCCCCAAAATATTTTTGGCCCAAAAAATGCATCCTACATCCCTGAAGTTCAGAAAATGTTGGCAGCACAAAACAGGCCTTAAAATATATATTAGGCCTGCAAAAATGTAGAAGACTTTGGAGGCCCAAAAAGGGTTTTACAGGCATCCTAGACCCCCTAAAGTCCAGAAAATGTTGGTGGCCAAAAACTGTGTCAGAGAGCTCTGAATGTCCCAAAAACATTTGCAATCTGAAAAGGGCATTAACCCGCATGCTAGACCCCTGAAATTTCCCAAAATATTTTGGCCACAAAAAATTCATCCTACACCCCTGAAAATTCAGAAAATGTTGGCAGCACAAAAAAGGCCTTAAAATACATATTAGGCCTCCAAAAATGTAGAAAACTTTGGAGGCCCAAAAAAGGGGTTTACAGGCATCCTAGACCCCCTAAAGTCCAGAAAATGTTGGTAGGCCAAAAACTGTGTCAGAGAGCTCTGAATGTCCCAAAAACATTTGCAGCCTGAAAAGGGCATTAACCCACATCCTAAACCCCTGAAATTCCCAAAAACGTTTTTGGCCCGAAAAATGAATCCTACACCCCTTAAAGTTCAGAAAATGTTGGCAGCCCCAAAAAGGCCTTAAAATGCATCTTATTCCTGCAAAAATCTTGATAACTTTGGAGGCCCAAAAAAGGGGTTTACATCCTAGACCCCATAAAGTCCAGAAAATGTTGGTGACCTGAAAACAGTGTCAGAGAGCTCTGAATGTCGCAAAAATATTTGCAGCCTGAAAAGGGCATTAATCCGCATCCTGGCTCCCTGAAATTCCCCAAAATATTTTTGGCCCAAAAAATGCATCCTACATCCCTGAAGTTCAGAAAATGTTGGCAGCACAAAACAGGCCTTAAAATACATATTAGGCCTGCAAAAATGTAGAAGACTTTGGAGGCCCAAAAAATGGGTTTACAGGCATCCTAGACCCCCTAAAGTCCAGAAAATGTTGGTGGCCCAAAAACTGTGTCAGAGAGCTCTGAATGTCCCAAAAACATTTGCAGTCTGAAAAGGGCATTAACCCGCATGCTAGACCCCTGAAATTTCCCAAAATATTTTGGCGACGAAAAATTCATCCTACATCCCTGAAAATTCAGGAAATATTGGCAGCACAAAAAAGGGCTTAAAATACACATTAGGCCTCCAAAAATGTAGAAAACTTTGGAGGCCCAAAAAAGGGGTTTACAGGTATCCTAGACCCCCTAAAGTCCAGAAAATGTTGGTAGGCCAAAAATTGTGTCAGAGAGCTCTGAATGTCCCAAAAACGTTTGCAGCCTGAAAAGGGCATTAACCCACAACCTAAACCCCTGAAATTCCCAAAAACATTTTTGGCCGAAAAATGCATCCTACACCCCTGATAGTTCAGAAAATGTTGGCAGCCCCAAAAAGGCCTTAAAATGCATCTTATTTCTGCAATAATCTTGATAACTTTGGAGGCCCAAAAAAGGGGTTTACAGACATCCTAGACCCCTGAAAGTCCAGAAAATGTTGGTGGCCCGAAAACAGTATCAGAGAGCTCTGAATGTCCCAAAAATATTTGCAGCCTGAAAAGGGCATTAATCTGCATCCTGGCCCCCTGAAATTCCCCAAAATATTTTTGGCCCGAAAAATGCATCCTACCTCCTTGAAGTTCAGAACATGTTGGCAGCCCAAAAAAGGCCTTAAAATGGATCTTATTCCTGTAAAAATCTTGATAACTTTGGAGGCCCAAAAAAGGGGTTTACAGGCATCCTAGACCCCCTAAAGTCCAGAAAATGTTGGTGGCCCAAAAACTGTGTCAGAGAGCTCTGAATGTCCCAAAACATTTGCAGTCTGAAAAGGGCATTAACCCGCATGCTAGACCCCTGAAATTCCCCGAAAATATTTTGGTCATGAAAAATGCATCCTACATCCCTGAAGTTCAGAAAATGTTGGCAGCACAAAACAGGCCTTAAAATACATATTAGGCCTGCAAAAATGTAAAAAAATTTGGAGGCCCAAAAAAGGGGTTTACAGGCATCCTAGACCCCCTAAAGTCCAGAAAATGTTAGCGGCCCAAAACCTGTGTGAGAGAGCTCTGAATGTCCAAAAAACATTTGCAGTCTGAAAAGGGCATTAACCCGCATCCTGGCCCCCTGAAATTCCCCAAAATATTTTGGCCACGAAAAATTCATCCTACACCCCTGAAAATTCAGAAAATGTTGGCAGCACAAAAAAAGGCCTTAAAATACATATTAGGCCTCCAAAAATGTAGAAAACTTTGGAGGCCCAAAAAAGGGGTTTACAGGCATCCTAGACCCCCTAAAGTCCAGAAAATGTTGGTAGGCCAAAAACTGTGTCAGAGAGCTCTGAATGTCCCAAAAACATTTGCAGCCTGAAAAGGGCATTAACCCACATCCTAAACCCCTGAAATTCCCAAAAACATTTTTGGCCCGAAAAATGAATCCTACACCCCTTAAAGTTCAAAAAATGTTGGCAGCCCCAAAAAGGCCTTAAAATGCATCTTATTCCTGCAAAAATCTTGATAACTTTGGAGGCCCAAAAAAGGGGTTTAAATCCTAGACCCCATAACGTCCAGAAAATGTTGGTGACCTGAAAACAGTGTCAGAGAGCTCTGAATGTCCCAAAAATATTTGCAGCCTGAAAAGGGCATTAATCTGCATCCTGGCCCCCTGAAATTCCCCAAAATATTTTGGCCACGAAAAATTCATCCTACACCCCTGAAAATTCAGAAAATGTTGGCAGCACAAAAAAAGGCCTTAAAATACATATTAGGCCTGCAAAAATGTAGAAAACTTTGGAGGCCCAAAAAAGCGTTTTACAGGTATCCTAGACCCCCTAAAGTCCAGAAAATGTTGGCGGCCCAAAAACGGTGTCAGAGAGCTCTGAATGTCCCAAAATATTTGCAGCCTGGGAAGGGCATTAACCCACATCCTAAACCCCTGAAATTCCCAAAAAATTTTGGCCCGAAAAATGAATCCTACACCCCTTAAAGTTCAGAAAATGTTGGCAGCCGCCAAAAAGGCCTTAAAATGCATCTTATTCCTGCAAAAATCTTGATAACTTTGGAGGCCCAAAAAGGGGTTTACATCCTAGACCCCATAAAGTCCAGAAAATGTTGGTGACCTGAAAACAGTGTCAGAGAGCTCTGAATGTCGCAAAAATATTTGCAGCCTGAAAAGGGCATTAATCCGCATCCTGGCCCCCTGAAATTCCCCAAAATATTTTGGCCCAAAAAATGCATCCTACATCCCTGAAGTTCAGAAAATGTTGGCAGCACAAAACAGGCCTTAAAATATATATTAGGCCTGCAAAAATGTAGAAGACTTTGGAGGCCCAAAAAGGGGTTTACAGGCATCCTAGACCCCCTAAAGTCCAGAAAATGTTGGTGGCCAAAAACTGTGTCAGAGAGCTCTGAATGTCCCAAAAACATTTGCAATCTGAAAAGGGCATTAACCCGCATGCTAGACCCCTGAAATTTACCAAAATATTTTGGCCACACAAAATTCATCCTACACCCCTGAACATTCAGAAAATGTTGGCAGCACAAAAAAGGCCTTAAAATACATATTAGGCCTCCAAAAATGTAGAAAACTTTGGAGGCCCAAAAAAGGGGTTTACAGGCATCCTAGACCCCCTAAAGTCCAGAAAATGTTGGTAGGCCAAAAACAGTGTCAGAGAGCTCTGAATGTCCCAAAAACATTTGCAGCCTGAAAAAGGCATTAACCCGCATCCTAGACCCCTTAAATTCCCAAAAACATTTTTGGCCCGAAAAATGCATCCTACATCCCTGAAAGTTCAGAAAATGTTGGCAGCACAAAAAAGGCCTTAAAATAGATATTAGGCCTGCAAAAATGTAGAAAACTTTGGAGGCCCAAAAAGGGGGTTTACAGGCATCCTAGACCCCCTAAAGTCCAGAAAATGTTGGTGGCCCATAATTGTATCAGAGAGCTCTGAATGTCCCAAAAACATTTGCAGTCTGAAAAGGGCATTAATCCGCATGCTAGACCCCTGAAATTCCCCCAAAATATTTTGGTCATGAAAAATGCATCCTACACCCCTGAAAGTTCAGAAAATTTTGGCAGCCCAAAAAAAGCCTTAAATGCCTCTTAGGCCTACAAAAATGTAGTAAACTTTAGAGGCCCAACTAAGGGGTTTACAGGCATCGTAGACCCCTTAAAGTCCAGAAAATGTTGGTGCCCAAAAACGGTGTCAGAGAGCTCTGAATTTCCCAAAAACATTTGCAGCCTTAAAAGGGCCTTAACCCACATCCTAGACCCCTTAAAATCCCAAAAACATTTTTGGCCCGAAAAATGCATCCTACACCCCTGAAAGTTCAGAAAATGTTGGCAGCCCCAAAAAGGCCTTAAAATGCATCTTATTCCTGCAAAAATCTTGATAACTTTGGAGGCCCAAAAAAGGGGTTTACATCCTAGACCCCATAAAGTCCAGAAAATGTTGGTGACCTGAAAACAGTGTCAGAGAGCTCTGAATGTCGCAAAAATATTTGCAGCCTGAAAAGGGCATTAATCCGCATCCTGGCCCCCTGAAATTCCCCAAAATATTTTTGGCCCAAAAAATGCATCCTGCATCCCTGAAGTTCAGAAAATGTTGGCAGCACAAAACAGGCCTTAAAATACATATTAGGCCTGCAAAAATGTAGAAGACCTTGGAGGCCCAAAAAAGGGGTTTACAGGCATCCTAGACCCCCTAAAGTCCAGAAAATGTTGGTGGCCCAAAAACTGTGTCAGAGAGCTCTGAATGTCCCAAAAACATTTGCAGTCTGAAAAGGGCATTAACCCGCATGCTAGACCCCTGAAATTTCCCAAAATATTTTGGCGACGAAAAATTCATCCTACACCCCTGAAAATTCAGAAAATATTGGCAGCACAAAAAAGGGCTTAAAATACATATTAGGCCTCCAAAAATGTAGAAAACTTTGGAGGCACAAAAAAGGGGTTTACAGGTATCCTAGACCCCCTAAAGTCCAGAAAATGTTGGTAGGCCAAAAACTGTGTCAGAGAGTTCTGAATGTCCCAAAAACGTTTGCAGCCTGAAAAGGGCATTAACCCACAACCTAAACCCCTGAAATTCCCAAAAACATTTTTGGCCCGAAAAATGCATCCTACACCCCTGAAAGTTCAGAAAATGTTGGCAGCCCCAAAAAGGCCTTAAAATGCATCTTATTTCTGCAATAATCTTGATAACTTTGGAGGCCCAAAAAAGGGGTTTACAGACATCCTAGACCCCTGAAAGTCCAGAAAATGTTGGTGACCCGAAAACAGTGTCAGAGAGCTCTGAATGTCCCAAAAATATTTGCAGCCTGAAAAGGGCATTAATCTGCATCCTGGCCCCCTGAAATTCCCCAAAATATTTTTGGCCCGAAAAATGCATCCTACATCCTTGAAGTTCAGAACATGTTGGCAGCCCAAAAAAGGCCTTAAAATGCATCTTATTCCTGTAAAAATCTTGATAACTTTGGAGGCCCAAAAAAGGGGTTTACAGGCATCCTAGACCCCCTAAAGTCCAGAAAATGTTAGCGGCCCAAAAACTGTGTGAGAGAGCTCTGAATGTCCAAAAAACATTTGCAGTCTGAAAAGGGTATTAACCCGCATCCTGACCCCCTGAAATTCCCCAAAATATTTTGCCCACGAAAAATTCATCCTACACCCCTGAAAATTCAGAAAATGTTGGCAGCACAAAAAAAGGCCTTAAAATACATATTAGGCCTCCAAAAATGTAGAAAACTTTGGAGGCCCAAAAAAGGGGTTTACAGGCATCCTAGACCCCCTAAAGTCCAGAAAATGTTGGTAGGCCAAAAACTGTGTCAGAGAGCTCTGAATGTCCCAAAAACGTTTGCAGCCTGAAAAGGGCATTAACCCACATCCTAAACCCCTGAAATTCCCCAAAATATTTTTGGCCCGAAAAATGAATCCTACACCCCTTAAAGTTCAGAAAATGTTGGCAGCACAAAACAGGCCTTAAAATACATATTAGGCCTGCAAAAATGTAGAAGACCTTGGAGGCCCAAAAAAGGGGTTTACAGGCATCCTAGACCCCCTAAAGTCCAGAAAATGTTGGTGGCCCAAAAACTGTGTCAGAGAGCTCTGAATGTCCCAAAAACATTTGCAGTCTGAAAAGGGCATTAACCCGCATGCTAGACCCCTGAAATTTCCCAAAATATTTTGGCGACGAAAAATTCATCCTACACCCCTGAAAATTCAGAAAATATTGGCAGCACAAAAAAGGGCTTAAAATACATATTAGGCCTCCAAAAATGTAGAAAACTTTGGAGGCCCAAAAAAGGGGTTTACAGGTATCCTAGACCCCCTAAAGTCCAGAAAATGTTGGTAGGCCAAAAACTGTGTCAGAGAGCTCTGAATGTCCCAAAAACGTTTGCAGCCTGAAAAGGGCATTAACCCACAACCTAAACCCCTGAAATTCCCAAAAACATTTTTGGCCCGAAAAATGCATCCTACACCCCTGAAAGTTCAGAAAATGTTGGCAGCCCCAAAAAGGCCTTAAAATGCATCTTATTTCTGCAATAATCTTGATAACTTTGGAGGCCCAAAAAAGGGGTTTACAGACATCCTAGACCCCTGAAAGTCCAGAAAATGTTGGTGACCCGAAAACAGTGTCAGAGAGCTCTGAATGTCCCAAAAATATTTGCAGCCTGAAAAGGGCATTAATCTGCATCCTGTCCCCCTGAAATTCCCCAAAATATTTTTGGCCCGAAAAATGCATCCTACATCCTTGAAGTTCAGAACATGTTGGCAGCCCAAAAAAGGCCTTAAAATGCATCTTATTCCTATAAAAATCTTGATAACTTTGGAGGCCCAAAAAAGGGGTTTACAGGCATCCTAGACCCCCTAAAGTCCAGAAAATGTTGGTGGCCCAAAAACTGTGTCAGAGAGCTCTGAATGTCCCAAAACATTTGCAGTCTGAAAAGGGCATTAACCCGCATGCTAGACCCCTGAAATTCCCCGAAAATATTTTGGTCATGAAAAATGCATCCTACATCCCTGAAGTTCAGAAAATGTTGGCAGCACAAAACAGGCCTTAAAATACATATTAGGCCTGCAAAAATGTAGAAGACTTTGGAGGCCCAAAAAAGGGGTTTACAAGCATCCTAGAACCCCTAAAGTCCAGAAAATGTTAGCGGCCCAAAAACTGTGTGAGAGAGCTCTGAATGTCCAAAAAACATTTGCAGTCTGAAAAGGGCATTAACCCGCATGCTAGACCCCTGAAATTCCCCAAAATATTTTGGCCACGAAAAATTCATCCTACACCCCTGAAAATTCAGAAAATGTTGGCAGCACAAAAAAAGGCCTTAAAATACATATTAGGCCTCCAAAAATGTAGAAGACTTTGGAGGCCCAAAAAGGGGTTTACAGGCATCCTAGACCCCCTAAAGTCCAGAAAATGTTGGTGGCCCAAAAACTGTGTCAGAGAGCTCTGAATGTCCCAAAAACGTTTACAGCCTGAAAAGGGCATTAACCCACATCCTAAACCCCTGAAATTCCCAAAAACATTTTTGGCCCGAAAAATGCATCCTACATCCCTGAAAGTTCAGAAAATGTTGGCAGCCCCAAAAAGGCCTTAACATGCATCTTATTCCTGCAAAAATCTTGATAGCTTTGGAGGCCCAAAAAAGGGGTTTACATCCTAGACCCCATAAAGTACAGAAAATGTTGGTGACTCGAAAACAGTGTCAGAGAGCTCTGAATGTCCCAAAAATGTTTGCAGCCTGAAAAGGGCATTAATCCGCATCCTGGCCCCCTCAAATTCCCTTAAATATTTTTGGCCCAAAAAATGCATCCTACATCCTTGAAGTTCAGAAAATGTTGGCAGCACAAAACAGGCCTTAAAATACATATTAGGCCTGCAAAAATGTAGAAAACTTTGGAGGCCCAAAAAAGGGGTTTACAGGCATCCTAGACCCCCTAAAGTCCAGAAAATGTTGGTGGCCCAAAAACTGTGTGAGAGAGCTCTGAATGTCCCAAAAACATTTGCAGTCTGAAAAGGGCATTAACCCGCATGCTAGACCAATGAAATTCCCCAAAATATTTTGGCCACGAAAAATTCATCCGACACCCCTGAAAATTCAGAAAATGTTGGCAGCACAAAAAAAGGCCTTAAAATACATATTAGGCCTCCAAAAATGTAGAAAACTTTGGAGGCCCAAAAAAGGGGTTTACAGGCATCCTAGACCCCGTAAAGTCCAGAAAATGTTGGCGGCCCAAAAACGGTGTCAGAGAGCTCTGAATGTCCCAAAACATTTGCAGTCTGAAAAGAGCATTAACCCGCATACTAGACCCCTGAAATTCCCCAAAATATTTTGGCCATGAAAAAGTCATCCTACACCCCTGAAAATTCAGAAAATGTTGGCAACACAAAAAAGGCCTTAAAATACATATTAGGCCTCCAAAAATGTAGAAAACTTTGGAGGCCCAAAAAAGGGGTTTACAGGCCTCCTAGACCCCCTAAAGTCCAGAAAATGTTGGTAGGCCAAAAACTGTGTCAGAGAGCTCTGAATGTCCCAAAACTGTTTGCAGCCTGAAAAGGGCATTAACCCACATCCTAAACCCCTGAAATTCCCAAAAGAATTGTGGCCCGAAAAATGAATCCTACACCCCTTAAAGTTCAGAAAATGTTGGCAGCCCCAAAAAGGCCTTAAAATGCATCTTATTCCTGCAAAAATCTTGATAACTTTGGAGGCCCAAAAAGGGGTTTACGTCCTAGACCCCTGAAAGTCCAGAAAATGTTGGTGACCCGAAAACAGTGTCAGAGAGCTCTGAATGTCCCAAAAACATTTGAAGCCTGAAAAGGCATTAATCCGCATCCTGGCCCCCTGAAATTCCCCAAAATATTTTTGGCCCAAAAAATGCATCCTACATCCCTGAAGTTCAGAAAATGTTGGCAGCACAAAACAGGCCTTAAAATATATATTAGGCCTGCAAAAATGTAGAAGACTTTGGAGGCCCAAAAAGGGGTTTACAGGCATCCTAGACCCCCTAAAGTGCAGAAAATGTTGGTGGCCAAAAACTGTGTCAGAGAGCTCTGAATGTCCCAAAAACATTTGCAATCTGAAAAGGGCATTAACCCGCATGCTAGACCCCTGAAATTTCCCAAAATATTTTGGCCACAAAAAATTCATCCTAGACCCCTGAAAATTGAGAAAATGTTGGCAGCACAAAAAAGGCCTTAAAATACATATTAGGCCTCCAAAAATGTAGAAAACTTTGGAGGCCCAAAAAAGGGGTTTACAGGCATCCTAGAACCCCTAAAGTCCAGAAAATGTTGGTAGGCCAAAAACTGTGTCAGAGAGCTCTGAATGTCCCAAAAACATTTGCAGCCTGAAAAGGGCATTAACCCACATCCTAAACCCCTGAAATTCCCAAAAACATTTTTGGCCCGAAAAATGAATCCTACACCCCTTAAAGTTCAGAAAATGTTGGCAGCCCCAAAAAGGCCTTAAAATGCATCTTATTCCTGCAAAAATCTTGATAACTTTGGAGGCCCAAAAAAGGGGTTTACATCCTAGACCCCATAAAGTCCAGAAAATGTTGGTGACCTGAAAACAGTGTCAGAGAGCTCTGAATGTCGCAAAAATATTTGCAGCCTGAAAAGGGCATTAATCCGCATCTTGGCCCCCTGAAATGCCCCAAAATATTTTTGGCCCAGAAAATGCATCCTACATCCCTGAAGTTCAGAAAATGTTGGCAGCACAAAACAGGCCTTAAAATACATATTAGGCCTGCAAAAATGTAGAAGACTTTGGAGGCCCAAAAAAGGGGTTTACAGGCATCCTAGACCCCCTAAAGTCCAGAAAATGTTGGTGGCCCAAAAACTGTGTCAGAGAGCTCTGAATGTCCCAAAAACATTTGCAGTCTGAAAAGGGCATTAACCCGCATGCTAGACCCCTGAAATTTCCCAAAATATTTTGGCCACGAAAAATTCATCCTACACCCCTGAAAATTCAGAAAATATTGGCAGCACAAAAAAGGCCTTAAAATACATATTAGGCCTCCAAAAATGTAGAAAACTTTGGAGGCCCAAAAAAGGGGTTTACAGGCATCCTAGACCCCCTAAAGTCCAGAAAATGTTGGTAGGCCAAAAACTGTGTCAGAGAGCTCTGAATGTCCCAAAAACGTTTGCAGCCTGAAAAGGGCATTAACCCACATCCTAAACCCCTGAAATTCCCAAAAACATTTTTGGCCCGAAAAATGCATCCTACACCCCTGAAAGTTCAGAAAATGTTGGCAGCCCCAAAAAGGCCTTAAAATGCATCTTATTTGTGCAATAATCTTGATAACTTTGGAGGCCCAAAAAAGGGGTTTACAGACATCCTAGACCCCTGAAAGTCCAGAAAATGTTGGTGAACCGAAAACAGTGTCAGAGAGCTCTGAATGTCCCAAAAACATTTGCAGCCTGAAAAGGGCATTAACCCACATCCTAGCCCCCTGAAATTCCCCAAAATATTTTTGGCCCGAAAAATGCATCCTACATCCTTGAAGTTCAGAACATGTTGGCAGCCCAAAAAAGGCCTTAAAATGCATCTTATTCCTGTAAAAATCTTGATAACTTTGGAGGCCCAAAAAAGGGATTTTACATCCTAGACCCCATAAAGTCCAGAAAATGTTGGTGACCTGAAAACAGTGTCAGAGAGCTCTGAATGTCGCAAAAATATTTGCAGCCTGAAAAGGGCATTAATCCGCATCCTGGCCCCCTGAAATTCCCCAAAATATTTTTGGCCCAAAAAATGCATCCTACATCCCTGAAGTTCAGAAAATGTTGGCAGCACAAAACAGGCCTTAAAATACATATTAGGCCTGCAAAAATGTAGAAGACTTTGGAGGACCAAAAAAGGGGTTTACAGGCATCCTAGACCCCCTAAAGTCCAGAAAATGTTAGCGGCCCAAAAACTGTGTGAGAGAGCTCTGAATGTCCAAAAAACATTTGCAGTCTGAAAAGGGCATTAACCCGCATGCTAGACCCCTGAAATTCCCCAAAATATTTTGGCCACAAAAAATTCATCCTACACCCCTGAAAATTCAGAAAATGTTGGCAGCACAAAAATAGGCCTTAAAATACATATTAGGCCTCCAAAAATGTAGAAGACTTTGGAGGCCCAAAAAGGGGTTTACAGGCATCCTAGACCCCCTAAAGTCCAGAAAATGTTGGTGGCCCAAAAACTGTGTCAGAGAGCTCTGAATGTCCCAAAAACGTTTGCAGCCTGAAAAGGGCATTAACCCACATCCTAAACCCCTGAAATTCCCAAAAACATTTTTGGCCCGAAAAATGCATCCTACACCCCTGAAAGTTCAGAAAATGTTGGCAGCCCCAAAAAGGCCTTAACATGCATCTTATTCCTGCAAAAATCTTGAAAACTTTGGAGGCCCAAAAAAGGGGTTTACATCCTAGACCCCATAAAGTACAGAAAATGTTGGTGACTCGAAAACAGTGTCAGAGAGCTCTGAATGTCCCAAAAATGTTTGCAGCCTGAAAAGGGCATTAATCCGCATCCTGGCCCCCTCAAATTCCCCAAAATATTTTTGGCCCAAAAAATGCATCCTACATCCCTGAAGTTCAGAAAATGTTGGCAGCACAAAACAGGCCTTAAAATACATATTAGGCCTGCAAAAATGTAGAAAACTTTGGAGGCCCAAAAAAGGGGTTTACAGGCATCCTAGACCCCCTAAAGTCCAGAAAATGTTGGCGGCCCAAAAACTGTGTGAGAGAGCTCTGAATGTCCCAAAAACATTTGCAGTCTGAAAAGGGCATTAACCCGCATGCTAGACCCCTGAAATTCCTCAAAATATTTTGGCCACGAAAAATTCATCCTACACCCCTGAAAATTCAGAAAATGTTGGCAGCACAAAAAAGGCCTTAAAATACATATTAGGCCTGCAAAAATGTAGAAAACTTTGGAGGCCCAAAAAAGGGGTTTACAGGCATCCTAGACCCCCTAAAGTCCAGAAAATGTTGGTAGGCCAAAAACTGTGTCAGAGAGCACTGAATGTCCCAAAAACGTTTGCAGCCTGAAAAGGGCATTAACCCACATCCTAAACCCCTGAAATTCTCAAAAAAATTTTGGCCCGAAAAATGAATCCTACACCCCTTAAAGTTCAGAAAATGTTGGCAGCCCCAAAGAGGCCTTAAAATGCATCTTATTCCTGCAAAAATCTTGATAACTTTGGAGGCCCAAAAAGGGGTTTACATGCTAGACCCCATAAAGTCCAGAAAATGTTGGTGACCTGAAAACAGTGCCAGAGAGCTCTGAATGTCCCAAAATATTTGCAGCCTGAAAAGGGCATTAATCCGCATCCTGGCCCCCTGAAATTCCCAAAAATATTTTTGGCCCAAAAAATGCATCCTACATCCCTGAAGTTCAGAAAATGTTGGCAGCACAAAACAGGCCTTAAAATATATATTAGGCCTGCAAAAATGTAGAAGACTTTGGAGGCCCAAAAAGGGGTTTACAGGCATCCTAGACCCCGTAAAGTCCAGAAAATGTTGGTGGCCAAAAACTGTGTCAGAGAGCTCTGAATGTCCCAAAAACATTTGCAGTCTGAAAAGGGCATTAACCCGCATGCTAGACCCCTGAAATTTCCCAAAATATTTTGGCCACGAAAAATTCATCCTACACCCCTGAAAATTCAGAAAATATTGGCAGCACAAAAAAGGCCTTAAAATACATATTAGGCCTCCAAAAATGTAGAAAACTTTGGAGGCCCAAAAAAGGGGTTTACAGGCATCCTAGACCCCCTAAAGTCCAGAAAATGTTGGTAGGCCAAACACTGTGTCAGAGAGCTCTGAATGTCCCAAAAACGTTTGCAGCCTGAAAAGGGCATTAACCCACATCCTAAACCCCTGAAATTCCCAAAAACATTTTTGGCCCGAAAAATGCATCCTACACCCCTGAAAGTTCAGAAAATGTTGGCAGCCCCAAAAAGGCCTTAAAATGCATCTTATTTCTGCAATAATCTTGATAACTTTGGAGGCCCAAAAAAGGGGTTTACAGACATCCTAGACCCCTGAAAGTCCAGAAAATGTTGGTGACCCGAAAACAGTGTCAGAGAGCTCTGAATGTCCCAAAAACATTTGCAGCCTGAAAAGGGCATTAACCCACATCCTAGCCCCCTGAAATTCCCCAAAATATTTTTGGCCCAAAAAATGCATCCTACATCCCTGAAGTTCAGAAAATGTTGGCAGCACAAAACAGGCCTTAAAATATATATTAGGCCTGCAAAAATGTAGAAGACTTTGGAGGCCCAAAAAGGGGTTTACAGGCATCCTAGACCCCCTATAGTCCAGAAAATGTTGGTGGCCAAAAACTGTGTCAGAGAGCTCTGAATGTCCCAAAAACATTTGCAGTCTGAAAAGGGCATTAACCCGCATGCTAGACCCCTGAAATTTCCCAAAATATTTTGGCCACGAAAAATTCATCCTACACCCCTGAAAATTCAGAAAATATTGGCAGCACAAAAAAGGCCTTAAAATACATATTAGGCCTCCAAAAATGTAGAAAACTTTGGAGGCCCAAAAAAGGGGTTTACAGGCATCCTAGACCCCCTAAAGTCCAGAAAATGTTGGTAGGCCAAAAACTGTGTCAGAGAGCTCTGAATGTCCCAAAAACGTTTGCAGCCTGAGAAGGGCATTAACCCACATCCTAAACCCCTGAAATTCCCAAAAACATTTTTGGCCCGAAAAATGCATCCTACACCCCTGAAAGTTCAGAAAATGTTGGCAACCCCAAAAAGGCCTTAAAATGCATCTTATTTCTGCAATAATCTTGATAACTTTGGAGGCCCAAAAAGGGGTTTACAGACATCCTAGACCCCTGAAAGTCCAGAAAATGTTGGTGACCCGAAAACAGTGTCAGAGAGCTCTGAATGTCCCAAAAACATTTGCAGCCTGAAAAGGGCATTAACCCACATCCTAGCCCCCTGAAATTCCCCAAAATATTTTTGGCCCGAAAAATGCATCCTACATCCTTGAAGTTCAGAACATGTTGGCAGCCCAAAAAAGGCCTTAAAATGCATCTTATTCCTGTAAAAATCTTGATAACTTTGGAGGCCCAAAAAAGGGGTTTACATCCTAGACCCCATAAAGTCCAGAAAATGTTGGTGGCCCAAAAACTGTGTCAGAGAGCTCTGAATGTCCCAAAAACGTTTGCAGCCTGAAAAGGGCATTAACCCACATCCTAAACCCCTGAAATTCCCAAAAACATTTTTGGCCCGAAAAATGCATCCTACATCCCTGAAAGTTCAGAAAATGTTGGCAGCCCCAAAAAGGCCTTAACATGCATCTTATTCCTGCAAAAATCTTGATAGCTTTGGAGGCCCAAAAAAGGGGTTTACATCCTAGACCCCATAAAGTACAGAAAATGTTGGTGACTCGAAAACAGTGTCAGAGAGCTCTGAATGTCCCAAAAATGTTTGCAGCCTGAAAAGGGCATTAATCCGCATCCTGGCCCCCTGAAATTCCCCAAAATATTTTTGGCCCAAAAAATGCATCCTACATCCCTGAAGTTCAGAAAATGTTGGCAGCACAAAACAGGCCTTAAAATATATATTAGGCCTGCAAAAATGTAGAAGACTTTGGAGGCCCAAAAAGGGGTTTACAGGCATCCTAGACCCCCTAAAGTCCAGAAAATGTTGGTGGCCAAAAACTGTGTCAGAGAGCTCTGAATGTCCCAAAAACATTTGCAGTCTGAAAAGGGCATTAACCCGCATGCTAGACCCCTGAAATTCCCCAAAATATTTTGGCCACGAAAAATTCATCCTACACCCCTGAAAATTCAGAAAATATTGGCAGCACAAAAAAGGCCTTAAAATACATATTAGGCCTCCAAAAATGTAGAAAACTTTGGAGACCCAAAAAAGGGGTTTACAGGCATCCTAGACCCCCTAAAGTCCAGAAAATGTTGGTAGGCCAAAAACTGTGTCAGAGAGCTCTGAATGTCCCAAAAACGTTTGCAGCCTGAAAAGGGCATTAACCCACATCCTAAACCCCTGAAATTCCCAAAAACATTTTTGGCCCGAAAAATGCATCCTACACCCCTGAAAGTTCAGAAAATGTTGGCAACCCCAAAAAGGCCTTAAAATGCATCTTATTTCTGCAATAATCTTGATAACTTTGGAGGCCCAAAAAAGGGGTTTACAGACATCCTGGACCCCTGAAAGTCCAGAAAATGTTGGTGACCCGAAAACAGTGTCAGAGAGCTCTGAATGTCCCAAAAACATTTGCAGCCTGAAAAGGGCATTAACCCACATCCTAGCCCCCTGAAATTCCCCAAAATATTTTTGGCCCGAAAAATGCATCCTACATCCTTGAAGTTCAGAACATGTTGGCAGCCCAAAAAAGGCCTTAAAATGCATCTTATTCCTGTAAAAATCTTGATAACTTTGGAGGCCCAAAAAAGGGGTTTACATCCTAGACCCCATAAAGTCCAGAAAATGTTGGTGACCTGAAAACAGTGTCAGAGAGCTCTGAATGTCGCAAAAATATTTGCAGCCTGAAAAGGGCATTAATCCGCATCCTGGCCCCCTGAAATTCCTCAAAATATTTTTGGCCCAAAAAATGCATCCTACATCCCTGAAGTTCAGAAAATGTTGGCAGCACAAAACAGGCCTTAAAATACATATTAGGCCTGCAAAAATGTAGAAGACTTTGGAGGCCCAAAAAAGGGGTTTACAGGCATCCTAGACCCCCTAAAGTCCAGAAAATGTTAGCGGCCCAAAAACTGTGTGAGAGAGCTCTGAATGTCCAAAAAACATTTGCAGTCTGAAAAGGGCATTAACCCGCATGCTAGACCCCTGAAATTCCCCAAAATATTTTGGCCACGAAAAATTCATCCTACACCCCTGAAAATTCAGAAAATGTTGGCAGCACAAAAAAAGGCCTTATAACACATATTAGGCCTCCGAAAATGTAGAAGACTTTGGAGGCCCAAAAAGGGGTTTACAGGCATCCTAGACCCCCTAAAGTCCAGAAAATGTTGGTGGCCCAAAAACTGTGTCAGAGAGCTCTGCATGTCCCAAAAACGTTTGCAGCCTGAAAAGGGCATTAACCCACATCCTAAACCCCTGAAATTCCCAAAAACATTTTTGGCCCGAAAAATGCATCCTACATCCCTGAAAGTTCAGAAAATGTTGGCAGCCCCAAAAAGGCCTTAACATGCATCTTATTCCTGCAAAAATCTTGATAGCTTTGGAGGCCCAAAAAAGGGGTTTACATCCTAGACCCCATAAAGTACAGAAAATGTTGGTGACTCGAAAACAGTGTCAGAGAGCTCTGAATGTCCCAAAAATGTTTGCAGCCTGAAAAGGGCATTAATCCGCATCCTGGCCCCCTGAAATTCCCCAAAATATTTTTGGCCCAAAAAATGCATCCTACATCCCTGAAGTTCATAAAATGTTGGCAGCACAAAACAGGCCTTAAAATATATATTAGGCCTGCAAAAATGTAGAAGACTTTGGAGGCCCTAAAAGGGGTTTACAGGCATCCTAGACCCCCTAAAGTCCAGAAAATGTTGGTGGCCAAAAACTGTGTCAGAGAGCTCTGAATGTCCCAAAAACATTTGCAGTCTGAAAAGGGCATTAACCCGCATGCTAGACCCCTGAAATTTCCCAAAATATTTTGGCCACGAAAAATTCATCCTACACCCCTGAAAATTCAGAAAATATTGGCAGCACAAAAAAGGCCTTAAAATACATATTAGGCCTCCAAAAATGTAGAAGACTTTGGAGGCCCAAAAAGGGGTTTACAGGCATCCTAGACCCCCTAAAGTCCAGAAAATGTTGGTAGGCCAAAAACTGTGTCAGAGAGCTCTGAATGTCCCAAAAACGTTTGCAGCCTGAAAAGGGCATTAACCCACATCCCAAACCCCTGAAATTCCCAAAAACATTTTTGGCCCGAAAAATGCATCCTACACCCCTGAAAGTTCAGAAAATGTTGGCAGCCCCAAAAAGGCCTTAAAATGCATCTTATTTCTGCAATAATCTTGATAACTTTGGAGGCCCAAAAAAGGGGTTTACAGACATCCTAGACCCCTGAAAGTCCAGAAAATGTTGGTGACCCGAAAACAGTGTCAGAGAGCTCTGAATGTCCCAAAAACATTTGCAGCCTGAAAAGGGCATTAACCCACATCCTAGCCCCCTGAAATTCCCCAAAATATTTTTGGCCCGAAAAATGCATCCTACATCCTTGAAGTTCAAAACATGTTGGCAGCCCAAAAAAGGCCTTAAAATGCATCTTATTCCTGTAAAAATCTTGATAACTTTGGAGGCCCAAAAAAGGGGTTTACATCCTAGACCCCATAAAGTCCAGAAAATGTTGGTGACCTGAAAACAGTGTCAGAGAGCTCTGAATGTCGCAAAAATATTTGCAGCCTGAAAAGGGCATTAATCCGCATCCTGGCCCCCTGAAATTCCTCAAAATATTTTTGGCCCAAAAAATGCATCCTACATCCCTGAAGTTCAGAAAATGTTGGCAGCACAAAACAGGCCTTAAAATACATATTAGGCCTGCAAAAATGTCGAAGACTTTGGAGGCCCAAAAAAGGGGTTTACAGGCATCCAAGACCCCCTAAAGTCCAGAAAATGTTGGTGGCCCAAAAACTGTGTCAGAGAGCTCTGAATGTCCCAAAAACGTTTGCAGCCTGAAAAGGGCATTAACCCACATCCTAAACCCCTGAAATTCCCAAAAACATTTTTGGCCCGAAAAATGCATCCTACATCCCTGAAAGTTCAGAAAATGTTGGCAGCCCCAAAAAGGCCTTAACATGCATCTTATTCCTGCAAAAATCTTGATAGCTTTGGAGGCCCAAAAAAGGGGTTTACATCCTAGACCCCATAAAGTACAGAAAATGTTGGTGACTCGAAAACAGTGTCAGAGAGCTCTGAATGTCCCAAAAATGTTTGCAGCCTGAAAAGGGCATTAATCCGCATCCTGGCCCCCTCAAATTCCCTTAAATATTTTTGGCCCAAAAAATGCATCCTACATCCCTGAAGTTCAGGAAATGTTGGCAGCACAAAACAGGCCTTAAAATACATATTAGGCCTGCAAAAATGTAGAAAACTTTGGAGGCCCAAAAAAGGGGTTTACAGGCATCCTAGACCCCCTAAAGTCCAGAAAATGTTGGCGGCCCAAAAACTGTGTGAGAGAGCTCTGAATGTCCCAAAAACATTTGCAATCTGAAAAGGGCATTAACCCGCATGCTAGACCCCTGAAATTCCCCAAAATATTTTGGCCACGAAAAATTCATCCTACACCCCTGAAAATTCAGAAAATGTTGGCAGCACAAAAAAGGCCTTAAAATACATATTAGGCCTCCAAAAATGTAGAAAACTTTGGAGGCCCAAAAAAGGGGTTTACAGGCATCCTAGACCCCCTAAAGTCCAGAAAATGTTGGCGGCCCAAAAACGGTGTCAGAGAGCTCTGAATGTCCCAAAACATTTGCAGTCTGAAAAGAGCATTAACCCGCATACTAGACCCCTGAAATTCCCCCAAATATTTTGGCCATGAAAAAGTCATCCTACACCCCTGAAAATTCAGAAAATGTTGGCAACACAAAAAAGGCCTTAAAATACATATTAGGCCTCCAAAAATGTAGAAAACTTTGGAGGCCCAAAAAAGGGGTTTACAGGCCTCCTAGACCCCCTAAAGTCCAGAAAATGTTGGTAGGCCAAAAACTGTGTCAGAGAGCTCTGAATGTCCCAAAACTGTTTGCAGCCTGAAAAGGGCATTAACCCACATCCTAAACCCCTGAAATTCCCAAAAAAATTGTGGCCCGAAAAATGAATCCTACACCCCTTAAAGTTCAGAAAATGTTGGCAGCCCCAAAAAGGCCTTAAAATGCATCTTATTCCTGCAAAAATCTTGATAACTTTGGAGGCCCAAAAAGGGGTTTACATCCTAGACCCCTGAAAGTCCAGAAAATGTTGGTGACCCGAAAACAGTGTCAGAGAGCTCTGAATGTCCCAAAAACATTTGCAGCCTGAAAAGGGCATTAATCCGCATCCTGGCCCCCTGAAATTCCCCAAAATATTTTTGGCCCAAAAAATGCATCCTACATCCCTGAAGTTCAGAAAATGTTGGCAGCACAAAACAGGCCTTAAAATATATATTAGGCCTGCAAAAATGTAGAAGACTTTGGAGGCCCAAAAAGGGGTTTACAGGCATCCTAGACCCCCTAAAGTCCAGAAAATGTTGGTGGCCAAAAACTGTGTCGGAGAGCTCTGAATGTCCCAAAAACATTTGCAATCTGAAAAGGGCTTTAACCCGCATGCTAGACCCCTGAAATTTCCCAAAATATTTTGGCCACAAAAAATTCATCCTAGACCCCTGAAAATTGAGAAAATGTTGGCAGCACAAAAAAGGCCTTAAAATACATATTAGGCCTCTAAAAATGTAGAAAACTTTGGAGGCCCAAAAAAGGGGTTTACAGACATCCTAGACCCCTGAAAGTCCAGAAAATGTTGGTGAACCGAAAACAGTGTCAGAGAGCTCTGAATGTCCCAAAAACATTTGCAGCCTGAAAAGGGCATTAACCCACATCCTAGGCCCCTGAAATTCCCCAAAATATTTTTGGCCCGAAAAATGCATCCTACATCCTTGAAGTTCAGAACATGTTGGCAGCCCAAAAAAGGCCTTAAAATGCATCTTATTCCTGTAAAAATCTTGATAACTTTGGGGGCCCAAAAAAGGGGTTTACATCCTAGACCCCATAAAGTCCAGAAAATGTTGGTGACCTGAAAACAGTGTCAGAGAGCTCTGAATGTCGCAAAAATATTTGCAGCCTGAAAAGGGCATTAATCCGCATCCTGGCCCCCTGAAATTCCCCAAAAAAATCTTTGGCCCAAAAAATGCATCCTACATCCCTGAAGTTCAGAAAATGTTGGCAGCACAAAACAGGCCTTAAAATACATATTAGGCCTGCAAAAATGTAGAAGACTTTGGAGGCCCAAAAAAGGGGTTTACAGGCATCCTAGACCCCCTAAAGTCCAGAAAATGTTAGCGGCCCAAAAACTGTGTGAGAGAGCTCTGAATGTCCAAAAAACATTTGCAGTCTGAAAAGGGCATTAACCCGCATGCTAGACCCCTGAAATTCCCCAAAATATTTTGGCCACAAAAAATTCATCCTACACCCCTGAAAATTCAGAAAATGTTGGCAGCACAAAAAAAGGCCTTAAAATACATATTAGGCCTCCAAAAATGTAGAAGACTTTGGAGGCCCAAAAAGGGGTTTACAGGCATCCTAGACCCCCTAAAGTCCAGAAAATGTTGGTGGCCCAAAAACTGTGTCAGAGAGCTCTGAATGTCCCAAAAACGTTTGCAGCCTGAAAAGGGCATTAACCCACATCCTAAACCCCTGAAATTCCCAAAAACATTTTTGGCCCGAAAAATGCATCCTACACCCCTGAAAGTTCAGAAAATGTTGGCAGCCCCAAAAAGGCCTTAACATGCATCTTTTTCCTGCAAAAATCTTGAAAACTTTGGAGGCCCAAAAAAGGGGTTTACATCCTAGACCCCATAAAGTACAGAAAATGTTGGTGACTCGAAAACAGTGTCAGAGAGCTCTGAATGTCCCAAAAATGTTTGCAGCCTGAAAAGGGCATTAATCCGCATCCTGGCCCCCTCAAATTCCCCAAAATATTTTTGGCCCAAAAATGCATCCTACATCCCTGAAGTTCAGAAAATGTTGGCAGCACAAAACAGGCCTTAAAATACATATTAGGCCTGCAAAAATGTAGAAAACTTTGGAGGCCCAAAAAAGGGGTTTACAGGCATCCTAGACCCCCTAAAGTCCAGAAAATATTGGCGGCCCAAAAACGGTATCAGAGAGCTCTGAATGTCCCAAAACGTTTGCAGTCTGAAAAGGGCATTAACCCGCATACTAGACCCCTGAAATTCCCCAAAATATTTTGGCCATGAAAAATTCATCCTACACCCCTGAAAATTCAGAAAATGTTGGCAACACAAAAAAAGGCCTTAAAATACATATTAGGCCTCCAAAAATGTAGAAAACTTTGGAGGCCCAAAAAAGGGGTTTACAGGCCTCCTAGACCCCCTAAAGTCCAGAAAATGTTGGTAGGCCAAAAACTGTGTCAGAGGGCACTGAATGTCCCAAAAACGTTTGCAGCCTGAAAAGGGCATTAACCCACATCCTAAACCCCTGAAATTCTCAAAAAAATGTTGGCCCGAAAAATGAATCCTACACCCCTTAAAGTTCAGAAAATGTTGGCAGCCCCAAAGAGGCCTTAAAATGCATCTTATTCCTGCAAAAATCTTGATAACTTTGGAGGCCCAAAAAGGGGTTTACATGCTAGACCCCATAAAGTCCAGAAAATGTTGGTGACCTGAAAACAGTGCCAGAGAGCTCTGAATGTCCCAAAAATATTTGCAGCCTGAAAAGGGCATTAATCCGCATCCTGGCTCCCTGAAATTCCCCAAAATATTTTTGGCCCAAAAAATGCATCCTACATCCCTGAAGTTCAGAAAATGTTGGCAGCACAAAACAGGCCTTAAAATATATATTAGGCCTGCAAAAATGTAGAAGACTTTGGAGGCCCAAAAAGGGGTTTACAGGCATCCTAGACCCCCTAAAGTCCAGAAAATGTTGGTGGCCAAAAACTGTGTCAGAGAGCTCTGGATGTCCCAAAAACATTTGCAGTCTGAAAAGGGCATTAACCCGCATGCTAGACCCCTGAAATTCCCCAAAATATTTTGGCCACGAAAAATTCATCCTACACCCCTGAAAATTCAGAAAATGTTGGCAGCACAAAAAAAGGCCTTAAAATACATATTAGGCCTCCAAAAATGTAGAAGACTTTGGAGGCCCAAAAAGGGGTTTACAGGCATGCTAGACCCCCTAAAGTCCAGAAAATGTTGGTGGCCCAAAAACTGTGTCAGAGAGCTCTGAATGTCCCAAAAACGTTTGCAGCCTGAAAAGGGCATTAACCCACATCCTAAACCCCTGAAATTCCCAAAAACATTTTTGGCCCGAAAAATGCATCCTACATCCCTGAAAGTTCAGAAAATGTTGGCAGCCCCAAAAAGGCCTTAACATGCATCTTATTCCTGCAAAAATCTTGATAGCTTTGGAGGCCCAAAAAAGGGGTTTACATCCTAGACCCCATAAAGTACAGAAAATGTTGGTGACTCGAAAACAGTGTCAGAGAGCTCTGAATGTCCCAAAAATGTTTGCAGCCTGAAAAGGGCATTAATCCGCATCCTGGCCCCCTCAAATTCCCCAAAATATTTTTGGCCCAAAAAATGCATCCTACATCCCTGAAGTTCAGAAAATGTTGGCAGCACAAAACAGGCCTTAAAATACATATTAGGCCTGCAAAAATGTAGAAAACTTTGGAGGCCCAAAAAAGGGGTTTACAGGCATCCTAGACCCCCTAAAGTCCAGAAAATGTTGGCGGCCCAAAAACTGTGTGAGAGAGCTCTGAATGTCCCAAAAACATTTGCAGTCTGAAAAGGGCATTAACCCGCATGCTAGACCCCTGAAATTCCCCAAAATATTTTGGCCACGAAAAATTCATCATACACCCCTGAAAATTCAGAAAATGTTGGCAGCACAAAAAAAGGCCTTAAAATACATATTAGGCCTTCAAAAATGTAGAAAACTTTGGAGGCCCAAAAAAGGGGTTTACAGGCATCCTAGACCCCCTAAAGTCCAGAAAATGTTGGTGGCCAAAAACTGTGTCAGAGAGCTCTGAATGTCCCAAAAACATTTGCAATCTGAAAAGGGCATTAACCCGCATGCTAGACCCCTGAAATTTCCCAAAATATTTTGGCCACAAAAAATTCATCCTAGACCCCTGAAAATTGAGAAAATGTTGGCAGCACAAAAAAGGCCTTAAAATACATATTAGGCCTCCAAAAATGTAGAAAACTTTGGAGGCCCAAAAAAGGGGTTTACAGGCATCCTAGACCCCCTAAAGTCCAGAAAATGTTTGTAGGCCAAAAACTGTGTCAGAGAGCTCTGAATGTCCCAAAAACATTTGCAGCCTGAAAAGGGCATTAACCCACATCCTAAACCCCTGAAATTCCCAAAAACATTTTTGGCCCGAAAAATGAATCCTACACCCCTTAAAGTTCAGAAAATGTTGGCAGCCCCAAAAAAGCCTTAAAATGCATCTTATTCCTGCAAAAATCTTGATAACTTTGGAGGCCCAAAAAAGGGGTTTACATCCTAGACCCCATAAAGTCCAGAAAATGTTGGTGACCTGAAAACAGTGTCAGAGAGCTCTGAATGTCGCAAAAATATTTGCAGCCTGAAAAGGGCATTAATCCGCATCCTGGCCCCCTGAAATTCCCCAAAATATTTTTGGCCCAGAAAATGCATCCTACATCCCTGAAGTTCAGAAAATGTTGGCAGCACAAAACAGGCCTTAAAATACATATTAGGCCTGCAAAAATGTAGAAGACTTTGGAGGCCCAAAAAAGGGGTTTACAGGCATCCTAGACCCCCTAAAGTCCAGAAAATGTTGGTGGCCCAAAAACTGTGTCAGAGAGCTCTGAATGTCCCAAAAACATTTGCAGTCTGAAAAGGGCATTAACCCGCATGCTAGACCCCTGAAATTTCCCAAAATATTTTGGCCACGAAAAATTCATCCTACACCCCTGAAAATTCAGAAAATATTGGCAGCACAAAAAAGGCCTTAAAATACATATTAGGCCTCCAAAAATGTAGAAAACGTTGGAGGCCCAAAAAAGGGGTTTACAGGCATCCTAGACCCCCTAAAGTCCAGAAAATGTTGGTAGGCCAAAAACTGTGTCAGAGAGCTCTGAATGTCCCAAAAACGTTTGCAGCCTGAAAAGGGCATTAACCCACATCCTAAACCCCTGAAATTCCCAAAAACATTTTTGGCCCGAAAAATGCATCCTACACCCCTGAAAGTTCAGAAAATGTTGGCAGCCCCAAAAAGGCCTTAAAATGCATCTTATTTCTGCAATAATCTTGATAACTTTGGAGGCCCAAAAAAGGGGTTTACAGACATCCTAGACCCCTGAAAGTCCAGAAAATGTTGGTGAACCGAAAACAGTGTCAGAGAGCTCTGAATGTCCCAAAAACATTTGCAGCCTGAAAAGGGCATTAACCCACATCCTAGCCCCCTGAAATTCCCCAAAATATTTTTGGCCCGAAAAATGCATCCTACATCCTTGAAGTTCAGAACATGTTGGCAGCCCAAAAAAGGCCTTAAAATGGATCTTATTCCTGTAAATATCTTGATAACTTTGGAGGCCCAAAAAAGGGGTTTACATCCTAGACCCCATAAAGTCCAGAAAATGTTGGTGACCTGAAAACAGTGTCAGAGAGCTCTGAATGTCGCAAAAATATTTGCAGCCTGAAAAGGGCATTAATCCGCATCCTGGCCCCCTGAAATTCCCCAAAATATTTTTGGCCCAAAAAATGCATCCTACATCCCTGAAGTTCAGAAAATGTTGGCAGCACAAAACAGGCCTTAAAATACATATTAGGCCTGCAAAAATGTAGAAGACTTTGGAGGCCCAAAAAAGGGGTTTACAGGCATCCTAGACCCCCTAAAGTCCAGAAAATGTTAGCGGCCCAAAAACTGTGTGAGAGAGCTCTGAATGTCCAAAAAACATTTGCAGTCTCAAAAGGGCATTAACCCGCATGCTAGACCCCTGAAATTCCCCAAAATATTTTGGCCACAAAAAATTCATCCTACACCCCTGAAAATTCAGAAAATGTTGGCAGCACAAAAAAAGGCCTTAAAATACATATTAGGCCTCCAAAAATGTAGAAGACTTTGGAGGCCCAAAAAGGGGTTTACAGGCATCCTAGACCCCCTAAAGTCCAGAAAATGTTGGTGGCCCAAAAACTGTGTCAGAGAGCTCTGAATGTCCCAAAAACGTTTGCAGCCTGAAAAGGGCATTAACCCACATCCTAAACCCCTGAAATTCCCAAAAACATTTTTGGCCCGAAAAATGCATCCTACACCCCTGAAAGTTCAGAAAATGTTGGCAGCCCCAAAAAGGCCTTAACATGCATCTTTTTCCTGCAAAAATCTTGAAAACTTTGGAGGCCCAAAAAAGGGGTTTACATCCTAGACCCCATAAAGTACAGAAAATGTTGGTGACTCGAAAACAGTGTCAGAGAGCTCTGAATGTCCCAAAAATGTTTGCAGCCTGAAAAGGGCATTAATCCGCATCCTGGCCCCCTCAAATTCCCCAAAATATTTTTGGCCCAAAAAATGCATCCTACATCCCTGAAGTTCAGAAAATGTTGGCAGCACAAAACAGGCCTTAAAATACATATTAGGCCTGCAAAAATGTAGAAAACTTTGGAGGCCCAAAAAAGGGGTTTACAGGCATCCTAGACCCCCTAAAGTCCAGAAAATGTTGGCGGCCCAAAAACTGTGTGAGAGAGCTCTGAATGTCCCAAAAACATTTGCAGTCTGAAAAGGGCATTAACCCGCATGCTAGACCCCTGAAATTCCCCAAAATATTTTGGCCACGAAAAATTCATCCTACACCCCTGAAAATTCAGAAAATGTTGGCAGCACAAAAAAGGCCTTAAAATACATATTAGGCCTGCAAAAATGTAGAAACCTTTGGAGGCCCAAAAAAGGGGTTTACAGGCATCCTAGACCCCCTAAAGTCCAGAAAATGTTGGTGGCCCAAAAACTGTGTCAGAGAGCTCTGAATGTCCCAAAAACGTTTGCAGCCTGAAAAGGGCATTAACCCACATCCTAAACCCCTGAAATTCCCAAAAACATTTTTGGCCCGAAAAAGGCATCCTACACCCCTGAAAGTTCAGAAAATGTTGGCAGCCCCAAAAAGGCCTTAACATGCATCTTATTCCTGCAAAAATCTTGAAAACTTTGGAGGCCCAAAAAAGGGGTTTACATCCTAGACCCCATAAAGTACAGAAAATGTTGGTGACTCGAAAACAGTGTCAGAGAGCTCTGAATGTCCCAAAAATGTTTGCAGCCTGAAAAGGGCATTAATCCGCATCCTGGCCCCCTCAAATTCCCCAAAATATTTTTGGCCCAAAAAATGCATCCTACATCCATGAAGTTCAGAAAATGTTGGCAGCACAAAACAGGCCTTAAAATACATATTAGGCCTGCAAAAATGTAGAAAACTTTGGAGGCCCAAAAAAGGGGTTTACAGGCATCCTAGACCCCCTAAAGTCCAGAAAATGTTGGCGGCCCAAAAACTGTGTGAGAGAGCTCTGAATGTCCCAAAAACATGTGCAGTCTGAAAAGGGCATTAACCCGCATGCTAGACCCCTGAAATTCCCCAAAATATTTTGGCCACGAAAAATTCATCCTACACCCCTGAAAATTCAGAAAATGTTGGCAGCACAAAAAAAGGCCTTAAAATACATATTAGGCCTGCAAAAATGTAGAAAACTTTGGAGGCCCAAAAAAGGGGTTTACAGGCCTCCTAGACCCCCTAAAGTCCAGAAAATGTTGGCGGCCCAAAAACGGTGTCAGAGAGCTCTGAATGTCCCAAAACATGTGCAGTCTGAAAAGGGCATTAACCCGCATACTAGACCCCTGAAATTTCCCAAAATATTTTGGCCACAAAAAATTCATCCTACACCCCTAAAAATTCAGAAAATGTTGGCAGCACAAAAAAGGCCTTAAAATACATATTAGGCCTCCAAAAATGTAGAAAACTTTGGAGGCCCAAAAAAGGGGTTTACAGGCATCCTAGACCCCCTAAAGTCCAGAAAATGTTGGTAGGCCAAAAACTGTGTCAGAGAGCTCTGAATGTCCCAAAAACGTTTGCAGCCTGAAAAGGGCATTAACCCACATCCTAAACCCCTGAAATTCCCAAAAACATTTTTGGCCCGAAAAATGCATCCTACATCCCTGAAAGTTCAGAAAATGTTGGCAGCCCCAAAAAGGCCTTAACATGCATCTTATTCCTGCAAAAATCTTGATAGCTTTGGAGGCCCAAAAAAGGGGTTTACATCCTAGACCCCATAAAGTACAGAAAATGTTGGTGACTCGAAAACAGTGTCAGAGAGCTCTGAATGTCCCAAAAATGTTTGCAGCCTGAAAAGGGCATTAATCCGCATCCTGGCCCCCTGAAATTCCCCAAAATATTTTTGGCCCAAAAAATGCATCCTACATCCCTGAAGTTCATAAAATGTTGGCAGCACAAAACAGGCCTTAAAATATATATTAGGCCTGCAAAAATGTAGAAGACTTTGGAGGCCCTAAAAGGGGTTTACAGGCATCCTAGACCCCCTAAAGTCCAGAAAATGTTGGTGGCCAAAAACTGTGTCAGAGAGCTCTGAATGTCCCAAAAACATTTGCAGTCTGAAAAGGGCATTAACCCGCATGCTAGACCCCTGAAATTTCCCAAAATATTTTGGCCACGAAAAATTCATCCTACACCCCTGAAAATTCAGAAAATATTGGCAGCACAAAAAAGGCCTTAAAATACATATTAGGCCTCCAAAAATGTAGAAGACTTTGGAGGCCCAAAAAGGGGTTTACAGGCATCCTAGACCCCCTAAAGTCCAGAAAATGTTGGTAGGCCAAAAACTGTGTCAGAGAGCTCTGAATGTCCCAAAAACGTTTGCAGCCTGAAAAGGGCATTAACCCACATCCCAAACCCCTGAAATTCCCAAAAACATTTTTGGCCCGAAAAATGCATCCTACACCCCTGAAAGTTCAGAAAATGTTGGCAGCCCCAAAAAGGCCTTAAAATGCATCTTATTTCTGCAATAATCTTGATAACTTTGGAGGCCCAAAAAAGGGGTTTACAGACATCCTAGACCCCTGAAAGTCCAGAAAATGTTGGTGACCCGAAAACAGTGTCAGAGAGCTCTGAATGTCCCAAAAACATTTGCAGCCTGAAAAGGGCATTAACCCACATCCTAGCCCCCTGAAATTCCCCAAAATATTTTTGGCCCGAAAAATGCATCCTACATCCTTGAAGTTCAAAACATGTTGGCAGCCCAAAAAAGGCCTTAAAATGCATCTTATTCCTGTAAAAATCTTGATAACTTTGGAGGCCCAAAAAAGGGGTTTACATCCTAGACCCCATAAAGTCCAGAAAATGTTGGTGACCTGAAAACAGTGTCAGAGAGCTCTGAATGTCGCAAAAATATTTGCAGCCTGAAAAGGGCATTAATCCGCATCCTGGCCCCCTGAAATTCCTCAAAATATTTTTGGCCCAAAAAATGCATCCTACATCCCTGAAGTTCAGAAAATGTTGGCAGCACAAAACAGGCCTTAAAATACATATTAGGCCTGCAAAAATGTCGAAGACTTTGGAGGCCCAAAAAAGGGGTTTACAGGCATCCAAGACCCCCTAAAGTCCAGAAAATGTTGGTGGCCCAAAAACTGTGTCAGAGAGCTCTGAATGTCCCAAAAACGTTTGCAGCCTGAAAAGGGCATTAACCCACATCCTAAACCCCTGAAATTCCCAAAAACATTTTTGGCCCGAAAAATGCATCCTACATCCCTGAAAGTTCAGAAAATGTTGGCAGCCCCAAAAAGGCCTTAACATGCATCTTATTCCTGCAAAAATCTTGATAGCTTTGGAGGCCCAAAAAAGGGGTTTACATCCTAGACCCCATAAAGTACAGAAAATGTTGGTGACTCGAAAACAGTGTCAGAGAGCTCTGAATGTCCCAAAAATGTTTGCAGCCTGAAAAGGGCATTAATCCGCATCCTGGCCCCCTCAAATTCCCTTAAATATTTTTGGCCCAAAAAATGCATCCTACATCCCTGAAGTTCAGGAAATGTTGGCAGCACAAAACAGGCCTTAAAATACATATTAGGCCTGCAAAAATGTAGAAAACTTTGGAGGCCCAAAAAAGGGGTTTACAGGCATCCTAGACCCCCTAAAGTCCAGAAAATGTTGGCGGCCCAAAAACTGTGTGAGAGAGCTCTGAATGTCCCAAAAACATTTGCAATCTGAAAAGGGCATTAACCCGCATGCTAGACCCCTGAAATTCCCCAAAATATTTTGGCCACGAAAAATTCATCCTACACCCCTGAAAATTCAGAAAATGTTGGCAGCACAAAAAAGGCCTTAAAATACATATTAGGCCTCCAAAAATGTAGAAAACTTTGGAGGCCCAAAAAAGGGGTTTACAGGCATCCTAGACCCCCTAAAGTCCAGAAAATGTTGGCGGCCCAAAAACGGTGTCAGAGAGCTCTGAATGTCCCAAAACATTTGCAGTCTGAAAAGAGCATTAACCCGCATACTAGACCCCTGAAATTCCCCCAAATATTTTGGCCATGAAAAAGTCATCCTACACCCCTGAAAATTCAGAAAATGTTGGCAACACAAAAAAGGCCTTAAAATACATATTAGGCCTCCAAAAATGTAGAAAACTTTGGAGGCCCAAAAAAGGGGTTTACAGGCCTCCTAGACCCCCTAAAGTCCAGAAAATGTTGGTAGGCCAAAAACTGTGTCAGAGAGCTCTGAATGTCCCAAAACTGTTTGCAGCCTGAAAAGGGCATTAACCCACATCCTAAACCCCTGAAATTCCCAAAAAAATTGTGGCCCGAAAAATGAATCCTACACCCCTTAAAGTTCAGAAAATGTTGGCAGCCCCAAAAAGGCCTTAAAATGCATCTTATTCCTGCAAAAATCTTGATAACTTTGGAGGCCCAAAAAGGGGTTTACATCCTAGACCCCTGAAAGTCCAGAAAATGTTGGTGACCCGAAAACAGTGTCAGAGAGCTCTGAATGTCCCAAAAACATTTGCAGCCTGAAAAGGGCATTAATCCGCATCCTGGCCCCCTGAAATTCCCCAAAATATTTTTGGCCCAAAAAATGCATCCTACATCCCTGAAGTTCAGAAAATGTTGGCAGCACAAAACAGGCCTTAAAATATATATTAGGCCTGCAAAAATGTAGAAGACTTTGGAGGCCCAAAAAGGGGTTTACAGGCATCCTAGACCCCCTAAAGTCCAGAAAATGTTGGTGGCCAAAAACTGTGTCGGAGAGCTCTGAATGTCCCAAAAACATTTGCAATCTGAAAAGGGCTTTAACCCGCATGCTAGACCCCTGAAATTTCCCAAAATATTTTGGCCACAAAAAATTCATCCTAGACCCCTGAAAATTGAGAAAATGTTGGCAGCACAAAAAAGGCCTTAAAATACATATTAGGCCTCTAAAAATGTAGAAAACTTTGGAGGCCCAAAAAAGGGGTTTACAGACATCCTAGACCCCTGAAAGTCCAGAAAATGTTGGTGAACCGAAAACAGTGTCAGAGAGCTCTGAATGTCCCAAAAACATTTGCAGCCTGAAAAGGGCATTAACCCACATCCTAGGCCCCTGAAATTCCCCAAAATATTTTTGGCCCGAAAAATGCATCCTACATCCTTGAAGTTCAGAACATGTTGGCAGCCCAAAAAAGGCCTTAAAATGCATCTTATTCCTGTAAAAATCTTGATAACTTTGGGGGCCCAAAAAAGGGGTTTACATCCTAGACCCCATAAAGTCCAGAAAATGTTGGTGACCTGAAAACAGTGTCAGAGAGCTCTGAATGTCGCAAAAATATTTGCAGCCTGAAAAGGGCATTAATCCGCATCCTGGCCCCCTGAAATTCCCCAAAAAAATCTTTGGCCCAAAAAATGCATCCTACATCCCTGAAGTTCAGAAAATGTTGGCAGCACAAAACAGGCCTTAAAATACATATTAGGCCTGCAAAAATGTAGAAGACTTTGGAGGCCCAAAAAAGGGGTTTACAGGCATCCTAGACCCCCTAAAGTCCAGAAAATGTTAGCGGCCCAAAAACTGTGTGAGAGAGCTCTGAATGTCCAAAAAACATTTGCAGTCTGAAAAGGGCATTAACCCGCATGCTAGACCCCTGAAATTCCCCAAAATATTTTGGCCACAAAAAATTCATCCTACACCCCTGAAAATTCAGAAAATGTTGGCAGCACAAAAAAAGGCCTTAAAATACATATTAGGCCTCCAAAAATGTAGAAGACTTTGGAGGCCCAAAAAGGGGTTTACAGGCATCCTAGACCCCCTAAAGTCCAGAAAATGTTGGTGGCCCAAAAACTGTGTCAGAGAGCTCTGAATGTCCCAAAAACGTTTGCAGCCTGAAAAGGGCATTAACCCACATCCTAAACCCCTGAAATTCCCAAAAACATTTTTGGCCCGAAAAATGCATCCTACACCCCTGAAAGTTCAGAAAATGTTGGCAGCCCCAAAAAGGCCTTAACATGCATCTTTTTCCTGCAAAAATCTTGAAAACTTTGGAGGCCCAAAAAAGGGGTTTACATCCTAGACCCCATAAAGTACAGAAAATGTTGGTGACTCGAAAACAGTGTCAGAGAGCTCTGAATGTCCCAAAAATGTTTGCAGCCTGAAAAGGGCATTAATCCGCATCCTGGCCCCCTCAAATTCCCCAAAATATTTTTGGCCCAAAAATGCATCCTACATCCCTGAAGTTCAGAAAATGTTGGCAGCACAAAACAGGCCTTAAAATACATATTAGGCCTGCAAAAATGTAGAAAACTTTGGAGGCCCAAAAAAGGGGTTTACAGGCATCCTAGACCCCCTAAAGTCCAGAAAATATTGGCGGCCCAAAAACGGTATCAGAGAGCTCTGAATGTCCCAAAACGTTTGCAGTCTGAAAAGGGCATTAACCCGCATACTAGACCCCTGAAATTCCCCAAAATATTTTGGCCATGAAAAATTCATCCTACACCCCTGAAAATTCAGAAAATGTTGGCAACACAAAAAAAGGCCTTAAAATACATATTAGGCCTCCAAAAATGTAGAAAACTTTGGAGGCCCAAAAAAGGGGTTTACAGGCCTCCTAGACCCCCTAAAGTCCAGAAAATGTTGGTAGGCCAAAAACTGTGTCAGAGGGCACTGAATGTCCCAAAAACGTTTGCAGCCTGAAAAGGGCATTAACCCACATCCTAAACCCCTGAAATTCTCAAAAAAATGTTGGCCCGAAAAATGAATCCTACACCCCTTAAAGTTCAGAAAATGTTGGCAGCCCCAAAGAGGCCTTAAAATGCATCTTATTCCTGCAAAAATCTTGATAACTTTGGAGGCCCAAAAAGGGGTTTACATGCTAGACCCCATAAAGTCCAGAAAATGTTGGTGACCTGAAAACAGTGCCAGAGAGCTCTGAATGTCCCAAAAATATTTGCAGCCTGAAAAGGGCATTAATCCGCATCCTGGCTCCCTGAAATTCCCCAAAATATTTTTGGCCCAAAAAATGCATCCTACATCCCTGAAGTTCAGAAAATGTTGGCAGCACAAAACAGGCCTTAAAATATATATTAGGCCTGCAAAAATGTAGAAGACTTTGGAGGCCCAAAAAGGGGTTTACAGGCATCCTAGACCCCCTAAAGTCCAGAAAATGTTGGTGGCCAAAAACTGTGTCAGAGAGCTCTGGATGTCCCAAAAACATTTGCAGTCTGAAAAGGGCATTAACCCGCATGCTAGACCCCTGAAATTCCCCAAAATATTTTGGCCACGAAAAATTCATCCTACACCCCTGAAAATTCAGAAAATGTTGGCAGCACAAAAAAAGGCCTTAAAATACATATTAGGCCTCCAAAAATGTAGAAGACTTTGGAGGCCCAAAAAGGGGTTTACAGGCATCCTAGACCCCCTAAAGTCCAGAAAATGTTGGTGGCCCAAAAACTGTGTCAGAGAGCTCTGAATGTCCCAAAAACGTTTGCAGCCTGAAAAGGGCATTAACCCACATCCTAAACCCCTGAAATTCCCAAAAACATTTTTGGCCCGAAAAATGCATCCTACATCCCTGAAAGTTCAGAAAATGTTGGCAGCCCCAAAAAGGCCTTAACATGCATCTTATTCCTGCAAAAATCTTGATAGCTTTGGAGGCCCAAAAAAGGGGTTTACATCCTAGACCCCATAAAGTACAGAAAATGTTGGTGACTCGAAAACAGTGTCAGAGAGCTCTGAATGTCCCAAAAATGTTTGCAGCCTGAAAAGGGCATTAATCCGCATCCTGGCCCCCTCAAATTCCCCAAAATATTTTTGGCCCAAAAAATGCATCCTACATCCCTGAAGTTCAGAAAATGTTGGCAGCACAAAACAGGCCTTAAAATACATATTAGGCCTGCAAAAATGTAGAAAACTTTGGAGGCCCAAAAAAGGGGTTTACAGGCATCCTAGACCCCCTAAAGTCCAGAAAATGTTGGCGGCCCAAAAACTGTGTGAGAGAGCTCTGAATGTCCCAAAAACATTTGCAGTCTGAAAAGGGCATTAACCCGCATGCTAGACCCCTGAAATTCCCCAAAATATTTTGGCCACGAAAAATTCATCATACACCCCTGAAAATTCAGAAAATGTTGGCAGCACAAAAAAAGGCCTTAAAATACATATTAGGCCTTCAAAAATGTAGAAAACTTTGGAGGCCCAAAAAAGGGGTTTACAGGCATCCTAGACCCCCTAAAGTCCAGAAAATGTTGGTGGCCAAAAACTGTGTCAGAGAGCTCTGAATGTCCCAAAAACATTTGCAATCTGAAAAGGGCATTAACCCGCATGCTAGACCCCTGAAATTTCCCAAAATATTTTGGCCACAAAAAATTCATCCTAGACCCCTGAAAATTGAGAAAATGTTGGCAGCACAAAAAAGGCCTTAAAATACATATTAGGCCTCCAAAAATGTAGAAAACTTTGGAGGCCCAAAAAAGGGGTTTACAGGCATCCTAGACCCCCTAAAGTCCAGAAAATGTTTGTAGGCCAAAAACTGTGTCAGAGAGCTCTGAATGTCCCAAAAACATTTGCAGCCTGAAAAGGGCATTAACCCACATCCTAAACCCCTGAAATTCCCAAAAACATTTTTGGCCCGAAAAATGAATCCTACACCCCTTAAAGTTCAGAAAATGTTGGCAGCCCCAAAAAAGCCTTAAAATGCATCTTATTCCTGCAAAAATCTTGATAACTTTGGAGGCCCAAAAAAGGGGTTTACATCCTAGACCCCATAAAGTCCAGAAAATGTTGGTGACCTGAAAACAGTGTCAGAGAGCTCTGAATGTCGCAAAAATATTTGCAGCCTGAAAAGGGCATTAATCCGCATCCTGGCCCCCTGAAATTCCCCAAAATATTTTTGGCCCAGAAAATGCATCCTACATCCCTGAAGTTCAGAAAATGTTGGCAGCACAAAACAGGCCTTAAGATACATATTAGGCCTGCAAAAATGTAGAAGACTTTGGAGGCCCAAAAAAGGGGTTTACAGGCATCCTAGACCCCCTAAAGTCCAGAAAATGTTGGTGGCCCAAAAACTGTGTCAGAGAGCTCTGAATGTCCCAAAAACATTTGCAGTCTGAAAAGGGCATTAACCCGCATGCTAGACCCCTGAAATTTCCCAAAATATTTTGGCCACGAAAAATTCATCCTACACCCCTGAAAATTCAGAAAATATTGGCAGCACAAAAAAGGCCTTAAAATACATATTAGGCCTCCAAAAATGTAGAAAACGTTGGAGGCCCAAAAAAGGGGTTTACAGGCATCCTAGACCCCCTAAAGTCCAGAAAATGTTGGTAGGCCAAAAACTGTGTCAGAGAGCTCTGAATGTCCCAAAAACGTTTGCAGCCTGAAAAGGGCATTAACCCACATCCTAAACCCCTGAAATTCCCAAAAACATTTTTGGCCCGAAAAATGCATCCTACACCCCTGAAAGTTCAGAAAATGTTGGCAGCCCCAAAAAGGCCTTAAAATGCATCTTATTTCTGCAATAATCTTGATAACTTTGGAGGCCCAAAAAAGGGGTTTACAGACATCCTAGACCCCTGAAAGTCCAGAAAATGTTGGTGAACCGAAAACAGTGTCAGAGAGCTCTGAATGTCCCAAAAACATTTGCAGCCTGAAAAGGGCATTAACCCACATCCTAGCCCCCTGAAATTCCCCAAAATATTTTTGGCCCGAAAAATGCATCCTACATCCTTGAAGTTCAGAACATGTTGGCAGCCCAAAAAAGGCCTTAAAATGGATCTTATTCCTGTAAATATCTTGATAACTTTGGAGGCCCAAAAAAGGGGTTTACATCCTAGACCCCATAAAGTCCAGAAAATGTTGGTGACCTGAAAACAGTGTCAGAGAGCTCTGAATGTCGCAAAAATATTTGCAGCCTGAAAAGGGCATTAATCCGCATCCTGGCCCCCTGAAATTCCCCAAAATATTTTTGGCCCAAAAAATGCATCCTACATCCCTGAAGTTCAGAAAATGTTGGCAGCACAAAACAGGCCTTAAAATACATATTAGGCCTGCAAAAATGTAGAAGACTTTGGAGGCCCAAAAAAGGGGTTTACAGGCATCCTAGACCCCCTAAAGTCCAGAAAATGTTAGCGGCCCAAAAACTGTGTGAGAGAGCTCTGAATGTCCAAAAAACATTTGCAGTCTCAAAAGGGCATTAACCCGCATGCTAGACCCCTGAAATTCCCCAAAATATTTTGGCCACAAAAAATTCATCCTACACCCCTGAAAATTCAGAAAATGTTGGCAGCACAAAAAAAGGCCTTAAAATACATATTAGGCCTCCAAAAATGTAGAAGACTTTGGAGGCCCAAAAAGGGGTTTACAGGCATCCTAGACCCCCTAAAGTCCAGAAAATGTTGGTGGCCCAAAAACTGTGTCAGAGAGCTCTGAATGTCCCAAAAACGTTTGCAGCCTGAAAAGGGCATTAACCCACATCCTAAACCCCTGAAATTCCCAAAAACATTTTTGGCCCGAAAAATGCATCCTACACCCCTGAAAGTTCAGAAAATGTTGGCAGCCCCAAAAAGGCCTTAACATGCATCTTTTTCCTGCAAAAATCTTGAAAACTTTGGAGGCCCAAAAAAGGGGTTTACATCCTAGACCCCATAAAGTACAGAAAATGTTGGTGACTCGAAAACAGTGTCAGAGAGCTCTGAATGTCCCAAAAATGTTTGCAGCCTGAAAAGGGCATTAATCCGCATCCTGGCCCCCTCAAATTCCCCAAAATATTTTTGGCCCAAAAAATGCATCCTACATCCCTGAAGTTCAGAAAATGTTGGCAGCACAAAACAGGCCTTAAAATACATATTAGGCCTGCAAAAATGTAGAAAACTTTGGAGGCCCAAAAAAGGGGTTTACAGGCATCCTAGACCCCCTAAAGTCCAGAAAATGTTGGCGGCCCAAAAACTGTGTGAGAGAGCTCTGAATGTCCCAAAAACATTTGCAGTCTGAAAAGGGCATTAACCCGCATGCTAGACCCCTGAAATTCCCCAAAATATTTTGGCCACGAAAAATTCATCCTACACCCCTGAAAATTCAGAAAATGTTGGCAGCACAAAAAAGGCCTTAAAATACATATTAGGCCTGCAAAAATGTAGAAACCTTTGGAGGCCCAAAAAAGGGGTTTACAGGCATCCTAGACCCCCTAAAGTCCAGAAAATGTTGGTGGCCCAAAAACTGTGTCAGAGAGCTCTGAATGTCCCAAAAACGTTTGCAGCCTGAAAAGGGCATTAACCCACATCCTAAACCCCTGAAATTCCCAAAAACATTTTTGGCCCGAAAAAGGCATCCTACACCCCTGAAAGTTCAGAAAATGTTGGCAGCCCCAAAAAGGCCTTAACATGCATCTTATTCCTGCAAAAATCTTGAAAACTTTGGAGGCCCAAAAAAGGGGTTTACATCCTAGACCCCATAAAGTACAGAAAATGTTGGTGACTCGAAAACAGTGTCAGAGAGCTCTGAATGTCCCAAAAATGTTTGCAGCCTGAAAAGGGCATTAATCCGCATCCTGGCCCCCTCAAATTCCCCAAAATATTTTTGGCCCAAAAAATGCATCCTACATCCATGAAGTTCAGAAAATGTTGGCAGCACAAAACAGGCCTTAAAATACATATTAGGCCTGCAAAAATGTAGAAAACTTTGGAGGCCCAAAAAAGGGGTTTACAGGCATCCTAGACCCCCTAAAGTCCAGAAAATGTTGGCGGCCCAAAAACTGTGTGAGAGAGCTCTGAATGTCCCAAAAACATGTGCAGTCTGAAAAGGGCATTAACCCGCATGCTAGACCCCTGAAATTCCCCAAAATATTTTGGCCACGAAAAATTCATCCTACACCCCTGAAAATTCAGAAAATGTTGGCAGCACAAAAAAAGGCCTTAAAATACATATTAGGCCTGCAAAAATGTAGAAAACTTTGGAGGCCCAAAAAAGGGGTTTACAGGCCTCCTAGACCCCCTAAAGTCCAGAAAATGTTGGCGGCCCAAAAACGGTGTCAGAGAGCTCTGAATGTCCCAAAACATGTGCAGTCTGAAAAGGGCATTAACCCGCATACTAGACCCCTGAAATTTCCCAAAATATTTTGGCCACAAAAAATTCATCCTACACCCCTAAAAATTCAGAAAATGTTGGCAGCACAAAAAAGGCCTTAAAATACATATTAGGCCTCCAAAAATGTAGAAAACTTTGGAGGCCCAAAAAAGGGGTTTACAGGCATCCTAGACCCCCTAAAGTCCAGAAAATGTTGGTAGGCCAAAAACTGTGTCAGAGAGCTCTGAATGTCCCAAAAACGTTTGCAGCCTGAAAAGGGCATTAACCCACATCCTAAACCCCTGAAATTCCCAAAAACATTTTTGGCCCGAAAAATGCATCCTACACCCCTGAAAGTTCAGAAAATGTTGGCAGCCCCAAAAAGGCCTTAAAATGCATCTTATTTCTGCAATAATCTTGATAACTTTGGAGGCCCAAAAAAGGGGTTTACAGACATCCTAGACCCCTGAAAGTCCAGAAAATGTTGGTGACCCGAAAACAGTGTCAGAGAGCTCTGAATGTCCCAAAAACATTTGCAGCCTGAAAAGGGCATTAACCCACATCCTAGCCCCCTGAAATTCCCCAAAATATTTTTGGCCCGAAAAATGCATCCTACATCCTTGAAGTTCAGAACATGTTGGCAGCCCAAAAAAAGCCTTAAAATGCATCTTATTCCTGTAAAAATCTTGATAACTTTGGAGGCCCAAAAAAGGGGTTTACATCCTAGACCCCATAAAGTCCAGAAAATGTTGGTGACCTGAAAACAGTGTCAGAGAGCTCTGAATGTCGCAAAAATATTTGCAGCCTGAAAAGGGCATTAATCCGCATCCTGGCCCCCTGAAATTCCCCAAAATATTTTTGGCCCAAAAAATGCATCCTACATCCCTGAAGTTCAGAAAATGTTGGCAGCACAAAACAGGCCTTAAAATACATATTAGGCCTGCAAAAATGTAGAAGACTTTGGAGGCCCAAAAAAGGGGTTTACAGGCATCCTAGACCCCCTAAAGTCCAGAAAATGTTAGCGCCCCAAAAACTGTGTGAGAGAGCTCTGAATGTCCAAAAAACATTTGCAGTCTGAAAAGGGCATTAACCCGCATGCTAGACCCCTGAAATTCCCCAAAATATTTTGGCCACGAAAAATTCATCCTACACCCCTGAAAATTCAGAAAATGTTGGCAGCACAAAAAAAGTCCTTAAAATACATATTAGGCCTCCAAAAATGTAGAAGACTTTGGAGGCCCAAAAAGGGGTTTACAGGCATCCTAGACCCCCTAAAGTCCAGAAAATGTTGGTGGCCCAAAAACTGTGTCAGAGAGCTCTGAATGTCCCAAAAACGTTTGCAGCCTGAAAAGGGCATTAACCCACATCCTAAACCCCTGAAATTCCCAAAAACATTTTTGGCCTGAAAAATACATCCTACACCCCTGAAAGTTCAGAAAATGTTGGCAGCCCCAAAAAGGCCTTAACATGCATCTTATTCCTGCAAAAATCTTGAAAACTTTGGAGGCCCAAAAAAGGGGTTTACATCCTAGACTCCATAAAGTACAGAAAATGTTGGTGACTCGAAAACAGTGTCCGAGAGCTCTGAATGTCCCAAAAATGTTTGCAGCCTGAAAAGGGCATTAATCCGCATCCTGGCCCCCTCAAATTCCCCAAAATATTTTTGGCCCAAAAAATGCATCCTACATCCATGAAGTTCAGAAAATGTTGGCAGCACAAAACAGGCCTTAAAATACATATTAGGCCTGCAAAAATGTAGAAAACTTTGGAGGCCCAAAAAAGGGGTTTACAGGCATCCTAGACCCCCTAAAGTCCAGAAAATGTTGGCGGCCCAAAAACTGTGTGAGAGAGCTCTGAATGTCCCAAAAACATTTGCAGTCTGAAAAGGGCATTAACCCGCATGCTAGACCCCTGAAATTCCCCAAAATATTTTGGCCAGGAAAAATTCATCCTACACCCCTGAAAATTCAGAAAATGTTGGCAGCACAAAAAAAGGCCTTAAAATACATATTAGGCCTGCAAAAATGTAGAAAACTTTGGAGGCCCAAAAAAGGGGTTTACAGGCATCCTAGACCCCCTAAAGTCCAGAAAATGTTGGCGGCCCAAAAACGGTGTCAGAGAGCTCTGAATGTCCCAAAACATTTGCAGTCTAAAAAAAGGGCATTAACCCGCATACTAGACCCCTGAAATTTCCCAAAATATTTTGGCCACAAAAAATTCATCCTACACCCCTGAAAATTCAGAAAATGTTGGCAGCACAAAAAAGGCCTTAAATACATATTAGGCCTCCAAAAATGTAGAAAACTTTGGAGGCCCAAAAAAGGGGTTTACAGGCATCCTAGACCCCCTAAAGTCCAGAAAATGTTGGTAGGCCAAAAACTGTGTCAGAGAGCTCTGAATGTCCCAAAAACGTTTGCAGCCTGAAAAGGGCATTAACCCACATCCTAAACCCCTGAAATTCCCAAAAACATTTTTGGCCCGAAAAATGCATCCTACACCCCTGAAAGTTCAGAAAATGTTGGCAGCCCCAAAAAGGCCTTAAAATGCATCTTATTTCTGCAATAATCTTGATAACTTTGGAGGCCCAAAAAAGGGGTTTACAGACATCCTAGACCCCTGAAAGTCCAGAAAATGTTGGTGACCCGAAAACAGTGTCAGAGAGCTCTGAATGTCCCAAAAACATTTGCAGCCTGAAAAGGGCATTAACCCACATCCTAGCCCCCTGAAATTCCCCAAAATATTTTTGGCCCGAAAAATGCATCCTACATCCTTGAAGTTCAGAACATGTTGGCAGCACAAAAAAGGCCTTAAAATGCATCTTATTCCTGTAAAAATCTTGATAACTTTGGAGGCCCAAAAAAGGGGTTTACATCCTAGACCCCATAAAGTCCAGAAAATGTTGGTGACCTGAAAACACTGTCAGAGAGCTCTGAATGTCCCAAAAATATTTGCAGCCTGAAAAGGCCATTAATCCGCATCCTGGCCCCCTGAAATTCCCCAAAATATTTTTGGCCCGAAAAATACATCCTACATCCCTGAAGTTCAGAAAATGTTGGCAGCACAAAACAGGCCTTAAAATACATATTAGGCCAATGTAGAAAACTTTGGAGGCCCAAAAAAGGGGTTTACAGGCATCCTAGACCCCCTAAAGTCCAGAAAATGTTGGTAGGCCAAAAACTGTGTCAGAGAGCTCTGAATGTCCCAAAAACGTTTGCAGCCTGAAAAGGGCATTAACCCACATCCTAAACCCCTGAAATTCCCAAAAACATTTTTGGCCCGAAAAATGCATCCTACACCCCTGAAAGTTCAGAAAATGTTGGCAGCCCCAAAAAGGCCTTAAAATGCATATTAGGCCTGCAAAAATGTAGAAAACTTTGGAGGCCCAAAAAAGGGGTTTACAGGCATCCTAGACCCACTAAACTCCACAAAATGTTGGTGGCCCAAAAACTGTGTCAGAGACCTCTGAATGGCCCAAAAACGCTTGCAGCCTGAAAAGGGCATTAACCCGCATCCTAGACCCCTGAAATTCCTAAAAACATTTATGTCCCGAAAAATGCATCCTACACCCCTTAAAGTTCAGAAAATGTTGGCAGCCCAAAAATTGCCTTAAAATGCATCTGATTCGTGCAATAATCTTTAAATCTTTGGAGGCCCAAAAAAGAGGTTTGCAGGCATCCTAGACCCCATAAAGTCCAGAAAATCTTGGTGGCCCATAAACTGTATCAGAGAGCTCTGAATGTCCCAAAAACATTTGCAGTCTGAAAAGGGCATTAACCCACATGCTAGACCCCTGAAATTCCCCAAAATATTTTGGCCACAAAAAATTCATCCTACACCCCTGAAAATACAGAAAATGTTGGCAGCACAAAAAAGGCCTTAAAATACATATTAGGCCTCCAAAAATGTAGAAAACTTTGGAGGCCCAAAAAAGGGGTTTACAGGCATCCTAGACCCCCTAAAGTCCAGAAAATGTTGGCGGCCCAAAAACGGTGTCAGAGAGCTCTGAATGTCCCAAAACATTTGCAGTCTGAAAAGGGCATTAACCCGCATACTAGACCCCTGAAATTCCCCAAAATATTTTGGCCATGAAAAATTCATCCTACACCCCTGAAAATTCAGAAAATGTTGGCAACACAAAAAAGGCCTTAAAATACATATTAGGCCTCCAAAAATGTAGAAAACTTTGGAGGCCCAAAAAAGGGGTTTACAGGCCTCCTAGACCCCCTAAAGTCCAGAAAATGTTGGTAGGCCAAAAACTGTGTCAGAGAGCTCTGAATGTCCCAAAACTGTTTGCAGCCTGAAAAGGGCATTAACCCACATCCTAAACCCCTGAAATTCCCAAAAAAATTGTGGCCCGAAAAATGAATCCTACACCCCTTAAAGTTCAGAAAATGTTGGCAGCCCCAAAAAGGCCTTAAAATGCATCTTATTCCTGCAAAAATCTTGATAACTTTGGAGGCCCAAAAAGGGGTTTACATCCTAGACCCCTGAAAGTCCAGAAAATGTTGGTGACCCGAAAACAGTGTCAGAGAGCTCTGAATGTCCCAAAAACATTTGCAGCCTGAAAAGGGCATTAATCCGCATCCTGGCCCCCTGAAATTCCCCAAAATATTTTTGGCCCAAAAAATGCATCCTACATCCCTGAAGTTCAGAAAATGTTGGCAGCACAAAACAGGCCTTAAAATATATATTAGGCCTGCAAAAATGTAGAAGACTTTGGAGGCCCAAAAAGGGGTTTACAGGCATCCTAGACCCCCTAAAGTCCAGAAAATGTTGGTGGCCAAAAACTGTGTCAGAGAGCTCTGAATGTCCCAAAAACATTTGCAATCTGAAAAGGGCATTAACCCGCATGCTAGACCCCTGAAATTTCCCAAAATATTTTGGCCACAAAAAATTCATCCTAGACCCCTGAAAATTGAGAAAATGTTGGCAGCACAAAAAAGGCCTTAAAATACATATTAGGCCTCCAAAAATGTAGAAAACTTTGGAGGCCCAAAAAAGGGGTTTACAGGCATCCTAGACCCCCTAAAGTCCAGAAAATGTTGGTAGGCCAAAAACTGTGTCAGAGAGCTCTGAATGTCCCAAAAACATTTGCAGCCTGAAAAGGGCATTAACCCACATCCTAAACCCCTGAAATTCCCAAAAACATTTTTGGCCCGAAAAATGAATCCTACACCCCTTAAAGTTCAGAAAATGTTGGCAGCCCCAAAAAGGCCTTAAAATGCATCTTATTCCTGCAAAAATCTTGATAACTTTGGAGGCCCAAAAAGGGGTTTACATCCTAGACCCCTGAAAGTCCAGAAAATGTTGGTGACCCGAAAACAGTGTCAGAGAGCTCTAAATGTCCCAAAAACATTTGCAGCCTGAAAAGGGCATTAATCCGCATCCTGGCCCCCTGAAATTCCCCAAAATATTTTTGGCCCAGAAAATGCATCCTACATCCCTGAAGTTCAGAAAATGTTGGCAGCACAAAACAGGCCTTAAAATATATATTAGGCCTGCAAAAATGTAGAAGACTTTGGAGGCCCAAAAAGGGGCTTACAGGCATCCTAGACCCCCTAAAGTCCAGAAAATGTTGGTGGCCAAAAACTGTGTCAGAGAGCTCTGAATGTCCCAAAAACATTTGCAGCCTGAAAAGGGCATTAACCCACATCCTAGCCCCCTGAAATTCCCCAAAATATTTTTGGCCCGAAAAATGCATCCTACATCCTTGAAGTTCAGAACATGTTGGCAGCCCAAAAAAGGCCTTAAAATGCATCTTATTCCTGTAAAAATCTTGATAACTTTGGAGGCCCAAAAAAGGGGTTTACATCCTAGACCCCATAAAGTCCAGAAAATGTTGGTGACCTGAAAACAGTGTCAGAGAGCTCTGAATGTCGCAAAAATTTTTGCAGCCTGAAAAGGGCATTAATCCGCATCCTGCCCCCCTGAAATTCCCCAAAATATTTTTGCCCCAAAAAATGCATCCTACATCCCTGAAGTTCAGAAAATGTTGGCAGCACAAAACAGGCCTTAAAATACATATTAGGCCTGCAAAAATGTAGAAGACTTTGGAGGCCCAAAAAAGGGGTTTACAGGCATCCTAGACCCCCTAAAGTCCAGAAAATGTTAGCGGTCCAAAAACTGTGTGAGAGAGCTCTGAATGTCCAAAAAACATTTGCAGTCTGAAAAGGGCATTAACCCGCATGCTCGACCCCTGAAATTCCCCAAAATATTTTGGCCACGAAAAATTCATCCTACACCCCTGAAAATTCAGAAAATGTTGGCAGCACAAAAAAAGGCCTTAAAATACATATTAGGCCTCCAAAAATGTAGAAGACTTTGGAGGCCCAAAAAGGGGTTTACAGGCATCCTAGACCCCCTAAAGTCCAGAAAATGTTGGTGGCCCAAAAACTGTGTCAGAGAGCTCTGAATGTCCCAAAAACGTTTGCAGCCTGAAAAGGGCATTAACCCACATCCTAAACCCCTGAAATTCCCAAAAACATTTTTGGCCCGAAAAATGCATCCTACACCCCTGAAAGTTCAGAAAATGTTGGCAGCCCCAAAAAGGCCTTAACATGCATCTTATTCCTGCAAAAATCTTGAAAACTTTGGAGGCCCAAAAAAGGGGTTTACATCCTAGACCCCATAAAGTACAGAAAATGTTGGTGACTCGAAAACAGTGTCAGAGAGCTCTGAATGTCCCAAAAATGTTTGCAGCCTGAAAAGGGCATTAATCCGCATCCTGGCCCCCTCAAATTCCCCAAAATATTTTTGGCCCAAAAAATGCATCCTACATCCATGAAGTTCAGAAAATGTTGGCAGCACAAAACAGGCCTTAAAATACATATTAGGCCTGCAAAAATGTAGAAAACTTTGGAGGCCCAAAAAAGGGGTTTACAGGCATCCTAGACCCCCTAAAGTCCAGAAAATGTTGGCGGCCCAAAAACTGTGTGAGAGAGCTCTGAATGTCCCAAAAACATTTGCAGTCTGAAAAGGGCATTAACCCGCATGCTAGACCCCTGAAATTCCCCAAAATATTTTGGCCACGAAAAATTCATCCTACACCCCTGAAAATTCAGAAAATGTTGGCAGCACAAAAAAAGGCCTTAAAATACATATTAGGCCTGCAAAAATGTAGAAAACTTTGGAGGCCCAAAAAAGGGGTTTACAGGCATCCTAGACCCCCTAAAGTCCAGAAAATGTTGGCGGCCCAAAAACGGTGTCAGAGAGCTCTGAATGTCCCAAAACATTTGCAGTCTGAAAAGGGCATTAACCCGCATACTAGACCCCTGAAATTTCCCAAAATATTTTGGCCACAAAAAATTCATCCTACACCCCTGAAAATTCAGAAAATGTTGGCAGCACAAAAAAGGCCTTAAAATACATATTAGGCCTCCAAAAATGTAGAAAACTTTGGAGGCCCAAAAAAGGGGTTTACAGGCATCCTAGACCCCCTAAAGTCCAGAAAATGTTGGTAGGCCAAAAACTGTGTCAGAGAGCTCTGAATGTCCCAAAAACATTTGCAGCCTGAAAAGGGCATTAACCCACATCCTAAACCCCTGAAATTCCCAAAAACATTTTTGGCCCGAAAAATGAATGCTACACCCCTTAAAGTTCAGAAAATGTTGGCAGCCCCAAAAAGGTCTTAAAATGCATCTTATTTCTTCAATAATCTTGATAACTTTGGAGGCCCAAAAAAGGGGTTTACAGACATCCTAGACCCCTGAAAGTCCAGAAAATGTTGGTGACCCGAAAACAGTGTCAGAGAGCTCTGAATGTCCCAAAAACATTTGCAGCCTGAAAAGGGCATTAACCCACATCCTAGCCCCCTGAAATTCCCCAAAATATTTTTGGCCCGAAAAATGCATCCTACATCCTTGAAGTTCAGAACATGTTGGCAGCCCAAAAAAGGCCTTAAAATGCATCTTATTCCTGTAAAAATATTGATAACTTTGGAGGCCCAAAAAAGGGGTTTACATCCTAGACCCCATAAAGTCCAGAAAATGTTGGTGACCTGAAAACAGTGTCAGAGAGCTCTGAATGTCGCAAAAATATTTGCAGCCTGAAAAGGGCATTAATCCGCATCCTGGCCCCCTGAAATTCCCCAAAATATTTTTGGCCCAAAAAATGCATCCTACATCCCTGAAGTGCAGAAAATGTTGGCAGCACAAAACAGGCCTTAAAATACATATTAGGCCTGCAAAAATGTAGAAGACTTTGGAGGCCCAAAAAAGGGGTTTACAGGCATCCTAGACCCCCTAAAGTCCAGAAAATGTTGGTAGGCCAAAAACTGTGTCAGAGAGCTCTGAATGTCCCAAAAACGTGTGCAGCCTGAAAAGGGCATTAACCCACATCCTAAACCCCTGAAATTCCCAAAAACATTTTTGGCCCGAAAAATGCATCCTACACCCCTGAAAGTTCAGAAAATGTTGGCAGCCCCAAAAAGGCCTTAAAATGCATCTTATTCCTGCAAAAATCTTGATTACTTTGGAGGCCCAAAAAGGGGTTTACATCCTAGACCCCATAAAGTCCAGAAAATGTTGGTGACCCGAAAACAGTGTCAGAGAGCTCTGAATGTCCCAAAAATGTTTGCAGTCTGAAAAGGGCATTAATCCGCATCCTGGCCCCCTGAAATTCCCCAAAATATTTTTGGCCCAAAAAATGCATCCTACATCCCTGAAGTTCAGAAAATGTTGGCAGCACAAAACAGGCCTTAAAATACATATTAGGCCTGCAAAAATGTAGAAAACTTTGGAGGCCCAAAAAAGGGGTTTACAGGCATCCTAGACCCCCTAAAGTCCAGAAAATGTTGGTAGGCCCAAAAACTGTGTCAGAGAGCTCTGAATGTCCCAAAACATTTGCAGTCTGAAAAGGGCATTAAGCCGCATGCTAGACCCCTGAAATTCCCCAAAATATTTTGGCCACGAAAAATTCATCCTACACCCCTGAAAATTCAGAAAATGTTGGCAGCACAAAAAAGGCCTTAAAATACATATTAGGCCTCCAAAAATGTAGAAAACTTTGGAGGCCCAAAAAAGGGGTTTACAGGCATCCTAGACCACATAAAGTCCAGAAAATGTTGGTGGCCCAAAAACTGTGTCAGAGAGCTCTGAATGGCACAAAAACGCTTGCAGCCTCAAAACGGCATTAACCCGCATCCTAGACCCCTGAAATTCCTAAAAACATTTATGGCCCGAAAAATGCATCCTACACCCCTTAAAGTTCAGAAACTGTTGGCAGCCCAAAAAATGCCTTAAAATGCATCTTATTCCTGCAATAATCTTTAAAACTTTGGAGGCCCAAAAAAGGGGTTTGCAGGCATCCTAGACCCCATAAAGTCCAGAAAATGTTGGTGACCCGAAAACAGTGTCAGAGAGCTCTGAATGTCCCAAAAATATTTGCAGCCTGAAAAGGGCATTAATCCGCATCCTGGCCCCCTGAAATTCCCCAAAATATTTTTGGCCCAAAAAATCCATCCTACATCCCTGAAGTTCAGAAAATGTTGGCAGCACAAAACAGGCCTTAAAATACATATTAGGCCTGCAAAAATCTAGAAAACTTTGGAGGCCCAAAAAAGGGGTTTACAGGCATCCTAGACCCCCTAAAGTCCAGAAAATGTTGGCGGCCCAAAAACTGTGTCAGAGAGCTCTGAATGTCCCAAAAACATTTGCAGTCTGAAAAGGGCATTAACCGGCATGCTAGACCCCTGAAATTTCCCAAAATATTTTGGCCATGAAAAATTCATCCTACACCCCTGAAAATTCAGAAAATGTTGGCAGCACAAAAAAGGCCTTAAAATACATATTAGGCCTCCAAAAATGTAGAAAACTTTGGAGGCCCAAAAAAGGGGTTTGCAGGCATCCTAGACCCCATAAAGTCCAGAAAATGTTGGTAGGCCAAAAACTGTGTCAGATAGCTCTGAATGTCCCAAAAACGTGTGCAGCCTGAAAAGGGCATTAACCCACATCCTAAACCCCTGAAATTCCCAAAAACATTTTTGGCCCAAAAAATGCATCCTACACCCCTGAAAGTTCAGAAAATGTTGGCAGCCCCAAAAAGGCCTTAAAATGCATCTTATTCCTGCAAAAATCTTGATAACTTTGGAGGCCCAAAAAGGGGTTTACATCCTAGACCCCATAAAGTCCAGAAAATGTTGGTGACCCGAAAACAGTGTCAGAGAGCTCTGAATGTCCCAAAAATGTTTGCAGCCTGAAAAGGGCATTAATCCGCATCCTGGCCCCCTGAAATTCCCCAAAATATTTTTGGCCCAAAAAATGCATCCTACATCCCTGTAGTTCAGAAAATGTTGGCAGCACAAAACAGGCCTTAAAATACATATTAGGCCTGCAAAAATGTAGAAAACTTTGGAGGCCCAAAAAAGGGGTTTACAGGCATCCTAGACCCCCTAAAGTCCAGAAAATGTTGGTAGGCCCAAAAACTGTGTCAGAGAGCTCTGAATGTCCCAAAAACATTTGCAGTCTGAAAAGGGCATTAAGCCACATCCGAAACCCCTGAAATTCCCAAAAACATTTTTGGCCCGAAAAATGCATCCTACACCCCTGAAAGTTCAGAAAATGTTGGCAGCCCCAAAAAGGCCTTAAAATGCATCTTATTCCTGCAAAAATCTTGATAACTTTGGAGGCCCAAAAAAGGGGTTTACATCCTAGACCCCATAAAGTCCAGAAAATGTTGGTGACCCGAAAACAGTGTCAGAGAGCTCTGAATGTCCCAAAAATATTTGCAGCCTGAAAAGGGCATTAATCCGCATCCTGGCCCCCTGAAATTCCCCAAAATATTTTTGGCCCAAAAAATGCAACCTATATCCCTGAAGTTCAGAAAATGTTGGCAGCACAAAACAGGCCTTAAAATACATATTAGGCCTGCAAAAATGTAGAAAACTTTGGAGGCCCAAAAAAGGGGTTTACAGGCATCCTAGACCCACTAAAGTCCAGAAAATGTTGGCGGCCCAAAAACTGTGTCAGAGAGCTCTGAATGGCCCAAAAACGTTTGCAGTCTGAAAAATGGCATTAACCCGCATGCTAGACCCCTGAAATTCCCTAAAATATTTTGGCCACGAAAAATTTATCCTACACCCCTGAAAATTCAGAAAATGTTGGCAGCACAAAAAAAGCCTTAAAATACATATTAGGCCTCCAAAAATGTAGAAAACTTTGGAGGCCCAAAAAAGGGGTTTACAGGCATCCTAGACCCCCTAAAGTCCAGAAAATGTTGGTAGGCCAAAAACTGTGTCAGAGAGCTCTGAATGGCCCAAAAACGCTTGCAGCCTGAAAAGGGCATTAACCCGCATCCTAAACCCCTGAAATTCCCAAAAACATTTTTGGCCCTAAAAATGCATCCTACACCCCTGAAAGTTCAGAAAATGTTGACAGCCCCAAAAAGGCCTTAAAATGCATCTTATTCCTGCAATAATCTTTAAAACTTTGGAGGCCCAAAAAAGGGGCTTACAGGCATACTAGACCCCCTAAAGTCCAGAAAATGTTGGTGGCCCATAAACTGTATCAGAGAGCTCTGAATTTCCCAAAACCATTTGCAGTCTGAAAAGGGCATTAACCCGTATGCTAGACCCCTGAAATTCCCCAAAATATTTTGGGCATGGAAAATGCATCCCACACCCCTGAAAGTTTAGAAAATGTTGGCAGCGCAAAAAAGGCCTTAAAATACATATTAGGCCGCCAAAAATGTAGAAAACTTTGGAGGCCCAAAAAAGGGGTTTACGGGCATCCTAGACCCACTAAAGTCCAGAAAATGTTGGCGGCCCAAAAACTGTGTCAGAGAGCTCTGAATGGCCCAAAAACGCTTGCAGCCTGAAAAGGGCATTAACCCGCATCCTAGACCCCTGAAATTCCTAAAAACATTTATGGCCCGAAAAATGCATCCTACACCCCTTAAAGTTCAGAAAATGTTGGCAGCCCAAAAAATGCCTTAAAATGCATCTTATTCCTGCAATAATCTTTAAAACTTTGGAGGCCCAAAAAAGGGGTTTGCAGGCATGCTAGACCCCATAAAGTCCAGAAAATGTTGGTGGCCCATAAACTGTGTCAGAGAGCTCTGAATGTCCCAAAAACATTTGCAGTCTGAAAAGGGCATTAACCCGCATGCTAGACCCCTGAAATTTCCCAAAATATTTTGGCCACGAAAAATTCATCCTACACCGCTGAAAATTCAGAAAATATTGGCAGCACAAAAAAGGCCTTAAAATACATATTAGGCCCCAAAAAATGTAGAAAACTTTGGAGGCCCAAAAAAGGGGTTTACAGTCATCCTAGACCCCCTAAAGTCCAGAAAATGTTGGTAGGCCAAAAACTGTGTCAGATAGCTCTGAATGTCCCAAAAACGTGTGCAGCCTGAAAAGGGCATTAACCCACATCCTAAACCCCTGAAATTCCCAAAAACATTTTTGGCCCAAAAAATGCATCCTACACCCCTGAAAGTTCAGAAAATGTTGGCAGCCCCAAAAAGGCCTTAAAATGCATCTTATTCCTGCAAAAATCTTGATAACTTTGGAGGCCCAAAAAGGGGTTTACATCCTAGACCCCATAAAGTCCAGAAAATGTTGGTGACCCGAAAACAGTGTCAGAGAGCTCTGAATGTCCCAAAAATGTTTGCAGCCTGAAAAGGGCATTAATCCGCATCCTGGCCCCCTGAAATTCCCCAAAATATTTTTGGCCCAAAAAATGCATCCTACATCCCTGTAGTTCAGAAAATGTTGGCAGCACAAAACAGGCCTTAAAATACATATTAGGCCTGCAAAAATGTAGAAAACTTTGGAGGCCCAAAAAAGGGGTTTACAGGCATCCTAGACCCCCTAAAGTCCAGAAAATGTTGGTAGGCCCAAAAACTGTGTCAGAGAACTCTGAATGTCCCAAAAACATTTGCAGTCTGAAAAGGGCATTAAGCCGCATGCTAGACCCCTGAAATTCCCCAAAATATTTTGGCCACGAAAAATTCATCCTACACCCCTGAAAATTCAGAAAATGTTGGCAGCACAAAAAAGGCCTTAAAATACATATTAGGCCTCCAAAAATGTAGAAAACTTTGGAGGCCCAAAAAAGGGGTTTACAGGCATCCTAGACCACATAAAGTCCAGAAAATGTTGGCGGCCCAAAAACTGTGTCAGAGAGCTCTGAATGTCCCAAAAACATTTGCAGTCTGAAAAGGGCATTAACCGGCATGCTAGACCCCTGAAATTTCCCAAAATATTTTGGCCATGAAAAATTCATCCTACACCCCTGAAAATTCAGAAAATGTTGGCAGCACAAAAAAGGCCTTAAAATACATATTAGGCCTCCAAAAATGTAGAAAACTTTGGAGGCCCAAAAAAGGGGTTTACAGGCATCCTAGACCCCCTAAAGTCCAGAAAATGTTGGTAGGCCAAAAACTGTGTCAGAGAGCTCTGAATGTCCCAAAAACAATTGCAGCCTGAAAAGGGCATTAACCCACATCCTAAACCCCTGAAATTCCCAAAAATATTTTTGGCCCGAAAAATGCATCCTACACCCCTGAAAGTTCAGAAAATGTTGGCAGCCCCAAAAAGGCCTTAAAATGCATCTTATTCCTGCAAAAATCTTTAAAACTTTGGAGGCCCAAAAAAGGGGTTTACATCCTAGACCCCATAAAGTCCAGAAAATGTTGGTGACCTGAAAACACTGTCAGAGAGCTCTGAATGTCCCAAAAATATTTGCAGCCTGAAAAGGCCATTAATCCGCATCCTGGCCCCCTGAAATTCCCCAAAATATTTTTGGCCCGAAAAATACATCCTAAATCCCTGAAGTTCAGAAAATGTTGGCAGCACAAAACAGGCCTTAAAATGCATCTTATTCCTGCAAAAATCTTGATAACTTTGGAGGCCCAAAAAAGGGGTTTACATCCTAGACCCCATAAAGTCCAGAACATGTTGGTGACCCGAATACAGTGTCAGAGAGCTCTGAATGTCCCAAAAATATTTGCAGCCTGAAAAGGGCATTAATCCGCATCCTGGCGACCTGAAATTCCCCAAAATATTTTTGGCCCGAAAAATGCATCCTACATCCCTGAAGTTCAGAAAATGTTGGCAGCCCAAAAAATGCCTTAAAATGCATCTTATTCCTGCAATAATCTTTAAAACTTTGGAGGCCCAGAAAAGGGGCTTACAGGCATACTAGACCCCCTAAAGTCCAGAAAATGTTGGTGGCCCATAAACTGTATCAGAGAGCTCTGAATTTCCCAAAACCATTTGCAGTCTGAAAAGGGCATTAACCCGTATGCTAGACCCCTGAAATTCCCCAAAATATTTTGGGCATGGAAAATGCATCCCACACCCCTGAAAGTTTAGAAAATGTTGGCAGCGCAAAAAAGGCCTTAAAATACATATTAGGCCGCCAAAAATGTAGAAAACTTTGGAGGCCCAAAAAAGGGGTTTACGGGCATCCTAGACCCACTAAAGTCCAGAAAATGTTGGCGGCCCAAAAACTGTGTCAGAGAGCTCTGAATGGCCCAAAAACGCTTGCAGCCTGAAAAGGGCATTAACCCGCATCCTAGACCGCTGAAATTCCTAAAAACATTTATGGCCCGAAAAATGCATCCTACACCCCTGAAAGTTCAGAAAATGTTGGCAGCACCAAAAAGGCCTTAAAATGCATCTTATTCCTGCAAAAATCTTGATAACTTTGGAGGCCCAAAAAGGGGTTTACATCCTAGACCCCATAAAGTCCAGAAAATGTTGGTGACCCGAAAACAGTGTCAGAGAGCTCTGAATGTCCCAAAAATGTTTGCAGCCTGAAAAGGGCATTAATCCGCATCCTGGCCCCCTGAAATTCCCCAAAATATTTTTGGCCCAAAAAATGCATCCTACATCCCTGAAGTTCAGAAAATGTTGGCAGCACAAAACATGCCTTAAAATACATATTAGGCCTGCAAAAATGTAGACAACTTTGGAGGCCCAAAAAAGGGGTTTACAGGCATCCTAGTCCCCCTAAAGTCCAGAAAATGTTGGTAGGCCCAAAAACTGTGCAAGAGAGCTCTGAATGTCCCAAATACATTTGCAGTCTGAAAAGGGCATTAAGCCGCATGCTAGACCCCTGAAATTCCCCAAAATATTTTGGCCACGAAAAGTTCATCCTACACCCCTGAAAATTCAGAAAATGTTGGCAGCACAAAAAAGGCCTTAAAATACATATTAGGCCTCCAAAAATGTAGAAAACTTTGGAGGCCCAAAAAAGGGGTTTACAGGCATCCTAGACCACATAAAGTCCAGAAAATGTTGGTGGCCCAAAAACTGTGTCAGAGAGCTCTGAATGGCACAAAAACGCGTGCAGCCTCAAAACGGGATTAACCCGCATCCTAGACCCCTGAAATTCCTAAAAACATTTATGGCCCGAAAAAATGCATCCTACACCCCTTAAAGTTCAGAAACTGTTGGCAGCACAAAAAAGGCCTTAAAATACATATTAGGCCTCCAAAAATGTAGAAAACTTTGGAGGCCCAAAAAAGGGGTTTACAGGCATCCTAGACCCCATAAAGTCCAGAAAATGTTGGTGACCCGAAAACAGTGTCAGAGAGCTCTGAATGTCCCAAAAATATTTGCAGCCTCAAAACGGCATTAACCCGCATCCTAGACCCCTGAAATTCCTAAAAACATTTATGGCCCGAAAAAATGCATCCTACACCCCTTAAAGTTCAGAAACTGTTGGCAGCACAAAAAACACCTTAAAATACATATTAGGCCTGCAAAAATGTAGAAAACTTTGGAGGCCCAAAAAAGGGGTTTACAGGCATCCTAGACCCACTAAAGTCCAGAATATGTTGGCGGCCCAAAAACTGCGTCAGAGAGCTCTGAATGTCCCAAAAACATTTGCAGTGTGAAAAGGGCATTAACCGGCATGCTAGACCCCTGAAATTTCCCAAAATATTTTGGCCATGAAAAATTCATCCTACACCCCTGAAAATTCAGAAAATGTTGGCAGCACAAAAAAGGCCTTAAAATACATATTAGGCCTCCAAAAATGTAGAAAACTTTGGAGGCCCAAAAAAGGGGTTTACAGGCATCCTAGACCCCCTAAAGTCCAGAAAATGTTGTTAGGCCAAAAACTGTGTCAGAGAGCTCTGAATGTCCCAAAAACGATTGCAGCCTGAAAAGGGCATTAACCCACATCCTAAACCCCTGAAATTCCCAAAAACATTTTTGGCCCGAAAAATGCATCCTACACCCCTGAAAGTTCAGAAAATGTTGGCAGCCCCAAAAAGGCCTTAAAATGCATCTTATTCCTGCAAAAATCGATAAAACTTTGGAGGCCCAAAAAAGGGGTTTACATCCTAGACCCCATAAAGTCCAGAAAATGTTGGTGACCTGAAAACACTGTCAGAGAGCTCTGAATGTCCCAAAAATATTTGCAGCCTGAAAAGGCCATTAATCCGCATCCTGGCCCCCTGAAATTCCCCAAAATATTTTTGGCCCGAAAAATACATCCTACATCCATGAAGTTCAGAAAATGTTGGCAGCACAAAACAGGCCTTAAAATACATATTAGGCCAATGTAGAAAACTTTGGAGGCCCAAAAAAGGGGTTTACAGGCATCCTAGACCCCCTAAAGTCCAGAAAATGTTGGTAGGCCAAAAACTGTGTCAGAGAGCTCTGAATGTCCCAAAAACGTTTGCAGCCTGAAAAGGGCATTAACCCACATCCTAAACCCCTGAAATTCCCAAAAACATTTTTGGCCCGAAAAATGCATCCTACACCCCTGAAAGTTCAGAAAATGTTGGCAGCCCCAAAAAGGCCTTAAAATGCATATTAGGCCTGCAAAAATGTAGAAAACTTTGGAGGCCCAAAAAAGGGGTTTACAGGCATCCTAGACCCACTAAACTCCACAAAATGTTGGTGGCCCAAAAACTGTGTCAGAGACCTCTGAATGGCCCAAAAACGCTTGCAGCCTGAAAAGGGCATTAACCCGCATCCTAGACCCCTGAAATTCCTAAAAACATTTATGTCCCGAAAAATGCATCCTACACCCCTTAAAGTTCAGAAAATGTTGGCAGCCCAAAAATTGCCTTAAAATGCATCTGATTCGTGCAATAATCTTTAAATCTTTGGAGGCCCAAAAAAGAGGTTTGCAGGCATCCTAGACCCCATAAAGTCCAGAAAATCTTGGTGGCCCATAAACTGTATCAGAGAGCTCTGAATGTCCCAAAAACATTTGCAGTCTGAAAAGGGCATTAACCCACATGCTAGACCCCTGAAATTCCCCAAAATATTTTGGCCACAAAAAATTCATCCTACACCCCTGAAAATACAGAAAATGTTGGCAGCACAAAAAAGGCCTTAAAATACATATTAGGCCTGCAAAAATGTAGAAAACTTTGGAGGCCCAAAAAAGGGGTTTACAGGCATCCTAGACCCCCTAAAGTCCAGAAAATGTCGGTGGCCCATAAACTGTCTCAGAGTGCTCTGAATGTCCCAAAAACATTTGCAGTCTGAAAAGGGCATTAACCCGCATTCTAGACCCCTGAAATTCCTAAAAACATTTATGGCCCGAAAAATGCATCCTACACCCCTGAAAATTCAGAAAATGTTGGCAGCCCAAAAAAAGCCCTTAAAATGCATCTTAATCCTGCAAAAATCTTGATAACTTTGGAGGCCCATAAAAGGGGTTTACATCCTAGACCCCATAAAGTCCAGAAAATGTTGGTGACCCGAAAACAGTGTCAGAGAGCTCTGAATGTCCCAAAAATATTTGCAGCCTGAAAAGGGCATTAATCCGCATCCTGGCCCCCTGAAATTCCCCAAAATATTTTTGGCCCAAAAAAGCAACCTATATCCCTGAAGTTCAGAAAATGTTGGCAGCACAAAACAGGCCTTAAAATACATATTAGGCTTGCAAAAATGTAGAAAACTTTGGAGGCCCAAAAAAGGGGTTTACAGGCATCCTAGACCCACTAAAGTCCAGAAAATGTTGGCGGCCCAAAAACTGTGTCAGAGAGCTCTGAATGTCCCAGAAACATTTGCAGTCTGAAAAATGGCATTAACCTGCATGCTAGACCCCTGAAATACCCCAAAATATTTTGGCCACGAAAAATTCACCCTACACCCCTGAAAATTCAGAAAATGTTGGCAGCACAAAAAAAGGCCTTAAAATATATATTAGGCCTCCAAAAATGTAGAAAACTTTGGAGGCCCAAAAAAGGGGTTTACAGACATCCTAGACCCCCTAAAGTCCAGAAAATGTTGGTGGCCCAAAAACTGTGTCAGAGAGCTCTGAATGGCCCAAAAACGTTTGCAGCCTGAAAAGGGCATTAACCCACATCCTAAACCCCTGAAATTCCCAAAAACATTTTTGGCCCGAAAAATGCATCCTACATCCCTGAAAGTTCAGAAAATGTTGGCAGCCCCAAAAAGGCCTTAACATGCATCTTATTCCTGCAAAAATCTTGATAGCTTTGGAGGCCCAAAAACGGGGTTTACATCCTAGACCCCATAAAGTACAGAAAATGTTGGTGACTCGAAAACAGTGTCAGAGAGCTCTGAATGTCCCAAAAATGTTTGCAGCCTGAAAAGGGCATTAATCCGCATCCTGGCCCCCTCAAATTCCCCAAAATATTTTTGGCCCAAAGAATGCATCCTACATCCCTGAAGTTCAGAAAATGTTGGCAGCCCAAAAAATGCCTTAAAATGCATCTTATTCCTGCAATAATCTTTAAAACTTTGGAGGCCCAGAAAAGGGGCTTACAGGCATACTAGACCCCCTAAAGTCCAGAAAATGTTGGTGGCCCATAAACTGTATCAGAGAGCTCTGAATTTCCCAAAACCATTTGCAGTCTGAAAAGGGCATTAACCCGTATGCTAGACCCCTGAAATTCCCCAAAATATTTTGGGCATGGAAAATGCATCCCACACCCCTGAAAGTTTAGAAAATGTTGGCAGCGCAAAAAAGGCCTTAAAATACATATTAGGCCGCCAAAAATGTAGAAAACTTTGGAGGCCCAAAAAAGGGGTTTACGGGCATCCTAGACCCACTAAAGTCCAGAAAATGTTGGCGGCCCAAAAACTGTGTCAGAGAGCTCTGAATGGCCCAAAAACGCTTGCAGCCTGAAAAGGGCATTAACCCGCATCCTAGACCGCTGAAATTCCTAAAAACATTTATGGCCCGAAAAATGCATCCTACACCCCTGAAAGTTCAGAAAATGTTGGCAGCACCAAAAAGGCCTTAAAATGCATCTTATTCCTGCAAAAATCTTGATAACTTTGGAGGCCCAAAAAGGGGTTTACATCCTAGACCCCATAAAGTCCAGAAAATGTTGGTGACCCGAAAACAGTGTCAGAGAGCTCTGAATGTCCCAAAAATGTTTGCAGCCTGAAAAGGGCATTAATCCGCATCCTGGCCCCCTGAAATTCCCCAAAATATTTTTGGCCCAAAAAATGCATCCTACATCCCTGAAGTTCAGAAAATGTTGGTAGGCCCAAAAACTGTGCCAGAGAGCTCTGAATGTCCCAAAAACATTTGCAGTCTGAAAAGGGCATTAAGACGCATGCTAGACCCCTGAAATTCCCCAAAATATTTTGGCGACGAAAAATTCATCCTACACCCCTGAAAATTCAGAAAATGTTGGCAGCACAAAAAAGGCCTTAAAATACATATTAGGCCTCCAAAAATGTAGAAAACTTTGGAGGCCCAAAAAAGGGGTTTACAGGCATCCTAGACCACATAAAGTCCAGAAAATGTTGGTGGCCCAAAAACTGTGTCAGAGAGCTCTGAATGGCACAAAAACGCATGCAGCCTCAAAACGGCATTAACCCGCATCCTAGACCCCTGAAATTCCTAAAAACATTTATGGCCCGAAAAAATGCATCCTACACCCCTTAAAGTTCAGAAACTGTTGGCAGCACAAAAAAGGCCTTAAAATACATATTAGGCCTCCAAAAATGTAGAAAACTTTGGAGGCCCAAAAAAGGGGTTTACAGGCATCCTAGACCCCATAAAGTCCAGAAAATGTTGGTGACCCGAAAACAGTGTCAGAGAGCTCTGAATGTCCCAAAAATATTTGCAGCCTCAAAACGGCATTAACCCGCATCCTAGACCCCTGAAATTCCTAAAAACATTTATGGCCCGAAAAATGCATCCTACACCCCTTAAAGTTCAGAAAATGTTGGCAGCACAAAACAGGCCTTAAAATACATATTAGGCCTGCAAAAATGTAGAAAACTTTGGAGGCCCAAAAAAGGGGTTTACAGGCATCCTAGACCCACTAAAGTCCAGAATATGTTGGCGGCCCAAAAACTGCGTCAGAGAGCTCTGAATGTCCCAAAAACATTTGCAGTGTGAAAAGGGCATTAACCGGCATGCTAGACCCCTGAAATTTCCCAAAATATTTTGGCCATGAAAAATTCATCCTACACCCCTGAAAATTCAGAAAATGTTGGCAGCACAAAAAAGGCCTTAAAATACATATTAGGCCTCCAAAAATGTAGAAAACTTTGGAGGCCCAAAAAAGGGGTTTACAGGCATCCTAGACCCCCTAAAGTCCAGAAAATGTTGTTAGGCCAAAAACTGTGTCAGAGAGCTCTGAATGTCCCAAAAACGATTGCAGCCTGAAAAGGGCATTAACCCACATCCTAAACCCCTGAAATTCCCAAAAACATTTTTGGCCCGAAAAATGCATCCTACACCCCTGAAAGTTCAGAAAATGTTGGCAGCCCCAAAAAGGCCTTAAAATGCATCTTATTCCTGCAAAAATCGATAAAACTTTGGAGGCCCAAAAAAGGGGTTTACATCCTAGACCCCATAAAGTCCAGAAAATGTTGGTGACCTGAAAACACTGTCAGAGAGCTCTGAATGTCCCAAAAATATTTGCAGCCTGAAAAGGCCATTAATCCGCATCCTGGCCCCCTGAAATTCCCCAAAATATTTTTGGCCCGAAAAATACATCCTACATCCCTGAAGTTCAGAAAATGTTGGCAGCACAAAACAGGCCTTAAAATACATATTAGGCCAATGTAGAAAACTTTGGAGGCCCAAAAAAGGGGTTTACAGGCATCCTAGACCCCCTAAAGTCCAGAAAATGTTGGTAGGCCAAAAACTGTGTCAGAGAGCTCTGAATGTCCCAAAAACGTTTGCAGCCTGAAAAGGGCATTAACCCACATCCTAAACCCCTGAAATTCCCAAAAACATTTTTGGCCCGAAAAATGCATCCTACACCCCTGAAAGTTCAGAAAATGTTGGCAGCCCCAAAAAGGCCTTAAAATGCATATTAGGCCTGCAAAAATGTAGAAAACTTTGGAGGCCCAAAAAAGGGGTTTACAGGCATCCTAGACCCACTAAACTCCACAAAATGTTGGTGGCCCAAAAACTGTGTCAGAGACCTCTGAATGGCCCAAAAACGCTTGCAGCCTGAAAAGGGCATTAACCCGCATCCTAGACCCCTGAAATTCCTAAAAACATTTATGTCCCGAAAAATGCATCCTACACCCCTTAAAGTTCAGAAAATGTTGGCAGCCCAAAAATTGCCTTAAAATGCATCTGATTCGTGCAATAATCTTTAAATCTTTGGAGGCCCAAAAAAGAGGTTTGCAGGCATCCTAGACCCCATAAAGTCCAGAAAATCTTGGTGGCCCATAAACTGTATCAGAGAGCTCTGAATGTCCCAAAAACATTTGCAGTCTGAAAAGGGCATTAACCCACATGCTAGACCCCTGAAATTCCCCAAAATATTTTGGCCACAAAAAATTCATCCTACACCCCTGAAAATACAGAAAATGTTGGCAGCACAAAAAAGGCCTTAAAATACATATTAGGCCTCCAAAAATGTAGAAAACTTTGGAGGCCCAAAAAAGGGGTTTACAGGCATCCTAGACCCCCTAAAGTCCAGAAAATGTTGGCGGCCCAAAAACGGTGTCAGAGAGCTCTGAATGTCCCAAAACATTTGCAGTCTGAAAAGGGCATTAACCCGCATACTAGACCCCTGAAATTCCCCAAAATATTTTGGCCATGAAAAATTCATCCTACACCCCTGAAAATTCAGAAAATGTTGGCAACACAAAAAAGGCCTTAAAATACATATTAGGCCTCCAAAAATGTAGAAAACTTTGGAGGCCCAAAAAAGGGGTTTACAGGCCTCCTAGACCCCCTAAAGTCCAGAAAATGTTGGTAGGCCAAAAACTGTGTCAGAGAGCTCTGAATGTCCCAAAACTGTTTGCAGCCTGAAAAGGGCATTAACCCACATCCTAAACCCCTGAAATTCCCAAAAAAATTGTGGCCCGAAAAATGAATCCTACACCCCTTAAAGTTCAGAAAATGTTGGCAGCCCCAAAAAGGCCTTAAAATGCATCTTATTCCTGCAAAAATCTTGATAACTTTGGAGGCCCAAAAAGGGGTTTACATCCTAGACCCCTGAAAGTCCAGAAAATGTTGGTGACCCGAAAACAGTGTCAGAGAGCTCTGAATGTCCCAAAAACATTTGCAGCCTGAAAAGGGCATTAATCCGCATCCTGGCCCCCTGAAATTCCCCAAAATATTTTTGGCCCAAAAAATGCATCCTACATCCCTGAAGTTCAGAAAATGTTGGCAGCACAAAACAGGCCTTAAAATATATATTAGGCCTGCAAAAATGTAGAAGACTTTGGAGGCCCAAAAAGGGGTTTACAGGCATCCTAGACCCCCTAAAGTCCAGAAAATGTTGGTGGCCAAAAACTGTGTCAGAGAGCTCTGAATGTCCCAAAAACATTTGCAATCTGAAAAGGGCATTAACCCGCATGCTAGACCCCTGAAATTTCCCAAAATATTTTGGCCACAAAAAATTCATCCTAGACCCCTGAAAATTGAGAAAATGTTGGCAGCACAAAAAAGGCCTTAAAATACATATTAGGCCTCCAAAAATGTAGAAAACTTTGGAGGCCCAAAAAAGGGGTTTACAGGCATCCTAGACCCCCTAAAGTCCAGAAAATGTTGGTAGGCCAAAAACTGTGTCAGAGAGCTCTGAATGTCCCAAAAACATTTGCAGCCTGAAAAGGGCATTAACCCACATCCTAAACCCCTGAAATTCCCAAAAACATTTTTGGCCCGAAAAATGAATCCTACACCCCTTAAAGTTCAGAAAATGTTGGCAGCCCCAAAAAGGCCTTAAAATGCATCTTATTCCTGCAAAAATCTTGATAACTTTGGAGGCCCAAAAAGGGGTTTACATCCTAGACCCCTGAAAGTCCAGAAAATGTTGGTGACCCGAAAACAGTGTCAGAGAGCTCTGAATGTCCCAAAAACATTTGCAGCCTGAAAAGGGCATTAATCCGCATCCTGGCCCCCTGAAATTCCCCAAAATATTTTTGGCCCAGAAAATGCATCCTACATCCCTGAAGTTCAGAAAATGTTGGCAGCACAAAACAGGCCTTAAAATATATATTAGGCCTGCAAAAATGTAGAAGACTTTGGAGGCCCAAAAAGGGGCTTACAGGCATCCTAGACCCCCTAAAGTCCAGAAAATGTTGGTGGCCAAAAACTGTGTCAGAGAGCTCTGAATGTCCCAAAAACATTTGCAGCCTGAAAAGGGCATTAACCCACATCCTAGCCCCCTGAAATTCCCCAAAATATTTTTAGCCCGAAAAATGCATCCTACATCCTTGAAGTTCAGAACATGTTGGCAGCCCAAAAAAGGCCTTAAAATGCATCTTATTCCTGTAAAAATCTTGATAACTTTGGAGGCCCAAAAAAGGGGTTTACATCCTAGACCCCATAAAGTCCAGAAAATGTTGGTGACCTGAAAACAGTGTCAGAGAGCTCTGAATGTCGCAAAAATTTTTGCAGCCTGAAAAGGGCATTAATCCGCATCCTGCCCCCCTGAAATTCCCCAAAATATTTTTGCCCCAAAAAATGCATCCTACATCCCTGAAGTTCAGAAAATGTTGGCAGCACAAAACAGGCCTTAAAATACATATTAGGCCTGCAAAAATGTAGAAGACTTTGGAGGCCCAAAAAAGGGGTTTACAGGCATCCTAGACCCCCTAAAGTCCAGAAAATGTTAGCGGTCCAAAAACTGTGTGAGAGAGCTCTGAATGTCCAAAAAACATTTGCAGTCTGAAAAGGGCATTAACCCGCATGCTCGACCCCTGAAATTCCCCAAAATATTTTGGCCACGAAAAATTCATCCTACACCCCTGAAAATTCAGAAAATGTTGGCAGCACAAAAAAAGGCCTTAAAATACATATTAGGCCTCCAAAAATGTAGAAGACTTTGGAGGCCCAAAAAGGGGTTTACAGGCATCCTAAACCCCCTAAAGTCCAGAAAATGTTGGTGGCCCAAAAACTGTGTCAGAGAGCTCTGAATGTCCCAAAAACGTTTGCAGCCTGAAAAGGGCATTAACCCACATCCTAAACCCCTGAAATTCCCAAAAACATTTTTGGCCCGAAAAATGCATCCTACACCCCTGAAAGTTCAGAAAATGTTGGCAGCCCCAAAAAGGCCTTAACATGCATCTTATTCCTGCAAAAATCTTGAAAACTTTGGAGGCCCAAAAAAGGGGTTTACATCCTAGACCCCATAAAGTACAGAAAATGTTGGTGACTCGAAAACAGTGTCAGAGAGCTCTGAATGTCCCAAAAATGTTTGCAGCCTGAAAAGGGCATTAATCCGCATCTTGGCCCCCTCAAATTCCCCAAAATATTTTTGGCCCAAAAAATGCATCCTACATCCATGAAGTTCAGAAAATGTTGGCAGCACAAAACAGGCCTTAAAATACATATTAGGCCTGCAAAAATGTAGAAAACTTTGGAGGCCCAAAAAAGGGGTTTACAGGCATCCTAGACCCCCTAAAGTCCAGAAAATGTTGGCGGCCCAAAAACTGTGTGAGAGAGCTCTGAATGTCCCAAAAACATTTGCAGTCTGAAAAGGGCATTAACCCGCATGCTAGACCCCTGAAATTCCCCAAAATATTTTGGCCACGAAAAATTCATCCTACACCCCTGAAAATTCAGAAAATGTTGGCAGCACAAAAAAAGGCCTTAAAATACATATTAGGCCTGCAAAAATGTAGAAAACTTTGGAGGCCCAAAAAAGGGGTTTACAGGCATCCTAGACCCCCTAAAGTCCAGAAAATGTTGGCGGCCCAAAAACGGTGTCAGAGAGCTCTGAATGTCCCAAAACATTTGCAGTCTGAAAAGGGCATTAACCCGCATACTAGACCCCTGAAATTTCCCAAAATATTTTGGCCACAAAAAATTCATCCTACACCCCTGAAAATTCAGAAAATGTTGGCAGCACAAAAAAGGCCTTAAAATACATATTAGGCCTCCAAAAATGTAGAAAACTTTGGAGGCCCAAAAAAGGGGTTTACAGGCATCCTAGACCCCCTAAAGTCCAGAAAATGTTGGTAGGCCAAAAACTGTGTCAGAGAGCTCTGAATGTCCCAAAAACATTTGCAGCCTGAAAAGGGCATTAACCCACATCCTAAACCCCTGAAATTCCCAAAAACATTTTTGGCCCGAAAAATGAATGCTACACCCCTTAAAGTTCAGAAAATGTTGGCAGCCCCAAAAAGGTCTTAAAATGCATCTTATTTCTTCAATAATCTTGATAACTTTGGAGGCCCAAAAAAGGGGTTTACAGACATCCTAGACCCCTGAAAGTCCAGAAAATGTTGGTGACCCGAAAACAGTGTCAGAGAGCTCTGAATGTCCCAAAAACATTTGCAGCCTGAAAAGGGCATTAACCCACATCCTAGCCCCCTGAAATTCCCCAAAATATTTTTGGCCCGAAAAATGCATCCTACATCCTTGAAGTTCAGAACATGTTGGCAGCCCAAAAAAGGCCTTAAAATGCATCTTATTCCTGTAAAAATATTGATAACTTTGGAGGCCCAAAAAAGGGGTTTACATCCTAGACCCCATAAAGTCCAGAAAATGTTGGTGACCTGAAAACAGTGTCAGAGAGCTCTGAATGTCGCAAAAATATTTGCAGCCTGAAAAGGGCATTAATCCGCATCCTGGCCCCCTGAAATTCCCCAAAATATTTTTGGCCCAAAAAATGCATCCTACATCCCTGAAGTGCAGAAAATGTTGGCAGCACAAAACAGGCCTTAAAATACATATTAGGCCTGCAAAAATGTAGAAGACTTTGGAGGCCCAAAAAAGGGGTTTACAGGCATCCTAGACCCCCTAAAGTCCAGAAAATGTTAGCGGCCCAAAAACTGTGTGAGAGAGCTCTGAATGTCCAAAAAACATTTGGAGTCTGAAAAGGGCATTAACCCGCATGCTAGACCCCTGAAATTCCCCAAACACATTTTTGGCCCGAAAAATGCATCCTACATCCCTGAAAGTTCAGAAAATGTTGGCTGCCCCAAAAAGGCCTTAACATGCATCTTATTCCTGCAAAAATCTTGATAGCTTTGGAGGCCCAAAAAAGGGGTTTACATCCTAGACCCCATAAAGTACAGAAAATGTTGGTGACTCGAAAACAGTGTCAGAGAGCTCTGAATGTCCCAAAAATGGTTGCAGCCTGAAAAGGGCATTAATCCGCATCCTGGCCCCCTCAAATTCCCCAAAATATTTTTGGCCCAAAAAATGCATCCTACATCCCTGAAGTTCAGAAAATGTTGGCAGCACAAAACAGGCCTTAAAATACATATTAGGCCTGCAAAAATGTAGAAAACTTTGGAGGCCCAAAAAAGGGGTTTACAGGCATCCTAGACCCCCTAAAGTCCAGAAAATGTTGGCGGCCCAAAAACTGTGTGAGAGAGCTCTGAATGTCCCAAAAACATTTGCAGTCTGAAAAGGGCATTAACCCGCATGCTAGACCCCTGAAATTTCCCAAAATATTTTGGCCACGAAAAATTAATCCTACACCGCTGAAAATTCTGAAAATATTGGCAGCACAAAAAAGGCCTTAAAATACATATTAGGCCTCAAAAAATGTAGAAAACTTTGGCGGCCCAAAAAAGGGGTTTACAGGCATCCTAGACCCCCTAAAGTCCAGAAAATGTTGGTAGGCCAAAAACTGTGTCAGAGAGCTCTGAATGTCCCAAAAACGTGTGCAGCCTGAAAAGGGCATTAACCCACATCCTAAACCCCTGAAATTCCCAAAAACATTTTTGGCCCGAAAAATGCATCCTACACCCCTGAAAGTTCAGAAAATGTTGGCAGCCCCAAAAAGGCCTTAAAATGCATCTTATTCCTGCAAAAATCTTGATTACTTTGGAGGCCCAAAAAGGGGTTTACATCCTAGACCCCATAAAGTCCAGAAAATGTTGGTGACCCGAAAACAGTGTCAGAGAGCTCTGAATGTCCCAAAAATGTTTGCAGTCTGAAAAGGGCATTAATCCGCATCCTGGCCCCCTGAAATTCCCCAAAATATTTTTGGCCCAAAAAATGCATCCTACATCCCTGAAGTTCAGAAAATGTTGGCAGCACAAAACAGGCCTTAAAATACATATTAGGCCTGCAAAAATGTAGAAAACTTTGGAGGCCCAAAAAAGGGGTTTACAGGCATCCTAGACCCCCTAAAGTCCAGAAAATGTTGGTAGGCCCAAAAACTGTGTCAGAGAGCTCTGAATGTCCCAAAAACATTTGCAGTCTGAAAAGGGCATTAAGCCGCATGCTAGACCCCTGAAATTCCCCAAAATATTTTGGCCACGAAAAATTCATCCTACACCCCTGAAAATTCAGAAAATGTTGGCAGCACAAAAAAGGCCTTAAAATACATATTAGGCCTCCAAAAATGTAGAAAACTTTGGAGGCCCAAAAAAGGGGTTTACAGGCATCCTAGACCACATAAAGTCCAGAAAATGTTGGTGGCCCAAAAACTGTGTCAGAGAGCTCTGAATGGCACAAAAACGCTTGCAGCCTCAAAACGGCATTAACCCGCATCCTAGACCCCTGAAATTCCTAAAAACATTTATGGCCCGAAAAATGCATCCTACACCCCTTAAAGTTCAGAAACTGTTGGCAGCACAAAAAAGGCCTTAAAATACATATTAGGCCTCCAAAAATGTAGAAAACTTTGGAGGCCCAAAAAAGGGGTTTACAGGCATCCTAGACCCCATAAAGTCCAGAAAATGTTGGTGACCCGAAAACAGTGTCAGAGAGCTCTGAATGTCCCAAAAATATTTGCAGCCTCAAAACGGCATTAACCCGCATCCTAGACCCCTGAAATTCCTAAAAACATTTATGGCCCGAAAAATGCATCCTACACCCCTTAAAGTTCAGAAAATGTTGGCAGCACAAAACAGGCCTTAAAATACATATTAGGCCTGCAAAAATGTAGAAAACTTTGGAGGCCCAAAAAAGGGGTTTACAGGCATCCTAGACCCACTAAAGTCCAGAAAATGTTGGCGGCCCAAAAACTGCGTCAGAGAGCTCTGAATGTCCCAAAAACATTTGCAGTGTGAAAAGGGCATTAACCGGCATGCTAGACCCCTGAAATTTCCCAAAATATTTTGGCCATGAAAAATTCATCCTACACCCCTGAAAATTCAGAAAATGTTGGCAGCACAAAAAAGGCCTTAAAATACATATTAGGCCTCCAAAAATGTAGAAAACTTTGGAGGCCCAAAAAAGGGGTTTACAGGCATCCTAGACCCCCTAAAGTCCAGAAAATGTTGTTAGGCCAAAAACTGTGTCAGAGAGCTCTGAATGTCCCAAAAACGATTGCAGCCTGAAAAGGGCATTAACCCACATCCTAAACCCCTGAAATTCCCAAAAACATTTTTGGCCCGAAAAATGCATCCTACACCCCTGAAAGTTCAGAAAATGTTGGCAGCCCCAAAAAGGCCTTAAAATGCATCTTATTCCTGCAAAAATCGATAAAACTTTGGAGGCCCAAAAAAGGGGTTTACATCCTAGACCCCATAAAGTCCAGAAAATGTTGGTGACCTGAAAACACTGTCAGAGAGCTCTGAATGTCCCAAAAATATTTGCAGCCTGAAAAGGCCATTAATCCGCATCCTGGCCCCCTGAAATTCCCCAAAATATTTTTGGCCCGAAAAATACATCCTACATCCCTGAAGTTCAGAAAATGTTGGCAGCACAAAACAGGCCTTAAAATACATATTAGGCCAATGTAGAAAACTTTGGAGGCCCAAAAAAGGGGTTTACAGGCATCCTAGACCCCCTAAAGTCCAGAAAATGTTGGTAGGCCAAAAACTGTGTCAGAGAGCTCTGAATGTCCCAAAAACGTTTGCAGCCTGAAAAGGGCATTAACCCACATCCTAAACCCCTGAAATTCCCAAAAACATTTTTGGCCCGAAAAATGCATCCTACACCCCTGAAAGTTCAGAAAATGTTGGCAGCCCCAAAAAGGCCTTAAAATGCATATTAGGCCTGCAAAAATGTAGAAAACTTTGGAGGCCCAAAAAAGGGGTTTACAGGCATCCTAGAACCACTAAACTCCACAAAATGTTGGTGGCCCAAAAACTGTGTCAGAGACCTCTGAATGGCCCAAAAACGCTTGCAGCCTGAAAAGGGCATTAACCCGCATCCTAGACCCCTGAAATTCCTAAAAACATTTATGTCCCGAAAAATGCATCCTACGCCCCTTAAAGTTCAGAAAATGTTGGCAGCCCAAAAATTGCCTTAAAATGCATCTGATTCGTGCAATAATCTTTAAATCTTTGGAGGCCCAAAAAAGAGGTTTGCAGGCATCCTAGACCCCATAAAGTCCAGAAAATCTTGGTGGCCCATAAACTGTATCAGAGAGCTCTGAATGTCCCAAAAACATTTGCAGTCTGAAAAGGGCATTAACCCACATGCTAGACCCCTGAAATTCCCCAAAATATTTTGGCCACAAAAAATTCATCCTACACCCCTGAAAATACAGAAAATGTTGGCAGCACAAAAAAGGCCTTAAAATACATATTAGGCCTGCAAAAATGTAGAAAACTTTGGAGGCCCAAAAAAGGGGTTTACAGGCATCCTAGACCCCCTAAAGTCCAGAAAATGTCGGTGGCCCATAAACTGTCTCAGAGTGCTCTGAATGTCCCAAAAACATTTGCAGTCTGAAAAGGGCATTAACCCGCATTCTAGACCCCTGAAATTCCTAAAAACATTTATGGCCCGAAAAATGCATCCTACACCCCTGAAAATTCAGAAAATGTTGGCAGCCCAAAAAAAGCCCTTAAAATGCATCTTATTCCTGCAAAAATCTTGATAACTTTGGAGGCCCATAAAAGGGGTTTACATCCTAGACCCCATAAAGTCCAGAAAATGTTGGTGACCCGAAAACAGTGTCAGAGAGCTCTGAATGTCCCAAAAATATTTGCAGCCTGAAAAGGGCATTAATCCGCATCCTGGCCCCCTGAAATTCCCCAAAATATTTTTGGCCCAAAAAAGCAACCTATATCCCTGAAGTTCAGAAAATGTTGGCAGCACAAAACAGGCCTTAAAATATATATTAGGCTTGCAAAAATGTAGAAAACTTTGGAGGCCCAAAAAAGGGGTTTACAGGCATCCTAGACCCACTAAAGTCCAGAAAATGTTGGCGGCCCAAAAACTGTGTCAGAGAGCTCTGAATGTCCCAGAAACATTTGCAGTCTGAAAAATGGCATTAACCCGCATGCTAGACCCCTGAAATACCCCAAAATATTTTGGCCACGAAAAATTCATCCTACACCCCTGAAAATTCAGAAAATGTTGGCAGCACAAACAAAAGGCCTTAAAATATATATTAGGCCTCCAAAAATGTAGAAAACTTTGGAGGCCCAAAAAAGGGGTTTACAGACATCCTAGACCCCCTAAAGTCCAGAAAATGTTGGTGGCCCAAAAACTGTGTCAGAGAGCTCTGAATGGCCCAAAAACGTTTGCAGCCTGAAAAGGGCATTAACCCACATCCTAAACCCCTGAAATTCCCAAAAACATTTTTGGCCCGAAAAATGCATCCTACATCCCTGAAAGTTCAGAAAATGTTGGCAGCCCCAAAAAGGCCTTAACATGCATCTTATTCCTGCAAAAATCTTGATAGCTTTGGAGGCCCAAAAACGGGGTTTACATCCTAGACCCCATAAAGTACAGAAAATGTTGGTGACTCGAAAACAGTGTCAGAGAGCTCTGAATGTCCCAAAAATGTTTGCAGCTTGAAAAGGGCATTAATCCGCATCCTGGCCCCCTCAAATTCCCCAAAATATTTTTGGCCCAAAAAATGCATCCTACATCCCTGAAGTTCAGAAAATGTTGGCAGCACAAAACAGGCCTTAAAATACATATTAGGCCTGCAAAAATGTAGAAAACTTTGGAGGCCCAAAAAAGGGGTTTACAGGCATCCTAGACCCCCTAAAGTCCAGAAAATGTTGGCGGCCCAAAAACTGTGTGAGAGAGCTCTGAATGTCCCAAAAACATTTGCAGTCTGAAAAGGGCATTAACCTGCATGCTAGACCCCTGAAATTCCCCAAAATATTTTGGCCACGAAAAATTCATCCTACACCCCTGAAAATTCAGAAAATGTTGGCAGCACAAAAAAAGGCCTTAAAATACATATTAGGCCTCCAAAAATGTAGAAAACTTTGGAGGCCCAAAAAAGGGGTTTACAGGCATCCTAGACCCCCTAAAGTCCAGAAAATGTTGGCGGCCCAAAAACGGTGTCAGAGAGCTCTGAATGTCCCAAAACATTTGCAGTCTGAAAAGGGCATTAACCCGCATACTAGACCCCTGAAATTCCCCAAAATATTTTGGCCATGAAAAATTCATCCTACACCCCTGAAAATTCAGAAAATGTTGGCAACACAAAAAAGGCCTTAAAATACATATTAGGCCTCCAAAAATGTAGAAAACTTTGGAGGCCCAAAAAAGGGTTTTACAGGCATCCTAGACCCCCTAAAGTCCAGAAAATGTTGGCGGCCCAAAAACGGTGTCAGAGAGCTCTGAATGTCCCAAAACATTTGCAGTCTGAAAAGGGCATTAACCCGCATACTAGACCCCTGAAATTCCCCAAAATATTTTGGCCATGAAAAATTCATCCTACACCCCTGAAAATTCAGAAAATGTTGGCAACACAAAAAAGGCCTTAAAATACATATTAGGCCTCCAAAAATGTAGAAAACTTTGGAGGCCCAAAAAAGGGGTTTACAGGCCTCCTAGACCCCCTAAAGTCCAGAAAATGTTGGTAGGCCAAAAACTGTGTCAGAGAGCTCTGAATGTCCCAAAACTGTTTGCAGCCTGAAAAGGGCATTAACCCACATCCTAAACCCCTGAAATTCCCAAAAAAATTGTGGCCCGAAAAATGAATCCTACACCCCTTAAAGTTCAGAAAATGTTGGCAGCCCCAAAAAGGCCTTAAAATGCATCTTATTCCTGCAAAAATCTTGATAACTTTGGAGGCCCAAAAAGGGGTTTACATCCTAGACCCCTGAAAGTCCAGAAAACGTTGGTGACCCGAAAACAGTGTCAGAGAGCTCTGAATGTCCCAAAAACATTTGCAGCCTGAAAAGGGCATTAATCCGCATCCTGGCCCCCTGAAATTTCCCAAAATATTTTCGCCATGAAAAATTCATCCTACACCCCTGAAAATTCAGAAAATGTTGGCAGCACAAAAAAGGCCTTAAAATACATATTAGGCCTCCAAAAATGTAGAAAACTTTGGAGGCCCAAAAAAGGGGTTTGCAGGCATCCTAGACCCCATAAAGTCCAGAAAATGTTGGTGACCCGAAAACAGTGTCAGAGAGCTCTGAATGTCCCAAAAATATTTGCAGCCTGAAAAGGGCATTAATCCGCATCCTGGCCCCCTGAAATTCCCCAAAATATTTTTGGCCCAAAAAATCCATCCTACATCCCTGAAGTTCAGAAAATGTTGGCAGCACAAAACAGGCCTTAAAATACATATTAGGCCTGCAAAAATCTAGAAAACTTTGGAGGCCCAAAAAAGGGGTTTACAGGCATCCTAGACCCCCTAAAGTCCAGAAAATGTTGGTAGGCCAAAAACTGTGTCAGAGAGCTCTGAATGTCCCAAAAACGATTGCAGCCTGAAAAGGGCATTAACCCACATCCTAAACCCCTGAAATTCCCAAAAACATTTTTGGCCCTAAAAATGCATCCTACACCCCTGAAAGTTCAGAAAATGTTGGCAGCCCCAAAAAGGCCTTAAAATGCATCTTATTCCTGCAAAAATCTTTAAAACTTTGGAGGCCCAAAAAAGGGGTTTACAGGCATCCTAGACCCCCTAAAGTCCAGAAAATGTTGGTAGGCCCAAAAACTGTGTCAGAGAGCTCTGAATGTCCCAAAAATATTTGCAGTCTGAAAAGGGCATTAAGCCGCATGCTAGACCCCTGAAATTCCCCAAAATATTTTGGCCACAAAAAATTCATCCTACACCCCTGAAAATTCAGAAAATGTTGGCAGCACAAAAAAGGCCTTAAAATACATATTAGGCCTCCAAAAATGTAGAAAACTTTGGAGGCCCAAAAAAGGGGTTTACAGGCATCCTAGACCACATAAAGTCCAGAAAATGTTGGTGGCCCAAAAACTGTGTCAGAGAGCTCTGAATGGCACAAAAACGCTTGCAGCCTCAAAACGGCATTAACCCGCATCCTAGACCCCTGAAATTCCTAAAAACATTTATGGCCCGAAAAAATGCATCCTACACCCCTTAAAGTTCAGAAACTGTTGGCAGCCCAAAAAATGCCTTAAAATGCATCTTATTCCTGCAATAATCTTTAAAACTTTGGAGGCCCAAAAAAGGGGTTTGCAGGCATCCTAGACCCCATAAAGTCCAGAAAATGTTGGTGACCCGAAAACAGTGTCAGAGAGCTCTGAATGTCCCAAAAATATTTGCAGCCTGAAAAGGGCATTAATCCGCGTCCTGGCCCCCTGAAATTCCCCAAAATATTTTTGGCCCAAAAAATCCATCCTACATCCCTGAAGTTCAGAAAATGTTGGCAGCACAAAACAGGCCTTAAAATACATATTAGGCCTGCAAAAATCTAGAAAACTTTGGAGGCCCAAAAAAGGGGTTTACAGGCATCCATACCCCCTAAAGTCCAGAAAATGTTGGCGGCCCAAAAACTGTGTCAGAGAGCTCTGAATGTCCCAAAAACATTTGCAGTCTGAAAAGGGCATTAACCGGCATGCTAGACCCCTGAAATTTCCCAAAATATTTTGGCCATGAAAAATTCATCCTACACCCCTGAAAATTCAGAAAATATTGGCAGCACAAAAAAGGCCTTAAAATACATATTAGGCCTCCAAAAATGTAGAAAACTTTGGAGGCCCAAAAAAGGGGTTTGCAGGCATCCTAGACCCCATAAAGTCCAGAAAATGTTGGTGACCCGAAAACAGTGTCAGAGAGCTCTGAATGTCCCAAAAATATTTGCAGCCTGAAAAGGGCATTAATCCGCATCCTGGCCCCCTGAAATTCCCCAAAATATTTTTGGCCCAAAAAATCCATCCTACATCCCTGAAGTTCAGAAAATGTTGGCAGCACAAAACAGGCCTTAAAATACATATTAGGCCTGCAAAAATCTAGAAAACTTTGCAGGCCCAAAAAAGGGGTTTACAGGCATCCTAGACCCCCTAAAGTCCAGAAAATGTTGGTAGGCCAAAAACTGTGTCAGAGAGCTCTGAATGTCCCAAAAACGATTGCAGCCTGAAAAGGGCATTAACCCACATCCTAAACCCCTGAAATTCCCAAAAACATTTTTGGCCCTAAAAATGCATCCTACACCCCTGAAAGTTCAGAAAATGTTGGCAGCCCCAAAAAGGCCTTAAAATGCATCTTATTCCTGCAAAAATCTTTAAAACTTTGGAGGCCCAAAAAAGGGGTTTACAGGCATCCTAGACCCCCTAAAGTCCAGAAAATGTTGGTAGGCCCAAAAACTGTGTCAGAGAGCTCTGAATGTCCCAAAAACATTTGCAGTCTGAAAAGGGCATTAAGCCGCATGCTAGACCCCTGAAATTCCCCAAAATATTTTGGCCACGAAAAATTCATCCTACACCCCTGAAAATTCAGAAAATGTTGGCAGCACAAAAAAGGCCTTAAAATACATATTAGGCCTCCAAAAATGTAGAAAACTTTGGAGGCCCAAAAAAGGGGTTTACAGGCATCCTAGACCACATAAAGTCCAGAAAATGTTGGTGGCCCAAAAACTGTGTCAGAGAGCTCTGAATGGCACAAAAACGCTTGCAGCCTCAAAACGGCATTAACCCGCATCCTAGACCCCTGAAATTCCTAAAAACATTTATGGCCCGAAAAATGCATCCTACACCCCTTAAAGTTCAGAAACTGTTGGCAGCACAAAAAAGGCCTTAAAATACATATTAGGCCTCCAAAAATGTAGAAAACTTTGGAGGCCCAAAAAAGGGGTTTACAGGCATCCTAGACCCCATAAAGTCCAGAAAATGTTGGTGACCCGAAAACAGTGTCAGAGAGCTCTGAATGTCCCAAAAATATTTGCAGCCTCAAAACGGCATTAACCCGCATCCTAGACCCCTGAAATTCCTAAAAACATTTATGGCCCGAAAAATGCATCCTACACCCCTTAAAGTTCAGAAAATGTTGGCAGCACAAAACAGGCCTTAAAATACATATTAGGCCTGCAAAAATGTAGAAAACTTTGGAGGCCCAAAAAAGGGGTTTACAGGCATCCTAGACCCACTAAAGTCCAGAAAATGTTGGCGGCCCAAAAACTGCGTCAGAGAGCTCTGAATGTCCCAAAAACATTTGCAGTGTGAAAAGGGCATTAACCGGCATGCTAGACCCCTGAAATTTCCCAAAATATTTTGGCCATGAAAAATTCATCCTACACCCCTGAAAATTTAGAAAATGTTGGCAGCACAAAAAAGGCCTTAAAATACATATTAGGCCTCCAAAAATGTAGAAAACTTTGGAGGCCCAAAAATGGGGTTTACAGGCATCCTAGACCCCCTAAAGTCCAGAAAATGTTGTTAGGCCAAAAACTGTGTCAGAGAGCTCTGAATGTCCCAAAAACGATTGCAGCCTGAAAAGGGCATTAACCCACATCCTAAACCCCTGAAATTCCCAAAAACATTTTTGGCCCGAAAAATGCATCCTACACCCCTGAAAGTTCAGAAAATGTTGGCAGCCCCAAAAAGGCCTTAAAATGCATCTTATTCCTGCAAAAATCGATAAAACTTTGGAGGCCCAAAAAAGGGGTTTACATCCTAGACCCCATAAAGTCCAGAAAATGTTGGTGACCTGAAAACACTGTCAGAGAGCTCTGAATGTCCCAAAAATATTTGCAGCCTGAAAAGGCCATTAATCCGCATCCTGGCCCCCTGAAATTCCCCAAAATATTTTTGGCCCGAAAAATACATCCTACATCCCTGAAGTTCAGAAAATGTTGGCAGCACAAAACAGGCCTTAAAATACATATTAGGCCAATGTAGAAAACTTTGGAGGCCCAAAAAAGGGGTTTACAGGCATCCTAGACCCCCTAAAGTCCAGAAAATGTTGGTAGGCCAAAAACTGTGTCAGAGAGCTCTGAATGTCCCAAAAACGTTTGCAGCCTGAAAAGGGCATTAACCCACATCCTAAACCCCTGAAATTTCCAAAAACATTTTTGGCCCGAAAAATGCATCCTACACCCCTGAAAGTTCAGAAAATGTTGGCAGCCCCAAAAAGACCTTAAAATGCATATTAGGCCTGCAAAAATGTAGAAAACTTTGGAGGCCCAAAAAAGGGGTTTACAGGCATCCTAGACCCACTAAACTCCACAAAATGTTGGTGGCCCAAAAACTGTGTCAGAGACCTCTGAATGGCCCAAAAACGCTTGCAGCCTGAAAAGGGCATTAACCCGCATCCTAGACCCCTGAAATTCCTAAAAACATTTATGTCCCGAAAAATGCATCCTACACCCCTTAAAGTTCAGAAAATGTTGGCAGCCCAAAAATTGCCTTAAAATGCATCTGATTCGTGCAATAATCTTTAAATCTTTGGAGGCCCAAAAAAGAGGTTTGCAGGCATCCTAGACCCCATAAAGTCCAGAAAATCTTGGTGGCCCATAAACTGTATCAGAGAGCTCTGAATGTCCCAAAAACATTTGCAGTCTGAAAAGGGCATTAACCCACATGCTAGACCCCTGAAATTCCCCAAAATATTTTGGCCACAAAAAATTCATCCTACACCCCTGAAAATACAGAAAATGTTGGCAGCACAAAAAAGGCCTTAAAATACATATTAGGCCTGCAAAAATGTAGAAAACTTTGGAGGCCCAAAAAAGGGGTTTACAGGCATCCTAGACCCCCTAAAGTCCAGAAAATGTTGGTGGCCCATAAACTGTCTCAGAGTGCTCTGAATGTCCCAAAAACATTTGCAGTCTGAAAAGGGCATTAACCCGCATTCTAGACCCCTGAAATTCCTAAAAACATTTATGGCCCGAAAAATGCATCCTACATCCCTGAAAATTCAGAAAATGTTGGCAGCCCAAAAAAAGCCCTTAAAATGCATCTTATTCCTGCAAAAATCTTGATAACTTTGGAGGCCCATAAAAGGGGTTTACATCCTAGACCCCATAAAGTCCAGAAAATGTTGGTGACCCGAAAACAGTGTCAGAGAGCTCTGAATGTCCCAAAAATATTTGCAGCCTGAAAAGGGCATTAATCCGCATCCTGGCCCCCTGAAATTCCCCAAAATATTTTTGGCCCAAAAAAGCAACCTATATCCCTGAAGTTCAGAAAATGTTGGCAGCACAAAACAGGCCTTAAAATACATATTAGGCTTGCAAAAATGTAGAAAACTTTGGAGGCCCAAAAAAGGGGTTTACAGGCATCCTAGACCCACTAAAGTCCAGAAAATGTTGGCGGCCCAAAAACTGTGTCAGAGAGCTCTGAATGTCCCAGAAACATTTGCAGTCTGAAAAATGGCATTAACCCGCATGCTAGACCCCTGAAATACCCCAAAATATTTTGGCCACGAAAAATTCATCCTACACCCCTGAAAATTCAGAAAATGTTGGCAGCACAAAAAAAGGCCTTAAAATATATATTAGGCCTCCAAAAATGTAGAAAACTTTGGAGGCCCAAAAAAGGGGTTTACAGACATCCTAGACCCCCTAAAGTCCAGAAAATGTTGGTGGCCCAAAAACTGTGTCAGAGAGCTCTGAATGGCCCAAAAACGTTTGCAGCCTGAAAAGGGCATTAACCCACATCCTAAACCCCTGAAATTCCCAAAAACATTTTTGGCCCGAAAAATGCATCCTACATCCCTGAAAGTTCAGAAAATGTTGGCAGCCCCAAAAAGGCCTTAACATGCATCTTATTCCTGCAAAAATCTTGATAGCTTTGGAGGCCCAAAAACGGGGTTTACATCCTAGACCCCATAAAGTACAGAAAATGTTGGTGACTCGAAAACAGTGTCAGAGAGCTCTGAATGTCCCAAAAATGTTTGCAGCCTGAAAAGGGCATTAATCCGCATCCTGGCCCCCTCAAATTCCCCAAAATATTTTTGGCCCAAAAAATGCATCCTACATCCCTGAAGTTCAGAAAATGTTGGCAGCACAAAACAGGCCTTAAAATACATATTAGGCCTGCAAAAATGTAGAAAACTTTGGAGGCCCAAAAAAGGGGTTTACAGGCATCCTAGACCCCCTAAAGTCCAGAAAATGTTGGCGGCCCAAAAACTGTGTGAGAGAGCTCTGAATGTCCCAAAAACATTTGCAGTCTGAAAAGGGCATTAACCCGCATGCTAGACCCCTGAAATTCCCCAAAATATTTTGGCCACGAAAAATTCATCCTACAACCCTGAAAATTCAGAAAATGTTGGCAGCACAAAAAAAGGCCTTAAAATACATATTAGGCCTCCAAAAATGTAGAAAACTTTGGAGGCCCAAAAAAGGGGTTTACAGGCATCCTAGACCCCCTAAAGTCCAGAAAATGTTGGCGGCCCAAAAACGGTGTCAGAGAGCTCTGAATGTCCCAAAACATTTGCAGTCTGAAAAGGGCATTAACCCGCATACTAGACCCCTGAAATTCCCCAAAATATTTTGGCCATGAAAAATTCATCCTACACCCCTGAAAATTCAGAAAATGTTGGCAACACAAAAAAGGCCTTAAAATACATATTAGGCCTCCAAAAATGTAGAAAACTTTGGAGGCCCAAAAAAGGGGTTTACAGGCATCCTAGACCCCCTAAAGTCCAGAAAATGTTGGCGGCCCAAAAACGGTGTCAGAGAGCTCTGAATGTCCCAAAACATTTGCAGTCTGAAAAGGGCATTAACTCGCATACTAGACCCCTGAAATTCCCCAAAATATTTTGGCCATGAAAAATTCATCCTACACCCCTGAAAATTCAGAAAATGTTGGCAACACAAAAAAGGCCTTAAAATACATATTAGGCCTCCAAAAATGTAGAAAACTTTGGAGGCCCAAAAAAGGGGTTTACAGGCCTCCTAGACCCCCTAAAGTCCAGAAAATGTTGGTAGGCCAAAAACTGTGTCAGAGAGCTCTGAATGTCCCAAAACTGTTTGCAGCCTGAAAAGGGCATTAACCCACATCCTAAACCCCTGAAATTCCCAAAAAAATTGTGGCCCGAAAAATGAATCCTACACCCCTTAAAGTTCAGAAAATGTTGGCAGCCCCAAAAAGGCCTTAAAATGCATCTTATTCCTGCAAAAATCTTGATAACTTTGGAGGCCCAAAAAGGGGTTTACATCCTAGACCCCTGAAAGTCCAGAAAATGTTGGTGACCCGAAAACAGTGTCAGAGAGCTCTGAATGTCCCAAAAACATTTGCAGCCTGAAAAGGGCATTAATCCGCATCCTGGCCCCCTGAAATTTCCCAAAATATTTTGGCCATGAAAAATTCATCCTACACCCCTGAAAATTCAGAAAATGTTGGCAGCACAAAAAAGGCCTTAAAATACATATTAGGCCTCCAAAAATGTAGAAAACTTTGGAGGCCCAAAAAAGGGGTTTGCAGGCATCCTAGACCCCATAAAGTCCAGAAAATGTTGGTGACCCGAAAACAGTGTCAGAGAGCTCTGAATGTCCCAAAAATATTTGCAGCCTGAAAAGGGCATTAATCCGCATCCTGGCCCCCTGAAATTCCCCAAAATATTTTTGGCCCAAAAAATCCATCCTACATCCCTGAAGTTCAGAAAATGTTGGCAGCACAAAACAGGCCTTAAAATACATATTAGGCCTGCAAAAATCTAGAAAACTTTGGAGGCCCAAAAAAGGGGTTTACAGGCATCCTAGACCCCCTAAAGTCCAGAAAATGTTGGTAGGCCAAAAACTGTGTCAGAGAGCTCTGAATGTCCCAAAAACGATTGCAGCCTGAAAAGGGCATTAACCCACATCCTAAACCCCTGAAATTCCCAAAAACATTTTTGGCCCTAAAAATGCATCCTACACCCCTGAAAGTTCAGAAAATGTTGGCAGCCCCAAAAAGGCCTTAAAATGCATCTTATTCCTGCAAAAATCTTTAAAACTTTGGAGGCCCAAAAAAGGGGTTTACAGGCATCCTAGACCCCCTTAAGTCCAGAAAATGTTGGTAGGCCCAAAAACTGTGTCAGAGAGCTCTGAATGTCCCAAAAATATTTGCAGTCTGAAAAGGGCATTAAGCCGCATGCTAGACCCCTGAAATTCCCCAAAATATTTTGGCCACGAAAAATTCATCCTACACCCCTGAAAATTCAGAAAATGTTGGCAGCACAAAAAAGGCCTTAAAATACATATTAGGCCTCCAAAAATGTAGAAAACTTTGGAGGCCCAAAAAAGGGGTTTACAGGCATCCTAGACCACATAAAGTCCAGAAAATGTTGGTGGCCCAAAAACTGTGTCAGAGAGCTCTGAATGGCACAAAAACGCTTGCAGCCTCAAAACGGCATTAACCCGCATCCTAGACCCCTGAAATTCCTAAAAACATTTATGGCCCAAAAAATGCATCCTACACCCCTTAAAGTTCAGAAACTGTTGGCAGCCCAAAAAATGCCTTAAAATGCATCTTATTCCTGCAATAATCTTTAAAACTTTGGAGGCCCAAAAAAGGGGTTTGCAGGCATCCTAGACCCCATAAAGTCCAGAAAATGTTGGTGACCCGAAAACAGTGTCAGAGAGCTCTGAATGTCCCAAAAATATTTGCAGCCTGAAAAGGGCATTAATCCGCATCCTGGCCCCCTGAAATTCCCCAAAATATTTTTGGCCCAAAAAATCCATCCTACATCCCTGAAGTTCAGAAAATGTTGGCAGCACAAAACAGGCCTTAAAATACATATTAGGCCTGCAAAAATCTAGAAAACTTTGGAGGCCCAAAAAAGGGGTTTACAGGCATCCTAGACCCCCTAAAGTCCAGAAAATGTTGGCGGCCCAAAAACTGTGTCAGAGAGCTCTGAATGTCCCAAAAACATTTGCAGTCTGAAAAGGGCATTAACCGGCATGCTAGACCCCTGAAATTTCCCAAAATATTTTGGCCATGAAAAATTCATCCTACACCCCTGAAAATTCAGAAAATGTTGGCAGCACAAAAAAGGCCTTAAAATACATATTAGGCCTCCAAAAATGTAGAAAACTTTGGAGGCCCAAAAAAGGGGTTTGCAGGCATCCTAGACCCCATAAAGTCCAGAAAATGTTGGTGACCCGAAAACAGTGTCAGAGAGCTCTGAATGTCCCAAAAATATTTGCAGCCTGAAAAGGGCATTAATCCGCATCCTGGCCCCCTGAAATTCCCCAAAATATTTTTGGCCCAAAAAATCCATCCTACATCCCTGAAGTTCAGAAAATGTTGGCAGCACAAAACAGGCCTTAAAATACATATTAGGCCTGCAAAAATCTAGAAAACTTTGGAGGCCCAAAAAAGGGGTTTACAGGCATCCTAGACCCCCTAAAGTCCAGAAAATGTTGGTAGGCCAAAAACTGTGTCAGAGAGCTCTGAATGTCCCAAAAACGATTGCAGCCTGAAAAGGGCATTAACCCACATCCTAAACCCCTGAAATTCCCAAAAACATTTTTGGCCCTAAAAATGCATCCTACACCCCTGAAAGTTCAGAAAATGTTGGCAGCCCCAAAAAGGCCTTAAAATGCATCTTATTCCTGCAAAAATCTTTAAAACTTTGGAGGCCCAAAAAAGGGGTTTACAGGCATCCTAGACCCCCTAAAGTCCAGAAAATGTTGGTAGGCCCAAAAACTGTGTCAGAGAGCTCTGAATGTCCCAAAAACATTTGCAGTCTGAAAAGGGCATTAAGCCGCATGCTAGACCCCTGAAATTCCCCAAAATATTTTGGCCACGAAAAATTCATCCTACACCCCTGAAAATTCAGAAAATGTTGGCAGCACAAAAAAGGCCTTAAAATACATATTAGGCCTCCAAAAATGTAGAAAACTTTGGAGGCCCAAAAAAGGGGTTTACAGGCATCCTAGACCACATAAAGTCCAGAAAATGTTGGTGGCCCAAAAACTGTGTCAGAGAGCTCTGAATGGCACAAAAACGCTTGCAGCCTCAAAACGGCATTAACCCGCATCCTAGACCCCTGAAATTCCTAAAAACATTTATGGCCCGAAAAATGCATCCTACACCCCTTAAAGTTCAGAAACTGTTGGCAGCACAAAAAAGGCCTTAAAATACATATTAGGCCTCCAAAAATGTAGAAAACTTTGGAGGCCCAAAAAAGGGGTTTACAGGCATCCTAGACCCCATAAAGTCCAGAAAATGTTGGTGACCCGAAAACAGTGTCAGAGAGCTCTGAATGTCCCAAAAATATTTGCAGCCTCAAAACGGCATTAACCCGCATCCTAGACCCCTGAAATTCCTAAAAACATTTATGGCCCGAAAAATGCATCCTACACCCCTTAAAGTTCAGAAAATGTTGGCAGCACAAAACAGGCCTTAAAATACATATTAGGCCTGCAAAAATGTAGAAAACTTTGGAGGCCCAAAAAAGGGGTTTACAGGCATCCTAGACCCACTAAAGTCCAGAAAATGTTGGCGGCCCAAAAACTGCGTCAGAGAGCTCTGAATGTCCCAAAAACATTTGCAGTGTGAAAAGGGCATTAACCGGCATGCTAGACCCCTGAAATTTCCCAAAATATTTTGGCCATGAAAAATTCATCCTACACCCCTGAAAATTCAGAAAATGTTGGCAGCACAAAAAAGGCCTTAAAATACATATTAGGCCTCCAAAAATGTAGAAAACTTTGGAGGCCCAAAAAAGGGGTTTACAGGCATCCTAGACCCCCTAAAGTCCAGAAAATGTTGTTAGGCCAAAAACTGTGTCAGAGAGCTCTGAATGTCCCAAAAACGATTGCAGCCTGAAAAGGGCATTAACCCACATCCTAAACCCCTGAAATTCCCAAAAACATTTTTGGCCCGAAAAATGCATCCTACACCCCTGAAAGTTCAGAAAATGTTGGCAGCCCCAAAAAGGCCTTAAAATGCATCTTATTCCTGCAAAAATCGATAAAACTTTGGAGGCCCAAAAAAGGGGTTTACATCCTAGACCCCATAAAGTCCAGAAAATGTTGGTGACCTGAAAACACTGTCAGAGAGCTCTGAATGTCCCAAAAATATTTGCAGCCTGAAAAGGCCATTAATCCGCATCCTGGCCCCCTGAAATTCCCCAAAATATTTTTGGCCCGAAAAATACATCCTACATCCCTGAAGTTCAGAAAATGTTGGCAGCACAAAACAGGCCTTAAAATACATATTAGGCCAATGTAGAAAACTTTGGAGGCCCAAAAAAGGGGTTTACAGGCATCCTAGACCCCCTAAAGTCCAGAAAATGTTGGTAGGCCAAAAACTGTGTCAGAGAGCTCTGAATGTCCCAAAAACGTTTGCAGCCTGAAAAGGGCATTAACCCACATCCTAAACCCCTGAAATTTCCAAAAACATTTTTGGCCCGAAAAATGCATCCTACACCCCTGAAAGTTCAGAAAATGTTGGCAGCCCCAAAAAGACCTTAAAATGCATATTAGGCCTGCAAAAATGTAGAAAACTTTGGAGGCCCAAAAAAGGGGTTTACAGGCATCCTAGACCCACTAAACTCCACAAAATGTTGGTGGCCCAAAAACTGTGTCAGAGACCTCTGAATGGCCCAAAAACGCTTGCAGCCTGAAAAGGGCATTAACCCGCATCCTAGACCCCTGAAATTCCTAAAAACATTTATGTCCCGAAAAATGCATCCTACACCCCTTAAAGTTCAGAAAATGTTGGCAGCCCAAAAATTGCCTTAAAATGCATCTGATTCGTGCAATAATCTTTAAATCTTTGGAGGCCCAAAAAAGAGGTTTGCAGGCATCCTAGACCCCATAAAGTCCAGAAAATCTTGGTGGCCCATAAACTGTATCAGAGAGCTCTGAATGTCCCAAAAACATTTGCAGTCTGAAAAGGGCATTAACCCACATGCTAGACCCCTGAAATTCCCCAAAATATTTTGGCCACAAAAAATTCATCCTACACCCCTGAAAATACAGAAAATGTTGGCAGCACAAAAAAGGCCTTAAAATACATATTAGGCCTGCAAAAATGTAGAAAACTTTGGAGGCCCAAAAAAGGGGTTTACAGGCATCCTAGACCCCCTAAAGTCCAGAAAATGTCGGTGGCCCATAAACTGTCTCAGAGTGCTCTGAATGTCCCAAAAACATTTGCAGTCTGAAAAGGGCATTAACCCGCATTCTAGACCCCTGAAATTCCTAAAAACATTTATGGCCCGAAAAATGCATCCTACACCCCTGAAAATTCAGAAAATGTTGGCAGCCCAAAAAAAGCCCTTAAAATGCATCTTATTCCTGCAAAAATCTTGATAACTTTGGAGGCCCATAAAAGGGGTTTACATCCTAGACCCCATAAAGTCCAGAAAATGTTGGTGACCCGAAAACAGTGTCAGAGAGCTCTGAATGTCCCAAAAATATTTGCAGCCTGAAAAGGGCATTAATCCGCATCCTGGCCCCCTGAAATTCCCCAAAATATTTTTGGCCCAAAAAAGCAACCTATATCCCTGAAGTTCAGAAAATGTTGGCAGCACAAAACAGGCCTTAAAATACATATTAGGCTTGCAAAAATGTAGAAAACTTTGGAGGCCCAAAAAAGGGGTTTACAGGCATCCTAGACCCACTAAAGTCCAGAAAATGTTGGCGGCCCAAAAACTGTGTCAGAGAGCTCTGAATGTCCCAGAAACATTTGCAGTCTGAAAAATGGCATTAACCCGCATGCTAGACCCCTGAAATACCCCAAAATATTTTGGCCACGAAAAATTCATCCTACACCCCTGAAAATTCAGAAAATGTTGGCAGCACAAAAAAAAGGCCTTAAAATATATATCAGGCCTCCAAAAATGTAGAAAACTTTGGAGGCCCAAAAAAGGGGTTTACAGACATCCTAGACCCCCTAAAGTCCAGAAAATGTTGGTGGCCCAAAAACTGTGTCAGAGAGCTCTGAATGGCCCAACAACGCTTGCAGCCTGAAAAGGGCATTAACCCACATCCTAAACCCCTGAAATTCCCAAAAACATTTTTGGCCCGAAAAATGCATCCTACATCCCTGAAAGTTCAGAAAATGTTGGCAGCCCCAAAAAGGCCTTAACATGCATCTTATTCCTGCAAAAATCTTGATAGCTTTGGAGGCGCAAAAACGGGGTTTACATCCTAGACCCCATAAAGTACAGAAAATGTTGGTGACTCGAAAACAGTGTCAGAGAGCTCTGAATGTCCCAAAAATGTTTGCAGCCTGAAAAGGGCATTAATCCGCATCCTGGCCCCCTCAAATTCCCCAAAATATTTTTGGCCCAAAAAATGCATCCTACATCCCTGAAGTTCAGAAAATGTTGGCAGCACAAAACAGGCCTTAAAATACATATTAGGCCTGCAAAAATGTAGAAAACTTTGGAGGCCCAAAAAAGGGGTTTACAGGCATCCTAGACCCCCTAAAGTCCAGAAAATGTTGGCGGCCCAAAAACTGTGTGAGAGAGCTCTGAATGTCCCAAAAACATTTGCAGTCTGAAAAGGGCATTAACCCGCATGCTAGACCCCTGAAATTCCCCAAAATATTTTGGCCACGAAAAATTCATCCTACACCCCTGAAAATTCAGAAAATGTTGGCAGCACAAAAAAAGGCCTTAAAATACATATTAGGCCTCCAAAAATGTAGAAAACTTTGGAGGCCCAAAAAAGGGGTTTACAGGCATCCTAGACCCCCTAAAGTCCAGAAAATGTTGGCGGCCCAAAAACGGTGTCAGAGAGCTCTGAATGTCCCAAAACATTTGCAGTCTGAAAAGGGCATTAACCCGCATACTAGACCCCTGAAATTCCCCAAAATATTTTGGCCATGAAAAATTCATCCTACACCCCTGAAAATTCAGAAAATGTTGGCAACACAAAAAAGGCCTTAAAATACATATTAGGCCTCCAAAAATGTAGAAAACTTTGGAGGCCCAAAAAAGGGGTTTACAGGCATCCTAGACCCCCTAAAGTCCAGAAAATGTTGGCGGCCCAAAAACGGTGTCAGAGAGCTCTGAATGTCCCAAAACATTTGCAGTCTGAAAAGGGCATTAACTCGCATACTAGACCCCTGAAATTCCCCAAAATATTTTGGCCATGAAAAATTCATCCTACACCCCTGAAAATTCAGAAAATGTTGGCAACACAAAAAAGGCCTTAAAATACATATTAGGCCTCCAAAAATGTAGAAAACTTTGGAGGCCCAAAAAAGGGGTTTACAGGCCTCCTAGACCCCCTAAAGTCCAGAAAATGTTGGTAGGCCAAAAACTGTGTCAGAGAGCTCTGAATGTCCCAAAACTGTTTGCAGCCTGAAAAGGGCATTAACCCACATCCTAAACCCCTGAAATTCCCAAAAAAATTGTGGCCCGAAAAATGAATCCTACACCCCTTAAAGTTCAGAAAATGTTGGCAGCCCCAAAAAGGCCTTAAAATGCATCTTATTCCTGCAAAAATCTTGATAACTTTGGAGGCCCAAAAAGGGGTTTACATCCTAGACCCCTGAAAGTCCAGAAAATGTTGGTGACCCGAAAACAGTGTCAGAGAGCTCTGAATGTCCCAAAAACATTTGCAGCCTGAAAAGGGCATTAATCCGCATCCTGGCCCCCTGAAATTCCCCAAAATATTTTTGGCCCAAAAAATGCATCCTACATCCCTGAAGTTCAGAAAATGTTGGCAGCACAAAACAGGCCTTAAAATATATATTAGGCCTGCAAAAATGTAGAAGACTTTGGAGGCCCAAAAAGGGGTTTACAGGCATCCTAGACCCCCTAAAGTCCAGAAAATGTTGGTGGCCAAAAACTGTGTCAGAGAGCTCTGAATGTCCCAAAAACATTTGCAATCTGAAAAGGGCATTAACCCGCATGCTAGACCCCTGAAATTTCCCAAAATATTTTGGCCACAAAAAATTCATCCTAGACCCCTGAAAATTGAGAAAATGTTGGCAGCACAAAAAAGGCCTTAAAATACATATTAGGCCTCCAAAAATGTAGAAAACTTTGGAGGCCCAAAAAAGGGGTTTACAGGCATCCTAGACCCCCTAAAGTCCAGAAAATGTTGGTAGGCCAAAAACTGTGTCAGAGAGCTCTGAATGTCCCAAAAACATTTGCAGCCTGAAAAGGGCATTAACCCACATCCTAAACCCCTGAAATTCCCAAAAATATTTTTGGCCCGAAAAATGAATCCTACACCCCTTAAAGTTCAGAAAATGTTGGCAGCCCCAAAAAGGCCTTAAAATGCATCTTATTCCTGCAAAAATCTTGATAACTTTGGAGGCCCAAAAAGGGGTTTACATCCTAGACCCCTGAAAGTCCAGAAAATGTTGGTGACCCGAAAACAGTGTCAGAGAGCTCTGAATGTCCAAAAAACATTTGCAGCCTGAAAAGGGCATTAATCCGCATCCTGGCCCCCTGAAATTCCCCAAAATATTTTTGGCCCAGAAAATGCATCCTACATCCCTGAAGTTCAGAAAATGTTGGCAGCACAAAACAGGCCTTAAAATATATATTAGGCCTGCAAAAATGTAGAAGACTTTGGAGGCCCAAAAAGGGGCTTACAGGCATCCTAGACCCCCTAAAGTCCAGAAAATGTTGGTGGCCAAAAACTGTGTCAGAGAGCTCTGAATGTCCCAAAAACATTTGCAGCCTGAAAAGGGCATTAACCCACATCCTAGCCCCCTGAAATTCCCCAAAATATTTTTGGCCCGAAAAATGCATCCTACATCCTTGAAGTTCAGAACATGTTGGCAGCCCAAAAAAGGCCTTAAAATGCATCTTATTCCTGTAAAAATCTTGATAACTTTGGAGGCCCAAAAAAGGGGTTTACATCCTAGACCCCATAAAGTCCAGAAAATGTTGGTGACCTGAAAACAGTGTCAGAGAGCTCTGAATGTCGCAAAAATCTTTGCAGCCTGAAAAGGGCATTAATCCGCATCCTGGCCCCCTGAAATTCCCCAAAATATTTTTGGCCCAAAAAATGCATCCTACATCCCTGAAGTTCAGAAAATGTTGGCAGCACAAAACAGGCCTTAAAATACATATTAGGCCTGCAAAAATGTAGAAGACTTTGGAGGCCCAAAAAAGGGGTTTACAGGCATCCTAGACCCCCTAAAGTCCAGAAAATGTTAGCGGTCCAAAAACTGTGTGAGAGAGCTCTGAATGTCCAAAAAAAAAAAAATGCAGTCTGAAAAGGGCATTAACCCGCATGCTAGACCCCTGAAATTCCCCAAAATATTTTGGCCACGAAAAATTCATCCTACACCCCTGAAAATTCAGAAAATGTTGGCAGCACAAAAAAAGGCCTTAAAATACATATTAGGCCTCCAAAAATGTAGAAGACTTTGGAGGCCCAAAAAGGGGTTTACAGGTATCCTAGACCCCCTAAAGTCCAGAAAATGTTGGTGGCCCAAAAACTGTGTCAGAGAGCTCTGAATGTCCCAAAAACGTTTGCAGCCTGAAAAGGGCATTAACCCATATCCTAAACCCCTGAAATTCCCAAAAACATTTTTGGCCCGAAAAATGCATCCTACACCCCTGAAAGTTCAGAAAATGTTGGCAGCCCCAAAAAGGCCTTAACATGCATCTTATTCCTGCAAAAATCTTGAAAACTTTGGAGGCCCAAAAAAGGGGTTTACATCCTAGACCCCATAAAGTACAGAAAATGTTGGTGACTCGAAAACAGTGTCAGAGAGCTCTGAATGTCCCAAAAATGTTTGCAGCCTGAAAAGGGCATTAATCCGCATCCTGGCCCCCTCAAATTCCCCAAAATATTTTTGGCCCAAAAAATGCATCCTACATCCATGAAGTTCAGAAAATGTTGGCAGCACAAAACAGGCCTTAAAATACATATTAGGCCTGCAAAAATGTAGAAAACTTTGGAGGCCCAAAAAAGGGGTTTACAGGCATCCTAGACCCCCTAAAGTCCAGAAAATGTTGGCGGCCCAAAAACTGTGTGAGAGAGCTCTGAATGTCCCAAAAACATTTGCAGTCTGAAAAGGGCATTAACCCGCATGCTAGACCCCTGAAATTCCCCAAAATATTTTGGCCACGAAAAATTCATCCTACACCCCTGAAAATTCAGAAAATGTTGGCAGCACAAAAAAAGGCCTTAAAATACATATTAGGCCTGCAAAAATGTAGAAAACTTTGGAGGCCCAAAAAAGGGGTTTACAGGCATCCTAGACCCCCTAAAGTCCAGAAAATGTTGGTAGGCCAAAAACTGTGTCAGAGAGCTCTGAATGTCCCAAAAACATTTGCAGCCTGAAAAGGGCATTAACCCACATCCTAAACCCCTGAAATTCCCAAAAACATTTTTGGCCCGAAAAATGAATGCTACACCCCTTAAAGTTCAGAAAATGTTGGCAGCCCCAAAAAGGCCTTAAATCGCATCTTATTTCTGCAATAATCTTGATAACTTTGGAGGCCCAAAAAAGGGGTTTACAGACATCCTAGACCCCTGAAAGTCCAGAAAATGTTGGTGACCCGAAAACAGTGTCAGAGAGCTCTGAATGTCCCAAAAACATTTGCAGCCTGAAAAGGGCATTAACCCACATCCTAGCCCCCTGAAATTCCCCAAAATATTTTTGGCCCGAAAAATGCATCCTACATCCTTGAAGTTCAGAACATGTTGGCAGCCCAAAAAAGGCCTTAAAATGCATCTTATTCCTGTAAAAATATTGATAACTTTGGAGGCCCAAAAAAGGGGTTTACATCCTAGACCCCATAAAGTCCAGAAAATGTTGGTGACCTGAAAACAGTGTCAGAGAGCTCTGAATGTCGCAAAAATATTTGCAGCCTGAAAAGGGCATTAATCCGCATCCTGGCCCCCTGAAATTCCCCAAAATATTTTTGGCCCAAAAAATGCATCCTACATCCCTGAAGTTCAGAAAATGTTGGCAGCACAAAACAGGCCTTAAAATACATATTAGGCCTGCAAAAATGTAGAAGACTTTGGAGGCCCAAAAAAGGGGTTTACAGGCATCCTAGACCCCCTAAAGTCCAGAAAATGTTAGCGGCCCAAAAACTGTGTGAGAGAGCTTTGAATGTCCAAAAAACATTTGCAGTCTGAAAAGGGCATTAACCCGCATGCTAGACCCCTGAAATCCCCCAAAATATTTTGGCCACGAAAAATTCAACCTACACCCCTGAAAATTCAGAAAATGTTGGCAGCACAAAAAAAGGCCTTAAAATACATATTAGGCCTCCAAAAATGTAGAAGACTTTGGAGGCCCAAAAAGGGGTTTACAGGCATCCTAGACCCCCTAAAGTCCAGAAAATGTTGGTGGCCCAAAAACTGTGTCAGAGAGCTCTGAATGTCCCAAAAACGTTTGCAGCCTGAAAAGGGCATTAACCCACATCCTAAACCCCTGAAATTCCCAAAAACATTTTTGGCCCGAAAAATGCATCCTACATCCCTGAAAGTTCAGAAAATGTTGGCAGCCCCAAAAAGGCCTTAACATGCATCTTATTCCTGCAAAAATCTTGATAGCTTTGGAGGCCCAAAAAAGGGGTTTACATCCTAGACCCCATAAAGTACAGAAAATGTTGGTGACTCGAAAACAGTGTCAGAGAGCTCTGAATGTCCCAAAAATGGTTGCAGCCTGAAAAGGGCATTAATCCGCATCCTGGCCCCCTCAAATTCCCCAAAATATTTTTGGCCCAAAAAATGCATCCTACATCCCTGAAGTTCAGAAAATGTTGGCAGCACAAAACAGGCCTTAAAATACATATTAGGCCTGCAAAAATGTAGAAAACTATGGAGGCCCAAAAAAGGGGTTTACAGGCATCCTACACCCCCTAAAGTCCAGAAAATGTTGGTAGGTCCAAAAACTGTGTCAGAGAGCTCTGAATGTCCCAAAAACATTTGCAGTCTGAAAAGGGCATTAAGCCGCATGCTAGACCCCTGAAATTCCCCAAAATATTTTGGTCACGAAAAATTCATCCTACACCCCTGAAAATTCAGAAAATGTTGGCAGCACAAAAAAGGCCTTAAAATACATATTAGGCCTCCAAAAATGTAGAAAACTTTGGAGGCCCAAAAAAGGGGTTTGCAGGCATCCTAGACCCCATAAAGTCCAGAAAATGTTGGTGACCCGAAAACAGTGTCAGAGAGCTCTGAATGTCCCAAAAATATTTGCAGCCTGAAAAGGGCATTAATCCGCATCCTGGCCCCCTGAAATTCCCCAAAATATTTTTGGCCCAAAAAATCCATCCTACATCCCTGAAGTTCAGAAAATGTTGGCAGCACAAAACAGGCCTTAAAATACATATTAGGCCTGCAAAAATCTAGAAAACTTTGGAGGCCCAAAAAAGGGGTTTACAGGCATCCTAGACCCCCTAAAGTCCAGAAAATGTTGGCGGCCCAAAAACTGTGTCAGAGCTCTGAATGTCCCAAAAACATTTGCAGTCTGAAAAGGGCATTAACCGGCATGCTAGACCCCTGAAATTTCCCAAAATATTTTGGCCATGAAAAATTCATCCTACACCCCTGAAAATTCAGAAAATGTTGGCAGCACAAAAAAGGCCTTAAAATACATATTAGGCCTCCAAAAATGTAGAAAACTTTGGAGGCCCAAAAAAGGGGTTTGCAGGCATCCTAGACCCCCTAATGTCCAGAAAATGTTGGTAGGCCAAAAACTGTGTCAGAGAGCTCTGAATGTCCCAAAAACGATTGCAGCCTGAAAAGGGCATTAACCCACATCCTAAACCCCTGAAATTCCCAAAAACATTTTTGGCCCTAAAAATGCATCCTACACCCCTGAAAGTTCAGAAAATGTTGGCAGCCCCAAAAAGGCCTTAAAATGCATCTTATTCCTGCAAAAATCTTTAAAACTTTGGAGGCCCAAAAAAGGGGTTTACATCCTAGACCCCATAAAGTCCAGAAAATGTTGGTGACCTGAAAACACTGTCAGAGAGCTCTGAATGTCCCAAAAATATTTGCAGCCTGAAAAGGCCATTAATCCGCATCCTGGCCCCCTGAAATTCCCCAAAATATTTTTGGCCCGAAAAATACATCCTACATCCCTGAAGTTCAGAAAATGTTGGCAGCACAAAACAGGCCTTAAAATACATATTAGGCCAATGTAGAAAACTTTGGAGGCCCAAAAAAGGGGTTTACAGGCATCCTAGACCCCCTAAAGTCCAGAAAATGTTGGTAGGCCAAAAACTGTGTCAGAGAGCTCTGAATGTCCCAAAAACGTTTGCAGCCTGAAAAGGGCATTAACCCACATCCTAAACCCCTGAAATTCCCAAAAACATTTTTGGCCCGAAAAATGCATCCTACACCCCTGAAAGTTCAGAAAATGTTGGCAGCCCCAAAAAGGCCTTAAAATGCATATTAGGCCTGCAAAAATGTAGAAAACTTTGGAGGCCCAAAAAAGGGGTTTACAGGCATCCTAGACCCACTAAACTCCACAAAATGTTGGTGGAACAAAAACTGTGTCAGAGACCTCTGAATGGCCCAAAAACGCTTGCAGCCTGAAAAGGGCATTAACCCGCATCCTAGACCCCTGAAATTCCTAAAAACATTTATGGCCCGAAAAATGCATCCTACACCCCTGAAAGTTCAGAAAATGTTGGCAGCCCCAAAAAGGCCTTAAAATGCATCTTATTCCTGCAAAAATCTTGATAACTTTGGAGGCCCAAAAAGGGGTTTACATCCTAGACCCCATAAAGTCCAGAAAATGTTGGTGACCCGAAAACAGTGTCAGAGAGCTCTGAATGTCCCAAAAATGTTTGCAGCCTGAAAAGGGCATTAATCCGCATCCTGGCCCCCTGAAATTCCCCAAAATATTTTTGGCCCAAAAAATGCATCCTACATCCCTGAAGTTCAGAAAATGTTGGCAGCACAAAACATGCCTTAAAATACATATTAGGCCTGCAAAAATGTAGAAAACTTTGGAGGCCCAAAAAAGGGGTTTACAGGCATCCTAGACCCCCTAAAGTCCAGAAAATGTTGGTAGGCCCAAAAACTGTGTCAGAGAGCTCTGAATGTCCCAAAAACATTTGCAGTCTGAAAAGGGCATTAAGCCGCATGCTAGACCCCTGAAATTCCCCAAAATATTTTGGCCACGAAAAATTCATCCTACACCCCTGAAAATTCAGAAAATGTTGGCAGCACAAAAAAGGCCTTAAAATACATATTAGGCCTCCAAAAATGTAGAAAACTTTGGAGGCCCAAAAAAGGGGTTTACAGGCATCCTAGCCCACATAAAGTCCAGAAAATGTTGGTGGCCCAAAAACTGTGTCAGAGAGCTCTGAATGGCACAAAAACGCTTGCAGCCTCAAAACGGCATTAACCGGCATCCTAGACCCCTGAAATTCCTAAAAACATTTATGGCCCGAAAAATGCATCCTACACCCCTTAAAGTTCAGAAACTGTTGGCAGCACAAAAAAGGCCTTAAAATACATATTAGGCCTCCAAAAATGTAGAAAACTTTGGAGGCCCAAAAAAGGGGTTTACAGGCATCCTAGACCCCATAAAGTCCAGAAAATGTTGGTGACCCGAAAACAGTGTCAGAGAGCTCTGAATGTCCCAAAAATATTTGCAGCCTCAAAACGGCATTAACCCGCATCCTAGACCCCTGAAATTCCTAAAAACATTTATGGCCCGAAAAATGCATCCTACACCCCTTAAAGTTCAGAAAATGTTGGCAGCACAAAACAGGCCTTAAAATACATATTAGGCCTGCAAAAATGTAGAAAACTTTGGAGGCCCAAAAAAGGGGTTTACAGGCATCCTAGACCCACTAAAGTCCAGAAAATGTTGGCAGCCCAAAAACTGCGTCAGAGAGCTCTGAATGTCCCAAAAACATTTGCAGTGTGAAAAGGGCATTAACCGGCATGCTAGACCCCTGAAATTTCCCAAAATATTTTGGCCATGAAAAATTCATCCTACACCCCTGAAAATTCAGAAAATGTTGGCAGCACAAAAAAGGCCTTAAAATACATATTAGGCCTCCAAAAATGTAGAAAACTTTGGAGGACCAAAAAAGGGGTTTACAGGCATCCTAGACCCCCTAAAGTCCAGAAAATGTTGTTAGGCCAAAAACTGTGTCAGAGAGCTCTGAATGTCCCAAAAACGATTGCAGCCTGAAAAGGGCATTAACCCACATCCTAAACCCCTGAAATTCCCAAAAACATTTTTGGCCCGAAAAATGCATCCTACACCCCTGAAAGTTCAGAAAATGTTGGCAGCCCCAAAAAGGCCTTAAAATGCATCTTATTCCTGCAAAAAGTCTTTAAAACTTTGGAGGCCCAAAAAAGGGGTTTACATCCTAGACCCCATAAAGTCCAGAAAATGTTGGTGACCTGAAAACACTGTCAGAGAGCTCTGAATGTCCCAAAAATATTTGCAGCCTGAAAAGGCCATTAATCCGCATCCTGGCCCCTGAAATTCCCCAAAATATTTTTGGCCCGAAAAATACATCCTACATCCCTGAAGTTCAGAAAATGTTGGCAGCACAAAACAGGCCTTAAAATACATATTAGGCCAATGTAGAAAACTTTGGAGGCCCAAAAAAGGGGTTTACAGGCATCCTAGACCCCCTAAAGTCCAGAAAATGTTGGTAGGCCAAAAACTGCGTCAGAGACCGCTGAATGTCCCAAAAACGTTTGCAGCCTGAAAAGGGCATTAACCCACATCCTAAACCCCTGAAATTCCCAAAAACATTTTTGGCCCGAAAAATGCATCCTACACCCCTGAAAGTTCAGAAAATGTTGGCAGCCCCAAAAAGGCCTTAAAATGCATATTAGGCCTGCAAAAATGTAGAAAACTTTGGAGGCCCAAAAAAGGGGTTTACAGGCATCCTAGACCCACTAAACTCCACAAAATGTTGGTGGCCCAAAAACTGTGTCAGAGACCTCTGAATGGCCCAAAAACGCTTGCAGCCTGAAAAGGGCATTAACCCGCATCCTAGACCCCTGAAATTCCTAAAAACATTTATGTCCCGAAAAATGCATCCTACACCCCTTAAAGTTCAGAAAATGTTGGCAGCCCAAAAAATGCCTTAAAATGCATCTGATTCGTGCAATAATCTTTAAATCTTTGGAGGCCCAAAAAAGAGGTTTGCAGGCATCCTAGACCCCATAAAGTCCAGAAAATCTTGGTGGCCCATAAACTGTATCAGAGAGCTCTGAATGTCCCAAAAACATTTGCAGTCTGAAAAGGGCATTAACCCACATGCTAGACCCCTGAAATTCCCCAAAATATTTTGGCCACAAAAAATTCATCCTACACCCCTGAAAATACAGAAAATGTTGGCAGCACAAAAAAGGCCTTAAAATACATATTAGGCCTGCAAAAATGTAGAAAACTTTGGAGGCCCAAAAAAGGGGTTTACAGGCATCCTAGACCCCCTAAAGTCCAGAAAATGTCGGTGGCCCATAAACTGTCTCAGAGTGCTCTGAATGTCCCAAAAACATTTGCAGTCTGAAAAGGGCATTAACCCGCATTCTAGACCCCTGAAATTCCTAAAAACATTTATGGCCCGAAAAATGCATCCTACACCCCTGAAAATTCAGAAAATGTTGGCAGCCCAAAAAAAGCCCTTAAAATGCATCTTATTCCTGCAAAAATCTTGATAACTTTGGAGGCCCATAAAAGGGGTTTACATCCTAGACCCCATAAAGTCCAGAAAATGTTGGTGACCCGAAAACAGTGTCAGAGAGCTCTGAATGTCCCAAAAATATTTGCAGCCTGAAAAGGGCATTAATCCGCATCCTGGCCCCCTGAAATTCCCCAAAATATTTTTGGCCCAAAAAAGCAACCTATATCCCTGAAGTTCAGAAAATGTTGGCAGCACAAAACAGGCCTTAAAATACATATTAGGCTTGCAAAAATGTAGAAAACTTTGGAGGCCCAAAAAAGGGGTTTACAGGCATCCTAGACCCACTAAAGTCCAGAAAATGTTGGCGGCCCAAAAACTGTGTCAGAGAGCTCTGAATGTCCCAGAAACATTTGCAGTCTGAAAAATGGCATTAACCCGCATGCTAGACCCCTGAAATACCCCAAAATATTTTGGCCACGAAAAATTCATCCTACACCCCTGAAAATTCAGAAAATGTTGGCAGCACAAAAAAAGGCCTTAAAATATATATTAGGCCTCCAAAAATGTAGAAAACTTTGGAGGCCCAAAAAAGGGGTTTACAGACATCCTAGACCCCCTAAAGTCCAGAAAATGTTGGTGGCCCAAAAACTGTGTCAGAGAGCTCTGAATGGCCCAAAAACGTTTGCAGCCTGAAAAGGGCATTAACCCACATCCTAAACCCCTGAAATTCCCAAAAACATTTTTGGCCCGAAAAATGCATCCTACATCCCTGAAAGTTCAGAAAATGTTGGCAGCCCCAAAAAGGCCTTAACATGCATCTTATTCCTGCAAAAATCTTGATAGCTTTGGAGGCCCAAAAAAGGGGTTTACATCCTAGACCCCATAAAGTACAGAAAATGTTGGTGACTCGAAAACAGTGTCAGAGAGCTCTGAATGTCCCAAAAATGTTTGCAGCCTGAAAAGGGCATTAATCCGCATCCTGGCCCCCTCAAATTCCCCAAAATATTTTTGGCCCAAAAAATGCATCCTACATCCCTGAAGTTCAGAAAATGTTGGCAGCACAAAACAGGCCTTAAAATACATATTAGGCCTGCAAAAATGTAGAAAACTTTGGAGGCCCAAAAAAGGGGTTTACAGGCATCCTAGACCCCCTAAAGTCCAGAAAATGTTAGCGGCCCAAAAACTGTGTGAGAGAGCTCTGAATGTCCCAAAAACATTTGCAGTCTGAAAAGGGCATTAACCCGCATGCTAGACCCCTGAAATTCCCCAAAATATTTTGGCCACGAAAAATTCATCCTACACCCCTGAAAATTCAGAAAATGTTGGCAGCACAAAAAAAGGCCTTAAAATACATATTAGGCCTCCAAAAATGTAGAAAACTTTGGAGGCCCAAAAAAGGGGTTTACAGGCATCCTAGACCCCCTAAAGTCCAGAAAATGTTGGCGGCCCAAAAACGGTGTCAGAGAGCTCTGAATGTCCCAAAACATTTGCAGTCTGAAAAGGGCATTAACCCGCATACTAGACCCCTGAAATTCCCCAAAATATTTTGGCCATGAAAAATTCATCCTACACCCCTGAAAATTCAGAAAATGTTGGCAACACAAAAAAGGCCTTAAAATACATATTAGGCCTCCAAAAATGTAGAAAACTTTGGAGGCCCAAAAAAGGGGTTTACAGGCATCCTAGACCCCCTAAAGTCCAGAAAATGTTGGCGGCCCAAAAACGGTGTCAGAGAGCTCTTAATGTCCCAAAACATTTGCAGTCTGAAAAGGGCATTAACCCGCATACTAGACCCCTGAAATTCCCCAAAATATTTTGGCCATGAAAAATTCATCCTACACCCCTGAAAATTCAGAAAATGTTGGCAACACAAAAAAGGCCTTAAAATACATATTAGGCCTCCAAAAATGTAGAAAACTTTGGAGGCCCAAAAAAGGGGTTTACAGGCCTCCTAGACCCCCTAAAGTCCAGAAAATGTTGGTAGGCCAAAAACTGTGTCAGAGAGCTCTGAATGTCCCAAAACTGTTTGCAGCCTGAAAAGGGCATTAACCCACATCCTAAACCCCTGAAATTCCCAAAAAAATTGTGGCCCGAAAAATGAATCCTACACCCCTTAAAGTTCAGAAAATGTTGGCAGCCCCAAAAAGGCCTTAAAATGCATCTTATTCCTGCAAAAATCTTGATAACTTTGGAGGCCCAAAAAGGGGTTTACATCCTAGACCCCTGAAAGTCCAGAAAATGTTGGTGACCCGAAAACAGTGTCAGAGAGCTCTGAATGTCCCAAAAACATGTGCAGCCTGAAAAGGGCATTAATCCGTATCCTGGCCCCCTGAAATTCCCCAAAATATTTTTGGCCCAAAAAATGCATCCTACATCCCTGAAGTTCAGAAAATGTTGGCAGCACAAAACAGGCCTTAAAATATATATTAGGCCTGCAAAAATGTAGAAGACTTTGGAGGCCCAAAAAGGGGTTTACAGGCATCCTAGACCCCCTAAAGTCCAGAAAATGTTGGTGGCCAAAAACTGTGTCAGAGAGCTCTGAATGTCCCAAAAACATTTGCAATCTGAAAAGGGCATTAACCCGCATGCTAGAGCCCTGAAATTTCCCAAAATATTTTGGCCACAAAAAATTCATCCTAGACCCCTGAAAATTGAGAAAATGTTGGCAGCACAAAAAAGGCCTTAAAATACATATTAGGCCTCCAAAAATGTAGAAAACTTTGGAGGCCCAAAAAAGGGGGTTACAGGCATCCTAGACCCCCTAAAGTCCAGAAAATGTTGGTAGGCCAAAAACTGTGTCAGAGAGCTCTGAATGTCCCAAAAACATTTGCAGCCTGAAAAGGGCATTAACCCACATCCTAAACCCCTGAAATTCCCAAAAACATTTTTGGCCCGAAAAATGAATCCTACACCCCTTAAAGTTCAGAAAATGTTGGCAGCCCCAAAAAGGCCTTAAAATGCATCTTATTCCTGCAAAAATCTTGATTACATTTGGAGCGCCCAAAAAGGGGTTTACATCCTAGACCCCTGAAAGTCCAGAAAATGTTGGTGACCCGAAAACAGTGTCAGAGAGCTCTGAATGTCCCAAAAACATTTGCAGCCTGAAAAGGGCATTAATCCGCATCCAGGCCCCCTGAAATTCCCCAAAATATTTTTGGCCCAGAAAATGCATCCTACATCCCTGAAGTTCAGAAAATGTTGGCAGCACAAAACAGGCCTTAAAATATATATTAGGCCTGCAAAAATGTAGAAGACTTTGGAGGCCCAAAAAGGGGCTTACAGGCATCCTAGACCCCCTAAAGTCCAGAAAATGTTGGTGGCCAAAAACTGTGTCAGAGAGCTCTGAATGTCCCAAAAACATTTGCAGCCTGAAAAGGGCATTAACCCACATCCTAGCCCCCTGAAATTCCCCAAAATATTTTTGGCCCGAAAAATGCATCCTAAATCCTTGAAGTTCAGAACATGTTGGCAGCCCAAAAAAGGCCTTAAAATGCATCTTATTCCTGTAAAAATCTTGATAACTTTGGAGGCCCAAAAAAGGGGTTTACATCCTAGACCCCATAAAGTCCAGAAAATGTTGGTGACCTGAAAACAGTGTCAGAGAGCTCTGAATGTCGCAAAAATGTTTGCAGCCTGAAAAGGGCATTAACCCGCATGCTAGAGCCCTGAAATTCCCCAAAATATTTTGGCCACGAAAAATTCATCCTACACCCCTGAAAATTCAGAAAATGTTGGCAGCACAAAAAAAGGCCTTAAAATACATATTAGGCCTGCAAAAATGTAGAACACTTTGGAGGCCCAAAAAAGGGGTTTACAGGCATCCTAGACCCCCTAAAGTCCAGAAAATGTTAGCGGTCCAAAAACTGTGTGAGAGAGCTCTGAATGTCCCAAAAACATTTGCAGTCTGAAAAGGGCATTAACCCGCATGCTAGACCCCTGAAATTCCCCAAAATATTTTGGCCACGAAAAATTCATCCTACACCCCTGAAAATTCAGAAAATGTTGGCAGCACAAAAAAAGGCCTTAAAATACATATTAGGCCTCCAAAAATGTAGAAGACTTTGGAGGCCCAAAAAGGGGTTTACAGGCATCCTAGACCCCCTAAAGTCCAGAAAATGTCGGTGGCCCATAAACTGTCTCAGAGTGCTCTGAATGTCCCAAAAACATTTGCAGTCTGAAAAGGGCATTAACCCGCATTCTAGACCCCTGAAATTCCTAAAAACATTTATGGCCCGAAAAATGCATCCTACACCCCTGAAAATTCAGAAAATGTTGGCAGCCCAAAAAAAGCCCTTAAAATGCATCTTATTCCTGCAAAAATCTTGATAACTTTGGAGGCCCATAAAAGGGGTTTACATCCTAGACCCCATAAAGTCCAGAAAATGTTGGTGACCCGAAAACAGTGTCAGAGAGCTCTGAATGTCCCAAAAATATTTGCAGCCTGAAAAGGGCATTAATCTGCATCCTGGCCCCCTGAAATTCCCCAAAATATTTTTGGCCCAAAAAAGCAACCTATATCCCTGAAGTTCAGAAAATGTTGGCAGCACAAAACAGGCCTTAAAATACATATTAGGCTTGCAAAAATGTAGAAAACTTTGGAGGCCCAAAAAAGGGGTTTACAGGCATCCTAGACCCACTAAAGTCCAGAAAATGTTGGCGGCCCAAAAACTGTGTCAGAGAGCTCTGAATGTCCCAGAAACATTTGCAGTCTGAAAAATGGCATTAACCCGCATGCTAGACCCCTGAAATACCCCCAAATATTTTGGCCACGAAAAATTCATCCTACACCCCTGAAAATTCAGAAAATGTTGGCAGCACAAAAAAAGGCCTTAAAATATATATTAGGCCTCCAAAAATGTAGAAAACTTTGGAGGCCCAAAAAAGGGGTTTACAGACATCCTAGACCCCCTAAAGTCCAGAAAATGTTGGTGGCCCAAAAACTGTGTCAGAGAGCTCTGAATGGCCCAAAAACGTTTGCAGCCTGAAAAGGACATTAACCCACATCCTAAACCCCTGAAATTCCCAAAAACATATTTGGCCCGAAAAATGCATCCTACATCCCTGAAAGTTCAGAAAATGTTGGCAGCCCCAAAAAGGCCTTAACATGCATCTTATTCCTGCAAAAATCTTGATAGCTTTGGAGGCCCAAAAAAGGGGTTTACATCCTAGACCCCATAAAGTACAGAAAATGTTGGTGACTCGAAAACAGTGTCAGAGAGCTCTGAATGTCCCAAAAATGTTTGCAGCCTGAAAAGGGCATTAATCCGCATCCTGGCCCCCTCAAATTCCCCAAAATATTTTTGGCCCAAAAAATGCATCCTACATCCCTGAAGTTCAGAAAATGTTGGCAGCACAAAACAGGCCTTAAAATACATATTAGGCCTGCAAAAATGTAGAAAACTTTGGAGGCCCAAAAAAGGGGTTTACAGGCATCCTAGACCCCCTAAAGTCCAGAAAATGTTGGCGGCCCAAAAACTGTGTGAGAGAGCTCTGAATGTCCCAAAAACATTTGCAGTCTGAAAAGGGCATTAACCCGCATGCTAGACCCCTGAAATTCCCCAAAATATTTTGGCCACGAAAAATTCATCCTACACCCCTGAAAATTCAGAAAATGTTGGCAGCACAAAAAAAGGCCTTAAAATACATATTAGGCCTCCAAAAATGTAGAAAACTTTGGAGGCCCAAAAAAGGGGTTTACAGGCATCCTAGACCCCCTAAAGTCCAGAAAATGTTGGCGGCCCAAAAACGGTGTCAGAGAGCTCTGAATGTCCCAAAACATTTGCAGTCTGAAAAGGGCATTAACCCGCATACTAGACTCCTGAAATTCCCCAAAATATTTTGGCCATGAAAAATTCATCCTACACCCCTGAAAATTCAGAAAATGTTGGCAACACAAAAAAGGCCTTAAAATACATATTAGGCCTCCAAAAATGTAGAAAACTTTGGAGGCCCAAAAAAGGGGTTTACAGGCATCCTAGACCCCCTAAAGTCCAGAAAATGTTGGCGGCCCAAAAACGGTGTCAGAGAGCTCTGAATGTCCCAAAACATTTGCAGTCTGAAAAGGGCATTAACCCGCATACTAGACCCCTGAAATTCCCCAAAATATTTTGGCCATGAAAAATTCATCCTACACCCCTGAAAATTCAGAAAATGTTGGCAACACAAAAAAGGCCTTAAAATACATATTAGGCCTCCAAAAATGTAGAAAACTTTGGAGGCCCAAAAAAGGGGTTTACAGGCCTCCTAGACCCCCTAAAGTCCAGAAAATGTTGGTAGGCCAAAAACTGTGTCAGAGAGCTCTGAATGTCCCAAAACTGTTTGCAGCCTGAAAAGGGCATTAACCCACATCCTAAACCCCTGAAATTCCCAAAAAAATTGCGGCCCGAAAAATGAATCCTACACCCCTTAAAGTTCAGAAAATGTTGGCAGCCCCAAAAAGGCCTTAAAATGCATTTTATTCCTGCAAAAATCTTGATAACTTTGGAGGCCCAAAAAGGGGTTTACATCCTAGACCCCTGAAAGTCCAGAAAATGTTGGTGACCCGAAAACAGTGTCAGAGAGCTCTGAATGTCCCAAAAACATTTGCAGCCTGAAAAGGGCATTAATCCGCATCCAGGCCCCCTGAAATTCCCCAAAATATTTTTGGCCCAGAAAATGCATCCTACATCCCTGAAGTTCAGAAAATGTTGGCAGCACAAAACAGGCCTTAAAATATATATTAGGCCTGCAAAAATGTAGAAGACTTTGGAGGCCCAAAAAGGGGCTTACAGGCATCCTAGACCCCCTAAAGTCCAGAAAATGTTGGTGGCCAAAAACTGTGTCAGAGAGCTCTGAATGTCCCAAAAACATTTGCAGCCTGAAAAGGGCATTAACCCACATCCTAGCCCCCTGAAATTCCCCAAAATATTTTTGGCCCGAAAAATGCATCCTACATCCTTGAAGGTCAGAACATGTTGGCAGCCCAAAAAGGCCTTAAAATGCATCTTATTCCTGTAAAAATCTTGATAACTTTGGAGGCCCAAAAAAGGGGTTTACATCCTAGACCCCATAAAGTACAGAAAATGTTGGTGACTCGAAAACAGTGTCAGAGAGCTCTGAATGTCCCAAAAATGTTTGCAGCCTGAAAAGGGCATTAATCCGCATCCTGGCCCCCTCAAATTCCCCAAAATATTTTTGGCCCAAAAAATGCATCCTACACCCCTGAAAGTTCAGAAAATGTTGGCAGCCCCAAAAAGGCCTTAACATGCATCTTATTCCTGCAAAAATCTTGAAAACTTTGGAGGCCCAAAAAAGGGGTTTACATCCTAGACCCCATAAAGTACAGAAAATGTTGGTGACTCGAAAACAGTGTCAGAGAGCTCTGAATGTTCCAAAAATGTTTGCAGCCTGAAAAGGGCATTAATCCGCATCCTGGCCCCCTCAAATTCCCCAAAATATTTTTGGCCCAAAAAATGCATCCTACATCCATGAAGTTCAGAAAATGTTGGCAGCACAAAACAGGCCTTAAAATACATATTAGGCCTGCAAAAATGTAGAAAACTTTGGAGGCCCAAAAAAGGGGTTTACAGGCATCCTAGACCCCCTAAAGTCCAGAAAATGTTGGCGGCCCAAAAACGGTGTCAGAGAGCTCTGAATGTCCCAAAACATTTGCAGCCTGAAAAGGGCATTAACCCACATCCTAAACCCCTGAAATTCCCAAAAACATTTTTGGCCCGAAAAATGAATGCTACACCCCTTAAAGTTCAGAAAATGTTGGCAGCCCCAAAAAGGCCTTAAAATGCATCTTATTTCTGCAATAATCTTGATAACTTTGGAGGCCCAAAAAAGGGGTTTACAGACATCCTAGACCCCTGAAAGTCCAGAAAATGTTGGTGACCCGAAAACAGTGTCAGAGAGCTCTGAATGTCCCAAAAACATTTGCAGCCTGAAAAGGGCATTAACCCACATCCTAGCCCCCTGAAATTCCCCAAAATATTTTTGGCCTGAAAAATGCATCCTACATCCTTGAAGTTCAGAACATGTTGGCAGCCCAAAAAAGGCCTTAAAATGCATCTTATTCCTGTAAAAATCTTGATAACTTTGGAGGCCCAAAAAAGGGGTTTACATCCTAGACCCCATAAAGTCCAGAAAATGTTGGTGACCTGAAAACAGTGTCAGAGAGCTCTGAATGTCGCAAAAATATTTGCAGCCTGAAAAGGGCATTAATCCGCATCCTGGCCCCCTGAAATTCCCCAAAATATTTTTGGCCCAAAAAATGCATCCTACATCCCTGAAGTTCAGAAAATGTTGGCAGCACAAAACAGGCCTTAAAATACATATTAGGCCTGCAAAAATGTAGAAGACTTTGGAGGCCCAAAAAAGGGGTTTACAGGCATCCTAGACCCCCTAAAGTCCAGAAAATGTTAGCGGCCCAAAAACTGTGTGAGAGAGCTCTGAATGTCCAAAAAACATTTGCAGTCTGAAAAGGGCATTAACCCGCATGCTAGACCCCTGAAATTCCCCAAAATATTTTGGCCACGAAAAATTCATCCTACACCCCTGAAAATTCAGAAAATGTTGGCAGCACAAAAAAAGGCCTTAAAATACATATTAGGCCTCCAAAAATGTAGAAGACTTTGGAGGCCCAAAAAGGGGTTTACAGGCATCCTAGACCCACTAAAGTCCAGAAAATGTTGGTGGCCCAAAAACTGTGTCAGAGAGCTCTGAATGTCCCAAAAACGTTTGCAGCCTGAAAAGGGCATTAACCCACATCCTAAACCCCTGAAATTCCCAACAACATTTTTGGCCCTAAAAATGCATCCTACACCCCTGAAAGTTCAGAAAATGTTGGCAGCCCCAAAAAGGCCTTAAAATGCATCTTATTCCTGCAAAAATCTTTAAAACTTTGGAGGCCCAAAAAAGGGGTTTACATCCAAGACCCCATAAAGTCCAGAAAATGTTGGTGACCTGAAAACACTGTCAGAGAGCTCTGAATGTCCCAAAAATATTTGCAGCCTGAAAAGGCCATTAATCCGCATCCTGGCCCCCTGAAATTCCCCAAAATATTTTTGGCCCGAAAAATACATCCTACATCCCTGAAGTTCAGAAAATGTTGGCAGCACAAAACAGGCCTTAAAATACATATTAGGCCAATGTAGAAAACTTTGGAGGCCCAACAAAGGGGTTTACAGGCATCCTAGACCCCCTAAAGTCCAGAAAATGTTGGTAGGCCAAAAACTGTGTCAGAGAGCTCTGAATGTCCCAAAAACGTTTGCAGCCTGAAAAGGGCATTAACCCACATCCTAAACCCCTGAAATTCCCAAAAACATTTTCGGCCCGAAAAATGCATCCTACACCCCTGAAAGTTCAGAAAATGTTGGCAGCCCCAAAAAGGCCTTAAAATGCATATTAGGCCTGCAAAAATGTAGAAAACTTTGGAGGCCCAAAAAAGGGGTTTACAGGCATCCTAGACCCACTAAACTCCACAAAATGTTGGTGGAACAAAAACTGTGTCAGAGACCTCTGAATGGCCCAAAAACGCTTGCAGTCTGAAAAGGGCATTAACCCGCATCCTAGACCCCTGAAATTCCTAAAAACATTTATGTCCCGAAAAATGCATCCTACACCCCTTAAAGTTCAGAAAATGTTGGCAGCCCAAAAAATGCCTTAAAACTCATCTTATTCGTGCAATAATCTTTAAATCTTTGGAGGCCCAAAAAAGAGGTTTGCAGGCATCCTAGACCCCATAAAGTCCAGAAAATCTTGGTGGCCCATAAACTGTATCAGAGAGCTCTGAATGTCCCAAAAACATTTGCAGTCTGAAAAGGGCATTAACCCACATGCTAAACCCCTGAAATTCCCCAAAATATTTTGGCCACAAAAAATTCATCCTACACCCCTGAAAATACAGAAAATGTTGGCAGCACAAAAAAGGCCTTAAAATACATATTAGGCCTGCAAAAATGTAGAAAACTTTGGAGGCCCAAAAAAGGGGTTTACAGGCATCCTAGACCCCCTAAAGTCCAGAAAATGTCGGTGGCCCATAAACTGTCTCAGAGTGCTCTGAATGTCCCAAAAACATTTGCAGTCTGAAAAGGGCATTAACCCGCATTCTAGACCCCTGAAATTCCTAAAAACATTTATGGCCCGAAAAATGCATCCTACACCCCTGAAAATTCAGAAAATGTTGGCAGCCCAAAAAAAGCCCTTAAAATGCATCTTATTCCTGCAAAAATCTTGATAACTTTGGAGGCCCAAAAAAGGGGTTTACATCCTAGACCCCATAAAGTCCAGAAAATGTTGGTGACCCGAAAACAGTGTCAGAGAGCTCTGAATGTCCCAAAACATTTGCAGTCTGAAAAGGGCATTAACCCGCATACTAGACCCCTGAAATTTCCCAAAATATTTTGGCCACAAAAAATTCATCCTACACCTCTGAAAATTCAGAAAATGTTGGCAGCACAAAAAAGGCCTTAAAATACATATTAGGCCTCCAAAAATGTAGAAAACTTTGGAGGCCCAAAAAAGGGGTTTACAGGCATCCTAGACCCCCTAAAGTCCAGAAAATGTTGGTAGGCCAAAAACTGTGTCAGAGAGCTCTGAATGTCCCAAAAACATTTGCAGCCTGAAAAGGGCATTAACCCACATCCTAAACCCCTGAAATTCCCAAAAACATTTTTGGCCCGAAAAATGAATGCTACACCCCTTAAAGTTCAGAAAATGTTGGCAGCCCCAAAAAGGCCTTAAAATGCATCTTATTCCTGCAAAAATCTTGATAGCTTTGGAGGCCCAAAAAAGGGGTTTACATCCTAGACCCCATAAAGTCCAGAAAATGTTGGTGACCCGAAAACAGTGTCAGAGAGCTCTGAATGTCCCAAAACATTTGCAGTCTGAAAAGGGCATTAACCCGCATACTAGACCCCTGAAATTTCCCAAAATATTTTGGCCACAAAAAATTCATCCTACACCCCTGAAAATTCAGAAAATGTTGGCAGCACAAAAAAGGCCTTAAAATACATATTAGGCCTCCAAAAATGTAGAAAACTTTGGAGGCCCAAAAAAGGGGTTTGCAGGCATCCTAGACCCCATAAAGTCCAGAAAATGTTGGTGACCCGAAAACAGTGTCAGAGAGCTCTGAATGTCCCAAAAACATTTGCAGCCTGAAAAGGGCATTAATCCGCATCCTGGCCCCCTGAAATTCCCCAAAATATTTTTGGCCCAAAAAATGCATCCTACATCCCTGAAGTTCAGAAAATGTTGGCAGCACAAAACAGGCCTTAAAATACATATTAGGCCTGCAAAAATGTAGAAGACTTTGGAGGCCCAAAAAAGGGGTTTACAGGCATCCTAGACCCCCTAAAGTCCAGAAAATGTTAGCGGCCCAAAAACTGTGTGAGAGAGCTCTGAATGTCCAAAAAACATTTGCAGTCTGAAAAGGGCATTAACCCGCATGCTAGACCCCTGAAATTCCCCAAAATATTTTGGCCACGAAAAATTCATCCTACACCCCTGAAAATTCAGAAAATGTTGGCAGCACAAAAAAAGGCCTTAAAATACATATTAGGCCTCCAAAAACGTAGAAGACTTTGGAGGCCCAAAAAGGGGTTTACAGGCATCCTAGACCCCCTAAAGTCCAGGAAATGTTGGTGGCCCAAAAACTGTGTCAGAGAGCTCTGAATGTCCCAAAAACGTTTGCAGCCTGAAAAGGGCATTAACCCACATCCTAAACCCCTGAAATTCCCAAAAACATTTTTGGCCCGAAAAATGCATCCTACATCCCTGCAAGTTCAGAAAATGTTGGCAGCCCCAAAAAGGCCTTAACATGCATCTTATTCCTGCAAAAATCTTGATAGCTTTGGAGGCCCAAAAAAGGGGTTTACATCCTAGACCCCATAAAGTACAGAAAATGTTGGTGACTCGAAAACAGTGTCAGAGAGCTCTGAATGTCCCAAAAATGTTTGCAGCCTGAAAAGGGCATTAATCCGCATCCTGGCCCCCTCAAATTCCCCAAAATATTTTTGGCCCAAAAAATGCATCCTACATCCCTGAAGTTCAGAAAATGTTGGCAGCACAAAACAGGCCTTAAAATACATATTAGGCCTGCAAAAATGTAGAAAACTCTGGAGGCCCAAAAAAGGGGTTTACAGGCATCCTAGACCCCCTAAAGTCCAGAAAATGTTGGCGGCCCAAAAACTGTGTGAGAGAGCTCTGAATGTCCCAAAAACATTTGCAGTCTGAAAAGGGCATTAACCCGCATGCTAGACCCCTGAAATTCCCCAAAATATTTTGGCCACGAAAAATTCATCCTACACCCCTGAAAATTCAGAAAATGTTGGCAGCACAAAAAAAGGCCTTAAAATACATATTAGGCCTCCAAAAATGTAGAAAACTTTGGAGGCCCAAAAAAGGGGTTTACAGGCATCCTAGACCCCCTAAAGTCCAGAAAATGTTGGCGGCCCAAAAACGGTGTCAGAGAGCTCTGAATGTCCCAAAACATTTGCAGTCTGAAAAGGGCATTAACCCGCATACTAGACCCCTCAAATTCCCCAAAATATTTTGGCCATGAAAAATTCATCCTACACCCCTGAAAATTCAGAAAATGTTGGCAACACAAAAAAGGCCTTAAAATACATATTAGGCCTCCAAAAATGTAGAAAACGTTGGAGGCCCAAAAAAGGGGTTTACAGGCATCCTAGACCCCCTAAAGTCCAGAAAATGTTGGCGGCCCAAAAACGGTGTCAGAGAGCTCTGAATGTCCCAAAACATTTGCAGTCTGAAAAGGGCATTAACCCGCATACTAGACCCCTGAAATTCCCCAAAATATTTTGGCCACAAAAAATTCATCCTAGACCCCTGAAAATTGAGAAAATGTTGGCAGCACAAAAAAGGCCTTAAAATACATATTAGGCCTCCAAAAATGTAGAAAACTTTGGAGGCCCAAAAAAGGGGTTTGCAGGCATCCTAGACCCCCTAAAGTCCAGAAAATGTTGGCGGCCCAAAAACTGTGTGAGAGAGCTCTGAATGTCCCAAAAACATTTGCAGTCTGAAAAGGGCATTAACCCGCATACTAGACCCCTGAAATTCCCCAAAATATTTTGGCCATGAAAAATTCATCCTACACCCCTGAAAATTCAGAAAATGTTGGCAACACAAAAAAGGCCTTAAAATACATATTAGGCCTCCAAAAATGTAGAAAACTTTGGAGGCCCAAAAAAGGGGTTTACAGGCATCCTAGACCCCCTAAAGTCCAGAAAATGTTGGCGGCCCAAAAACGGTGTCAGAGAGCTCTGAATGTCCCAAAACATTTGCAGTCTGAAAAGGGCATTAACCCGCATACTAGACCCCTGAAATTCCCCAAAATATTTTGGCCATGAAAAATTCATCCTACACCCCTGAAAATTCAGAAAATGTTGGCAACACAAAAAAGGCCTTAAAATACATATTAGGCCTCCAAAAATGTAGAAAACTTTGGAGGCCCAAAAAAGGGGTTTACAGGCCTCCTAGACCCCCTAAAGTCCAGAAAATGTTGGTAGGCCAAAAACTGTGTCAGAGAGCTCTGAATGTCCCAAAACTGTTTGCAGCCTGAAAAGGGCATTAACCCACATCCTAAACCCCTGAAATTCCCAAAAAAATTGTGGCCCGAAAAATGAATCCTACACCCCTTAAAGTTCAGAAAATGTTGGCAGCCCCAAAAAGGCCTTAAAATGCATCTTATTCCTGCAAAAATCTTGATAACTTTGGAGGCCCAAAAAGGGGTTTACATCCTAGACCCCTGAAAGTCCAGAAAATGTTGGTGACCCGAAAACAGTGTCAGAGAGCTCTGAATGTCCCAAAAACATTTGCAGCCTGAAAAGGGCATTAATCCGCATCCTGGCCCCCTGAAATTCCCCAAAATATTTTTGGCCCAAAAAATGCATCCTACATCCCTGAAGTTCAGAAAATGTTGGCAGCACAAAACAGGCCTTAAAATATATATTAGGCCTGCAAAAATGTAGAAGACTTTGGAGGCCCAAAAAGGGGTTTACAGGCATCCTAGACCCCCTAAAGTCCAGAAAATGTTGGTGGCCAAAAACTGTGTCAGAGAGCTCTGAATGTCCCAAAAACATTTGCAATCTGAAAAGGGCATTAACCCGCATGCTAGACCCCTGAAATTTCCCAAAATATTTTGGCCACAAAAAATTCATCCTAGACCCCTGAAAATTGAGAAAATGTTGGCAGCACAAAAAAGGCCTTAAATATATATTAGGCCTTCAAAAATGTAGAAAACTTTGGAGGCCCAAAAAAGGGGTTTACAGGCATCCTAGACCCCTAAAGTCCAGAAAATGTTGGTGGCCAAAAACTGTGTCAGAGAGCTCTGAATGTCCCAAAAACATTTGCAGCCTGAAAAGGGCATTAACCCACATCCTAGCCCCCTGAAATTCCCCAAAATATTTTTGGCCCGAAAAATGCATCCTACATCCTTGAAGTTCAGAACATGTTGGCAGCCCAAAAAAGGCCTTAAAATGCATCTTATTCCTGTAAAAATCTTGATAACTTTGGAGGCCCAAAAAAGGGGTTTACATCCTAGACCCCATAAAGTCCAGAAAATGTTGGTGACCTGAAAACAGTGTCAGAGAGCTCTGAATGTCGCAAAAATTTTTGCAGCCTGAAAAGGGCATTAATCCGCATCCTGGCCCCCTGAAATTCCCCAAAATATTTTTGGCCCAAAAAATGCATCCTACATCCCTGAAGTTCAGAAAATGTTGGCAGCACAAAACAGGCCTTAAAATACATATTAGGCCTGCAAACATGTAGAAGACTTTGGAGGCCCAAAAAAGGGGTTTACAGGCATCCTAGACCCCCTAAAGTCCAGAAAATGTTAGCGGCCCAAAAACTGTGTGAGAGAGCTCTGAATGTCCAAAAAACATTTGCAGTCTGAAAAGGGCATTAACCCACATGCTAGACCCCTGAAATTCCCCAAAATATTTTGGCCACGAAAAATTCATCCTACACCCCTGAAAATTCAGAAAATGTTGGCAGCACAAAAAAAGGCCTTAAAATACATATTAGGCCTCCAAAAATGTAGAAGACTTTGGAGGCCCAAAAAGGGGTTTACAGGCATCCTAGACCCCCTAAAGTCCAGAAAATGTTGGTGGCCCAAAAACTGTGTCAGAGAGCTCTGAATGTCCCAAAAACGTTTGCAGCCTGAAAAGGGCATTAACCCACATCCTAAACCCCTGAAATTCCCAAAAACATTTTTGGCCCGAAAAATGCATCCTACACCCCTGAAAGTTCAGAAAATGTTGGCAGCCCCAAAAAGGCCTTAACATGCATCTTATTCCTGCAAAAATCTTGAAAACTTTGGAGGCCCAAAAAAGGGGTTTACATCCTAGACCCCATAAAGTACAGAAAATGTTGGTGACTCGAAAACAGTGTCAGAGAGCTCTGAATGTCCCAAAAATGTTTGCAGCCTGAAAAGGGCATTAATCCGCATCCTGGCCCCCTCAAATTCCCCAAAATATTTTTGGCCCAAAAAATGCATCCTACATCCATGAAGTTCAGAAAATGTTGGCAGCACAAAACAGGCCTTAAAATACATATTAGGCCTGCAAAAATGTAGAAAACTTTGGAGGCCCAAAAAAGGGGTTTACAGGCATCCTAGACCCCCTAAAGTCCAGAAAATGTTGGCGGCCCAAAAACTGTGTGAGAGAGCTCTGAATGTCCCAAGAACATTTGCAGTCTGAAAAGGGCATTAACCCGCATGCTAGACCCCTGAAATTCCCCAAAATATTTTGGCCACGAAAAATTCATCCTACACCCCTGAAAATTCAGAAAATGTTGGCAGCACAAAAAAAGGCCTTAAAATACATATTAGGCCTTCAAAAATGTAGAAAACTTTGGAGGCCCAAAAAAGGGGTTTACAGGCATCCTAGACCCCCTAAAGTCCAGAAAATGTTGGCGGCCCAAAAACGGTGTCAGATAGCTCTGAATGTCCCAAAACATTTGCAGTCTGAAAAGGGCATTAACCCGCATACTAGACCCCTGAAATTCCCCAAAATATTTTGGCCATGAAAAATTCATCCTACACCCCTGAAAATTCAGAAAATGTTGGCAGCCCCAAAAAGGCCTTAAAATGCATCTTATTCCTGCAAAAATCTTGATAACTTTGGAGGCCCAAAAAGGGGTTTACATCCTAGACCCCTGAAAGTCCAGAAAATGTTGGTGACCCGAAAACAGTGTCAGAGAGCTCTGAATGTCCCAAAAACATTTGCAGCCTGAAAAGGGCATTAATCCGCATCCTGGCCCCCTGAAATTCCCCAAAATATTTTTGGCCCGAAAAATACATCCTACATCCCTGAAGTTCAGAAAATGTTGGCAGCACAAAACAGGCCTTAAAATACATATTAGGCCAATGTAGAAAACTTTGGAGGCCCAAAAAAGGGGTTTACAGGCATCCTAGACCCCCTAAAGTCCAGAAAATGTTGTTAGGCCAAAAACTGTGTCAGAGAGCTCTGAATGTCCCAAAAACGATTGCAGCCTGAAAAGGGCATTAACCCACATCCTAAACCCCTGAAATTCCCAAAAACATTTTTGGCCCGAAAAATGCATCCTACACCCCTGAAAGTTCAGAAAATGTTGGCAGCCCCAAAAAGGCCTTAAAATGCATCTTATTCCTGCAAAAATCGATAAAACTTTGGAGGCCCAAAAAAGGGGTTTACATCCTAGACCCCATAAAGTCCAGAAAATGTTGGTGACCTGAAAACACTGTCAGAGAGCTCTGAATGTCCCAAAAATATTTGCAGCCTGAAAAGGCCATTAATCCGCATCCTGGCCCCCTGAAATTCCCCAAAATATTTTTGGCCCGAAAAATACATCCTACATCCCTGAAGTTCAGAAAATGTTGGCAGCACAAAACAGGCCTTAAAATACATATTAGGCCAATGTAGAAAACTTTGGAGGCCCAAAAAAGGGGTTTACAGGCATCCTAGACCCCCTTAAGTCCAGAAAATGTTGGTAGGCCAAAAACTGTGTCAGAGAGCTCTGAATGTCCCAAAAACGTTTGCAGCCTGAAAAGGGCATTAACCCACATCCTAAACCCCTGAAATTCCCAAAAACATTTTTGGCCCGAAAAATGCATCCTACACCCCTGAAAGTTCAGAAAATGTTGGCAGCCCCAAAAAGGCCTTAAAATGCATATTAGGCCTGCAAAAATGTAGAAAACTTTGGAGGCCCAAAAAAGGGGTTTACAGGCATCCTAGACCCACTAAACTCCACAAAATGTTGGTGGCCCAAAAACTGTGTCAGAGACCTCTGAATGGCCCAAAAACGCTTGCAGCCTGAAAAGGGCATTAACCCGCATCCTAGACCCCTGAAATTCCTAAAAACATTTATGTCCCGAAAAATGCATCCTACACCCCTTAAAGTTCAGAAAATGTTGGCAGCCCAAAAATTGCCTTAAAATGCATCTGATTCGTGCAATAATCTTTAAATCTTTGGAGGCCCAAAAAAGAGGTTTGCAGGCATCCTAGACCCCATAAAGTCCAGAAAATCTTGGTGGCCCATAAACTGTATCAGAGAGCTCTGAATGTCCCAAAAACATTTGCAGTCTGAAAAGGGCATTAACCCACATGCTAGACCCCTGAAATTCCCCAAAATATTTTGGCCACAAAAAATTCATCCTACACCCCTGAAAATACAGAAAATGTTGGCAGCACAAAAAAGGCCTTAAAATACATATTAGGCCTGCAAAAATGTAGAAAACTTTGGAGGCCCAAAAAAGGGGTTTACAGGCATCCTAGACCCCCTAAAGTCCAGAAAATGTTGGTGGCCCATAAACTGTCTCAGAGTGCTCTGAATGTCCCAAAAACATTTGCAGTCTGAAAAGGGCATTAACCCGCATTCTAGACCCCTGAAATTCCTAAAAACATTTATGGCCCGAAAAATGCATCCTACACCCCTGAAAATTCAGAAAATGTTGGCAGCCCAAAAAAAGCCCTTAAAATGCATCTTATTCCTGCAAAAATCTTGATAACTTTGGAGGCCCATAAAAGGGGTTTACATCCTAGACCCCATAAAGTCCAGAAAATGTTGGTGACCCGAAAACAGTGTCAGAGAGCTCTGAATGTCCCAAAAATATTTGCAGCCTGAAAAGGGCATTAATCCGCATCCTGGCCCCCTGAAATTCCCCAAAATATTTTTGGCCCAAAAAAGCAACCTATATCCCTGAAGTTCAGAAAATGTTGGCAGCACAAAACAGGCCTTAAAATACATATTAGGCTTGCAAAAATGTAGAAAACTTTGGAGGCCCAAAAAAGGGGTTTACAGGCATCCTAGACCCACTAAAGTCCAGAAAATGTTGGCGGCCCAAAAACTGTGTCAGAGAGCTCTGAATGTCCCAGAAACATTTGCAGTCTGAAAAATGGCATTAACCTGCATGCTAGACCCCTGAAATACCCCAAAATATTTTGGCCACGAAAAATTCACCCTACACCCCTGAAAATTCAGAAAATGTTGGCAGCACAAAAAAAGGCCTTAAAATATATATTAGGCCTCCAAAAATGTAGAAAACTTTGGAGGCCCAAAAAAGGGGTTTACAGACATCCTAGACCCCCTAAAGTCCAGAAAATGTTGGTGGCCCAAAAACTGTGTCAGAGAGCTCTGAATGGCCCAAAAACGTTTGCAGCCTGAAAAGGGCATTAACCCACATCCTAAACCCCTGAAATTCCCAAAAACATTTTTGGCCCGAAAAATGCATCCTACATCCCTGAAAGTTCAGAAAATGTTGGCAGCCCCAAAAAGGCCTTAACATGCATCTTATTCCTGCAAAAATCTTGATAGCTTTGGAGGCCCAAAAACGGGGTTTACATCCTAGACCCCATAAAGTACAGAAAATGTTGGTGACTCGAAAACAGTGTCAGAGAGCTCTGAATGTCCCAAAAATGTTTGCAGCCTGAAAAGGGCATTAATCCGCATCCTGGCCCCCTCAAATTCCCCAAAATATTTTTGGCCCAAAAAATGCATCCTACATCCCTGAAGTTCAGAAAATGTTGGCAGCACAAAACAGGCCTTAAAATACATATTAGGCCTGCAACAATGTAGAAAACTTTGGAGGCCCAAAAAAGGGGTTTACAGGCATCCTAGACCCCCTAAAGTCCAGAAAATGTTGGCGGCCCAAAAACTGTGTGAGAGAGCTCTGAATGTCCCAAAAACATTTGCAGTCTGAAAAGGGCATTAACCCGCATGCTAGACCCTTGAAATTCCCCAAAATATTTTGGCCACGAAAAATTCATCCTACACCCCTGAAAATTCAGAAAATGTTGGCAGCACAAAAAAAGGCCTTAAAATACATATTAGGCCTCCAAAAATGTAGAAAACTTTGGAGGCCCAAAAAAGGGGTTTACAGGCATCCTAGACCCCCTAAAGTCCAGAAAATGTTGGCGGCCCAAAAACGGTGTCAGAGAGCTCTGAATGTCCCAAAACATTTGCAGTCTGAAAAGGGCATTAACCCGCATACTAGACCCCTGAAATTCCCCAAAATATTTTGGCCATGAAAAATTCATCCTACACCCCTGAAAATTCAGAAAATGTTGGCAACACAAAAAAGGCCTTAAAATACATATTAGGCCTCCAAAAATGTAGAAAACTTTGGAGGCCCAAAAAAGGGGTTTACAGGCATCCTAGACCCCCTAAAGTCCAGAAAATGTTGGCGGCCCAAAAACGGTGTCAGAGAGCTCTGAATGTCCCAAAACATTTGCAGTCTGAAAAGGGCATTAACCCGCATACTAGACCCCTGAAATTCCCCAAAATATTTTGGCCATGAAAAATTCATCCTACACCCCTGAAAATTCAGAAAATGTTGGCAACACAAAAAAGGCCTTAAAATACATATTAGGCCTCCAAAAATGTAGAAAACTTTGGAGGCCCAAAAAAGGGGTTTACAGGCCTCCTAGACCCCCTAAAGTCCAGAAAATGTTGGTAGGCCAAAAACTGTGTCAGAGAGCTCTGAATGTCCCAAAACTGTTTGCAGCCTGAAAAGGGCATTAACCCACATCCTAAACCCCTGAAATTCCCAAAAAAATTGTGGCCCGAAAAATGAATCCTACACCCCTTAAAGTTCAGAAAATGTTGGCAGCCCCAAAAAGGCCTTAAAATGCATCTTATTCCTGCAAAAATCTTGATAACTTTGGAGGCCCAAAAAGGGGTTTACATCCTAGACCCCTGAAAGTCCAGAAAATGTTGGTGACCCGAAAACAGTGTCAGAGAGCTCTGAATGTCCCAAAAACATTTGCAGCCTGAAAAGGGCATTAATCCGCATCCTGGCCCCCTGAAATTCCCCAAAATATTTTTGGCCCAAAAAATGCATCCTACATCCCTGAAGTTCAGAAAATGTTGGCAGCACAAAACAGGCCTTAAAATATATATTAGGCCTGCAAAAATGTAGAAGACTTTGGAGGCCCAAAAAGGGGTTTACAGGCATCCTAGACCCCCTAAAGTCCAGAAAATGTTGGTGGCCAAAAACTGTGTCAGAGAGCTCTGAATGTCCCAAAAACATTTGCAATCTGAAAAGGGCATTAACCCGCATGCTAGACCCCTGAAATTTCCCAAAATATTTTGGCCACAAAAAATTCATCCTAGACCCCTGAAAATTGAGAAAATGTTGGCAGCACAAAAAAGGCCTTAAAATACATATTAGGCCTCCAAAAATGTAGAAAACTTTGGAGGCCCAAAAAAGGGGTTTACAGGCATCCTAGACCCCCTAAAGTCCAGAAAATGTTGGTAGGCCAAAAACTGTGTCAGAGAGCTCTGAATGTCCCAAAAACATTTGCAGCCTGAAAAGGGCATTAACCCACATCCTAAACCCCTGAAATTCCCAAAAACATTTTTGGCCCGAAAAATGAATCCTACACCCCTTAAAGTTCAGAAAATGTTGGCAGCCCCAAAAAGGCCTTAAAATGCATCTTATTCCTGCAAAAATCTTGATAACTTTGGAGGCCCAAAAAGGGGTTTACATCCTAGACCCCTGAAAGTCCAGAAAATGTTGGTGACCCGAAAACAGTGTCAGAGAGCTCTGAATGTCCCAAAAACATTTGCAGCCTGAAAAGGGCATTAATCCGAATCCTGGCCCCCTGAAATTCCCCAAAATATTTTTGGCCCAGAAAATGCATCCTACATCCCTGAAGTTCAGAAAATGTTGGCAGCACAAAACAGGCCTTAAAATATATATTAGGCCTGCAAAAATGTAGAAGACTTTGGAGGCCCAAAAAGGGGCTTACAGGCATCCTAGACCCCCTAAAGTCCAGAAAATGTTGGTGGCCAAAAACTGTGTCAGAGAGCTCTGAATGTCCCAAAAACATTTGCAGCCTGAAAAGGGCATTAACCCACATCCTAGCCCCCTGAAATTCCCCAAAATATTTTTGGCCCGAAAAATGCATCCTACATCCTTGAAGTTCAGAACATGTTGGCAGCCCAAAAAAGGCCTTAAAATGCATCTTATTCCTGTAAAAATCTTGATAACTTTGGAGGCCCAAAAAAGGGGTTTACATCCTAGACCCCATAAAGTCCAGAAAATGTTGGTGACCTGAAAACAGTGTCAGAGAGCTCTGAATGTCGCAAAAATTTTTGCAGCCTGAAAAGGGCATTAATCCGCATCCTGCCCCCCTGAAATTCCCCAAAATATTTTTGGCCCAAAAAATGCATCCTACATCCCTGAAGTTCAGAAAATGTTGGCAGCACAAAACAGGCCTTAAAATACATATTAGGCCTGCAAAAATGTAGAAGACTTTGGAGGCCCAAAAAAGGGGTTTACAGGCATCCTAGACCCCCTAAAGTCCAGAAAATGTTAGCGGTCCAAAAACTGTGTGAGAGAGCTCTGAATGTCCAAAAAACATTTGCAGTCTGAAAAGGGCATTAACCCGCATGCTCGACCCCTGAAATTCCCCAAAATATTTTGGCCACGAAAAATTCATCCTACACCCCTGAAAATTCAGAAAATGTTGGCAGCACAAAAAAAGGCCTTAAAATACATATTAGGCCTCCAAAAATGTAGAAGACTTTGGAGGCCCAAAAAGGGGTTTACAGGCATCCTAGACCCCCTAAAGTCCAGAAAATGTTGGTGGCCCAAAAACTGTGTCAGAGAGCTCTGAATGTCCCAAAAACGTTTGCAGCCTGAAAAGGGCATTAACCCACATCCTAAACCCCTGAAATTCCCAAAAACATTTTTGGCCCGAAAAATGCATCCTACACCCCTGAAAGTTCAGAAAATGTTGGCAGCCCCAAAAAGGCCTTAACATGCATCTTATTCCTGCAAAAATCTTGAAAACTTTGGAGGCCCAAAAAAGGGGTTTACATCCTAGACCCCATAAAGTACAGAAAATGTTGGTGACTCGAAAACAGTGTCAGAGAGCTCTGAATGTCCCAAAAATGTTTGCAGCCTGAAAAGGGCATTAATCCGCATCCTGGCCCCCTCAAATTCCCCAAAATATTTTTGGCCCAAAAAATGCATCCTACATCCATGAAGTTCAGAAAATGTTGGCAGCACAAAACAGGCCTTAAAATACATATTAGGCCTGCAAAAATGTAGAAAACTTTGGAGGCCCAAAAAAGGGGTTTACAGGCATCCTAGACCCCCTAAAGTCCAGAAAATGTTGGCGGCCCAAAAACGGTGTCAGAGAGCTCTGAATGTCCCAAAACATTTGCAGTCTGAAAAGGGCATTAACCCGCATACTAGACCCCTGAAATTTCCCAAAATATTTTGGCCACAAAAAATTCATCCTACACCCCTGAAAATTCAGAAAATGTTGGCAGCACAAAAAAGGCCTTAAAATACATATTAGGCCTCCAAAAATGTAGAAAACTTTGGAGGCCCAAAAAAGGGGTTTACAGGCATCCTAGACCCCCTAAAGTCCAGAAAATGTTGGTGGCCCAAAAACTGTGTCAGAGAGCTCTGAATGTCCCAAAAACGTTTGCAGCCTGAAAAGGGCATTAACCCACATCCTAAACCCCTGAAATTCCCAAAAACATTTTTGGCCCGAAAAATGCATCCTACACCCCTGAAAGTTCAGAAAATGTTGGCAGCCCCAAAAAGGCCTTAACATGCATCTTATTCCTGCAAAAATCTTGAAAACTTTGGAGGCCCAAAAAAGGGGTTTACATCCTAGACCCCATAAAGTACAGAAAATGTTGGTGACTCGAAAACAGTGTCAGAGAGCTCTGAATGTCCCAAAAATGTTTGCAGCCTGAAAAGGGCATTAATCCGCATCCTGGCCCCCTCAAATTCCCCAAAATATTTTTGGCCCAAAAAATGCATCCTACATCCATGAAGTTCAGAAAATGTTGGCAGCACAAAACAGGCCTTAAAATACATATTAGGCCTGCAAAAATGTAGAAAACTTTGGAGGCCCAAAAAAGGGGTTTACAGGCATCCTAGACCCCCTAAAGTCCAGAAAATGTTGGCGGCCCAAAAACTGTGTGAGAGAGCTCTGAATGTCCCAAAAACATTTGCAGTCTGAAAAGGGCATTAACCCGCATGCTAGACCCCTGAAATTCCCCAAAATATTTTGGCCACGAAAAATTCATCCTACACCCCTGAAAATTCAGAAAATGTTGGCAGCACAAAAAAAGGCCTTAAAATACATATTAGGCCTGCAAAAATGTAGAAAACTTTGGAGGCCCAAAAAAGGGGTTTACATGCATCCTAGACCCCCTAAAGTCCAGAAAATGTTGGCGGCCCAAAAACGGTGTCAGAGAGCTCTGAATGTCCCAAAACATTTGCAGTCTGAAAAGGGCATTAACCCGCATACTAGACCCCTGAAATTTCCCAAAATATTTTGGCCACAAAAAATTCATCCTACACCCCTGAAAATTCAGAAAATGTTGGCAGCACAAAAAAGGCCTTAAAATACATATTAGGCCTCCAAAAATGTAGAAAACTTTGGAGGCCCAAAAAAGGGGTTTACAGGCATCCTAGACCCCCTAAAGTCCAGAAAATGTTGGTAGGCCAAAAACTGTGTCAGAGAGCTCTGAATGTCCCAAAAACATTTGCAGCCTGAAAAGGGCATTAACCCACATCCTAAACCCCTGAAATTCCCAAAAACATTTTTGGCCCGAAAAATGAATGCTACACCCCTTAAAGTTCAGAAAATGTTGGCAGCCCCAAAAAGGCCTTAAAATGCATCTTATTTCTGCAATAATCTTGATAACTTTGGAGGCCCAAAAAAGGGGTTTACAGACATCCTAGACCCCTGAAAGTCCAGAAAATGTTGGTGACCCGAAAACAGTGTCAGAGAGCTCTGAATGTCCCAAAAACATTTGCAGCCTGAAAAGGGCATTAACCCACATCCTAGCCCCCTGAAATTCCCCAAAATATTTTTGGCCCGAAAAATGCATCCTACATCCTTGAAGTTCAGAACATGTTGGCAGCCCAAAAAAGGCCTTAAAATGCATCTTATTCCTGTAAAAATATTGATAACTTTGGAGGCCCAAAAAAGGGGTTTACATCCTAGACCCCATAAAGTCCAGAAAATGTTGGTGACCTGAAAACAGTGTCAGAGAGCTCTGAATGTCGCAAAAATATTTGCAGCCTGAAAAGGGCATTAATCCGCATCCTGGCCCCCTGAAATTCCCCAAAATATTTTTGGCCCAAAAAATGCATCCTACATCCCTGAAGTGCAGAAAATGTTGGCAGCACAAAACAGGCCTTAAAATACATATTAGGCCTGCAAAAATGTAGAAGACTTTGGAGGCCCAAAAAAGGGGTTTACAGGCATCCTAGACCCCCTAAAGTCCAGAAAATGTTAGCGGCCCAAAAACTGTGTGAGAGAGCTCTGAATGTCCAAAAAACATTTGGAGTCTGAAAAGGGCATTAACCCGCATGCTAGACCCCTGAAATTCCCCAAAAACATTTTTGGCCCGAAAAATGCATCCTACATCCCTGAAAGTTCAGAAAATGTTGGCAGCCCCAAAAAGGCCTTAACATGCATCTTATTCCTGCAAAAATCTTGATAGCTTTGGAGGCCCAAAAAAGGGGTTTACATCCTAGACCCCATAAAGTACAGAAAATGTTGGTGACTCGAAAACAGTGTCAGAGAGCTCTGAATGTCCCAAAAATGGTTGCAGCCTGAAAAGGGCATTAATCCGCATCCTGGCCCCCTCAAATTCCCCAAAATATTTTTGGCCCAAAAAATGCATCCTACATCCCTGAAGTTCAGAAAATGTTGGCAGCACAAAACAGGCCTTAAAATACATATTAGGCCTGCAAAAATGTAGAAAACTTTGGAGGCCCAAAAAAGGGGTTTACAGGCATCCTAGACCCCCTAAAGTCCAGAAAATGTTGGCGGCCCAAAAACTGTGTGAGAGAGCTCTGAATGTCCCAAAAACATTTGCAGTCTGAAAAGGGCATTAACCCGCATGCTAGACCCCTGAAATTTCCCAAAATATTTTGGCCACGAAAAATTAATCCTACACCGCTGAAAATTCTGAAAATATTGGCAGCACAAAAAAGGCCTTAAAATACATATTAGGCCTCAAAAAATGTAGAAAACTTTGGCGGCCCAAAAAAGGGGTTTACAGGCATCCTAGACCCCCTAAAGTCCAGAAAATGTTGGTAGGCCAAAAACTGTGTCAGAGAGCTCTGAATGTCCCAAAAACGTGTGCAGCCTGAAAAGGGCATTAACCCACATCCTAAACCCCTGAAATTCCCAAAAACATTTTTGGCCCGAAAAATGCATCCTACACCCCTGAAAGTTCAGAAAATGTTGGCAGCCCCAAAAAGGCCTTAAAATGCATCTTATTCCTGCAAAAATCTTGATTACTTTGGAGGCCCAAAAAGGGGTTTACATCCTAGACCCCATAAAGTCCAGAAAATGTTGGTGACCCGAAAACAGTGTCAGAGAGCTCTGAATGTCCCAAAAATGTTTGCAGTCTGAAAAGGGCATTAATCCGCATCCTGGCCCCCTGAAATTCCCCAAAATATTTTTGGCCCAAAAAATGCATCCTACATCCCTGAAGTTCAGAAAATGTTGGCAGCACAAAACATGCCTTAAAATACATATTAGGCCTGCAAAAATGTAGAAAACTTTGGAGGCCCAAAAAAGGGGTTTACAGGCATCCTAGACCCCCTAAAGTCCAGAAAATGTTGGTAGGCCCAAAAACTGTGTCAGAGAGCTCTGAATGTCCCAAAAACATTTGCAGTCTGAAAAGGGCATTAAGCCGCATGCTAGACCCCTGAAATTCCCCAAAATATTTTGGCCACGAAAAATTCATCCTACACCCCTGAAAATTCAGAAAATGTTGGCAGCACAAAAAAGGCCTTAAAATACATATTAGGCCTCCAAAAATGTAGAAAACTTTGGAGGCCCAAAAAAGGGGTTTACAGGCATCCTAGACCACATAAAGTCCAGAAAATGTTGGTGGCCCAAAAACTGTGTCAGAGAGCTCTGAATGGCACAAAAACGCTTGCAGCCTCAAAACGGCATTAACCCGCATCCTAGACCCCTGAAATTCCTAAAAACATTTATGGCACGAAAAATGCATCCTACACCCCTTAAAGTTCAGAAACTGTTGGCAGCCCAAAAAATGCCTTAAAATGCATCTTATTCCTGCAATAATCTTTAAAACTTTGGAGGCCCAAAAAAGGGGTTTGCAGGCATCCTAGACCCCATAAAGTCCAGAAAATGTTGGTGACCCGAAAACAGTGTCAGAGAGCTCTGAATGTCCCAAAAATATTTGCAGCCTGAAAAGGGCATTAATCCGCATCCTGGCCCCCTGAAATTCCCCAAAATATTTTTGGCCCAAAAAATCCATCCTACATCCCTGAAGTTCAGAAAATGTTGGCAGCACAAAACAGGCCTTAAAATACATATTAGGCCTGCAAAAATCTAGAAAACTTTGGAGGCCCAAAAAAGGGGTTTACAGGCATCCTAGACCCCCTAAAGTCCAGAAAATGTTGGCGGCCCAAAAACTGTGTCAGAGAGCTCTGAATGTCCCAAAAACATTTGCAGTCTGAAAAGGGCATTAACCGGCATGCTAGACCCCTGAAATTTCCCAAAATATTTTGGCCATGAAAAATTCATCCTACACCCCTGAAAATTCAGAAAATGTTGGCAGCACAAAAAAGGCCTTAAAATACATATTAGGCCTCCAAAAATGTAGAAAACTTTGGAGGCCCAAAAAAGGGGTTTGCAGGCATCCTAGACCCCATAAAGTCCAGAAAATGTTGGTGACCCGAAAACAGTGTCAGAGAGCTCTGAATGTCCCAAAAATATTTGCAGCCTGAAAAGGGCATTAATCCGCATCCTGGCCCCCTGAAATTCCCCAAAATATTTTTGGCCCAAAAAATCCATCCTACATCCCTGAAGTTCAGAAAATGTTGGCAGCACAAAACAGGCCTTAAAATACATATTAGGCCTGCAAAAATCTAGAAAACTTTGGAGGCCCAAAAAAGGGGTTTACAGGCATCCTAGACCCCCTAAAGTCCAGAAAATGTTGGTAGGCCAAAAACTGTGTCAGAGAGCTCTGAATGTCCCAAAAACGATTGCACCCTGAAAAGGGCATTAACCCACATCCTAAACCCCTGAAATTCCCAAAAACATTTTTGGCCCTAAAAATGCATCCTACACCCCTGAAAGTTCAGAAAATGTTGGCAGCCCCAAAAAGGCCTTAAAATGCATCTTATTCCTGCAAAAATCTTTAAAACTTTGGAGGCCCAAAAAAGGGGTTTACAGGCATCCTAGACCCCCTAAAGTCCAGAAAATGTTGGTAGGCCCAAAAACTGTGTCAGAGAGCTCTGAATGTCCCAAAAACATTTGCAGTCTGAAAAGGGCATTAAGCCGCATGCTAGACCCCTGAAATTCCCCAAAATATTTTGGCCACGAAAAATTCATCCTACACCCCTGAAAATTCAGAAAATGTTGGCAGCACAAAAAAGGCCTTAAAATACATATTAGGCCTCCAAAAATGTAGAAAACTTTGGAGGCCCAAAAAAGGGGTTTACAGGCATCCTAGACCACATAAAGTCCAGAAAATGTTGGTGGCCCAAAAACTGTGTCAGAGAGCTCTGAATGGCACAAAAACGCTTGCAGCCTCAAAACGGCATTAACCCGCATCCTAGACCCCTGAAATTCCTAAAAACATTTATGGCCCGAAAAATGCATCCTACACCCCTTAAAGTTCAGAAACTGTTGGCAGCACAAAAAAGGCCTTAAAATACATATTAGGCCTCCAAAAATGTAGAAAACTTTGGAGGCCCAAAAAAGGGGTTTACAGGCATCCTAGACCCCATAAAGTCCAGAAAATGTTGGTGACCCGAAAACAGTGTCAGAGAGCTCTGAATGTCCCAAAAATATTTGCAGCCTCAAAACGGCATTAACCCGCATCCTAGACCCCTGAAATTCCTAAAAACATTTATGGCCCGAAAAATGCATCCTACACCCCTTAAAGTTCAGAAAATGTTGGCAGCACAAAACAGGCCTTAAAATACATATTAGGCCTGCAAAAATGTAGAAAACTTTGGAGGCCCAAAAAAGGGGTTTACAGGCATCCTAGACCCACTAAAGTCCAGAAAATGTTGGCGGCCCAAAAACTGCGTCAGAGAGCTCTGAATGTCCCAAAAACATTTGCAGTGTGAAAAGGGCATTAACCGGCATGCTAGACCCCTGAAATTTCCCAAAATATTTTGGCCATGAAAAATTCATCCTACACCCCTGAAAATTCAGAAAATGTTGGCAGCACAAAAAAGGCCTTAAAATACATATTAGGCCTCCAAAAATGTAGAAAACTTTGGAGGCCCAAAAAAGGGGTTTACAGGCATCCTAGACCCCCTAAAGTCCAGAAAATGTTGTTAGGCCAAAAACTGTGTCAGAGAGCTCTGAATGTCCCAAAAACGATTGCAGCCTGAAAAGGGCATTAACCCACATCCTAAACCCCTGAAATTCCCAAAAACATTTTTGGCCCGAAAAATGCATCCTACACCCCTGAAAGTTCAGAAAATGTTGGCAGCCCCAAAAAGGCCTTAAAATGCATCTTATTCCTGCAAAAATCGATAAAACTTTGGAGGCCCAAAAAAGGGGTTTACATCCTAGACCCCATAAAGTCCAGAAAATGTTGGTGACCTGAAAACACTGTCAGAGAGCTCTGAATGTCCCAAAAATATTTGCAGCCTGAAAAGGCCATTAATCCGCATCCTGGCCCCCTGAAATTCCCCAAAATATTTTTGGCCCGAAAAATACATCCTACATCCCTGAAGTTCAGAAAATGTTGGCAGCACAAAACAGGCCTTAAAATACATATTAGGCCAATGTAGAAAACTTTGGAGGCCCAAAAAAGGGGTTTACAGGCATCCTAGACCCCCTAAAGTCCAGAAAATGTTGGTAGGCCAAAAACTGTGTCAGAGAGCTCTGAATGTCCCAAAAACGTTTGCAGCCTGAAAAGGGCATTAACCCACATCCTAAACCCCTGAAATTCCCAAAAACATTTTTGGCCCGAAAAATGCATCCTACACCCCTGAAAGTTCAGAAAATGTTGGCAGCCCCAAAAAGGCCTTAAAATGCATATTAGGCCTGCAAAAATGTAGAAAACTTTGGAGGCCCAAAAAAGGGGTTTACAGGCATCCTAGACCCACTAAACTCCACAAAATGTTGGTGGCCCAAAAACTGTGTCAGAGACCTCTGAATGGCCCAAAAACGCGTGCAGCCTGAAAAGGGCATTAACCCGCATCCTAGACCCCTGAAATTCCTAAAAACATTTATGTCCCGAAAAATGCATCCTACACCCCTTAAAGTTCAGAAAATGTTGGCAGCCCAAAAATTGCCTTAAAATGCATCTGATTCGTGCAATAATCTTTAAATCTTTGGAGGCCCAAAAAAGAGGTTTGCAGGCATCCTAGACCCCATAAAGTCCAGAAAATCTTGGTGGCCCATAAACTGTATCAGAGAGCTCTGAATGTCCCAAAAACATTTGCAGTCTGAAAAGGGCATTAACCCACATGCTAGACCCCTGAAATTCCCCAAAATATTTTGGCCACAAAAAATTCATCCTACACCCCTGAAAATACAGAAAATGTTGGCAGCACAAAAAAGGCCTTAAAATACATATTAGGCCTGCAAAAATGTAGAAAACTTTGGAGGCCCAAAAAAGGGGTTTACAGGCATCTTAGACCCCCTAAAGTCCAGAAAATGTCGGTGGCCCATAAACTGTCTCAGAGTGCTCTGAATGTCCCAAAAACATTTGCAGTCTGAAAAGGGCATTAACCCGCATTCTAGACCCCTGAAATTCCTAAAAACATTTATGGCCCGAAAAATGCATCCTACACCCCTGAAAATTCAGAAAATGTTGGCAGCCCAAAAAAAGCCCTTAAAATGCATCTTATTCCTGCAAAAATCTTGATAACTTTGGAGGCCCATAAAAGGAGTTTACATCCTAGACCCCATAAAGTCCAGAAAATGTTGGTGACCCGAAAACAGTGTCAGAGAGCTCTGAATGTCCCAAAAATATTTGCAGCCTGAAAAGGGCATTAATCCGCATCCTGGCCCCCTGAAATTCCCCAAAATATTTTTGGCCCAAAAAAGCAACCTATATCCCTGAAGTTCAGAAAATGTTGGCAGCACAAAACAGGCCTTAAAATACATATTAGGCTTGCAAAAATGTAGAAAACTTTGGAGGCCCAAAAAAGGGGTTTACAGGCATCCTAGACCCACTAAAGTCCAGAAAATGTTGGCGGCCCAAAAACTGTGTCAGAGAGCTCTGAATGTCCCAGAAACATTTGCAGTCTGAAAAATGGCATTAACCTGCATGCTAGACCACTGAAATACCCCAAAATATTTTGGCCACGAAAAATTCACCCTACACCCCTGAAAATTCAGAAAATGTTGGCAGCACAAAAAAAGGCCTTAAAATATATATTAGGCCTCCAAAAATGTAGAAAACTTTGGAGGCCCAAAAAAGGGGTTTACAGACATCCTAGACCCCCTAAAGTCCAGAAAATGTTGGTGGCCCAAAAACTGTGTCAGAGAGCTCTGAATGTCCCAAAAACGTTTGCAGCCTGAAAAGGGCATTAACCCACATCCTAAACCCCTGAAATTCCCAAAAACATTTTTGGCCCGAAAAATGCATCCTACATCCCTGAAAGTTCAGAAAATGTTGGCAGCCCCAAAAAGGCCTTAACATGCATCTTATTCCTGCAAAAATCTTGATAGCTTTGGAGGCCCAAAAACGGGGTTTACATCCTAGACCCCATAAAGTACAGAAAATGTTGGTGACTCGAAAACAGTGTCAGAGAGCTCTGAATGTCCCAAAAATGTTTGCAGCCTGAAAAGGGCATTAACCCACATCCTAAACCCCTGAAATTCCCAAAAACATTTTTGGCCCTAAAAATGCATCCTACACCCCTGAAAGTTCAGAAAATGTTGGCAGCCCCAAAAAGGCCTTAAAATGCATCTTATTCCTGCAAAAATCTTTAAAACTTTGGAGGCCCAAAAAAGGGGTTTACAGGCATCCTAGACCCCCTAAAGTCCAGAAAATGTTGGTAGGCCCAAAAACTGTGTCAGAGAGCTCTGAATGTCCCAAAAACATTTGCAGTCTGAAAAGGGCATTAAGCCGCATGCTAGACCCCTGAAATTCCCCAAAATATTTTGGCCACGAAAAATTCATCCTACACCCCTGAAAATTCAGAAAATGTTGGCAGCACAAAAAAGGCCTTAAAATACATATTAGGCCTCCAAAAATGTAGAAAACTTTGGAGGCCCAAAAAAGGGGTTTACAGGCATCCTAGACCACATAAAGTCCAGGAAATGTTGGTGGCCCAAAAACTGTGTCAGAGAGCTCTGAATGGCACAAAAACGCTTGCAGCCTCAAAACGGCATTAACCCGCATCCTAGACCCCTGAAATTCCTAAAAACATTTATGGCCCGAAAAATGCATCCTACACCCCTTAAAGTTCAGAAACTGTTGGCAGCACAAAAAAGGCCTTAAAATACATATTAGGCCTCCAAAAATGTAGAAAACTTTGGAGGCCCAAAAAAGGGGTTTACAGGCATCCTAGACCCCATAAAGTCCAGAAAATGTTGGTGACCCGAAAACAGTGTCAGAGAGCTCTGAATGTCCCAAAAATATTTGCAGCCTCAAAACGGCATTAACCCGCATCCTAGACCCCTGAAATTCCTAAAAACATTCATGGCCCGAAAAATGCATCCTACACCCCTTAAAGTTCAGAAAATGTTGGCAGCACAAAACAGGCCTTAAAATACATATTAGGCCTGCAAAAATGTAGAAAACTTTGGAGGCCCAAAAAAGGGGTTTACAGGCATCCTAGACCCCCTAAAGTCCAGAAAATGTTGGCGGCCCGAAAACTGTGTCAGAGAGCTCTGAATGTCCCAAAAACATTTGCAGTCTGAAAAGGGCATTAACCTGCATGCTAGACCCCTGCAATTTCCCAAAATATTTTGGCCACGAAAAATTCATCCTACACCGCTGAAAATTCAAAAAAAGTTGACAGCACAAAAAAGGCCTTAAAATACATATTAGGCCTCCAAAAATGTAGACAACTTTGGAGTCCCAAAAAAGGGGTTTACAGGCATCCTAGACCCCCTAAAATCCAGAAAATGTTGGTAGGCCAAAAACTGTGTCAGAGAGCTCTGAATGTCCCAAAAACGTTTGCAGCCTGAAAGGGGCATTAACCCACATCCTAAACCTCTGAAATTCCCAAAAACATTTTTGGCCCGAAAAATGCATCCTACACCCCTGAAAGTTCAGAAAATGTTGGCAGCCCCAAAAAGACCTTAAAATGCATCTTTTTCCTGCAAAAATCTTGATAACTTTGGAGGCCCAAAAAAGGGGTTTACATCCTAGACCCCATAAAGTCCAGAAAATGTTGGTGACCCGAAAACAGTGTCAGAGAGCTCTGAATGTCCCAAAAATATTTGCAGCCCGAAAAGGGCATTAATCCGCATCCTGGCCCCCTGAAATTCCCCAAAATATTTTTGGCCCAAAAAATGCATCCTATATCCCTGAAGTCAGAAAATGTTGGCAGCACAAAACAGGCCTTAAAATACATATTAGGCCTGCAAAAATGTAGAAAACTTTGGAGGCCCAAAAAAGGGGTTTACAGGCATCCTAGACCCCCTAAAGTCCAGAAAATGTTGGCGGCCCGAAAACTGTGTCAGAGAGCTCTGAATGTCCCAAAAACATTTGCAGTCTGAAAAGGGCATTAACCCGCATGCTAGACCCCTGAAATTCCCCCAAAATATTTTGGCCACGAAAAATTCATCCTACGCCCCTGAAAATTCAGAAAATGTTGGCAGCACAAAAAAGGCCTTAAAATACATATTAGGCCTGCAAAAATGTAGAAAACTTTGGAGGCCCAAAAAAGGGGTTTACAGGCATCCAAGACCCCCTAAAGTCCAGAAAATGTTGGTGACCCAAAAACTGTGTCAGAGAGCTCTGAAGGGCCCAAAAACGCTTGCAGCCTGAAAAGGGCATTAACCCGCATCCTAGACCCCTGAAATTCCTAAAAACATTTATGGCCCGAAAAATGCATCCTACACCCCTTAAAGTTCAGAAACTGTTGGCAGCCCAAAAAATGCCTTAAAATGCATCTTATTCCTGCAATAATCTTTAAAACTTTGGAGGCCCAAAAAAGGGGTTTACAGGCATCCTAGACCCCATAAAGTCCAGAAAATGTTGGTGACCCGAAAGCAGTGTCAGAGAGCTCTGAATGTCACAAAAATATTTGCAGCCTGAAAAGGGCATTAATCCGCACCCTGGCCCCCTGAAATTCCCCAAAATATTTTTGGCCCAAAAAATGCATCCTACATCCCTGAAGTTCAGAAAATGTTGGCAGCACAAAACCGGCCTTAAAATACATATTAGGCCTGCAAAAATGTATAAAATTTTGGAGGCCCAAAAAAGGGGTTTACAGGCATCCTAGACCCCCTAAAGTCCAGAAAATGTTGGCGGCCCAAAAACTGCGTCAGAGAGCTCTGAATGTCCCAAAAACATTTGCAGTGTGAAAAGGGCATTAACCGGCATGCTAGACCCCTGAAATTTCCCAAAATATTTTGGCCATGAAAAATTCATCCTACACCCCTGAAAATTCAGAAAATGTTGGCAGCACAAAAAAGGCCTTAAAATACATATTAGGCCTCCAAAAATGTAGAAAACTTTGGAGGCCCAAAAAAGGGGTTTACAGGCATCCTAGACCCCCTAAAGTCCAGAAAATGTTGTTAGGCCAAAAACTGTGTCAGAGAGCTCTGAATGTCCCAAAAACGATTGCAGCCTGAAAAGGGCATTAACCCATATCCTAAACCCCTGAAATTCCCAAAAACATTTTTGGCCCGAAAAATGCATCCTACACCCCTGAAAGTTCAGAAAATGTTGGCAGCCCCAAAAAGGCCTTAAAATGCATCTTATTCCTGCAAAAATCGATAAAACTTTGGAGGCCCAAAAAAGGGGTTTACATCCTAGACCCCATAAAGTCCAGAAAATGTTGGTGACCTGAAAACACTGTCAGAGAGCTCTGAATGTCCCAAAAATATTTGCAGCCTGAAAAGGCCATTAATCCGCATCCTGGCCCCCTGAAATTCCCCAAAATATTTTTGGCCCGAAAAATACATCCTACATCCCTGAAGTTCAGAAAATATTGGCAGCACAAAACAGGCCTTAAAATACATATTAGGCCAATGTAGAAAACTTTGGAGGCCCAAAAAAGGGGTTTACAGGCATCCTAGACCCCCTAAAGTCCAGAAAATGTTGGTAGGCCAAAAACTGTGTCAGAGAGCTCTGAATGTCCCAAAAACGTTTGCAGCCTGAAAAGGGCATTAACCCACATCCTAAACCCCTGAAATTCCCAAAAACATTTTTGGCCCGAAAAATGCATCCTACACCCCTGAAAGTTCAGAAAATGTTGGCAGCCCCAAAAAGGCCTTAAAATGCATATTAGGCCTGCAAAAATGTAGAAAACTTTGGAGGCCCAAAAAAGGGGTTTACAGGCATCCTAGACCCACTAAACTCCACAAAATGTTGGTGGCCCAAAAACTGTGTCAGAGACCTCTGAATGGCCCAAAAACGCTTGCAGCCTGAAAAGGGCATTAACCCGCATCCTAGACCCCTGAAATTCCTAAAAACATTTATGTCCCGAAAAATGCATCCTACACCCCTTAAAGTTCAGAAAATGTTGGCAGCCCAAAAATTGCCTTAAAATGCATCTGATTCGTGCAATAATCTTTAAATCTTTGGAGGCCCAAAAAAGAGGTTTGCAGGCATCCTAGACCCCATAAAGTCCAGAAAATCTTGGTGGCCCATAAACTGTATCAGAGAGCTCTGAATGTCCCAAAAACATTTGCAGTCTGAAAAGGGCATTAACCCACATGCTAGACCCCTGAAATTCCCCAAAATATTTTGGCCACAAAAAATTCATCCTACACCCCTGAAAATACAGAAAATGTTGGCAGCACAAAAAAGGCCTTAAAATACATATTAGGCCTGCAAAAATGTAGAAAACTTTGGAGGCCCAAAAAAGGGGTTTACAGGCATCCTAGACCCCCTAAAGTCCAGAAAATGTCGGTGGCCCATAAACTGTCTCAGAGTGCTCTGAATGTCCCAAAAACATTTGCAGTCTGAAAAGGGCATTAACCCGCATTCTAGACCCCTGAAATTCCTAAAAACATTTATGGCCCGAAAAATGCATCCTACACCCCTGAAAATTCAGAAAATGTTGGCAGCCCAAAAAAAGCCCTTAAAATGCATCTTATTCCTGCAAAAATCTTGATAACTTTGGAGGCCCATAAAAGGGGTTTACATCCTAGACCCCATAAAGTCCAGAAAATGTTGGTGACCCGAAAACAGTGTCAGAGAGCTCTGAATGTCCCAAAAATATTTGCAGCCTGAAAAGGGCATTAATCCGCATCCTGGCCCCCTGAAATTCCCCAAAATAATTTTGGCCCAAAAAAGCAACCTATATCCCTGAAGTTCAGAAAATGTTGGCAGCACAAAACAGGCCTTAAAATACATATTAGGCTTGCAAAAATGTAGAAAACTTTGGAGGCCCAAAAAAGGGGTTTACAGGCATCCTAGACCCACTAAAGTCCAGAAAATGTTGGCGGCCCAAAAACTGTGTCAGAGAGCTCTGAATGTCCCAGAAACATTTGCAGTCTGAAAAATGGCATTAACCTGCATGCTAGACCCCTGAAATACCCCAAAATATTTTGGCCACGAAAAATTCACCCTACACCCCTGAAAATTCAGAAAATGTTGGCAGCACAAAAAAAGGCCTTAAAATATATATTAGGCCTCCAAAAATGTAGAAAACTTTGGAGGCCCAAAAAAGGGGTTTACAGACATCCTAGACCCCCTAAAGTCCAGAAAATGTTGGTGGCCCAAAAACTGTGTCAGAGAGCTCTGAATGTCCCAAAAACGTTTGCAGCCTGAAAAGGGCATTAACCCACATCCTAAACCCCTGAAATTCCCAAAAACATTTTTGGCCCGAAAAATGCATCCTACATCCCTGAAAGTTCAGAAAATGTTGGCAGCCCCAAAAAGGCCTTAACATGCATCTTATTCCTGCAAAAATCTTGATAGCTTTGGAGGCCCAAAAACGGGGTTTACATCCTAGACCCCATAAAGTACAGAAAATGTTGGTGACTCGAAAACAGTGTCAGAGAGCTCTGAATGTCCCAAAAATGTTTGCAGCCTGAAAAGGGCATTAATCCGCATCCTGGCCCCCTCAAATTCCCCAAAATATTTTTGGCCCAAAAAATGCATCCTACATCCCTGAAGTTCAGAAAATGTTGGCAGCACAAAACAGGCCTTAAAATACATATTAGGCCTGCAACAATGTAGAAAACTTTGGAGGCCCAAAAAAGGGGTTTACAGGCATCCTAGACCCCCTAAAGTCCAGAAAATGTTGGCGGCCTAAAAACTGTGTGAGAGAGCTCTGAATGTCCCAAAAACATTTGCAGTCTGAAAAGGGCATTAACCCGCATGCTAGACCCCTGAAATTCCCCAAAATATTTTGGCCACGAAAAATTCATCCTACACCCCTGAAAATTCAGAAAATGTTGGCAGCACAAAAAAAGGCCTTAAAATACATATTAGGCCTCCAAAAATGTAGAAAACTTTGGAGGCCCAAAAAAGGGGTTTACAGGCATCCTAGACCCCCTAAAGTCCAGAAAATGTTGGCGGCCCAAAAACGGTGTCAGAGAGCTCTGAATGTCCCAAAACATTTGCAGTCTGAAAAGGGCATTAACCCGCATACTAGACCCCTGAAATTCCCCAAAATATTTTGGCCATGAAAAATTCATCCTACACCCCTGAAAATTCAGAAAATGTTGGCAACACAAAAAAGGCCTTAAAATACATATTAGGCCTCCAAAAATGTAGAAAACTTTGGAGGCCCAAAAAAGGGGTTTACAGGCATCCTAGACCCCCTAAAGTCCAGAAAATGTTGGCGGCCCAAAAACGGTGTCAGAGAGCTCTGAATGTCCCAAAACATTTGCAGTCTGAAAAGGGCATTAACCCGCATACTAGACCCCTGAAATTCCCCAAAATATTTTGGCCATGAAAAATTCATCCTACACCCCTGAAAATTCAGAAAATGTTGGCAACACAAAAAAGGCCTTAAAATACATATTAGGCCTCCAAAAATGTAGAAAACTTTGGAGGCCCAAAAAAGGGGTTTACAGGCCTCCTAGACCCCCTAAAGTCCAGAAAATGTTGGTAGGCCAAAAACTGTGTCAGAGAGCTCTGAATGTCCCAAAACTGTTTGCAGCCTGAAAAGGGCATTAACCCACATCCTAAACCCCTGAAATTCCCAAAAAAATTGTGGCCCGAAAAATGAATCCTACACCCCTTAAAGTTCAGAAAATGTTGGCAGCCCCAAAAAGGCCTTAAAATGCATCTTATTCCTGCAAAAATCTTGATAACTTTGGAGGCCCAAAAAGGGGTTTACATCCTAGACCCCTGAAAGTCCAGAAAATGTTGGTGACCCGAAAACAGTGTCAGAGAGCTCTGAATGTCCCAAAAACATTTGCAGCCTGAAAAGGGCATTAATCCGCATCCTGGCCCCCTGAAATTCCCCAAAATATTTTTGGCCCAAAAAATGCATCCTACATCCCTGAAGTTCAGAAAATGTTGGCAGCACAAAACAGGCCTTAAAATATATATTAGGCCTGCAAAAATGTAGAAGACTTTGGAGGCCCAAAAAGGGGTTTACAGGCATCCTAGACCCCCTAAAGTCCAGAAAATGTTGGTGGCCAAAAACTGTGTCAGAGAGCTCTGAATGTCCCAAAAACATTTGCAATCTGAAAAGGGCATTAACCCGCATGCTAGACCCCTGAAATTTCCCAAAATATTTTGGCCACAAAAAATTCATCCTAGACCCCTGAAAATTGAGAAAATGTTGGCAGCACAAAAAAGGCCTTAAAATACATATTAGGCCTCCAAAAATGTAGAAAACTTTGGAGGCCCAAAAAAGGGGTTTACAGGCATCCTAGACCCCCTAAAGTCCAGAAAATGTTGGTAGGCCAAAAACTGTGTCAGAGAGCTCTGAATGTCCCAAAAACATTTGCAGCCTGAAAAGGGCATTAACCCACATCCTAAACCCCTGAAATTCCCAAAAACATTTTTGGCCCGAAAAATGAATCCTACACCCCTTAAAGTTCAGAAAATGTTGGCAGCCCCAAAAAGGCCTTAAAATGCATCTTATTCCTGCAAAAATCTTGATAACTTTGGAGGCCCAAAAAGGGGTTTACATCCTAGACCCCTGAAAGTCCAGAAAATGTTGGTGACCCGAAAACAGTGTCAGAGAGCTCTGAATGTCCCAAAAACATTTGCAGCCTGAAAAGGGCATTAATCCGCATCCTGGCCCCCTGAAATTCCCCAAAATATTTTTGGCCCAGAAAATGCATCCTACATCCCTGAAGTTCAGAAAATGTTGGCAGCACAAAACAGGCCTTAAAATATATATTAGGCCTGCAAAAATGTAGAAGACTTTGGAGGCCCAAAAAGGGGCTTACAGGCATCCTAGACCCCCTAAAGTCCAGAAAATGTTGGTGGCCAAAAACTGTGTCAGAGAGCTCTGAATGTCCCAAAAACATTTGCAGCCTGAAAAGGGCATTAACCCACATCCTAGCCCCCTGAAATTCCCCAAAATATTTTTGGCCCGAAAAATGCATCCTACATCCTTGAAGTTCAGAACATGTTGGCAGCCCAAAAAAGGCCTTAAAATGCATCTTATTCCTGTAAAAATCTTGATAACTTTGGAGGCCCAAAAAGGGGCTTACAGGCATCCTAGACCCCCTAAAGTCCAGAAAATGTTGGTGACCTGAAAACAGTGTCAGAGAGCTCTGAATGTCGCAAAAATTTTTGCAGCCTGAAAAGGGCATTAATCCGCATCCTGCCCCCCTGAAATTCCCCAAAATATTTTTGGCCCAAAAAATGCATCCTACATCCCTGAAGTTCAGAAAATGTTGGCAGCACAAAACAGGCCTTAAAATACATATTAGGCCTGCAAAAATGTAGAAGACTTTGGAGGCCCAAAAAAGGGGTTTACAGGCATCCTAGACCCCCTAAAGTCCAGAAAATGTTAGCGGTCCAAAAACTGTGTGAGAGAGCTCTGAATGTCCAAAAAACATTTGCAGTCTGAAAAGGGCATTAACCCGCATGCTCGACCCCTGAAATTCCCCAAAATATTTTGGCCACGAAAAATTCATCCTACACCCCTGAAAATTCAGAAAATGTTGGCAGCACAAAAAAAGGCCTTAAAATACATATTAGGCCTCCAAAAATGTAGAAGACTTTGGAGGCCCAAAAAGGGGTTTACAGGCATCCTAGACCCCCTAAAGTCCAGAAAATGTTGGTGGCCCAAAAACTGTGTCAGAGAGCTCTGAATGTCCCAAAAACGTTTGCAGCCTGAAAAGGGCATTAACCCACATCCTAAACCCCTGAAATTCCCAAAAACATTTTTGGCCCGAAAAATGCATCCTACACCCCTGAAAGTTCAGAAAATGTTGACAGCCCCAAAAAGGCCTTAACATGCATCTTATTCCTGCAAAAATCTTGAAAACTTTGGAGGCCCAAAAAAGGGGTTTACATCCTAGACCCCATAAAGTACAGAAAATGTTGGTGACTCGAAAACAGTGTCAGAGAGCTCTGAATGTCCCAAAAATGTTTGCAGCCTGAAAAGGGCATTAATCCGCATCCTGGCCCCCTCAAATTCCCCAAAATATTTTTGGCCCAAAAAATGCATCCTACATCCATGAAGTTCAGAAAATGTTGGCAGCACAAAACAGGCCTTAAAATACATATTAGGCCTGCAAAAATGTAGAAAACTTTGGAGGCCCAAAAAAGGGGTTTACAGGCATCCTAGACCCCCTAAAGTCCAGAAAATGTTGGCGGCCCAAAAACTGTGTGAGAGAGCTCTGAATGTCCCAAAAACATTTGCAGTCTGAAAAGGGCATTAACCCGCATGCTAGACCCCTGAAATTCCCCAAAATATTTTGGCCACGAAAAATTCATCCTACACCCCTGAAAATTCAGAAAATGTTGGCAGCACAAAAAAAGGCCTTAAAATACATATTAGGCCTGCAAAAATGTAGAAAACTTTGGAGGCCCAAAAAAGGGGTTTACATGCATCCTAGACCCCCTAAAGTCCAGAAAATGTTGGCGGCCCAAAAACGGTGTCAGAGAGCTCTGAATGTCCCAAAACATTTGCAGTCTGAAAAGGGCATTAACCCGCATACTAGACCCCTGAAATTTCCCAAAATATTTTGGCCACAAAAAATTCATCCTACACCCCTGAAAATTCAGAAAATGTTGGCAGCACAAAAAAGGCCTTAAAATACATATTAGGCCTCCAAAAATGTAGAAAACTTTGGAGGCCCAAAAAAGGGGTTTACAGGCATCCTAGACCCCCTAAAGTCCAGAAAATGTTGGTAGGCCAAAAACTGTGTCAGAGAGCTCTGAATGTCCCAAAAACATTTGCAGCCTGAAAAGGGCATTAACCCACATCCTAAACCCCTGAAATTCCCAAAAACATTTTTGGCCCGAAAAATGAATGCTACACCCCTTAAAGTTCAGAAAATGTTGGCAGCCCCAAAAAGGCCTTAAATGCATCTTATTTCTGCAATAATCTTGATAACTTTGGAGGCCCAAAAAAGGGGTTTACAGACATCCTAGACCCCTGAAAGTCCAGAAAATGTTGGTGACCCGAAAACAGTGTCAGAGAGCTCTGAATGTCCCAAAAACATTTGCAGCCTGAAAAGGGCATTAACCCACATCCTAGCCCCCTGAAATTCCCCAAAATATTTTTGGCCCGAAAAATGCATCCTACATCCTTGAAGTTCAGAACATGTTGGCAGCCCAAAAAAGGCCTTAAAATGCATCTTATTCCTGTAAAAATATTGATAACTTTGGAGGCCCAAAAAAGGGGTTTACATCCTAGACCCCATAAAGTCCAGAAAATGTTGGTGACCTGAAAACAGTGTCAGAGAGCTCTGAATGTCGCAAAAATATTTGCAGCCTGAAAAGGGCATTAATCCGCATCCTGGCCCCCTGAAATTCCCCAAAATATTTTTGGCCCAAAAAATGCATCCTACATCCCTGAAGTGCAGAAAATGTTGGCAGCACAAAACAGGCCTTAAAATACATATTAGGCCTGCAAAAATGTAGAAGACTTTGGAGGCCCAAAAAAGGGGTTCACAGGCATCCTAGACCCCCTAAAGTCCAGAAAATGTTAGCGGCCCAAAAACTGTGTGAGAGAGCTCTGAATGTCCAAAAAACATTTGGAGTCTGAAAAGGGCATTAACCCGCATGCTAGACCCCTGAAATTCCCCAAAAACATTTTTGGCCCAAAAAATGCATCCTACATCCCTGAAGTTCAGAAAATGTTGGCAGCACAAAACAGGCCTTAAAATACATATTAGGCCTGCAAAAATGTAGAAAACTTTGGAGGCCCAAAAAAGGGGTTTACAGGCATCCTAGACCCCCTAAAGTCCAGAAAATGTTGGCGGCCCAAAAACTGTGTGAGAGAGCTCTGAATGTCCCAAAAACATTTGCAGTCTGAAAAGGGCATTAACCCGCATGCTAGACCCCTGAAATTTCCCAAAATATTTTGGCCACGAAAAATTAATCCTACACCGCTGAAAATTCTGAAAATATTGGCAGCACAAAAAAGGCCTTAAAATACATATTAGGCCTCAAAAAATGTAGAAAACTTTGGCGGCCCAAAAAAGGGGTTTACAGGCATCCTAGACCCCCTAAAGTCCAGAAAATGTTGGTAGGCCAAAAACTGTGTCAGAGAGCTCTGAATGTCCCAAAAACGTGTGCAGCCTGAAAAGGGCATTAACCCACATCCTAAACCCCTGAAATTCCCAAAAACATTTTTGGCCCGAAAAATGCATCCTACACCCCTGAAAGTTCAGAAAATGTTGGCAGCCCCAAAAAGGCCTTAAAATGCATCTTATTCCTGCAAAAATCTTGATTACTTTGGAGGCCCAAAAAGGGGTTTACATACTAGACCCCATAAAGTCCAGAAAATGTTGGTGACCCGAAAACAGTGTCAGAGAGCTCTGAATGTCCCAAAAATGTTTGCAGTCTGAAAAGGGCATTAATCCGCATCCTGGCCCCCTGAAATTCCCCAAAATATTTTTGGCCCAAAAAATGCATCCTACATCCCTGAAGTTCAGAAAATGTTGGCAGCACAAAACAGGCCTTAAAATACATATTAGGCCTGCAAAAATGTAGAAAACTTTGGAGGCCCAAAAAAGGGGTTTACAGGCATCCTAGACCCCCTAAAGTCCAGAAAATGTTGGTAGGCCCAAAAACTGTGTCAGAGAGCTCTGAATGTCCCAAAAACATTTGCAGTCTGAAAAGGGCATTAAGCCGCATGCTAGACCCCTGAAATTCCCCAAAATATTTTGGCCACGAAAAATTCATCCTACACCCCTGAAAATTCAGAAAATGTTGGCAGCACAAAAAAGGCCTTAAAATACATATTAGGCCTCCAAAAATGTAGAAAACTTTGGAGGCCCAAAAAAGGGGTTTACAGGCATCCTAGACCACATAAAGTCCAGAAAATGTTGGTGGCCCAAAAACTGTGTCAGAGAGCTCTGAATGGCACAAAAACGCTTGCAGCCTCAAAACGGCATTAACCCGCATCCTAGACCCCTGAAATTCCTAAAAACATTTATGGCCCGAAAAATGCATCCTACACCCCTTAAAGTTCAGAAACTGTTGGCAGCCCAAAAAATGCCTTAAAATGCATCTTATTCCTGCAATAATCTTTAAAACTTTGGAGGCCCAAAAAAGGGGTTTGCAGGCATCCTAGACCCCATAAAGTCCAGAAAATGTTGGTGACCTGAAAACAGTGTCAGAGAACTCTGAATGTCCCAAAAATATTTGCAGCCTGAAAAGGGCATTAATCCGCATCCTAAACCCCTGAAATTCCCCAAAATATTTTTGGCCCAAAAAATGCATCCTACACCCCTGAAAGTTCAGAAAATGTTGGCAGCCCCAAAAAGGCCTTAAAATGCATCTTATTCCTGCAAAAATCTTTAAAACTTTGGAGGCCCAAAAAAGGGGTTTACAGGCATCCTAGACCCCCTAAAGTCCAGAAAATGTTGGTAGGCCCAAAAACTGTGTCAGAGAGCTCTGAATGTCCCAAAAACATTTGCAGTCTGAAAAGGGCATTAAGCCGCATGCTAGACCCCTGAAATTCCCCAAAATATTTTGGCCATGAAAAATTCATCCTACACCCCTGAAAATTCAGAAAATGTTGGCAGCACAAAAAAGGCCTTAAAATACATATTAGGCCTCCAAAAATGTAGAAAACTTTGGAGGCCCAAAAAAGGGGTTTACAGGCATCCTAGACCACATAAAGTCCAGAAAATGTTGGTGGCCCAAAAACTGTGTCAGAGAGCTCTGAATGGCACAAAAACGCTTGCAGCCTCAAAACGGCATTAACCCGCATCCTAGACCCCTGAAATTCCTAAAAACATTTATGGCCCGAAAAATGCATCCTACACCCCTTAAAGTTCAGAAACTGTTGGCAGCACAAAAAAGGCCTTAAAATACATATTAGGCCTCCAAAAATGTAGAAAACTTTGGAGGCCCAAAAAAGGGGTTTACAGGCATCCTAGACCCCATAAAGTCCAGAAAATGTTGGTGACCCGAAAACAGTGTCAGAGAGCTCTGAATGTCCCAAAAATATTTGCAGCCTCAAAACGGCATTAACCCGCATCCTAGACCCCTGACATTCCTAAAAACATTTATGGCCCGAAAAATGCATCCTACACCCCTTAAAGTTCAGAAAATGTTGGCAGCACAAAACAGGCCTTAAAATACATATTAGGCCTGCAAAAATGTAGAAAACTTTGGAGGCCCAAAAAAGGGGTTTACAGGCATCCTAGACCCACTAAAGTCCAGAAAATGTTGGCGGCCCAAAAACTGCGTCAGAGAGCTCTGAATGTCCCAAAAACATTTGCAGTGTGAAAAGGGCATTAACCGGCATGCTAGACCCCTGAAATTTCCCAAAATATTTTGGCCATGAAAAATTCATCCTACACCCCTGAAAATTCAGAAAATGTTGGCAGCACAAAAAAGGCCTTAAAATACATATTAGGCCTCCAAAAATGTAGAAAACTTTGGAGGCCCAAAAAAGGGGTTTACAGGCATCCTAGACCCCCTAAAGTCCAGAAAATGTTGTTAGGCCAAAAACTGTGTCAGAGAGCTCTGAATGTCCCAAAAACGATTGCAGCCTGAAAAGGGCATTAACCCACATCCTAAACCCCTGAAATTCCCAAAAACATTTTTGGCCCGAAAAATGCATCCTACACCCCTGAAAGTTCAGAAAATGTTGGCAGCCCCAAAAAGGCCTTAAAATGCATCTTATTCCTGCAAAAATCGATAAAACTTTGGAGGCCCAAAAAAGGGGTTTACATCCTAGACCCCATAAAGTCCAGAAAATGTTGGTGACCTGAAAACACTGTCAGAGAGCTCTGAATGTCCCAAAAATATTTGCAGCCTGAAAAGGCCATTAATCCGCATCCTGGCCCCCTGAAATTCCCCAAAATATTTTTGGCCCGAAAAATACATCCTACATCCCTGAAGTTCAGAAAATGTTGGCAGCACAAAACAGGCCTTAAAATACATATTAGGCCAATGTAGAAAACTTTGGAGGCCCAAAAAAGGGGTTTACAGGCATCCTAGACCCCCTAAAGTCCAGAAAATGTTGGTAGGCCAAAAACTGTGTCAGAGAGCTCTGAATGTCCCAAAAACGTTTGCAGCCTGAAAAGGGCATTAACCCACATCCTAAACCCCTGAAATTCCCAAAAACATTTTTGGCCCGAAAAATGCATCCTACACCCCTGAAAGTTCAGAAAATGTTGGCAGCCCCAAAAAGGCCTTAAAATGCATATTAGGCCTGCAAAAATGTAGAAAACTTTGGAGGCCCAAAAAAGGGGTTTACAGGCATCCTAGACCCACTAAACTCCACAAAATGTTGGTGGCCCAAAAACTGTGTCAGAGACCTCTGAATGGCCCAAAAACGCTTGCAGCCTGAAAAGGGCATTAACCCGCATCCTAGACCCCTGAAATTCCTAAAAACATTTATGTCCCGAAAAATGCATCCTACGCCCCTTAAAGTTCAGAAAATGTTGGCAGCCCAAAAATTGCCTTAAAATGCATCTGATTCGTGCAATAATCTTTAAATCTTTGGAGGCCCAAAAAAGAGGTTTGCAGGCATCCTAGACCCCATAAAGTCCAGAAAATCTTGGTGGCCCATAAACTGTATCAGAGAGCTCTGAATGTCCCAAAAACATTTGCAGTCTGAAAAGGGCATTAACCCACATGCTAGACCCCTGAAATTCCCCAAAATATTTTGGCCACAAAAAATTCATCCTACACCCCTGAAAATACAGAAAATGTTGGCAGCACAAAAAAGGCCTTAAAATACATATTAGGCCTGCAAAAATGTAGAAAACTTTGGAGGCCCAAAAAAGGGGTTTACAGGCATCCTAGACCCCCTAAAGTCCAGAAAATGTCGGTGGCCCATAAACTGTCTCAGAGTGCTCTGAATGTCCCAAAAACATTTGCAGTCTGAAAAGGGCATTAACCCGCATTCTAGACCCCTGAAATTCCCCAAAATATTTTTGGCCCAAAAAAGCAACCTATATCCCTGAAGTTCAGAAAATGTTGGCAGCACAAAAAAGGCCTTAAAATACATATTAGGCCTGCAAAAATCTTGATAACTTTGGAGGCCCATAAAAGGGGTTTACATCCTAGACCCCATAAAGTCCAGAAAATGTTGGTGACCCGAAAACAGTGTCAGAGAGCTCTGAATGTCCCAAAAATATTTGCAGCCTGAAAAGGGCATTAATCCGCATCCTGGCCCCCTGAAATTCCCCAAAATATTTTTGGCCCAAAAAAGCAACCTATATCCCTGAAGTTCAGAAAATGTTGGCAGCACAAAACAGGCCTTAAAATATATATTAGGCTTGCAAAAATGTAGAAAACTTTGGAGGCCCAAAAAAGGGGTTTACAGGCATCCTAGACCCACTAAAGTCCAGAAAATGTTGGCGGCCCAAAAACTGTGTCAGAGAGCTCTGAATGTCCCAGAAACATTTGCAGTCTGAAAAATGGCATTAACCCGCATGCTAGACCCCTGAAATACCCCAAAATATTTTGGCCACGAAAAATTCATCCTACACCCCTGAAAATTCAGAAAATGTTGGCAGCACAAACAAAAGGCCTTAAAATATATATTAGGCCTCCAAAAATGTAGAAAACTTTGGAGGCCCAAAAAAGGGGTTTACAGACATCCTAGACCCCCTAAAGTCCAGAAAATGTTGGTGGCCCAAAAACTGTGTCAGAGAGCTCTGAATGGCCCAAAAACGTTTGCAGCCTGAAAAGGGCATTAACCCACATCCTAAACCCCTGAAATTCCCAAAAACATTTTTGGCCCGAAAAATGCATCCTACATCCCTGAAAGTTCAGAAAATGTTGGCAGCCCCAAAAAGGCCTTAACATGCATCTTATTCCTGCAAAAATCTTGATAGCTTTGGAGGCCCAAAAACGGGGTTTACATCCTAGACCCCATAAAGTACAGAAAATGTTGGTGACTCGAAAACAGTGTCAGAGAGCTCTGAATGTCCCAAAAATGTTTGCAGCTTGAAAAGGGCATTAATCCGCATCCTGGCCCCCTCAAATTCCCCAAAATATTTTTGGCCCAAAAAATGCATCCTACATCCCTGAAGTTCAGAAAATGTTGGCAGCACAAAACAGGCCTTAAAATACATATTAGGCCTGCAAAAATGTAGAAAACTTTGGAGGCCCAAAAAAGGGGTTTACAGGCATCCTAGACCCCCTAAAGTCCAGAAAATGTTGGCGGCCCAAAAACTGTGTGAGAGAGCTCTGAATGTCCCAAAAACATTTGCAGTCTGAAAAGGGCATTAACCCGCATGCTAGACGCCTGAAATTCCCCAAAATATTTTGGCCACGAAAAATTCATCCTACACCCCTGAAAATTCAGAAAATGTTGGCAGCACAAAAAAAGGCCTTAAAATACATATTAGGCCTCCAAAAATGTAGAAAACTTTGGAGGCCCAAAAAAGGGGTTTACAGGCATCCTAGACCCCCTAAAGTCCAGAAAATGTTGGCGGCCCAAAAACGGTGTCAGAGAGCTCTGAATGTCCCAAAACATTTGCAGTCTGAAAAGGGCATTAACCCGCATACTAGACCCCTGAAATTCCCCAAAATATTTTGGCCATGAAAAATTCATCCTACACCCCTGAAAATTCAGAAAATGTTGGCAACACAAAAAAGGCCTTAAAATACATATTAGGCCTCCAAAAATGTAGAAAACTTTGGAGGCCCAAAAAAGGGGTTTACAGGCATCCTAGACCCCCTAAAGTCCAGAAAATGTTGGCGGCCCAAAAACGGTGTCAGAGAGCTCTGAATGTCCCAAAACATTTGCAGTCTGAAAAGGGCATTAACCCGCATACTAGACCCCTGAAATTCCCCAAAATATTTTGGCCATGAAAAATTCATCCTACACCCCTGAAAATTCAGAAAATGTTGGCAACACAAAAAAGGCCTTAAAATACATATTAGGCCTCCAAAAATGTAGAAAACTTTGGAGGCCCAAAAAAGGGGTTTACAGGCCTCCTAGACCCCCTAAAGTCCAGAAAATGTTGGTAGGCCAAAAACTGTGTCAGAGAGCTCTGAATGTCCCAAAACTGTTTGCAGCCTGAAAAGGGCATTAACCCACATCCTAAACCCCTGAAATTCCCAAAAAAATTGTGGCCCGAAAAATGAATCCTACACCCCTTAAAGTTCAGAAAATGTTGGCAGCCCCAAAAAGGCCTTAAAATGCATCTTATTCCTGCAAAAATCTTGATAACTTTGGAGGCCCAAAAAGGGGTTTACATCCTAGACCCCTGAAAGTCCAGAAAATGTTGGTGACCCGAAAACAGTGTCAGAGAGCTCTGAATGTCCCAAAAACATTTGCAGCCTGAAAAGGGCATTAATCCGCATCCTGGCCCCCTGAAATTTCCCAAAATATTTTGGCCATGAAAAATTCATCCTACACCCCTGAAAATTCAGAAAATGTTGGCAGCACAAAAAAGGCCTTAAAATACATATTAGGCCTCCAAAAATGTAGAAAACTTTGGAGGCCCAAAAAAGGGGTTTGCAGGCATCCTAGACCCCATAAAGTCCAGAAAATGTTGGTGACCCGAAAACAGTGTCAGAGAGCTCTGAATGTCCCAAAAATATTTGCAGCCTGAAAAGGGCATTAATCCGCATCCTGGCCCCCTGAAATTCCCCAAAATATTTTTGGCCCAAAAAATCCATCCTACATCCCTGAAGTTCAGAAAATGTTGGCAGCACAAAACAGGCCTTAAAATACATATTAGGCCTGCAAAAATCTAGAAAACTTTGGAGGCCCAAAAAAGGGGTTTACAGGCATCCTAGACCCCCTAAAGTCCAGAAAATGTTGGTAGGCCAAAAACTGTGTCAGAGAGCTCTGAATGTCCCAAAAACGATTGCAGCCTGAAAAGGGCATTAACCCACATCCTAAACCCCTGAAATTCCCAAAAACATTTTTGGCCCTAAAAATGCATCCTACACCCCTGAAAGTTCAGAAAATGTTGGCAGCCCCAAAAAGGCCTTAAAATGCATCTTATTCCTGCAAAAATCTTTAAAACTTTGGAGGCCCAAAAAAGGGGTTTACAGGCATCCTAGACCCCCTAAAGTCCAGAAAATGTTGGTAGGCCCAAAAACTGTGTCAGAGAGCTCTGAATGTCCCAAAAATATTTGCAGTCTGAAAAGGGCATTAAGCCGCATGCTAGACCCCTGAAATTCCCCAAAATATTTTGGCCACGAAAAATTCATCCTACACCCCTGAAAATTCAGAAAATGTTGGCAGCACAAAAAAGGCCTTAAAATACATATTAGGCCTCCAAAAATGTAGAAAACTTTGGAGGCCCAAAAAAGGGGTTTACAGGCATCCTAGACCACATAAAGTCCAGAAAATGTTGGTGGCCCAAAAACTGTGTCAGAGAGCTCTGAATGGCACAAAAACGCTTGCAGCCTCAAAACGGCATTAACCCGCATCCTAGACCCCTGAAATTCCTAAAAACATTTATGGCCCGAAAAATGCATCCTACACCCCTTAAAGTTCAGAAACTGTTGGCAGCACAAAAAAGGCCTTAAAATACATATTAGGCCTCCAAAAATGTAGAAAACTTTGGAGGCCCAAAAAAGGGGTTTACAGGCATCCTAGACCCCATAAAGTCCAGAAAATGTTGGTTACCCGAAAACAGTGTCAGAGAGCTCTGAATGTCCCAAAAATATTTGCAGCCTCAAAACGGCATTAACCCGCATCCTAGACCCCTGAAATTCCTAAAAACATTTATGGCCCGAAAAATGCATCCTACACCCCTTAAAGTTCAGAAAATGTTGGCAGCACAAAACAGGCCTTAAAATACATATTAGGCCTGCAAAAATGTAGAAAACTTTGGAGGCCCAAAAAAGGGGTTTACAGGCATCCTAGACCCACTAAAGTCCAGAAAATGTTGGCGGCCCAAAAACTGCGTCAGAGAGCTCTGAATGTCCCAAAAACATTTGCAGTGTGAAAAGGGCATTAACCGGCATGCTAGACCCCTGAAATTTCCCAAAATATTTTGGCCATGAAAAATTCATCCTACACCCCTGAAAATTCAGAAAATGTTGGCAGCACAAAAAAGGCCTTAAAATACATATTAGGCCTCCAAAAATGTAGAAAACTTTGGAGGCCCAAAAAAGGGGTTTACAGGCATCCTAGACCCCCTAAAGTCCAGAAAATGTTGTTAGGCCAAAAACTGTGTCAGAGAGCTCTGAATGTCCCAAAAACGATTGCAGCCTGAAAAGGGCATTAACCCACATCCTAAACCCCTGAAATTCCCAAAAACATTTTTGGCCCGAAAAATGCATCCTACACCCCTGAAAGTTCAGAAAATGTTGGCAGCCCCAAAAAGGCCTTAAAATGCATCTTATTCCTGCAAAAATCGATAAAACTTTGGAGGCCCAAAAAAGGGGTTTACATCCTAGACCCCATAAAGTCCAGAAAATGTTGGTGACCTGAAAACACTGTCAGAGAGCTCTGAATGTCCCAAAAATATTTGCAGCCTGAAAAGGCCATTAATCCGCATCCTGGCCCCCTGAAATTCCCCAAAATATTTTTGGCCCGAAAAATACATCCTACATCCCTGAAGTTCAGAAAATGTTGGCAGCACAAAACAGGCCTTAAAATACATATTAGGCCAATGTAGAAAACTTTGGAGGCCCAAAAAAGGGGTTTACAGGCATCCTAGACCCCCTAAAGTCCAGAAAATGTTGGTAGGCCAAAAACTGTGTCAGAGAGCTCTGAATGTCCCAAAAACGTTTGCAGCCTGAAAAGGGCATTAACCCACATCCTAAACCCCTGAAATTTCCAAAAACATTTTTGGCCCGAAAAATGCATCCTACACCCCTGAAAGTTCAGAAAATGTTGGCAGCCCCAAAAAGACCTTAAAATGCATATTAGGCCTGCAAAAATGTAGAAAACTTTGGAGGCCCAAAAAAGGGGTTTACAGGCATCCTAGACCCACTAAACTCCACAAAATGTTGGTGGCCCAAAAACTGTGTCAGAGACCTCTGAATGGCCCAAAAACGCTTGCAGCCTGAAAAGGGCATTAACCCGCATCCTAGACCCCTGAAATTCCTAAAAACATTTATGTCCCGAAAAATGCATCCTACACCCCTTAAAGTTCAGAAAATGTTGGCAGCCCAAAAATTGCCTTAAAATGCATCTGATTCGTGCAATAATCTTTAAATCTTTGGAGGCCCAAAAAAGAGGTTTGCAGGCATCCTAGACCCCATAAAGTCCAGAAAATCTTGGTGGCCCATAAACTGTATCAGAGAGCTCTGAATGTCCCAAAAACATTTGCAGTCTGAAAAGGGCATTAACCCACATGCTAGACCCCTGAAATTCCCCAAAATATTTTGGCCACAAAAAATTCATCCTACACCCCTGAAAATACAGAAAATGTTGGCAGCACAAAAAAGGCCTTAAAATACATATTAGGCCTGCAAAAATGTAGAAAACTTTGGAGGCCCAAAAAAGGGGTTTACAGGCATCCTAGACCCCCTAAAGTCCAGAAAATGTCGGTGGCCCATAAACTGTCTCAGAGTGCTCTGAATGTCCCAAAAACATTTGCAGTCTGAAAAGGGCATTAACCCGCATTCTAGACCCCTGAAATTCCTAAAAACATTTATGGCCCGAAAAAAATGCATCCTACACCCCTGAAAATTCAGAAAATGTTGGCAGCCCAAAAAAAGCCCTTAAAATGCATCTTATTCCTGCAAAAATCTTGATAACTTTGGAGGCCCATAAAAGGGGTTTACATCCTAGACCCCATAAAGTCCAGAAAATGTTGGTGACCCGAAAACAGTGTCAGAGAGCTCTGAATGTCCCAAAAATATTTGCAGCCTGAAAAGGGCATTAATCCGCATCCTGGCCCCCTGAAATTCCCCAAAATATTTTTGGCCCAAAAAAGCAACCTATATCCCTGAAGTTCAGAAAATGTTGGCAGCACAAAACAGGCCTTAAAATACATATTAGGCTTGCAAAAATGTAGAAAACTTTGGAGGCCCAAAAAAGGGGTTTACAGGCATCCTAGACCCACTAAAGTCCAGAAAATGTTGGCGGCCCAAAAACTGTGTCAGAGAGCTCTGAATGTCCCAGAAACATTTGCAGTCTGAAAAATGGCATTAACCCGCATGCTAGACCCCTGAAATACCCCAAAATATTTTGGCCACGAAAAATTCATCCTACACCCCTGAAAATTCAGAAAATGTTGGCAGCACAAAAAAAAGGCCTTAAAATATATATTAGGCCTCCAAAAATGTAGAAAACTTTGGAGGCCCAAAAAAGGGGTTTACAGACATCCTAGACCCCCTAAAGTCCAGAAAATGTTGGTGGCCCAAAAACTGTGTCAGAGAGCTCTGAATGGCCCAAAAACGTTTGCAGCCTGAAAAGGGCATTAACCCACATCCTAAACCCCTGAAATTCCCAAAAACATTTTTGGCCCGAAAAATGCATCCTACATCCCTGAAAGTTCAGAAAATGTTGGCAGCCCCAAAAAGGCCTTAACATGCATCTTATTCCTGCAAAAATCTTGATAGCTTTGGAGGCCCAAAAACGGGGTTTACATCCTAGACCCCATAAAGTACAGAAAATGTTGGTGACTCGAAAAAAGTGTCAGAGAGCTCTGAATGTCCCAAAAATGTTTGCAGCCTGAAAAGGGCATTAATCCGCATCCTGGCCCCCTCAAATTCCCCAAAATATTTTTGGCCCAAAAAATGCATCCTACATCCCTGAAGTTCAGAAAATGTTGGCAGCACAAAACAGGCCTTAAAATACATATTAGGCCTGCAAAAATGTAGAAAACTTTGGAGGCCCAAAAAAGGGGTTTACAGGCATCCTAGACCCCCTAAAGTCCAGAAAATGTTGGCGGCCCAAAAACTGTGTGAGAGAGCTCTGAATGTCCCAAAAACATTTGCAGTCTGAAAAGGGCATTAACCCGCATGCTAGACCCCTGAAATTCCCCAAAATATTTTGGCCACGAAAAATTCATCCTACACCCCTGAAAATTCAAAAAATGTTGGCAGCACAAACAAAGGCCTTAAAATACATATTAGGCCTCCAAAAATGTAGAAAACTTTGGAGGCCCAAAAAAGGGGTTTACAGGCATCCTAGACCCCCTAAAGTCCAGAAAATGTTGGCGGCCCAAAAAGGGTGTCAGAGAGCTCTGAATGTCCCAAAACATTTGCAGTCTGAAAAGGGCATTAACCCGCATACTAGACCCCTGAAATTCCCCAAAATATTTTGGCCATGAAAAATTCATCCTACACCCCTGAAAATTCAGAAAATGTTGGCAACACAAAAAAGGCCTTAAAATACATATTAGGCCTCCAAAAATGTAGAAAACTTTGGAGGCCCAAAAAAGGGGTTTACAGGCATCCTAGACCCCCTAAAGTCCAGAAAATGTTGGCGGCCCAAAAACGGTGTCAGAGAGCTCTGAATGTCCCAAAACATTTGCAGTCTGAAAAGGGCATTAACTCGCATACTAGACCCCTGAAATTCCCCAAAATATTTTGGCCATGAAAAATTCATCCTACACCCCTGAAAATTCAGAAAATGTTGGCAACACAAAAAAGGCCTTAAAATACATATTAGGCCTCCAAAAATGTAGAAAACTTTGGAGGCCCAAAAAAGGGGTTTACAGGCCTCCTAGACCCCCTAAAGTCCAGAAAATGTTGGTAGGCCAAAAACTGTGTCAGAGAGCTCTGAATGTCCCAAAACTGTTTGCAGCCTGAAAAGGGCATTAACCCACATCCTAAACCCCTGAAATTCCCAAAAAAATTGTGGCCCGAAAAATGAATCCTACACCCCTTAAAGTTCAGAAAATGTTGGCAGCCCCAAAAAGGCCTTAAAATGCATCTTATTCCTGCAAAAATCTTGATAACTTTGGAGGCCCAAAAAGGGGTTTACATCCTAGACCCCTGAAAGTCCAGAAAATGTTGGTGACCCGAAAACAGTGTCAGAGAGCTCTGAATGTCCCAAAAACATTTGCAGCCTGAAAAGGGCATTAATCCGCATCCTGGCCCCCTGAAATTCCCCAAAATATTTTTGGCCCAAAAAATGCATCCTACATCCCTGAAGTTCAGAAAATGTTGGCAGCACAAAACAGGCCTTAAAATATATATTAGGCCTGCAAAAATGTAGAAGACTTTGGAGGCCCAAAAATGGGTTTACAGGCATCCTAGACCCCCTAAAGTCCAGAAAATGTTGGTGGCCAAAAACTGTGTCAGAGAGCTCTGAATGTCCCAAAAACATTTGCAATCTGAAAAGGGCATTAACCCGCATGCTAGACCCCTGAAATTTCCCAAAATATTTTGGCCACAAAAAATTCATCCTAGACCCCTGAAAATTGAGAAAATGTTGGCAGCACAAAAAAGGCCTTAAAATACATATTAGGCCTCCAAAAATGTAGAAAACTTTGGAGGCGCAAAAAAGGGGTTTACAGGCATCCTAGACCCCCTAAAGTCCAGAAAATGTTGGTAGGCCAAAAACTGTGTCAGAGAGCTCTGAATGTCCCAAAAACATTTGCAGCCTGAAAAGGGCATTAACCCACATCCTAAACCCCTGAAATTCCCAAAAACATTTTTGGCCCGAAAAATGAATCCTACACCCCTTAAAGTTCAGAAAATGTTGGCAGCCCCAAAAAGGCCTTAAAATGCATCTTATTCCTGCAAAAATCTTGATAGCTTTGGAGGCCCAAAAAAGGGGTTTACATCCTAGACCCCATAAAGTACAGAAAATGTTGGTGACTCGAAAACAGTGTCAGAGAGCTCTGAATGTCCCAAAAATGGTTGCAGCCTGAAAAGGGCATTAATCCGCATCCTGGCCCCCTCAAATTCCCCAAGATATTTTTGGCCCAAAAAATGCATCCTACATCCCTGAAGTTCAGAAAATGTTGGCAGCACAAAACAGGCCTTAAAATACATATTAGGCCTGCAAAAATGTAGAAAACTATGGAGGCCCAAAAAAGGGGTTTACAGGCATCCTAGACCCCCTAAAGTCCAGAAAATGTTGGTGGCCCAAAAACTGTGTGAGAGAGCTCTGAATGTCCCAAAAACATTTGCAGTCTGAAAAGGGCATTAACCCGCATGCTAGACCCCTGAAATTCCCCAAAATATTTTGGCCACGAAAAATTCATCCTACACCCCTTAAAGTTCAGAAAATGTTGGCTGCCCAAAAAATGCCTTAAAATGCATCTTATTCCTGCAATAATCTTTAAAACTTTGGAGGCCCAAAAAAGGGGTTTACAGGCATGCTAGACCCCATAAAGTCCAGAAAATGTTGGTGGTCCATAAACTGTGTCAGAGAGCTCTGAATGTCCCAAAAACATTTGCAGTCTGAAAAGGGCATTAACCCACATGCTAGACCCCTGAAATTTCCCAACATATTTTGGCCACGAAAAATTAATCCTACACCGCTGAAAATTCAGAAAATATTGGCAGCACAAAAAAGGCCTTAAAATACATATTAGGCCTCAAAAAATGTAGAAAACTTTGGCGGCCCAAAAAAGGGGTTTACAGGCATCCTAGACCCCCTAAAGTCCAGAAAATGTTGGTAGGCCAAAAACTGTGTCAGAGAGCTCTGAATGTCCCAAAAACGTGTGCAGCCTGAAAAGGGCATTAACCCACATCCTAAACCCCTGAAATTCCCAAAAACATTTTTGGCCCGAAAAATGCATCCTACACCCCTGAAAGTTCAGAAAATGTTGGCAGCCCCAAAAAGGCCTTAAAATGCATCTTATTCCTGCAAAAATCTTGATTACTTTGGAGGCCCAAAAAGGGGTTTACATCCTAGACCCCATAAAGTCCAGAAAATGTTGGTGACCCGAAAACAGTGTCAGAGAGCTCTGAATGTCCCAAAAATGTTTGCAGTCTGAAAAGGGCATTAATCCGCATCCTGGCCCCCTGAAATTCCCCAAAATATTTTTGGCCCAAAAAATGCATCCTACATCCCTGAAGTTCAGAAAATGTTGGCAGCACAAAACAGGCCTTAAAATACATATTAGGCCTGCAAAAATGTAGAAAACTTTGGAGGCCCAAAAAAGGGGTTTACAGGCATCCTAGACCCCCTAAAGTCCAGAAAATGTTGGTAGGCCCAAAAACTGTGTCAGAGAGCTCTGAATGTCCCAAAAACATTTGTAGTCTGAAAAGGGCATTAAGCCGCATGCTAGACCCCTGAAATTCCCCAAAATATTTTGGCCACGAAAAATTCATCCTACACCCCTGAAAATTCAGAAAATGTTGGCAGCACAAAAAAGGCCTTAAAATACATATTAGGCCTCCAAAAATGTAGAAAACTTTGGAGGCCCAAAAAAGGGGTTTACAGGCATCCTAGACCACATAAAGTCCAGAAAATGTTGGTGGCCCAAAAACTGTGTCAGAGAGCTCTGAATGGCACAAAAACGCTTGCAGCCTCAAAACGGCATTAACCCGCATCCTAGACCCCTGAAATTCCTAAAAACATTTATGGCCCGAAAAATGCATCCTACACCCCTTAAAGTTCAGAAACTGTTGGCAGCCCAAAAAATGCCTTAAAATGCATCTTATTCCTGCAATAATCTTTAAAACTTTGGAGGCCCAAAAAAGGGGTTTGCAGGCATCCTAGACCCCATAAAGTCCAGAAAATGTTGGTGACCCGAAAACAGTGTCAGAGAGCTCTGAATGTCCCAAAAATATTTGCAGCCTGAAAAGGGCATTAATCCGCATCCTGGCCCCCTGAAATTCCCCAAAATATTTTTGGCCCAAAAAATCCATCCTACATCCCTGAAGTTCAGAAAATGTTGGCAGCACAAAACAGGCCTTAAAATACATATTAGGCCTGCAAAAATCTAGAAAACTTTGGAGGCCCAAAAAAGGGGTTTACAGGCATCCTAGACCCCCTAAAGTCCAGAAAATGTTGGCGGCCCAAAAACTGTGTCAGAGCTCTGAATGTCCCAAAAACATTTGCAGTCTGAAAAGGGCATTAACCGGCATGCTAGACCCCTGAAATTTCCCAAAATATTTTGGCCATGAAAAATTCATCCTACACCCCTGAAAATTCAGAAAATGTTGGCAGCACAAAAAAGGCCTTAAAATACATATTAGGCCTCCAAAAATGTAGAAAACTTTGGAGGCCCAAAAAAGGGGTTTGCAGGCATCCTAGACCCCATAAAGTCCAGAAAATGTTGGTGACCCGAAAAGAGTGTCAGAGAGCTCTGAATGTCCCAAAAATATTTGCAGCCTGAAAAGGGCATTAATCCGCATCCTGGCCCCCTGAAATTCCCCAAAATATTTTTGGCCCAAAAAATCCATCCTACATCCCTGAAGTTCAGAAAATGTTGGCAGCACAAAACAGGCCTTAAAATACATATTAGGCCTGCAAAAATCTAGAAAACTTTGGAGGCCCCAAAAAAGGGGTTTACAGGCATCCTAGACCCCCTAATGTCCAGAAAATGTTGGTAGGCCAAAAACTGTGTCAGAGAGCTCTGAATGTCCCAAAAACGATTGCAGCCTGAAAAGGGCATTAACCCACATCCTAAACCCCTGAAATTCCCAAAAACATTTTTGGCCCTAAAAATGCATCCTACACCCCTGAAAGTTCAGAAAATGTTGGCAGCCCCAAAAAGGCCTTAAAATGCATCTTATTCCTGCAAAAATCTTTAAAACTTTGGAGGCCCAAAAAAGGGGTTTACATCCTAGACCCCATAAAGTCCAGAAAATGTTGGTGACCTGAAAACACTGTCAGAGAGCTCTGAATGTCCCAAAAATATTTGCAGCCTGAAAAGGCCATTAATCCGCATCCTGGCCCCCTGAAATTCCCCAAAATATTTTTGGCCCGAAAAATACATCCTACATCCCTGAAGTTCAGAAAATGTTGGCAGCACAAAACAGGCCTTAAAATACATATTAGGCCAATGTAGAAAACTTTGGAGGCCCAAAAAAGGGGTTTACAGGCATCCTAGACCCCCTAAAGTCCAGAAAATGTTGGTAGGCCAAAAACTGTGTCAGAGAGCTCTGAATGTCCCAAAAACGTTTGCAGCCTGAAAAGGGCATTAACCCACATCCTAAACCCCTGAAATTCCCAAAAACATTTTTGGCCCGAAAAATGCATCCTACACCCCTGAAAGTTCAGAAAATGTTGGCAGCCCCAAAAAGGCCTTAAAATGCATCTTATTCCTGCAAAAATCTTGATAACTTTGGAGGCCCAAAAAGGGGTTTACATCCTAGACCCCATAAAGTCCAGAAAATGTTGGTGACCCGAAAACAGTGTCAGAGAGCTCTGAATGTCCCAAAAATGTTTGCAGCCTGAAAAGGGCATTAATCCGCATCCTGGCCCCCTGAAATTCCCCAAAATATTTTTGGCCCAAAAAATGCATCCTACATCCCTGAAGTTCAGAAAATGTTGGCAGCACAAAACATGCCTTAAAATACATATTAGGCCTGCAAAAATGTAGAAAACTTTGGAGGCCCAAAAAAGGGGTTTACAGGCATCCTAGACCCCCTAAAGTCCAGAAAATGTTGGTAGGCCCAAAAACTGTGTCAGAGAGCTCTGAATGTCCCAATAACATTTGCAGTCTGAAAAGGGCATTAAGCCGCATGCTAGACCCCTGAAATTCCCCAAAATATTTTGGCCACGAAAAATTCATCCTACACCCCTGAAAATTCAGAAAATGTTGGCAGCACAAAAAAGGCCTTAAAATACATATTAGGCCTCCAAAAATGTAGAAAACTTTGGAGGCCCAAAAAAGGGGTTTACAGGCATCCTAGACCACATAAAGTCCAGAAAATGTTGGTGGCCCAAAAACTGTGTCAGAGAGCTCTGAATGGCACAAAAACGCTTGCAGCCTCAATACGGCATTAACCCGCATCCTAGACCCCTGAAATTCCTAAAAACATTTATGGCCCGAAAAATGCATCCTACACCCCTTAAAGTTCAGAAACTGTTGGCAGCACAAAACAGGCCTTAAAATACATATTAGGCCTCCAAAAATGTAGAAAACTTTGGAGGCCCAAAAAAGGGGTTTACAGGCATCCTAGACCCCATAAAGTCCAGAAAATGTTGGTGACCCGAAAACAGTGTCAGAGAGCTCTGAATGTCCCAAAAATATTTGCAGCCTCAAAACGGCATTAACCCGCATCCTAGACCCCTGAAATTCCTAAAAACATTTATGGCCCGAAAAATGCATCCTACACCCCTTAAAGTTCAGAAAATGTTGGCAGCACAAAACAGGCCTTAAAATACATATTAGGCCTGCAAAAATGTAGAAAACTTTGGAGGCCCAAAAAAGGGGTTTACAGGCATCCTAGACCCACTAAAGTCCAGAAAATGTTGGCGGCCCAAAAACTGCGTCAGAGAGCTCTGAATGTCCCAAAAACATTTGCAGTGTGAAAAGGGCATTAACCGGCATGCTAGACCCCTGAAATTTCCCAAAATATTTTGGCCATGAAAAATTCATCCTACACCCCTGAAAATTCAGAAAATGTTGGCAGCACAAAAAAGGCCTTAAAATACATATTAGGCCTCCAAAAATGTAGAAAACTTTGGAGGACCAAAAAAGGGGTTTACAGGCATCCTAGACCCCCTAAAGTCCAGAAAATGTTGTTAGGCCAAAAACTGTGTCAGAGAGCTCTGAATGTCCCAAAAACGATTGCAGCCTGAAAAGGGCATTAACCCACATCCTAAACCCCTGAAATTCCCAAAAACATTTTTGGCCCGAAAAATGCATCCTACACCCCTGAAAGTTCAGAAAATGTTGGCAGCCCCAAAAAGGCCTTAAAATGCATCTTATTCCTGCAAAAATCTTTAAAACTTTGGAGGCCCAAAAAAGGGGTTTACATCCTAGACCCCATAAAGTCCAGAAAATGTTGGTGACCTGAAAACACTGTCAGAGAGCTCTGAATGTCCCAAAAATATTTGCAGCCTGAAAAGGCCATTAATCCGCATCCTGGCCCCTGAAATTCCCCAAAATATTTTTGGCCCGAAAAATACATCCTACATCCCTGAAGTTCAGAAAATGTTGGCAGCACAAAACAGGCCTTAAAATACATATTAGGCCAATGTAGAAAACTTTGGAGGCCCAAAAAAGGGGTTTACAGGCATCCTAGACCCCCTAAAGTCCAGAAAATGTTGGTAGGCCAAAAACTGCGTCAGAGACCTCTGAATGTCCCAAAAACGTTTGCAGCCTGAAAAGGGCATTAACCCACATCCTAAACCCCTGAAATTCCCAAAAACATTTTTGGCCCGAAAAATGCATCCTACACCCCTGAAAGTTCAGAAAATGTTGGCAGCCCCAAAAAGGCCTTAAAATGCATATTAGGCCTGCAAAAATGTAGAAAACTTTGGAGGCCCAAAAAAGGGGTTTACAGGCATCCTAGACCCACTAAACTCCACAAAATGTTGGTGGCCCAAAAACTGTGTCAGAGACCTCTGAATGGCCCAAAAACGCTTGCAGCCTGAAAAGGGCATTAACCCGCATCCTAGACCCCTGAAATTCCTAAAAACATTTATGTCCCGAAAAATGCATCCTACACCCCTTAAAGTTCAGAAAATGTTGGCAGCCCAAAAAATGCCTTAAAATGCATCTGATTCGTGCAATAATCTTTAAATCTTTGGAGGCCCAAAAAAGAGGTTTGCAGGCATCCTAGACCCCATAAAGTCCAGAAAATCTTGGTGGCCCATAAACTGTATCAGAGAGCTCTGAATGTCCCAAAAACATTTGCAGTCTGAAAAGGGCATTAACCCACATGCTAGACCCCTGAAATTCCCCAAAATATTTTGGCCACAAAAAATTCATCCTACACCCCTGAAAATACAGAAAATGTTGGCAGCACAAAAAAGGCCTTAAAATACATATTAGGCCTGCAAAAATGTAGAAAACTTTGGAGGCCCAAAAAAGGGGTTTACAGGCATCCTAGACCCCCTAAAGTCCAGAAAATGTCGGTGGCCCATAAACTGTCTCAGAGTGCTCTGAATGTCCCAAAAACATTTATGGCCCGAAAAATGCATCCTACACCCCTGAAAATTCAGAAAATGTTGGCAGCCCAAAAAAAGCCCTTAAAATGCATCTTATTCCTGCAAAAATCTTGATAACTTTGGAGGCCCATAAAAGGGGTTTACATCCTAGACCCCATAAAGTCCAGAAAATGTTGGTGACCCGAAAACAGTGTCAGAGAGCTCTGAATGTCCCAAAAATATTTGCAGCCTGAAAAGGGCATTAATCCGCATCCTGGCCCCCTGAAATTCCCCAAAATATTTTTGGCCCAAAAAAGCAACCTATATCCCTGAAGTTCAGAAAATGTTGGCAGCACAAAACAGGCCTTAAAATACATATTAGGCTTGCAAAAATGTAGAAAACTTTGGAGGCCCAAAAAAGGGGTTTACAGGCATCCTAGACCCACTAAAGTCCAGAAAATGTTGGCGGCCCAAAAACTGTGTCAGAGAGCTCTGAATGTCCCAGAAACATTTGCAGTCTGAAAAATGGCATTAACCCGCATGCTAGACCCCTGAAATACCCCAAAATATTTTGGCCACGAAAAATTCATCCTACACCCCTGAAAATTCAGAAAATGTTGGCAGCACAAAAAAAGGCCTTAAAATATATATTAGGCCTCCAAAAATGTAGAAAACTTTGGAGGCCCAAAAAAGGGGTTTACAGACATCCTAGACCCCCTAAAGTCCAGAAAATGTTGGTGGCCCAAAAACTGTGTCAGAGAGCTCTGAATGGCCCAAAAACGTTTGCAGCCTGAAAAGGGCATTAACCCACATCCTAAACCCCTGAAATTCCCAAAAACATTTTTGGCCCGAAAAATGCATCCTACATCCCTGAAAGTTCAGAAAATGTTGGCAGCCCCAAAAAGGCCTTAACATGCATCTTATTCCTGCAAAAATCTTGATAGCTTTGGAGGCCCAAAAAAGGGGTTTACATCCTAGACCCCATAAAGTACAGAAAATGTTGGTGACTCGAAAACAGTGTCAGAGAGCTCTGAATGTCCCAAAAATGTTTGCAGCCTGAAAAGGGCATTAATCCGCATCCTGGCCCCCTCAAATTCCCCAAAATATTTTTGGCCCAAAAAATGCATCCTACATCCCTGAAGTTCAGAAAATGTTGGCAGCACAAAACAGGCCTTAAAATACATATTAGGCCTGCAAAAATGTAGAAAACTTTGGAGGCCCAAAAAAGGGGTTTACAGGCATCCTAGACCCCCTAAAGTCCAGAAAATGTTGGCGGCCCAAAAACTGTGTGAGAGAGCTCTGAATGTCCCAAAAACATTTGCAGTCTGAAAAGGGCATTAACCCGCATGCTAGACCCCTGAAATTCCCCAAAATATTTTGGCCACGAAAAATTCATCCTACACCCCTGAAAATTCAGAAAATGTTGGCAGCACAAAAAAAGGCCTTAAAATACATATTAGGCCTCCAAAAATGTAGAAAACTTTGGAGGCCCAAAAAAGGGGTTTACAGGCATCCTAGACCCCCTAAAGTCGAGAAAATGTTGGCGGCCCAAAAACGGTGTCAGAGAGCTCTGAATGTCCCAAAACATTTGCAGTCTGAAAAGGGCATTAATCCGCAAACTAGACCCCTGAAATTCCCCAAAATATTTTGGCCATGAAAAATTCATCCTACACCCCTGAAAATTCAGAAAATGTTGGCAACACAAAAAAGGCCTTAAAATACATATTAGGCCTCCAAAAATGTAGAAAACTTTGGAGGCCCAAAAAAGGGGTTTACAGGCATCCTAGACCCCCTAAAGTCCAGAAAATGTTGGCGGCCCAAAAACGGTGTCAGAGAGCTCTGAATGTCCCAAAACATTTGCAGTCTGAAAAGGGCATTAACCCGCATACTAGACCCCTGAAATTCCCCAAAATATTTTGGCCATGAAAAATTCATCCTACACCCCTGAAAATTCAGAAAATGTTGGCAACACAAAAAAGGCCTTAAAATACATATTAGGCCTCCAAAAATGTAGAAAACTTTGGAGGCCCAAAAAAGGGGTTTACAGGCCTCCTAGACCCCCTAAAGTCCAGAAAATGTTGGTAGGCCAAAAACTGTGTCAGAGAGCTCTGAATGTCCCAAAACTGTTTGCAGCCTGAAAAGGGCATTAACCCACATCCTAAACCCCTGAAATTCCCAAAAAAATTGTGGCCCGAAAAATGAATCCTACACCCCTTAAAGTTCAGAAAATGTTGGCAGCCCCAAAAAGGCCTTAAAATGCATCTTATTCCTGCAAAAATCTTGATAACTTTGGAGGTCCAAAAAGGGGTTTACATCCTAGACCCCTGAAAGTCCAGAAAATGTTGGTGACCCGAAAACAGTGTCAGAGAGCTCTGAATGTCCCAAAAACATGTGCAGCCTGAAAAGGGCATTAATCCGTATCCTGGCCCCCTGAAATTCCCCAAAATATTTTTGGCCCAAAAAATGCATCCTACATCCCTGAAGTTCAGAAAAGGTTGGCAGCACAAAACAGGCCTTAAAATATATATTAGGCCTGCAAAAATGTAGAAGACTTTGGAGGCCCAAAAAGGGGTTTACAGGCATCCTAGACCCCCTAAAGTCCAGAAAATGTTGGTGGCCAAAAACTGTGTCAGAGAGCTCTGAATGTCCCAAAAACATTTGCAATCTGAAAAGGGCATTAACCCGCATGCTAGAGCCCTGAAATTTCCCAAAATATTTTGGCCACAAAAAATTCATCCTAGACCCCTGAAAATTGAGAAAATGTTGGCAGCACAAAAAAGGCCTTAAAATACATATTAGGCCTCCAAAAATGTAGAAAACTTTGGAGGCCCAAAAAAGGGGTTTACAGGCATCCTAGACCCCCTAAAGTCCAGAAAATGTTGGTAGGCCAAAAACTGTGTCAGAGAGCTCTGAATGTCCCAAAAACATTTGCAGCCTGAAAAGGGCATTAACCCACATCCTAAACCCCTGAAATTCCCAAAAACATTTTTGGCCCGAAAAATGAATCCTACACCCCTTAAAGTTCAGAAAATGTTGGCAGCCCCAAAAAGGCCTTAAAATGCATCTTATTCCTGCAAAAATCTTGATTACATTTGGAGCACCCAAAAAGGGGTTTACATCCTAGACCCCTGAAAGTCCAGAAAATGTTGGTGACCCGAAAACAGTGTCAGAGAGCTCTGAATGTCCCAAAAACATTTGCAGCCTGAAAAGGGCATTAATCCGCATCCAGGCCCCCTGAAATTCCCCAAAATATTTTTGGCCCAGAAAATGCATCCTACATCCCTGAAGTTCAGAAAATGTTGGCAGCACAAAACAGGCCTTAAAATATATATTAGGCCTGCAAAAATGTAGAAGACTTTGGAGGCCCAAAAAGGGGCTTACAGGCATCCTAGACCCCCTAAAGTCCAGAAAATGTTGGTGGCCAAAAACTGTGTCAGAGAGCTCTGAATGTCCCAAAAACATTTGCAGCCTGAAAAGGGCATTAACCCACATCCTAGCCCCCTGAAATTCCCCAAAATATTTTTGGCCCGAAAAATGCATCCTACATCCTTGAAGTTCAGAACATGTTGGCAGCCCAAAAAAGGCCTTAAAATGCATCTTATTCCTGTAAAAATCTTGATAACTTTGGAGGCCCAAAAAAGGGGTTTACATCCTAGACCCCATAAAGTCCAGAAAATGTTGGTGACCTGAAAACAGTGTCAGAGAGCTCTGAATGTCGCAAAATTTTTGCAGCCTGAAAAGGGCATTAACCCGCATGCTAGAGCCCTGAAATTCCCCAAAATATTTTGGCCACGAAAAATTCATCCTACACCCCTGAAAATTCAGAAAATGTTGGCAGCACAAAAAAAGGCCTTAAAATACATATTAGGCCTGCAAAAATGTAGAACACTTTGGAGGCCCAAAAAAGGGGTTTACAGGCATCCTAGACCCCCTAAAGTCCAGAAAATGTTAGCGGTCCAAAAACTGTGTGAGAGAGCTCTGAATGTCCCAAAAACATTTGCAGTCTGAAAAGGGCATTAACCCGCATGCTAGACCCCTGAAATTCCCCAAAATATTTTGGCCACGAAAAATTCATCCTACACCCCTGAAAATTCAGAAAATGTTGGCAGCACAAAAAAAGGCCTTAAAATACATATTAGGCCTCCAAAAATGTAGAAGACTTTGGAGGCCCAAAAAGGGGTTTACAGGCATCCTAGACCCCCTAAAGTCCAGAAAATGTCGGTGGCCCATAAACTGTCTCAGAGTGCTCTGAATGTCCCAAAAACATTTGCAGTCTGAAAAGGGCATTAACCCGCATTCTAGACCCCTGAAATTCCTAAAAACATTTATGGCCGAAAAATGCATCCTACACCCCTGAAAATTCAGAAAATGTTGGCAGCCCAAAAAAAGCCATTAAAATGCATCTTATTCCTGCAAAAATCTTGATAACTTTGGAGGCCCATAAAAGGGGTTTACATCCTAGACCCCATAAAGTCCAGAAAATGTTGGTGACCCGAAAACAGTGTCAGAGAGCTCTGAATGTCCCAAAAATATTTGCAGCCTGAAAAGGGCATTAATCCGCATCCTGGCCCCCTGAAATTCCCCAAAATATTTTTGGCCCAAAAAAGCAACCTATATCCCTGAAGTTCAGAAAATGTTGGCAGCACAAAACAGGCCTTAAAATACATATTAGGCTTGCAAAAATGTAGAAAACTTTGGAGGCCCAAAAAAGGGGTTTACAGGCATCCTAGACCCACTAAAGTCCAGAAAATGTTGGCGGCCCAAAAACTGTGTCAGAGAGCTCTGAATGTCCCAGAAACATTTGCAGTCTGAAAAATGGCATTAACCCGCATGCTAGACCCCTGAAATACCCCAAAATATTTTGGCCACGAAAAATTCATCCTACACCCCTGAAAATTCAGAAAATGTTGGCAGCACAAAAAAAGGCCTTAAAATATATATTAGGCCTCCAAAAATGTAGAAAACTTTGGAGGCCCAAAAAAGGGGTTTACAGACATCCTAGACCCCCTAAAGTCCAGAAAATGTTGGTGGCCCAAAAACTGTGTCAGAGAGCTCTGAATGGCCCAAAAACGTTTGCAGCCTGAAAAGGGCATTAACCCACATCCTAAACCCCTGAAATTCCCAAAAACATATTTGGCCCGAAAAATGCATCCTACATCCCTGAAAGTTCAGAAAATGTTGGCAGCCCCAAAAAGGCCTTAACATGCATCTTATTCCTGCAAAAATCTTGAAAACTTTGGAGGCCCAAAAAAGGGGTTTACATCCTAGACCCCATAAAGTACAGAAAATGTTGGTGACTCGAAAACAGTGTCAGAGAGCTCTGAATGTCCCAAAAATGTTTGCAGCCTGAAAAGGGCATTAATCCGCATCCTGGCCCCCTCAAATTCCCCAAAATATTTTTGGCCCAAAAAATGCATCCTACATCCATGAAGTTCAGAAAATGTTGGCAGCACAAAACAGGCCTTAAAATACATATTAGGCCTGCAAAAATGTAGAAAACTTTGGAGGCCCAAAAAAGGGGTTTACAGGCATCCTAGACCCCCTAAAGTCCAGAAAATGTTGGCGGCCCAAAAACTGTGTGAGAGAGCTCTGAATGTCCCAAAAACATTTGCAGTCTGAAAAGGGCATTAACCCGCATGCTAGACCCCTGAAATTCCCCAAAATATTTTGGCCACGAAAAATTCATCCTACACCCCTGAAAATTCAGAAAATGTTGGCAGCACAAAAAAAGGCCTTAAAATACATATTAGGCCTGCAAAAATGTAGAAAACTTTGGAGGCCCAAAAAAGGGGTTTACAGGCATCCTAGACCCCCTAAAGTCCAGAAAATGTTGGCGGCCCAAAAACGGTGTCAGAGAGCTCTGAATGTCCCAAAACATTTGCAGCCTGAAAAGGGCATTAACCCACATCCTAAACCCCTGAAATTCCCAAAAACATTTTTGGCCCGAAAAATGAATGCTACACCCCTTAAAGTTCAGAAAATGTTGGCAGCCCCAAAAAGGCCTTAAAATGCATCTTATTTCTGCAATAATCTTGATAACTTTGGAGGCCCAAAAAAGGGGTTTACAGACATCCTAGACCCCTGAAAGTCCAGAAAATGTTGGTGACCCGAAAACAGTGTCAGAGAGCTCTGAATGTCCCAAAAACATTTGCAGCCTGAAAAGGGCATTAACCCACATCCTAGCCCCCTGAAATTCCCCAAAATATTTTTGGCCCGAAAAATGCATCCTACATCCTTGAAGTTCAGAACATGTTGGCAGCCCAAAAAAGGCCTTAAAATGCATCTTATTCCTGTAAAAATCTTGATAACTTTGGAGGCCCAAAAAAGGGGTTTACATCCTAGACCCCATAAAGTCCAGAAAATGTTGGTGACCTGAAAACAGTGTCAGAGAGCTCTGAATGTCGCAAAAATATTTGCAGCCTGAAAAGGGCATTAATCCGCATCCTGGCCCCCTGAAATTCCCCAAAATATTTTTGGCCCAAAAAATGCATCCTACATCCCTGAAAGTTCAGAAAATGTTGGCAGCCCCAAAAAGGCCTTAACATGCATCTTATTCCTGCAAAAATCTTGATAGCTTTGGAGGCCCAAAAAAGGGGTTTACAGGCATCCTAGACCCCCTAAAGTCCAGAAAATGTTGGTGGCCCAAAAACTGTGTCAGAGAGCTCTGAATGTCCCAAAAACGTTTGCAGCCTGAAAAGGGCATTAACCCACATCCTAAACCCCTGAAATTCCCAAAAACATTTTTGGCCCGAAAAATGCATCCTACATCCCTGAAAGTTCAGAAAATGTTGGCAGCCCCAAAAAGGCCTTAACATGCATCTTATTCCTGCAAAAATCTTGATAGCTTTGGAGGCCCAAAAAAGGGGTTTACATCCTAGACCCCATAAAGTCCAGAAAATGTTGGTGACCTGAAAACAGTGTCAGAGAGCTCTGAATGTCCCAAAAATATTTGCAGCCTGAAAAGGGCATTAATCCGCATCCTGGCCCCCTGAAATTCCCCAAAATATTTTTGGCCCAAAAAATCCATCCTACATCCCTGAAGTTCAGAAAATGTTGGCAGCACAAAACAGGCCTTAAAATACATATTAGGCCTGCAAAAATCTAGAAAACTTTGGAGGCCCAAAAAAGGGGTTTACAGGCATCCTAGACCCCCTAAAGTCCAGAAAATGTTGGCGGCCCAAAAACTGTGTCAGAGCTCTGAATGTCCCAAAAACATTTGCAGTCTGAAAAGGGCATTAACCGGCATGCTAGACCCCTGAAATTTCCCAAAATATTTTGGCCATGAAAAATTCATCCTACACCCCTGAAAATTCAGAAAATGTTGGCAGCACAAAAAAGGCCTTAAAATACATATTAGGCCTCCAAAAATGTAGAAAACTTTGGAGGCCCAAAAAAGGGGTTTGCAGGCATCCTAGACCCCATAAAGTCCAGAAAATGTTGGTGACCCGAAAAGAGTGTCAGAGAGCTCTGAATGTCCCAAAAATATTTGCAGCCTGAAAAGGGCATTAATCCGCATCCTGGCCCCCTGAAATTCCCCAAAATATTTTTGGCCCAAAAAATCCATCCTACATCCCTGAAGTTCAGAAAATGTTGGCAGCACAAAACAGGCCTTAAAATACATATTAGGCCTGCAAAAATCTAGAAAACTTTGGAGGCCCCAAAAAAGGGGTTTACAGGCATCCTAGACCCCCTAATGTCCAGAAAATGTTGGTAGGCCAAAAACTGTGTCAGAGAGCTCTGAATGTCCCAAAAACGATTGCAGCCTGAAAAGGGCATTAACCCACATCCTAAACCCCTGAAATTCCCAAAAACATTTTTGGCCCTAAAAATGCATCCTACACCCCTGAAAGTTCAGAAAATGTTGGCAGCCCCAAAAAGGCCTTAAAATGCATCTTATTCCTGCAAAAATCTTTAAAACTTTGGAGGCCCAAAAAAGGGGTTTACATCCTAGACCCCATAAAGTCCAGAAAATGTTGGTGACCTGAAAACACTGTCAGAGAGCTCTGAATGTCCCAAAAATATTTGCAGCCTGAAAAGGCCATTAATCCGCATCCTGGCCCCCTGAAATTCCCCAAAATATTTTTGGCCCGAAAAATACATCCTACATCCCTGAAGTTCAGAAAATGTTGGCAGCACAAAACAGGCCTTAAAATACATATTAGGCCAATGTAGAAAACTTTGGAGGCCCAAAAAAGGGGTTTACAGGCATCCTAGACCCCCTAAAGTCCAGAAAATGTTGGTAGGCCAAAAACTGTGTCAGAGAGCTCTGAATGTCCCAAAAACGTTTGCAGCCTGAAAAGGGCATTAACCCACATCCTAAACCCCTGAAATTCCCAAAAACATTTTTGGCCCGAAAAATGCATCCTACACCCCTGAAAGTTCAGAAAATGTTGGCAGCCCCAAAAAGGCCTTAAAATGCATCTTATTCCTGCAAAAATCTTGATAACTTTGGAGGCCCAAAAAGGGGTTTACATCCTAGACCCCATAAAGTCCAGAAAATGTTGGTGACCCGAAAACAGTGTCAGAGAGCTCTGAATGTCCCAAAAATGTTTGCAGCCTGAAAAGGGCATTAATCCGCATCCTGGCCCCCTGAAATTCCCCAAAATATTTTTGGCCCAAAAAATGCATCCTACATCCCTGAAGTTCAGAAAATGTTGGCAGCACAAAACATGCCTTAAAATACATATTAGGCCTGCAAAAATGTAGAAAACTTTGGAGGCCCAAAAAAGGGGTTTACAGGCATCCTAGACCCCCTAAAGTCCAGAAAATGTTGGTAGGCCCAAAAACTGTGTCAGAGAGCTCTGAATGTCCCAATAACATTTGCAGTCTGAAAAGGGCATTAAGCCGCATGCTAGACCCCTGAAATTCCCCAAAATATTTTGGCCACGAAAAATTCATCCTACACCCCTGAAAATTCAGAAAATGTTGGCAGCACAAAAAAGGCCTTAAAATACATATTAGGCCTCCAAAAATGTAGAAAACTTTGGAGGCCCAAAAAAGGGGTTTACAGGCATCCTAGACCACATAAAGTCCAGAAAATGTTGGTGGCCCAAAAACTGTGTCAGAGAGCTCTGAATGGCACAAAAACGCTTGCAGCCTCAATACGGCATTAACCCGCATCCTAGACCCCTGAAATTCCTAAAAACATTTATGGCCCGAAAAATGCATCCTACACCCCTTAAAGTTCAGAAACTGTTGGCAGCACAAAACAGGCCTTAAAATACATATTAGGCCTCCAAAAATGTAGAAAACTTTGGAGGCCCAAAAAAGGGGTTTACAGGCATCCTAGACCCCATAAAGTCCAGAAAATGTTGGTGACCCGAAAACAGTGTCAGAGAGCTCTGAATGTCCCAAAAATATTTGCAGCCTCAAAACGGCATTAACCCGCATCCTAGACCCCTGAAATTCCTAAAAACATTTATGGCCCGAAAAATGCATCCTACACCCCTTAAAGTTCAGAAAATGTTGGCAGCACAAAACAGGCCTTAAAATACATATTAGGCCTGCAAAAATGTAGAAAACTTTGGAGGCCCAAAAAAGGGGTTTACAGGCATCCTAGACCCACTAAAGTCCAGAAAATGTTGGCGGCCCAAAAACTGCGTCAGAGAGCTCTGAATGTCCCAAAAACATTTGCAGTGTGAAAAGGGCATTAACCGGCATGCTAGACCCCTGAAATTTCCCAAAATATTTTGGCCATGAAAAATTCATCCTACACCCCTGAAAATTCAGAAAATGTTGGCAGCACAAAAAAGGCCTTAAAATACATATTAGGCCTCCAAAAATGTAGAAAACTTTGGAGGACCAAAAAAGGGGTTTACAGGCATCCTAGACCCCCTAAAGTCCAGAAAATGTTGTTAGGCCAAAAACTGTGTCAGAGAGCTCTGAATGTCCCAAAAACGATTGCAGCCTGAAAAGGGCATTAACCCACATCCTAAACCCCTGAAATTCCCAAAAACATTTTTGGCCCGAAAAATGCATCCTACACCCCTGAAAGTTCAGAAAATGTTGGCAGCCCCAAAAAGGCCTTAAAATGCATCTTATTCCTGCAAAAATCTTTAAAACTTTGGAGGCCCAAAAAAGGGGTTTACATCCTAGACCCCATAAAGTCCAGAAAATGTTGGTGACCTGAAAACACTGTCAGAGAGCTCTGAATGTCCCAAAAATATTTGCAGCCTGAAAAGGCCATTAATCCGCATCCTGGCCCCTGAAATTCCCCAAAATATTTTTGGCCCGAAAAATACATCCTACATCCCTGAAGTTCAGAAAATGTTGGCAGCACAAAACAGGCCTTAAAATACATATTAGGCCAATGTAGAAAACTTTGGAGGCCCAAAAAAGGGGTTTACAGGCATCCTAGACCCCCTAAAGTCCAGAAAATGTTGGTAGGCCAAAAACTGCGTCAGAGACCTCTGAATGTCCCAAAAACGTTTGCAGCCTGAAAAGGGCATTAACCCACATCCTAAACCCCTGAAATTCCCAAAAACATTTTTGGCCCGAAAAATGCATCCTACACCCCTGAAAGTTCAGAAAATGTTGGCAGCCCCAAAAAGGCCTTAAAATGCATATTAGGCCTGCAAAAATGTAGAAAACTTTGGAGGCCCAAAAAAGGGGTTTACAGGCATCCTAGACCCACTAAACTCCACAAAATGTTGGTGGCCCAAAAACTGTGTCAGAGACCTCTGAATGGCCCAAAAACGCTTGCAGCCTGAAAAGGGCATTAACCCGCATCCTAGACCCCTGAAATTCCTAAAAACATTTATGTCCCGAAAAATGCATCCTACACCCCTTAAAGTTCAGAAAATGTTGGCAGCCCAAAAAATGCCTTAAAATGCATCTGATTCGTGCAATAATCTTTAAATCTTTGGAGGCCCAAAAAAGAGGTTTGCAGGCATCCTAGACCCCATAAAGTCCAGAAAATCTTGGTGGCCCATAAACTGTATCAGAGAGCTCTGAATGTCCCAAAAACATTTGCAGTCTGAAAAGGGCATTAACCCACATGCTAGACCCCTGAAATTCCCCAAAATATTTTGGCCACAAAAAATTCATCCTACACCCCTGAAAATACAGAAAATGTTGGCAGCACAAAAAAGGCCTTAAAATACATATTAGGCCTGCAAAAATGTAGAAAACTTTGGAGGCCCAAAAAAGGGGTTTACAGGCATCCTAGACCCCCTAAAGTCCAGAAAATGTCGGTGGCCCATAAACTGTCTCAGAGTGCTCTGAATGTCCCAAAAACATTTATGGCCCGAAAAATGCATCCTACACCCCTGAAAATTCAGAAAATGTTGGCAGCCCAAAAAAAGCCCTTAAAATGCATCTTATTCCTGCAAAAATCTTGATAACTTTGGAGGCCCATAAAAGGGGTTTACATCCTAGACCCCATAAAGTCCAGAAAATGTTGGTGACCCGAAAACAGTGTCAGAGAGCTCTGAATGTCCCAAAAATATTTGCAGCCTGAAAAGGGCATTAATCCGCATCCTGGCCCCCTGAAATTCCCCAAAATATTTTTGGCCCAAAAAAGCAACCTATATCCCTGAAGTTCAGAAAATGTTGGCAGCACAAAACAGGCCTTAAAATACATATTAGGCTTGCAAAAATGTAGAAAACTTTGGAGGCCCAAAAAAGGGGTTTACAGGCATCCTAGACCCACTAAAGTCCAGAAAATGTTGGCGGCCCAAAAACTGTGTCAGAGAGCTCTGAATGTCCCAGAAACATTTGCAGTCTGAAAAATGGCATTAACCCGCATGCTAGACCCCTGAAATACCCCAAAATATTTTGGCCACGAAAAATTCATCCTACACCCCTGAAAATTCAGAAAATGTTGGCAGCACAAAAAAAGGCCTTAAAATATATATTAGGCCTCCAAAAATGTAGAAAACTTTGGAGGCCCAAAAAAGGGGTTTACAGACATCCTAGACCCCCTAAAGTCCAGAAAATGTTGGTGGCCCAAAAACTGTGTCAGAGAGCTCTGAATGGCCCAAAAACGTTTGCAGCCTGAAAAGGGCATTAACCCACATCCTAAACCCCTGAAATTCCCAAAAACATTTTTGGCCCGAAAAATGCATCCTACATCCCTGAAAGTTCAGAAAATGTTGGCAGCCCCAAAAAGGCCTTAACATGCATCTTATTCCTGCAAAAATCTTGATAGCTTTGGAGGCCCAAAAAAGGGGTTTACATCCTAGACCCCATAAAGTACAGAAAATGTTGGTGACTCGAAAACAGTGTCAGAGAGCTCTGAATGTCCCAAAAATGTTTGCAGCCTGAAAAGGGCATTAATCCGCATCCTGGCCCCCTCAAATTCCCCAAAATATTTTTGGCCCAAAAAATGCATCCTACATCCCTGAAGTTCAGAAAATGTTGGCAGCACAAAACAGGCCTTAAAATACATATTAGGCCTGCAAAAATGTAGAAAACTTTGGAGGCCCAAAAAAGGGGTTTACAGGCATCCTAGACCCCCTAAAGTCCAGAAAATGTTGGCGGCCCAAAAACTGTGTGAGAGAGCTCTGAATGTCCCAAAAACATTTGCAGTCTGAAAAGGGCATTAACCCGCATGCTAGACCCCTGAAATTCCCCAAAATATTTTGGCCACGAAAAATTCATCCTACACCCCTGAAAATTCAGAAAATGTTGGCAGCACAAAAAAAGGCCTTAAAATACATATTAGGCCTCCAAAAATGTAGAAAACTTTGGAGGCCCAAAAAAGGGGTTTACAGGCATCCTAGACCCCCTAAAGTCGAGAAAATGTTGGCGGCCCAAAAACGGTGTCAGAGAGCTCTGAATGTCCCAAAACATTTGCAGTCTGAAAAGGGCATTAATCCGCAAACTAGACCCCTGAAATTCCCCAAAATATTTTGGCCATGAAAAATTCATCCTACACCCCTGAAAATTCAGAAAATGTTGGCAACACAAAAAAGGCCTTAAAATACATATTAGGCCTCCAAAAATGTAGAAAACTTTGGAGGCCCAAAAAAGGGGTTTACAGGCATCCTAGACCCCCTAAAGTCCAGAAAATGTTGGCGGCCCAAAAACGGTGTCAGAGAGCTCTGAATGTCCCAAAACATTTGCAGTCTGAAAAGGGCATTAACCCGCATACTAGACCCCTGAAATTCCCCAAAATATTTTGGCCATGAAAAATTCATCCTACACCCCTGAAAATTCAGAAAATGTTGGCAACACAAAAAAGGCCTTAAAATACATATTAGGCCTCCAAAAATGTAGAAAACTTTGGAGGCCCAAAAAAGGGGTTTACAGGCCTCCTAGACCCCCTAAAGTCCAGAAAATGTTGGTAGGCCAAAAACTGTGTCAGAGAGCTCTGAATGTCCCAAAACTGTTTGCAGCCTGAAAAGGGCATTAACCCACATCCTAAACCCCTGAAATTCCCAAAAAAATTGTGGCCCGAAAAATGAATCCTACACCCCTTAAAGTTCAGAAAATGTTGGCAGCCCCAAAAAGGCCTTAAAATGCATCTTATTCCTGCAAAAATCTTGATAACTTTGGAGGTCCAAAAAGGGGTTTACATCCTAGACCCCTGAAAGTCCAGAAAATGTTGGTGACCCGAAAACAGTGTCAGAGAGCTCTGAATGTCCCAAAAACATGTGCAGCCTGAAAAGGGCATTAATCCGTATCCTGGCCCCCTGAAATTCCCCAAAATATTTTTGGCCCAAAAAATGCATCCTACATCCCTGAAGTTCAGAAAAGGTTGGCAGCACAAAACAGGCCTTAAAATATATATTAGGCCTGCAAAAATGTAGAAGACTTTGGAGGCCCAAAAAGGGGTTTACAGGCATCCTAGACCCCCTAAAGTCCAGAAAATGTTGGTGGCCAAAAACTGTGTCAGAGAGCTCTGAATGTCCCAAAAACATTTGCAATCTGAAAAGGGCATTAACCCGCATGCTAGAGCCCTGAAATTTCCCAAAATATTTTGGCCACAAAAAATTCATCCTAGACCCCTGAAAATTGAGAAAATGTTGGCAGCACAAAAAAGGCCTTAAAATACATATTAGGCCTCCAAAAATGTAGAAAACTTTGGAGGCCCAAAAAAGGGGTTTACAGGCATCCTAGACCCCCTAAAGTCCAGAAAATGTTGGTAGGCCAAAAACTGTGTCAGAGAGCTCTGAATGTCCCAAAAACATTTGCAGCCTGAAAAGGGCATTAACCCACATCCTAAACCCCTGAAATTCCCAAAAACATTTTTGGCCCGAAAAATGAATCCTACACCCCTTAAAGTTCAGAAAATGTTGGCAGCCCCAAAAAGGCCTTAAAATGCATCTTATTCCTGCAAAAATCTTGATTACATTTGGAGCACCCAAAAAGGGGTTTACATCCTAGACCCCTGAAAGTCCAGAAAATGTTGGTGACCCGAAAACAGTGTCAGAGAGCTCTGAATGTCCCAAAAACATTTGCAGCCTGAAAAGGGCATTAATCCGCATCCAGGCCCCCTGAAATTCCCCAAAATATTTTTGGCCCAGAAAATGCATCCTACATCCCTGAAGTTCAGAAAATGTTGGCAGCACAAAACAGGCCTTAAAATATATATTAGGCCTGCAAAAATGTAGAAGACTTTGGAGGCCCAAAAAGGGGCTTACAGGCATCCTAGACCCCCTAAAGTCCAGAAAATGTTGGTGGCCAAAAACTGTGTCAGAGAGCTCTGAATGTCCCAAAAACATTTGCAGCCTGAAAAGGGCATTAACCCACATCCTAGCCCCCTGAAATTCCCCAAAATATTTTTGGCCCGAAAAATGCATCCTACATCCTTGAAGTTCAGAACATGTTGGCAGCCCAAAAAAGGCCTTAAAATGCATCTTATTCCTGTAAAAATCTTGATAACTTTGGAGGCCCAAAAAAGGGGTTTACATCCTAGACCCCATAAAGTCCAGAAAATGTTGGTGACCTGAAAACAGTGTCAGAGAGCTCTGAATGTCGCAAAATTTTTGCAGCCTGAAAAGGGCATTAACCCGCATGCTAGAGCCCTGAAATTCCCCAAAATATTTTGGCCACGAAAAATTCATCCTACACCCCTGAAAATTCAGAAAATGTTGGCAGCACAAAAAAAGGCCTTAAAATACATATTAGGCCTGCAAAAATGTAGAACACTTTGGAGGCCCAAAAAAGGGGTTTACAGGCATCCTAGACCCCCTAAAGTCCAGAAAATGTTAGCGGTCCAAAAACTGTGTGAGAGAGCTCTGAATGTCCCAAAAACATTTGCAGTCTGAAAAGGGCATTAACCCGCATGCTAGACCCCTGAAATTCCCCAAAATATTTTGGCCACGAAAAATTCATCCTACACCCCTGAAAATTCAGAAAATGTTGGCAGCACAAAAAAAGGCCTTAAAATACATATTAGGCCTCCAAAAATGTAGAAGACTTTGGAGGCCCAAAAAGGGGTTTACAGGCATCCTAGACCCCCTAAAGTCCAGAAAATGTCGGTGGCCCATAAACTGTCTCAGAGTGCTCTGAATGTCCCAAAAACATTTGCAGTCTGAAAAGGGCATTAACCCGCATTCTAGACCCCTGAAATTCCTAAAAACATTTATGGCCGAAAAATGCATCCTACACCCCTGAAAATTCAGAAAATGTTGGCAGCCCAAAAAAAGCCATTAAAATGCATCTTATTCCTGCAAAAATCTTGATAACTTTGGAGGCCCATAAAAGGGGTTTACATCCTAGACCCCATAAAGTCCAGAAAATGTTGGTGACCCGAAAACAGTGTCAGAGAGCTCTGAATGTCCCAAAAATATTTGCAGCCTGAAAAGGGCATTAATCCGCATCCTGGCCCCCTGAAATTCCCCAAAATATTTTTGGCCCAAAAAAGCAACCTATATCCCTGAAGTTCAGAAAATGTTGGCAGCACAAAACAGGCCTTAAAATACATATTAGGCTTGCAAAAATGTAGAAAACTTTGGAGGCCCAAAAAAGGGGTTTACAGGCATCCTAGACCCACTAAAGTCCAGAAAATGTTGGCGGCCCAAAAACTGTGTCAGAGAGCTCTGAATGTCCCAGAAACATTTGCAGTCTGAAAAATGGCATTAACCCGCATGCTAGACCCCTGAAATACCCCAAAATATTTTGGCCACGAAAAATTCATCCTACACCCCTGAAAATTCAGAAAATGTTGGCAGCACAAAAAAAGGCCTTAAAATATATATTAGGCCTCCAAAAATGTAGAAAACTTTGGAGGCCCAAAAAAGGGGTTTACAGACATCCTAGACCCCCTAAAGTCCAGAAAATGTTGGTGGCCCAAAAACTGTGTCAGAGAGCTCTGAATGGCCCAAAAACGTTTGCAGCCTGAAAAGGGCATTAACCCACATCCTAAACCCCTGAAATTCCCAAAAACATATTTGGCCCGAAAAATGCATCCTACATCCCTGAAAGTTCAGAAAATGTTGGCAGCCCCAAAAAGGCCTTAACATGCATCTTATTCCTGCAAAAATCTTGAAAACTTTGGAGGCCCAAAAAAGGGGTTTACATCCTAGACCCCATAAAGTACAGAAAATGTTGGTGACTCGAAAACAGTGTCAGAGAGCTCTGAATGTCCCAAAAATGTTTGCAGCCTGAAAAGGGCATTAATCCGCATCCTGGCCCCCTCAAATTCCCCAAAATATTTTTGGCCCAAAAAATGCATCCTACATCCATGAAGTTCAGAAAATGTTGGCAGCACAAAACAGGCCTTAAAATACATATTAGGCCTGCAAAAATGTAGAAAACTTTGGAGGCCCAAAAAAGGGGTTTACAGGCATCCTAGACCCCCTAAAGTCCAGAAAATGTTGGCGGCCCAAAAACTGTGTGAGAGAGCTCTGAATGTCCCAAAAACATTTGCAGTCTGAAAAGGGCATTAACCCGCATGCTAGACCCCTGAAATTCCCCAAAATATTTTGGCCACGAAAAATTCATCCTACACCCCTGAAAATTCAGAAAATGTTGGCAGCACAAAAAAAGGCCTTAAAATACATATTAGGCCTGCAAAAATGTAGAAAACTTTGGAGGCCCAAAAAAGGGGTTTACAGGCATCCTAGACCCCCTAAAGTCCAGAAAATGTTGGCGGCCCAAAAACGGTGTCAGAGAGCTCTGAATGTCCCAAAACATTTGCAGCCTGAAAAGGGCATTAACCCACATCCTAAACCCCTGAAATTCCCAAAAACATTTTTGGCCCGAAAAATGAATGCTACACCCCTTAAAGTTCAGAAAATGTTGGCAGCCCCAAAAAGGCCTTAAAATGCATCTTATTTCTGCAATAATCTTGATAACTTTGGAGGCCCAAAAAAGGGGTTTACAGACATCCTAGACCCCTGAAAGTCCAGAAAATGTTGGTGACCCGAAAACAGTGTCAGAGAGCTCTGAATGTCCCAAAAACATTTGCAGCCTGAAAAGGGCATTAACCCACATCCTAGCCCCCTGAAATTCCCCAAAATATTTTTGGCCCGAAAAATGCATCCTACATCCTTGAAGTTCAGAACATGTTGGCAGCCCAAAAAAGGCCTTAAAATGCATCTTATTCCTGTAAAAATCTTGATAACTTTGGAGGCCCAAAAAAGGGGTTTACATCCTAGACCCCATAAAGTCCAGAAAATGTTGGTGACCTGAAAACAGTGTCAGAGAGCTCTGAATGTCGCAAAAATATTTGCAGCCTGAAAAGGGCATTAATCCGCATCCTGGCCCCCTGAAATTCCCCAAAATATTTTTGGCCCAAAAAATGCATCCTACATCCCTGAAAGTTCAGAAAATGTTGGCAGCCCCAAAAAGGCCTTAACATGCATCTTATTCCTGCAAAAATCTTGATAGCTTTGGAGGCCCAAAAAAGGGGTTTACAGGCATCCTAGACCCCCTAAAGTCCAGAAAATGTTGGTGGCCCAAAAACTGTGTCAGAGAGCTCTGAATGTCCCAAAAACGTTTGCAGCCTGAAAAGGGCATTAACCCACATCCTAAACCCCTGAAATTCCCAAAAACATTTTTGGCCCGAAAAATGCATCCTACATCCCTGAAAGTTCAGAAAATGTTGGCAGCCCCAAAAAGGCCTTAACATGCATCTTATTCCTGCAAAAATCTTGATAGCTTTGGAGGCCCAAAAAAGGGGTTTACATCCTAGACCCCATAAAGTACAGAAAATGTTGGTGACTCGAAAACAGTGTCAGAGAGCTCTGAATGTCCCAAAAATGGTTGCAGCCTGAAAAGGGCATTAATCCGCATCCTGGCCCCCTCAAATTCCCCAAAATATTTTTGGCCCAAAAAATGCATCCTACATCCCTGAAGTTCAGAAAATGTTGGCAGCACAAAACAGGCCTTAAAATACATATTAGGCCTGCAAAAATGTAGAAAACTTTGGAGGCCCAAAAAAGGGGTTTACAGGCATCCTAGACCCCCTAAAGTCCAGAAAATGTTGGCGGCCCAAAAACTGTGTGAGAGAGCTCTGAATGTCCCAAAAACATTTGCAGTCTGAAAAGGGCATTAACCCGCATGCTAGACCCCTGAAATTCCCCAAAATATTTTGGCCACGAAAAATTCATCCTACACCCCTTAAAGTTCAGAAAATGTTGGCAGCCCAAAAAATGCCTTAAAATGCATCTTATTCCTGCAATAATCTTTAAAACTTTGGAGGCCCAAAAAAGGGGTTTACAGGCATGCTAGACCCCATAAAGTCCAGAAAATGTTGGTGGTCCATAAACTGTGTCAGAGAGCTCTGAATGTCCCAAAAACATTTGCAGTCTGAAAAGGGCATTAACCCACATGCTAGACCCCTGAAATTTCCCAAAATATTTTGGCCACAAAAAATTAATCCTACACCGCTGAAAATTCAGAAAATATTGGCAGCACAAAAAAGGCCTTAAAATACATATTAGGCCTCAAAAAATGTAGAAAACTTTGGCGGCCCAAAAAAGGGGTTTACAGGCATCCTAGACCCCCTAACGTCCAGAAAATGTTGGTAGGCCAAAAACTGTGTCAGAGAGCTCTGAATGTCCCAAAAACGTGTGCAGCCTGAAAAGGGCATTAACCGGCATGCTAGACCCCTGAAATTTCCCAAAACATTTTGGCCATGAAAAATTCATCCTACACCCCTGAAAGTTCAGAAAATGTTGGCAGCACAAAAAAGGCCTTAAAATACATATTAGGCCTCCAAAAATGTAGAAAACTTTGGAGGCCCAAAAAAGGGGTTTGCAGGCATCCTAGACCCCATAAAGTCCAGAAAATGTTGGTGACCCGAAAACAGTGTCAGAGAGCTCTGAATGTCCCAAAAATATTTGCAGCCTGAAAAGGGCATTAATCCGCATCCTGGTCCCCTGAAATTCCCCAAAATATTTTTGGCCCAAAAAATCCATCCTACATCCCTGAAGTTCAGAAAATGTTGGCAGCACAAAACAGGCCTTAAAATACATATTAGGCCTGCAAAAATCTAGAACACTTTGGAGGCCCAAAAAAGGGGTTTACAGGCATCCTAGACCCCCTAAAGTCCAGAAAATGTTGGTAGGCCAAAAACTGTGTCAGAGAGCTCTGAATGTCCCAAAAACGATTGCAGCCTGAAAAGGGCATTAACCCACATCCTAAACCCCTGAAATTCCCAAAAACATTTTTGGCCCTAAAAATGCATCCTACACCCCTGAAAGGTCAGAAAATGTTGGCAGCCCCAAAAAGGCCTTAAAATGCATCTTATTCCTGCAAAAATCTTTAAAACTTTGGAGGCCCAAAAAAGGGGTTTACATCCTAGACCCCATAAAGTCCAGAAAATGTTGGTGACCTGAAAACACTGTCAGAGAGCTCTGAATGTCCCAAAAATATTTGCAGCCTGAAAAGGCCATTAATCCGCATCCTGGCCCCCTGAAATTCCCCAAAATATTTTTGGCCCGAAAAATACATCCTACATCCCTGAAGTTCAGAAAATGTTGGCAGCACAAAACAGGCCTTAAAATACATATTAGGCCAATGTAGAAAACTTTGGAGGCCCAAAAAAGGGGTTTACAGGCATCCTAGACCCCCTAAAGTCCAGAAAATGTTGGTAGGCCAAAAACTGTGTCAGAGAGCTCTGAATGTCCCAAAAACGTTTGCAGCCTGAAAAGGGCATTAACCCACATCCTAAACCCCTGAAATTCCCAAAAACATTTTCGGCCCGAAAAATGCATCCTACACCCCTGAAAGTTCAGAAAATGTTGGCAGCCCCAAAAAGGCCTTAAAATGCATATTAGGCCTGCAAAAATGTAGAAAACTTTGGAGGCCCAAAAAAGGGGTTTACAGGCATCCTAGACCCACTAAACTCCACAAAATGTTGGTGGAACAAAAACTGTGTCAGAGAGCTCTGAATGGCCCAAAAACGCTTGCAGCCTGAAAAGGGCATTAACCCGCATCCTAGACCCCTGAAATTCCTAAAAACATTTATGTCCCGAAAAATGCATCCTACACCCCTTAAAGTTCAGAAAATGTTGGCAGCCCAAAAAATGCCTTAAAACTCATCTTATTCGTGCAATAATCTTTAAATCTTTGGAGGCCCAAAAAAGAGGTTTGCAGGCATCCTAGACCCCATAAAGTCCAGAAAATCTTGGTGGCCCATAAACTGTATCAGAGAGCTCTGAATGTCCCAAAAACATTTGCAGTCTGAAAAGGGCATTAACCCACATGCTAAACCCCTGAAATTCCCCAAAATATTTTGGCCACAAAAAATTCATCCTACACCCCTGAAAATACAGAAAATGTTGGCAGCACAAAAAAGGCCTTAAAATACATATTAGGCCTGCAAAAATGTAGAAAACTTTGGAGGCCCAAAAAAGGGGTTTACAGGCATCCTAGACCCCCTAAAGTCCAGAAAATGTCGGTGGCCCATAAACTGTCTCAGAGTGCTCTGAATGTCCCAAAAACATTTGCAGTCTGAAAAGGGCATTAACCCGCATTCTAGACCCCTGAAATTCCTAAAAACATTTATGGCCCGAAAAATGCATCCTACACCCCTGAAAATTCAGAAAATGTTGGCAGCCCAAAAAAAGCCCTTAAAATGCATCTTATTCCTGCAAAAATCTTGATAACTTTGGAGGCCCAAAAAAGGGGTTTACATCCTAGACCCCATAAAGTCCAGAAAATGTTGGTGACCCGAAAACAGTGTCAGAGAGCTCTGAATGTCCCAAAACATTTGCAGTCTGAAAAGGGCATTAACCCGCATACTAGACCCCTGAAATTTCCCAAAATATTTTGGCCACAAAAAATTCATCCTACACCCCTGAAAATTCAGAAAATGTTGGCAGCACAAAAAAGGCCTTAAAATACATATTAGGCCTCCAAAAATGTAGAAAACTTTGGAGGCCCAAAAAAGGGGTTTACAGGCATCCTAGACCCCCTAAAGTCCAGAAAATGTTGGTAGGCCAAAAACTGTGTCAGAGAGCTCTGAATGTCCCAAAAACATTTGCAGCCTGAAAAGGGCATTAACCCACATCCTAAACCCCTGAAATTCCCAAAAACATTTTTGGCCCGAAAAATGAATGCTACACCCCTCAAAGTTCAGAAAATGTTGGCAGCCCCAAAAAGGCCTTAAAATGCATCTTATTCCTGCAAAAATCTTGATAGCTTTGGAGGCCCAAAAAAGGGGTTTACATCCTAGACCCCATAAAGTCCAGAAAATGTTGGTGACCCGAAAACAGTGTCAGAGAGCTCTGAATGTCCCAAAACATTTGCAGTCTGAAAAGGGCATTAACCCGCATACTAGACCCCTGAAATTTCCCAAAATATTTTGGCCACAAAAAATTCATCCTACACCCCTGAAAATTCAGAAAATGTTGGCAGCACAAAAAAGGCCTTAAAATACATATTAGGCCTCCAAAAATGTAGAAAACTTTGGAGGCCCAAAAAAGGGGTTTGCAGGCATCCTAGACCCCATAAAGTCCAGAAAATGTTGGTGACCCGAAAACAGTGTCAGAGAGCTCTGAATGTCCCAAAAACATTTGCAGCCTGAAAAGGGCATTAATCCGCATCCTGGCCCCCTGAAATTCCCCAAAATATTTTTGGCCCAAAAAATGCATCCTACATCCCTGAAGTTCAGAAAATGTTGGCAGCACAAAACAGGCCTTAAAATACATATTAGGCCTGCAAAAATGTAGAAGACTTTGGAGGCCCAAAAAAGGGGTTTACAGGCATCCTAGACCCCCTAAAATCCAGAAAATGTCAGCGGCCCAAAAACTGTGTGAGAGAGCTCTGAATGTCCAAAAAACATTTGCAGTCTGAAAAGGGCATTAACCCGCATGCTAGACCCCTGAAATTCCCCAAAATATTTTGGCCACGAAAAATTCATCCTACACCCCTGAAAATTCAGAAAATGTTGGCAGCACAAAAAAAGGCCTTAAAATACATATTAGGCCTCCAAAAACGTAGAAGACTTTGGAGGCCCAAAAAGGGGTTTACAGGCATCCTAGACCCCCTAAAGTCCAGGAAATGTTGGTGGCCCAAAAACTGTGTCAGAGAGCTCTGAATGTCCCAAAAACGTTTGCAGCCTGAAAAGGGCATTAACCCACATCCTAAACCCCTGAAATTCCCAAAAACATTTTTGGCCCGAAAAATGCATCCTACATCCCTGAAAGTTCAGAAAATGTTGGCAGCCCCAAAAAGGCCTTAACATGCATCTTATTCCTGCAAAAATCTTGATAGCTTTGGAGGCCCAAAAAAGGGGTTTACATCCTAGACCCCATAAAGTCCAGAAAATGTTGGTGACCTGAAAACAGTGTCAGAGAGCTCTGAATGTCGCAAAAATATTTGCAGCCTGAAAAGGGCATTAATCCGCATCCTGGCCCCCTGAAATTCCCCAAAATATTTTTGGCCCAAAAAATGCATCCTACATCCCTGAAGTTCAGAAAATGTTGGCAGCACAAAACAGGCCTTAAAATACATATTAGGCCTGCAAAAATGTAGAAGACTTTGGAGGCCCAAAAAAGGGGTTTACAGGCATCCTAGACCCCCTAAAGTCCAGAAAATGTTAGCGGCCCAAAAACTGTGTGAGAGAGCTCTGAATGTCCAAAAAACATTTGCAGTCTGAAAAGGGCATTAACCCGCATGCTAGACCCCTGAAATTCCCCAAAATATTTTGGCCACGAAAAATTCATCCTACACCCCTGAAAATTCAGAAAATGTTGGCAGCACAAAAAAAGGCCTTAAAATACATATTAGGCCTCCAAAAATGTAGAAGACTTTGGAGGCCCAAAAAGGCGTTTACAGGCATCCTAGACCCCCTAAAGTCCAGAAAATGTTGGTGGCCCAAAAACTGTGTCAGAGAGCTCTGAATGTCCCAAAAACGTTTGCAGCCTGAAAAGGGCATTAACCCACATCCTAAACCCCTGAAATTCCCAAAAACATTTTTGGCCCGAAAAATGCATCCTACATCCCTGAAAGTTCAGAAAATGTTGGCAGCCCCAAAAAGGCCTTAACATGCATCTTATTCCTGCAAAAATCTTGATAGCTTTGGAGGCCCAAAAAAGGGGTTTACATCCTAGACCCCATAAAGTACAGAAAATGTTGGTGACTCGAAAACAGTGTCAGAGAGCTCTGAATGTCCCAAAAATGGTTGCAGCCTGAAAAGGGCATTAATCCGCATCCTGGCCCCCTCAAATTCCCCAAAATATTTTTGGCCCAAAAAATGCATCCTACATCCCTGAAGTTCAGAAAATGTTGGCAGCACAAAACAGGCCTTAAAATACATATTAGGCCTGCAAAAATGTAGAAAACTTTGGAGGCCCAAAAAAGGGGTTTACAGGCATCCTAGACCCCCTAAAGTCCAGAAAATGTTGGCGGCCCAAAAACTGTGTGAGAGAGCTCTGAATGTCCCAAAAACATTTGCAGTCTGAAAAGGGCATTAACCCGCATGCTAGACCCCTGAAATTCCCCAAAATATTTTGGCCACGAAAAATTCATCCTACACCCCTTAAAGTTCAGAAAATGTTGGCAGCCCAAAAAATGCCTTAAAATGCATCTTATTCCTGCAATAATCTTTAAAACTTTGGAGGCCCAAAAAAGGGGTTTACAGGCATGCTAGACCCCATAAAGTCCAGAAAATGTTGGTGGTCCATAAACTGTGTCAGAGAGCTCTGAATGTCCCAAAAACATTTGCAGTCTGAAAAGGGCATTAACCCACATGCTAGACCCCTGAAATTTCCCAAAATATTTTGGCCACAAAAAATTAATCCTACACCGCTGAAAATTCAGAAAATATTGGCAGCACAAAAAAGGCCTTAAAATACATATTAGGCCTCAAAAAATGTAGAAAACTTTGGCGGCCCAAAAAAGGGGTTTACAGGCATCCTAGACCCCCTAACGTCCAGAAAATGTTGGTAGGCCAAAAACTGTGTCAGAGAGCTCTGAATGTCCCAAAAACGTGTGCAGCCTGAAAAGGGCATTAACCCACATCCTAAACCCCTGAAATTCCCAAAAACATTTTTGGCCCGAAAAATGCATCCTACACCCCTGAAAGTTCAGAAAATGTTGGCAGCCCCAAAAAGGCCTTAAAATGCATCTTATTCCTGCAAAAATCTTGATTGCTTTGGAGGCCCAAAAAGGGGTTTACATCCTAGACCCCATAAAGTCCAGAAAATGTTGGTGACCCGAAAACAGTGTCAGAGAGCTCTGAATGTCCCAAAAATGTTTGCAGTCTGAAAAGGGCATTAATCCGCATCCTGGCCCCCTGAAATTCCCCAAAATATTTTTGGCCCAAAAAATGCATCCTACATCCCTGAAGTTCAGAAAATGTTGGCAGCACAAAACAGGCCTTAAAATACATATTAGGCCTGCAAAAATGTAGAAAACTTTGGAGGCCCAAAAAAGGGGTTTACAGGCATCCTAGACCCCCTAAAGTCCAGAAAATGTTGGTAGGCCCAAAAACTGTGTCAGAGAGCTCTGAATGTCCCAAAAACATTTGCAGTCTGAAAAGGGCATTAAGCCGCATGCTAGACCCCTGAAATTCCCCAAAATATTTTGGCCACGAAAAATTCATCCTACACCCCTGAAAATTCAGAAAATGTTGGCAGCACAAAAAAGGCCTTAAAATACATATTAGGCCTCCAAAAATGTAGAAAACTTTGGAGGCCCAAAAAAGGGGTTTACAGGCATCCTAGACCACATAAAGTCCAGAAAATGTTGGTGGCCCAAAAACTGTGTCAGAGAGCTCTGAATGGCACAAAAACGCTTGCAGCCTCAAAACGGCATTAACCCGCATCCTAGACCCCTGAAATTCCTAAAAACATTTATGGCCCGAAAAATGCATCCTACACCCCTTAAAGTTCAGAAACTGTTGGCAGCCCAAAAAATGCCTTAAAATGCATCTTATTCCTGCAATAATCTTTAAAACTTTGGAGGCCCAAAAAAGGGGTTTGCAGGCATCCTAGACCCCATAAAGTCCAGAAAATGTTGGTGACCCGAAAACAGTGTCAGAGAGCTCTGAATGTCCCAAAAATATTTGCAGCCTGAAAAGGGCATTATTCCGCATCCTGGCCCCCTGAAATTCCCCAAAATATTTTTGGCCCAAAAAATCCATCCTACATCCCTGAAGTTCAGAAAATGTTGGCAGAACAAAACAGGCCTTAAAATACATATTAGGCCTGCAAAAATCTAGAAAACTTTGGAGGCCCAAAAAAGGGGTTTACAGGCATCCTAGACCCCCTAAAGTCCAGAAAATGTTGGCGGCCCAAAAACTGTGTCAGAGAGCTCTGAATGTCCCAAAAACATTTGCAGTCTGAAAAGGGCATTAACCGGCATGCTAGACCCCTGAAATTTCCCAAAACATTTTGGCCATGAAAAATTCATCCTACACCCCTGAAAATTCAGAAAATGTTGGCAGCACAAAAAAGGCCTTAAAATACATATTAGGCCTCCAAAAATGTAGAAAACTTTGGAGGCCCAAAAAAGGGGTTTGCAGGCATCCTAGACCCCATAAAGTCCAGAAAATGTTGGTGACCCGAAAACAGTGTCAGAGAGCTCTGAATGTCCCAAAAATATTTGCAGCCTGAAAAGGGCATTAATCCGCATCCTGGTCCCCTGAAATTCCCCAAAATATTTTTGGCCCAAAAAATCCATCCTACATCCCTGAAGTTCAGAAAATGTTGGCAGCACAAAACAGGCCTTAAAATACATATTAGGCCTGCAAAAATCTAGAACACTTTGGAGGCCCAAAAAAGGGGTTTACAGGCATCCTAGACCCCCTAAAGTCCAGAAAATGTTGGTAGGCCAAAAACTGTGTCAGAGAGCTCTGAATGTCCCAAAAACGATTGCAGCCTGAAAAGGGCATTAACCCACATCCTAAACCCCTGAAATTCCCAAAAACATTTTTGGCCCTAAAAATGCATCCTACACCCCTGAAAGTTCAGAAAATGTTGGCAGCCCCAAAAAGGCCTTAAAATGCATCTTATTCCTGCAAAAATCTTTAAAACTTTGGAGGCCCAAAAAAGGGGTTTACATCCTAGACCCCATAAAGTCCAGAAAATGTTGGTGACCTGAAAACACTGTCAGAGAGCTCTGAATGTCCCAAAAATATTTGCAGCCTGAAAAGGCCATTAATCCGCATCCTGGCCCCCTGAAATTCCCCAAAATATTTTTGGCCCGAAAAATACATCCTACATCCCTGAAGTTCAGAAAATGTTGGCAGCACAAAACAGGCCTTAAAATACATATTAGGCCAATGTAGAAAACTTTGGAGGCCCAAAAAAGGGGTTTACAGGCATCCTAGACCCCCTAAAGTCCAGAAAATGTTGGTAGGCCAAAAACTGTGTCAGACAGCTCTGAATGTCCCAAAAACGTTTGCAGCCTGAAAAGGGCATTAACCCACATCCTAAACCCCTGAAATTCCCAAAAACATTTTCGGCCCGAAAAATGCATCCTACACCCCTGAAAGTTCAGAAAATGTTGGCAGCCCCAAAAAGGCCTTAAAATGCATATTAGGCCTGCAAAAATGTAGAAAACTTTGGAGGCCCAAAAAAGGGGTTTACAGGCATCCTAGACCCACTAAACTCCACAAAATGTTGGTGGAACAAAAACTGTGTCAGAGAGCTCTGAATGGCCCAAAAACGCTTGCAGCCTGAAAAGGGCATTAACCCGCATCCTAGACCCCTGAAATTCCTAAAAACATTTATGTCCCGAAAAATGCATCCTACACCCCTTAAAGTTCAGAAAATGTTGGCAGCCCAAAAAATGCCTTAAAACTCATCTTATTCGTGCAATAATCTTTAAATCTTTGGAGGCCCAAAAAAGAGGTTTGCAGGCATCCTAGACCCCATAAAGTCCAGAAAATCTTGGTGGCCCATAAACTGTATCAGAGAGCTCTGAATGTCCCAAAAACATTTGCAGTCTGAAAAGGGCATTAACCCACATGCTAAACCCCTGAAATTCCCCAAAATATTTTGGCCACAAAAAATTCATCCTACACCCCTGAAAATACAGAAAATGTTGGCAGCACAAAAAAGGCCTTAAAATACATATTAGGCCTGCAAAAATGTAGAAAACTTTGGAGGCCCAAAAAAGGGGTTTACAGGCATCCTAGACCCCCTAAAGTCCAGAAAATGTCGGTGGCCCATAAACTGTCTCAGAGTGCTCTGAATGTCCCAAAAACATTTGCAGTCTGAAAAGGGCATTAACCCGCATTCTAGACCCCTGAAATTCCTAAAAACATTTATGGCCCGAAAAATGCATCCTACACCCCTGAAAATTCAGAAAATGTTGGCAGCCCAAAAAAAGCCCTTAAAATGCATCTTATTCCTGCAAAAATCTTGATAACTTTGGAGGCCCAAAAAAGGGGTTTACATCCTAGACCCCATAAAGTCCAGAAAATGTTGGTGACCCGAAAACAGTGTCAGAGAGCTCTGAATGTCCCAAAACATTTGCAGTCTGAAAAGGGCATTAACCCGCATACTAGACCCCTGAAATTTCCCAAAATATTTTGGCCACAAAAAATTCATCCTACACCCCTGAAAATTCAGAAAATGTTGGCAGCACAAAAAAGGCCTTAAAATACATATTAGGCCTCCAAAAATGTAGAAAACTTTGGAGGCCCAAAAAAGGGGTTTACAGGCATCCTAGACCCCCTAAAGTCCAGAAAATGTTGGTAGGCCAAAAACTGTGTCAGAGAGCTCTGAATGTCCCAAAAACATTTGCAGCCTGAAAAGGGCATTAACCCACATCCTAAACCCCTGAAATTCCCAAAAACATTTTTGGCCCGAAAAATGAATGCTACACCCCTTAAAGTTCAGAAAATGTTGGCAGCCCCAAAAAGGCCTTAAAATGCATCTTATTCCTGCAAAAATCTTGATAGCTTTGGAGGCCCAAAAAAGGGGTTTACATCCTAGACCCCATAAAGTCCAGAAAATGTTGGTGACCCGAAAACAGTGTCAGAGAGCTCTGAATGTCCCAAAACATTTGCAGTCTGAAAAGGGCATTAACCCGCATACTAGACCCCTGAAATTTCCCAAAATATTTTGGCCACAAAAAATTCATCCTACACCCCTGAAAATTCAGAAAATGTTGGCAGCACAAAAAAGGCCTTAAAATACATATTAGGCCTCCAAAAATGTAGAAAACTTTGGAGGCCCAAAAAAGGGGTTTGCAGGCATCCTAGACCCCATAAAGTCCAGAAAATGTTGGTGACCCGAAAACAGTGTCAGAGAGCTCTGAATGTCCCAAAAACATTTGCAGCCTGAAAAGGGCATTAATCCGCATCCTGGCCCCCTGAAATTCCCCAAAATATTTTTGGCCCAAAAAATGCATCCTACATCCCTGAAGTTCAGAAAATGTTGGCAGCACAAAACAGGCCTTAAAATACATATTAGGCCTGCAAAAATGTAGAAGACTTTGGAGGCCCAAAAAAGGGGTTTACAGGCATCCTAGACCCCCTAAAGTCCAGAAAATGTTAGCGGCCCAAAAACTGTGTGAGAGAGCTCTGAATGTCCAAAAAACATTTGCAGTCTGAAAAGGGCATTAACCCGCATGCTAGACCCCTGAAATTCCCCAAAATATTTTGGCCACGAAAAATTCATCCTACACCCCTGAAAATTCAGAAAATGTTGGCAGCACAAAAAAAGGCCTTAAAATACATATTAGGCCTCCAAAAACGTAGAAGACTTTGGAGGCCCAAAAAGGGGTTTACAGGCATCCTAGACCCCCTAAAGTCCAGGAAATGTTGGTGGCCCAAAAACTGTGTCAGAGAGCTCTGAATGTCCCAAAAACGTTTGCAGCCTGAAAAGGGCATTAACCCACATCCTAAACCCCTGAAATTCCCAAAAACATTTTTGGCCCGAAAAATGCATCCTACATCCCTGAAAGTTCAGAAAATGTTGGCAGCCCCAAAAAGGCCTTAACATGCATCTTATTCCTGCAAAAATCTTGATAGCTTTGGAGGCCCAAAAAAGGGGTTTACATCCTAGACCCCATAAAGTACAGAAAATGTTGGTGACTCGAAAACAGTGTCAGAGAGCTCTGAATGTCCCAAAAATGTTTGCAGCCTGAAAAGGGCATTAATCCGCATCCTGGCCCCCTCAAATTCCCCAAAATATTTTTGGCCCAAAAAATGCATCCTACATCCCTGAAGTTCAGAAAATGTTGGCAGCACAAAACAGGCCTTAAAATACATATTAGGCCTGCAAAAATGTAGAAAACTCTGGAGGCCCAAAAAAGGGGTTTACAGGCATCCTAGACCCCCTAAAGTCCAGAAAATGTTGGCGGCCCAAAAACTGTGTGAGAGAGCTCTGAATGTCCCAAAAACATTTGCAGTCTGAAAAGGGCATTAACCCGCATGCTAGACCCCTGAAATTCCCCAAAATATTTTGGCCACGAAAAATTCATCCTACACCCCTGAAAATTCAGAAAATGTTGGCAGCACAAAAAAAGGCCTTAAAATACATATTAGGCCTCCAAAAATGTAGAAAACTTTGGAGGCCCAAAAAAGGGGTTTACAGGCATCCTAGACCCCCTAAAGTCCAGAAAATGTTGGCGGCCCAAAAACGGTGTCAGAGAGCTCTGAATGTCCCAAAACATTTGCAGTCTGAAAAGGGCATTAACCCGCATACTAGACCCCTGAAATTCCCCAAAATATTTTGGCCATGAAAAATTCATCCTACACCCCTGAAAATTCAGAAAATGTTGGCAACACAAAAAAGGCCTTAAAATACATATTAGGCCTCCAAAAATGTAGAAAACTTTGGAGGCCCAAAAAAGGGGTTTACAGGCATCCTAGACCCCCTAAAGTCCAGAAAATGTTGGCGGCCCAAAAACGGTGTCAGAGAGCTCTGAATGTCCCAAAACATTTGCAGTCTGAAAAGGGCATTAACCCGCATACTAGACCCCTGAAATTCCCCAAAATATTTTGGCCACAAAAAATTCATCCTAGACCCCTGAAAATTGAGAAAATGTTGGCAGCACAAAAAAGGCCTTAAAATACATATTAGGCCTCCAAAAATGTAGAAAACTTTGGAGGCCCAAAAAAGGGGTTTACAGGCATCCTAGACCCCCTAAAGTCCAGAAAATGTTGGCGGCCCAAAAACTGTGTGAGAGAGCTCTGAATGTCCCAAAAACATTTGCAGTCTGAAAAGGGCATTAACCCGCATGCTAGACCCCTGAAATTCCCCAAAATATTTTGGCCACGAAAAATTCATCCTACACCCCTGAAAATTCAGAAAATGTTGGCAGCACAAAAAAAGGCCTTAAAATACATATTAGGCCTCCAAAAATGTAGAAAACTTTGGAGGCCCAAAAAAGGGGTTTACAGGCATCCTAGACCCCCTAAAGTCCAGAAAATGTTGGCGGCCCAAAAACGGTGTCAGAGAGCTCTGAATGTCCCAAAACATTTGCAGTCTGAAAAGGGCATTAACCCGCATACTAGACCCCTGAAATTCCCCAAAATATTTTGGCCATGAAAAATTCATCCTACACCCCTGAAAATTCAGAAAATGTTGGCAACACAAAAAAGGCCTTAAAATACATATTAGGCCTCCAAAAATGTAGAAAACTTTGGAGGCCCAAAAAAGGGGTTTACAGGCATCCTAGACCCCCTAAAGTCCAGAAAATGTTGGCGGCCCAAAAACGGTGTCAGAGAGCTCTGAATGTCCCAAAACATTTGCAGTCTGAAAAGGGCATTAACCCGCATACTAGACCCCTGAAATTCCCCAAAATATTTTGGCCATGAAAAATTCATCCTACACCCCTGAAAATTCAGAAAATGTTGGCAACACAAAAAAGGCCTTAAAATACATATTAGGCCTCCAAAAATGTAGAAAACTTTGGAGGCCCAAAAAAGGGGTTTACAGGCCTCCTAGACCCCCTAAAGTCCAGAAAATGTTGGTAGGCCAAAAACTGTGTCAGAGAGCTCTGAATGTCCCAAAACTGTTTGCAGCCTGAAAAGGGCATTAACCCACATCCTAAACCCCTGAAATTCCCAAAAAAATTGTGGCCCGAAAAATGAATCCTACACCCCTTAAAGTTCAGAAAATGTTGGCAGCCCCAAAAAGGCCTTAAAATGCATCTTATTCCTGCAAAAATCTTGATAACTTTGGAGGCCCAAAAAGGGGTTTACATCCTAGACCCCTGAAAGTCCAGAAAATGTTGGTGACCCGAAAACAGTGTCAGAGAGCTCTGAATGTCCCAAAAACATTTGCAGCCTGAAAAGGGCATTAATCCGCATCCTGGCCCCCTGAAATTCCCCAAAATATTTTTGGCCCAAAAAATGCATCCTACATCCCTGAAGTTCAGAAAATGTTGGCAGCACAAAACAGGCCTTAAAATATATATTAGGCCTGCAAAAATGTAGAAGACTTTGGAGGCCCAAAAAGGGGTTTACAGGCATCCTAGACCCCCTAAAGTCCAGAAAATGTTGGTGGCCAAAAACTGTGTCAGAGAGCTCTGAATGTCCCAAAAACATTTGCAATCTGAAAAGGGCATTAACCCGCATGCTAGACCCCTGAAATTTCCCAAAATATTTTGGCCACAAAAAATTCATCCTAGACCCCTGAAAATTGAGAAAATGTTGGCAGCACAAAAAAGGCCTTAAATACATATTAGGCCTTCAAAAATGTAGAAAACTTTGGAGGCCCAAAAAAGGGGTTTACAGGCATCCTAGACCCCCTAAAGTCCAGAAAATGTTGGTAGGCCAAAAACTGTGTCAGAGAGCTCTGAATGTCCCAAAATCATTTCCAGCCTGAAAAGGGCATTAACCCACATCCTAAACCCCTGAAATTCCCAAAAACATTTTTGGCCCGAAAAATGAATCCTACACCCCTTAAAGTTCAGAAAATGTTGGCAGCCCCAAAAAGGCCTTAAAATGCATCTTATTCCTGCAAAAATCTTGATAACTTTGGAGGCCCAAAAAGGGGTTTACATCCTAGACCCCTGAAAGTCCAGAAAATGTTGGTGACCCGAAAACAGTGTCAGAGAGCTCTGAATGTCCCAAAAACATTTGCAGCCTGAAAAGGGCATTAATCCGCATCCTGGCCCCCTGAAATTCCCCAAAATATTTTTGGCCCAAAAAATGCATCCTACATCCCTGAAGTTCAGAAAATGTTGGTAGCACAAAACAGGCCTTAAAATATATATTAGGCCTGCAAAAATGTAGAAGACTTTGGAGGCCCAAAAAGGGGTTTACAGGCATCCTAGACCCCCTAAAGTCCAGAAAATGTTGGTGGCCAAAAACTGTGTCAGAGAGCTCTGAATGTCCCAAAAACATTTGCAGCCTGAAAAGGGCATTAACCCACATCCTAGCCCCCTGAAATTCCCCAAAATATTTTTGGCCCGAAAAATGCATCCTACATCCTTGAAGTTCAGAACATGTTGGCAGCCCAAAAAAGGCCTTAAAATGCATCTTATTCCTGTAAAAATCTTGATAACTTTGGAGGCCCAAAAAAGGGGTTTACATCCTAGACCCCATAAAGTCCAGAAAATGTTGGTGACCTGAAAACAGTGTCAGAGAGCTCTGAATGTCGCAAAAATTTTTGCAGCCTGAAAAGGGCATTAATCCGCATCCTGGCCCCCTGAAATTCCCCAAAATATTTTTGGCCCAAAAAATGCATCCTACATCCCTGAAGTTCAGAAAATGTTGGCAGCACAAAACAGGCCTTAAAATACATATTAGGCCTGCAAAAATGTAGAAGACTTTGGAGGCCCAAAAAAGGGGTTTACAGGCATCCTAGACCCCCTAAAGTCCAGAAAATGTTAGCGGCCCAAAAACTGTGTGAGAGAGCTCTGAATGTGCAAAAAACATTTGCAGTCTGAAAAGGGCATTAACCCGCATGCTAGACCCCTGAAATTCCCCAAAATATTTTGGCCACGAAAAATTCATCCTACACCCCTGAAAATTCAGAAAATGTTGGCAGCACAAAAAAAGGCCTTAAAATACATATTAGGCCTCCAAAAATGTAGAAGACTTTGGAGGCCCAAAAAGGGGTTTACAGGCATCCTAGACCCCCTAAAGTCCAGAAAATGTTGGTGGCCAAAAACTGTGTCAGAGAGCTCTGAATGTCCCAAAAACGTTTGCAGCCTGAAAAGGGCATTAACCCACATCCTAAACCCCTGAAATTCCCAAAAACATTTTTGGCCCGAAAAATGCATCCTACACCCCTGAAAGTTCAGAAAATGTTGGCAGCCCCAAAAAGGCCTTAACATGCATCTTATTCCTGCAAAAATCTTGAAAACTTTGGAGGCCCAAAAAAGGGGTTTACATCCTAGACCCCATAAAGTACAGAAAATGTTGGTGACTCGAAAACAGTGTCAGAGAGCTCTGAATGTCCCAAAAATGTTTGCAGCCTGAAAAGGGCATTAATCCGCATCCTGGCCCCCTCAAATTCCCCAAAATATTTTTGGCCCAAAAAATGCATCCTACATCCATGAAGTTCAGAAAATGTTGGCAGCACAAAACAGGCCTTAAAATACATATTAGGCCTGCAAAAATGTAGAAAACTTTGGAGGCCCAAAAAAGGGGTTTACAGGCATCCTAGACCCCCTAAAGTCCAGAAAATGTTGGCGGCCCAAAAACTGTGTGAGAGAGCTCTGAATGTCCCAAAAACATTTGCAGTCTGAAAAGGGCATTAACCCGCATGCTAGACCCCTGAAATTCCCCAAAATATTTTGGCCACGAAAAATTCATCCTACACCCCTGAAAATTCAGAAAATGTTGGCAGCACAAAAAAAGGCCTTAAAATACATATTAGGCCTGCAAAAATGTAGAAAACTTTGGAGGCCCAAAAAAGGGGTTTACAGGCATCCTAGACCCCCTAAAGTCCAGAAAATGTTGGCGGCCCAAAAACGGTGTCAGATAGCTCTGAATGTCCCAAAACATTTGCAGTCTGAAAAGGGCATTAATCCGCATCCTGGCCCCCTGAAATTCCCCAAAATATTTTTGGCCCAAAAAATGCATCCTACATCCCTGAAGTTCAGAAAATGTTGGTAGCACAAAACAGGCCTTAAAATATATATTAGGCCTGCAAAAATGTAGAAGACTTTGGAGGCCCAAAAAGGGGTTTACAGGCATCCTAGACCCCCTAAAGTCCAGAAAATGTTGGTGGCCAAAAACTGTGTCAGAGAGCTCTGAATGTCCCAAAAACGTTTGCAGCCTGAAAAGGGCATTAACCCACATCCTAAACCCCTGAAATTCCCAAAAACATTTTTGGCCCGAAAAATGCATCCTACACCCCTGAAAGTTCAGAAAATGTTGGCAGCCCCAAAAAGGCCTTAACATGCATCTTATTCCTGCAAAAATCTTGAAAACTTTGGAGGCCCAAAAAAGGGGTTTACATCCTAGACCCCATAAAGTACAGAAAATGTTGGTGACTCGAAAACAGTGTCAGAGAGCTCTGAATGTCCCAAAAATGTTTGCAGCCTGAAAAGGGCATTAATCCGCATCCTGGCCCCCTCAAATTCCCCAAAATATTTTTGGCCCAAAAAATGCATCCTACATCCATGAAGTTCAGAAAATGTTGGCAGCACAAAACAGGCCTTAAAATACATATTAGGCCTGCAAAAATGTAGAAAACTTTGGAGGCCCAAAAAAGGGGTTTACAGGCATCCTAGACCCCCTAAAGTCCAGAAAATGTTGGCGGCCCAAAAACTGTGTGAGAGAGCTCTGAATGTCCCAAAAACATTTGCAGTCTGAAAAGGGCATTAACCCGCATGCTAGACCCCTGAAATTCCCCAAAATATTTTGGCCACGAAAAATTCATCCTACACCCCTGAAAATTCAGAAAATGTTGGCAGCACAAAAAAAGGCCTTAAAATACATATTAGGCCTGCAAAAATGTAGAAAACTTTGGAGGCCCAAAAAAGGGGTTTACAGGCATCCTAGACCCCCTAAAGTCCAGAAAATGTTGGCGGCCCAAAAACGGTGTCAGATAGCTCTGAATGTCCCAAAACATTTGCAGTCTGAAAAGGGCATTAACCCGCATACTAGACCCCTGAAATTCCCCAAAATATTTTGGCCATGAAAAATTCATCCTACACCCCTGAAAATTCAGAAAATGTTGGCAACACAAAAAAGGCCTTAAAATACATATTAGGCCTCCAAAAATGTAGAAAACTTTGGAGGCCCAAAAAAGGGGTTTACAGGCCTCCTAGACCCCCTAAAGTCCAGAAAATGTCGGTAGGCCAAAAACTGTGTCAGAGAGCTCTGAATGTCCCAAAACTGTTTGCAGCCTGAAAAGGGCATTAACCCACATCCTAAACCCCTGAAATTCCCAAAAAAATTGTGGCCCGAAAAATGAATCCTACACCCCTTAAAGTTCAGAAAATGTTGGCAGCCCCAAAAAGGCCTTAAAATGCATCTTATTCCTGCAAAAATCTTGATAACTTTGGAGGCCCAAAAAGGGGTTTACATCCTAGACCCCTGAAAGTCCAGAAAATGTTGGTGACCCGAAAACAGTGTCAGAGAGCTCTGAATGTCCCAAAAACATTTGCAGCCTGAAAAGGGCATTAATCCGCATCCTGGCCCCCTGAAATTCCCCAAAATATTTTTGGCCCAAAAAATGCATCCTACATCCCTGAAGTTCAGAAAATGTTGGCAGCACAAAACAGGCCTTAAAATATATATTAGGCCTGCAAAAATGTAGAAGACTTTGGAGGCCCAAAAAGGGGTTTACAGGCATCCTAGACCCCCTAAAGTCCAGAAAATGTTGGTGGCCAAAAACTGTGTCAGAGAGCTCTGAATGTCCCAAAAACATTTGCAATCTGAAAAGGGCATTAACCCGCATGCTAGACCCCTGAAATTTCCCAAAATATTTTGGCCACAAAAAATTCATCCTAGACCCCTGAAAATTGAGAAAATGTTGGCAGCACAAAAAAGGCCTTAAAATACATATTAGGCCTTCAAAAATGTAGAAAACTTTGGAGGCCCAAAAAAGGGGTTTACAGGCATCCTAGACCCCCTAAAGTCCAGAAAATGTTGGTAGGCCAAAAACTGTGTCAGAGAGCTCTGAATGTCCCAAAAACATTTCCAGCCTGAAAAGGGCATTAACCCACATCCTAAACCCCTGAAATTCCCAAAAACATTTTTGGCCCGAAAAATGAATCCTACACCCCTTAAAGTTCAGAAAATGTTGGCAGCCCCAAAAAGGCCTTAAAATGCATCTTATTCCTGCAAAAATCTTGATAACTTTGGAGGCCCAAAAAGGGGTTTACATCCTAGACCCCTGAAAGTCCAGAAAATGTTGGTGACCCGAAAACAGTGTCAGAGAGCTCTGAATGTCCCAAAAACATTTGCAGCCTGAAAAGGGCATTAATCCGCATCCTGGCCCCCTGAAATTCCCCAAAATATTTTTGGCCCAAAAAATGCATCCTACATCCCTGAAGTTCAGAAAATGTTGGTAGCACAAAACAGGCCTTAAAATATATATTAGGCCTGCAAAAATGTAGAAGACTTTGGAGGCCCAAAAAGGGGTTTACAGGCATCCTAGACCCCCTAAAGTCCAGAAAATGTTGGTGGCCAAAAACTGTGTCAGAGAGCTCTGAATGTCCCAAAAACATTTGCAGCCTGAAAAGGGCATTAACCCACATCCTAGCCCCCTGAAATTCCCCAAAATATTTTTGGCCCGAAAAATGCATCCTACATCCTTGAAGTTCAGAACATGTTGGCAGCCCAAAAAAGGCCTTAAAATGCATCTTATTCCTGTAAAAATCTTGATAACTTTGGAGGCCCAAAAAAGGGGTTTACATCCTAGACCCCATAAAGTCCAGAAAATGTTGGTGACCTGAAAACAGTGTCAGAGAGCTCTGAATGTCGCAAAAATTTTTGCAGCCTGAAAAGGGCATTAATCCGCATCCTGGCCCCCTGAAATTCCCCAAAATATTTTTGGCCCAAAAAATGCATCCTACATCCCTGAAGTTCAGAAAATGTTGGCAGCACAAAACAGGCCTTAAAATACATATTAGGCCTGCAAAAATGTAGAAGACTTTGGAGGCCCAAAAAAGGGGTTTACAGGCATCCTAGACCCCCTAAAGTCCAGAAAATGTTAGCGGCCCAAAAACTGTGTGAGAGAGCTCTGAATGTCCAAAAAACATTTGCAGTCTGAAAAGGGCATTAACCCGCATGCTAGACCCCTGAAATTCCCCAAAATATTTTGGCCACGAAAAATTCATCCTACACCCCTGAAAATTCAGAAAATGTTGGCAGCACAAAAAAAGGCCTTAAAATACATATTAGGCCTCCAAAAATGTAGAAGACTTTGGAGGCCCAAAAAGGGGTTTACAGGCATCCTAGACCCCCTAAAGTCCAGAAAATGTTGGTGGCCCAAAAACTGTGTCAGAGAGCTCTGAATGTCCCAAAAACGTTTGCAGCCTGAAAAGGGCATTAACCCACATCCTAAACCCCTGAAATTCCCAAAAACATTTTTGGCCCGAAAAATGCATCCTACACCCCTGAAAGTTCAGAAAATGTTGGCAGCCCCAAAAAGGCCTTAACATGCATCTTATTCCTGCAAAAATCTTGAAAACTTTGGAGGCCCAAAAAAGGGGTTTACATCCTAGACCCCATAAAGTACAGAAAATGTTGGTGACTCGAAAACAGTGTCAGAGAGCTCTGAATGTCCCAAAAATGTTTGTAGCCTGAAAAGGGCATTAATCCGCATCCTGGCCCCCTCAAATTCCCCAAAATATTTTTGGCCCAAAAAATGCATCCTACATCCATGAAGTTCAGAAAATGTTGGCAGCACAAAACAGGCCTTAAAGTACATATTAGGCCTGCAAAAATGTAGAAAACTTTGGAGGCCCAAAAAAGGGGTTTACAGGCATCCTAGACCCCCTAAAGTCCAGAAAATGTTGGCGGCCCAAAAACTGTGTGAGAGAGCTCTGAATGTCCCAAAAACATTTGCAGTCTGAAAAGGGCATTAACCCGCATGCTAGACCCCTGAAATTCCCCAAAATATTTTGGCCACGAAAAATTCATCCTACACCCCTGAAAATTCAGAAAATGTTGGCAGCACAAAAAAAGGCCTTAAAATACATATTAGGCCTGCAAAAATGTAGAAAACTTTGGAGGCCCAAAAAAGGGGTTTACAGGCATCCTAGACCCCCTAAAGTCCAGAAAATGTTGGCGGCCCAAAAACGGTGTCAGAGAGCCTGAATGTCCCAAAACATTTGCAGTCTGAAAAGGGCATTAACCCGCATACTAGACCCCTGAAATTTCCCAAAATATTTTGGCCACAAAAAATTCATCCTACACCCCTGAAAATTCAGAAAATGTTGGCAGCACAAAAAAGGCCTTAAAATACATATTAGGCCTCCAAAAATGTAGAAAACTTTGGAGGCCCAAAAAAGGGGTTTACAGGCATCCTAGACCCCCTAAAGTCCAGAAAATGTTGGTAGGCCAAAAACTGTGTCAGAGAGCTCTGAATGTCCCAAAAACATTTGCAGCCTGAAAAGGGCATTAACCCACATCCTAAACCCCTGAAATTCCCAAAAACATTTTTGGCCCGAAAAATGAATGCTACACCCCTTAAAGTTCAGAAAATGTTGGCAGCCCCAAAAAGGCCTTAAAATGCATCTTATTTCTGCAATAATCTTGATAACTTTGGAGGCCCAAAAAAGGGGTTTACAGACATCCTAGACCCCATAAAGTCCAGAAAATGTTGGTGACCTGAAAACAGTGTCAGAGAGCTCTGAATGTCGCAAAAATATTTGCAGCCTGAAAAGGGCATTAATCCGCATCCTGGCCCCCTGAAATTCCCCAAAATATTTTTGGCCCAAAAAATGCATCCTACATCCCTGAAGTTCAGAAAATGTTGGCAGCACAAAACAGGCCTTAAAATACATATTAGGCCTGCAAAAATGTAGAAGACTTTGGAGGCCCAAAAAAGGGGTTTACAGGCATCCTAGACCCCCTAAAGTCCAGAAAATGTTGGTGGCCAAAAACTGTGTCAGAGAGCTCTGAATGTCCCAAAAACATTTGCAATCTGAAAAGGGCATTAACCCGCATGCTAGACCCCTGAAATTTCCCAAAATATTTTGGCCACAAAAAATTCATCCTAGACCCCTGAAAATTGAGAAAATGTTGGCAGCACAAAAAAGGCCTTAAAATACATATTAGGCCTTCAAAAATGTAGAAAACTTTGGAGGCCCAAAAAAGGGGTTTACAGGCATCCTAGACCCCCTAAAGTCCAGAAAATGTTGGTAGGCCAAAAACTGTGTCAGAGAGCTCTGAATGTCCCAAAAACATTTCCAGCCTGAAAAGGGCATTAACCCACATCCTAAACCCCTGAAATTCCCAAAAACATTTTTGGCCCGAAAAATGAATCCTACACCCCTTAAAGTTCAGAAAATGTTGGCAGCCCCAAAAAGGCCTTAAAATGCATCTTATTCCTGCAAAAATCTTGATAACTTTGGAGGCCCAAAAAGGGGTTTACATCCTAGACCCCTGAAAGTCCAGAAAATGTTGGTGACCCGAAAACAGTGTCAGAGAGCTCTGAATGTCCCAAAAACATTTGCAGCCTGAAAAGGGCATTAATCCGCATCCTGGCCCCCTGAAATTCCCCAAAATATTTTTGGCCCAAAAAATGCATCCTACATCCCTGAAGTTCAGAAAATGTTGGTAGCACAAAACAGGCCTTAAAATATATATTAGGCCTGCAAAAATGTAGAAGACTTTGGAGGCCCAAAAAGGGGTTTACAGGCATCCTAGACCCCCTAAAGTCCAGAAAATGTTGGTGGCCAAAAACTGTGTCAGAGAGCTCTGAATGTCCCAAAAACATTTGCAGCCTGAAAAGGGCATTAACCCACATCCTAGCCCCCTGAAATTCCCCAAAATATTTTTGGCCCGAAAAATGCATCCTACATCCTTGAAGTTCAGAACATGTTGGCAGCCCAAAAAAGGCCTTAAAATGCATCTTATTCCTGTAAAAATCTTGATAACTTTGGAGGCCCAAAAAAGGGGTTTACATCCTAGACCCCATAAAGTCCAGAAAATGTTGGTGACCTGAAAACAGTGTCAGAGAGCTCTGAATGTCGCAAAAATTTTTGCAGCCTGAAAAGGGCATTAATCCGCATCCTGGCCCCCTGAAATTCCCCAAAATATTTTTGGCCCAAAAAATGCATCCTACATCCCTGAAGTTCAGAAAATGTTGGCAGCACAAAACAGGCCTTAAAATACATATTAGGCCTGCAAAAATGTAGAAGACTTTGGAGGCCCAAAAAAGGGGTTTACAGGCATCCTAGACCCCCTAAAGTCCAGAAAATGTTAGCGGCCCAAAAACTGTGCGAGAGAGCTCTGAATGTCCAAAAAACATTTGCAGTCTGAAAAGGGCATTAATCCGCATCCTGGCCCCCTGAAATTCCCCAAAATATTTTTGGCCACGAAAAATTCATCCTACACCCCTGAAAATTCAGAAAATGTTGGCAGCACAAAAAAAGGCCTTAAAATACATATTAGGCCTCCAAAAATGTAGAAGACTTTGGAGGCCCAAAAAGGGGTTTACAAGCATCCTAGACCCCCTAAAGTCCAGAAAATGTTGGTGGCCCAAAAACTGTGTCAGAGAGCTCTGAATGTCCCAAAAACGTTTGCAGCCTGAAAAGGGCATTAACCCACATCCTAAACCCCTGAAATTCCCAAAAAAATTTTTGGCCCGAAAAATGCATCCTACACCCCTGAAAGTTCAGAAAATGTTGGCAGCCCCAAAAAGGCCTTAACATGCATCTTATTCCTGCAAAAATCTTGAAAACTTTGGAGGCCCAAAAAAGGGGTTTACATCCTAGACCCCATAAAGTACAGAAAATGTTGGTGACTCGAAAACAGTGTCAGAGAGCTCTGAATGTCCCAAAAATGTTTGCAGCCTGAAAAGGGCATTAATCCGCATCCTGGCCCCCTCAAATTCCCCAAAATATTTTTGGCCCAAAAAATGCATCCTACATCCATGAAGTTCAGAAAATGTTGGCAGCACAAAACAGGCCTTAAAATACATATTAGGCCTGCAAAAATGTAGAAAACTTTGGAGGCCCAAAAAAGGGGTTTACAGGCATCCTAGACCCCCTAAAGTCCAGAAAATGTTGGCGGCCCAAAAACTGTGTGAGAGAGCTCTGAATGTCCCAAAAACATTTGCAGTCTGAAAAGGGCATTAACCCGCATGCTAGACCCCTGAAATTCCCCAAAATATTTTGGCCACGAAAAATTCATCCTACACCCCTGAAAATTCAGAAAATGTTGGCAGCACAAAAAAAGGCCTTAAAATACATATTAGGCCTGCAAAAATGTAGAAAACTTTGGAGGCCCAAAAAAGGGGTTTACAGGCATCCTAGACCCCCTAAAGTCCAGAAAATGTTGGCGGCCCAAAAACGGTGTCAGAGAGCTCTGAATGTCCCAAAACATTTGCAGTCTGAAAAGGGCATTAACCCGCATACTAGACCCCTGAAATTTCCCAAAATATTTTGGCCACAAAAAATTCATCCTACACCCCTGAAAATTCAGAAAATGTTGGCAGCACAAAAAAGGCCTTAAAATACATATTAGGCCTCCAAAAATGTAGAAAACTTTGGAGGCCCAAAAAAGGGGTTTACAGGCATCCTAGACCCCCTAAAGTCCAGAAAATGTTGGTAGGCCAAAAACTGTGTCAGAGAGCTCTGAATGTCCCAAAAACATTTGCAGCCTGAAAAGGGCATTAACCCACATCCTAAACCCCTGAAATTCCCAAAAACATTTTTGGCCCGAAAAATGAATGCTACACCCCTTAAAGTTCAGAAAATGTTGGCAGCCCCAAAAAGGCCTTAAAATGCATCTTATTTCTGCAATAATCTTGATAACTTTGGAGGCCCAAAAAAGGGGTTTACAGACATCCTAGACCCCTGAAAGTCCAGAAAATGTTGGTGACCCGAAAACAGTGTCAGAGAGCTCTGAATGTCCCAAAAACATTTGCAGCCTGAAAAGGGCATTAACCCACATCCTAGCCCCCTGAAATTCCCCAAAATATTTTTGGCCCGAAAAATGCATCCTACATCCTTGAAGTTCAGAACATGTTGGCAGCCCAAAAAAGGCCTTAAAATGCATCTTATTCCTGTAAAAATATTGATAACTTTGGAGGCCCAAAAAAGGGGTTTACATCCTAGACCCCATAAAGTCCAGAAAATGTTGGTGACCTGAAAACAGTGTCAGAGAGCTCTGAATGTCGCAAAATATTTGCAGCCTGAAAAGGGCATTAATCCGCATCCTGGCCCCCTGAAATTCCCCAAAATATTTTTGGCCCAAAAAATGCATCCTACATCCCTGAAGTTCAGAAAATGTTGGCAGCACAAAACAGGCCTTAAAATACATATTAGGCCTGCAAAAATGTAGAAGACTTTGGAGGCCCAAAAAAGGGGTTTACAGGCATCCTAGACCCCCTAAAGTCCAGAAAATGTTAGCGGCCCAAAAACTGTGTGAGAGAGCTCTGAATGTCCAAAAAACATTTGCAGTCTGAAAAGGGCATTAACCCACATGCTAGACCCCTGAAATTCCCCAAAATATTTTGGCCACGAAAAATTCATCCTACACCCCTGAAAATTCAGAAAATGTTGGCAGCACAAAAAAAGGCCTTAAAATACATATTAGGCCTCCAAAAATGTAGAAGACTTTGGAGGCCCAAAAAGGGGTTTACAGGCATCCTAGACCCCCTAAAGTCCAGAAAATGTTGGTGGCCCAAAAACTGTGTCAGAGAGCTCTGAATGTCCCAACAACGTTTGCAGCCTGAAAAGGGCATTAACCCACATCCTAAACCCCTGAAATTCCCAAAAACATTTTTGGCCCGAAAAATGCATCCTACATCCCTGAAAGTTCAGAAAATGTTGGCAGCCCCAAAAAGGCCTTAACATGCATCTTATTCCTGCAAAAATCTTGATAGCTTTGGAGGCCCAAAAAAGGGGTTTACATCCTAGACCCCATAAAGTACAGAAAATGTTGGTGACTCGAAAACAGTGTCAGAGAGCTCTGAATGTCCCAAAAATGTTTGCAGCCTGAAAAGGGCATTAATCCGCATCCTGGCCCCCTCAAATTCCCCAAAATATTTTTGGCCCAAAAAATGCATCCTACATCATGGAAGTTCAGAAAATGTTGGCAGCACAAAACAGGCCTTAAAATACATATTAGGCCTGCAAAAATGTAGAAACCTTTGGAGGCCCAAAAAAGGGGTTTACAGGCATCCTAGACCCCCTAAAGTCAAGAAAATGTTGGCGGCCCAAAAACTGTGTGAGAGAGCTCTGAATGTCCCAAAAACATTTGCAGTCTGAAAAGGGCATTAACCCGCATGCTAGACCCCTGAAATTCCCCAAAATATTTTGGCCACGAAAAATTCATCCTACACCCCTGAAAATTCAGAAAATGTTGGCAGCACAAAAAAAGGCCTTAAAATACATATTAGGCCTCCAAAAATGTAGAAAACTTTGGAGGCCCAAAAAAGGGGTTTACAGGCATCCTAGACCCCCTAAAGTCCAGAAAATGTTGGCGGCCCAAAAACGGTGTCAGAGAGCTCTGAATGTCCCAAAACATTTGCAGTCTGAAAAGGGCATTAACCCGCATACTAGACCCCTGAAATTCCCCAAAATATTTTGGCCATGAAAAATTCATCCTACACCCCTGAAAATTCAGAAAATGTTGGCTACAAAAAAAAGGCCTTAAAATACATATTAGGCCTCCAAAAATGTAGAAAACTTTGGAGGCCCAAAAAAGGGGTTTACAGGCATCCTAGACCCCCTAAAGTCCAGAAAATGTTGGCGGCCCAAAAACGGTGTCAGAGAGCTCTGAATGTCCCAAAACATTTGCAGTCTGAAAAGGGCATTAACCCGCATACTAGACCCCTGAAATTCCCCAAAATATTTTGGCCATGAAAAATTCATCCTACACCCCTGAAAATTCAGAAAATGTTGGCAACACAAAAAAGGCCTTAAAATACATATTAGGCCTCCAAAAATGTAGAAAACTTTGGAGGCCCAAAAAAGGGGTTTACAGGCCTCCTAGACCCCCTAAAGTCCAGAAAATGTTGGTAGGCCAAAAACTGTGTCAGAGAGCTCTGAATGTCCCAAAACTGTTTGCAGCCTGAAAAGGGCATTAACCCACATCCTAAACCCCTGAAATTCCCAAAAAAATTGTGGCCCGAAAAATGAATCCTACACCCCTTAAAGTTCAGAAAATGTTGGCAGCCCCAAAAAGGCCTTAAAATGCATCTTATTCCTGCAAAAATCTTGATAACTTTGGAGGCCCAAAAAGGGGTTTACATCCTAGACCCCTGAAAGTCCCGAAAATGTTGGTGACCCGAAAACAGTGTCGGAGAGCTCTGAATGTCCCAAAAACATTTGCAGCCTGAAAAGGGCATTAATCCGCATCCTGGCCCCCTGAAATTCCCCAAAATATTTTTGGCCCAAAAAATGCATCCTACATCCCTGAAGTTCAGAAAATGTTGGCAGCACAAAACAGGCCTTAAAATATATATTAGGCCTGCAAAAATGTAGAAGACTTTGGAGGCCCAAAAAGGGGTTTACAGGCATCCTAGACCCCATAAAGTCCAGAACATGTTGGTGACCCGAATACAGTGTCAGAGAGCTCTGAATGTCCCAAAAATATTTGCAGCCTGAAAAGGGCATTAATCCACATCCTGGCGACCTGAAATTCCCCAAAATATTTTTGGCCCGAAAAATGCATCCTACATCCCTGAAGTTCAGAAAATGTTGGCAGCCCAAAAAATGCCTTAAAATGCATCTTATTCCTGCAATAATCTTTAAAACTTTGGAGGCCCAAAAAAGGGGCTTACAGGCATACTAGACCCCCTAAAGTCCAGAAAATGTTGGTGGCCCATAAACTGTGTCAGAGAGCTCTGAATGTCCCAAAAACATTTGCAGTCTGAAAAGGGCATTAACCGGCATGCTAGACCCCTGAAATTTCCCAAAATATTTTGGCCATGAAAAATTCATCCTACACCCCTGAAAATTCAGAAAATGTTGGCAGCACAAAAAAGGCCTTAAAATACATATTAGGCCTCCAAAAATGTAGAAAACTTTGGAGGCCCAAAAAAGGGGTTTACAGGCATCCTAGACCCCCTAAAGTCCAGAAAATGTTGGTAGGCCAAAAACTGTGTCAGAGAGCTCTGAATGTCCCAAAAACGATTGCAGCCTGAAAAGGGCATTAACCCACATCCTAAACCCCTGAAATTCCCAAAAACATTTTTGGCCCTAAAAATGCATCCTACACCCCTGAAAGTTCAGAAAATGTTGGCAGCCCCAAAAAGGCCTTAAAATGCATCTTATTCCTGCAAAAATCTTTAAAACTTTGGAGGCCCAAAAAAGGGGTTTACATCCTAGACCCCATAAAGTCCAGAAAATGTTGGTGACCTGAAAACACTGTCAGAGAGCTCTGAATGTCCCAAAAATATTTGCAGCCTGAAAAGGCCATTAATCCGCATCCTGGCCCCCTGAAATTCCCCAAAATATTTTTGGCCCGAAAAATACATCCTACATCCCTGAAGTTCAGAAAATGTTGGCAGCACAAAAAAGGCCTTAAAATACATATTAGGCCTCCAAAAATGTAGAAAACTTTGGAGGCCCAAAAAAGGGGTTTACAGGCATCCTAGACCCCCTAAAGTCCAGAAAATGTTGGTAGGCCAAAAACTGTGTCAGAGAGCTCTGAATGTCCCAAAAACGTTTGCAGCCTGAAAAGGGCATTAACCCACATCCTAAACCCCTGAAATTCCCAAAAACATTTTTGGTCCGAAAAATGCATCCTACACCCCTGAAAGTTCAGAAAATATTGGCAGCCCCAAAAAGGCCTTAAAATGCATATTAGGCCTGCAAAAATGTAGAAAACTTTGGAGGCCCAAAAAAGGGGTTTACAGGCATCCTAGACCCACTAAACTCCACAAAATGTTGGTGGAACAAAAACTGTGTCAGAGACCTCTGAATGGCCCAAAAACGCTTGCAGCCTGAAAAGGGCATTAACCCGCATCCTAGACCCCTGAAATTCCTAAAAACATTTATGTCCCGAAAAATGCATCCTACACCCCTTAAAGTTCAGAAAATGTTGGCAGCCCAAAAAATGCCTTAAAACTCATCTTATTCGTGCAATAATCTTTAAATCTTTGGAGGCCCAAAAAAGAGGTTTGCAGGCATCCTAGACCCCATAAAGTCCAGAAAATCTTGGTGGCCCATAAACTGTATCAGAGAGCTCTGAATGTCCCAAAAACATTTGCAGTCTGAAAAGGGCATTAACCCACATGCTAGACCCCTGAATTTCCCCAAAATATTTTGGCCACAAAAAATTCATCCTACACCCCTGAAAATACAGAAAATGTTGGCAGCACAAAAAAGGCCTTAAAATACATATTAGGCCTGTAAAAATGTAGAAAACTTTGGAAGCCCAAAAAAGGGGTTTACAGGCATCCTAGACCCCCTAAAGTCCAGAAAATGTCGGTGGCCCATAAACTGTCTCAGAGTGCTCTGAATGTCCCAAAAACATTTGCAGTCTGAAAAGGGCATTAACCCGCATTCTAGACCCCTGAAATTCCTAAAAACATTTATGGCCCAAAAAATGCATCCTACACCCCTGAAAATTCAGAAAATGTTGGCAGCCCAAAAAAAGCCCTTAAAATGCATCTTATTCCTGCAAAAATCTTGATAACTTTGGAGGCCCAAAAAAGGGGTTTACATCCTAGACCCCATAAAGTCCAGAAAATGTTGGTGACCCGAAAACAGTGTCAGAGAGCTCTGAATGTCCCAAAAATATTTGCAGCCTGAAAAGGGCATTAATCCGCATCCTGGCCCCCTGAAATTCCCCGAAATATTTTTGGCCCAAAAAAGCAACCTATATCCCTGAAGTTCAGAAAATGTTGGCAGCACAAAACAGGCCTTAAAATACATATTAGGCTTGCAAAAATGTAGAAAACTTTGGAGGCCCAAAAAAGGGGTTTACAGGCATCCTAGACCCACTAAAGTCCAGAAAATGTTGGCGGCCCAAAAACTGTGTCAGAGAGCTCTGAATGTCCCAGAAACATTTGCAGTCTGAAAAATGGCATTAACCCGCATGCTAGACCCCTGAAATACCCCAAAATATTTTGGCCACGAAAAATTCATCCTACACCCCTGAAAATTCAGAAAATGTTGGCAGCACAAAAAAAAAGGCCTTAAAATACATACTTGGCCTCCAAAAATGTAGAAAACTTTGGAGGCCCAAAAAAGGGGTTTACAGACATCCTAGACCCCCTAAAGTCAGGAAAATGTTGGTGGCCCAAAAACTGTGTCAGAGAGCTCTGAATGGCCCAACAACGCTTGCATCCTGAAAAGGGCATTAACCCGCATCCTAAACCCCTGAAATTCCCAAAAACATTTTTGGCCCGAAAAATGCATCCTACACCCCTGAAAGTTCAGAAACTGCTGGCAGCCCAAAAAATGCCTTAAAATGCATCTTATTCCTGCAATAATCTTTAAAACTTTGGAGGCCCAAAAAAGGGGTTTGCAGGCATCCTAGACCCCATAAAGTCCAGAAAATGTTGTTGACCCGAAAACAGTGTCAGAGAGCTCTGAATGTCCCAAAAATATTTGCAGCCTGAAAAGGGCATTAATCGGCATCCTGGGCCCCTGAAATTCACCAAAATATTTTTGGCCCAAAAAATGCATCCTACATCCCTGAAGTTCAGAAAATGTTGGCAGCACAAAACAGGCCTTAAAATACATATTAGGCCTGCAAAAATGTAGAAAACTTTGGAGGCCCAAAAAAGGGGTTTACAGGCATCCTAGACCCCCTCAAGTCCAGAAAATGTTGGTAGGCCAAAAACTGTGTCAGAGAGCTCTGAATGTCCCAAAAACGTTTGCAGCCTGAAAAGGGCATTAACCCACATCCTAAACCCCTGAAATTCCCAAAAACATTTTTGGCCCGAAAAATGCATCCTACACCCCTGAAAGTTCAGAAAATGTTGGCAGCCCCAAAAAGGCCTTAAAATGCATCTTATTCCTGCAAAAATCTTGATAACTTTGGAGGCCCAAAAAAGGGGTTTACATCCTAGACCCCATAAAGTCCAGAAAATGTTGGTGACCCGAAAACAGTGTCAGAGAGCTCTGAATGTCCCAAAAATATTTGCAGCCTGAAAAGGGCATTAATCCGCATCCTGGCCCCCTGAAATTCCCCAAAATATTTTTGGCCCAAAAAATGCAACCTATATCCCTGAAGTTCAGAAAATGTTGGCAGCACAAAACAGGCCTTAAAATACATATTAGGCCTGCAAAAATGTAGAAAACTTTGGAGGCCCAAAAAAGGGGTTTACAGGCATCCTAGACCCACTAAAGTCCAGAAAATGTTGGCGGCCCAAAAACTGTGTCAGAGAGCTCTGAATGGCCCAAAAACATTTGCAGTCTGAAAAATGGCATTAACCCGCATGCTAGACCCCTGAAATTCCCTAAAATATTTTGGCCACGAAAAATTCATCCTACACCCCTGAAAATTCAGAAAATGTTGGCAGCACAAAAAAAGCCTTAAAATACATATTAGGCCTCCAAAAATGTAGAAAACTTTGGAGGCCCAAAAAAGGGGTTTACAGGCATCCTAGACCCCCTAAAGTCCAGAAAATGTTGGTAGGCCAAAAACTGTGTCAGAGAGCTCTGAATGGCCCAAAAACGCTTGCAGCCTGAAAAGGGCATTAACCCGCATCCTAAACCCCTGAAATTCCCAAAAACATTTTTGGCCCGAAAAATGCATCCTACACCCCTGAAAGTTCAGAAAATGTTGACAGCCCCAAAAAGGCCTTAAAATGCATCTTATTCCTGCCAAAATCTTGATAACTTTGGAGGCCCAAAAAAGGGGTTTACATCCTAGACCCCATAAAGTCCAGAAAATGTTGGTGACCCGAAAACAGTGTCAGAGAGCTCTGAATGTCCCAAAAACATTTGCAGTCTGAAAAGGGCATTAACCCACATGCTAGACCCCTGAAATTCCCCAAAATATTTTGGCCACAAAAAATTCATCCTACACCCCTGAAAATACAGAAAATGTTGGCAGCACAAAAAAGGCCTTAAAATACATATTAGGCCTGCAAAAATGTAGAAAAATTTGGAGGCCCAAAAAAGGGGTTTACAGGCATCCTAGACCCCCTAAAGTCTAGAAAATGTTGGCGGCCCAAAAACTGTGTCAGAGAGCTCTGAATGTCCCAGAAACATTTGCAGTCTGAAAAATGGCATTAACCCGCATGCTAGACCCCTGAAATTCCCCAAAATATTTTGGCCACGAAAAATTCATCCTACACCCCTGAAAATTCAGAAAATGTTGGCAGCACAAAAAAAGGCCTTAAAATACATATTAGGCCTCCAAAAATGTAGAAAACTTTGGAGGCCCAAAAAAGGGGTTTACAGACATCCTAGACCCCCTAAAGTCCAGAAAATGTTGGTGGCCCAAAAACTGTGTCAGAGAGCTCTGAATGGCCCAACAACGCTTGCAGCCTGAAAAGGGCATTAACCCGCATCCTAAACCCCTGAAATTCCCAAAAACATTTTTGGCCCGAAAAATGCATCCTACACCCCTGAAAGTTCAGAAACTGTTGGCAGCCCAAAAAATGCCTTAAAATGCATCTTATTCCTGCAATAATCTTTAAAACTTTGGAGGCCCAAAAAAGGGGCTTACAGCCATACTAGACCCCCTAAAGTCCAGAAAATGTTGGTGGCCCATAAACTGTGTCAGAGAGCTCTGAATGTCCCAAAAACATTTGCAGTCTGAAAAGGGCATTAACCCGCATGCTAGACCCCTGAAATTTCCCAAAATATTTTGGCCACGAAAAATTCATCCTACACCGCTGAAAATTCAGAAAATATTGGCAGCACAAAAAAGGCCTTAAAATACATATTAGGCCTCAAAAAATGTAGAAAACTTTGGAGGCCCAAAAAAGGGGTTTACAGTCATCCTAGACCCCCTAAAGTCCAGAAAATGTTGGTAGGCCAAAAACTGTGTCAGATAGCTCTGAATGTCCCAAAAACGTGTGCAGCCTGAAAAGGGCATTAACCCACATCCTAAACCCCTGAAATTCCCAAAAACATTTTTGGCCCAAAAAATGCATCCTACACCCCTGAAAGTTCAGAAAATGTTGGCAGCCCCAAAAAGGCCTTAAAATGCATCTTATTCCTGCAAAAATCTTGATAACTTTGAAGGCCCAAAAAGGGGTTTACATCCTAGACCCCATAAAGTCCAGAAAATGTTGGTGACCCGAAAACAGTGTCAGAGAGCTCTGAATGTCCCAAAAATGTTTGCAGCCTGAAAAGGGCATTAATCCGCATCCTGGCCCCCTGAAATTCCCCAAAATATTTTTGGCCCAAAAAATGCATCCTACATCCCTGTAGTTCAGAAAATGTTGGCAGCACAAAACAGGCCTTAAAATACATATTAGGCCTGCAAAAATGTAGAAAACTTTGGAGGCCCAAAAAAGGGGTTTACAGGCATCCTAGACCCCCTAAAGTCCAGAAAATGTTGGTAGGCCCAAAAACTGTGTCAGAGAGCTCTGAATGTCCCAAAAACATTTGCAGTCTGAAAAGGGCATTAAGCCGCATGCTAGACCCCTGAAATTCCCCAAAATATTTTGGCCACGAAAAATTCATCCTACACCCCTGAAAATTCAGAAAATGTTGGCAGCACAAAAAAGGCCTTAAAATACATATTAGGCCTCCAAAAATGTAGAAAACTTTGGAGGCCCAAAAAAAGGGTTTACAGGCATCCTAGACCACATAAAGTCCAGAAAATGTTGGTGGCCCAAAAACTGTGTCAGAGAGCTCTGAATGGCACAAAAACGCTTGCAGCCTCAAAACGGCATAAACCCACATCCTAGCCCCCTGAAATTCCTAAAAACATTTATGGCCCGAAAAATGCATCCTACACCCCTTAAAGTTCAGAAACTGTTGGCAGCCCAAAAAATGCCTTAAAATGCATCTTATTCCTGCAATAATCTTTAAAACTTTGGAGGCCCAAAAAAGGGGTTTGCAGGCATCCTAGACCCCATAAAGTCCAGAAAATGTTGGTGACCCGAAAACAGTGTCAGAGAGCTCTGAATGTCCCAAAAATATTTGCAGCCTGAAAAGGGCATTAATCCGCATCCTGGCCCCCTGAAATTCCCCAAAATATTTTTGGCCCAAAAAATGCATCCTACATCCCTGAAGTTCAGAAAATGTTGGCAGCACAAAACAGGCCTTAAAATACATATTAGGTCTGCAAAAATGTAGAAAACTTTGGAGGCCCAAAAAAGGGGTTTACAGGCATCCTAGACCCCCTAAAGTCCAGAAAATGTTGGCGGCCCAAAAACTGTGTCAGAGAGCTCTGAATGTCCCAAAAACATTTGCAGTCTGAAAAGGGCATTAACCGGCATCCTAGACCCCTGAAATTCCTAAAAACATTTTTGGCCCGAAAAATGCATCCTACACCCCTGAAAGTTCAGAAAATGTTGGCAGCCCCAAAAAGGCCTTAAAATGCATCTTATTCCTGCAAAAATCTTTAAAACTTTGGAGGCCCAAAAAAGGGGTTTACATCCTAGACCCCATAAAGTCCAGAAAATGTTGGTGACCTGAAAACACTGTCAGAGAGCTCTGAATGTCCCAAAAATATTTGCAGCCTGAAAAGGCCATTAATCCGCATCCTGGCCCCCTGAAATTCCCCAAAATATTTTTGGCCCGAAAAATACATCCTACATCCCTGAAGTTCAGAAAATGTTGGCAGCACAAAACAGGCCTTAAAATGCATCTTATTCCTGCAAAAATCTTGATAACTTTGGAGGCCCAAAAAAGGGGTTTACATCCTAGACCCCATAAAGTCCAGAACATGTTGGTGACCCGAATACAGTGTCAGAGAGCTCTGAATGTCCCAAAAATATTTGCAGCCTGAAAAGGGCATTAATCCGCATCCTGGCGACCTGAAATTCCCCAAAATATTTTTGGCCCGAAAAATGCATCCTACATCCCTGAAGTTCAGAAAATGTTGGCAGCACAAAACATGCCTTAAAATACATATTAGGCCTGCAAAAATGTAGAAAACTTTGGAGGCCCAAAAAAGGGGTTTACAGGCATCCTAGACCCCCTAAAGTCCAGAAAATGTTGGTAGGCCCAAAAACTGTGTCAGAGAGCTCTGAATGTCCCAAAAACATTTGCAGTCTGAAAAGGGCATTAAGCCGCATGCTAGACCCCTGAAATTCCCCAAAATATTTTGGCCACGAAAAATTCATCCTACACCCCTGAAAATTCAGAAAATGTTGGCAGCACAAAAAAGGCCTTAAAATACATATTAGGCCTCCAAAAATGTAGAAAACTTTGGAGGCCCAAAAAAGGGGTTTACAGGCATCCTAGACCACATAAAGTCCAGAAAATGTTGGTGGCCCAAAAACTGTGTCAGAGAGCTCTGAATGGCACAAAAACGCTTGCAGCCTCAAAACGGCATTAACCCGCATCCTAGACCCCTGAAATTCCTAAAAACATTTATGGCCCGAAAAATGCATCCTACACCCCTTAAAGTTCAGAAAATGTTGGCAGCACAAAAAAGGCCTTAAAATACATATTAGGCCTCCAAAAATGTAGAAAACTTTGGAGGCCCAAAAAAGGGGTTTACAGGCATCCTAGACCCCATAAAGTCCAGAAAATGTTGGTGACCCGAAAACAGTGTCAGAGAGCTCTGAATGTCCCAAAAATATTTGCAGCCTCAAAACGGCATTAACCCGCATCCTAGACCCCTGAAATTCCTAAAAACATTTATGGCCCGAAAAATGCATCCTACACCCCTGAAAGTTCAGAAAATGTTGGCAGCCCCAAAAAGGCCTTAAAATGCATCTTATTCCTGCAAAAATCTTGATAACTTTGGAGGCCCAAAAAGGGGTTTACATCCTAGACCCCATAAAGTCCAGAAAATGTTGGTGACCCGAAAACAGTGTCAGAGAGCTCTGAATGTCCCAAAAATGTTTGCAGCCTGAAAAGGGCATTAATCCGCATCCTGGCCCCCTGAAATTCCCCAAAATATTTTTGGCCCAAAAAATGCATCCTACATCCCTGAAGTTCAGAAAATGTTGGCAGCACAGAACATGCCTTAAAATACATATTAGGCCTGCAAAAATGTAGAAAACTTTGGAGGCCCAAAAAAGGGGTTTACAGGCATCCTAGACCCCCTAAAGTCCAGAAAATGTTGGTAGGCCCAAAAACTGTGTCAGAGAGCTCTGAATGTCCCAAAAACATTTGCAGTCTGAAAAGGGCATTAAGCCGCATGCTAGACCCCTGAAATTCCCCAAAATATTTTGGCCACGAAAAATTCATCCTACACCCCTGAAAATTCAGAAAATGTTGGCAGCACAAAAAAGGCCTTAAAATACATATTAGGCCTCCAAAAATGTAGAAAACTTTGGAGGCCCAAAAAAGAGGTTTACAGGCATCCTAGACCCCATAAAGTCCAGAAAATGTTGGTGACCCGAAAACAGTGTCAGAGAGCTCTGAATGTCCCAAAAATATTTGCAGCCTCAAAACGGCATTAACCCGCATCCTAGACCCCTGAAATTCCTAAAAACATTTATGGCCCGAAAAATGCATCCTACACCCCTTAAAGTTCAGAAAATGTTGGCAGCACAAAACAGGCCTAAAAATACATATTAGGCCTGCAAAAATGTAGAAAACTTTGGAGGCCCAAAAAAGGGGTTTACAGGCATCCTAGACCCGATAAAGTCCAGAAAATGTTGGCGGCCCAAAAACTGCGTCAGAGAGCTCTGAATGTCCCAAAAACATTTGCAGTCTGAAAAGGGCATTAACCGGCATGCTAGACCCCTGAAATTTCCCAAAATATTTTGGCCATGAAAAATTCATCCTACACCCCTGAAAATTCAGAAAATGTTGGCAGCACAAAAAAGGCCTTAAAATACATATTAGGCCTCCAAAAATGTAGAAAACTTTGGAGGCCCAAAAAAGGGGTTTACAGGCATCCTAGACCCCCTAAAGTCCAGAAAATGTTGGTAGGCCAAAAACTGTGTCAGAGAGCTCTGAATGTCCCAAAAACGATTGCAGCCTGAAAAGGGCATTAATCCGCATCCTGGCCCCCTGAAATTCCCCAAAATATTTTTGGCCCAAAAAATGCATCCTACATCCCTGAAGTTCAGAAAATGTTGGTAGCACAAAACAGGCCTTAAAATATATATTAGGCCTGCAAAAATGTAGAAGACTTTGGAGGCCCAAAAAGGGGTTTACAGGCATCCTAGACCCCCTAAAGTCCAGAAAATGTTGGTGGCCAAAAACTGTGTCAGAGAGCTCTGAATGTCCCAAAAACGTTTGCAGCCTGAAAAGGGCATTAACCCACATCCTAAACCCCTGAAATTCCCAAAAACATTTTTGGCCCGAAAAATGCATCCTACACCCCTGAAAGTTCAGAAAATGTTGGCAGCCCCAAAAAGGCCTTAACATGCATCTTATTCCTGCAAAAATCTTGAAAACTTTGGAGGCCCAAAAAAGGGGTTTACATCCTAGACCCCATAAAGTACAGAAAATGTTGGTGACTCGAAAACAGTGTCAGAGAGCTCTGAATGTCCCAAAAATGTTTGCAGCCTGAAAAGGGCATTAATCCGCATCCTGGCCCCCTCAAATTCCCCAAAATATTTTTGGCCCAAAAAATGCATCCTACATCCATGAAGTTCAGAAAATGTTGGCAGCACAAAACAGGCCTTAAAATACATATTAGGCCTGCAAAAATGTAGAAAACTTTGGAGGCCCAAAAAAGGGGTTTACAGGCATCCTAGACCCCCTAAAGTCCAGAAAATGTTGGCGGCCCAAAAACTGTGTGAGAGAGCTCTGAATGTCCCAAAAACATTTGCAGTCTGAAAAGGGCATTAACCCGCATGCTAGACCCCTGAAATTCCCCAAAATATTTTGGCCACGAAAAATTCATCCTACACCCCTGAAAATTCAGAAAATGTTGGCAGCACAAAAAAAGGCCTTAAAATACATATTAGGCCTGCAAAAATGTAGAAAACTTTGGAGGCCCAAAAAAGGGGTTTACAGGCATCCTAGACCCCCTAAAGTCCAGAAAATGTTGGCGGCCCAAAAACGGTGTCAGATAGCTCTGAATGTCCCAAAACATTTGCAGTCTGAAAAGGGCATTAACCCGCATACTAGACCCCTGAAATTCCCCAAAATATTTTGGCCATGAAAAATTCATCCTACACCCCTGAAAATTCAGAAAATGTTGGCAACACAAAAAAGGCCTTAAAATACATATTAGGCCTCCAAAAATGTAGAAAACTTTGGAGGCCCAAAAAAGGGGTTTACAGGCCTCCTAGACCCCCTAAAGTCCAGAAAATGTCGGTAGGCCAAAAACTGTGTCAGAGAGCTCTGAATGTCCCAAAACTGTTTGCAGCCTGAAAAGGGCATTAACCCACATCCTAAACCCCTGAAATTCCCAAAAAAATTGTGGCCCGAAAAATGAATCCTACACCCCTTAAAGTTCAGAAAATGTTGGCAGCCCCAAAAAGGCCTTAAAATGCATCTTATTCCTGCAAAAATCTTGATAACTTTGGAGGCCCAAAAAGGGGTTTACATCCTAGACCCCTGAAAGTCCAGAAAATGTTGGTGACCCGAAAACAGTGTCAGAGAGCTCTGAATGTCCCAAAAACATTTGCAGCCTGAAAAGGGCATTAATCCGCATCCTGGCCCCCTGAAATTCCCCAAAATATTTTTGGCCCAAAAAATGCATCCTACATCCCTGAAGTTCAGAAAATGTTGGCAGCACAAAACAGGCCTTAAAATATATATTAGGCCTGCAAAAATGTAGAAGACTTTGGAGGCCCAAAAAGGGGTTTACAGGCATCCTAGACCCCCTAAAGTCCAGAAAATGTTGGTGGCCAAAAACTGTGTCAGAGAGCTCTGAATGTCCCAAAAACATTTGCAATCTGAAAAGGGCATTAACCCGCATGCTAGACCCCTGAAATTTCCCAAAATATTTTGGCCACAAAAAATTCATCCTAGACCCCTGAAAATTGAGAAAATGTTGGCAGCACAAAAAAGGCCTTAAAATACATATTAGGCCTTCAAAAATGTAGAAAACTTTGGAGGCCCAAAAAAGGGGTTTACAGGCATCCTAGACCCCCTAAAGTCCAGAAAATGTTGGTAGGCCAAAAACTGTGTCAGAGAGCTCTGAATGTCCCAAAAACATTTCCAGCCTGAAAAGGGCATTAACCCACATCCTAAACCCCTGAAATTCCCAAAAACATTTTTGGCCCGAAAAATGAATCCTACACCCCTTAAAGTTCAGAAAATGTTGGCAGCCCCAAAAAGGCCTTAAAATGCATCTTATTCCTGCAAAAATCTTGATAACTTTGGAGGCCCAAAAAGGGGTTTACATCCTAGACCCCTGAAAGTCCAGAAAATGTTGGTGACCCGAAAACAGTGTCAGAGAGCTCTGAATGTCCCAAAAACATTTGCAGCCTGAAAAGGGCATTAATCCGCATCCTGGCCCCCTGAAATTCCCCAAAATATTTTTGGCCCAAAAAATGCATCCTACATCCCTGAAGTTCAGAAAATGTTGGTAGCACAAAACAGGCCTTAAAATATATATTAGGCCTGCAAAAATGTAGAAGACTTTGGAGGCCCAAAAAGGGGTTTACAGGCATCCTAGACCCCCTAAAGTCCAGAAAATGTTGGTGGCCAAAAACTGTGTCAGAGAGCTCTGAATGTCCCAAAAACATTTGCAGCCTGAAAAGGGCATTAACCCACATCCTAGCCCCCTGAAATTCCCCAAAATATTTTTGGCCCGAAAAATGCATCCTACATCCTTGAAGTTCAGAACATGTTGGCAGCCCAAAAAAGGCCTTAAAATGCATCTTATTCCTGTAAAAATCTTGATAACTTTGGAGGCCCAAAAAAGGGGTTTACATCCTAGACCCCATAAAGTCCAGAAAATGTTGGTGACCTGAAAACAGTGTCAGAGAGCTCTGAATGTCGCAAAAATTTTTGCAGCCTGAAAAGGGCATTAATCCGCATCCTGGCCCCCTGAAATTCCCCAAAATATTTTTGGCCCAAAAAATGCATCCTACATCCCTGAAGTTCAGAAAATGTTGGCAGCACAAAACAGGCCTTAAAATACATATTAGGCCTGCAAAAATGTAGAAGACTTTGGAGGCCCAAAAAAGGGGTTTACAGGCATCCTAGACCCCCTAAAGTCCAGAAAATGTTAGCGGCCCAAAAACTGTGTGAGAGAGCTCTGAATGTCCAAAAAACATTTGCAGTCTGAAAAGGGCATTAACCCGCATGCTAGACCCCTGAAATTCCCCAAAATATTTTGGCCACGAAAAATTCATCCTACACCCCTGAAAATTCAGAAAATGTTGGCAGCACAAAAAAAGGCCTTAAAATACATATTAGGCCTCCAAAAATGTAGAAGACTTTGGAGGCCCAAAAAGGGGTTTACAGGCATCCTAGACCCCCTAAAGTCCAGAAAATGTTGGTGGCCCAAAAACTGTGTCAGAGAGCTCTGAATGTCCCAAAAACGTTTGCAGCCTGAAAAGGGCATTAACCCACATCCTAAACCCCTGAAATTCCCAAAAACATTTTTGGCCCGAAAAATGCATCCTACACCCCTGAAAGTTCAGAAAATGTTGGCAGCCCCAAAAAGGCCTTAACATGCATCTTATTCCTGCAAAAATCTTGAAAACTTTGGAGGCCCAAAAAAGGGGTTTACATCCTAGACCCCATAAAGTACAGAAAATGTTGGTGACTCGAAAACAGTGTCAGAGAGCTCTGAATGTCCCAAAAATGTTTGTAGCCTGAAAAGGGCATTAATCCGCATCCTGGCCCCCTCAAATTCCCCAAAATATTTTTGGCCCAAAAAATGCATCCTACATCCATGAAGTTCAGAAAATGTTGGCAGCACAAAACAGGCCTTAAAGTACATATTAGGCCTGCAAAAATGTAGAAAACTTTGGAGGCCCAAAAAAGGGGTTTACAGGCATCCTAGACCCCCTAAAGTCCAGAAAATGTTGGCGGCCCAAAAACTGTGTGAGAGAGCTCTGAATGTCCCAAAAACATTTGCAGTCTGAAAAGGGCATTAACCCGCATGCTAGACCCCTGAAATTCCCCAAAATATTTTGGCCACGAAAAATTCATCCTACACCCCTGAAAATTCAGAAAATGTTGGCAGCACAAAAAAAGGCCTTAAAATACATATTAGGCCTGCAAAAATGTAGAAAACTTTGGAGGCCCAAAAAAGGGGTTTACAGGCATCCTAGACCCCCTAAAGTCCAGAAAATGTTGGCGGCCCAAAAACGGTGTCAGAGAGCCTGAATGTCCCAAAACATTTGCAGTCTGAAAAGGGCATTAACCCGCATACTAGACCCCTGAAATTTCCCAAAATATTTTGGCCACAAAAAATTCATCCTACACCCCTGAAAATTCAGAAAATGTTGGCAGCACAAAAAAGGCCTTAAAATACATATTAGGCCTCCAAAAATGTAGAAAACTTTGGAGGCCCAAAAAAGGGGTTTACAGGCATCCTAGACCCCCTAAAGTCCAGAAAATGTTGGTAGGCCAAAAACTGTGTCAGAGAGCTCTGAATGTCCCAAAAACATTTGCAGCCTGAAAAGGGCATTAACCCACATCCTAAACCCCTGAAATTCCCAAAAACATTTTTGGCCCGAAAAATGAATGCTACACCCCTTAAAGTTCAGAAAATGTTGGCAGCCCCAAAAAGGCCTTAAAATGCATCTTATTTCTGCAATAATCTTGATAACTTTGGAGGCCCAAAAAAGGGGTTTACAGACATCCTAGACCCCATAAAGTCCAGAAAATGTTGGTGACCTGAAAACAGTGTCAGAGAGCTCTGAATGTCGCAAAAATATTTGCAGCCTGAAAAGGGCATTAATCCGCATCCTGGCCCCCTGAAATTCCCCAAAATATTTTTGGCCCAAAAAATGCATCCTACATCCCTGAAGTTCAGAAAATGTTGGCAGCACAAAACAGGCCTTAAAATACATATTAGGCCTGCAAAAATGTAGAAGACTTTGGAGGCCCAAAAAAGGGGTTTACAGGCATCCTAGACCCCCTAAAGTCCAGAAAATGTTGGTGGCCAAAAACTGTGTCAGAGAGCTCTGAATGTCCCAAAAACATTTGCAATCTGAAAAGGGCATTAACCCGCATGCTAGACCCCTGAAATTTCCCAAAATATTTTGGCCACAAAAAATTCATCCTAGACCCCTGAAAATTGAGAAAATGTTGGCAGCACAAAAAAGGCCTTAAAATACATATTAGGCCTTCAAAAATGTAGAAAACTTTGGAGGCCCAAAAAAGGGGTTTACAGGCATCCTAGACCCCCTAAAGTCCAGAAAATGTTGGTAGGCCAAAAACTGTGTCAGAGAGCTCTGAATGTCCCAAAAACATTTCCAGCCTGAAAAGGGCATTAACCCACATCCTAAACCCCTGAAATTCCCAAAAACATTTTTGGCCCGAAAAATGAATCCTACACCCCTTAAAGTTCAGAAAATGTTGGCAGCCCCAAAAAGGCCTTAAAATGCATCTTATTCCTGCAAAAATCTTGATAACTTTGGAGGCCCAAAAAGGGGTTTACATCCTAGACCCCTGAAAGTCCAGAAAATGTTGGTGACCCGAAAACAGTGTCAGAGAGCTCTGAATGTCCCAAAAACATTTGCAGCCTGAAAAGGGCATTAATCCGCATCCTGGCCCCCTGAAATTCCCCAAAATATTTTTGGCCCAAAAAATGCATCCTACATCCCTGAAGTTCAGAAAATGTTGGTAGCACAAAACAGGCCTTAAAATATATATTAGGCCTGCAAAAATGTAGAAGACTTTGGAGGCCCAAAAAGGGGTTTACAGGCATCCTAGACCCCCTAAAGTCCAGAAAATGTTGGTGGCCAAAAACTGTGTCAGAGAGCTCTGAATGTCCCAAAAACATTTGCAGCCTGAAAAGGGCATTAACCCACATCCTAGCCCCCTGAAATTCCCCAAAATATTTTTGGCCCGAAAAATGCATCCTACATCCTTGAAGTTCAGAACATGTTGGCAGCCCAAAAAAGGCCTTAAAATGCATCTTATTCCTGTAAAAATCTTGATAACTTTGGAGGCCCAAAAAAGGGGTTTACATCCTAGACCCCATAAAGTCCAGAAAATGTTGGTGACCTGAAAACAGTGTCAGAGAGCTCTGAATGTCGCAAAAATTTTTGCAGCCTGAAAAGGGCATTAATCCGCATCCTGGCCCCCTGAAATTCCCCAAAATATTTTTGGCCCAAAAAATGCATCCTACATCCCTGAAGTTCAGAAAATGTTGGCAGCACAAAACAGGCCTTAAAATACATATTAGGCCTGCAAAAATGTAGAAGACTTTGGAGGCCCAAAAAAGGGGTTTACAGGCATCCTAGACCCCCTAAAGTCCAGAAAATGTTAGCGGCCCAAAAACTGTGCGAGAGAGCTCTGAATGTCCAAAAAACATTTGCAGTCTGAAAAGGGCATTAATCCGCATCCTGGCCCCCTGAAATTCCCCAAAATATTTTTGGCCACGAAAAATTCATCCTACACCCCTGAAAATTCAGAAAATGTTGGCAGCACAAAAAAAGGCCTTAAAATACATATTAGGCCTCCAAAAATGTAGAAGACTTTGGAGGCCCAAAAAGGGGTTTACAAGCATCCTAGACCCCCTAAAGTCCAGAAAATGTTGGTGGCCCAAAAACTGTGTCAGAGAGCTCTGAATGTCCCAAAAACGTTTGCAGCCTGAAAAGGGCATTAACCCACATCCTAAACCCCTGAAATTCCCAAAAAAATTTTTGGCCCGAAAAATGCATCCTACACCCCTGAAAGTTCAGAAAATGTTGGCAGCCCCAAAAAGGCCTTAACATGCATCTTATTCCTGCAAAAATCTTGAAAACTTTGGAGGCCCAAAAAAGGGGTTTACATCCTAGACCCCATAAAGTACAGAAAATGTTGGTGACTCGAAAACAGTGTCAGAGAGCTCTGAATGTCCCAAAAATGTTTGCAGCCTGAAAAGGGCATTAATCCGCATCCTGGCCCCCTCAAATTCCCCAAAATATTTTTGGCCCAAAAAATGCATCCTACATCCATGAAGTTCAGAAAATGTTGGCAGCACAAAACAGGCCTTAAAATACATATTAGGCCTGCAAAAATGTAGAAAACTTTGGAGGCCCAAAAAAGGGGTTTACAGGCATCCTAGACCCCCTAAAGTCCAGAAAATGTTGGCGGCCCAAAAACTGTGTGAGAGAGCTCTGAATGTCCCAAAAACATTTGCAGTCTGAAAAGGGCATTAACCCGCATGCTAGACCCCTGAAATTCCCCAAAATATTTTGGCCACGAAAAATTCATCCTACACCCCTGAAAATTCAGAAAATGTTGGCAGCACAAAAAAAGGCCTTAAAATACATATTAGGCCTGCAAAAATGTAGAAAACTTTGGAGGCCCAAAAAAGGGGTTTACAGGCATCCTAGACCCCCTAAAGTCCAGAAAATGTTGGCGGCCCAAAAACGGTGTCAGAGAGCTCTGAATGTCCCAAAACATTTGCAGTCTGAAAAGGGCATTAACCCGCATACTAGACCCCTGAAATTTCCCAAAATATTTTGGCCACAAAAAATTCATCCTACACCCCTGAAAATTCAGAAAATGTTGGCAGCACAAAAAAGGCCTTAAAATACATATTAGGCCTCCAAAAATGTAGAAAACTTTGGAGGCCCAAAAAAGGGGTTTACAGGCATCCTAGACCCCCTAAAGTCCAGAAAATGTTGGTAGGCCAAAAACTGTGTCAGAGAGCTCTGAATGTCCCAAAAACATTTGCAGCCTGAAAAGGGCATTAACCCACATCCTAAACCCCTGAAATTCCCAAAAACATTTTTGGCCCGAAAAATGAATGCTACACCCCTTAAAGTTCAGAAAATGTTGGCAGCCCCAAAAAGGCCTTAAAATGCATCTTATTTCTGCAATAATCTTGATAACTTTGGAGGCCCAAAAAAGGGGTTTACAGACATCCTAGACCCCTGAAAGTCCAGAAAATGTTGGTGACCCGAAAACAGTGTCAGAGAGCTCTGAATGTCCCAAAAACATTTGCAGCCTGAAAAGGGCATTAACCCACATCCTAGCCCCCTGAAATTCCCCAAAATATTTTTGGCCCGAAAAATGCATCCTACATCCTTGAAGTTCAGAACATGTTGGCAGCCCAAAAAAGGCCTTAAAATGCATCTTATTCCTGTAAAAATATTGATAACTTTGGAGGCCCAAAAAAGGGGTTTACATCCTAGACCCCATAAAGTCCAGAAAATGTTGGTGACCTGAAAACAGTGTCAGAGAGCTCTGAATGTCGCAAAATATTTGCAGCCTGAAAAGGGCATTAATCCGCATCCTGGCCCCCTGAAATTCCCCAAAATATTTTTGGCCCAAAAAATGCATCCTACATCCCTGAAGTTCAGAAAATGTTGGCAGCACAAAACAGGCCTTAAAATACATATTAGGCCTGCAAAAATGTAGAAGACTTTGGAGGCCCAAAAAAGGGGTTTACAGGCATCCTAGACCCCCTAAAGTCCAGAAAATGTTAGCGGCCCAAAAACTGTGTGAGAGAGCTCTGAATGTCCAAAAAACATTTGCAGTCTGAAAAGGGCATTAACCCACATGCTAGACCCCTGAAATTCCCCAAAATATTTTGGCCACGAAAAATTCATCCTACACCCCTGAAAATTCAGAAAATGTTGGCAGCACAAAAAAAGGCCTTAAAATACATATTAGGCCTCCAAAAATGTAGAAGACTTTGGAGGCCCAAAAAGGGGTTTACAGGCATCCTAGACCCCCTAAAGTCCAGAAAATGTTGGTGGCCCAAAAACTGTGTCAGAGAGCTCTGAATGTCCCAACAACGTTTGCAGCCTGAAAAGGGCATTAACCCACATCCTAAACCCCTGAAATTCCCAAAAACATTTTTGGCCCGAAAAATGCATCCTACATCCCTGAAAGTTCAGAAAATGTTGGCAGCCCCAAAAAGGCCTTAACATGCATCTTATTCCTGCAAAAATCTTGATAGCTTTGGAGGCCCAAAAAAGGGGTTTACATCCTAGACCCCATAAAGTACAGAAAATGTTGGTGACTCGAAAACAGTGTCAGAGAGCTCTGAATGTCCCAAAAATGTTTGCAGCCTGAAAAGGGCATTAATCCGCATCCTGGCCCCCTCAAATTCCCCAAAATATTTTTGGCCCAAAAAATGCATCCTACATCATGGAAGTTCAGAAAATGTTGGCAGCACAAAACAGGCCTTAAAATACATATTAGGCCTGCAAAAATGTAGAAACCTTTGGAGGCCCAAAAAAGGGGTTTACAGGCATCCTAGACCCCCTAAAGTCAAGAAAATGTTGGCGGCCCAAAAACTGTGTGAGAGAGCTCTGAATGTCCCAAAAACATTTGCAGTCTGAAAAGGGCATTAACCCGCATGCTAGACCCCTGAAATTCCCCAAAATATTTTGGCCACGAAAAATTCATCCTACACCCCTGAAAATTCAGAAAATGTTGGCAGCACAAAAAAAGGCCTTAAAATACATATTAGGCCTCCAAAAATGTAGAAAACTTTGGAGGCCCAAAAAAGGGGTTTACAGGCATCCTAGACCCCCTAAAGTCCAGAAAATGTTGGCGGCCCAAAAACGGTGTCAGAGAGCTCTGAATGTCCCAAAACATTTGCAGTCTGAAAAGGGCATTAACCCGCATACTAGACCCCTGAAATTCCCCAAAATATTTTGGCCATGAAAAATTCATCCTACACCCCTGAAAATTCAGAAAATGTTGGCTACAAAAAAAAGGCCTTAAAATACATATTAGGCCTCCAAAAATGTAGAAAACTTTGGAGGCCCAAAAAAGGGGTTTACAGGCATCCTAGACCCCCTAAAGTCCAGAAAATGTTGGCGGCCCAAAAACGGTGTCAGAGAGCTCTGAATGTCCCAAAACATTTGCAGTCTGAAAAGGGCATTAACCCGCATACTAGACCCCTGAAATTCCCCAAAATATTTTGGCCATGAAAAATTCATCCTACACCCCTGAAAATTCAGAAAATGTTGGCAACACAAAAAAGGCCTTAAAATACATATTAGGCCTCCAAAAATGTAGAAAACTTTGGAGGCCCAAAAAAGGGGTTTACAGGCCTCCTAGACCCCCTAAAGTCCAGAAAATGTTGGTAGGCCAAAAACTGTGTCAGAGAGCTCTGAATGTCCCAAAACTGTTTGCAGCCTGAAAAGGGCATTAACCCACATCCTAAACCCCTGAAATTCCCAAAAAAATTGTGGCCCGAAAAATGAATCCTACACCCCTTAAAGTTCAGAAAATGTTGGCAGCCCCAAAAAGGCCTTAAAATGCATCTTATTCCTGCAAAAATCTTGATAACTTTGGAGGCCCAAAAAGGGGTTTACATCCTAGACCCCTGAAAGTCCCGAAAATGTTGGTGACCCGAAAACAGTGTCGGAGAGCTCTGAATGTCCCAAAAACATTTGCAGCCTGAAAAGGGCATTAATCCGCATCCTGGCCCCCTGAAATTCCCCAAAATATTTTTGGCCCAAAAAATGCATCCTACATCCCTGAAGTTCAGAAAATGTTGGCAGCACAAAACAGGCCTTAAAATATATATTAGGCCTGCAAAAATGTAGAAGACTTTGGAGGCCCAAAAAGGGGTTTACAGGCATCCTAGACCCCATAAAGTCCAGAACATGTTGGTGACCCGAATACAGTGTCAGAGAGCTCTGAATGTCCCAAAAATATTTGCAGCCTGAAAAGGGCATTAATCCACATCCTGGCGACCTGAAATTCCCCAAAATATTTTTGGCCCGAAAAATGCATCCTACATCCCTGAAGTTCAGAAAATGTTGGCAGCCCAAAAAATGCCTTAAAATGCATCTTATTCCTGCAATAATCTTTAAAACTTTGGAGGCCCAAAAAAGGGGCTTACAGGCATACTAGACCCCCTAAAGTCCAGAAAATGTTGGTGGCCCATAAACTGTGTCAGAGAGCTCTGAATGTCCCAAAAACATTTGCAGTCTGAAAAGGGCATTAACCGGCATGCTAGACCCCTGAAATTTCCCAAAATATTTTGGCCATGAAAAATTCATCCTACACCCCTGAAAATTCAGAAAATGTTGGCAGCACAAAAAAGGCCTTAAAATACATATTAGGCCTCCAAAAATGTAGAAAACTTTGGAGGCCCAAAAAAGGGGTTTACAGGCATCCTAGACCCCCTAAAGTCCAGAAAATGTTGGTAGGCCAAAAACTGTGTCAGAGAGCTCTGAATGTCCCAAAAACGATTGCAGCCTGAAAAGGGCATTAACCCACATCCTAAACCCCTGAAATTCCCAAAAACATTTTTGGCCCTAAAAATGCATCCTACACCCCTGAAAGTTCAGAAAATGTTGGCAGCCCCAAAAAGGCCTTAAAATGCATCTTATTCCTGCAAAAATCTTTAAAACTTTGGAGGCCCAAAAAAGGGGTTTACATCCTAGACCCCATAAAGTCCAGAAAATGTTGGTGACCTGAAAACACTGTCAGAGAGCTCTGAATGTCCCAAAAATATTTGCAGCCTGAAAAGGCCATTAATCCGCATCCTGGCCCCCTGAAATTCCCCAAAATATTTTTGGCCCGAAAAATACATCCTACATCCCTGAAGTTCAGAAAATGTTGGCAGCACAAAAAAGGCCTTAAAATACATATTAGGCCTCCAAAAATGTAGAAAACTTTGGAGGCCCAAAAAAGGGGTTTACAGGCATCCTAGACCCCCTAAAGTCCAGAAAATGTTGGTAGGCCAAAAACTGTGTCAGAGAGCTCTGAATGTCCCAAAAACGTTTGCAGCCTGAAAAGGGCATTAACCCACATCCTAAACCCCTGAAATTCCCAAAAACATTTTTGGTCCGAAAAATGCATCCTACACCCCTGAAAGTTCAGAAAATATTGGCAGCCCCAAAAAGGCCTTAAAATGCATATTAGGCCTGCAAAAATGTAGAAAACTTTGGAGGCCCAAAAAAGGGGTTTACAGGCATCCTAGACCCACTAAACTCCACAAAATGTTGGTGGAACAAAAACTGTGTCAGAGACCTCTGAATGGCCCAAAAACGCTTGCAGCCTGAAAAGGGCATTAACCCGCATCCTAGACCCCTGAAATTCCTAAAAACATTTATGTCCCGAAAAATGCATCCTACACCCCTTAAAGTTCAGAAAATGTTGGCAGCCCAAAAAATGCCTTAAAACTCATCTTATTCGTGCAATAATCTTTAAATCTTTGGAGGCCCAAAAAAGAGGTTTGCAGGCATCCTAGACCCCATAAAGTCCAGAAAATCTTGGTGGCCCATAAACTGTATCAGAGAGCTCTGAATGTCCCAAAAACATTTGCAGTCTGAAAAGGGCATTAACCCACATGCTAGACCCCTGAATTTCCCCAAAATATTTTGGCCACAAAAAATTCATCCTACACCCCTGAAAATACAGAAAATGTTGGCAGCACAAAAAAGGCCTTAAAATACATATTAGGCCTGTAAAAATGTAGAAAACTTTGGAAGCCCAAAAAAGGGGTTTACAGGCATCCTAGACCCCCTAAAGTCCAGAAAATGTCGGTGGCCCATAAACTGTCTCAGAGTGCTCTGAATGTCCCAAAAACATTTGCAGTCTGAAAAGGGCATTAACCCGCATTCTAGACCCCTGAAATTCCTAAAAACATTTATGGCCCAAAAAATGCATCCTACACCCCTGAAAATTCAGAAAATGTTGGCAGCCCAAAAAAAGCCCTTAAAATGCATCTTATTCCTGCAAAAATCTTGATAACTTTGGAGGCCCAAAAAAGGGGTTTACATCCTAGACCCCATAAAGTCCAGAAAATGTTGGTGACCCGAAAACAGTGTCAGAGAGCTCTGAATGTCCCAAAAATATTTGCAGCCTGAAAAGGGCATTAATCCGCATCCTGGCCCCCTGAAATTCCCCGAAATATTTTTGGCCCAAAAAAGCAACCTATATCCCTGAAGTTCAGAAAATGTTGGCAGCACAAAACAGGCCTTAAAATACATATTAGGCTTGCAAAAATGTAGAAAACTTTGGAGGCCCAAAAAAGGGGTTTACAGGCATCCTAGACCCACTAAAGTCCAGAAAATGTTGGCGGCCCAAAAACTGTGTCAGAGAGCTCTGAATGTCCCAGAAACATTTGCAGTCTGAAAAATGGCATTAACCCGCATGCTAGACCCCTGAAATACCCCAAAATATTTTGGCCACGAAAAATTCATCCTACACCCCTGAAAATTCAGAAAATGTTGGCAGCACAAAAAAAAAGGCCTTAAAATACATACTTGGCCTCCAAAAATGTAGAAAACTTTGGAGGCCCAAAAAAGGGGTTTACAGACATCCTAGACCCCCTAAAGTCAGGAAAATGTTGGTGGCCCAAAAACTGTGTCAGAGAGCTCTGAATGGCCCAACAACGCTTGCATCCTGAAAAGGGCATTAACCCGCATCCTAAACCCCTGAAATTCCCAAAAACATTTTTGGCCCGAAAAATGCATCCTACACCCCTGAAAGTTCAGAAACTGCTGGCAGCCCAAAAAATGCCTTAAAATGCATCTTATTCCTGCAATAATCTTTAAAACTTTGGAGGCCCAAAAAAGGGGTTTGCAGGCATCCTAGACCCCATAAAGTCCAGAAAATGTTGTTGACCCGAAAACAGTGTCAGAGAGCTCTGAATGTCCCAAAAATATTTGCAGCCTGAAAAGGGCATTAATCGGCATCCTGGGCCCCTGAAATTCACCAAAATATTTTTGGCCCAAAAAATGCATCCTACATCCCTGAAGTTCAGAAAATGTTGGCAGCACAAAACAGGCCTTAAAATACATATTAGGCCTGCAAAAATGTAGAAAACTTTGGAGGCCCAAAAAAGGGGTTTACAGGCATCCTAGACCCCCTCAAGTCCAGAAAATGTTGGTAGGCCAAAAACTGTGTCAGAGAGCTCTGAATGTCCCAAAAACGTTTGCAGCCTGAAAAGGGCATTAACCCACATCCTAAACCCCTGAAATTCCCAAAAACATTTTTGGCCCGAAAAATGCATCCTACACCCCTGAAAGTTCAGAAAATGTTGGCAGCCCCAAAAAGGCCTTAAAATGCATCTTATTCCTGCAAAAATCTTGATAACTTTGGAGGCCCAAAAAAGGGGTTTACATCCTAGACCCCATAAAGTCCAGAAAATGTTGGTGACCCGAAAACAGTGTCAGAGAGCTCTGAATGTCCCAAAAATATTTGCAGCCTGAAAAGGGCATTAATCCGCATCCTGGCCCCCTGAAATTCCCCAAAATATTTTTGGCCCAAAAAATGCAACCTATATCCCTGAAGTTCAGAAAATGTTGGCAGCACAAAACAGGCCTTAAAATACATATTAGGCCTGCAAAAATGTAGAAAACTTTGGAGGCCCAAAAAAGGGGTTTACAGGCATCCTAGACCCACTAAAGTCCAGAAAATGTTGGCGGCCCAAAAACTGTGTCAGAGAGCTCTGAATGGCCCAAAAACATTTGCAGTCTGAAAAATGGCATTAACCCGCATGCTAGACCCCTGAAATTCCCTAAAATATTTTGGCCACGAAAAATTCATCCTACACCCCTGAAAATTCAGAAAATGTTGGCAGCACAAAAAAAGCCTTAAAATACATATTAGGCCTCCAAAAATGTAGAAAACTTTGGAGGCCCAAAAAAGGGGTTTACAGGCATCCTAGACCCCCTAAAGTCCAGAAAATGTTGGTAGGCCAAAAACTGTGTCAGAGAGCTCTGAATGGCCCAAAAACGCTTGCAGCCTGAAAAGGGCATTAACCCGCATCCTAAACCCCTGAAATTCCCAAAAACATTTTTGGCCCGAAAAATGCATCCTACACCCCTGAAAGTTCAGAAAATGTTGACAGCCCCAAAAAGGCCTTAAAATGCATCTTATTCCTGCCAAAATCTTGATAACTTTGGAGGCCCAAAAAAGGGGTTTACATCCTAGACCCCATAAAGTCCAGAAAATGTTGGTGACCCGAAAACAGTGTCAGAGAGCTCTGAATGTCCCAAAAACATTTGCAGTCTGAAAAGGGCATTAACCCACATGCTAGACCCCTGAAATTCCCCAAAATATTTTGGCCACAAAAAATTCATCCTACACCCCTGAAAATACAGAAAATGTTGGCAGCACAAAAAAGGCCTTAAAATACATATTAGGCCTGCAAAAATGTAGAAAAATTTGGAGGCCCAAAAAAGGGGTTTACAGGCATCCTAGACCCCCTAAAGTCTAGAAAATGTTGGCGGCCCAAAAACTGTGTCAGAGAGCTCTGAATGTCCCAGAAACATTTGCAGTCTGAAAAATGGCATTAACCCGCATGCTAGACCCCTGAAATTCCCCAAAATATTTTGGCCACGAAAAATTCATCCTACACCCCTGAAAATTCAGAAAATGTTGGCAGCACAAAAAAAGGCCTTAAAATACATATTAGGCCTCCAAAAATGTAGAAAACTTTGGAGGCCCAAAAAAGGGGTTTACAGACATCCTAGACCCCCTAAAGTCCAGAAAATGTTGGTGGCCCAAAAACTGTGTCAGAGAGCTCTGAATGGCCCAACAACGCTTGCAGCCTGAAAAGGGCATTAACCCGCATCCTAAACCCCTGAAATTCCCAAAAACATTTTTGGCCCGAAAAATGCATCCTACACCCCTGAAAGTTCAGAAACTGTTGGCAGCCCAAAAAATGCCTTAAAATGCATCTTATTCCTGCAATAATCTTTAAAACTTTGGAGGCCCAAAAAAGGGGCTTACAGCCATACTAGACCCCCTAAAGTCCAGAAAATGTTGGTGGCCCATAAACTGTGTCAGAGAGCTCTGAATGTCCCAAAAACATTTGCAGTCTGAAAAGGGCATTAACCCGCATGCTAGACCCCTGAAATTTCCCAAAATATTTTGGCCACGAAAAATTCATCCTACACCGCTGAAAATTCAGAAAATATTGGCAGCACAAAAAAGGCCTTAAAATACATATTAGGCCTCAAAAAATGTAGAAAACTTTGGAGGCCCAAAAAAGGGGTTTACAGTCATCCTAGACCCCCTAAAGTCCAGAAAATGTTGGTAGGCCAAAAACTGTGTCAGATAGCTCTGAATGTCCCAAAAACGTGTGCAGCCTGAAAAGGGCATTAACCCACATCCTAAACCCCTGAAATTCCCAAAAACATTTTTGGCCCAAAAAATGCATCCTACACCCCTGAAAGTTCAGAAAATGTTGGCAGCCCCAAAAAGGCCTTAAAATGCATCTTATTCCTGCAAAAATCTTGATAACTTTGAAGGCCCAAAAAGGGGTTTACATCCTAGACCCCATAAAGTCCAGAAAATGTTGGTGACCCGAAAACAGTGTCAGAGAGCTCTGAATGTCCCAAAAATGTTTGCAGCCTGAAAAGGGCATTAATCCGCATCCTGGCCCCCTGAAATTCCCCAAAATATTTTTGGCCCAAAAAATGCATCCTACATCCCTGTAGTTCAGAAAATGTTGGCAGCACAAAACAGGCCTTAAAATACATATTAGGCCTGCAAAAATGTAGAAAACTTTGGAGGCCCAAAAAAGGGGTTTACAGGCATCCTAGACCCCCTAAAGTCCAGAAAATGTTGGTAGGCCCAAAAACTGTGTCAGAGAGCTCTGAATGTCCCAAAAACATTTGCAGTCTGAAAAGGGCATTAAGCCGCATGCTAGACCCCTGAAATTCCCCAAAATATTTTGGCCACGAAAAATTCATCCTACACCCCTGAAAATTCAGAAAATGTTGGCAGCACAAAAAAGGCCTTAAAATACATATTAGGCCTCCAAAAATGTAGAAAACTTTGGAGGCCCAAAAAAAGGGTTTACAGGCATCCTAGACCACATAAAGTCCAGAAAATGTTGGTGGCCCAAAAACTGTGTCAGAGAGCTCTGAATGGCACAAAAACGCTTGCAGCCTCAAAACGGCATAAACCCACATCCTAGCCCCCTGAAATTCCTAAAAACATTTATGGCCCGAAAAATGCATCCTACACCCCTTAAAGTTCAGAAACTGTTGGCAGCCCAAAAAATGCCTTAAAATGCATCTTATTCCTGCAATAATCTTTAAAACTTTGGAGGCCCAAAAAAGGGGTTTGCAGGCATCCTAGACCCCATAAAGTCCAGAAAATGTTGGTGACCCGAAAACAGTGTCAGAGAGCTCTGAATGTCCCAAAAATATTTGCAGCCTGAAAAGGGCATTAATCCGCATCCTGGCCCCCTGAAATTCCCCAAAATATTTTTGGCCCAAAAAATGCATCCTACATCCCTGAAGTTCAGAAAATGTTGGCAGCACAAAACAGGCCTTAAAATACATATTAGGTCTGCAAAAATGTAGAAAACTTTGGAGGCCCAAAAAAGGGGTTTACAGGCATCCTAGACCCCCTAAAGTCCAGAAAATGTTGGCGGCCCAAAAACTGTGTCAGAGAGCTCTGAATGTCCCAAAAACATTTGCAGTCTGAAAAGGGCATTAACCGGCATCCTAGACCCCTGAAATTCCTAAAAACATTTTTGGCCCGAAAAATGCATCCTACACCCCTGAAAGTTCAGAAAATGTTGGCAGCCCCAAAAAGGCCTTAAAATGCATCTTATTCCTGCAAAAATCTTTAAAACTTTGGAGGCCCAAAAAAGGGGTTTACATCCTAGACCCCATAAAGTCCAGAAAATGTTGGTGACCTGAAAACACTGTCAGAGAGCTCTGAATGTCCCAAAAATATTTGCAGCCTGAAAAGGCCATTAATCCGCATCCTGGCCCCCTGAAATTCCCCAAAATATTTTTGGCCCGAAAAATACATCCTACATCCCTGAAGTTCAGAAAATGTTGGCAGCACAAAACAGGCCTTAAAATGCATCTTATTCCTGCAAAAATCTTGATAACTTTGGAGGCCCAAAAAAGGGGTTTACATCCTAGACCCCATAAAGTCCAGAACATGTTGGTGACCCGAATACAGTGTCAGAGAGCTCTGAATGTCCCAAAAATATTTGCAGCCTGAAAAGGGCATTAATCCGCATCCTGGCGACCTGAAATTCCCCAAAATATTTTTGGCCCGAAAAATGCATCCTACATCCCTGAAGTTCAGAAAATGTTGGCAGCACAAAACATGCCTTAAAATACATATTAGGCCTGCAAAAATGTAGAAAACTTTGGAGGCCCAAAAAAGGGGTTTACAGGCATCCTAGACCCCCTAAAGTCCAGAAAATGTTGGTAGGCCCAAAAACTGTGTCAGAGAGCTCTGAATGTCCCAAAAACATTTGCAGTCTGAAAAGGGCATTAAGCCGCATGCTAGACCCCTGAAATTCCCCAAAATATTTTGGCCACGAAAAATTCATCCTACACCCCTGAAAATTCAGAAAATGTTGGCAGCACAAAAAAGGCCTTAAAATACATATTAGGCCTCCAAAAATGTAGAAAACTTTGGAGGCCCAAAAAAGGGGTTTACAGGCATCCTAGACCACATAAAGTCCAGAAAATGTTGGTGGCCCAAAAACTGTGTCAGAGAGCTCTGAATGGCACAAAAACGCTTGCAGCCTCAAAACGGCATTAACCCGCATCCTAGACCCCTGAAATTCCTAAAAACATTTATGGCCCGAAAAATGCATCCTACACCCCTTAAAGTTCAGAAAATGTTGGCAGCACAAAAAAGGCCTTAAAATACATATTAGGCCTCCAAAAATGTAGAAAACTTTGGAGGCCCAAAAAAGGGGTTTACAGGCATCCTAGACCCCATAAAGTCCAGAAAATGTTGGTGACCCGAAAACAGTGTCAGAGAGCTCTGAATGTCCCAAAAATATTTGCAGCCTCAAAACGGCATTAACCCGCATCCTAGACCCCTGAAATTCCTAAAAACATTTATGGCCCGAAAAATGCATCCTACACCCCTGAAAGTTCAGAAAATGTTGGCAGCCCCAAAAAGGCCTTAAAATGCATCTTATTCCTGCAAAAATCTTGATAACTTTGGAGGCCCAAAAAGGGGTTTACATCCTAGACCCCATAAAGTCCAGAAAATGTTGGTGACCCGAAAACAGTGTCAGAGAGCTCTGAATGTCCCAAAAATGTTTGCAGCCTGAAAAGGGCATTAATCCGCATCCTGGCCCCCTGAAATTCCCCAAAATATTTTTGGCCCAAAAAATGCATCCTACATCCCTGAAGTTCAGAAAATGTTGGCAGCACAGAACATGCCTTAAAATACATATTAGGCCTGCAAAAATGTAGAAAACTTTGGAGGCCCAAAAAAGGGGTTTACAGGCATCCTAGACCCCCTAAAGTCCAGAAAATGTTGGTAGGCCCAAAAACTGTGTCAGAGAGCTCTGAATGTCCCAAAAACATTTGCAGTCTGAAAAGGGCATTAAGCCGCATGCTAGACCCCTGAAATTCCCCAAAATATTTTGGCCACGAAAAATTCATCCTACACCCCTGAAAATTCAGAAAATGTTGGCAGCACAAAAAAGGCCTTAAAATACATATTAGGCCTCCAAAAATGTAGAAAACTTTGGAGGCCCAAAAAAGAGGTTTACAGGCATCCTAGACCCCATAAAGTCCAGAAAATGTTGGTGACCCGAAAACAGTGTCAGAGAGCTCTGAATGTCCCAAAAATATTTGCAGCCTCAAAACGGCATTAACCCGCATCCTAGACCCCTGAAATTCCTAAAAACATTTATGGCCCGAAAAATGCATCCTACACCCCTTAAAGTTCAGAAAATGTTGGCAGCACAAAACAGGCCTAAAAATACATATTAGGCCTGCAAAAATGTAGAAAACTTTGGAGGCCCAAAAAAGGGGTTTACAGGCATCCTAGACCCGATAAAGTCCAGAAAATGTTGGCGGCCCAAAAACTGCGTCAGAGAGCTCTGAATGTCCCAAAAACATTTGCAGTCTGAAAAGGGCATTAACCGGCATGCTAGACCCCTGAAATTTCCCAAAATATTTTGGCCATGAAAAATTCATCCTACACCCCTGAAAATTCAGAAAATGTTGGCAGCACAAAAAAGGCCTTAAAATACATATTAGGCCTCCAAAAATGTAGAAAACTTTGGAGGCCCAAAAAAGGGGTTTACAGGCATCCTAGACCCCCTAAAGTCCAGAAAATGTTGGTAGGCCAAAAACTGTGTCAGAGAGCTCTGAATGTCCCAAAAACGATTGCAGCCTGAAAAGGGCATTAACCCACATCCTAAACCCCTGAAATTCCCAAAAACATTTTTGGCCCGAAAAATGCATCCTACACCCCTGAAAGTTCAGAAAATGTTGGCAGCCCCAAAAAGGCCTTAAAATGCATCTTATTCCTGCAAAAATCTTTAAAACTTTGGAGGCCCAAAAAAGGGGTTTACATCCTAGACCCCATAAAGTCCAGAAAATGTTGGTGACCTGAAAACACTGTCAGAGAGCTCTGAATGTCCCAAAAATATTTGCAGCCTGAAAAGGCCATTAATCTGCATCCTGGCCCCCTGAAATTCCCCAAAATATTTTTGGCCCGAAAAATACTTCCTACATCCCTGAAGTTCAGAAAATGTTGGCAGCACAAAACAGGCCTTAAAATACATATTAGGCCAATGTAGAAAACTTTGGAGGCCCAAAAAAGGGGTTTACAGGCATCCTAGACCCCCTAAAGTCCAGAAAATGTTGGTAGGCCAAAAACTGTGTCAGAGAGCTCTGAATGTCCCAAAAACGTTTGCAGCCTGAAAAGGGCATTAACCCACATCCTAAACCCCTGAAATTCCCAAAAACATTTTTGGCCCGAAAAATGCATCCTACACCCCTGAAAGTTCAGAAAATGTTGGCAGCCCCAAAAAGGCCTTAAAATGCATATTAGGCCTGCAAAAATGTAGAAAACTTTGGAGGCCCAAAAAAGGGGTTTACAGGCATCCTAGACCCACTAAACTCCACAAAATGTTGGTGGCCCAAAAACTGTGTCAGAGACCTCTGAATGGCCCAAAAACGCTTGCAGCCTGAAAAGGGCATTAACCCGCATCCTAGACCCCTGAAATTTCTAAAAACATTTATGTCCCGAAAAATGCATCCTACACCCCTTAAAGTTCAGAAAATGTTGGCAGCCCAAAAAATGCCTTAAAATGCATCTTATTCGTGCAATAATCTTTAAATCTTTGGAGGCCCAAAAAAGAGGTTGCAGGCATCCTAGACCCCATAAAGTCCAGAAAATCTTGGTGGCCCATAAACTGTATCAGAGAGCTCTGAATGTTCCAAAAACATTTGCAGTCTGAAAAGGGCATTAACCCACATGCTAGACCCCTGAAATTCCCCAAAATATTTTGGCCACAAAAAATTCATCCTACACCCCTGAAAATACAGAAAATGTTGGCAGCACAAAAAAGGCCTTAAAATACATATTAGGCCTGCAAAAATGTAGAAAACTTTGGAGGCCCAAAAAAGGGGTTTACAGGCATCCTAGACCCCCTAAAGTCCAGAAAATGTCGGTGGCCCATAAACTGTCTCAGAGTGCTCTGAATGTCCCAAAAACATTTGCAGTCTGAAAAGGGCATTAACCCGCATTCTAGACCCCTGAAATTCCTAAAAACATTTATGGCCCGAAAAATGCATCCTACACCCCTGAAAATTCAGAAAATGTTGGCAGCCCAAAAAAAGCCCTTAAAATGCATCTTATTCCTGCAAAAATCTTGATAACTTTGGAGGCCCAAAAAAGGTGTTTACATCCTAGACCCCATAAAGTCCAGAAAATGTTGGTGACCCGAAAACAGTGTCAGAGAGCTTTGAATGTCCCAAAAATATTTGCAGCCTGAAAAGGGCATTAATCCGCATCCTGGCCCCCTGAAATTCCCCAAAATATTTTTGGCCCAAAAAATGCATCCTACATCCCTGAAGTTCAGAAAATGTTGGCAGCACAAAACAGGCCTTAAAATACATATTAGGCCTGCAAAAATGTAGAAAACTTTGGAGGCCCAAAAAAGGGGTTTACAGGCATCCTAGACCCCTTAAAGTCCAGAAAATGTTGGTGGTCCAAAAACTGTGTCAGAGAGCTCTGAATGGCCCAAAAACGCTTGCAGCCTGAAAAGGGCATTAACCCGCATCCTAAACCCCTGAAATTCCCAAAAACATTTTTGGCCCGAAAAATGCATCCTACACCCCTGAAAGTTCAGAAAATATTGACAGCCCCAAAAAGGCCTTAAAATGCATCTTATTCCTGCAAAAATCTTGATAACCTTGGAGGCCCAAAAAAAGGGTTTACATCCTAGACCCCATAAAGTCCAGAAAATGTTGGTGACCCGAAAACAGTGTCAGAGAGCTCTGAATGTCCCAAAAACATTTGCAGTCTGAAAAGGGCATTAACCCGCATGCTAGACCCCTGAATTTTCCCAAAATATTTTGGCCACAAAAATTCATCCTACACCCCTGAAAATTCAGAAAATGTTGACAGCACAGAAAAGGCCTTAAAATACATATTAGGCAAATGTAGAAAACTTTGGAGGCCCAAAAAAGGGGTTTACAGGCATCCTAGACCCCCTAAAGTCCAGAAAAAGTTGGTAGGCCAAAAACTGTGTCAGCGAGCTCTGAATGTCCCAAAAACGTTTGCAGCCTGAAAAGGGCATTAACCCACATCCTAAACCCCTGAAATTCCCAAAAACATTTTTGGCCCGAAAAATGCATCCTACACCTCTGAAAGTTCAGAAAATGTTGGCAGCCCCAAAAAGGCCTTAAAATGCATTTTATTCCTGCAAAAATCTTGATAACTTTGGAGGCCCAAAAAAGGGGTTTACATCCTAGACCCCATAAAGTCCAGAAAATGTTGGTGACCCGAAAACAGTGCCAGAGAGCTCTGAATGTCCCAAAAATATTTGCAGCCTGAAAAGGGCATTAATCCGCATCCTGGCCCCCTGAAATTCCCCAAAATATTTTTGGCCCAAAAAATGCAACCTATATCCCTGAAGTTCAGAAAATGTTGGCAGCACAAAACAGGCCTTAAAATACATATTAGGCCTGCAAAAATGTAGAAAACTTTGGAGGCCCAAAAAAGGGGTTTACAGGCATCCTAGACCCACTAAAGTCCAGAAAATGTTGGCGGCCCAAAAACTGTCAGAGAGCTCTGAATGGCCCAAAAACATTTGCAGTCTGAAAAATGGCATTAACCCGCATGCTAGACCCCTGAAATTCCCTAAAATATTTTGGCCACGAAAAATTCATCCTACACCCCTGAAAATTCAGAAAATGTTGGCAGCACAAAAAAAGCCTTAAAATACATATTAGGCCTCCAAAAATGTAGAAAACTTTGGAGGCCCAAAAAAGGGGTTTACAGGCATCCTAGACCCCCTAAAGTCCAGAAAATGTTGGTAGGCCAAAAACTGTGTCAGAGAGCTCTGTATTGCCCAAAAACGCTTGCAGCCTGAAAAGGGCATTAACCCGCATTCTAAACCCCTGAAATTCCCAAAAACATTTATGTCCCGAAAAATGCATCCTACACCCCTTAAAGTTCAGAAAATGTTGGCAGCCCAAAAAATGCCTTAAAATGCATCTTATTCGTGCAATAATCTTTAAATCTTTGGAGGCCCAAAAAAGAGGTTGCAGGCATCCTAGACCCCATAAAGTCCAGAAAATCTTGGTGGCCCATAAACTGTATCAGAGAGCTCTGAATGTTCCAAAAACATTTGCAGTCTGAAAAGGGCATTAACCCACATGCTAGACCCCTGAAATTCCCCAAAATATTTTGGCCACAAAAAATTCATCCTACACCCCTGAAAATACAGAAAATGTTGGCAGCACAAAAAAGGCCTTAAAATACATATTAGGCCTGCAAAAATGTAGAAAACTTTGGAGGCCCAAAAAAGGGGTTTACAGGCATCCTAGACCCCCTAAAGTCCAGAAAATGTCGGTGGCCCATAAACTGTCTCAGAGTGCTCTGAATGTCCCAAAAACGTTTGCAGCCTGAAAAGGGCATTAACCCACATCCTAAACCCCTGAAATTCCCAAAAACATTTTTGGCCCGAAAAATGCATCCTACACCCCTGAAAGTTCAGAAAATGTTGGCAGCCCCAAAAAGGCCTTAAAATGCATATTAGGCCTGCAAAAATGTAGAAAACTTTGGAGGCCCAAAAAAGGGGTTTACAGGCATCCTAGACCCACTAAACTCCACAAAATGTTGGTGGCCCAAAAACTGTGTCAGAGACCTCTGAATGGCCCAAAAACGCTTGCAGCCTGAAAAGGGCATTAACCCGCATCCTAGACCCCTGAAATTTCTAAAAACATTTATGTCCCGAAAAATGCATCCTACACCCCTTAAAGTTCAGAAAATGTTGGCAGCCCAAAAAATGCCTTAAAATGCATCTTATTCGTGCAATAATCTTTAAATCTTTGGAGGCCCAAAAAAGAGGTTGCAGGCATCCTAGACCCCATAAAGTCCAGAAAATCTTGGTGGCCCATAAACTGTATCAGAGAGCTCTGAATGTTCCAAAAACATTTGCAGTCTGAAAAGGGCATTAACCCACATGCTAGACCCCTGAAATTCCCCAAAATATTTTGGCCACAAAAAATTCATCCTACACCCCTGAAAATACAGAAAATGTTGGCAGCACAAAAAAGGCCTTAAAATACATATTAGGCCTGCAAAAATGTAGAAAACTTTGGAGGCCCAAAAAAGGGGTTTACAGGCATCCTAGACCCCCTAAAGTCCAGAAAATGTCGGTGGCCCATAAACTGTCTCAGAGTGCTCTGAATGTCCCAAAAACATTTGCAGTCTGAAAAGGGCATTAACCCGCATTCTAGACCCCTGAAATTCCTAAAAACATTTATGGCCCGAAAAATGCATCCTACACCCCTGAAAATTCAGAAAATGTTGGCAGCCCAAAAAAAGCCCTTAAAATGCATCTTATTCCTGCAAAAATCTTGATAACTTTGGAGGCCCAAAAAAGGTGTTTACATCCTAGACCCCATAAAGTCCAGAAAATGTTGGTGACCCGAAAACAGTGTCAGAGAGCTCTGAATGTCCCAAAAATATTTGCAGCCTGAAAAGGGCATTAATCCGCATCCTGGCCCCCTGAAATTCCCCAAAATATTTTTGGCCCAAAAAATGCATCCTACATCCCTGAAGTTCAGAAAATGTTGGCAGCACAAAACAGGCCTTAAAATACATATTAGGCCTGCAAAAATGTAGAAAACTTTGGAGGCCCAAAAAAGGGGTTTACAGGCATCCTAGACCCCTTAAAGTCCAGAAAATGTTGGTGGTCCAAAAACTGTGTCAGAGAGCTCTGAATGGCCCAAAAACGCTTGCAGCCTGAAAAGGGCATTAACCCGCATCCTAAACCCCTGAAATTCCCAAAAACATTTTTGGCCCGAAAAATGCATCCTACACCCCTGAAAGTTCAGAAAATATTGACAGCCCCAAAAAGGCCTTAAAATGCATCTTATTCCTGCAAAAATCTTGATAACCTTGGAGGCCCAAAAAAAGGGTTTACATCCTAGACCCCATAAAGTCCAGAAAATGTTGGTGACCCGAAAACAGTGTCAGAGAGCTCTGAATGTCCCAAAAACATTTGCAGTCTGAAAAGGGCATTAACCCGCATGCTAGACCCCTGAATTTTCCCAAAATATTTTGGCCACAAAAATTCATCCTACACCCCTGAAAATTCAGAAAATGTTGACAGCACAGAAAAGGCCTTAAAATACATATTAGGCAAATGTAGAAAACTTTGGAGGCCCAAAAAAGGGGTTTACAGGCATCCTAGACCCCCTAAAGTCCAGAAAAAGTTGGTAGGCCAAAAACTGTGTCAGAGAGCTCTGAATGTCCCAAAAACGTTTGCAGCCTGAAAAGGGCATTAACCCACATCCTAAACCCCTGAAATTCCCAAAAACATTTTTGGCCCGAAAAATGCATCCTACACCTCTGAAAGTTCAGAAAATGTTGGCAGCCCCAAAAAGGCCTTAAAATGCATTTTATTCCTGCAAAAATCTTGATAACTTTGGAGGCCCAAAAAAGGGGTTTACATCCTAGACCCCATAAAGTCCAGAAAATGTTGGTGACCCGAAAACAGTGCCAGAGAGCTCTGAATGTCCCAAAAATATTTGCAGCCTGAAAAGGGCATTAATCCGCATCCTGGCCCCCTGAAATTCCCCAAAATATTTTTGGCCCAAAAAATGCAACCTATATCCCTGAAGTTCAGAAAATGTTGGCAGCACAAAACAGGCCTTAAAATACATATTAGGCCTGCAAAAATGTAGAAAACTTTGGAGGCCCAAAAAAGGGGTTTACAGGCATCCTAGACCCACTAAAGTCCAGAAAATGTTGGCGGCCCAAAAACTGTCAGAGAGCTCTGAATGGCCCAAAAACATTTGCAGTCTGAAAAATGGCATTAACCCGCATGCTAGACCCCTGAAATTCCCTAAAATATTTTGGCCACGAAAAATTCATCCTACACCCCTGAAAATTCAGAAAATGTTGGCAGCACAAAAAAAGCCTTAAAATACATATTAGGCCTCCAAAAATGTAGAAAACTTTGGAGGCCCAAAAAAGGGGTTTACAGGCATCCTAGACCCCCTAAAGTCCAGAAAATGTTGGTAGGCCAAAAACTGTGTCAGAGAGCTCTGTATTGCCCAAAAACGCTTGCAGCCTGAAAAGGGCATTAACCCGCATCCTAAACCCCTGAAATTCCCAAAAACATTTATGTCCCGAAAAATGCATCCTACACCCCTTAAAGTTCAGAAAATGTTGGCAGCCCAAAAAATGCCTTAAAATGCATCTTATTCGTGCAATAATCTTTAAATCTTTGGAGGCCCAAAAAAGAGGTTGCAGGCATCCTAGACCCCATAAAGTCCAGAAAATCTTGGTGGCCCATAAACTGTATCAGAGAGCTCTGAATGTTCCAAAAACATTTGCAGTCTGAAAAGGGCATTAACCCACATGCTAGACCCCTGAAATTCCCCAAAATATTTTGGCCACAAAAAATTCATCCTACACCCCTGAAAATACAGAAAATGTTGGCAGCACAAAAAAGGCCTTAAAATACATATTAGGCCTGCAAAAATGTAGAAAACTTTGGAGGCCCAAAAAAGGGGTTTACAGGCATCCTAGACCCCCTAAAGTCCAGAAAATGTCGGTGGCCCATAAACTGTCTCAGAGTGCTCTGAATGTCCCAAAAACATTTGCAGTCTGAAAAGGGCATTAACCCGCATTCTAGACCCCTGAAATTCCTAAAAACATTTATGGCCCGAAAAATGCATCCTACACCCCTGAAAATTCAGAAAATGTTGGCAGCCCAAAAAAAGCCCTTAAAATGCATCTTATTCCTGCAAAAATCTTGATAACTTTGGAGGCCCAAAAAAGGTGTTTACATCCTAGACCCCATAAAGTCCAGAAAATGTTGGTGACCCGAAAACAGTGTCAGAGAGCTCTGAATGTCCCAAAAATATTTGCAGCCTGAAAAGGGCATTAATCCGCATCCTGGCCCCCTGAAATTCCCCAAAATATTTTTGGCCCAAAAAATGCATCCTACATCCCTGAAGTTCAGAAAATGTTGGCAGCACAAAACAGGCCTTAAAATACATATTAGGCCTGCAAAAATGTAGAAAACTTTGGAGGCCCAAAAAAGGGGTTTACAGGCATCCTAGACCCCTTAAAGTCCAGAAAATGTTGGTGGTCCAAAAACTGTGTCAGAGAGCTCTGAATGGCCCAAAAACGCTTGCAGCCTGAAAAGGGCATTAACCCGCATCCTAAACCCCTGAAATTCCCAAAAACATTTTTGGCCCGAAAAATGCATCCTACACCCCTGAAAGTTCAGAAAATATTGACAGCCCCAAAAAGGCCTTAAAATGCATCTTATTCCTGCAAAAATCTTGATAACCTTGGAGGCCCAAAAAAAGGGTTTACATCCTAGACCCCATAAAGTCCAGAAAATGTTGGTGACCCGAAAACAGTGTCAGAGAGCTCTGAATGTCCCAAAAACATTTGCAGTCTGAAAAGGGCATTAACCCGCATGCTAGACCCCTGAATTTTCCCAAAATATTTTGGCCACAAAAATTCATCCTACACCCCTGAAAATTCAGAAAATGTTGACAGCACAGAAAAGGCCTTAAAATACATATTAGGCAAATGTAGAAAACTTTGGAGGCCCAAAAAAGGGGTTTACAGGCATCCTAGACCCCCTAAAGTCCAGAAAAAGTTGGTAGGCCAAAAACTGTGTCAGAGAGCTCTGAATGTCCCAAAAACGTTTGCAGCCTGAAAAGGGCATTAACCCACATCCTAAACCCCTGAAATTCCCAAAAATATTTTTGGCCCGAAAAATGCATCCTACACCTCTGAAAGTTCAGAAAATGTTGGCAGCCCCAAAAAGGCCTTAAAATGCATTTTATTCCTGCAAAAATCTTGATAACTTTGGAGGCCCAAAAAAGGGGTTTACATCCTAGACCCCATAAAGTCCAGAAAATGTTGGTGACCCGAAAACAGTGCCAGAGAGCTCTGAATGTCCCAAAAATATTTGCAGCCTGAAAAGGGCATTAATCCGCATCCTGGCCCCCTGAAATTCCCCAAAATATTTTTGGCCCAAAAAATGCAACCTATATCCCTGAAGTTCAGAAAATGTTGGCAGCACAAAACAGGCCTTAAAATACATATTAGGCCTGCAAAAATGTAGAAAACTTTGGAGGCCCAAAAAAGGGGTTTACAGGCATCCTAGACCCACTAAAGTCCAGAAAATGTTGGCGGCCCAAAAACTGTCAGAGAGCTCTGAATGGCCCAAAAACATTTGCAGTCTGAAAAATGGCATTAACCCGCATGCTAGACCCCTGAAATTCCCTAAAATATTTTGGCCACGAAAAATTCATCCTACACCCCTGAAAATTCAGAAAATGTTGGCAGCACAAAAAAAGCCTTAAAATACATATTAGGCCTCCAAAAATGTAGAAAACTTTGGAGGCCCAAAAAAGGGGTTTACAGGCATCCTAGACCCCCTAAAGTCCAGAAAATGTTGGTAGGCCAAAAACTGTGTCAGAGAGCTCTGTATTGCCCAAAAACGCTTGCAGCCTGAAAAGGGCATTAACCCGCATCCTAAACCCCTGAAATTCCCAAAAACATTTTTGGCCCGAAAAATGCATCCTACACCCCTGAAAGTTCAGAAAATGTTGGCAGCCCCAAAAAGGCCTTAAAATGCATCTTATTCGTGCAATAATCTTTAAATCTTTGGAGGCCCAAAAAAGAGGTTTGCAGGCATCCTAGACCCCGTAAAGTCCAGAAAATCTTGGTGGCCCATAAACTGTATCAGAGAGCTCTGAATGTCCCAAAAACATTTGCAGTCTGAAAAGGGCATTAACCCGCATTCTAGACCCCTGAAATTCCTAAAAACATTTATGGCCCGAAAAATGCATCCTACACCCCTGAAAATTCAGAAAATGTTGGCAGCCCAAAAAAAGCCCTTAAAATGCATCTTATTCCTGCAAAAATCTTGATAACTTTGGAGGCCCAAAAAAGGGGTTTACATCCTAGACCCCATAAAGTCCAGAAAATGTTGGTGACCCGAAAACAGTGTCAGAGAGCTCTGAATGTCCCAAAAATATTTGCAGCCTGAAAAGGGCATTAATCCGCATCCTGGCCCCCTGAAATTCCCCAAAATATTTTTGGCCCAAAAAAGCAACCTATATCCCTGAAGTTCAGAAAATGTTGGCAGCACAAAACAGGCCTTAAAATACATATTAGGCTTGCAAAAATGTAGAAAACTTTGGAGGCCCAAAAAAGGGGGTTTACAGGCATCCTAGACCCACTAAAGTCCAGAAAATGTTGGCGGCCCAAAAACTGTGTCAGAGAGCTATGAATGTCCCAGAAACATTTGCAGTCTGAAAAATGGCATTAACCCGCATGCTAGACCCCTGAAATTCCCCAAAATATTTTGGCCACGAAAAATTCATCCTACACCCCTGAAAATTCAGAAAATGTTGGCAGCACAAAAAAGGCCTTAAAATACATATTAGGCCTGCAAAAATGTAGAAAACTTTGGAGGCCCAAAAAAGGGGTTTACAGGCATCCTAGACCCCCTAAAGTCCAGAAAATGTTGGTGGCCCAAAAACTGTGTCAGAGAGCTCTGAATGGCCCAAAAACGCTTGCAGCCTGAAAAGGGCATTAACCCGCATCCTAAACCCCTGAAATTCCCAAAAACATTTTTGGCCCGAAAAATGCATCCTACACCCCTGAAAGTTCAGAAAATGTTGACAGCCCCAAAAAGGCCTTAAAATGCATCTTATTCCTGCAAAAATCTTGATAACTTTGGAGGCCCAAAAAAGGGGTTTACATCCTAGACCCCATAAAGTCAAGAAAATGTTGGTGACCCGAAAAGAGTGTCAGAGAGCTCTGAATGCCCCAAAAATATTTGCAGCCTGAAAAGGGCATTAATCCGCATCCTGGCCCCCTGAAATTCCCCAAAATATTTTTGGCCCAAAAAATGCAACCTATATCCCTGAAGTTCAGAAAATGTTGGCAGCACAAAACAGGCCTTAAAATACATATTAGGCCTGCAAAAATGTAGAAAACTTTGGAGGCCCAAAAAAGGGGTTTACAGGCATCCTAGACCCACTAAAGTCCAGAAAATGTTGGCGGCCCAAAAACTGTGTCAGAGAGCTCTGAATGTCCCAAAAACATTTGCAGTCTGAAAAGGGCATTAACACGCATGCTAGACCCCTGAAATTCCCCAAAATATTTTGGCCACGAAAAATTCATCCTACACCCCTGAAAATTCAGAAAATGTTGGCAGCACAAAAAAGACCTTAAAATACATATTAGGCCTGCAAAAATGTAGAAAACTTTGGAGGCCCAAAAAAGGGGTTTACAGGCCTTCTAGACCCCCTAAAGTCCAGAAAATGTTGGTGGCCCAAAAACTGTGTCAGAGACCTCTGAATGGCCCAAAAACATTTGCAGCCTGAAAAGGGCATTAACCCGCATCCTAGACCCCTGAAATTCCTAAAAACATTTATGGCCCGAAAAATGCATCCTACACCCCTTTAAGTTCAGAAAATGTTGGCAGCCCAAAAAATGCCTTAAAATGCATCTTATTCCTGCAATAATCTTTAAATCTTTGGAGGCCCAAAAAAGAGGTTTGCAGGCATCCTAGACCCCCTAAAGTCCAGAAATTGTTGGTGGCCCATAAACTGTATCAGAGTGCTCTGAAAGTCCCAAAAACATTTGCAGTCTGAAAAGGGCATTAACCCGCATCCTAGACCCCTGAAATTCCTAAAAACATTTATGGCCCGAAAAATGCATCCTACACCCCTGAAAGTTCAGAAAATGTTGGCAGCCCAAAAAAGCCCTTAAAATGCATCTTATTCCTGCAAATATCTTGATAACTTTGGAGGCCCAAAAAAAGGGTTTACAGGCAGACTAGACCCCCTAAAGTCCAGCAAATGTTGGTGGCCCAAAAACTGTGTTTGAGAGCTCTGAATGTCCCAAAAACATTTTCAGTCTGAAAAGGGCATTAACCCGCATGCTAGACCCCTGAAATTCCCCAAAATATTTTGGCCACGAAAAATTCATCCTACACCCCTGAAAATTCAGAAAATGTTGGCAGCACAAAAAAGGCCTTAAAATACATATTAGGCCTGCAAAAATGTAGAAAACTTTGGAGGCCCAAAAAAGGGGTTTACAGGCATCCTAGACCCCCTAAAGTCCAGAAAATGTTGGTGGCCCAAAAACTGTGTCAGAGAGCTGTGAATGGCCCAAAAACGCTTGCAGCCTGAAAAGGGCATTAACCCGCATGCTAGACCCCTGAAATTCCTAAAACATTTATGGCCCGAAAAAAACATCCTACACCCCTTAAAGTTCAGAAAATGTTGACAGCCCAAAAAATGCCTTAAAATGCATCTTATTCCTGCAATAATCTTTAAAACTTTGGAGGCCCAAAAAAGGGGCTTACAGGCATACTAGACCCCCTAAAGTCCAGAAAATGTTGGTGGCCCAAAAACTGTGTCAGAGAGCTCTGAATGTCCCAAAAACGTGTGCAGCCTGAAAAGGGCATTAACCCACATCCTAAACCCCTGAAATTCCCAAAAACATTTTTGGCCCGAAAAATGCATCCTACACCCCTGAAAGTTCAGAAAATGTTGGCAGCCCCAAAAAGGCCTTAAAATGCATCTTATTCCTGCAAAAATCTTGATAACCTTGGAGGCCCAAAAAAGGGGTTTGCAGGCATGCTAGACCCCATAAAGTCCAGAAAATGTTGGTGACCCAAAAACAGTGTCAGAGAGCTCTGAATGTCCCAAAAATGTTTGCAGCCTGAAAAGGGCATTAATCTGCATCCTGGCCCCCTGAAATTCCCCAAAATATTTTTGGCCCAAAAAATGCATCCTACATCCCTGAAGTTCAGAAAATGTTGGCAGCACAAAACAGGCCTTAAAATACATATTAGGCAAATGTAGAAAACTTTGGAGGCCCAAAAAAGGGGTTTACATGCTAGACCCCATAAAGTCCAGAAAATGTTGGTGACCCGAAAACAGTGTCAGAGAGCTCTGAATGTCCCAAAAATATATGCAGCCTGAAACGGGCATTAATCCGCATCCTGGCCCCCTGAAATTCCCCAAAATATTTTTTGCCCGAAAAATGCATCCTACATCCCTGAAGTTCAGAAAATGTTGGCAGCACAAAACAGGCCTTAAAATACATATAAGGCCTGCAAAAATTTAGAAAACTTTGGAGGCCCAAAAAAGGGGTTTACAGGCATCCTAGACCCCCTAAAGTCCAGAAAATGTTGGTGGCCCAAAAACTGTGTCAGAGAGCTCTGAATGTCCCAAAAACATTTGCAGTCTGAAAAGGGCATTCACCCCCAAGCTAGACCCCTGAATTTTCCCAAAATATTTTGGCCACAAAAATTCATCCTACACCCCTGAAAATTCAGAAAATGTTGGCAGCACAGAAAAGGCCTTAAAATACATATTAGGCAAATGTAGAAAACTTTGGAGGCCCAAAAAAGGGGTTTACAGGCATCCTAGACCCCCTAAAGTCCAGAAAATGTTGGTAGGCCAAAAACTGTGTCAGAGAGCTCTGAATGTCCCAAAAACGTTTGCAGCCTGAAAAGGGCATTAACCCACATCCTAAACCCCTGAAATTCCCAAAAACATTTTTGGCCCGAAAAATGCATCCTACACCCCTGAAAGTTCAGAAAATGTTGGCAGCCCCAAAAAGGCCTTAAAATGCATCTTATTCCTGCAAAAATCTTGATAACTTTGGAGGCCCAAAAAAGGGGTTTACATCCTAGACCCCATAAAGTCCAGAAAATGTTGTTGACCCGAAAACAGTGTCAGAGAGCTCTGAATGTCCCAAAAATATTTGCAGCCTGAAAAGGGCATTAATCCGCATCCTGGCCCCCTGAAATTCCCCAAAATATTTTTGGCCCAAAAAATGCATCCTACATCCCTGAAGTTCAGAAAATGTTGGCAGCACAAAACAGGCCTTAAAATACATATTTGGCCTGCAAAAATGTAGAAAACTTTGGAGGCCCAAAAAAGGGGTTTACAGGCATCCTAGACCCCCTAAAGTCCCGAAAATGTTGATGGCCCAAAAACTGTGTCAGAGAGCTCTGAATGTCCCAAAAACATTTGCAGTCTGAAAAGGGCATTCACCCCCAAGCTAGACCCCTGAATTTTCCCAAAATATTTTGGCCACAAAAATTCATCCTACACCCCTGAAAATTCAGAAAATGTTGGCAGCACAGAAAAGGCCTTAAAATACATATTAGGCAAATGTAGAAAACTTTGGAGGCCCAAAAAAGGGGTTTACAGGCATCCTAGACCCCCGAAAGTCCAGAAAATGTTGGTAGGCCAAAAACTGTGTCAGAGAGCTCTGAATGTCCCAAAAACGTTTGCAGCCTGAAAAGGGCATTAACCCACATCCTAAACCCCTGAAATTCCCAAAAACATTTTTGGCCCGAAAAATGCATCCTACACCCCTGAAAGTTCAGAAAATGTTGGCAGCCCCAAAAAGCCCTTAAAATGCATCTTATTCCTGCAAAAATCTTGATAACTTTGGAGGCCCAAAAAAGGGGTTTACATCCTAGACCCCATAAAGTCCAGAAAATGTTGGTGACCCGAAAACAGTGTCAGAGAGCTCTGAATGTCCCAAAAATATTTGCAGCCCGAAAAGGGCATTAATCCGCATCCTGGCCCCCTGAAATTCCCCAAAATAATTTTGGCCCAAAAATGCAACCTATATCCCTGAAGTTCAGAAAATGTTGGCAGCACAAAACAGGCCTTAAAATACATATTAGGCCTGCAAAAATGTAGAAAACTTTGGAGGCCCAAAAAAGGGGTTTACAGGCATCCTAGACCCACTAAAGTCCAGAAAATGTTGGCGGCCCAAAAACTGTGTCAGAGAGCTCTGAATGGCCCAAAAACATTTGCAGTCTGAAAAATGGCATTATCCCGCATGCTAGACCCTTGAAATTCCCTAAAATATTTTGGCCACGAAAAATTCATCCTACACCCCTGAAAATTCAGAAAATGTTGGCAGCACAAAAAAGGCCTTAAAATACATATTAGGTCTGCAAAAATGTAGAAAACTTTGGAGGCCCAAAAAAGGGGTTTACAGGCATCCTAGACCCCCTAAAGTCCAGAAATTGTTGGTGGCCCAAAAACTGTGTCAGAGAGCTCTGAATGGCCCAAAAACGCTTGCAGCCTGAAAAGGGCATTAACCCGCATCCTAGACCCATGAAATTCCTAAAAACATTTATGGCCCGAAAAATGCATCCTACACCCCTTTAAGTTCAGAAAATGTTGGCAGCCCAAAAAATGCCTTAAAATGCATCTTATTCCTGCAATAATCTTTAAATCTTTGGAGGCCCAAAAAAGAGGTTTGCAGGCATCCTAGAAACCCTAAAGTCCAGAAAATTTTGGTGGCCCATAAACTGTATCAGAGTGCTCTGAATGTCCCAAAAACATTTGCAGTCTGAAAAGGGCATTAACCCGCATCCTAGACCCCTGAAATTCCTAAAAACATTTATGGCCCGAAAAATGCATCCTACACCCCTGAAAGTTCAGAAAATGTTGGCAGCCCAAAAAAAGCCCTTAAAATGCATCTTATTCCTGCAAAAATCTTGATAACTTTGGAGGCCCAAAAAAAGGGTTTACAGGCATACTAGACCCCCTAAAGTCCAGCAAATGTTGGTGGCCCAAAAACTGTGTTTGAGAGCTCTGAATGTCCCAAAAACATTTGCAGTCTGAAAAGGGCATTAATCCGCATCCTGGCCCCCTGAAATTCCCCAAAATATTTTTGGCCCAAAAATGCAACCTATATCCCTGAAGTTCAGAAAATGTTGGCAGCACAAAACAGGCCTTAAAATACATATTAGGCCTGCAAAAATGTAGAAAACTTTGGAGGCCCAAAAAAGGGGTTTACAGGCATCCTAGACCCACTAAAGTCCAGAAAATGTTGACGGCCCAAAAACTGTGTCAGAGAGCTCTGAATGGCCCATAAACATTTGCAGTCTGAAAAATGGCATTAACCCGCATGCTAGACCCTTGAAATTCCCTAAAATATTTTGGCCACGAAAAAATCATCCTACACCCCTGAAAATTCAGAAAATGTTAGCAGCACAAAAAAGGCCTTAAAATACATATTAGGCCTGCAAAAATGTAGAAAACTTTGGAGGCCCAAAAAAGGGGTTTACAGGCATCCTAGACCCCTAAAGTCCAGAAAATGTTGTTGGCCCAAAAACTGTGTCAGAGAGCTCTGAATGGCCCAAAAACGCTTGCAGCCTGAAAAGGGCATTAACCGGCATCCTAAAGCCCTGAAATACCCAAAAACATTTTTGGCCCGAAAAATGCATCCTACACCCCTGAAAGTTCAGAAAATGTTGACAGCCCCAAAAAGGCCTTAAAATGCATCTTATTCCTGCACAAATCTTGATAACTTTGGAGGCCCAAAAAAGGGGTTTACATCCTAGACCCCATAAAGTCAAGAAAATGTTGGTGACCCGAAAAGAGTGTCAGAGAGCTCTGAATGTCCCAAAAATATTTGCAGCCTGAAAAGGGCATTAATCCGCATCCTGGCCCCCTGAAATTCCACAAAATATTTTTGGCCCAAAAAATGCAACCTATATCCCTGAAGTTCAGAAAATGTTGGCAGCACAAAACAGGCCTTAAAATACATATTAGGCCTGCAAAAATGTAGAAAACTTTGGAGGCCCAAAAAAGGGGTTTACAGGCATCCTAGACCCACTAAAGTCCAGAAAATGTTGGCGGCCCAAAAACTGTGTCAGAGAGCTCTGAATGTCCCAAAAACATTTGCAGTCTGAAAAGGGCATTAACCCGCATGCTAGACCCCTGAAATTCCCCAAAATATTTTGGCCACGAAAAATTCATCCTACACCCCTGAAAATTCAGAAAATGTTGGCAGCACAAAAAAGACCTTAAAATACATATTAGGCCTGCAAAAATGTAGAAAACTTTGGAGGCCCAAAAAAGGGGTTTACAGGCATTCTAGACCCCCTAAAGTCCAGAAAATGTTGGTGGCCCAAAAACTGTGTCAGAGACCTCTGAATGGCCCAAAAACATTTGCAGCCTGAAAAGGGCATTAACCCGCATCCTAGACCCCTGAAATTCCTAAAAACATTCATGGCCCGAAAAATGCATCCTACACCCCTTTAAGTTCAGAAAATATTGGCAGCCCAAAAAATGCCTTAAAATGCATCTTATTCCTGCAATAATCTTTAAATCTTTGGAGGCCCAAAAAAGAGGTTTGCAGGCATCCTAGACCCCCTAAAGTCCAGAAAATGTTGGTGGCCCATAAACTGTATCAGAGTGCTCTGAATGTCCCAAAAACATTTGCAGTCTGAAAAGGGCATTAAACCGCATCCTAGACCCCTGAAATTCCTAAAAACATTTATGGCCCGAAAAATGCATCCTACACCCCTGAAAGTTCAGAAAATGTTGGCAGCCCAAAAAAGCCCTTAAAATGCATCTTATTCCTGCAAAAATCTTGATAACTTTGGAGGCCCAAAAAAAGGGTTTACAGGCATACTAGACCCCCTAAAGTCCAGCAAATGTTGGTGGCCCAAAAACTGTGTTTGAGAGCTCTGAATGTCCCAAAAACATTTGCAGTCTGAAAAGGGCATTAAACCGCATGCTAGACCCCTGAAATTCCCCAAAATATTTTGGCCACGAAAAATTCATCCTACACCCCTGAAAATTCAGAAAATGTTGGCAGCACAAAAAAGGCCTTGAAATACATATTAGGCCTGCAAAAATGTAGAAAACTTTGGAGGCCCAAAAAAGGGGTTTACAGGCATCCTAGACCCCCTAAAGTCCAGAAAATGTTGGTGGCCCAAAAACTGTGTCAGAGAGCTGTGAATGGCCCAAAAACGCTTGCAGCCTGAAAAGGGCATTAACCCGCATGCTAGACCCCTGAAATTCCTAAAACATTTATGGCCCGAAAAAAACATCCTACACCCCTTAAAGTTCAGAAAATGTTGGCAGCCCAAAAAATGCCTTAAAATGCATCTTATTCCTGCAATAATCTTTAAAACTTTGGAGGCCCAAAAAAGGGGCTTACAGGAATACTAGACCCCCTAAAGTCCAGAAAATGTTGGTGGCCCATAAACTGTATCAGAGAGCTCTGAATTTCCCAAAACCATTTGCAGTCTGGAAAGGGCATTAACCCATATGCTAGACCCCTGAAATTCCCCAAAATATTTTGGGCATGGAAAATGCATCCCACACCCCTGAAAGTTTAGAAAATGTTGGCAGCACAAAAAAGGCCTTAAAATACATATTAGGCCGCCAAAAATGTAGAAAACTTTGGAGGCCCAAAAAAGGGGTTTACAGGCATCCTAGACCCACTAAAGTCCAGAAAATGTTGGCGGCCCAAAAACTGTGCCAGAGAGCTCTGAATGGCCCAAAAACGCTTGCAGCCTGAAAAGGGCATTAACCTGCATCCTAGACCCCTGAAATTCCTAAAAACATTTATGGCCCGAAAAATGCATCCTACACCCCTTAAACTTCAGAAAATGTTGGCAGCCCAAAAAATGCCTTAAAATGCATCTTATTCCTGCAATAATCTTTAAAACTTTGGAGGCCCAAAAAAGGGGTTTGCAGGCATGCTAGACCCCATAAAGTCCAGAAAATGTTGGTGGCCCATAAACTGTGTCAGAGAGCTCTGAATGTCCCAAAAACATTTGCAGTCTGAAAAGGGCATTAACCCGCATGCTAGACCCCTGAAATTTCCCAAAATATTTTGGCCACGAAAAATTCATCCTACACCGCTGAAAATTCAGAAAATATTGGCAGCACAAAAAAGGCCTTAAAATACATATTAGGCCTCAAAAAATGTAGAAACCTTTGGAGGCCCAAAAAAGGGGTTTACAGGCATCCTAGACCCCCTAAAGTCCAGGAAAAGTTGGTAGGCCAAAAACTGTGTCAGAGAGCTCTGAATGTCCCAAAAACGTGTGCAGCCTGAAAAGGGCATTAACCCACATCCTAAACCCCTGAAATTCCCAAAAACATTTTTGGCCCGAAAAATGCATCCTACACCCCTGAAAGTTCAGAAAATGTTGGCAGCCCCAAAAAGGCCTTAAAATGCATCTTATTCCTGCAAAAATCTTGATAACTTTGGAGGCCCAAAAAAGGGGTTTGCAGGCATGCTAGACCCCATAAAGTCCAGAAAATGTTGGTGACCCGAAAACAGTGTCAGAGAGCTCTGAATGTCCCAAAAATGTTTGCAGCCTGAAAAGGGCATTAATCCGCATCCTGGTCCCCTGAAATTCCCCAAAATATTTTTGGCCCAAAAAATGCATCCTACATCCCTGAAGTTCAGAAAATGTTGGCAGCACAAAACAGGCCTTAAAATACATATTAGGCAAATGTAGAAAACTTTGGAGGCCCAAAAAAGGGGTTTACATGCTAGACCCCATAAAGTCCAGAAAATGTTGGTGACCCGAAAACAGTGTCAGAGAGCTCTGAATGTCCCAAAAATATTTGCAGCCTGAAAAGGGCATTAATCCGCATCCTGGCCCCCTGAAATTCCCCAAAATATTTTTTGCCGAAAAATGCATCCTACATCCCTGAAGTTCAGAAAATGTTGGCAGCACAAAACAGGCCTTACAACACATATTAGGCCTGCAAAAATGTAGAAAACTTTGGAGGCCCAAAAAAGGGGTTTACAGGCATCCTAGACCCACTAAAGTCCAGAAAATGTTGGTGGCCCAAAAACTGTGTCAGAGAGCTCTGAATGTCCCAAAAAAATTTGCAGTCTGAAAAGGGCATTAACCCGCATGCTAGACCCCTGAAATTCCCCAAAATATTTTGGCCACGAAAAATTCATCCTACACCCCTGAAAATTCAGAAAATGTTGGCAGCACAAAAAAGGCCTTAAAATACATATTAGGCCTGCAAAAATGTAGAAAACTTTGGAGGCCCAAAAAAGGGGTTTACAGGCCTCCTAGACCACATAAAGTCCAGAAAATGTTGGTGGCCCAAAAACTGTGTAAGAGAGCTCTGAATGGCCCAAAAACGCGTGCAGCCTGAAAACGGCATTAACCCGCATCCTAGACCCCTGAAATTCCTAAAAACATTTATGGCCCGAAAAATGCATCCTACACCCCTTAAAGTTCAGAAACTGTTGGCAGCCCAAAAAATGCCTTAAAATGCATCTTATTCCTGCAATAATCTTTAAAACTTTGGAGGCCCAAAAAAGGGGTTTGCAGGCATCATAGACCCCATAAAGTCCAGAAAATGTTGGTGACCCGAAAACAGTGTCAGAGAGCTCTGAATGTCCCAAAAATATTTGCAGCCTGAAAAGGGCATTAATCCGCATCCTGGCCCCCTGAAATTCCCCAAAATATTTTTGGCCCAAAAAATGCATCCTACATCCCTGAAGTTCAGAAAATGTTGGCAGCACAAAACAGGCCTTAAAATACATATTAGGCCTGCAAAAATGTAGAAAACTTTGGAGGCCCAAAAAAGGGGTTTACAGGCATCCTAGACCCCCTAAAGTCCAGAAAATGTTGGTGGCCCAAAAACTGTGTCAGAGAGCTCTGAATGTCCCAAAAACATTTGCAGTCTGAAAAGGGCATTAACCCGCATGCTAGACCCCTGAATTTTCCCAAAATATTTTGGCCACAAAAATTCATCCTACACCCCTGAAAATTCAGAAAATGTTGGCAGCACAGAAAAGGCCCTAAAATACATATTAGGCAAATGTAGAAAACGTTGGAGGCCCAAAAAAGGGGTTTACATGCATCCTAGACCCCCTAAAGTCCAGAAAATGTTGGTAGGCCAAAAACAGTGTCAGAGAGCTCTGAATGTCCCAAAAACATTTGCAGCCTGAAAAGGGCATTAACCCACATCCTAAACCCCTGAAATTCCCAAAAACATTTTTGGCCCGAAAAATGCATCCTACACCCCTGAAAGTTCAGAAAATGTTGGCAGCCCCAAAAAGGCCTTAAAATGCATCTTATTCCTGCAAAAATCTTGATAACTTTGGAGGCCCAAAAAAGGGGTTTACATCCTAGACCCCATAAAGTCCAGAAAATGTTGGTGACCCGAAAACAGTGTCAGAGAGCTCTGAATGTCCCAAAAATATATGCAGCCTGAAAAGGGCATTAATCCGCATCCTGGCCCCCTGAAATTCCCCAAAATATTTTTTACCCGAAAAATGCATCCTACATCCCTGAAGTTCAGAAAATGTTGGCAGCACAAAACAGGCCTTAAAATACATAGTAGGCCCTCAAAAATGTAGAAAACTTTGGAGGCCCAAAAAAGGGGTTTACAGGCATCCTAGACCCACTAAAGTCCAGAAAATGTTGGCGGCCCAAAAACTGTGTCAGAGAGCTCTGAATGTCCCAAAAAAATTTGCAGTCTGAAAAGGGCATTAACCCGCATGCTAGACCCCTGAAATTCCCCAAAATATTTTGGCCACGAAAAATTCATCCTACACCCCTGAAAATTCAGAAAATGTTGGCAGCACAAAAAAGGCCTTAAAATACATATTAGGCCTGCAAAAATGTAGAAAACTTTGGAGGCCCAAAAAAGGGGTTTACAGGCCTCCTAGACCACATAAAGTCCAGAAAATGTTGGTGGCCCAAAAACTGTGTAAGAGAGCTCTGAATGGCCCAAAAACGCGTGCAGCCTGAAAACGGCATTAACCCGCATCCTAGACCCCTGAAATTCCTAAAAACATTTATGGCCCGAAAAATGCATCCTACACCCCTTAAAGTTCAGAAACTGTTGGCAGCCCAAAAAATGCCTTAAAATGCATCTTATTCCTGCAATAATCTTTAAAACTTTGGAGGCCCAAAAAAGGGGTTTGCAGGCATCCTAGACCCCATAAAGTCCAGAAAATGTTGGTGACCCGAAAACAGTGTCAGAGAGCTCTGAATGTCCCAAAAATATTTGCAGCCTGAAAAGGGCATTAATCCGCATCCTGGCCCCCTGAAATTCCCCAAAATATTTTTGGCCCAAAAAATGCATCCTACATCCCTGAAGTTCAGAAAATGTTGGCAGCACAAAACAGGCCTTAAAATACATATTAGGCCTGCAAAAATGTAGAAAACTTTGGAGGCCCAAAAAAGGGGTTTACAGGCATCCTAGACCCCCTAAAGTCCAGAAAATGTTGGTGGCCCAAAAACTGTGTCAGAGAGCTCTGAATGTCCCAAAAACATTTGCAGTCTGAAAAGGGCATTCACCCGCAAGCTAGACCCCTGAATTTTCCCAAAATATTTTGGCCACAAAAATTCATCCTACACCCCTGAAAATTCAGAAAATGTTGGCAGCACAGAAAAGGCCTTAAAATACATATTAGGCAAATGTAGAAAACTTTGGAGGCCCAAAAAAGGGGTTTACAGGCATCCTAGACCCCCTAAAGTCCAGAAAATGTTGGTAGGCCAAAAACTGTGTCAGAGAGCTCTGAATGTCCCAAAAACGCTTGCAGCCTGAAAAGGGCATTAACCCGCATCCTAGACCCATGAAATTCCTAAAAACATTTATGGCCCGAAAAATGCATCCTACACCCCTTTAAGTTCAGAAAATGTTGGCAGCCCAAAAAATGCCTTAAAATGCATCTTATTCCTGCAATAATCTTTAAATCTTTGGAGGCCCAAAAAAGAGGTTTGCAGGCATCCTAGAAACCCTAAAGTCCAGAAAATTTTAGTGGCCCATAAACTGTATCAGAGTGCTCTGAATGTCCCAAAAACATTCGCAGTCTGAAAAGGGCATTAACCCGCATCCTAGACCCCTGAAATTCCTAAAAACATTTATGGCCCGAAAAATGCATCCTACACCCCATAAAGTCCAGAAAATGTTGGTGGCCCATAAACTGTGTCAGAGAGCTCTGAATGTCCCAAAAACATTTGCAGTCTGAAAAGGGCATTAACCCGCATGCTAGACCCCTGAAATTTCCCAAAATATTTTGGCCACGAAAAATTCATCCTACACCGCTGAAAATTCAGAAAATATTGGCAGCACAAAAAAGGCCTTAAAATACATATTAGGCCTCAAAAAATGTAGAAACCTTTGGAGGCCCAAAAAAGGGGTTTACAGGCATCCTAGACCCCCTAAAGTCCAGGAAAAGTTGGTAGGCCAAAAACTGTGTCAGAGAGCTCTGAATGTCCCAAAAACGTGTGCAGCCTGAAAAGGGCATTAACCCACATCCTAAACCCCTGAAATTCCCAAAAACATTTTTGGCCCGAAAAATGCATCCTACACCCCTGAAAGTTCAGAAAATGTTGGCAGCCCCAAAAAGGCCTTAAAATGCATCTTATTCCTGCAAAAATCTTGATAACTTTGGAGGCCCAAAAAAGGGGTTTGCAGGCATGCTAGACCCCATAAAGTCCAGAAAATGTTGGTGACCCGAAAACAGTGTCAGAGAGCTCTGAATGTTCCAAAAATGTTTGCAGCCTGAAAAGGGCATTAATCCGCATCCTGGTCCCCTGAAATTCCCCAAAATATTTTTGGCCCAAAAAATGCATCCTACATCCCTGAAGTTCAGAAAATGTTGGCAGCACAAAACAGGCCTTAAAATACATATTAGGCAAATGTAGAAAACTTTGGAGGCCCAAAAAAGGGGTTTACATGCTAGACCCCATAAAGTCCAGAAAATGTTGGTGACCCGAAAACAGTGTCAGAGAGCTCTGAATGTCCCAAAAATGTTTGCAGCCTGAAAAGGGCATTAATCCGCATCCTGGCCCCCTGAAATTCCCCAAAATATTTTTTGCCCGAAAAATGCATCCTACATCCCTGAAGTTCAGAAAATGTTGGCAGCACAAAACAGGCCTTACAACACATATTAGGCCTGCAAAAATGTAGAAAACTTTGGAGGCCCAAAAAAGGGGTTTACAGGCATCCTAGACCCACTAAAGTCCAGAAAATGTTGGCGGCCCAAAAACTGTGTCAGAGAGCTCTGAATGTCCCAAAAACATTTGCAGTCTGAAAAGGGCATTAACCCGCATGCTAGGGCATTAACCCGCATGCTAGACCCCTGAAATTCCCCAAAATATTTTGGCCACGAAAAATTCATCCTACACCCCTGAAAATTCAGAAAATGTTGGCAGCACAAAAAAGGCCTTAAAATACATATTAGGCCTGCAAAAATGTAGAAAACTTTGGAGGCCCAAAAAAGGGGTTTACAGGCCTCCTAGACCACATAAAGTCCAGAAAATGTTGGTGGCCCAAAAACTGTGTAAGAGAGCTCTGAATGGCCCAAAAACGCGTGCAGCCTGAAAACGGCATTAACCCGCATCCTAGACCCCTGAAATTCCTAAAAACATTTATGGCCCGAAAAATGCATCCTACACCCCTTAAAGTTCAGAAACTGTTGGCAGCCCAAAAAATGCCTTAAAATGCATCTTATTCCTGCAATAATCTTTAAAACTTTGGAGGCCCAAAAAAGGGGTTTGCAGGCATCATAGACCCCATAAAGTCCAGAAAATGTTGGTGACCCGAAAACAGTGTCAGAGAGCTCTGAATGTCCCAAAAATATTTGCAGCCTGAAAAGGGCATTAATCCGCATCCTGGCCCCCTGAAATTCCCCAAAATATTTTTGGCCCAAAAAATGCATCCTACATCCCTGAAGTTCAGAAAATGTTGGCAGCAAAAAACAGGCCTTAAAATACATATTAGGCCTGCAAAAATGTAGAAAACTTTGGAGGCCCAAAAAAGGGGTTTACAGGCATCCTAGACCCCCTAAAGTCCAGAAAATGTTGGTGGCCCAAAAACTGTGTCAGAGAGCTCTGAATGTCCCAAAAACATTTGCAGTCTGAAAAGGGCATTAACCCGCATGCTAGACCCCTGAATTTTCCCAAAATATTTTGGCCACAAAAATTCATCCTACACCCCTGAAAATTCAGAAAATGTTGGCAGCACAGAAAAGGCCTTAAAATACATATTAGGCAAATGTAGAAAACTTTGGAGGCCCAAAAAAGGGGTTTGCAGGCATCCTAGACCCCATAAAGTCCAGAAAATGTTGGTGACCCGAAAACAGTGTCAGAGAGCTCTGAATGTCCCAAAAATATTTGCAGCCTGAAAAGGGCATTAATCCGCATCCTGGCCCCCTGAAATTCCCCAAAATATTTTTGGCCCAAAAAATGCATCCTACATCCCTGAAGTTCAGAAAATGTTGGCAGCACAAAACAGGCCTTAAAATACATATTAGGCCTGCAAAAATGTAGAAAACTTTGGAGGCCCAAAAAAGGGGTTTACAGGCATCCTAGACCCCCTAAAGTCCAGAAAATGTTGGTAGGCCAAAAACTGTGTCAGAGAGCTCTGAATGTCCCAAAAACGTTTGCAGCCTGAAAAGGGCATTAACCCACATCCTAAACCCCTGAAATTCCCAAAAACATTTTTGGCCCGAAAAATGCATCCTACACCCCTGAAAGTTCAGAAAATGTTGGCAGCCCCAAAAAGGCCTTAAAATGCATCTTATTCCTGCAAAAATCTTGATAACTTTGGAGGCCCAAAAAAGGGGTTTACATCCTAGACCCCATAAAGTCCAGAAAATGTTGGTGACCCAAAAACAGTGTCAGAGAGCTCTGAATGTCCCAAAAATATTTGCAGCCTGAAAAGGGCATTAATCCGCATCCTGGGCCCCTGAAATTCCCCAAAATATTTTTGGCCCAAAAATGCAACCTATATCCCTGAAGTTCAGAAAATGTTGGCAGCACAAAACAGGCCTTAAAATACATATTAGGCCTGCAAAAATGTAGAAAACTTTGGAGGCCCAAAAAAGGGGTTTACAGGCATCCTAGACCCACTAAAGTCCAGAAAATGTTGGCGGCCCAAAAACTGTCAGAGAGCTCTGAATGGCCCAAAAACATTTGCAGTCTGAAAAATGGCATTAACCCGCATGCTAGACCCTTGAAATTCCCTAAAATATTTTGGCCACGAAAAATTCATCCTACACCCCTGAAAATTCAGAAAATGTTGGCAGCACAAAAAAGGCCTTAAAATACATATTAGGTCTGCAAAAATGTAGAAAACTTTGGAGGCCCAAAAAAGGGGTTTACAGGCATCCTAGACCCCCTAAAGTCCAGAAAATGTTGGTGGCCCAAAAACTGTGTCAGAGAGCTCTGAATGGCCCAAAAACGCTTGCAGCCTGAAAAGGGCATTAACCCGCATCCTAGACCCATGAAATTCCTAAAAACATTTATGGCCCGAAAAATGCATCCTACACCCCTTTAAGTTCAGAAAATGTTGGCAGCCCAAAAAATGCCTTAAAATGCATCTTATTCCTGCAATAATCTTTAAATATTTGGAGGCCCAAAAAAGAGGTTTGCAGGCATCCTAGATACCCTAAAGTCCGGAAAATGTTGGTGGCCCATAAACTGTATCAGAGTGCTCTGAATGTCCCAAAAACATTTGCAGTCTGAAAAGGGCATTAACCTGCATCCTAGACCCCTGAAATTCCTAAAAACATTTATGGCCCGAAAAATGCATCCTACACCCCTGAAAGTTCAGAAAATGTTGGCAGCCCAAAAAAAGCCCTTAAAATGCATCTTATTCCTGCAAAAATCTTGATAACTTTGGAGGCCCAAAAAAAGGGTTTACAGGCATACTAGACCCCCAAAAGTCCAGCAAATGTTGGTGGCCCAAAAATTGTGTTTGAGAGCTCTGAATGTCCCAAAAACATTTGCAGTCTGAAAAGGGCATTAATCCGCATCCTGGCCCCCTGAAATTCCCCAAAATATTTTTGGCCCAAAAATGCTACCTATATCCCTGAAGTTCAGAAAATGTTGGCAGCACAAAACAGGCCTTAAAATACATATTAGGCCTGCAAAAATGTAGAAAACTTTGGAGGCCCAAAAAAGGGGTTTACAGGCATCCTAGACCCACTAAAGTCCAGAAAATGTTGGCGGCCCAAAAACTGTGTCAGAGAGCTCTGAATGGCCCATAAACATTTGCAGTCTGAAAAATGGCATTAACCCGCATGCTAGACCCTTGAAATTCCCTAAAATATTTTGGCCACGAAAAATTCATCCTACACCCCTGAAAATTCAGAAAATGTTAGCAGCACAAAAAAGGCCTTAAAATACATATTAGGCCTGCAAAAATGTAGAAAACTTTGGAGGCCCAAAAAAGGGGTTTACAGGCATCCTAGACCCCATAAAGTCCAGAAAATGTTGGTGGCCCAAAAACTGTGTCAGAGAGCTCTGAATGGCCCAGAAACGCTTGCAGCCTGTAAAGGGCATTAACCGGCATCCTAAAGCCCTGAAATACCCAAAAACATTTTTGGCCCGAAAAATGCATCCTACACCCCTGAAAGTTCAGAAAATGTTGGCAGCCCCAAAAAGGCCTTAAAATGCATCTTATTCCTGCACAAATCTTGATAACTTTGGAGGCCCAAAAAAGGGGTTTACATCCTAGACCCCATAAAGTCAAGAAAATGTTGGTGACCCGAAAAGAGTGTCAGAGAGCTCTGAATGTCCCAAAAATATTTGCAGCCTGAAAAGGGCATTAATCCGCATCCTGGCCCCCTGAAATTCCCCAAAATATTTTTGGCCCAAAAAATGCAACCTATATCCCTGAAGTTCAGAAAATGTTGGCAGCACAAAACAGGCCTTAAAATACATATTAGGCGTGCAAAAATGTAGAAAACTTTGGAGGCCCAAAAAAGGGGTTTACAGGCATCCTAGACCCACTAAAGTCCAGAAAATGTTGGCGGCCCAAAAACTGTGTCAGAGAGCTCTGAATGTCCCAAAAACATTTGCAGTCTGAAAAGGGCATTAACCCGCATGCTAGACCCCTGAAATTCCCCAAAATATTTTGGCCACGAAAAATTCATCCTACACCCCTGAAAATTCAGAAAATGTTGGCAGCACAAAAAAGACCTTAAAATACATATTAGGCCTGCAAAAATGTAGAAAACTTTGGAGGCCCAAAAAAGGGGTTTACATCCTAGACCCCATAAAGTCAAGAAAATGTTGGTGACCCGAAAAGAGTGTCAGAGAGCTCTGAATGTCCCAAAAATATTTGCAGCCTGAAAAGGGCATTAATCCGCATCCTGGCCCCCTGAAATTCCCCAAAATATTTTTGGCCCAAAAAATGCAACCTATATCCCTGAAGTTCAGAAAATGTTGGCAGCACAAAACAGGCCTTAAAATACATATTAGGCGTGCAAAAATGTAGAAAACTTTGGAGGCCCAAAAAAGGGGTTTACAGGCATTCTAGACCCCCCTAAAGTCCAGAAAATGTTGGTGGCCCAAAAACTGTGTCAGAGACCTCTGAATGGCCCAAAAACATTTGCAGCCTGAAAAGGGCATTAACCCGCATCCTAGACCTCTGAAATTCCTAAAAACATTTATGGCCCGAAAAATGCATCCTACACCCCTTTAAGTTCAGAAAATGTTGGCAGCCCAAAAAATGCCTTAAAATGCATCTTATTCCTGCAATAATCTTTAAATCTTTGGAGGCCCAAAAAGAGGTTTGCAGGCATCCTAGACCCCCTAAAGTCCAGAAAATGTTGGTGGCCCATAAACTGTATCAGAGTGCTCTGAATGTCCCAAAAACATTTGCAGCCTGAAAAGGGCATTAACCCGCATCCTAGACCCATGAAATTCCTAAAAACATTTATGGCCCGAAAAATGCATCCTACACCCCTTTAAGTTCAGAAAATGTTGGCAGCCCAAAAAATGCCTTAAAATGCATCTTATTCCTGCAATAATCCTTAAATCTTTGGAGGCCCAAAAAAGAGGTTTGCAGGCATCCTAGATACCCTAAAGTCCAGAAAATGTTGGTGGCCCATAAACTGTATCAGAGTGCTCTGAATGTCCCAAAAACATTTGCAGTCTGAAAAGGGCATTAACCCGCATCCTAGACCCCTGAAATTCCTAAAAACATTTATGGCCCGAAAAATGCATCCTACACCCCTGAAAGTTCAGAAAATGTTGGCAGCCCAAAAAAAGCCCTTAAAATGCATCTTATTCCTGCAAAAATCTTGATAACTTTGGAGGCCCAAAAAAAGGGTTTACAGGCATACTAGACCCCCTAAAGTCCAGCAAATGTTGGTGGCCCAAAAACTGTGTTTGAGAGCATTGAATGTCCCAAAAACATTTGCAGTCTGAAAAGGGCATTAATCCGCATCCTGGCCCCCTGAAATTCCCCAAAATATTTTTGGCCCAAAAATGCAACCTATATCCCTGAAGTTCAGAAAATGTTGGCAGCACAAAACAGGCCTTAAATACATATTAGGCCTGCAAAAATGTAGAAAACTTTGGAGGCCCAAAAAAGGGGTTTACAGGCATCCTAGACCCACTAAAGTCCAGAAAATGTTGGCGGCCCAAAAACTGTCAGAGAGCTCTGAATGGCCCATAAACATTTGCAGTCTGAAAAATGGCATTAACCCGCATGCTAGACCCTTGAAATTCCCTAAAATATTTTGGCCACGAAAAATTCATCCTACACCCCTGAAAATTCAGAAAATGTTAGCAGCACAAAAAAGGCCTTAAAATACATATTAGGCCTGCAAAAATGTAGAAAACTTTGGAGGCCCAAAAAAGGGGTTTACAGGCATCCTAGACCCCTAAAGTCCAGAAAATGTTGTTGGCCCAAAAACTGTGTCAGAGAGCTCTGAATGGCCCAAAAACGCTTGCAGCCTGAAAAGGGCATTAACCGGCATACTAAAGCCCTGAAATACCCAAAAACATTTTTGGCCCGAAAAATGCATCCTACACCCCTGAAAGTTCAGAAAATGTTGACAGCCCCAAAAAGGCCTTAAAATGCATCTTATTCCTGCACAAATCTTGATAACTTTGGAGGCCCAAAAAAAGGGTTTACAGGCATACTATACCCCCTAAAGTCCAGCAAATGTTGGTGGCCCAAAAACTGTGTTTGAGAGCTCTGAATGTCCCAAAAACATTTGCAGTCTGAAAAGGGCATTAACCCGCATGCTAGACCCCTGAAATTCCCCAAAATATTTTGGCCACGAAAAATTCATTCTACACCCCTGAAAATTCAGAAAATGTTGGCAGCACAAAAAAGGCCTTGAAATACATATTAGGCCTGCAAAAATGTAGAAAACTTTGGAGGCCCAAAAAAGGGGTTTACAGGCATCCTAGACCCCCTAAAGTCCAGAAAATGTTGGTGGCCCAAAAACTCTGTCAGAGAGCTGTGAATGGCCCAAAAACGCTTGCAGCCTGAAAAGGGCATTAACCCGCATGCTAGACCCCTGAAATTCCTAAAACATTTATGGCCCGAAAAAAACATCCTACACCCCTTAAAGTTCAGAAAATGTTGGCAGCCCAAAAAATGCCTTAAAATGCATCTTATTCCTGCAATAATCTTTAAAACTTTGGAGGCCCAAAAAAGGGGCTTACAGGAATACTAGACCCCCTAAAGTCCAGAAAATGTTGGTGGCCCATAAACTGTATCAGAGAGCTCTGAATTCCCCAAAACCATTTGCAGTCTGGAAAGGGCATTAACCCCTATGCTAGACCCCTGAAATTCCCCAAAATATTTTGGGCATGGAAAATGCATCCCACACCCCTGAAAGTTTAGAAAATGTTGGCAGCACAAAAAAGGCCTTAAAATACATATTAGGCCGCCAAAAATGTAGAAAACTTTGGAGGCCCAAAAAAGGGGTTTACAGGCATCCTAGACCCACTAAAGTCCAGAAAATGTTGGCGGCCCAAAAACTGTGTCAGAGAGCTCTGAATGGCCCAAAAACATTTGCAGTCTGAAAAATGGCATTAACCCGCATGCTAGACCCTTGAAATTCCCTAAAATATTTTGGCCACGAAAAATTCATCCTACACCCCTGAAAATTCAGAAAATGTTGGCAGCACAAAAAAGGCCTTAAAATACATATTAGGTCTGCAAAAATGTAGAAAACTTTGGAGGCCCAAAAAAGGGGTTTACAGGCATCCTAGACCCCCTAAAGTCCAGAAAATGTTGGTGGCCCAAAAACTGTGTCAGAGAGCTCTGAATGACCCAAAAACGCTTGCAGCCTGAAAAGGGCATTAACCCGCATCCTAGACCCATGAAATTCCTAAAAACATTTATGGCCCGAAAAATGCATCCTACACCCCTTTAAGTTCAGAAAATGTTGGCAGCCCAAAAAATGCCTTAAAATGCATCTTATTCCTGCAATAATCTTTAAATCTTTGGAGGCCCAAAAAAGAGGTTTGCAGGCATCCTAGAAACCCTAAAGTCCAGAAAATTTTGGTGGCCCATAAACTGTATCAGAGTGCTCTGAATGTCCCAAAAACATTTGCAGTCTGAAAAGGGCATTAACCCGCATCCTAGACCCCTGAAATTCCTAAAAACATTTATGGCCCGAAAAATGCATCCTACACCCCTGAAAGTTCAGAAAATGTTGGCAGCCCAAAAAAAGCCCTTAAAATGCATCTTATTCCTGCAAAAATCTTGATAACTTTGGAGGCCCAAAAAAAGGGTTTACAGGCATACTAGACCCCCTAAAGTCCAGCAAATGTTGGTGGCCCAAAAACTGTGTTTGAGAGCTCTGAATGTCCCAAAAACATTTGCAGTCTGAAAAGGGCATTAATCCGCATCCTGGCCCCCTGAAATTCCCCAAAATATTTTTGGCCCAAAAATGCAACCTATATCCCTGAAGTTCAGAAAATGTTGGCAGCACAAAACAGGCCTTAAAATACATATTAGGCCTGCAAAAATGTAGAAAACTTTGGAGGCCCAAAAAAGGGGTTTACAGGCATCCTAGACCCACTAAAGTCCAGAAAATGTTGACGGCCCAAAAACTGTGTCAGAGAGCTCTGAATGGCCCATAAACATTTGCAGTCTGAAAAATGGCATTAACCCGCATGCTAGACCCTTGAAATTCCCTAAAATATTTTGGCCACGAAAAATTCATCCTACACCCCTGAAAATTCAGAAAATGTTAGCAGCACAAAAAAGGCCTTAAAATACATATTAGGCCTGCAAAAATGTAGAAAACTTTGGAGGCCCAAAAAAGGGGTTTACAGGCATCCTAGACCCCTAAAGTCCAGAAAATGTTGTTGGCCCAAAAACTGTGTCAGAGAGCTCTGAATGGCCCAAAAACGCTTGCAGCCTGAAAAGGGCATTAACCGGCATCCTAAAGCCCTGAAATACCCAAAAACATTTTTGGCCCGAAAAATGCATCCTACACCCCTGAAAGTTCAGAAAATGTTGACAGCCCCAAAAAGGCCTTAAAATGCATCTTATTCCTGCACAAATCTTGATAACTTTGGAGGCCCAAAAAAGGGGTTTACATCCTAGACCCCATAAAGTCAAGAAAATGTTGGTGACCCGAAAAGAGTGTCAGAGAGCTCTGAATGTCCCAAAAATATTTGCAGCCTGAAAAGGGCATTAATCCGCATCCTGGCCCCCTGAAATTCCCCTAAATATTTTTGGCCCAAAAAATGCAACCTATATCCCTGAAGTTCAGAAAATGTTGGCAGCACAAAACAGGCCTTAAAATACTTATTAGGCCTGCAAAAATGTAGAAAACTTTGGAGGCCCAAAAAAGGGGTTTACAGGCATCCTAGACCCACTAAAGTCCAGAAAATGTTGGCGGCCCAAAAACTGTGTCAGAGAGCTCTGAATGTCCCAAAAACATTTGCAGTCTGAAAAGGGCATTAACCCGCATGCTAGACCCCTGAAATTCCCCAAAATATTTTGGCCACGAAAAATTCATCCTACACCCCTGAAAATTCAGAAAATGTTGGCAGCACAAAAAAGACCTTAAAATACATATTAGGCCTGCAAAAATGTAGAAAACTTTGGAGGCCTAAAAAAGGGGTTTACAGGCATTCTAGACCCCCTAAAGTCCAGAAAATGTTGGTGGCCCAAAAACTGTGTCAGAGACCTCTGAATGGCCCAAAAACATTTGCAGCCTGAAAAGGGCATTAACCCGCATCCTAGACCCCTGAAATTCCTAAAAACATTTATGGCCCGAAAAATGCATCCTACACCCCTTTAAGTTCAGAAAATATTGGCAGCCCAAAAAATGCCTTAAAATGCATCTTATTCCTGCAATAATCTTTAAATCTTTGGAGGCCCAAAAAAGAGGTTTGCAGGCATCCTAGACCCCCTAAAGTCCAGAAAATGTTGGTGGCCCATAAACTGTATCAGAGTGCTCTGAATGTCCCAAAAACATTTGCAGTCTGAAAAGGGCATTAAACCGCATCCTAGACCCCTGAAATTCCTAAAAACATTTATGGCCCGAAAAATGCATCCTACACCCCTGAAAGTTCAGAAAATGTTGTCAGCCCAAAAAAGCCCTTAAAATGCATCTTATTCCTGCAAAAATCTTGATAACTTTGGAGGCCCAAAAAAAGGGTTTACAGGCATACTAGACCCCCTAAAGTCCAGCAAATGTTGGTGGCCCAAAAACTGTGTTTGAGAGCTCTGAATGTCCCAAAAACATTTGCAGTCTGAAAAGGGCATTAAACCGCATGCTACCCCCTGAAATTCCCCAAAATATTTTGGCCACGAAAAATTCATCCTACACCCCTGAAAATTCAGAAAATGTTGGCAGCACAAAAAAGGCCTTGAAATACATATTAGGCCTGCAAAAATGTAGAAAACTTTGGAGGCCCAAAAAAGGGGTTTACAGGCATCCTAGACCCCCTAAAGTCCAGAAAATGTTGGTGGCCCAAAAACTGTGTCAGAGAGCTGTGAATGGCCCAAAAACGCTTGCAGCCTGAAAAGGGCATTAACCCGCATGCTAGACCCCTGAAATTCCTAAAACATTTATGGCCCGAAAAAAACATCCTACACCCCTTAAAGTTCAGAAAATGTTGGCAGCCCAAAAAATGCCTTAAAATGCATCTTATTCCTGCAATAATCTTTAAAACTTTGGAGGCCCAAAAAAGGGGCTTACAGGAATACTAGACCCCCTAAAGTCCAGAAAATGTTGGTGGCCCATAAACTGTATCAGAGAGCTCTGAATTTCCCAAAACCATTTGCAGTCTGGAAAGGGCATTAACCCGTATGCTAGACCCCTGAAATTCCCCATAATATTTTGGGCATGGAAAATGCATCCCACCCTGAAAGTTTAGAAAATGTTGGCAGCACAAAAAAAGGCCTTAAAATACATATTAGGCCGCCAAAAATGTAGAAAACTTTGGAGGCCCAAAAAAGGGGTTTACAGGCATCCTAGACCCACTAAAGTCCAGAAAATGTTGGCGGCCCAAAAACTGTGTCAGAGAGCTCTGAATGGCCCAAAAACGCTTGCAGCCTGAAAAGGGCATTAACCTGCATCCTAGACCCCTGAAATTCCTAAAAACATTTATGGCCCGAAAAATGCATCCTACACCCCTTAAAGTTCAGAAAATGTTGGCAGCCCAAAAAATGCCTTAAAATGCATCTTATTCCTGCAATAATCTTTAAAACTTTGGAGGCCCAAAAAAGGGGTTTGCAGGCATGCTAGACCCCATAAAGTCCAGAAAATGTTGGTGGCCCATAAACTGTGTCAGAGAGCTCTGAATGTCCCAAAAACATTTGCAGTCTGAAAAGGGCATTAACCCGCATGCTAGACCCCTGAAATTTCCCAAAATATTTTGGCCACGAAAAATTCATCCTACACCGCTGAAAATTCAGAAAATATTGGCAGCACAAAAAAGTCCTTAAAATACATATTAGGCCTCAAAAAATGTAGAAACCTTTGGAGGCCCAAAAAAGGGGTTTACAGGCATCCTAGACCCCCTAAAGTCCAGAAAATGTTGGTAGGCCAAAAACTGTGTCAGAGAGCTCTGAATGTCCCAAAAACGTGTGCAGCCTGAAAAGGGCATTAACCCACATCCTAAACCCCTGAAATTCCCAAAAACATTTTTGGCCCGAAAAATGCATCCTACACCCCTGAAAGTTCAGAAAATGTTGGCAGCCCCAAAAAGGCCTTAAAATGCATCTTATTCCTGCAAAAATCTTGATAACTTTGGAGGCCCAAAAAAGGGGTTTGCAGGCATGCTAGACCCCATAAAGTCCAGAAAATGTTGGTGACCCGAAAACAGTGTCAGAGAGCTCTGAATGTCCCAAAAATGTTTGCAGCCTGAAAAGGGCATTAATCCGCATCCTGGTCCCCTGAAATTCCCCAAAATATTTTTGGCCCAAAAAATGCATCCTACATCCCTGAAGTTCAGAAAATGTTGGCAGCACAAAACAGGCCTTAAAATACATATTAGGCAAATGTAGAAAACTTTGGAGGCCCAAAAAAGGGGTTTACATGCTAGACCCCATAAAGTCCAGAAAATGTTGGTGACCCGAAAACAGTGTCAGAGAGCTCTGAATGTCCCAAAAATATTTGCAGCCTGAAAAGGGCATTAATCCGCATCCTGGCCCCCTGAAATTCCCCAAAATATTTTTTGCCCGAAAAATGCATCCTACATCCCTGAAGTTCAGAAAATGTTGGCAGCACAAAACAGGCCTTACAATACATATTAGGCCTGCAAAAATGTAGAAAACTTTGGAGGCCCAAAAAAGGGGTTTACAGGCATCCTAGACCCACTAAAGTCCAGAAAATGTTGGTGGCCCAAAAACTGTGTCAGAGAGCTCTGAATGTCCCAAAAACATTTGCAGTCTGAAAAGGGCATTAACCCGCATGCTAGGGCATTAACCCGCATGCTAGACCCCTGAAATTCCCCAAAATATTTTGGCCACGAAAAATTCATACTACACCCCTGAAAATTCAGAAAATGTTGGCAGCACAAAAAAGGCCTTAAAATACATATTAGGCCTGCAAAAATGTAGAAAACTTTGGAGGCCCAAAAAAGGGGTTTACAGGCCTCCTAGACCACATAAAGTCCAGAAAATGTTGGTTGCCCAAAAACTGTGTAAGAGAGCTCTGAATGGCCCAAAAACGCGTGCAGCCTGAAAACGGCATTAACCCGCATCCTAGACCCCTGAAATTCCTAAAAACATTTATGGCCCGAAAAATGCATCCTACACCCCTTAAAGTTCAGAAAATGTTGGCAGCCCCAAAAAGGCCTTAAAATGCATCTTATTCCTGCAAAAATCTTGATAACTTTGGAGGCCCAAAAAAGGGGTTTACATCCTAGACCCCATAAAGTCCAGAAAATGTTGGTGACCCGAAAACAGTGTCAGAGAGCTCTGAATGTCCCAAAAATATATGCAGCCTGAAAAGGGCATTAATCCGCATCCTGGCCCCCTGAAATTCCCCACAATATTTTTTACCCGAAAAATGCATCCTACATCCCTGAAGTTCAGAAAATGTTGGCAGCACAAAACAGGCCTTAAAATACATAGTAGGCCCTCAAAAATGTAGAAAACTTTGGAGGCCCAAAACAGGGGTTTACAGGCATCCTAGACCCACTAAAGTCCAGAAAATGTTGGCGGCCCAAAAACTGTGTCAGAGAGCTCTGAATGTCCCAAAAAAATTTGCAGTCTGAAAAGGGCATTAACCCGCATGCTAGACCCCTGAAATTCCCCAAAATATTTTGGCCACGAAAAATTCATCCTACACCCCTGAAAATTCAGAAAATGTTGGCAGCACAAAAAAGGCCTTAAAATACATATTAGGCCTGCAAAAATGTAGAAAACTTTGGAGGCCCAAAAAAGGGGTTTACAGGCCTCCTAGACCACATAAAGTCCAGAAAATGTTGGTGGCCCAAAAACTGTGTAAGAGAGCTCTGAATGGCCCAAAAACGTGTGCAGCCTGAAAACGGCATTAACCCGCATCCTAGACCCCTGAAATTCCTAAAAACATTTATGGCCCGAAAAATGCATCCTACACCCCTTAAAGTTCAGAAACTGTTGGCAGCCCAAAAAATGCCTTAAAATGCATCTTATTCCTGCAATAATCTTTAAAACTTTGGAGGCCCAAAAAAGGGGTTTGCAGGCATCCTAGACCCCATAAAGTCCAGAAAATGTTGGTGACCCGAAAACAGTGTCAGAGAGCTCTGAATGTCCCAAAAATATTTGCAGCCTGAAAAGGGCATTAATCCGCATCCTGGCCCCCTGAAATTCCCCAAAATATTTTTGGCCCAAAAAATGCATCCTACATCCCTGAAGTTCAGAAAATGTTGGCAGCACAAAACAGGCCTTAAAATACATATTAGGCCTGCAAAAATGTAGAAAACTTTGGAGGCCCAAAAAAGGGGTTTACAGGCATCCTAGACCCCCTAAAGTCCAGAAAATGTTGGTGGCCCAAAAACTGTGTCAGAGAGCTCTGAATGTCCCAAAAACATTTGCAGTCTGAAAAGGGCATTCACCCGCAAGCTAGACCCCTGAATTTTCCCAAAATATTTTGGCCACAAAAATTCATCCTACACCCCTGAAAATTCAGAAAATGTTGGCAGCACAGAAAAGGCCTTAAAATACATATTAGGCAAATGTAGAAAACTTTGGAGGCCCAAAAAAGGGGTTTACAGGCATCCTAGACCCCATAAAGTCCAGAAAATGTTGGTAGGCCAAAAACTGTGTCAGAGAGCTCTGAATGTCCCAAAAACGTTTGCAGCCTGAAAAGGGCATTAACCCACATCCTAAACCCCTGAAATTCCCAAAAACATTTTTGGCCCGAAAAATGCATCCTACACCCCTGAAAGTTCAGAAAATGTTGGCAGCCCCAAAAAGGCCTTGAAATGCATCTTATTCCTGCAAAAATCTTGATAACTTTGGAGGCCCAAAAAAGGGGTTTACATCCTAGACCCCATAAAGTCCAGAAAATGTTGGTGACCCAAAAACAGTGTCAGAGAGCTCTGAATGTCCCAAAAATATTTGCAGCCTGAAAAGGGCATTAATCCGCATCCTGGCCCCCTGAAATTCCCCAAAATATTTTTGGCCCAAAAATGCAACCTATATCCCTGAAGTTCAGAAAATGTTGGCAGCACAAAAAAGGCCTTAAAATACATATTAGGTCTGCAAAAATGTAGAAAACTTAGGAGGCCCAAAAAAGGGGTTTACAGGCATCCTAGACCCCCTAAAGTCCAGAAAATGTTGGTGGCCCAAAAACTGTGTCAGAGAGCTCTGAATGGCCCAAAAACGCTTGCAGCCTGAAAAGGGCATTAACCCGCATCCTAGACCCATGAAATTCCTAAAAACATTTATGGCCTGAAAAATGCATCCTACACCCCTTTAAGTTCAGAAAATGTTGGCAGCCCAAAAAATGCCTTAAAATGCATCTTATTCCTGCAATAATCTTTAAATCTTTGGAGGCCCAAAAAAGAGGTTTGCAGGCATCCTAGATACCCTAAAGTCCAGAAAATGTTGGTGGCCCATAAACTGTATCAGAGTGCTCTGAATGTCCCAAAAACATTTGCAGTCTGAAAAGGGCATTAACCCGCATCCTAGACCCCTGAAATTCCTAAAAACATTTATGGCCCGAAAAATGCATCCTACACCCCTGAAAGTTCAGAAAATGTTGGCAGCCCAAAAAAGCCCTTAAAATGCATCTTATTCCTGCAAAAATCTTGATAACTTTGGAGGCCCAAAAAAAGGGTTTACAGGCATACTAGACCCCCTAAAGTCCAGCAAATGTTGGTGGCCCAAAAACTGTGTTTGAGAGCTCTGAATGTCCCAAAAACATTTGCAGTCTGAAAAGGGCATTAATCCGCATCCTGGCCCCCTGAAATTCCCCAAAATATTTTTGGCCCAAAAATGCAACCTATATCCCTGAAGTTCAGAAAATGTTGGCAGCACAAAACAGGCCTTAAATACATATTAGGCCTGCAAAAATGTAGAAAACTTTGGAGGCCCAAAAAAGGGGTTTACAGGCATCCTAGACCCACTAAAGTCCAGAAAATGTTGGCAGCCCAAAAACTGTCAGAGAGCTCTGAATGGCCCATAAACATTTGCAGTCTGAAAAATGGCATTAACCCGCATGCTAGACCCTTGAAATTCCCTAAAATATTTTGGCCACGAAAAATTCATCCTACACCCCTGAAAATTCAGAAAATGTTAGCAGCACAAAAAAGGCCTTAAAATACATATTAGGCCTGCAAAAATGTAGAGAACTTTGGAGGCCCAAAAAAGGGGTTTACAGGCATCCTAGACCCCTAAAGTCCAGAAAATGTTGTTGGTCCAAAAACTGTGTCAGAGAGCTCTGAATGGCCCAAAAACGCTTGCCACCTGAAAAGGGCAATAACCGGCATCCTAAAGCCCTGAAATACCCAAAAACATTTTTGGCCCGAAAAATGCATCCTACACCCCTGAAAGTTCAGAAAATGTTGACAGCCCCAAAAAGGCCTTAAAATGCATCTTATTCCTGCACAAATCTTGATAACTTTGGAGGCCCAAAAAAGGGGTTTACATCCTAGACCCCATAAAGTCAAGAAAATGTTGGTGACCCGAAAAGAGTGTCAGAGAGCTCTGAATGTCCCAAAAATATTTGCAGCCTGAAAAGGGCATTAATCCGCATCCTGGCCCCCTGAAATGCCCCAAAATATTTTTGGCCCAAAAAATGCAACCTATATCCCTGAAGTTCAGAAAATGTTGGCAGCACAAAACAGGCCTTAAAATACATATTAGGCGTGCAAAAATGTAGAAAACTTTGGAGGCACAAAAAAGGGGTTTACAGGCATCCTAGACCCACTAAAGTCCAGAAAATGTTGGCGGCCCAAAAACTGTGTCAGAGAGCTCTGAATGTCCCAAAAACTTTTGCAGTCTGAAAAGGGCATTAACCCGCATGCTAGACCCCTGAAATTCCCCAAAATATTTTGGCCACGAAAAATTCATCCTACACCCCTGAAAATTCAGAAAATGTTGGCAGCACAAAAAAGACCTTAAAATACATATTAGGCCTGCAAAAATGTAGAAAACTTTGGAGGCCCAAAAAAGGGGTTTACAGGCATTCTAGACCCCCTAAAGTCCAGAAAATGTTGGTGGCCCAAAAACTGTGTCAGAGACCTCTGAATGGCCCAAAAACATTTGCAGCCTGAAAAGGGCATTAACCCGCATCCTAGACCCCTGAAATTCCTAAAAACATTTATGGCCCGAAAAATGCATCCTACACCCCTTTAAGTTCAGAAAATATTGGCAGCCCAAAAAATGCCTTAAAATGCATCTTATTCCTGCAATAATCTTTAAATCTTTGGAGGCCCAAAAAAGAGGTTTGCAGGCATCCTAGACCCCCTAAAGTCCAGAAAATGTTGGTGGCCCATAAACTGTATCAGAGTGCTCTGAATGTCCCAAAAACATTTGCAGTCTGAAAAAGGCATTAAACCGCATCCTAGACCCCTGAAATTCCTAAAAACATTTATGGCCCGAAAAATGCATCCTACACCCCTGAAAGTTCAGAAAATGTTGGCAGCCCAAAAGAAGCCCTTAAAATGCATCTTATTCCTGCAAAAATCTTGATAACTTTGGAGGCCCAAAAAAAGGGTTTACAGGCATACTAGACCCCCTAAAGTCCAGCAAATGTTGGTGGCCCAAAAACTGTGTTTGAGAGCTCTGAATGTCCCAAAAACATTTGCAGTCTGAAAAGGGCATTAACCCGCATGCTAGACCCCTGAAATTCCCCAAAATATTTTGGCCACGAAAAATTCATCCTACACCCCTGAAAATTCAGAAAATGTTGGCAGCACAAAAAAGGCCTTGAAATACATATTAGGCCTGCAAAAATGTAGAAAACTTTGGAGGCCCAAAAAAGGGGTTTACAGGCATCCTAGACCCCCTAAAGTCCAGAAAATGTTGGTGGCCCAAAAACTGTGTCAGAGAGCTGTGAATGGCCCAAAAACGCTTGCAGCCTGAAAAGGGCATTAACCCGCATGCTAGACCCCTGAAATTCCTAAAACATTTATGGCCCGAAAAAAACATCCTACACCCCTTAAAGTTCAGAAAATGTTGGCAGCCCAAAAATGCCTTAAAATGCATCTTATTCCTGCAATAATCTTTAAAACTTTGGAGGCCCAAAAAAGGGGCTTACAGGAATACTAGACCCCCTAAAGTCCAGAAAATGTTGGTGGCCCATAAACTGTATCAGAGAGCTCTGAATTTCCCAAAACCATTTGCAGTCTGGAAAGGGCATTAACCCCTATGCCAGACCCCTGAAATTCCCCAAAATATTTTGGGCATGGAAAATGCATCCCACACCCCTGAAAGTTTAGAAAATGTTGGCAGCACAAAAAAAGGCCTTAAAATACATATTAGGCCGCCAAAAATGTAGAAAACTTTGGAGGCCCAAAAAAGGGGTTTACAGGCATCCTAGACCCACTAAAGTCCAGAAAATGTTGGCGGCCCAAAAACTGTGTCAGAGAGCTCTGAATGGCCCAAAAACATTTGCAGTCTGAAAAATGGCATTAACCCGCATGCTAGACCCTTGAAATTCCCTAAAATATTTTGGCCACGAAAAATTCATCCTACACCCCTGAAAATTCAGAAAATGTTGGCAGCACAAAAAAGGCCTTAAAATACATATTAGGTCTGCAAAAATGTAGAAAACTTTGGAGGCCCAAAAAAGGGGTTTACAGGCATCCTAGACCCCCTAAAGTCCAGAAAAAGTTGGTGGCCCAAAAACTGTGTCAGAGAGCTCTGAATGGCCCAAAAACGCTTGCAGCCTGAAAAGGGCATTAACCCGCATCCTAGACCCATGAAATTCCTAAAAACATTTATGGCCCGAAAAATGCATCCTACACCCCTGAAAGTTCAGAAAATGTTGGCAGCCCAAAAAAAGCCCTTAAAATGCATCTTATTCCTGCAAAGATCTTGATAACTTTGGAGGCCCAAAAAAAGGGTTTACAGGCATACTAGACCCCCTAAAGTCCAGCAAATGTTGGTGGCCCAAAAACTGTGTTTGAGAGCTCTGAATGTCCCAAAAACATTTGCAGTCTGAAAAGGGCATTAATCCGCATCCTGGCCCCCTGAAATTCCCCAAAATATTTTTGGCCCAAAAATGCAACCTATATCCCTGAAGTTCAGAAAATGTTGGCAGCACAAAACAGGCCTTAAAATACATATTAGGCCTGCAAAAATGTAGAAAACTTTGGAGGCCCAAAAAAGGGGTTTACAGGCATCCTAGACCCACTAAAGTCCAGAAAATGTTGACGGCCCAAAAACTGTGTCAGAGAGCTCTGAATGGCCCATAAACATTTGCAGTCTGAAAAATGGCATTAACCCGCATGCTAGACCCTTGAAATTCCCTAAAATATTTTGGCCACGAAAAATTCATCCTACACCCCTGAAAATTCAGAAAATGTTAGCAGCACAAAAAAGGCCTTAAAATACATATTAGGCCTGCAAAAATGTAGAAAACTTTGGAGGCCCAAAAAAGGGGTTTACAGGCATCCTAGACCCCTAAAGTCCAGAAAATGTTGTTGGCCCAAAAACTGTGTCAGAGAGCTCTGAATGTCCCAAAAACATTTGCAGTCTGAAAAGGGCATTAACCCGCATGCTAGACCCCTGAAATTCCCCAAAATATTTTGGCCACGAAAAATTCATCCTACACCCCTGAAAATTATCCTAGACCCCTGAAATTCCTAAAAACATTTATGGCCCGAAAAATGCATCCTACACCCCTTTAAGTTCAGAAAATATTGGCAGCCCAAAAAATGCCTTAAAATGCATCTTATTCCTGCAATAATCTTTAAATCTTTGGAGGCCCAAAAAAGAGGTTTGCAGGCATCCTAGACCCCCTTAAGTCCAGAAAATGTTGGTGGCCCATAAACTGTATCAGAGTGCTCTGAATGTCCCAAAAACATTTGCAGTCTGAAAAGGGCATTAAACCGCATCCTAGACCCCTGAAATTCCTAAAAACATTTATGGCCCGAAAAATGCATCCTACACCCCTGAAAGTTCAGAAAATGTTGGCAGCCCAAAAAAGCCCTTAAAATGCATCTTATTCCTGCAAAAATCTTGATAACTTTGGAGGCCCAAAAAAAGGGTTTACAGGCATACTAGACCCCCTAAAGTCCAGCAAATGTTGGTGGCCCAAAAACTGTGTTTGAGAGCTCTGAATGTCCCAAAAACATTTGCAGTCTGAAAAGGGCATTAAACTGCATGCTAGACCCCTGAAATTCCCCAAAATATTTTGGCCACGAAAAATTTATCCTACACCCCTGAAAATTCAGAAAATGTTGGCAGCACAAAAAAGGCCTTGAAATACATATTAGGCCTGCAAAAATGTAGAAAACTTTGGAGGCCCAAAAAAGGGGTTTACAGGCATCCTAGACCCCCTAAAGTCCAGAAAATGTTGGTGGCCCAAAAACTGTGTCAGAGAGCTGTGAATGGCCCAAAAACGCTTGCAGCCTGAAAAGGGCATTAACCCGCATGCTAGACCCCTGAAATTCCTAAAACATTTATGGCCCGAAAAAAACATCCTACACCCCTTAAAGTTCAGAAAATGTTGGCAGCCCAAAAAATGGCTTAAAATGCATCTTATTCCTGCAATAATCTTTAAAACTTTGGAGGCCCAAAAAAGGGGCTTACAGGAATACTAGACCCCCTAAAGTCCAGAAAATGTTGGTGGCCCATAAACTGTATCAGAGAGCTCTGAATTTCCCAAAACCATTTGCAGTCTGGAAAGGGCATTAACCCGTATGCTAGACCCCTGAAATTCCCCAAAATATTTTGGGCATGGAAAATGCATCCCACACCCCTGAAAGTTTAGAAAATGTTGGCAGCACAAAAAAAGGCCTTAAAATACATATTAGGCCGCCAAAAATGCAGAAAACTTTGGAGGCCCAAAAAAGGGGTTTACAGGCATCCTAGACCCACTAAAGTCCAGAAAATGTTCGCGGCCCAAAAACTGTGTCAGAGAGCTCTGAATGGCCCAAAAACGCTTGCAGCCTGAAAAGGGCATTAACCTGCATCCTAGACCCCTGAAATTCCTAAAAACATTTATGGCCCGAAAAATGCATCCTACACCCCTTAAAGTTCAGAAAATGTTGGCAGCCCAAAAAATGTCTTAAAATGCATCTTATTCCTGCAATAATCTTTAAAACTTTGGAGGCCCAAAAAAGGGGTTTGCAGGCATGCTAGACCCCATAAAGTCCAGAAAATGTTGGTGGCCCATAAACTGTGTCAGAGAGCTCTGAATGTCCCAAAAACATTTGCAGTCTGAAAAGGGCATTAACCCGCATGCTAGACCCCTGAAATTTCCCAAAATATTTTGGCCACGAAAAATTCATCCTACACCGCTGAAAATTCAGAAAATATTGGCAGCACAAAAAAGGCCTTAAAATACATATTAGGCCTCAAAAAATGTAGAAACCTTTGGAGGCCCAAAAAAGGGGTTTACATGCATCCTAGACCCCCTAAAGTCCAGAAAATGTTGGTAGGCCAAAAACTGTGTCAGAGAGCTCTGAATGTCCCAAAAACGTGTGCAGCCTGAAAAGGGCATTAACCCACATCCTAAACCCCTGAAATTCCCAAAAACATGTTTGGCCCGAAAAATGCATCCTACACCCCTGAAAGTTCAGAAAATGTTGGCAGCCCCAAAAAGGCCTTAAAATGCATCTTATTCCTGCAAAAATCTTGATAACTTTGGAGGCCCAAAAAAGGGGTTTGCAGGCATGCTAGACCCCATAAAGTCCAGAAAATGTTGGTGACCCGAAAACAGTGTCAGAGAGCTCTGAATGTCCCAAAAATGTTTGCAGCCTGAAAAGGGCATTAATCCGCATCCTGGTCCCCTGAAATTCCCCAAAATATTTTTGGCCCAAAAAATGCATCCTACATCCCTGAAGTTCAGAAAATGTTGGCAGCACAAAACAGGCCTTAAAATACATATTAGGCAAATGTAGAAAACTTTGGAGGCCCAAAAAAGGGGTTTACATGCTAGACCCCATAAAGTCCAGAAAATGTTGGTGACCCGAAAACAGTGTCAGAGAGCTCTGAATGTCCCAAAAATATTTGCAGCCTGAAAAGGGCATTAATCCGCATCCTGGCCCCCTGAAATTCCCCAAAATATTTTTTGCCCGAAAAATGCATCCTACATCCCTGAAGTTCAGAAAATGTTGGCAGCACAAAACAGGCCTTACAATACATATTAGGCCTGCAAAAATGTAGAAAACTTTGGAGGCCCAAAAAAGGGGTTTACAGGCATCCTAGACCCACTAAAGTCCAGAAAATGTTGGCGGCCCAAAAACTGTGTCAGAGAGCTCTGAATGTCCCAAAAACATTTGCAGTCTGAAAAGGGCATTAACCCGCATGCTAGGGCATTAACCCGCATGCTAGACCCCTGAAATTCCCCAAATTATTTTGGCCACGAAAAATTCATCCTACACCCCTGAAAATTCAGAAAATGTTGGCAGCACAAAAAAGGCCTTAAAATACATATTAGGCCTGCAAAAATGTAGAAAACTTTGGAGGCCCAAAAAAGGGGTTTACAGGCCTCCTAGACCACATAAAGTCCAGAAAATGTTGGTGGCCCAAAAACTGTGTAAGAGAGCTCTGAATGGCCCAAAAACGCGTGCAGCCTGAAAACGGCATTAACCCGCATCCTAGACCCCTAAAATTCCTAAAAACATTTATGGCCCGAAAAATGCATCCTACACCCCTTAAAGTTCAGAAACTGTTGGCAGCCCAAAAAATGCCTTAAAATGCATCTTATTCCTGCAATAATCTTTAAAACTTTGGAGGCCCAAAAAAGGGGTTTGCAGGCATCATAGACCCCATAAAGTCCAGAAAATGTTGGTGACCCGAAAACAGTGTCAGAGAGCTCTGAATGTCCCAAAAATATTTGCAGCCTGAAAAGGGCATTAATCCGCATCCTGGCCCCCTGAAATTCCCCAAAATATTTTTGGCCCAAAAAATGCATCCTACATCCCTGAAGTTCAGAAAATGTTGGCAGCACAAAACAGGCCTTAAAATACATATTAGGCCTGCAAAAATGTAGAAAACTTTGGAGGCCCAAAAAAGGGGTTTACAGGCATCCTAGACCCCCTAAAGTCCAGAAAATGTTGGTGGCCCAAAAACTGTGTCAGAGAGCTCTGAATGTCCCAAAAACATTTGCAGTCTGAAAAGGGCATTAACCCGCATGCTAGACCCCTGAAATTTCCCAAAATATTTTGGCCACAAAAAATTCATCCTACACCCCTGAAAATTCAGAAAATGTTGGCAGCACAAAAAAGGCCTTAAAATACATATTAGGCAAATGTAGAAAACTTTGGAGGCCCAAAAAAGGGGTTTACATGCATCCTAGACCCCCTAAAGTCCAGAAAATGTTGGTAGGCCAAAAACTGTGTCAGAGAGCTCTGAATGTCCCAAAAACATTTGCAGCCTGAAAAGGGCATTAACCCACATCCTAAACCCCTGAAATTCCCAAAAACATTTTTGGCCCGAAAAATGCATCCTACACCCCTGAAAGTTCAGAAAATGTTGGCAGCCCCAAAAAGGCCTTAAAATGCATCTTATTCCTGCAAAAATCTTGATAACTTTGGAGGACCAAAAAAGGGGTTTACATCCTAGACCCCATAAAGTCCAGAAAATGTTGGTGACCCGAAAACAGTGTCAGAGAGCTCTGAATGTCCCAAAAATATATGCAGCCTGAAAAGGGCATTAATCCGCATCCTGGCCCCCTGAAATTCCCCAAAATATTTTTTACCCGAAAAATGCATCCTACATCCCTGAAGTTCAGAAAATGTTGGCAGCACAAAACAGGCCTTAAAATACATAGTAGGCCCTCAAAAATGTAGAAAACTTTGGAGGCCCAAAAAAGGGGTTTACAGGCATCCTAGACCCACTAAAGTCCAGAAAATGTTGGCGGCCCAAAAACTGTGTCAGAGAGCTCTGAATGTCCCAAAAAAATTTGCAGTCTGAAAAGGGCATTAACCCGCATGCTAGACCCCTGAAATTCCCCAAAATATTTTGGCCACGAAAAATTCATCCTACACCCCTGAAAATTCAGAAAATGTTGGCAGCACAAAAAAGGCCTTAAAATACATATTAGGCCTGCAAAAATGTAGAAAACTTTGGAGGCCCAAAAAAGGGGTTTACAGGCCTCCTAGACCACATAAAGTCCAGAAAATGTTGGTGGCCCAAAAACTGTGTAAGAGAGCTCTGAATGGCCCAAAAACGCGTGCAGCCTGAAAACGGCATTAACCCGCATCCTAGACCCCTGAAATTCCTAAAAACATTAATGGCCCGAAAAATGCATCCTACACCCCTTAAAGTTCAGAAACTGTTGGCAGCCCAAAAAATGCCTTAAAATGCATCTTATTCCTGCAATAATCTTTAAAACTTTGGAGGCCCAAAAAAGGGGTTTGCAGGCATCCTAGACCCCATAAAGTCCAGAAAATGTTGGTGACCCGAAAACAGTGTCAGAGAGCTCTGAATGTCCCAAAAATATTTGCAGCCTGAAAAGGGCATTAATCCGCATCCTGGCCCCCTGAAATTCCCCAAAATATTTTTGGCCCAAAAAATGCATCCTACATCCCTGAAGTTCAGAAAATGTTGGCAGCACAAAACAGGCCTTAAAATACATATTAGGCCTGCAAAAATGTAGAAAACTTTGGAGGCCCAAAAAAGGGGTTTACAGGCATCCTAGACCCCCTAAAGTCCAGAAAATGTTGGTGGCCCAAAAACTGTGTCAGAGAGCTCTGAATGTCCCAAAAACATTTGCAGTCTGAAAAGGGCATTCACCCGCAAGCTAGACCCCTGAATTTTCCCAAAATATTTTGGCCACAAAAATTCATCCTACACCCCTGAAAATTCAGAAAATGTTGGCAGCACAGAAAAGGCCTTAAAATACATATTAGGCAAATGTAGAAAACTTTGGAGGCCCAAAAAAGGGGTTTACAGGCATCCTAGACCCCCTAAAGTCCAGAAAATGTTGGTAGGCCAAAAACTGTGTCAGAGAGCTCTGAATGTCCCAAAAACGTTTGCAGCCTGAAAAGGGCATTAACCCACATCCTAAACCCCTGAAATTCCCAAAAACATTTTTGGCCCGAAAAATGCATCCTACACCCCTGAAAGTTCAGAAAATGTTGGCAGCCCCAAAAAGGCCTTAAAATGCATCTTATTCCTGCAAAAATCTTGATAACTTTGGAGGCCCAAAAAAGGGGATTAAATCCTAGACCCCATAAAGTCCAGAAAATGTTGGTGACCCAAAAACAGTGTCAGAGAGCTCTGAATGTCCCAAAAATATTTGCAGCCTGAAAAGGGCATTAATCCGCATCCTGGCCCCCTGAAATTCCCCAAAATATTTTTGGCCCAAAAATGTAACCTATATCCCTGAAGTTCAGAAAATGTTGGCAGCACAAAACAGGCCTTAAAATACATATTAGGCCTGCAAAAATGTAGAAAACTTTGGAGGCCCAAAAAAGGGGTTTACAGGCATCCTAGACCCACTAAAGTCCAGAAAATGTTGGCGGCCCAAAAACTGTGTCAGAGAGCTCTGAATGGCCCAAAAACATTTGCAGTCTGAAAAATGGCATTAACCCGCATGCTAGAGCCTTGAAATTCCCTAAAATATTTTGGCCACGAAAAATTCATCCTACACCCCTGAAAATTCAGAAAATGTTGGCAGCACAAAAAAAGGCCTTAAAATACATATTAGGTCTGCAAAAATGTAGAAAACTTTGGAGGCCCAAAAAAGGGGTTTACAGGCATCCTAGACCCCCTAAAGTCCAGAAAATGTTGGTGGCCCAAAAACTGTGTCAGAGAGCTCTGAATGGCCCAAAAACGCTTGCAGCCTGAAAAGGGCATTAACCCGCATCCTAGACCCATGAAATTCCTAAAAACATTTATGGCCCGAAAAATGCATCCTACACCCCTTTAAGTTCAGAAAATGTTGGCAGCCCAAAAAATGCCTTAAAATGCATCTTATTCCTGCAATAATCTTTAAATCTTTGGAGGCCCAAAAAAGAGGTTTGCAGGCATCCTAGATACCCTAAAGTCCGTAAAATGTTGGTGGCCCATAAACTGTATCAGAGTGCTCTGAATGTCCCAAAAACATTTGCAGTCTGAAAAGGGCATTAACCCGCATCCTAGACCCCTGAAATTCCTAAAAACATTTATGGCCCGAAAAATGCATCCTACACCCCTGAAAGTTCAGAAAATGTTGGCAGCCCAAAAAAAGCCCTTAATATGCATCTTATTCCTGCAAAAATCTTGATAACTTTGGAGGCCCAAAAAAAGGGTTTACAGGCATACTAGACCCCCTAAAGTCCAGCAAATGTTGGTGGCCCAAAAATTGTGTTTGAGAGCTCTGAATGTCCCAAAAACATTTGCAGTCTGAAAAGGGCATTAATCCGCATCCTGGCCCCCTGAAATTCCCCAAAATATTTTTGGCCCAAAAATGCAACCTATATCCCTGAAGTTCAGAAAATGTTGGCAGCACAAAACAGGCCTTAAAATACATATTAGGCCTGCAAAAATGTAGAAAACTTTGGAGGCCCAAAAAAGGGGTTTACAGGCATCCTAGACCCACTAAAGTCCAGAAAATGTTGGCGGCCCAAAAACTGTGTCAGAGAGCTCTGAATGGCCCATAAACATTTGCAGTCTGAAAAATGGCATTAACCCGCATGCTAGACCCTTGAAATTCCCTAAAATATTTTGGCCACGAAAAATTCATCCTACACCCCTGAAAATTCAGAAAATGTTAGCAGCACAAAAAAGGCCTTAAAATACATATTAGGCCTGCAAACATGTAGAAAACTTTGGAGGCCCAAAAAAGGGGTTTACAGGCATCCTAGACCCCCTAAAGTCCAGAAAATGTTGGTGGCCCAAAAACTGTGTCAGAGAGCTCTGAATGTCCCAAAAACATTTGCAGCCTGAAAAGGGCATTAACCCGCATCCTAGACCCATGAAATTCCTAAAAACATTTTTGGCCCGAAAAATGCATCCTACACCCCTTTAAGTTCAGAAAATGTTGGCAGCCCAGAAAATGCCTTAAAATGCATCTTATTCCTGCAATAATCCTTAAATCTTTGGAGGCCCAGAAAAGAGGTTTGCAGGCATCCTAGATACCCTAAAGTCCAGAAAATGTTGGTGGCCCATAAACTGTATCAGAGTGCTCTGAATGTCCCAAAAACATTTGCAGTCTGAAAAGGGCATTAACCCGCATCCTAGACCCCTGAAATTCCTAAAAACATTTATGGCCCGAAAAATGCATCCTACACCCCTGAAAGTTCAGAAAATGTTGGCAGCCCAAAAAAAGCCCTTAAAATGCATCTTATTCCTGCAAAAATCTTGATAACTTTGGAGGCCCAAAAAAAGGGTTTACAGGCATACTAGACCCCCTAAAGTCCAGCAAATGTTGGTGGCCCAAAAACTGTGTTTGAGAGCTCTGAATGTCCCAAAAACATTTGCAGTCTGAAAAGGGCATTAATCCGCATCCTGGCCCCCTGAAATTCCACAAAATATTTTTGGCCCAAAAATGCAACCTATATCCCTGAAGTTCAGAAAATGTTGGCAGCACAAAACAGGCCTTAAATACATATTAGGCCTGCAAAAATGTAGAAAACTTTGGAGGCCCAAAAAAGGGGTTTACAGGCATCCTAGACCCACTAAAGTCCAGAAAATGTTGGCGGCCCAAAAACTGTGTCAGAGAGCTCTGAATGGCCCATAAACATTTGCAGTCTGAAAAATGGCATTAACCCGCATGCTAGACCCTTGAAATTCCCTAAAATATTTTGGCCACGAAAAATTCATCCTACACCCCTGAAAATTCAGAAAATGTTAGCAGCACAAAAAAGGCCTTAAAATACATATTAGGCCTGCAAAAATGTAGAAAACTTTGGAGGCCCAAAAAAGGGGTTTACAGGCATCCTAGACCCCTAAAGTCCAGAAAATGTTGTTGGCCCAAAAACTGTGTCAGAGAGCTCTGAATGGCCCAAAAACGCTTGCAGCCTGAAAAGGGCATTAACCGGCATCCTAAAGCCCTGAAATACCCAAAAACATTTTTGGCCCGAAAAATGCATCCTACACCCCTGAAAGTTCAGAAAATGTTGACAGCCCCAAAAAGGCCTTAAAATGCATCTTATTCCTGCACAAATCTTGATAACTTTGGAGGCCCAAAAAAGGGGTTTACATCCTAGACCCCATAAAGTCAAGAAAATGTTGGTGACCCGAAAAGAGTGTCAGAGAGCTCTGAATGTCCCAAAAATATTTGCAGCCTGAAAAGGGCATTAATCCGCATCCTGGCCCCCTGAAATGCCCCAAAATATTTTTGGCCCAAAAAATGCAACCTATATCCCTGAAGTTCAGAAAATGTTGGCAGCACAAAACAGGCCTTAAAATACATATTAGGCGTGCAAAAATGTAGAAAACTTTGGAGGCCCAAAAAAGGGGTTTACAGGCATCCTAGACTCACTAAAGTCCAGAAAATGTTGGCGGCCCAAAAACTGTGTCAGAGAGCTCTGAATGTCCCAAAAACATTTGCAGTCTGAAAAGGGCATTAACCCGCATGCTAGACCCCTGAAATTCCCCAAAATATTTTGGCCACGAAAAATTCATCCTACACCCCTGAAAATTCAGAAAATGTTGGCAGCACAAAAAAGACCTTAAATACATATTAGGCCTGCAAAAATGTAGAAAACTTTGGAGGCCCAAAAAAGGGGTTTACAGGCATTCTAGACCCCCTAAAGTCCAGAAAATGTTGGTGGCCCAAAAACTGTGTCAGAGACCTCTGAATGGCCCAAAAACATTTGCAGCCTGAAAAGGGCATTAACCCGCATCCTAGACCCCTGAAATTCCTAAAAACATTTATGGCCCGAAAAATGCATCCTACACCCCTTTAAGTTCAGAAAATATTGGCAGCCCAAAAAATGCCTTAAAATGCATCTTATTCCTGCAATAATCCTTAAATCTTTGGAGGCCCAGAAAAGAGGTTTGCAGGCATCCTAGATACCCTAAAGTCCAGAAAATGTTGGTGGCCCATAAACTGTATCAGAGTGCTCTGAATGTCCCAAAAACATTTGCAGTCTGAAAAGGGCATTAACCCGCATCCTAGACCCCTGAAATTCCTAAAAACATTTATGGCCCGAAAAATGCATCCTACACCCCTGAAAGTTCAGAAAATGTTGGCAGCCCAAAAAAAGCCCTTAAAATGCATCTTATTCCTGCAAAAATCTTGATAACTTTGGAGGCCCAAAAAAAGGGTTTACAGGCATACTAGACCCCCTAAAGTCCAGCAAATGTTGGTGGCCCAAAAACTGTGTTTGAGAGCTCTGAATGTCCCAAAAACATTTGCAGTCTGAAAAGGGCATTAATCCGCATCCTGGCCCCCTGAAATTCCACAAAATATTTTTGGCCCAAAAATGCAACCTATATCCCTGAAGTTCAGAAAATGTTGGCAGCACAAAACAGGCCTTAAAATACATATTAGGCCTGCAAAAATGTAGAAAACTTTGGAGGCCCAAAAAAGGGGTTTACAGGCATCCTAGACCCCCTAAAGTCCAGAAAATGTTGGCGGCCGAAAACTGTGTCAGAGAGCTCTGAATGTCCCAAAAACATTTGCAGTCTGAAAAGGGCATTAACCCGCATGCTAGACCCCTGAAATTCCCCAAAATATTTTGGCCACGAAAAATTCATCCTACACCCCTGAAAATTCAGAAAATGTTGGCAGCACAAAAAAGGCCTTGAAATACATATTAGGCCTGCAAAAATGTAGAAAACTTTGGAGGCCCAAAAAAGGGGTTTACAGGCATCCTAGACCCCATAAAGTCCAGAAAATGTTGGTGGCCCAAAAACTGTGTCAGAGAGCTGTGAATGGCCCAAAAACGCTTGCAGCCTGAAAAGGGCATTAACCCGCATGCTAGACCCCTGAAATTCCTAAAACATTTATGGCCCGAAAAAACATCCTACACCCCTTAAAGTTCAGAAAATGTTGGCAGCCCAAAAAATGCCTTAAAATGCATCTTATTCCTGCAATAATCTTTAAAACTTTGGAGGCCCAAAAAAGGGGCTTACAGGAATACTAGACCCCCTAAAGTCCAGAAAATGTTGGTGGCCCATAAACTGTATCAGAGAGCTCGGAATTTCCCAAAACCATTTGCAGTCTGGAAAGGGCATTAACCCCTATGCTAGACCCCTGAAATTCCCCAAAATATTTTGGGCATGGAAAATGCATCCCACACCCCTGAAAGTTTAGAAAATGTTGGCAGCACAAAAAAAGGCCTTAAAATACATATTAGGCCGCCAAAAATGTAGAAAACGTTGGAGGCCCAAAAAAGGGGTTTACAGGCATCCTAGACCCACTAAAGTCCAGAAAATGTTGGCGGCCCAAAAACTGTGTCAGAGAGCTCTGAATGGCCCAAAAACGCTTGCAGCCTGAAAAGGGCATTAACCTGCATCCTAGACCCCTGAAATTCCTAAAAACATTTATGGCCCGAAAAATGCATCCTACACCCCTTAAAGTTCAGAAAATGTTGGCAGCCCAAAAAATGCCTTAAAATGCATCTTATTCCTGCAATAATCTTTAAAACTTTGGAGGCCCAAAAAAGGGGTTTGCAGGCATGCTAGACCCCATAAAGTCCAGAAAATATTGGTGGCCCATAAACTGTGTCAGAGAGCTCTGAATGTCCCAAAAACATTTGCAGTCTGAAAAGGGCATTAACCCGCATGCTAGACCCCTGAAATTTCCCAAAATATTTTGGCCACGAAAAATTCATCCTACACCGCTGAAAATTCAGAAAATATTGGCAGCACAAAAAAGGCCTTAAAATACATATTAGGCCTCAAAAAATGTAGAAACCTTTGGAGGCCCAAAAAAGGGGTTTACAGGCATCCTAGACCCCCTAAAGTCCAGAAAATGTTGGTAGGCCAAAAACTGTGTCAGAGAGCTCTGAATGTCCCAAAAACATGTGCAGCCTGAAAAGGGCATTAACCCACATCCTAAACCCCTGAAATTCCCAAAAACATTTTTGGCCCGAAAAATGCATCCTACACCCCTGAAAGTTCAGAAAATGTTGGCAGCCCCAAAAAGGCCTTAAAATGCATCTTATTCCTGCAAAAATCTTGATAACTTTGGAGGCCCAAAAAAGGGGTTTGCAGGCATGCTAGACCCCATAAAGTCCAGAAAATGTTGGTGACCCGAAAACAGTGTCAGAGAGCTCTGAATGTCCCAAAAATGTTTGCAGCCTGAAAAGGGCATTAATCCGCATCCTGGTCCCCTGAAATTCCCCAAAATATTTTTGGCCCAAAAAATGCATCCTACATCCCTGAAGTTCAGAAAATGTTGGCAGCACAAAACAGGCCTTAAAATACATATTAGGCAAATGTAGAAAACTTTGGAGGCCCAAAAAAGGGGTTTACGTGCTAGACCCCATAAAGTCCAGAAAATGTTGGTGACCCGAAAACAGTGTCAGAGAGCTCTGAATGTCCCAAAAATATTTGCAGCCTGAAAAGGGCATTAATCCGCATCCTGGCCCCCTGAAATGCCCCAAAATATTTTTGGCCCAAAAAATGCAACCTATATCCCTGAAGTTCAGAAAATGTTGGCAGCACAAAACAGGCCTTAAAATACATATTAGGCGTGCAAAAATGTAGAAAACTTTGGAGGCCCAAAAAAGGGGTTTACAGGCATCCTAGACCCACTAAAGTCCAGAAAATGTTGGCGGCCCAAAAACTGTGTCAGAGAGCTCTGAATGTCCCAAAAACATTTGCAGTCTGAAAAGGGCATTAACCTGCATGCTAGACCCCTGAAATTCCCCAAAATATTTTGGCCACGAAAAATTCATCCTACACCCCTGAAAATTCAGAAAATGTTGGCAGCACAAAAAAGACCTTAAATACATATTAGGCCTGCAAAAATGTAGAAAACTTTGGAGGCCCAAAAAAGGGGTTTACAGGCATTCTAGACCCCCTAAAGTCCAGAAAATGTTGGTGGCCCAAAAACTGTGTCAGAGACCTCTGAATGGCCCAAAAACATTTGCAGCCTGAAAAGGGCATTAACCCGCATCCTGGACCCCTGAAATTCCTAAAAACATTTATGGCCCGAAAAATGCATCCTACACCCCTTTAAGTTCAGAAAATATTGGCAGTCCAAAAAATGCCTTAAAATGCATCTTATTCCTGCAATAATCTTTAAATCTTTGGAGGCCCAAAAAAGAGGTTTGCAGGCATCCTAGACCCCCTAAAGTCCAGAAAATGTTGGTGGCCCATAAACTGTATCAGAGTGCTCTGAATGTCCCAAAAACATTTGCAGTCTGAAAAGGGCATTAAACCGCATCCTAGACCCCTGAAATTCCTAAAAACATTTATGGCCCGAAAAATGCATCCTACACCCCTGAAAGTTCAGAAAATGTTGGCAGCCCAAAAAAAGCCCTTAAAATGCATCTTATTCCTGCAAAAATCTTGATAACTTTGGAGGCCCAAAAAAAGGGTTTACAGGCATACTAGACCCCCTAAAGTCCAGCAAATGTTGGTGGCCCAAAAACTGTGTTTGAGAGCTCTGAATGTCCCAAAAACATTTGCAGTCTGAAAAGGGCATTAACCCGCATGCTAGACCCCTGAAATTCCCCAAAATATTTTGGCCACGAAAATTTCATCCTACACCCCTGAAAATTCAGAAAATGTTGGCAGCACAAAAAAGGCCTTGAAATACATATTAGGCCTGCAAAAATGTAGAAAACTTTGGAGGCCCAAAAAAGGGGTTTACAGGCATCCTAGACCCCATAAAGTCCAGAAAATGTTGGTGGCCCAAAAACTGTGTCAGAGAGCTGTGAATGGCCCAAAAACGCTTGCAGCCTGAAAAGGGCATTAACCCGCATGCTAGACCCCTGAAATTCCTAAAACATTTATGGCCCGAAAAAAACATCCTACACCCCTTAAAGTTCAGAAAATGTTGGCAGCCCAAAAAATGCCTTAAAATGCATCTTATTCCTGCAATAATCTTTAAAACTTTGGAGGCCCAAAAAAGGGGCTTACAGGAATACTAGACCCCCTAAAGTCCAGAAAATGTTGGTGGCCCATAAACTGTATCAGAGAGCTCGGAATTTCCCAAAACCATTTGCAGTCTGGAAAGGGCATTAACCCCTATGCTAGACCCCTGAAATTCCCCAAAATATTTTGGGCATGGAAAATGCATCCCACACCCCTGAAAGTTTAGAAAATGTTGGCAGCACAAAAAAAGGCCTTAAAATACATATTAGGCCGCCAAAAATGTAGAAAACTTTGGAGGCCCAAAAAAGGGGTTTACAGGCATCCTAGACCCACTAAAGTCCAGAAAATGTTGGCGGCCCAAAAACTGTGTCAGAGAGCTCTGAATGGCCCAAAAACGCTTGCAGCCTGAAAAGGGCATTAACCTGCATCCTAGACCCCTGAAATTCCTAAAAACATTTATGGCCCGAAAAATGCATCCTACACCCCTTAAAGTTCAGAAAATGTTGGCAGCCCAAAAAATGCCTTAAAATGCATCTTATTCCTGCAATAATCTTTAAAACTTTGGAGGCCCAAAAAAGGGGTTTGCAGGCATGCTAGACCCCATAAAGTCCAGAAAATATTGGTGGCCCATAAACTGTGTCAGAGAGCTCTGAATGTCCCAAAAACATTTGCAGTCTGAAAAGGGCATTAACCCGCATGCTAGACCCCTGAAATTTCCCAAAATATTTTGGCCACGAAAAATTCATCCTACACCGCTGAAAATTCAGAAAATATTGGCAGCACAAAAAAGGCCTTAAAATACATATTAGGCCTCAAAAAATGTAGAAACCTTTGGAGGCCCAAAAAAGGGGTTTACAGGCATCCTAGACCCCCTAAAGTCCAGAAAATGTTGGTAGGCCAAAAACTGTGTCAGAGAGCTCTGAATGTCCCAAAAACGTGTGCAGCCTGAAAAGGGCATTAACCCACATCCTAAACCCCTGAAATTCCCAAAAACATTTTTGGCCCGAAAAATGCATCCTACACCCCTGAAAGTTCAGAAAATGTTGGCAGCCCCAAAAAGGCCTTAAAATGCATCTTATTCCTGCAAAAATCTTGATAACTTTGGAGGCCCAAAAAAGGGGTTTGCAGGCATGCTAGACCCCATAAAGTCCAGAAAATGTTGGTAGGCCAAAAACTGTGTCAGAGAGCTCTGAATGTCCCAAAAATGTTTGCAGCCTGAAAAGGGCATTAATCCGCATCCTGGTCCCCTGAAATTCCCCAAAATATTTTTGGCCCAAAAAATGCATCCTACATCCCTGAAGTTCAGAAAATGTTGGCAGCACAAAACAGGCCTTAAAATACATATTAGGCAAATGTAGAAAACTTTGGAGGCCCAAAAAAGGGGTTTACATGCTAGACCCCATAAAGTCCAGAAAATGTTGGTGACCCGAAAACAGTGTCAGAGAGCTCTGAATGTCCCAAAAATATTTGCAGCCTGAAAAGGGCATTAATCCGCATCCTGGCCCCCTGAAATTCCCCAAAATATTTTTTGCCCGAAAAATGCATCCTACATCCCTGAAGTTCAGAAAATGTTGGCAGCACAAAACAGGCCTTACAATACATATTAGGCCTGCAAAAATGTAGAAAACTTTGGAGGCCCAAAAAAGGGGTTTACAGGCATCCTAGACCCACTAAAGTCCAGAAAATGTTGGCAGCCCAAAAACTGTGTCAGAGAGCTCTGAATGTCCCAAAAACATTTGCAGTCTGAAAAGGGCATTAACCCGCATGCTAGGGCATTAACCCGCATGCTAGACCCCTGAAATTCCCCAAAATATTTTGGCCACGAAAAATTCATCCTACACCCCTGAAAATTCAGAAAATGTTGGCAGCACAAAAAAGGCCTTAAAATACATATTAGGCCTGCAAAAATGTAGAAAACTTTGGAGGCCCAAAAAAGGGGTTTACAGGCCTCCTAGACCACATAAAGTCCAGAAAATGTTGGTGGCCCAAAAACTGTGTAAGAGAGCTCTGAATGGCCCAAAAACGCGTGCAGCCTGAAAACGGCATTAACCCGCATCCTAGACCCCTGAAATTCCTAAAAACATTTATGGCCCGAAAAATGCATCCTACACCCCTTAAAGTTCAGAAACTGTTGGCAGCCCAAAAAATGCCTTAAAATGCATCTTATTCCTGCAATAATCTTTAAAACTTTGGAGGCCCAAAAAAGGGGTTTGCAGGCATCCTAGACCCCATAAAGTCCAGAAAATGTTGGTGACCCGAAAACAGTGTCAGAGAGCTCTGAATGTCCCAAAAATATTTGCAGCCTGAAAAGGGCATTAATCCGCATCCTGGCCCCATGAAATTCCCCAAAATATTTTTGGCCCAAAAAATGCATCCTACATCCCTGAAGTTCAGAAAATGTTGGCAGCACAAAACAGGCCTTAAAATACATATTAGGCCTGCAAAAATGTAGAAAACTTTGGAGGCCCAAAAAAGGGGTTTACAGGCATCCTAGACCCCCTAAAGTCCAGAAAATGTTGGTGGCCCAAAAACTGTGTCAGAGAGCTCTGAATGTCCCAAAAACATTTGCAGTCTGAAAAGGGCATTCACCCGCAAGCTAGACCCCTGAATTTTCCCAAAATATTTTGGCCACAAAAATTCATCCTACACCCCTGAAAATTCAGAAAATGTTGGCAGCACAGAAAAGGCCTTAAAATACATATTAGGCAAATGTAGAAAACTTTGGAGGCCCAGAAAAGGGATTTACAGGCATCCTAGACCCCCTAAAGTCCAGAAAATGTTGGTAGGCCAAAAACTGTGTCAGAGAGCTCTGAATGTCCCAAAAACGTTTGCAGCCTGAAAAGGGCATTAACCCACATCCTAAACCCCTGAAATTCCCAAAAACATTTTTGGCCCGAAAAATGCATCCTACACCCCTGAAAGTTCAGAAAATGTTGGCAGCCCCAAAAAGGCCTTAAAATGCATCTTATTCCTGCAAAAATCTTGATAACTTTGGAGGCCCAAAAAAGGGGTTTACATCCTAGACCCCATAAAGTCCAGAAAATGTTGGTGACCCGAAAACAGTGTCAGAGAGCTCTGAATGTCCCAAAAATATTTGCAGCCTGAAAAGGGCATTAATCCGCATCCTGGCCCCCTGAAATTCCCCAAAATATTTTTGGCCCAAAAATGCAACCTATATCCCTGAAGTTCAGAAAATGTTGGCAGCACAAAACAGGCCTTAAAATACATATTAGGCCTGCAAAAATGTAGAAAACTTTGGAGGCCCAAAAAAGGGGTTTACATGCATCCTAGACCCACTAAAGTCCAGAAAATGTTGGCGGCCCAAAAACTGTGTCAGAGAGCTCTGAATGGCCCAGAAACATTTGCAGTCTGAAAAATGGCATTAACCCGCATGCTAGACCCTTGAAATTCCCTAAAATATTTTGGCCACGAAAAATTCATCCTACACCCCTGAAAATTCAGAAAATGTTGGCAGCACAAAAAAGGCCTTAAAATACATATTAGGTCTGCAAAAATGTAGAAAACTTTGGAGGCCCAAAAAAGGGGTTTGCAGGCATCCTAGACCCCCTAAAGTCCAGAAAATGTTGGTGGCCCAAAAACTGTGTCAGAGAGCTCTGAATGGCCCAAAAACGCTTGCTGCCTGAAAAGGGCATTAACCCGCATCCTAGACCCATGAAATTCCTAAAAACATTTATGGCCCGAAAAATGCATCCTACACCCCTTTAAGTTCAGAAAATGTTGGCAGCCCAAAAAATGCCTTAAAATGCATCTTATTCCTGCAATAATCTTTAAATCTTTGGAGGCCCAAAAAAGAGGTTTGCAGGCATCCTAGATACCCTAAAGTCCAGAAAATGTTGGTGGCCCATAAACTGTATCAGAGTGCTCTGAATGTCCCAAAAACATTTGCAGTCTGAAAAGGGCATTAACCCGCATCCTAGACCCCTGAAATTCCTAAAAACATTTATGGCCCGAAAAATGCATCCTACACCCCTGAAAGTTCAGAAAATGTTGGCAGCCCAAAAAAAGCCCTTAAAATGCATCTTATTCCTGCAAAAATCTTGATAACTTTGGAGGCCCAAAAAAAGGGTTTACAGGCATACTAGACACCCTAAAGTCCAGCAAATGTTGGTGGCCCAAAAACTGTGTTTGAGAGCTCTGAATGTCCCAAAAACATTTGCAGTCTGAAAAGGGCATTAATCCGCATCCTGGCCCCCTGAAATTCCCCAAAATATTTTTGGTCCAAAAATGCAACCTATATCCCTGAAGTTCAGAAAATGTTGGCAGCACAAAACAGGCCTTAAAATACATATTAGGCCTGCAAAAATGTAGAAAACTTTGGAGGCCCAAAAAAGGGGTTTACAGGCATCCTAGACCCACTAAAGTCCAGAAAATGTTGGCGGCCCAAAAACTGTGTCAGAGAGCTCTGAATGGCCCATAAACATTTGCAGTCTGAAAAATGGCATTAACCCGCATGCTAGACCCTTGAAATTCCCTAAAATATTTTGGCCACGAAAAATTCATCCTACACCCCTGAAAATTCAGAAAATGTTAGCAGCACAAAAAAGGCCTTAAAATACATATTAGGCCTGCAAAAATGTAGAAAACTTTGGAGGCCCAAAAAAGGGGTTTACAGGCATCCTAGACCCCCTAAAGTCCAGAAAATGTTGGTGGCCCAAAAACTGTGTCAGAGAGCTCTGAATGGCCCAAAAACGCTTGCAGCCTGTAAAGGGCATTAACCGGCATCCTAAAGCCCTGAAATACCCAAAAACATTTTTGGCCCGAAAAATGCATCCTACACCCCTGAAAGTTCAGAAAATGTTGACAGCCCCAAAAAGGCCTTAAAATGCATCTTATTCCTGCACAAATCTTGATAACTTTGGAGGCCCAAAAAAGGGGTTTACATCCTAGACCCCATAAAGTCAAGAAAATGTTGGTGACCCGAAAAGAGTGTCAGAGAGCTCTGAATGTCCCAAAAATATTTGCAGCCTGAAAAGGGCATTAATCCGCATCCTGGCCCCCTGAAATTCGCCAAAATATTTTTGGCCCAAAAAATGCAACCTATATCCCTGAAGTTCAGAAAATGTTGGCAGCACAAAACAGGCCTTAAAATACATATTAGGCCTGCAAAAATGTAGAAAACTTTGGAGGCCCAAAAAAGGGGTTTACAGGCATCCTAGACCCACTAAAGTCCAGAAAATGTTGGCGGCCCAAAAACTGTGTCAGAGAGCTCTGAATGTCCCAAAAACATTTGCAGTCTGAAAAGGGCATTAACCCGCATGCTAGACCCCTGAAATTCCCCAAAATATTTTGGCCACGAAAAATTCATCCTACACCCCTGAAAATTCAGAAAATGTTGGCAGCACAAAAAAGACCTTAAAATACATATTAGGCCTGCAAAAATGTAGAAAACTTTGGAGGCCCAAAAAAGGGGTTTACAGGCATTCTAGACCCCCTAAAGTCAAGAAAATGTTGGTGGCCCAAAAACTGTGTCAGAGACCTCTGAATGGCCCAAAAACATTTGCAGCCTGAAAAGGGCATTAACCCGCATCCTAGACCCCTGAAATTCCTAAAAACATTTATGGCCCGAAAAATGCATCCTACACCCCTTTAAGTTCAGAAAATGTTGGCAGCCCAAAAAATGCCTTAAAATGCATCTTATTCCTGCAATAATCTTTAAATCTTTGGAGGCCCAAAAAGAGGTTTGCAGGCATCCTAGACCCCCTAAAGTCCAGAAAATGTTGGTGGCCCATAAACTGTATCAGAGTGCTCTGAATGTCCCAAAAACATTTGCAGCCTGAAAAGGGCATTAACCCGCATCCTAGACCCATGAAATTCCTAAAAACATTTATGGCCCGAAAAATGCATCCTACACCCCTGAAAGTTCAGAAAATGTTGGCAGCCCAAAAAAAGCCCTTAAAATGCATCTTATTCCTGCAAAAATCTTGATAACTTTGGAGGCCCAAAAAAAGGGTTTACAGGCATACTAGACCCCCTAAAGTCCAGCAAATGTTGGTGGCCCAAAAACTGTGTTTGAGAGCTCTGAATGTCCCAAAAACATTTGCAGTCTGAAAAGGGCATTAACCCGCATGCTAGACCCCTGAAATTCCCCAAAATATTTTGGCCACGAAAAATTCATCCTACACCCCTGAAAATTCAGAAAATGTTGGCAGCACAAAAAAGGCCTTAAAATACATATTAGGCCTGCAAAAATGTAGAAAACTTTGGAGGCCCAAAAAAGGGGTTTACAGGCATCCTAGACCCCCTAAAGTCCAGAAAATGTTGGTGGCCCAAAAACTGTGTCAGAGAGCTGTGAATGGCCCAAAAACGCTTGCAGCCTGAAAAGGGCATTAACCCGCATGCTAGACCCCTGAAATTCCTAAAACATTTATGGCCCGAAAAAAACATCCTACACCCCTTAAAGTTCAGAAAATGTTGGCAGCCCAAAAAATGCCTTAAAATGCATCTTATTCCTGCAATAATCTTTAAAACTTTGGAGGCCCAAAAAAGGGGCTTACAGGCATACTCGACCCCCTAAAGTCCAGAAAATGTTGGTGGCCCATAAACTGTATCAGAGAGCTCTGAATTTCCCAAAACCATTTGCAGTCTGGAAAGGGCATTAACCCGTATGCTAGACCCCTGAAATTCCCCAAAATATTTTGGGCATGGAAAATGCATCCCACACCCCCGAAAGTTTAGAAAATGTTGGCAGCACAAAAAAAGGCCTTAAAATACATATTAGGCCGCCAAAAATGTAGAAAACTTTGGAGGCCCAAAAAAGGGGTTTACAGGCATCCTAGACCCACTAAAGTCCAGAAAATGTTGGCGGCCCAAAAACTGTGTCAGAGAGCTCTGAATGGCCCAAAAACGCTTGCAGCCTGAAAAGGGCATTAACCTGCATCCTAGACCCCTGAAATTCCTAAAAACATTTATGGCCCGAAAAATGCATCCTACACCCCTTAAAGTTCAGAAAATGTTGGCAGCCCAAAAAATGCCTTAAAATGCATCTTATTCCTGCAATAATCTTTAAAACTTTGGAGGCCCAAAAAAGGGGTTTGCAGGCATGCTAGACCCCATAAAGTCCAGAAAATGTTGGTGGCCCATAAACTGTGTCAGAGACCTCTGAATGTCCCAAAAACATTTGCAGTCTGAAAAGGGCATTAACCCGCATGCTAGACCCCTGAAATTTCCCAAAATATTTTGGCCACGAAAAATTCATCCTACACCGCTGAAAATTCAGAAAATATTGGCAGCACAAAAAAGGCCTTAAAATACATATTAGGCCTCAAAAAATGTAGAAACCTTTGGAGGCCCAAAAAGGGGTTTACAGGCATCCTAGACCCCCTAAAGTCCAGAAAATGTTGGTAGGCCAAAAACTGTGTCAGAGAGCTCTGAATGTCCCAAAAACGTGTGCAGCCTGAAAAGGGCATTAACCCACATCCTAAACCCCATGAAATTCCCAAAAACATTTTTGGCCCGAAAAATGCATCCTACACCCCTGAAAGTTCAGAAAATGTTGGCAGCCCCAAAAAGGCCTTAAAATGCATCTTATTCCAGCAAAAATCTTGATAACTTTGGAGGCCCAAAAATGGGGTTTGCAGGCATGCTAGACCCCATAAAGTCCAGAAAATGTTGGTGACCCGAAAACAGTGTCAGAGAGCTCTGAATGTCCCAAAAATGTTTGCAGCCTGAAAAGGGCATTAATCCGCATCCTGGCCCCCTGAAATTCCCCAAAATATTTTTGGCCCAAAAAATGCATCCTACATCCCTGAAGTTCAGAAAATGTTGGCAGCACAAAACAGGCCTTAAAATACATATTAGGCAAATGTAGAAAACTTTGGAGCCCCAAAAAAGGGGTTTACATGCTAGACCCCATAAAGTCCAGAAAATGTTGGTGACCCGAAAACAGTGTCAGAGAGCTCTGAATGTCCCAAAAATATTTGCAGCCTGAAAAGGGCATTCATCCGCATCCTGGCCCCCTGAAATTCCCCAAAATATTTTTTGCCCGAAAAATGCATCCTACATCCCTGAAGTTCAGAAAATGTTGGCAGCACAAAACAGGCCTTAAAATACATATTAGGCAAATGTAGAAAACTTTGGAGGCCCAAAAAAGGGGTTTACATGCTAGACCCCATAAAGTCCAGAAAATGTTGGTGACCCGAAAACAGTGTCAGAGAGCTCTGAATGTCCCAAAAATATTTGCAGCCTGAAAAGGGCATTCATCCGCATCCTGGCCCCCTGAAATTCCCCAAAATATTTTTTGCCCGAAAAATAAATCCTACATCCCTGAAGTTCAGAAAATGTTGGCAGCACAAAACAGGCCTTAAAATACATATTAGGCCTGCAAAAATGTAGAAAACTTTGGAGGCCCAAAAAAGGGGTTTACAGGCATCCTAGACCCACTAAAGTCCAGAAAATGTTGGCGGCCCAAAAACTGTGTCAGAGAGCTCTGAATGTCCCAAAAACATTTGCAGTCTGAAAAGGGCATTAACCCGCATGCTAGGGCATTAACCCGCATGCTAGACCCCTGAAATTCCCCAAAATATTTTGGCCACGAAAAATTCATCCTACACCCCTGAAAATTCAGAAAATGTTGGCAGCACAAAAAAGGCCTTAAAATACATATTAGGCCTGCAAAAATGTAGAAAACTTTGGAGGCCCAAAAGAGGGGTTTACAGGCCTCCTAGACCACATAAAGTCCAGAAAATGTTGGTGGCCCAAAAACTGTGTAAGAGAGCTCTGAATGGCCCAAAAACGCGTGCAGCCTGAAAACGGCATTAACCCGCATCCTAGACCCCTGAAATTCCTAAAAACATTTATGGCCCGAAAAATGCATCCTACACCCCTTAAAGTTCAGAAACTGTTGGCAGCCCAAAAAATGCCTTAAAATGCATCTTATTCCTGCAATAATCTTTAAAACTTTGGAGGCCCAAAAAAGGGGTTTGCAGGCATCCTAGACCCCATAAAGTCCAGAAAATGTTGGTGACCCGAAAACAGTGTCAGAGAGCTCTGAATGTCCCAAAAATATTTGCAGCCTGAAAAGGGCATTAATCCGCATCCTGGCCCCCTGAAATTCCCCAAAACATTTATGGCCCGAAAAATGCATCCTACACCCCTTAAAGTTCAGAAAATGTTGGCAGCACAAAAAGGCCTTAAAATGCATCTTATTCCTGCAATAATCTTTAAAACTATTGAGGCCCAAAAAAGGGGTTTGCAGGCATGCTAGACCCCATAAAGTCCAGAAAATGTTGGTGGCCCATAAACTGTGTCAGAGAGCTCTGAATGTCCCAAAAACATTTGCAGTCTGAAAAGGGCATTAACCCGCATGCTAGACCCCTGAAATTTCCCAAAATATTTTGGCCATGAAAAATTCATCCTACACCGCTGAAAATTCAGAAAATATTGGCAGCACAAAAAAGGCCTTAAAATACATATTAGGCCTCAAAAAATGTAGAAAACTTTGGAGGCCCAAAAAAGGGGTTTACAGGCATCCTAGACCCCCTAAAGTCCAGAAAATGTTGGTAGGCCAAAAACTGTGTCAGAGAGCTCTGAATGTCCCAAAAACGTGTGCAGCCTGAAAAGGGCATTAACCCACATCCTAAACCCCTGAAATTCCCAAAAACATTTTTGGCCCGAAAAATGCATCCTACGCCCCTGAAAGTTCAGAAAATGTTGGCAGCCCCAAAAAGGCCTTAAAATGCATCTTATTCCTGCAAAAATCTTGATAACTTTGGAGGCCCAAAAACGGGGTTTGCATCCTAGACCCCATGAAGTCCAGAAAATGTTGGTGACCCGAAAACAGTGTCAGAGAGCTCTGAATGTCCCAAAAATTTTTGCAGACTGAAAAGGGCATTAATCCGCATCCTGGCCCCCTGAAATTCCCCAAAATATTTTTGGCCCAAAAAATGCATCCTACATCCCTGAAGTTCAGAAAATGTTGGCAGCACAAAACAGGCCTTAAAATACATATTAGGCCTGCAAAAATGTAGAAAACTTTGGAGGCCCAAAAAAGGGGTTTACAGGCATCCTAGACCCCCTAAAGTCCAGAAAATGTTGGTAGGCCCAAAAACTGTGTCAGAGAGCTCTGAATGTCCCAAAAACATTTGCAGTCTGAAAAGGGCATTAACCCGCATGCTAGACCCCTGAAATTCCCCAAAATATTTTGGCCACGAAAAATTCATCCTACACCCCTGAAAATTCAGAAAATGTTGGCAGCACAAAAAAGGCCTTAAAATACATATTAGGCAAATGTAGAAAACTTTGGAGGCCCAAAAAAGGGTTTGTCAGGCATCCTAGACCACCTAAAGTCCAGAAAATGTTGGTAGGCCAAAAACTGTGTAAGAGAGCTCTGAATGTCCCAAAAATGTTTGCAGCCTGAAAAGGGCATTAACCCACATCCTAAACCCCTGAAATTCCCAAAAACATGTTTGGCCCGAAAAATGCATCCTACACCCCTGAAAGTTCAGAAAATGTTTGCAGCCTCAAAACGGCATTAACCCGCATCCTAGACCCCTGAAATTCCTAAAAACATTTATGGCCTGAAAAATGCATCCTACACCCCTTAAAGTTCAGAAACTGTTGGCAGCCCAAAAAATGCCTTAAAATGCATCTTATTCCTGCAATAATCTTTAAAACTTTGGAGGCCCAAAAAAGGGGTTTGCAGGCATCCTAGACCCCATAAAGTCCAGAAAATGTTGGTGACCCGAAAACAGTGTCAGAGAGCTCTAAATGTCCCAAAAATATTTGCAGCCTGAAAAGGGCATTAATCCGCATCCTGGCCCCCTGAAATTCCCCAAAATATTTTTGGCCCAAAAAATGCAACCTATATCCCTGAAGTTCAGAAAATGTTGGCAGCACAAAACAGGCCTTAAAATACTTATTAGGCCTGCAAAAATGTAGAAAACTTTGGAGGCCCAAAAAAGGGGTTTACAGGCATCCTAGACCCACTAAAGTCCAGAAAATGTTGGCGGCCCAAAAACTGTGTCAGAGAGCTCTGAATGTCCCAAAAACATTTGCAGTCTGAAAAGGGCATTAACCCGCATGCTAGACCCCTGAAATTCCCCAAAATATTTTGGCCACGAAAAATTCATCCTACACCCCTGAAAATTCAGAAAATGTTGGCAGCACAAAAAAGACCTTAAAATACATATTAGGCCTGCAAAAATGTAGAAAACTTTGGAGGCCTAAAAAAGGGGTTTACAGGCATTCTAGACCCCCTAAAGTCCAGAAAATGTTGGTGGCCCAAAAACTGTGTCAGAGACCTCTGAATGGCCCAAAAACATTTGCAGCCTGAAAAGGGCATTAACCCGCATCCTAGACCCCTGAAATTCCTAAAAACATTTATGGCCCGAAAAATGCATCCTACACCCCTTTAAGTTCAGAAAATATTGGCAGCCCAAAAAATGCCTTAAAATGCATCTTATTCCTGCAATAATCTTTAAATCTTTGGAGGCCCAAAAAAGAGGTTTGCAGGCATCCTAGACCCCCTAAAGTCCAGAAAATGTTGGTGGCCCATAAACTGTATCAGAGTGCTCTGAATGTCCCAAAAACATTTGCAGTCTGAAAAGGGCATTAAACCGCATCCTAGACCCCTGAAATTCCTAAAAACATTTATGGCCCGAAAAATGCATCCTACACCCCTGAAAGTTCAGAAAATGTTGTCAGCCCAAAAAAGCCCTTAAAATGCATCTTATTCCTGCAAAAATCTTGATAACTTTGGAGGCCCAAAAAAAGGGTTTACAGGCATACTAGACCCCCTAAAGTCCAGCAAATGTTGGTGGCCCAAAAACTGTGTTTGAGAGCTCTGAATGTCCCAAAAACATTTGCAGTCTGAAAAGGGCATTAAACCGCATGCTACCCCCTGAAATTCCCCAAAATATTTTGGCCACGAAAAATTCATCCTACACCCCTGAAAATTCAGAAAATGTTGGCAGCACAAAAAAGGCCTTGAAATACATATTAGGCCTGCAAAAATGTAGAAAACTTTGGAGGCCCAAAAAAGGGGTTTACAGGCATCCTAGACCCCCTAAAGTCCAGAAAATGTTGGTGGCCCAAAAACTGTGTCAGAGAGCTGTGAATGGCCCAAAAACGCTTGCAGCCTGAAAAGGGCATTAACCCGCATGCTAGACCCCTGAAATTCCTAAAACATTTATGGCCCGAAAAAAACATCCTACACCCCTTAAAGTTCAGAAAATGTTGGCAGCCCAAAAAATGCCTTAAAATGCATCTTATTCCTGCAATAATCTTTAAAACTTTGGAGGCCCAAAAAAGGGGCTTACAGGAATACTAGACCCCCTAAAGTCCAGAAAATGTTGGTGGCCCATAAACTGTATCAGAGAGCTCTGAATTTCCCAAAACCATTTGCAGTCTGGAAAGGGCATTAACCCGTATGCTAGACCCCTGAAATTCCCCATAATATTTTGGGCATGGAAAATGCATCCCACCCTGAAAGTTTAGAAAATGTTGGCAGCACAAAAAAAGGCCTTAAAATACATATTAGGCCGCCAAAAATGTAGAAAACTTTGGAGGCCCAAAAAAGGGGTTTACAGGCATCCTAGACCCACTAAAGTCCAGAAAATGTTGGCGGCCCAAAAACTGTGTCAGAGAGCTCTGAATGGCCCAAAAACGCTTGCAGCCTGAAAAGGGCATTAACCTGCATCCTAGACCCCTGAAATTCCTAAAAACATTTATGGCCCGAAAAATGCATCCTACACCCCTTAAAGTTCAGAAAATGTTGGCAGCCCAAAAAATGCCTTAAAATGCATCTTATTCCTGCAATAATCTTTAAAACTTTGGAGGCCCAAAAAAGGGGTTTGCAGGCATGCTAGACCCCATAAAGTCCAGAAAATGTTGGTGGCCCATAAACTGTGTCAGAGAGCTCTGAATGTCCCAAAAACATTTGCAGTCTGAAAAGGGCATTAACCCGCATGCTAGACCCCTGAAATTTCCCAAAATATTTTGGCCACGAAAAATTCATCCTACACCGCTGAAAATTCAGAAAATATTGGCAGCACAAAAAAGTCCTTAAAATACATATTAGGCCTCAAAAAATGTAGAAACCTTTGGAGGCCCAAAAAAGGGGTTTACAGGCATCCTAGACCCCCTAAAGTCCAGAAAATGTTGGTAGGCCAAAAACTGTGTCAGAGAGCTCTGAATGTCCCAAAAACGTGTGCAGCCTGAAAAGGGCATTAACCCACATCCTAAACCCCTGAAATTCCCAAAAACATTTTTGGCCCGAAAAATGCATCCTACACCCCTGAAAGTTCAGAAAATGTTGGCAGCCCCAAAAAGGCCTTAAAATGCATCTTATTCCTGCAAAAATCTTGATAACTTTGGAGGCCCAAAAAAGGGGTTTGCAGGCATGCTAGACCCCATAAAGTCCAGAAAATGTTGGTGACCCGAAAACAGTGTCAGAGAGCTCTGAATGTCCCAAAAATGTTTGCAGCCTGAAAAGGGCATTAATCCGCATCCTGGTCCCCTGAAATTCCCCAAAATATTTTTGGCCCAAAAAATGCATCCTACATCCCTGAAGTTCAGAAAATGTTGGCAGCACAAAACAGGCCTTAAAATACATATTAGGCAAATGTAGAAAACTTTGGAGGCCCAAAAAAGGGGTTTACATGCTAGACCCCATAAAGTCCAGAAAATGTTGGTGACCCGAAAACAGTGTCAGAGAGCTCTGAATGTCCCAAAAATATTTGCAGCCTGAAAAGGGCATTAATCCGCATCCTGGCCCCCTGAAATTCCCCAAAATATTTTTTGCCCGAAAAATGCATCCTACATCCCTGAAGTTCAGAAAATGTTGGCAGCACAAAACAGGCCTTACAATACATATTAGGCCTGCAAAAATGTAGAAAACTTTGGAGGCCCAAAAAAGGGGTTTACAGGCATCCTAGACCCACTAAAGTCCAGAAAATGTTGGTGGCCCAAAAACTGTGTCAGAGAGCTCTGAATGTCCCAAAAACATTTGCAGTCTGAAAAGGGCATTAACCCGCATGCTAGGGCATTAACCCGCATGCTAGACCCCTGAAATTCCCCAAAATATTTTGGCCACGAAAAATTCATACTACACCCCTGAAAATTCAGAAAATGTTGGCAGCACAAAAAAGGCCTTAAAATACATATTAGGCCTGCAAAAATGTAGAAAACTTTGGAGGCCCAAAAAAGGGGTTTACAGGCCTCCTAGACCACATAAAGTCCAGAAAATGTTGGTTGCCCAAAAACTGTGTAAGAGAGCTCTGAATGGCCCAAAAACGCGTGCAGCCTGAAAACGGCATTAACCCGCATCCTAGACCCCTGAAATTCCTAAAAACATTTATGGCCCGAAAAATGCATCCTACACCCCTTAAAGTTCAGAAACTGTTGGCAGCCCAAAAAATGCCTTAAAATGCATCTTATTCCTGCAGTAATCTTTAAAACTTTGGAGGCCCAAAAAAGGGGTTTGCAGGCATCATAGACCCCATAAAGTCCAGAAAATGTTGGTGACCCGAAAACAGTGTCAGAGAGCTCTGAATGTCCCAAAAATATTTGCAGCCTGAAAAGGGCATTAATCCGCATCCTGGCCCCCTGAAATTCCCCAAAATATTTTTGGCCCAAAAAATGCATCCTACATCCCTGAAGTTCAGAAAATGTTGGCAGCACAAAACAGGCCTTAAAATACATATTAGGCCTGCAAAAATGTAGAAAACTTTGGAGGCCCAAAAAAGGGGTTTACATGCATCCTAGACCCCCTAAAGTCCAGAAAATGTTGGTAGGCCAAAAACTGTGTCAGAGAGCTCTGAATGTCCCAAAAACATTTGCAGCCTGAAAAGGGCATTAACCCACATCCTAAACCCCTGAAATTCCCAAAAACATTTTTGGCCCGAAAAATGCATCCTACACCCCTGAAAGTTCAGAAAATGTTGGCAGCCCCAAAAAGGCCTTAAAATGCATCTTATTCCTGCAAAAATCTTGATAACTTTGGAGGCCCAAAAAAGGGGTTTACATCCTAGACCCCATAAAGTCCAGAAAATGTTGGTGACCCGAAAACAGTGTCAGAGAGCTCTGAATGTCCCAAAAATATATGCAGCCTGAAAAGGGCATTAATCCGCATCCTGGCCCCCTGAAATTCCCCACAATATTTTTTACCCGAAAAATGCATCCTACATCCCTGAAGTTCAGAAAATGTTGGCAGCACAAAACAGGCCTTAAAATACATAGTAGGCCCTCAAAAATGTAGAAAACTTTGGAGGCCCAAAACAGGGGTTTACAGGCATCCTAGACCCACTAAAGTCCAGAAAATGTTGGCGGCCCAAAAACTGTGTCAGAGAGCTCTGAATGTCCCAAAAAAATTTGCAGTCTGAAAAGGGCATTAACCCGCATGCTAGACCCCTGAAATTCCCCAAAATATTTTGGCCACGAAAAATTCATCCTACACCCCTGAAAATTCAGAAAATGTTGGCAGCACAAAAAAGGCCTTAAAATACATATTAGGCCTGCAAAAATGTAGAAAACTTTGGAGGCCCAAAAAAGGGGTTTACAGGCCTCCTAGACCACATAAAGTCCAGAAAATGTTGGTGGCCCAAAAACTGTGTAAGAGAGCTCTGAATGGCCCAAAAACGTGTGCAGCCTGAAAACGGCATTAACCCGCATCCTAGACCCCTGAAATTCCTAAAAACATTTATGGCCCGAAAAATGCATCCTACACCCCTTAAAGTTCAGAAACTGTTGGCAGCCCAAAAAATGCCTTAAAATGCATCTTATTCCTGCAATAATCTTTAAAACTTTGGAGGCCCAAAAAAGGGGTTTGCAGGCATCCTAGACCCCATAAAGTCCAGAAAATGTTGGTGACCCGAAAACAGTGTCAGAGAGCTCTGAATGTCCCAAAAATATTTGCAGCCTGAAAAGGGCATTAATCCGCATCCTGGCCCCCTGAAATTCCCCAAAATATTTTTGGCCCAAAAAATGCATCCTACATCCCTGAAGTTCAGAAAATGTTGGCAGCACAAAACAGGCCTTAAAATACATATTAGGCCTGCAAAAATGTAGAAAACTTTGGAGGCCCAAAAAAGGGGTTTACAGGCATCCTAGACCCCCTAAAGTCCAGAAAATGTTGGTGGCCCAAAAACTGTGTCAGAGAGCTCTGAATGTCCCAAAAACATTTGCAGTCTGAAAAGGGCATTCACCCGCAAGCTAGACCCCTGAATTTTCCCAAAATATTTTGGCCACAAAAATTCATCCTACACCCCTGAAAATTCAGAAAATGTTGGCAGCACAGAAAAGGCCTTAAAATACATATTAGGCAAATGTAGAAAACTTTGGAGGCCCAAAAAAGGGGTTTACAGGCATCCTAGACCCCATAAAGTCCAGAAAATGTTGGTAGGCCAAAAACTGTGTCAGAGAGCTCTGAATGTCCCAAAAACGTTTGCAGCCTGAAAAGGGCATTAACCCACATCCTAAACCCCTGAAATTCCCAAAAACATTTTTGGCCCGAAAAATGCATCCTACACCCCTGAAAGTTCAGAAAATGTTGGCAGCCCCAAAAAGGCCTTGAAATGCATCTTATTCCTGCAAAAATCTTGATAACTTTGGAGGCCCAAAAAAGGGGTTTACATCCTAGACCCCATAAAGTCCAGAAAATGTTGGTGACCCAAAAACAGTGTCAGAGAGCTCTGAATGTCCCAAAAATATTTGCAGCCTGAAAAGGGCATTAATCCGCATCCTGGCCCCCTGAAATTCCCCAAAATATTTTTGGCCCAAAAATGCAACCTATATCCCTGAAGTTCAGAAAATGTTGGCAGCACAAAAAAGGCCTTAAAATACATATTAGGTCTGCAAAAATGTAGAAAACTTAGGAGGCCCAAAAAAGGGGTTTACAGGCATCCTAGACCCCCTAAAGTCCAGAAAATGTTGGTGGCCCAAAAACTGTGTCAGAGAGCTCTGAATGGCCCAAAAACGCTTGCAGCCTGAAAAGGGCATTAACCCGCATCCTAGACCCATGAAATTCCTAAAAACATTTATGGCCTGAAAAATGCATCCTACACCCCTTTAAGTTCAGAAAATGTTGGCAGCCCAAAAAATGCCTTAAAATGCATCTTATTCCTGCAATAATCTTTAAATCTTTGGAGGCCCAAAAAAGAGGTTTGCAGGCATCCTAGATACCCTAAAGTCCAGAAAATGTTGGTGGCCCATAAACTGTATCAGAGTGCTCTGAATGTCCCAAAAACATTTGCAGTCTGAAAAGGGCATTAACCCGCATCCTAGACCCCTGAAATTCCTAAAAACATTTATGGCCCGAAAAATGCATCCTACACCCCTGAAAGTTCAGAAAATGTTGGCAGCCCAAAAAAGCCCTTAAAATGCATCTTATTCCTGCAAAAATCTTGATAACTTTGGAGGCCCAAAAAAAGGGTTTACAGGCATACTAGACCCCCTAAAGTCCAGCAAATGTTGGTGGCCCAAAAACTGTGTTTGAGAGCTCTGAATGTCCCAAAAACATTTGCAGTCTGAAAAGGGCATTAATCCGCATCCTGGCCCCCTGAAATTCCCCAAAATATTTTTGGCCCAAAAATGCAACCTATATCCCTGAAGTTCAGAAAATGTTGGCAGCACAAAACAGGCCTTAAATACATATTAGGCCTGCAAAAATGTAGAAAACTTTGGAGGCCCAAAAAAGGGGTTTACAGGCATCCTAGACCCACTAAAGTCCAGAAAATGTTGGCAGCCCAAAAACTGTCAGAGAGCTCTGAATGGCCCATAAACATTTGCAGTCTGAAAAATGGCATTAACCCGCATGCTAGACCCTTGAAATTCCCTAAAATATTTTGGCCACGAAAAATTCATCCTACACCCCTGAAAATTCAGAAAATGTTAGCAGCACAAAAAAGGCCTTAAAATACATATTAGGCCTGCAAAAATGTAGAAAACTTTGGAGGCCCAAAAAAGGGGTTTACAGGCATCCTAGACCCCTAAAGTCCAGAAAATGTTGTTGGTCCAAAAACTGTGTCAGAGAGCTCTGAATGGCCCAAAAACGCTTGCCACCTGAAAAGGGCAATAACCGGCATCCTAAAGCCCTGAAATACCCAAAAACATTTTTGGCCCGAAAAATGCATCCTACACCCCTGAAAGTTCAGAAAATGTTGACAGCCCCAAAAAGGCCTTAAAATGCATCTTATTCCTGCACAAATCTTGATAACTTTGGAGGCCCAAAAAAGGGGTTTACATCCTAGACCCCATAAAGTCAAGAAAATGTTGGTGACCCGAAAAGAGTGTCAGAGAGCTCTGAATGTCCCAAAAATATTTGCAGCCTGAAAAGGGCATTAATCCGCATCCTGGCCCCCTGAAATGCCCCAAAATATTTTTGGCCCAAAAAATGCAACCTATATCCCTGAAGTTCAGAAAATGTTGGCAGCACAAAACAGGCCTTAAAATACATATTAGGCGTGCAAAAATGTAGAAAACTTTGGAGGCCCAAAAAAGGGGTTTACAGGCATCCTAGACCCACTAAAGTCCAGAAAATGTTGGCGGCCCAAAAACTGTGTCAGAGAGCTCTGAATGTCCCAAAAACTTTTGCAGTCTGAAAAGGGCATTAACCCGCATGCTAGACCCCTGAAATTCCCCAAAATATTTTGGCCACGAAAAATTCATCCTACACCCCTGAAAATTCAGAAAATGTTGGCAGCACAAAAAAGACCTTAAAATACATATTAGGCCTGCAAAAATGTAGAAAACTTTGGAGGCCCAAAAAAGGGGTTTACAGGCATTCTAGACCCCCTAAAGTCCAGAAAATGTTGGTGGCCCAAAAACTGTGTCAGAGACCTCTGAATGGCCCAAAAACATTTGCAGCCTGAAAAGGGCATTAACCCGCATCCTAGACCCCTGAAATTCCTAAAAACATTTATGGCCCGAAAAATGCATCCTACACCCCTTTAAGTTCAGAAAATATTGGCAGCCCAAAAAATGCCTTAAAATGCATCTTATTCCTGCAATAATCTTTAAATCTTTGGAGGCCCAAAAAAGAGGTTTGCAGGCATCCTAGACCCCCTAAAGTCCAGAAAATGTTGGTGGCCCATAAACTGTATCAGAGTGCTCTGAATGTCCCAAAAACATTTGCAGTCTGAAAAAGGCATTAAACCGCATCCTAGACCCCTGAAATTCCTAAAAACATTTATGGCCCGAAAAATGCATCCTACACCCCTGAAAGTTCAGAAAATGTTGGCAGCCCAAAAGAAGCCCTTAAAATGCATCTTATTCCTGCAAAAATCTTGATAACTTTGGAGGCCCAAAAAAAGGGTTTACAGGCATACTAGACCCCCTAAAGTCCAGCAAATGTTGGTGGCCCAAAAACTGTGTTTGAGAGCTCTGAATGTCCCAAAAACATTTGCAGTCTGAAAAGGGCATTAACCCGCATGCTAGACCCCTGAAATTCCCCAAAATATTTTGGCCACGAAAAATTCATCCTACACCCCTGAAAATTCAGAAAATGTTGGCAGCACAAAAAAGGCCTTGAAATACATATTAGGCCTGCAAAAATGTAGAAAACTTTGGAGGCCCAAAAAAGGGGTTTACAGGCATCCTAGACCCCCTAAAGTCCAGAAAATGTTGGTGGCCCAAAAACTGTGTCAGAGAGCTGTGAATGGCCCAAAAACGCTTGCAGCCTGAAAAGGGCATTAACCCGCATGCTAGACCCCTGAAATTCCTAAAACATTTATGGCCCGAAAAAAACATCCTACACCCCTTAAAGTTCAGAAAATGTTGGCAGCCCAAAAATGCCTTAAAATGCATCTTATTCCTGCAATAATCTTTAAAACTTTGGAGGCCCAAAAAAGGGGCTTACAGGAATACTAGACCCCCTAAAGTCCAGAAAATGTTGGTGGCCCATAAACTGTATCAGAGAGCTCTGAATTTCCCAAAACCATTTGCAGTCTGGAAAGGGCATTAACCCCTATGCCAGACCCCTGAAATTCCCCAAAATATTTTGGGCATGGAAAATGCATCCCACACCCCTGAAAGTTTAGAAAATGTTGGCAGCACAAAAAAAGGCCTTAAAATACATATTAGGCCGCCAAAAATGTAGAAAACTTTGGAGGCCCAAAAAAGGGGTTTACAGGCATCCTAGACCCACTAAAGTCCAGAAAATGTTGGCGGCCCAAAAACTGTGTCAGAGAGCTCTGAATGGCCCAAAAACATTTGCAGTCTGAAAAATGGCATTAACCCGCATGCTAGACCCTTGAAATTCCCTAAAATATTTTGGCCACGAAAAATTCATCCTACACCCCTGAAAATTCAGAAAATGTTGGCAGCACAAAAAAGGCCTTAAAATACATATTAGGTCTGCAAAAATGTAGAAAACTTTGGAGGCCCAAAAAAGGGGTTTACAGGCATCCTAGACCCCCTAAAGTCCAGAAAAAGTTGGTGGCCCAAAAACTGTGTCAGAGAGCTCTGAATGGCCCAAAAACGCTTGCAGCCTGAAAAGGGCATTAACCCGCATCCTAGACCCATGAAATTCCTAAAAACATTTATGGCCCGAAAAATGCATCCTACACCCCTGAAAGTTCAGAAAATGTTGGCAGCCCAAAAAAAGCCCTTAAAATGCATCTTATTCCTGCAAAGATCTTGATAACTTTGGAGGCCCAAAAAAAGGGTTTACAGGCATACTAGACCCCCTAAAGTCCAGCAAATGTTGGTGGCCCAAAAACTGTGTTTGAGAGCTCTGAATGTCCCAAAAACATTTGCAGTCTGAAAAGGGCATTAATCCGCATCCTGGCCCCCTGAAATTCCCCAAAATATTTTTGGCCCAAAAATGCAACCTATATCCCTGAAGTTCAGAAAATGTTGGCAGCACAAAACAGGCCTTAAAATACATATTAGGCCTGCAAAAATGTAGAAAACTTTGGAGGCCCAAAAAAGGGGTTTACAGGCATCCTAGACCCACTAAAGTCCAGAAAATGTTGACGGCCCAAAAACTGTGTCAGAGAGCTCTGAATGGCCCATAAACATTTGCAGTCTGAAAAATGGCATTAACCCGCATGCTAGACCCTTGAAATTCCCTAAAATATTTTGGCCACGAAAAATTCATCCTACACCCCTGAAAATTCAGAAAATGTTAGCAGCACAAAAAAGGCCTTAAAATACATATTAGGCCTGCAAAAATGTAGAAAACTTTGGAGGCCCAAAAAAGGGGTTTACAGGCATCCTAGACCCCTAAAGTCCAGAAAATGTTGTTGGCCCAAAAACTGTGTCAGAGAGCTCTGAATGTCCCAAAAACATTTGCAGTCTGAAAAGGGCATTAACCCGCATGCTAGACCCCTGAAATTCCCCAAAATATTTTGGCCACGAAAAATTCATCCTACACCCCTGAAAATTATCCTAGACCCCTGAAATTCCTAAAAACATTTATGGCCCGAAAAATGCATCCTACACCCCTTTAAGTTCAGAAAATATTGGCAGCCCAAAAAATGCCTTAAAATGCATCTTATTCCTGCAATAATCTTTAAATCTTTGGAGGCCCAAAAAAGAGGTTTGCAGGCATCCTAGACCCCCTTAAGTCCAGAAAATGTTGGTGGCCCATAAACTGTATCAGAGTGCTCTGAATGTCCCAAAAACATTTGCAGTCTGAAAAGGGCATTAAACCGCATCCTAGACCCCTGAAATTCCTAAAAACATTTATGGCCCGAAAAATGCATCCTACACCCCTGAAAGTTCAGAAAATGTTGGCAGCCCAAAAAAGCCCTTAAAATGCATCTTATTCCTGCAAAAATCTTGATAACTTTGGAGGCCCAAAAAAAGGGTTTACAGGCATACTAGACCCCCTAAAGTCCAGCAAATGTTGGTGGCCCAAAAACTGTGTTTGAGAGCTCTGAATGTCCCAAAAACATTTGCAGTCTGAAAAGGGCATTAAACTGCATGCTAGACCCCTGAAATTCCCCAAAATATTTTGGCCACGAAAAATTTATCCTACACCCCTGAAAATTCAGAAAATGTTGGCAGCACAAAAAAGGCCTTGAAATACATATTAGGCCTGCAAAAATGTAGAAAACTTTGGAGGCCCAAAAAAGGGGTTTACAGGCATCCTAGACCCCCTAAAGTCCAGAAAATGTTGGTGGCCCAAAAACTGTGTCAGAGAGCTGTGAATGGCCCAAAAACGCTTGCAGCCTGAAAAGGGCATTAACCCGCATGCTAGACCCCTGAAATTCCTAAAACATTTATGGCCCGAAAAAAACATCCTACACCCCTTAAAGTTCAGAAAATGTTGGCAGCCCAAAAAATGGCTTAAAATGCATCTTATTCCTGCAATAATCTTTAAAACTTTGGAGGCCCAAAAAAGGGGCTTACAGGAATACTAGACCCCCTAAAGTCCAGAAAATGTTGGTGGCCCATAAACTGTATCAGAGAGCTCTGAATTTCCCAAAACCATTTGCAGTCTGGAAAGGGCATTAACCCGTATGCTAGACCCCTGAAATTCCCCAAAATATTTTGGGCATGGAAAATGCATCCCACACCCCTGAAAGTTTAGAAAATGTTGGCAGCACAAAAAAAGGCCTTAAAATACATATTAGGCCGCCAAAAATGCAGAAAACTTTGGAGGCCCAAAAAAGGGGTTTACAGGCATCCTAGACCCACTAAAGTCCAGAAAATGTTCGCGGCCCAAAAACTGTGTCAGAGAGCTCTGAATGGCCCAAAAACGCTTGCAGCCTGAAAAGGGCATTAACCTGCATCCTAGACCCCTGAAATTCCTAAAAACATTTATGGCCCGAAAAATGCATCCTACACCCCTTAAAGTTCAGAAAATGTTGGCAGCCCAAAAAATGTCTTAAAATGCATCTTATTCCTGCAATAATCTTTAAAACTTTGGAGGCCCAAAAAAGGGGTTTGCAGGCATGCTAGACCCCATAAAGTCCAGAAAATGTTGGTGGCCCATAAACTGTGTCAGAGAGCTCTGAATGTCCCAAAAACATTTGCAGTCTGAAAAGGGCATTAACCCGCATGCTAGACCCCTGAAATTTCCCAAAATATTTTGGCCACGAAAAATTCATCCTACACCGCTGAAAATTCAGAAAATATTGGCAGCACAAAAAAGGCCTTAAAATACATATTAGGCCTCAAAAAATGTAGAAACCTTTGGAGGCCCAAAAAAGGGGTTTACATGCATCCTAGACCCCCTAAAGTCCAGAAAATGTTGGTAGGCCAAAAACTGTGTCAGAGAGCTCTGAATGTCCCAAAAACGTGTGCAGCCTGAAAAGGGCATTAACCCACATCCTAAACCCCTGAAATTCCCAAAAACATGTTTGGCCCGAAAAATGCATCCTACACCCCTGAAAGTTCAGAAAATGTTGGCAGCCCCAAAAAGGCCTTAAAATGCATCTTATTCCTGCAAAAATCTTGATAACTTTGGAGGCCCAAAAAAGGGGTTTGCAGGCATGCTAGACCCCATAAAGTCCAGAAAATGTTGGTGACCCGAAAACAGTGTCAGAGAGCTCTGAATGTCCCAAAAATGTTTGCAGCCTGAAAAGGGCATTAATCCGCATCCTGGTCCCCTGAAATTCCCCAAAATATTTTTGGCCCAAAAAATGCATCCTACATCCCTGAAGTTCAGAAAATGTTGGCAGCACAAAACAGGCCTTAAAATACATATTAGGCAAATGTAGAAAACTTTGGAGGCCCAAAAAAGGGGTTTACATGCTAGACCCCATAAAGTCCAGAAAATGTTGGTGACCCGAAAACAGTGTCAGAGAGCTCTGAATGTCCCAAAAATATTTGCAGCCTGAAAAGGGCATTAATCCGCATCCTGGCCCCCTGAAATTCCCCAAAATATTTTTTGCCCGAAAAATGCATCCTACATCCCTGAAGTTCAGAAAATGTTGGCAGCACAAAACAGGCCTTACAATACATATTAGGCCTGCAAAAATGTAGAAAACTTTGGAGGCCCAAAAAAGGGGTTTACAGGCATCCTAGACCCACTAAAGTCCAGAAAATGTTGGCGGCCCAAAAACTGTGTCAGAGAGCTCTGAATGTCCCAAAAACATTTGCAGTCTGAAAAGGGCATTAACCCGCATGCTAGGGCATTAACCCGCATGCTAGACCCCTGAAATTCCCCAAATTATTTTGGCCACGAAAAATTCATCCTACACCCCTGAAAATTCAGAAAATGTTGGCAGCACAAAAAAGGCCTTAAAATACATATTAGGCCTGCAAAAATGTAGAAAACTTTGGAGGCCCAAAAAAGGGGTTTACAGGCCTCCTAGACCACATAAAGTCCAGAAAATGTTGGTGGCCCAAAAACTGTGTAAGAGAGCTCTGAATGGCCCAAAAACGCGTGCAGCCTGAAAACGGCATTAACCCGCATCCTAGACCCCTAAAATTCCTAAAAACATTTATGGCCCGAAAAATGCATCCTACACCCCTTAAAGTTCAGAAACTGTTGGCAGCCCAAAAAATGCCTTAAAATGCATCTTATTCCTGCAATAATCTTTAAAACTTTGGAGGCCCAAAAAAGGGGTTTGCAGGCATCATAGACCCCATAAAGTCCAGAAAATGTTGGTGACCCGAAAACAGTGTCAGAGAGCTCTGAATGTCCCAAAAATATTTGCAGCCTGAAAAGGGCATTAATCCGCATCCTGGCCCCCTGAAATTCCCCAAAATATTTTTGGCCCAAAAAATGCATCCTACATCCCTGAAGTTCAGAAAATGTTGGCAGCACAAAACAGGCCTTAAAATACATATTAGGCCTGCAAAAATGTAGAAAACTTTGGAGGCCCAAAAAAGGGGTTTACAGGCATCCTAGACCCCCTAAAGTCCAGAAAATGTTGGTGGCCCAAAAACTGTGTCAGAGAGCTCTGAATGTCCCAAAAACATTTGCAGTCTGAAAAGGGCATTAACCCGCATGCTAGACCCCTGAAATTTCCCAAAATATTTTGGCCACAAAAAATTCATCCTACACCCCTGAAAATTCAGAAAATGTTGGCAGCACAAAAAAGGCCTTAAAATACATATTAGGCAAATGTAGAAAACTTTGGAGGCCCAAAAAAGGGGTTTACATGCATCCTAGACCCCCTAAAGTCCAGAAAATGTTGGTAGGCCAAAAACTGTGTCAGAGAGCTCTGAATGTCCCAAAAACATTTGCAGCCTGAAAAGGGCATTAACCCACATCCTAAACCCCTGAAATTCCCAAAAACATTTTTGGCCCGAAAAATGCATCCTACACCCCTGAAAGTTCAGAAAATGTTGGCAGCCCCAAAAAGGCCTTAAAATGCATCTTATTCCTGCAAAAATCTTGATAACTTTGGAGGACCAAAAAAGGGGTTTACATCCTAGACCCCATAAAGTCCAGAAAATGTTGGTGACCCGAAAACAGTGTCAGAGAGCTCTGAATGTCCCAAAAATATATGCAGCCTGAAAAGGGCATTAATCCGCATCCTGGCCCCCTGAAATTCCCCAAAATATTTTTTACCCGAAAAATGCATCCTACATCCCTGAAGTTCAGAAAATGTTGGCAGCACAAAACAGGCCTTAAAATACATAGTAGGCCCTCAAAAATGTAGAAAACTTTGGAGGCCCAAAAAAGGGGTTTACAGGCATCCTAGACCCACTAAAGTCCAGAAAATGTTGGCGGCCCAAAAACTGTGTCAGAGAGCTCTGAATGTCCCAAAAAAATTTGCAGTCTGAAAAGGGCATTAACCCGCATGCTAGACCCCTGAAATTCCCCAAAATATTTTGGCCACGAAAAATTCATCCTACACCCCTGAAAATTCAGAAAATGTTGGCAGCACAAAAAAGGCCTTAAAATACATATTAGGCCTGCAAAAATGTAGAAAACTTTGGAGGCCCAAAAAAGGGGTTTACAGGCCTCCTAGACCACATAAAGTCCAGAAAATGTTGGTGGCCCAAAAACTGTGTAAGAGAGCTCTGAATGGCCCAAAAACGCGTGCAGCCTGAAAACGGCATTAACCCGCATCCTAGACCCCTGAAATTCCTAAAAACATTAATGGCCCGAAAAATGCATCCTACACCCCTTAAAGTTCAGAAACTGTTGGCAGCCCAAAAAATGCCTTAAAATGCATCTTATTCCTGCAATAATCTTTAAAACTTTGGAGGCCCAAAAAAGGGGTTTGCAGGCATCCTAGACCCCATAAAGTCCAGAAAATGTTGGTGACCCGAAAACAGTGTCAGAGAGCTCTGAATGTCCCAAAAATATTTGCAGCCTGAAAAGGGCATTAATCCGCATCCTGGCCCCCTGAAATTCCCCAAAATATTTTTGGCCCAAAAAATGCATCCTACATCCCTGAAGTTCAGAAAATGTTGGCAGCACAAAACAGGCCTTAAAATACATATTAGGCCTGCAAAAATGTAGAAAACTTTGGAGGCCCAAAAAAGGGGTTTACAGGCATCCTAGACCCCCTAAAGTCCAGAAAATGTTGGTGGCCCAAAAACTGTGTCAGAGAGCTCTGAATGTCCCAAAAACATTTGCAGTCTGAAAAGGGCATTCACCCGCAAGCTAGACCCCTGAATTTTCCCAAAATATTTTGGCCACAAAAATTCATCCTACACCCCTGAAAATTCAGAAAATGTTGGCAGCACAGAAAAGGCCTTAAAATACATATTAGGCAAATGTAGAAAACTTTGGAGGCCCAAAAAAGGGGTTTACAGGCATCCTAGACCCCCTAAAGTCCAGAAAATGTTGGTAGGCCAAAAACTGTGTCAGAGAGCTCTGAATGTCCCAAAAACGTTTGCAGCCTGAAAAGGGCATTAACCCACATCCTAAACCCCTGAAATTCCCAAAAACATTTTTGGCCCGAAAAATGCATCCTACACCCCTGAAAGTTCAGAAAATGTTGGCAGCCCCAAAAAGGCCTTAAAATGCATCTTATTCCTGCAAAAATCTTGATAACTTTGGAGGCCCAAAAAAGGGGATTAAATCCTAGACCCCATAAAGTCCAGAAAATGTTGGTGACCCAAAAACAGTGTCAGAGAGCTCTGAATGTCCCAAAAATATTTGCAGCCTGAAAAGGGCATTAATCCGCATCCTGGCCCCCTGAAATTCCCCAAAATATTTTTGGCCCAAAAATGTAACCTATATCCCTGAAGTTCAGAAAATGTTGGCAGCACAAAACAGGCCTTAAAATACATATTAGGCCTGCAAAAATGTAGAAAACTTTGGAGGCCCAAAAAAGGGGTTTACAGGCATCCTAGACCCACTAAAGTCCAGAAAATGTTGGCGGCCCAAAAACTGTGTCAGAGAGCTCTGAATGGCCCAAAAACATTTGCAGTCTGAAAAATGGCATTAACCCGCATGCTAGAGCCTTGAAATTCCCTAAAATATTTTGGCCACGAAAAATTCATCCTACACCCCTGAAAATTCAGAAAATGTTGGCAGCACAAAAAAAGGCCTTAAAATACATATTAGGTCTGCAAAAATGTAGAAAACTTTGGAGGCCCAAAAAAGGGGTTTACAGGCATCCTAGACCCCCTAAAGTCCAGAAAATGTTGGTGGCCCAAAAACTGTGTCAGAGAGCTCTGAATGGCCCAAAAACGCTTGCAGCCTGAAAAGGGCATTAACCCGCATCCTAGACCCATGAAATTCCTAAAAACATTTATGGCCCGAAAAATGCATCCTACACCCCTTTAAGTTCAGAAAATGTTGGCAGCCCAAAAAATGCCTTAAAATGCATCTTATTCCTGCAATAATCTTTAAATCTTTGGAGGCCCAAAAAAGAGGTTTGCAGGCATCCTAGATACCCTAAAGTCCGTAAAATGTTGGTGGCCCATAAACTGTATCAGAGTGCTCTGAATGTCCCAAAAACATTTGCAGTCTGAAAAGGGCATTAACCCGCATCCTAGACCCCTGAAATTCCTAAAAACATTTATGGCCCGAAAAATGCATCCTACACCCCTGAAAGTTCAGAAAATGTTGGCAGCCCAAAAAAAGCCCTTAATATGCATCTTATTCCTGCAAAAATCTTGATAACTTTGGAGGCCCAAAAAAAGGGTTTACAGGCATACTAGACCCCCTAAAGTCCAGCAAATGTTGGTGGCCCAAAAATTGTGTTTGAGAGCTCTGAATGTCCCAAAAACATTTGCAGTCTGAAAAGGGCATTAATCCGCATCCTGGCCCCCTGAAATTCCCCAAAATATTTTTGGCCCAAAAATGCAACCTATATCCCTGAAGTTCAGAAAATGTTGGCAGCACAAAACAGGCCTTAAAATACATATTAGGCCTGCAAAAATGTAGAAAACTTTGGAGGCCCAAAAAAGGGGTTTACAGGCATCCTAGACCCACTAAAGTCCAGAAAATGTTGGCGGCCCAAAAACTGTGTCAGAGAGCTCTGAATGGCCCATAAACATTTGCAGTCTGAAAAATGGCATTAACCCGCATGCTAGACCCTTGAAATTCCCTAAAATATTTTGGCCACGAAAAATTCATCCTACACCCCTGAAAATTCAGAAAATGTTAGCAGCACAAAAAAGGCCTTAAAATACATATTAGGCCTGCAAACATGTAGAAAACTTTGGAGGCCCAAAAAAGGGGTTTACAGGCATCCTAGACCCCCTAAAGTCCAGAAAATGTTGGTGGCCCAAAAACTGTGTCAGAGAGCTCTGAATGTCCCAAAAACATTTGCAGCCTGAAAAGGGCATTAACCCGCATCCTAGACCCATGAAATTCCTAAAAACATTTTTGGCCCGAAAAATGCATCCTACACCCCTTTAAGTTCAGAAAATGTTGGCAGCCCAGAAAATGCCTTAAAATGCATCTTATTCCTGCAATAATCCTTAAATCTTTGGAGGCCCAGAAAAGAGGTTTGCAGGCATCCTAGATACCCTAAAGTCCAGAAAATGTTGGTGGCCCATAAACTGTATCAGAGTGCTCTGAATGTCCCAAAAACATTTGCAGTCTGAAAAGGGCATTAACCCGCATCCTAGACCCCTGAAATTCCTAAAAACATTTATGGCCCGAAAAATGCATCCTACACCCCTGAAAGTTCAGAAAATGTTGGCAGCCCAAAAAAAGCCCTTAAAATGCATCTTATTCCTGCAAAAATCTTGATAACTTTGGAGGCCCAAAAAAAGGGTTTACAGGCATACTAGACCCCCTAAAGTCCAGCAAATGTTGGTGGCCCAAAAACTGTGTTTGAGAGCTCTGAATGTCCCAAAAACATTTGCAGTCTGAAAAGGGCATTAATCCGCATCCTGGCCCCCTGAAATTCCACAAAATATTTTTGGCCCAAAAATGCAACCTATATCCCTGAAGTTCAGAAAATGTTGGCAGCACAAAACAGGCCTTAAATACATATTAGGCCTGCAAAAATGTAGAAAACTTTGGAGGCCCAAAAAAGGGGTTTACAGGCATCCTAGACCCACTAAAGTCCAGAAAATGTTGGCGGCCCAAAAACTGTGTCAGAGAGCTCTGAATGGCCCATAAACATTTGCAGTCTGAAAAATGGCATTAACCCGCATGCTAGACCCTTGAAATTCCCTAAAATATTTTGGCCACGAAAAATTCATCCTACACCCCTGAAAATTCAGAAAATGTTAGCAGCACAAAAAAGGCCTTAAAATACATATTAGGCCTGCAAAAATGTAGAAAACTTTGGAGGCCCAAAAAAGGGGTTTACAGGCATCCTAGACCCCTAAAGTCCAGAAAATGTTGTTGGCCCAAAAACTGTGTCAGAGAGCTCTGAATGGCCCAAAAACGCTTGCAGCCTGAAAAGGGCATTAACCGGCATCCTAAAGCCCTGAAATACCCAAAAACATTTTTGGCCCGAAAAATGCATCCTACACCCCTGAAAGTTCAGAAAATGTTGACAGCCCCAAAAAGGCCTTAAAATGCATCTTATTCCTGCACAAATCTTGATAACTTTGGAGGCCCAAAAAAGGGGTTTACATCCTAGACCCCATAAAGTCAAGAAAATGTTGGTGACCCGAAAAGAGTGTCAGAGAGCTCTGAATGTCCCAAAAATATTTGCAGCCTGAAAAGGGCATTAATCCGCATCCTGGCCCCCTGAAATGCCCCAAAATATTTTTGGCCCAAAAAATGCAACCTATATCCCTGAAGTTCAGAAAATGTTGGCAGCACAAAACAGGCCTTAAAATACATATTAGGCGTGCAAAAATGTAGAAAACTTTGGAGGCCCAAAAAAGGGGTTTACAGGCATCCTAGACTCACTAAAGTCCAGAAAATGTTGGCGGCCCAAAAACTGTGTCAGAGAGCTCTGAATGTCCCAAAAACATTTGCAGTCTGAAAAGGGCATTAACCCGCATGCTAGACCCCTGAAATTCCCCAAAATATTTTGGCCACGAAAAATTCATCCTACACCCCTGAAAATTCAGAAAATGTTGGCAGCACAAAAAAGACCTTAAATACATATTAGGCCTGCAAAAATGTAGAAAACTTTGGAGGCCCAAAAAAGGGGTTTACAGGCATTCTAGACCCCCTAAAGTCCAGAAAATGTTGGTGGCCCAAAAACTGTGTCAGAGACCTCTGAATGGCCCAAAAACATTTGCAGCCTGAAAAGGGCATTAACCCGCATCCTAGACCCCTGAAATTCCTAAAAACATTTATGGCCCGAAAAATGCATCCTACACCCCTTTAAGTTCAGAAAATATTGGCAGCCCAAAAAATGCCTTAAAATGCATCTTATTCCTGCAATAATCCTTAAATCTTTGGAGGCCCAGAAAAGAGGTTTGCAGGCATCCTAGATACCCTAAAGTCCAGAAAATGTTGGTGGCCCATAAACTGTATCAGAGTGCTCTGAATGTCCCAAAAACATTTGCAGTCTGAAAAGGGCATTAACCCGCATCCTAGACCCCTGAAATTCCTAAAAACATTTATGGCCCGAAAAATGCATCCTACACCCCTGAAAGTTCAGAAAATGTTGGCAGCCCAAAAAAAGCCCTTAAAATGCATCTTATTCCTGCAAAAATCTTGATAACTTTGGAGGCCCAAAAAAAGGGTTTACAGGCATACTAGACCCCCTAAAGTCCAGCAAATGTTGGTGGCCCAAAAACTGTGTTTGAGAGCTCTGAATGTCCCAAAAACATTTGCAGTCTGAAAAGGGCATTAATCCGCATCCTGGCCCCCTGAAATTCCACAAAATATTTTTGGCCCAAAAATGCAACCTATATCCCTGAAGTTCAGAAAATGTTGGCAGCACAAAACAGGCCTTAAAATACATATTAGGCCTGCAAAAATGTAGAAAACTTTGGAGGCCCAAAAAAGGGGTTTACAGGCATCCTAGACCCCCTAAAGTCCAGAAAATGTTGGCGGCCGAAAACTGTGTCAGAGAGCTCTGAATGTCCCAAAAACATTTGCAGTCTGAAAAGGGCATTAACCCGCATGCTAGACCCCTGAAATTCCCCAAAATATTTTGGCCACGAAAAATTCATCCTACACCCCTGAAAATTCAGAAAATGTTGGCAGCACAAAAAAGGCCTTGAAATACATATTAGGCCTGCAAAAATGTAGAAAACTTTGGAGGCCCAAAAAAGGGGTTTACAGGCATCCTAGACCCCATAAAGTCCAGAAAATGTTGGTGGCCCAAAAACTGTGTCAGAGAGCTGTGAATGGCCCAAAAACGCTTGCAGCCTGAAAAGGGCATTAACCCGCATGCTAGACCCCTGAAATTCCTAAAACATTTATGGCCCGAAAAAACATCCTACACCCCTTAAAGTTCAGAAAATGTTGGCAGCCCAAAAAATGCCTTAAAATGCATCTTATTCCTGCAATAATCTTTAAAACTTTGGAGGCCCAAAAAAGGGGCTTACAGGAATACTAGACCCCCTAAAGTCCAGAAAATGTTGGTGGCCCATAAACTGTATCAGAGAGCTCGGAATTTCCCAAAACCATTTGCAGTCTGGAAAGGGCATTAACCCCTATGCTAGACCCCTGAAATTCCCCAAAATATTTTGGGCATGGAAAATGCATCCCACACCCCTGAAAGTTTAGAAAATGTTGGCAGCACAAAAAAAGGCCTTAAAATACATATTAGGCCGCCAAAAATGTAGAAAACGTTGGAGGCCCAAAAAAGGGGTTTACAGGCATCCTAGACCCACTAAAGTCCAGAAAATGTTGGCGGCCCAAAAACTGTGTCAGAGAGCTCTGAATGGCCCAAAAACGCTTGCAGCCTGAAAAGGGCATTAACCTGCATCCTAGACCCCTGAAATTCCTAAAAACATTTATGGCCCGAAAAATGCATCCTACACCCCTTAAAGTTCAGAAAATGTTGGCAGCCCAAAAAATGCCTTAAAATGCATCTTATTCCTGCAATAATCTTTAAAACTTTGGAGGCCCAAAAAAGGGGTTTGCAGGCATGCTAGACCCCATAAAGTCCAGAAAATATTGGTGGCCCATAAACTGTGTCAGAGAGCTCTGAATGTCCCAAAAACATTTGCAGTCTGAAAAGGGCATTAACCCGCATGCTAGACCCCTGAAATTTCCCAAAATATTTTGGCCACGAAAAATTCATCCTACACCGCTGAAAATTCAGAAAATATTGGCAGCACAAAAAAGGCCTTAAAATACATATTAGGCCTCAAAAAATGTAGAAACCTTTGGAGGCCCAAAAAAGGGGTTTACAGGCATCCTAGACCCCCTAAAGTCCAGAAAATGTTGGTAGGCCAAAAACTGTGTCAGAGAGCTCTGAATGTCCCAAAAACGTGTGCAGCCTGAAAAGGGCATTAACCCACATCCTAAACCCCTGAAATTCCCAAAAACATTTTTGGCCCGAAAAATGCATCCTACACCCCTGAAAGTTCAGAAAATGTTGGCAGCCCCAAAAAGGCCTTAAAATGCATCTTATTCCTGCAAAAATCTTGATAACTTTGGAGGCCCAAAAAAGGGGTTTGCAGGCATGCTAGACCCCATAAAGTCCAGAAAATGTTGGTGACCCGAAAACAGTGTCAGAGAGCTCTGAATGTCCCAAAAATGTTTGCAGCCTGAAAAGGGCATTAATCCGCATCCTGGTCCCCTGAAATTCCCCAAAATATTTTTGGCCCAAAAAATGCATCCTACATCCCTGAAGTTCAGAAAATGTTGGCAGCACAAAACAGGCCTTAAAATACATATTAGGCAAATGTAGAAAACTTTGGAGGCCCAAAAAAGGGGTTTACGTGCTAGACCCCATAAAGTCCAGAAAATGTTGGTGACCCGAAAACAGTGTCAGAGAGCTCTGAATGTCCCAAAAATATTTGCAGCCTGAAAAGGGCATTAATCCGCATCCTGGCCCCCTGAAATGCCCCAAAATATTTTTGGCCCAAAAAATGCAACCTATATCCCTGAAGTTCAGAAAATGTTGGCAGCACAAAACAGGCCTTAAAATACATATTAGGCGTGCAAAAATGTAGAAAACTTTGGAGGCCCAAAAAAGGGGTTTACAGGCATCCTAGACCCACTAAAGTCCAGAAAATGTTGGCGGCCCAAAAACTGTGTCAGAGAGCTCTGAATGTCCCAAAAACATTTGCAGTCTGAAAAGGGCATTAACCTGCATGCTAGACCCCTGAAATTCCCCAAAATATTTTGGCCACGAAAAATTCATCCTACACCCCTGAAAATTCAGAAAATGTTGGCAGCACAAAAAAGACCTTAAATACATATTAGGCCTGCAAAAATGTAGAAAACTTTGGAGGCCCAAAAAAGGGGTTTACAGGCATTCTAGACCCCCTAAAGTCCAGAAAATGTTGGTGGCCCAAAAACTGTGTCAGAGACCTCTGAATGGCCCAAAAACATTTGCAGCCTGAAAAGGGCATTAACCCGCATCCTGGACCCCTGAAATTCCTAAAAACATTTATGGCCCGAAAAATGCATCCTACACCCCTTTAAGTTCAGAAAATATTGGCAGTCCAAAAAATGCCTTAAAATGCATCTTATTCCTGCAATAATCTTTAAATCTTTGGAGGCCCAAAAAAGAGGTTTGCAGGCATCCTAGACCCCCTAAAGTCCAGAAAATGTTGGTGGCCCATAAACTGTATCAGAGTGCTCTGAATGTCCCAAAAACATTTGCAGTCTGAAAAGGGCATTAAACCGCATCCTAGACCCCTGAAATTCCTAAAAACATTTATGGCCCGAAAAATGCATCCTACACCCCTGAAAGTTCAGAAAATGTTGGCAGCCCCAAAAAGGCCTTAAAATGCATCTTATTCCTGCAAAAATCTTGATAACTTTGGAGGCCCAAAAAAGGGGCCTTTTTGAAAGGATTCTAAGAACACTGGTAATGTCCGCGGACATTAAAAGTTTCCATAGGCCATAGTTGAAATGTTTAACTCTATGGGTGTGATATGTTGCGGTGGAGATGGAGACGGGTGCAGCATCATCATCATCATCTAGACCCCATAAAGTCCAGAAAATGTTGGTGACCCGAAAACAGTGTCAGAGAGCTCTGAATGTCCCAAAAATATTTGCAGCCTGAAAAGGGCATTAATCCGCATCCTGGCCCGCTGAAATTCCCCAAAATATTTTTGGCCCAAAAAATGCATCCTGTATCCCTGAAGTTCAGAAAATGTTGGCAGCACAAAACAGGCCTTAAATACATATTAGGCCTGCAAAAATGTAGAAAACTTTGGAGGCCCAAATAAGGGGTTTACAGGCATCCTAGACCCCTTAAAGTCCAGAAAATGTTGGCGGCCCAAAAACTGTGTCAGAGAGCTCTGAATGTCCCAAAAACATTTGCTGTCTGAAAAGGGCATTAACCCGCATGCTAGACCCCTGAATTTTCCCAAAATATTTTGGCCTGAAAAATGCATCCTACACCCCTGAAAGTTCAGAAAATGTTGACAGCCCCAAAAAGGCCTTAAAATGCATCTTATTCCTGCAAAAATCTTGATAACTTTGGAGGCTCAAAAAAGGGGTTTACATCCTAGACCCCATAAAGTCCAGAAAATGTTGGTGACGCGAAAACAGTGTCAGAGAGCTCTGAATGTCCCAAAAATATTTGCACCCTGAAAAGGGCATTAATCCGCATCCTGGCCCCCTGAAATTCCCCAAAATATTTTTGGCCCAAAAAATGCATCCTATATCCCTGAAGTTCAGACAATGTTGGCAGCACAAAACAGGCCTTAAAATACATATTAGGCCTGCAAAAATGTAGAAAACGTTGGAGGCCCAAAAAAGGGGTTTACAGGCATCCTAGACCCCCTAAAGTCCAGAAAATGTCAGCGGCCCGAAAACTGTGTCAGAGAGCTCTGAATGTCCCAAAAACGTTTGCAGCCTGAAAAGGACATTAACCCACATACTAAACCCCTGAAATTCCCAAAAACATTTTTGGCCCGAAAAATGCATCCTACACCCCTGAAAGTTCAGAAAATGTTGGCAGCCCCAAAAAGGCCTTAAAATGCATCTTATTCCTGCAAAAATCTTGATAACTTTGGAGGCCCAAAAAAGGGGTTTACAGGCATCCTAGACCCCCTAAAGTCCAGAAAATGTTGGCAGCCCAAAAACTGTGTCAGAGAGCTCTGAATGTCCCAAAAACATTTGCAGTCTGAAAAGTGCATTAACCCGCATGCTAGACCCCTGAAATTTCCCAAAATATTTTGGCCATGAAAAATTCATCCTACACCCCTGAAAGTTCAGAAAATGTTGGCAGCCCCAAATAGGCCTTAAAATGTATCTTATTCCTGCAAAAATCTTGATAACTTTGGAGGCCCAAAAAAGGGGTTTACATCCTAGTCCCCATAAAGTCCAGAAAATGTTGGTGACCCGAAAACAGTGTCAGAGAGCTCTGAATGTCCCAAAAATATATGCAGCCTGAAAAGGGCATTAATCCGCATCCTAGCCCGCTGAAATTCCCCAAAATATTTTTTGTCCAAAAAATGCATCCTATATCCCTGAAGTTCAGAAAATGTTGGCAGCACAAAACAGGCCTTAAAATATATATTAGGCCTGCAAAAATGTAGAAAACTTTGGAGGCCCAAAAAAGGGGTTTACAGGCATCCTAGACCCCCTAAAGTCCAGAAAATGTTGGTGGCCCAAAAACTGTGTCAGAGAGTTCTGAATGGCCCAAAAACGGTTGCAGCCTGGAAAGGGCATTAACCCACATCCTAAACCCCTGAAATTCCCAAAAACATTTTTGGCCCGAAAAATGCATCCAGCACCCCTGAAAGTTCAGGAAATGTTGGCAGCCCCAAAAAGGCCTTAAAATGCATCTTATTCCTGCAAAAATCTTGATAACTTTGGAGGCCCAAAAAAGGGGTTTACATCCTAGACCCCATAAAGTCCAGAAAATGTTGGTGACCCGAAAACAGTGTCAGAGAGCTCTGAATGTCCCAAAAATATTTGCAGCCTGAAAAGGGCATTAATCCGCACCCTGGCCCCCTGAAATTCCCCAAAATATTTTTGGCCCAAAAAATGCATCCTACATCCCTGAAGTTCAGAAAATGTTGGCAGCACAAAACCGGCCTTAAAATACATATTAGGCCTGCAAAAATGTAGAAAATTTTGGAGGCCCAAAAAACGGGTTTACAGGCATCCTAGATCCCCTAAAGTCCAGAAAATGTTGGCGGCCCAAAAACTGTGTCAGAGAGCTCTGAATGTCCCAAAAACATTTTCAGTCTGAAAAGGGCATTAACCCGCATGCTAGACCCCTGAAATTTCCCAAAATATTTTGGCCATGAAAAATTCATCCTACACCCCTGAAAGTTCAGAAAATGTTGGCAGCCCCAAAAAGGCCTTAAAATGCATCTTATTCCTGCAAAAATCTTGATAACTTTGGAGGCCCAAAAAAGGGGTTTACATGCTAGACCCCATAAAGTCCAGAAAATGTTGGTGACCCGAAAACAGTGTCAGAGAGCTCTGAATGTCCCAAAAATATTTGCAGCCTGAAAAGGGCATTAATCCGCATCCTGGACCCCTGAAATTCCCCAAAATATTTTTGGCCTGAAAAATGCATCCTACATCCCTGAAGTTCAGAAAATGTTGGCAGCACAAAACAGGCCTTAAAATACATATTAGGCCTGCAAAAATGTAGAAAACTTTGGAGGCCCAAAAAAGGGGTTTACAGGCATCCTAGACCCACTAAAGTCCAGAAAATGTTGGCGGCCCAAAAACTGTGTCAGAGAGCTCTGAATGTCCCAAAAACATTTGCAGTCTGAAAAGGGCATTAACCAGCATGCTAGACCCCTGAAATTCCCCCAAAATATTTTGGCCACGAAAAATTCATCCTATGCCCCTGAAAATTCAGAAAATGTTGGCAGCACAAAAAAGGCCTTAAAATACATATTAGGCCTGCAAAAATGTAGAAAACTTTGGAGGCCCAAAAAAGGGGTTTACAGGCATCCAAGACCCCCTAAAGTCCAGAAAATGTTGGTGGCCCAAAAACTGTGTCAGAGAGCTCTGAAGGGCCCAAAAACGCTTGCAGCCTGAAAAGGGCATTAACCCGCATCCTAGACCCCTGAAATTCCTAAAAACATTTATGGCCCGAAAAATGCATCCTACACCCCTTAAAGTTCAGAAACTGTTGGCAGCCCAAAAAATGCCTTAAAATGCATCTTATTCCTGCAATAATCTTTAAAACTTTGGAGGCCCAAAAAAGGGGTTTGCAGGCATCCTAGACCCCATAAAGTCCAGAAAATGTTGGTGACCCGAAAACAGTGTCAGAGAGTTCTGAATGTCACAAAAATATTTGCAGCCTGAAAAGGGCATTAATCCGCACCCTGGCCCCCTGAAATTCCCCAAAATATTTTTGGCCCAAAAAATGCATCCTACATCCCTGAAGTTCAGAAAATGTTGGCAGCACAAAACCGGCCTTAAAATACATATTAGGCCTGCAAAAATGTATACAATTTTGGAGGCCCAAAAAAGGGGTTTACAGGCATCCTAGACCCCCTAAAGTCCAGAAAATGTTGGCTGCCCAAAAACTGTGTCAGAGAGCTCTGAATGTCCCAAAAACATTTGCAGTCTGAAAAGGGCATTAACCCGCATGCTAGACCCCTGAAATTTCCCAAAATATTTTGGCCATGAAAAATTCATCCTACACCCCTGAAAATTAAGAAAATGTTGGCAGCACAAAAAAGGCCTTAAAATACATATTAGGCCTCCAAAAATGTAGAAAACTTTGGAGGCCCAAAAAAGGGGTTTACAGGCATCCTAGACCCCCCTAAAGTCCAGAAAATGTTGGTAGGCCAAAAACTGTGTCAGAGAGCTCTGAATGTCCCAAAAACCTTTGCAGCCTGAAAAGGGCATTAGCCCACATCCTAGACCCCTGAAATTCCTAAAAACAATTATGGCCCAAAAAATACATCCTACACCCCTGAAAGTTCAGAAAATGATGGCAACCCAAAAAATGCCTTAAAATGCATCTTATTCCTGCAATAATCTTTAAAACTTTCGAGGCCCAAAAAAGGGGTTTTCAGGCATCCTAGACCCCATAAAGTCCAGAAAATGTTGGTGACCCGAAAACAGTGTCAGAGAGCTCTGAATGTCCCAAAAATATTTGCAGCCCGAAAAGGGCATTAATCCGCATCCTGGCCCCCTGAAATTCCCCAAAATATTTTTGGCCCAAAAAATGCATCCTATATCCCTGAAGTCAGAAAATGTGGCAGCACAAAACAGGCCTTAAAATACATATTAGGCCTGCAAAAATGTAGAAAACTTTGGAGGCCCAAAAAAGGGGTTTACAGGCATCCTAGACCCCCTAAAGTCCAGAAAATGTTGGCGGCCCGAAAACTGTGTCAGAGAGCTCTGAATGTCCCAAAAACATTTGCAGTCTGAAAAGGGCATTAACCCGCATGCTAGACCCCTGAAATTCCCCAAAATATTTTGGCCACGAAAAATTCATCCTACACCCCTGAAAATTCAGAAAATGTTGGCAGCACAGAAAAAGGCCTTAAAATACATACTAGGCCTCCAAAAATGTAGAAAACTTTGGAGGCCCAAAAAAGGGGTTTACAGGCATCCTAGACCCCCTAAAGTCCCTAAAATGTTGGTAGGCCAAAAACTGTGTCAGAGAGCTCTGAATGTCCCAAAAATGTTTGCAGCCTGAAACGGGCATTAACCCACATCCTAAACCCCTGAAATTCCCAAAAACATTTTTGGCCTGAAAAATGCATCCTACACCCCTGAAAGTTCAGAAAATGTTGGCAGCCCCAAAAAGGCCTTAAAATGCATCTTATTCCTGCAAAAATCTTGATAACTTTGGAGGCCCAAAAAAGGGGCCTTTTTGAAAGTATTCTAAGAAGACTGGTAATTTCCGCGAACATTAAAAGTTTCCATAGGCCATAGTTGAAATGTTTTACTCTATGGGTGTGATATGCTGCGGTGGAAATGGAGACGGGTGCAGCATCATCATCATCATCTAGACCCCATAAAGTCCAGAAAATGTTGGTGACCCGAAAACAGTGTCAGAGAGCTCTGAATGTCCCAAAAATATTTGCAGCCTGAAAAGGGCATTAATCCGCATCCTGGCCCGCTGAAATTCCCCAAAATATTTTTGGCCCAAAAAATGCATCCTATATCCCTGAAGTTCAGAAAATGTTGGCAGCACAAAACAGGCCTTAAAATACATATTAGGCCTGCAAAAATGTAGAAAACTTTGGAGGCCCAAAAAAGGGGTTTCCCTGAAATTCCCCAAAATATTTTGGCCACGAAAAATGCATCCTACACCCCTGAAAATTCAGAAAATGTTGGCAGCACAAAAAAGGCCTTAAAATACATATTAGGCCTCCAAAAATGTAGAAAACTTTGGAGGCCCAAAAAAGGGGTTTACAGGCATCATAGACCCCTTAAAGTCCAGAAAATGTTGGTAGGCCAGAAACTGTGTCAGAGAGCTCTGAATGTCCCAAAAACGTTTGCAGCCTGAAAAGGGCATTAACCCACATCCTAAACCCCTGAAATTCCCAAAAACTTTTTTGGCCTGAAAAATGCATCCTACACCCCTGAAAGTTCAGAAAATGTTGGCAGCCCCAAAAAGGCCTTAAAATGCATCTTATTCCTGCAAAAATCTTGATAACTTTGGAGGCTCAAAAAAGGGGTTTACATCCTAGACCCCATAAAGTCCAGAAAATGTTGGTGACGCGAAAACAGTGTCAGAGAGCTCTGAATGTCCCAAAAATATTTGCACCCTGAAAAGGGCATTAATCCGCATCCTGGCCCCCTGAAATTCCCCAAAATATTTTTGGCCCAAAAAATGCATCCTATATCCCTGAAGTTCAGACAATGTTGGCAGCACAAAACAGGCCTTAAAATACATATTAGGCCTGCAAAAATGTAGAAAACTTTGGAGGCCCAAAAAAGGGGTTTACAGGCATCCTAGACCCCCTAAAGTCCAGAAAATATCAGCGGCCCGAAAACTGTGTCAGAGAGCTCTGAATGTCCCAAAAACGTTTGCAGCCTGAAAAGGACATTAACCCACATACTAAACCCCTGAAATTCCCAAAAACATTTTTGGCCCGAAAAATGCATCCTACACCCCTGAAAGTTCAGAAAATGTTGGCAGCCCCAAAAAGGCCTTAAAATGCATCTTATTCCTGCAAAAATCTTGATAACTTTGGAGGCCCAAAAAAGGGGTTTACAGGCATCCTAGACCCCCTAAAGTCCAGAAAATGTTGGCAGCCCAAAAACTGTGTCAGAGAGCTCTGAATGTCCCAAAAACATTTGCAGTCTGAAAAGGGCATTAACCCGCATGCTAGACCCCTGAAATTTCCCAAAATATTTTGGCCATGAAAAATTCATCCTACACAAAACAGGCCTTAAAATACATATTAGGCCTGCAAAAATGTAGAAAACTTTGGAGGCCCAAAAAAGGGGTTTCCCTGAAATTCCCCAAAATATTTTGGCCACGAAAAATGCATCCTACACCCCTGAAAATTCAGAAAATGTTGGCAGCACAAAAAAAGGCCTTAAAATACATATTAGGCCTCCAAAAATGTAGAAAACTTTGGAGGCCCAAAAAAGGGGTTTACAGGCATCATAGACCCCTTAAAGTCCAGAAAATGTTGGTAGGCCAGAAACTGTGTCAGAGAGCTCTGAATGTCCCAAAAACGTTTGCAGCCTGAAAAGGGCATTAACCCACATCCTAAACCCCTGAAATTCCCAAAAACTTTTTTTTTTTGGCCTGAAAAATGCATCCTACACCCCTGAAAGTTCAGAAAATGTTGGCAGCCCCAAAAAGGCCTTAAAATGCATCTTATTCCTGCAAAAATCTTGATAACTTTGGAGGCTCAAAAAAGGGGTTTACATCCTAGACCCCATAAAGTCCAGAAAATGTTGGTGACGCGAAAACAGTGTCAGAGAGCTCTGAATGTCCCAAAAATATTTGCACCCTGAAAAGGGCATTAATCCGCATCCTGGCCCCCTGAAATTCCCCAAAATATTTTTGGCCCAAAAAATGCATCCTATATCCCTGAAGTTCAGACAATGTTGGCAGCACAAAACAGGCCTTAAAATACATATTAGGCCTGCAAAAATGTAGAAAACTTTGGAGGCCCAAAAAAGGGGTTTACAGGCATCCTAGACCCCCTAAAGTCCAGAAAATGTTGGCGGCCCGAAAACTGTGTCAGAGAGCTCTGAATGTCCCAAAAACATTTGCAGTCTGAAAAGGGCATTAACCCGCATGCTAGACCCCTGAAATTCCCCAAAATATTTTGGCCATGAAAAATTCATCCTACACCCCTGAAAATTCAGAAAATGTTGGCAGCACAAAAAAAGGCCTTAAAATACATACTAGGCCTCCAAAAATGTAGAAAACTTTGGAGGCCCAAAAAAGGGGTTTACAGGCATCATAGACCCCCTAAAGTCCCTAAAATGTTGGTAGGCCAAAAACTGTGTCAGAGAGCTCTGAATGTCCCAACAATGTTTGCAGCCTGAAACGGGCATTAACCCACATCCTAAACCCCTGAAATTCCCAAAAACATTTTTGGCCCGAAAAATGCATCCTACACCCCTGAAAGTTCAGAAAATGTTGGCAGCCCCAAAAAGGCCTTAAAATGCATCTTATTCCTGCAAAAATCTTGATAACTTTGGAGGCCCAAAAAAGGGGCCTTTTTGAAAGTATTCTAAGAAGACTGGTAATTTCCGCGAACATTAAAAGTTTCCATAGGCCATAGTTGAAATGTTTTACTCTATGGGTGTGATATGCTGCGGTGGAGATGGAGACGGGTGCAGCATCATCATCATCATCTAGACCCCATAAAGTCCAGAAAATGTTGGTGACCCGAAAACAGTGTCAGAGAGCTCTGAATGTCCCAAAAATATTTGCAGCCTGAAAAGGGCATTAATCCGCATCCTGGCCCGCTGAAATTCCCCAAAATATTTTTGGCCCAAAAAATGCATCCTATATCCCTGAAGTTCAGAAAATGTTGGCAGCACAAAACAGGCCTTAAAATACATATTAGGCCTGCAAAAATGTAGAAAACTTTGGAGGCCCAAAAAAGGGGTTTCCCTGAAATTCCCCAAAATATTTTGGCCACGAAAAATGCCTCCTACACCCCTGAAAATTCAGAAAATGTTGGCAGCACAAAAAAAGGCCTTAAAATACATATTAGGCCTCCAAAAATGTAGAAAACTTTGGAGGCCCAAAAAAGGGGTTTACAGGCATCATAGACCCCTTAAAGTCCAGAAAATGTTGGTAGGCCAGAAACTGTGTCAGAGAGCTCTGAATGTCCCAAAAACGTTTGCAGCCTGAAAAGGGCATTAACCCACATCCTAAACCCCTGAAATTCCCAAAAACTTTTTTGGCCTGAAAAATGCATCCTACACCCCTGAAAGTTCAGAAAATGTTGACAGCCCCAAAAAGGCCTTAAAATGCATCTTATTCCTGCAAAAATCTTGATAACTTTGGAGGCTCAAAAAAGGGGTTTACATCCTAGACCCCATAAAGTCCAGAAAATGTTGGTGACGCGAAAACAGTGTCAGAGAGCTCTGAATGTCCCAAAAATATTTGCACCCTGAAAAGGGCATTAATCCGCATCCTGGCCCCCTGAAATTCCCCAAAATATTTTTGGCCCAAAAAATGCATCCTATATCCCTGAAGTTCAGACAATGTTGGCAGCACAAAACAGGCCTTAAAATACATATTAGGCCTGCAAAAATGTAGAAAACTTTGGAGGCCCAAAAAAGGGGTTTACAGGCATCCTAGACCCCCTAAAGTCCAGAAAATGTCAGCGGCCCGAAAACTGTGTCAGAGAGCTCTGAATGTCCCAAAAACGTTTGCAGCCTGAAAAGGACATTAACCCACATACTAAACCCCTGAAATTCCCAAAAACATTTTTGGCCCAAAAAATGCATCCTACACCCCTGAAAGTTCAGAAAATGTTGGCAGCCCCAAAAAGGCCTTAAAATGCATCTTATTCCTGCAAAAATCTTGATAACTTTGGAGGCCCAAAAAAGGGGTTTACAGGCATCCTAGACCCCCTAAAGTCCAGAAAATGTTGGCAGCCCAAAAACTGTGTCAGAGAGCTCTGAATGTCCCAAAAACATTTGCAGTCTGAAAAGTGCATTAACCCGCATGCTAGACCCCTGAAATTTCCCAAAATATTTTGGCCATGAAAAATTCATCCTACACCCCTGAAAGTTCAGAAAATGTTGGAAGCCCCAAAAAGGCCTTAAAATGTATCTTATTCCTGCAAAAATCTTGATAACTTTGGAGGCCCAAAAAAGGGGTTTACATCCTAGTCCCCATAAAGTCCAGAAAATGTTGGTGACCCGAAAACAGTGTCAGAGAGCTCTGAATGTCCCAAAAATATATGCAGCCTGAAAAGGGCATTAATCCGCATCCTAGCCCGCTGAAATTCCCCAAAATATTTTTTGTCCAAAAAATGCATCCTATATCCCTGAAGTTCAGAAAATGTTGGCAGCACAAAACAGGCCTTAAAATATATATTAGGCCTGCAAAAATGTAGAAAACTTTGGAGGCCCAAAAAAGGGGTTTACAGGCATCCTAGACCCCCTAAAGTCCAGAAAATGTTGGTGGCCCAAAAACTGTGTCAGAGAGTTCTGAATGGCCCAAAAACGGTTGCAGCCTGGAAAGGGCATTAACCCACATCCTAAACCCCTGAAATTCCCAAAAACATTTTTGGCCCGAAAAATGCATCCAGCACCCCTGAAAGTTCAGGAAATGTTGGCAGCCCCAAAAAGGCCTTAAAATGCATCTTATTCCTGCAAAAATCTTGATAACTTTGGAGGCCCAAAAAAGGGGTTTACATCCTAGACCCCATAAAGTCCAGAAAATGTTGGTGACCCGAAAACAGTGTCAGAGAGCTCTGAATGTCCCAAAAATATTTGCAGCCTGAAAAGGGCATTAACCCGCATGCTAGACCCCTGAAATTCCCCAAAATATTTTGGCCACAAAAAATTCATCCTACACCCCTGAAAATTCAGAAAATGTTGGCAGCACAAAAAGGCCTTAAAATACATATTAGGCCTCCAAAAATGTAGAAAACTGTGGAGGCCCAAAAAAGGGGTTTACAGGCATCCTAGACCCCCTAAAGTCCAGAAAATGTTGGTGGCCCAAAAACTGTGTCAGAGAGCTCTGAATGGCCCAAAAACGCTTGCAGCCTGAAAAGGGCATTAACCCGCATCCTAGACCCCTGAAATTCCTAAAAACATTTATGGCCCGAAAAATGCATCCTACACCCCTTAAAGTTCAGAAAATGTTGGCAGCCCAAAAAATGCCTTAAAATGCATCTTATTCCTGCAATAATCTTTAAAACTTTGGAGGCCCAAAAAAGGGGTTTTCAGGCATCCTAGACCCCATAAAGTCCAGAAAATGTTGGTGGCCCATAAACTGTGTCAGAGAGCTCTGAATGTCCCAAAAACGTTTGCAGCCTGAAAAGGGCATTAACCCACATCCTAAACCCCTGAAATTCCCAAAAACATTTTTGGCCCGAAAAATGCATCCTACACCCCTGAAAGTTCAGAAAATGCTGGCAGCCCCAAAAAGGCCTTAAAATGCATATTAGGCCTCCAAAAATGTAGAAAACTTTGAAGGCCCAAAAAAGGGGTTTACAGGCATCCTAGACCCCCTAAAGTCCAGAAAATGTTGGCGGCCCAAAAACTGTGTCAGAGAGCTCTGAATGTCCCAAAAACATTTGCAGTCTGAAAAGGGCATTAACCCGCATGCTAGACCCCTGAAATTCCTAAAAACATTTATGGCCCGAAAAATGCATCCTACACCCCTTAAAGTTCAGAAAATGTTGGCAGCACAAAAAAGGCCTTAAAATACATATTAGTCCTCCAAAAATGTAGAAAACTTTGGAGGCCCAAAAAAGGGGTTTACAAGCATCCTAGACCCCCTAAAGTCCAGAAAATGTTGTTAGGCCAAAAACTGTGTGAGAGAGCTCTGAATGTCCCAAAAACATTTGCAGCCTGAAAAGGGCATTAACCCACATCCTAAACCCCTGAAATTCCCAAAAACATGTTTGGCTCGAAAAATGCATCCTACACCCCTGAAAGTTCAGAAAATGTTGGCAGCCCCAAAAAGGCCTTAAAATGCATCTTATTCCTGCAAAAATCTTGATAACTTTGGAGGCCCAAAAAAGGGGCCTTTTTGAAAGTATTCTAAGAACACTGGTAATGTCCGCTACATTAAAAGTTTTCATAGGCCATAGTTGAAATGTTTTACTCTATGCGTGTGATATGCTGCGGTGGAGATGGAGACGGGTGCAGCATCATCATCATCATCTAGACCCCATAACGTCCAGAAAATGTTGGTGACCCAAAAACAGTGTCAGAGAGCTCTGAATGTCCCAAAAATATTTGCAGCCTGAAAAGGGCATTAATCCGCATCCTGGCCCCCTGAAATTCCCCAAAATATTTTTGGCCCAAAAAATGCATCCTATATCCCTGAAGTTCAGAAAATGTTGGCAGCACAAAACAGGCCTTAAAATACCTATTAGGCCTGCAAAAATGTAGAAAACTTTGGAGGCCCAAAAAAGTGGTTTACAGGCATCCTAGACCCCCTATAGTCCAGAAAATGTTGGCGGTCCAAAAACTGTGTCAGAGAGCTCTGAATGTCCCAAAAACATTTGCAGTCTGAAAAGGGCATTAACCCGCATGCTAGACCCCTGAAATTCCCCAAAATATTTTGGCCACGAAAAATTCATCCTACACCCCTGAAAATTCAGAAAATGTTGGCAGCACAAAAAAGGCCTTAAAATACATATTAGGCCTCCAAAAATGTAGAAAACTTTGGAGGCCCAAAAAAGGGGTTTACAGGCATCCTAGACCCCTTAAAGTCCAGAAAATGTTGGCGGCCCAAAAACTGTGTCAGAGAGCTCTGAATGTCCCAAAAACATTTGCAGTCTGAAAAGGGCATTGACCCGCATGCTAGACCCCTGAAATTCCCCAAAATATTTTGGCCACGAAAAATTCATCCTACACCCCTGAAAATTCAGAAAATGTTGGCAGCACAAAAACGGCCTTAAAATACATATTAGGCCTGCAAAAATGTAGAAAACTTTGGAGGCCCAAAAAAGGGGTTTACAGGCATCCTAGACCCCCTAAAGTCCAGAAAATGTTGGTGGCCCAAAAACTGTGTCAGAGAGCTCTGAATGTCCCAAAAACGCTTGCAGCCTGAAAAGGGCATTAAACCGCATCCTAGACCCCTGAAATTCCTAAAAACATCTATGGCCCGAAACATGCATCCTACACCCCTTAAAGTTCAGAAAATGTTGGCAGCCCAAAAAATGCCTTAAAATGCATCTTATTCCTGCAATAATCTTTAAAACTTTGGAGGCCCAAAAAAGGGGTTTTCAGGCATCCTAGACCCCATAAAGTCCAGAAAATGTTGGTGGCCCATAAACTGTGTCAGAGAGCTCTGAATGTCCCAAAAACATTTGCAGTCTGAAAAGGGCATTAACCCGCATGCTAGACCCCTGAAATTCCCCAAAATATTTTGGACACGAAAAATTCATCCTACACCCCTGAAAATTCAGAAAATGTTGGCAGCACAAAAAAGGCCTTAAAATACATATTAGTCCTCCAAAAATGTAGAAAACTTTGGAGGCCCAAAAAAGGGGTTTACAGGCATCCTAGACCCCCTAAAATCCCGAAAATGTTGGTAGGCCAAAAACTGTGTCAGAGAGCTCTGAATGTCCCAAAAACATTTGCAGTCTGAAAAGGGCATTAACCCACATCCTAAACCCCTGAAATTCCCAAAAATATGTTTGGCCCGAAAAATGCATCCTACACCCCTGAAAGTTCAGAAAATGTTGGCAGCCCCAAAAAGGCCTTAAAATGCATCTTATTCCTGTAAAAATCGTGATAACTTTGGATGCCCAAAAAAGGGGTTTACATCCTAGACCTCATAAAGTCCAGAAAATGTTGGTGACCCGAAAACAGTGTCAGAGAGCTCTGAATGTCCCAAAAATATTTGCAGCCTGAAAAGGGCATTAATCCGCATCATGGCCCCCTGAAATTCCCCAAAATATTTTTGGCCCAAAAAATGCATCCTACATCCCTGAAGTTCAGAAAATGTTGGCAGCACAAAACAGGCCTTAAAATACATATTAGGCCTGCAAAAATGTAGAAAACTTTGGAGGAGCAAAAAAAAAAGGGGTTTACAGGCATCCTAGACCCCCTAAAGTCCAGAAAATGTTGGCGGCCCGAAAACTGTGTCAGAGAGCTCTGAATGTCCCAAAAACATTTGCAGTCTGAAAAGGGCATTAACCTGCATGCTAGACCCCTGCAATTTCTCAAAATATTTTGGCCACGAAAAATTCATCCTACACCGCTGAAAATTCAAAAAAAGTTGACAGCACAAAAAAGGCCTTAAAATACATATTAGGCCTCCAAAAATGTAGACAACTTTGGAGTCCCAAAAAAGGGGTTTACAGGCATCCTAGACCCCCTAAAATCCAGAAAATGTTGGTAGGCCAAAAACTGTGTCAGAGAGCTCTGAATGTCCCAAAAACGTTTGCAGCCTGAAAGGGGCATTAACCCACATCCTAAACCTCTGAAATTCCAAAAACATTTTTGGCCCGAAAAATGCATCCTACACCCCTGAAAGTTCAGAAAATGTTGGCAGCCCCAAAAAGACCTTAAAATGCATCTTTTTCCTGCAAAAATCTTGATAACTTTGGAGGCCCAAAAAAGGGGTTTACATCCTAGACCCCATAAAGTCCAGAAAATGTTGGTGACCCGAAAACAGTGTCAGAGAGCTCTGAATGTCCCAAAAATATTTGCAGCCCGAAAAGGGCATTAATCCGCATCCTGGCCCCCTGAAATTCCCCAAAATATTTTTGGCCCAAAAAATGCATCCTATATCCCTGAAGTCAGAAAATGTTGGCAGCACAAAACAGGCCTTAAAATACATAGTAGGCCTGCAAAAATGTAGAAAACTTTGGAGGCCCAAAAAAGGGGTTTACAGGCATCCTAGACCCCCTAAAGTCCAGAAAATGTTGGCGGCCCGAAAACTGTGTCAGAGAGCTCTGAATGTCCCAAAAACATTTGCAGTCTGAAAAGGGCATTAACCCGCATGCTAGACCCCTGAAATTCCCCCAAAATATTTTGGCCACGAAAAATTCATCCTACGCCCCTGAAAATTCAGAAAATGTTGGCAGCACAAAAAAGGCCTTAAAATACATATTAGGCCTGCAAAAATGTAGAAAACTTTGGAGGCCCAAAAAAGGGGTTTACAGGCATCCAAGACCCCCTAAAGTCCAGAAAATGTTGGTGGCCCAAAAACTGTGTCAGAGAGCTCTGAAGGGCCCAAAAACGCTTGCAGCCTGAAAAGGGCATTAACCCGCATCCTAGACCCCTGAAATTCCTAAAAACATTTATGGCCCGAAAAATGCATCCTACACCCCTTAAAGTTCAGAAACTGTTGGCAGCCCAAAAAATGCCTTAAAATGCATCTTATTCCTGCAATAATCTTTAAAACTTTGGAGGCCCAAAAAAGGGGTTTGCAGGCATCCTAGACCCCATAAAGTCCAGAAAATGTTGGTGACCCGAAAACAGTGTCAGAGAGCTCTGAATGTCACAAAAATATTTGCAGCCTGAAAAGGGCATTAATCCGCACCCTGGCCCCCTGAAATTCCCCAAAATATTTTTGGCCCAAAAAATGCATCCTACATCCCTGAAGTTCAGAAAATGTTGGCAGCACAAAACCGGCCTTAAAATACATATTAGGCCTGCAAAAATGTATAAAATTTTGGAGGCCCAAAAAAGGGGTTTACAGGCATCCTAGACCCCCTAAAGTCCAGAAAATGTTGGCGGCCCAAAAACTGTGTCAGAGAGCTCTGAATGTCCCAAAAACATTTGCAGTCTGAAAAGGGCATTAACCTGCATGCTAGACCCCTGAAATTTCCCAAAATATTTTGGCCATGAAAAATTCATCCTACACCCCTGAAAATTCAGAAAATGTTGGCAGCACAAAAAAGGCCTTAAAATACATATTAGGCCTCAAAAAATGTAGAAAACTTTGGAGGCCCAAAAAGGGGTTTACAGGCATCCTAGACCCCCCTAAAGTCCAGAAAATGTTGGTAGGCCAAAAACTGTGTCAGAGAGCTCTGAATGTCCCAAAAACCTTTACAGCCTGAAAAGGGCATTAACCCACATCCTAGACCCCTGAAATTCCTAAAAACAATTATGGCCCAAAAAATACATCCTACACCCCTGAAAGTTCAGAAAATGATGGCAACCCAAAAAATGCCTTAAAATGCATCTTATTCCTGCAAAAATCTTGATAACTTTGGAGGCCCAAAAAAGGGGTTTACATCCTAGTCCCCATAAAGTCCAGAAAATGTTGGTGACCCGAAAACAGTGTCAGAGAGCTCTGAATGTCCCAAAAATATATGCAGCCTGAAAAGGGCATTAATCCGCATCCTGGCCCGCTGAAATTTCCACAAAATATTTTTGGCACAAAAAATGCAACCCATATCCCTGAAGTTCAGAAAATGTTGGCAGCACAAAACAGGCCTTAAAATACATATTAGGCCTGCAAAAATGTAGAAAACTTTGAAGGCCCAAAAAAGGGGTTTACAGGCATCCTAGACCCCCTAAAGTCCAGAAAATGTTGGCAGCCCAAAAACTGTGTCAGAGAGCTCTGAATGTCCCAAAAACATTTGCAGTCTGAAAAGGGCATTAACACACATCCTGGACCCCTGAAATTCCTAAAAACAATTATGGCCCAAAAAATACATCCTACACCCCTGAAAGTTCAGAAAATGATGGCAACCCAAAAAATGCCTTAAAATGCATCTTATTCCTGCAAAAATCTTGATAACTTTGGAGGCCCAAAAAAGGGGTTTACATCCTAGTCCCCATAAAGTCCAGAAAATGTTGGTGACCCAAAAACAGTGTCAGAGAGCTCTGAATGTCCCAAAAATATATGCAGCCTGAAAAGGGCATTAATCCGCATCCTAGCCCGCTGAAATTTCCACAAAATATTTTTGGCACAAAAAATTCAACCCATATCCCTGAAGTTCAGAAAATGTTGGCAGCACAAAACAGGCCTTAAAATACATATTAGGCCTGCAAAAATGCAGAAAACTTTGAAGGCCCAAAAAAGGGGTTTACAGGCATCCTAGACCCCCTAAAGTCCAGAAAATGTTGGCAGCCCAAAAACTGTGTCAGAGAGCTCTGAATGTCCCAAAAACATTTGCAGTCTGAAAAGGGCATTAACCCGCATGCTAGACCCCTGAAATTTCCCAAAATATTTTGGCCACGAAAAATTCATCCTACACCCCTGAAAATTCAGAAAATGTTGGCAGCACAAAAAAGGCCTTAAAATACATATTAGGCCTCTAAAAATGTAGAAAACTTTGGAGGCCCAAAAAAGGGGTTTACAGGCATCCTAGACCCCCTAAAGTCCAGAAAATGTTGGTGGCCCAAAAACTGTGTCAGAGAGTTCTGAATGGCCCAAAAACGGTTGCAGCCTGGAAAGGGCATTAACCCACATCCTAAACCCCTGAAATTCCCAAAAACATTTTTGGCCCGAAAAATGCATCCAGCACCCCTGAAAGTTCAGGAAATGTTGGCAGCCCCAAAAAGGCCTTAAAATGCATCTTATTCCTGCAAAAATCTTGATAAATTTGGAGACCCAAAAAAGGGGTTTACATCCTAGACCCCATAAAGTCCAGAAAATGTTGGTGACCCGAAAACAGTGTCAGAGAGCTCTGAATGTCCCAAAAATATTTGCAGCCTGAAAAGGGCATTAATCCGCATCCTGGCTCCCTGAAATTCCCCAAAATATTTTTGGCCCAAAAAATGCATCCTACATCCCTGAAGTTCAGAAAATGCTGGCAGCACAAAACAGGCCTTAAAATACATATTAGGCCTGCAAAAATGTAGAAAACTTTGGAGGCCCAAAAAGGGGGTTTACAGGCATCCTAGACCCCCTAAAGTCCAGAAAATGTTGGCGGCCCAAAAACTGTGTCAGAGAGCTCTGAATGTCCCAAAAACATTTGCAGTCTGAAAAGGGCATTAACCCGCATGCTAGACCCCTGAAATTTCCCAAAATACTTTGGCCACGAAAAATTCATCCTACACCCCTGAAAATTCAGAAAATGTTGGCAGCACAAAAAAGGCCTTAAAATACATATTAGGCCTCTAAAAATGTAGAAAACTTTGGAGGCCCAAAAAAGGGGTTTACAGGCATCCTAGACCCCCTAAAGTCCAGAAAATGTTGGTGGCCCAAAAACTGTGTCAGAGAGTTCTGAATGGCCCAAAAACGGTTGCAGCCTGGAAAGGGCATTAACCCACATCCTAAACCCCTGAAATTCCCAAAAACATTTTTGGCCCGAAAAATGCATCTAGCACCCCTGAAAGTTCAGGAAATGTTGGCAGCCCCAAAAAGGCCTTAAAATGCATCTTATTCCTGCAAAAATCTTGATAACTTTGGAGGCCCAAAAAAGGGGTTTACATCCTAGACCCCATAAAGTCCAGAAAATGTTGGTGGCCCAAAAACTGTGTCAGAGAGCTCTGAAGGGCCCAAAAACGCTTGCAGCCTGAAAAGGGCATTAACCCGCATCCTAGACCCCTGAAATTCCTAAAAACATTTATGGCCCGAAAAATGCATCCTACACCCCTTAAAGTTCAGAAACTGTTGGCAGCCCAAAAAATGCCTTAAAATGCATCTTATTCCTGCAATAATCTTTAAAACTTTGGAGGCCGAAAAAAGGGGTTTGCAGGCATCCTAGACCCCATAAAGTCCAGAAAATGTTGGTGACCCGAAAACAGTGTCAGAGAGCTCTGAATGTCCCAAAAATATTTGAAGCCTGAAAAGGGCATTAATCCGCATCCTGGCCCCCTGAAATTCCCCAAAATACTTTTGGCCCAAAAAATGCATCCTACATCCCTGAAGTTCAGAAAATGCTGGCAGCACAAAACAGGCCTTAAAATACATATTAGGCCTGCAAAAATGTAGAAAACTTTGGAGGCCCAAAAAGGGGGTTTACAGGCATCCTAGACCCCCTAAAGTCCAGAAAATGTTGGCGGCCCAAAAACTGTGTCAGAGAGCTCTGAATGTCCCAAAAACATTTGCAGTCTGAAAAGGGCATTAACCCGCATGCTAGACCCCTGAAATTTCCCAAAATACTTTGGCCACGAAAAATTCATCCTACACCCCTGAAAATTCAGAAAATGTTGGCAGCACAAAAAAGGCCTTAAAATACATATTAGGCCTCTAAAAATGTAGAAAACTTTGGAGGCCCAAAAAAGGGGTTTACAGGCATCCTAGACCCCCTAAAGTCCAGAAAATGTTGGTGGCCCAAAAACTGTGTCAGAGAGTTCTGAATGGCCCAAAAACGGTTGCAGCCTGGAAAGGGCATTAACCCACATCCTAAACCCCTGAAATTCCCAAAAACATTTTTGGCCCGAAAAATGCATCTAGCACCCCTGAAAGTTCAGGAAATGTTGGCAGCCCCAAAAAGGCCTTAAAATGCATCTTATTCCTGCAAAAATCTTGATAACTTTGGAGGCCCAAAAAAGGGGTTTACATCCTAGACCCCATAAAGTCCAGAAAATGTTGGTGGCCCAAAAACTGTGTCAGAGAGCTCTGAAGGGCCCAAAAACGCTTGCAGCCTGAAAAGGGCATTAACCCGCATCCTAGACCCCTGAAATTCCTAAAAACATTTATGGCCCGAAAAATGCATCCTACACCCCTTAAAGTTCAGAAACTGTTGGCAGCCCAAAAAATGCCTTAAAATGCATCTTATTCCTGCAATAATCTTTAAAACTTTGGAGGCCGAAAAAAGGGGTTTGCAGGCATCCTAGACCCCATAAAGTCCAGAAAATGTTGGTGACCCGAAAACAGTGTCAGAGAGCTCTGAATGTCCCAAAAATATTTGCAGCCTGAAAAGGGCATTAATCCGCATCCTGGCCCCCTGAAATTCCCCAAAATACTTTTGGCCCAAAAAATGCATCCTATGTCCCTGAAGTTCAGAAAATGTTGGCAGCACAAAACAGGCCTTAAAATACATATCAGGCCTGCAAAAATGTAGAAAACTTTGGAGGCCCAAAAAAGGGGTTTACAGGCATCCTAGACCCCCTAAAGTCCAGAAAATGTTGGTAGGCCAAAAACTGTGTCAGAGAGCTCTGAATGTCCAAAAAATGTTTGCAGCCTGAAAAGGGCATTAACACACATCCTAAACCCCTGAAATTCCCAAAAACATTTTTGGCCCGAAAAATGCATCCTACACCCCTGAAAGTTCAGAAAATGTTGGCAGCCCCCAAAAGGCCTTAAAATGCATCTTATTCCTGCAAAAATCTTGATAACTTTGGAGGCCCAAAAAAGGGGTTTACATCCTAGACCCCATAAAGTCCAGAAAATGTTGGTGACCCGAAAACAGTGTCAGAGAGCTCTGAATGTCCCAAAAATATTTGCAGCCTGAAAAGGGCATTAATCCGCATCCTGGCCCCCTGAAATTCCCCAAAATATTTTTGGCCCGAAAAATGCATCCTACACCCCTGAAAGTTCAGAAAATGTTGGCAGCCCCAAAAAGGCCTTAAAATGCATCTTATTCCTGCAAAAATCTTGATAACTTTGGAGGCCCAAAAAAGGGGTTTACATCCTAGACCCCATAAAGTCCAGAAAATGTTGGTGACCTGAAAACACTGTCAGAGAGCTCTGAATGTCCCAAAAATATTTGCAGCCTGAAAAGGCCATTAATCCGCATCCTGGCCCCCTGAAATTCCCCAAAATATTTTTGGCCCGAAAAATACATCCTACATCCCTGAAGTTCAGAAAATGTTGGCAGCACAAAACAGGCCTTAAAATACATATTAGGCCTGGAAAAATGTAGAAAACTTTGAAGGCCCAAAAAAGGGGTTTACAGGCATCCTAGACCCACTAAAGTCCAGAAAATGTTGGCGGCCCAAAAACTGTGTCAGAGAGCTCTGAATGTCCCATAAACATTTGCAGTCTGAAAAGGGCATTAACCCGCATGCTAGACCCCTGAAATTCCCCAAAATATTTTGGCCATGAAAAATTCATCCTACACCCCTGAAAATTCAGAAAATGTTGGCAACACAAAAAAGGCCTTAAAATACATATTAGGCCTCCAAAAATGTAGAAAACTTTGGAGGCCCAAAAAAGGGGTTTACAGGCATCCTAGATCCCCTAAAGTCCAGAAAAAGTTGGTAGGCCATAAACTGTGTCAGAGAGCTCTGAATGTCCCAAAAACGTTTGCAGCCTGAAAAGGGCATTAACCCACATCCTAAACCCCTGAAATTCGCAAAAACATTTTTGGCCCAAAAAATGCATCCTACACCCCTGAAAGTTCAGAAAATGTTGGCAGCCCCAAAAAGGCCTTAAAATGCATCTTATTCCTGCAAAAATCTTGATAACTTTCGAGGCCCAAAAAAGGGGTTTACATCCTAGACCCCATAAAGTCCAGAAAATGTTGGTGACCTGAAAACAGTGTCAGAGAGCGCTGAATGTCCCAAAAATATTTGCAGCCTGAAAAGGGCATTAATCCGCATCCTGGCCTCCTGAAATTCCCCAAAATATTTTTGGCCCAAAAAATGCATCCTACATCCCTGAAGTTCAGAAAATGTTGGCAGCACAAAACAAGCCTTAAAATACATATTAGGCCTGCAAAAATGTAGAAAACTTTGGTTGCCCAAAAAAGGGGTTTACAGGCATCCTAGACCCCCTAAAGTCCAGAAAATGTTGGCGGCCCAAAAATCGGTGTCAGAGAGCTCTGAATGTCCCAAAAACATTTGCAGTCTGAAAAGGGCATTAACCCGCATGCTAGACCCCTGAAATTCCCCAAAATATTTTGGCCATGAAAAATTCATCCTACACCCCTGAAAATTCAGAAAATGTTGGCAACACAAAAAAGGCCTTAAAATGCATATTAGGCCTGCAAAAATGTAGAAAACTTTGGAGGCCCAAAAAAGGGGTTTACAGGCATCCTAGACCCCCTAAAGTCCAGAAAATGTTGGTGGCCCGAAAACAGTGTCAGAAAGCTCTGAATGTCCCAAAAATATTTGCATCCTGAAAAGGGCATTAACCCGCATCGTAGACCCCTGAAATTCCTAAAAACATTTATGGCCCGAAAAATGCATCCTACACCCCTGAAAGTTCTGAAAATGTTGGCAGCCCCAAAAAGGATTTAAAATGCATCTTATTCCTGCAAAAATCTTGATAACTTTGGAGGCCCAAAAAAGGGGTTTACATCCTAGACCCCATAAAGTCCAGAAAATGTTGGTGACCCGAAAACAGTGTCAGAGAGCTCTGAATGTCCCAAAAATATGTGCAGCCTGAAAAGGGCATTAATCCGCATCCTGGCCCCCTGAAATTCCCCAAAATATTTTTGGCCCAAAAAATGCACCCTACATCCCTGAAGTTCAGAAAATGTTGGCAGCACAAAACAGGCCTTAAAATACATATTGGGCCTGCAAAAATGTAGAAAACTTTGGAGGCCCAAAAAAGGGGTTTACAGGCATCCTAGACCCCCTAAAGTCCAGAAAATGTTGGCGGCCCAAAAACTGTGTCAGAGAGCTCTGAATGTCCCAAAAACATTTGCAGTCTGAAAAGGGCATTAACCCGCATGCTAGACCCCTGAAATTCCCCAAAATATTTTGGCCACGAAAAATTCATCCTACACCCCTGAAAATTCAGAAAATGTTGGCAGCACAAAAAAGGCCTTAAAATACATATTAGGCCTCCAAAAATGTAGACAACTGTGGAGGCCCAAAAAAGGGGTATACAGGCATCCTAGACCCCCTAAAGTCCAGAAAATGTTGGCGGCCCAAAAACTGTGTCAGAGAGCTCTGAATGGCCCAAAAACGCTTGCAGCCTGAAAAGGGCATTAACCCGCATCCTAGACCCCTGAAATTCCTAAAAACATTTATGGCCCGAAAAATGCATCCTACACCCCTTAAAGTTCAGAAAATGTTGGCAGCCCAAAAAATGCCTTAAAATGCATCTTATTCCTGCAATAATCTTTAAAACTTTGGAGGCCCAAAAAAGGGGTTTTCAGGCATCCTAGACCCCATAAAGTCCAGAAAATGTTGGCGGCCCAAAAACTGTGTCAGAGAGCTCTGAATGTCCCAAAAACATTTGCAGTCTGAAAAGGGCATTAACCCGCATGCTAGACCCCTGAAATTCCCCAAAATATTTTGGCCACAAAAAATTCATCCCACACCCCTGAAAATTCAGAAAATGTTGGCAGCACAAAAAAGGCCTTAAAATACATATTAGGCCTCCAAAAATGTAGAAAACTTTGGAGGCCCAAAAAAGGGGTTTACAGGCATCCTAGACCCCCTAAAGTCCAGAAAATGTTGGTAGGCCAAAAGCTGTGTCAGAGACCTCTGAATGTCCCAAAAACGTTTGCAGCCTGAAAAGGGCATTAACCCACATCCTAAACCCCTGAAATTCCCAAAAACATTTTTGGCCTGAAAAATGCATCCTACACCCCTGAAAGTTCAGAAAATGTTGGCAGCCCCAAAAAGGCCTTAAAATGCATCTTATTCCTGCAAAAATCTTGATAAATTTGGAGGCCCAAAAAAGGGGTTTACATCCTAGACCCCATAAAGTCCAGAAAATGTTGGTGACCCGAAAACAGTGTCAGAGAGCTCTGAATATCCCAAAAATATTTGCAGTCTGAAAAGGGCATTAATCCGCATCCTGGTCCCCTGAAATTCCCCAAAATATTTTTGGCCCAAAAAATGCATCCTACATCCCTGAAGTTCAGAAAACGTTGGCAGCAGAAAACAGGCCTTAAAATACATATTAGGCCTGCAAAAATGTAGAAAACTTTGGAGGCCCAAAAAAGGGGTTTACAGGCATCCTAGACCCCCTAAAGTCCAGAAAATGTTGGTAGGCCAAAAACTGTGTCAGGGAGCTCTGAATGTCCCAAAAACGTGTGCAGCCTGAAAAGGGCATTAACCCACATCCTAAACCCCTGAAATTCCCAAAAACATTTTTAGCCTGAAAAATGCATCCTACACCCCTGAAAGTTCAGAAAATGTTGGCAGCCCCAAAAAGGCCTTAAAATGCATCTTATTCCTGCAAAAATCTTGATAGCTTTGGAGGCCCAAAAAAAGGGTTTGCAGGCATGCTAGACCCCATAAAGTCCAGAAAATGTTGGTGACCCGAAAACGGTGTCAGAGAGCTCTGAATGTCCCAAAAATATTTGCAGCCTGAAAAGGGCATTAATCCACATCCTGGCCCCCTGAAATTCCCCAAAATATTTTTGGCCCAAAAAATGCATCCTACATCCCTGAAGTTCAGAAAATGTTGGCAGCACAAAACAGGCCTTAAAATACATATTAGGCCTGCAAAAATGTAGAAAACTTTGGAGGCCTAAAAAAAGGGGTTAACAGGCATCCTAGACCCCCTAAAGTCCAGAAAATGTTGGCGGCCCAAAAACTGTGTCAGAGAGCTCTGAATGTCCCAAAAACATTTGCAGTCTGAAAAGGGCATTAACCTGCATGCTAGACCCCTGAAATTCCCCAAAATATTTTGGTCACGAAAAATTCATCCTACACCCCAGAAAATTCAGAAAACGTTGGCAGCACAAAAAAGGCCTTAAAATACATATTAGGCCTGCAAAAATGTAGAAAAATTTGGAGGCCCAAAAAAGGTGTTTACAGGCATCCTAGACCCCCTAAAGTCCAGAAAATGTTGGTGGCCCAAAAACTGTGTCAGAGAGCTCTGAATGGCCCAAAAACGCCTGCAGCCTGAAAAGGGCATTAACCCGCATGCTAGACCCCTGAAATTCCTAAAAACTTTTATGGCCCGAAAAATGCATCCTACACCCCTTAAAGTTCAGAAAATATTGGCATCCCAAAAAATGCCTTAAAATGCATCTTATTCCTGCAATAATCTTGATATTTGGAGGCCCAAAAAATGGGTTTACATCCTAGACCCCATAAAGTCCAGAAAATGTTGGTGGCCCATAAACTGTATCAGAGAGCTCTGAATGTCCCAAAAACATTTGCAGTCTGAAAAGGGCATTAACCCGCATCCTAAACCCCTGAAATTCCTAAAAAACATTTATGGCCCAAAAAAATGCATCCTACACCCCTGAAAGTTCAGAAAATATTGGCAGCCCAAAAAAAGCCCTTAAAATGCATCTTATTCCTGCAAAAATCTTGATAACTTTGGAGGCCCAAAAAAAGGGTTTACATGCATACTAGACCCCCTAAAGTCCAGAAAATGTTGGTGGCCCAAAAACTGTGTCAGAGAGCTCTGAATGTCCCAAAAACGCTTGCAGCCTGAAAAGGGCATTAACCCGCATGCTAGACCCCTGAAATTTCCCAAAATATTTTGGCCACAAAAAATTCATCCTACACCCCTGAAAATTCAGAAAATGTTGGCAGCACAAAAAAGGCCTTAAAATACATATTAGGCCTCCAAAAATGTAGAAAACCTTGGAGGCCCAAAAAAGGGGTTTACAGGCATCCTAGACCCCCTAAAGTCCAGAAAATGTTGGCGGCCCAAAAACTGTGACAGAGAGCTCTGAATGGCCCAAAAACGCTTGCAGCCTGAAAGGGGCATTAACCCGCATCCTAGACCCCTGAAATTCCTAAAAACATTTATCGCCCGAAAAATGCATCCTACACCCCTTAAAGTTCAGAAAATGTTGGCAGCCCAAAAAATGCCTTAAAATGCATCTTATTCCTGCAATAATCTTTAAAACTTTGGAGGCCCAAAAAAGGGGTTTTCAGGCATCCTAGACCCCCTAAAGTCCAGAAAATGTTGGTGGCCCATAAACTGTGTCAGAGAGCTCTGGATGTCCCAAAAACATTTGCAGCCTGAAAAGGGCATTAACCCACATCCTAAACCCCTGAAATTCCCAAAAACATTTTTGGCCCGAAAAATGCATTCTACACCCCTGAAAGTTCAGAAAATGTTGGCAGCCCCAAAAAGGCCTTAAAATGCATCTTATTCCTGAAAAAATCTTGATAACTTTGGAGGCCCGAAAAAGGGTTTACATCCTAGACCCCATAAAATCCAGAAAATGTTGGTGACCCGAAAACAGTGTCAGAGAGCTCTGAATGTCCCAAAAATATTTGCAGCCTGAAAAGGGCATTAATCCGCATCCTGGCCCCCTGAAATTCTCCAAAATATTTTTGGGCCAAAAAATGCATCCTACATCCCTGAAGTTCAGAAAATGTTGGCAGCACAAAACAGGCCTTAAAATACATATTGGGCCTGCAAAAATGTAGAAAACTTTGGAGGCCCAAAAAAGGGGTTTACAGGCATCCTAGACCCCCTAAAGTCCAGAAAATGTTGGCGGCCCAAAAACTGTGTCAGAGAGCTCTGAATGTCCCAAAAACGCTTGCAGCCTGAAAAGGGCATTAACCCGCATCCTGGTCCCCTGAAATTTCCCAAAATATTTTGGCCACGAAAAATTCATCCTACACCCCTGAAAATTCAGAAAATGTTGGCAGCACAAAAAAGGCCTTAAAATACATATTAGGCCTCCAAAAATGTAGAAAACCTTGGAGGCCCAAAAAAGGGGTATACAGGCATCCTAGACCCCCTAAAGTCCAGAAAATGTTGGCGGCCCAAAAACTGTGTCAGAGAGCTCTGAATGGCCCAAAAACGCTTGCAGCCTGAAAAGGGCATTAACCCGCATCCCAGACCCCTGAAATTCCTAAAAACATTTATGGCCCGAAAAATGCATCCTACACCCCTTAAAATTCAGAAAATGTTGGCAGCCCAAAAAATGCCTTAAAATGCATCTTATTCCTGCAATAATCTTTAAAACTTTGGAGGCCCAAAAAAGGGGTTTTCAGGCATCCTAGACCCCATAAAGTCCAGAAAATGTTGGCGGCCCAAAAACTGTGTCAGAGAGCTCTGAATGTCCCAAAAACATTTGCAGTCTGAAAAGGGCATTAACCCGCATGCTAGACCCCTGAAATTCCCCAAAATATTTTGGCCACAAAAAATTCATCCTACACCCCTGAAAATTCAGAAAATGTTGGCAGCACAAAAAAGGCCTTAAAATACATATTAGGCCTCCAAAAATGTAGAAAACTTTGGAGGCCCAAAAAAGGGGTTGACAGGCATCCTAGACCCCCTAAAGTCCAGAAAATGTTGGTAGGCCAAAAACTGTGTCAGAGACCTCTGAATGTCCCAAAAATGTTTGCAGCCTGAAAAGGGCATTAACCCACATCCTAAACCCCTGAAATTCCCAAAAACATTTTTGGCCTGAAAAATGCATCCTACGCCCCTGAAAGTTCAGAAAATGTTGGCAGCCCCAAAAAGGCCTTAAAATGCATCTTATTCCTGCAAAAATCTTGATAAATTTGGAGGCCCAAAAAAGGGGTTACATCCTAGACCCCATAAAGTCCAGAAAATGTTGGTGACCCGAAAACAGTGTCAGAGAGCTCTGAATATCCCAAAAATATTTGCAGTCTGAAAAGGGCATTAATCCGCATCCTGGCCCCCTGAAATTCCCCAAAATATTTTTGGCCCAAAAAATGCATCCTACATCCCTGAAGTTCAGAAAACGTTGGCAGCAGAAAACAGGCCTTAAAATACATATTAGGCCTGCAAAAATGTAGAAAACTTTGGAGGCCCAAAAAAGGGTTTTACAGGCATCCTAGACCCCCTAAAGTCCAGAAAATGTTGGTAGGCCAAAAACTGTGTCAGGGAGCTCTGAATGTCCCAAAAACGTGTGCAGCCTGAAAAGGGCATTAACCCACATCCTAAACCCCTGAAATTCCCAAAAACATTTTTAGCCTGAAAAATGCATCCTACACCCCTGAAAGTTCAGAAAATGTTGGCAGCCCCAAAAAGGCCTTAAAATGCATCTTATTCCTGCAAAAATCTTGATAGCTTTGGAGGCCCAAAAAAGGGGTTTACATCCTAGACCCCATAAAGTCCAGAAAACGTTGGTGACCCGAAAACAGTGTCAGAGAGCTCTGAATGTCCCAAAAATGTTTGCAGCCTGAAAAGGGCATTAATCCGCATCCTGGCCCCCTGAAATTCCCCAAAATATTTTTGGCCCAAAAAATGCATCCTACATCCCTGAAGTTCAGAAAATGTTGGCAGCACAAAACAGGCCTTAAAATACATATTAGGCCTGCAAAAATGTAGAAAACTTTGGAGGCCCAAAAAAGGGGTTTACAGGCATCCTAGACCCCCTAAAGTCCAGAAAATGTTGGCGGCCCAAAAACTGTGTCAGAGAGCTCTGAATGTCCCAAAAACATTTGCAGTCTGAAAAGGGCATTAACCCGCATGCTAGACCCCTGAAATTCCCCAAAATATTTTAGCCACGAAAAATTCATCCTACACCCCTGAAAATTCAGAAAATGTTGGCAGCACAAAAAAGGCCTTAAAATACATATTAGGCCTGCAAAAATGTAGAAAACTTTGGAGGCCCAAAAAAGGGGTTTACAGGCCTCCTAGACCACATAAAGTCCAGAAAATGTTGGTGGCCCAAAAACTGTGTCAGAGAGCTCTGAATGGCCCAAAAACGCTTGCAGCCTGAAAACGGCATTAACCCGCATCCTAGACCCCTGAAATTCCTAAAAACATTTATGGCCCGAAAAATGCATCCTACACCCCTTAAAGTTCAGAAACTGTTGGCAGCCCAAAAAATGCCTTAAAATGCATCTTATTCCTGCAATAATCTTTAAAACTTTGGAGGCCCAAAAAAGGGGTTTGCAGGCATGCTAGACCCCATAAAGTCCAGAAAATGTTGGTGACCCGAAAACGGTGTCAGAGAGCTCTGAATGTCCCAAAAATATTTGCAGCCTGAAAAGGGCATTAATCCACATCCTGGCCCCCTGAAATTCCCCAAAATATTTTTGGCCCAAAAAATGCATCCTACATCCCTGAAGTTCAGAAAATGTTGGCAGCACAAAACAGGCCTTAAAATACATATTAGGCCTGCAAAAATGTAGAAAACTTTGGAGGCCTAAAAAAAGGGGTTAACAGGCATCCTAGACCCCCTAAAGTCCAGAAAATGTTGGCGGCCCAAAAACTGTGTCAGAGAGCTCTGAATGTCCCAAAAACATTTGCAGTCTGAAAAGGGCATTAACCCGCATGCTAGACCCCTGAATTTTCCCAAAATATTTTGGCCACAAAAATTCATCCTACACCCCTGAAAATTCAGAAAATGTTGGCAGCACAGAAAAGGCCTTAAAATACATATTAGGCAAATGTAGAAAACTTTGGAGGCCCAAAAAAGGGGTTTACAGGCATTCTAGACCCCCTAAAGTCCAGAAAATGTTGGTAGGCGGCCAAAAACTGTTTCAGAGAGCGCTGAATGTCCCAAAAACGTTTGCAGCCTGAAAAGGGCATTAACCCACATCCTAAACCCCTGAAATTCCCAAAAACATTTTTGGCCCGAAAAATGCATCCTACACCCCTGAAAGTTCAGAAAATGTTGGCAGCCCCAAAAAGGCCTTAAAATGCATCTTATTCCTGCAAAAATCTTGATAACTTTGGAGGCCCAAAAAAGGGGTTTACATCCTAGACCCCATAAAGTCCAGAAAATGTTGGTGACCCGAAAACAGTGTCAGAGAGCTCTGAATGTCCCAAAAATATTTGCAGCCTGAAAAGGGCATTAATCCGCATCCTGGCCCCCTGAAATTCCCCAAAATATTTTTGGCCCAAAAAATGCATCCTACATCCCTGAAGTTCAGAAAATGTTGGCAGCACAAAACAGGCCTTAAAATACATATTAGGCCTGCAAAAATGTAGAAAACTTTGGAGGCCCAGAAAAGGGGTTTACAGGCATCCTAGACCCCCTAAAGTCCAGAAAATGTTGGCGGCCCAAAAACTGTGCCAGAGAGCTCTGAATGTCCCAAAAACATTTGCAGTCTGAAAAGGGCATTAAACCCGCATGCTAGACCCCTGAAATTCCCCAAAATATTTTGGCCGCGAAAAATTCATCCTACACCCCTGAAAATTCAGAAAATATTGGCAGCACAAAAAAGGCCTTAAAATACATATTAGGCCTCCAAAAATGTAGAAAACTTTGGAGGCCCAAAAAAGCGGTTTACAGGCATCCTAGACCCCCTAAAGTCCAGAAAATGTTGGTAGGCCAAAAACTGTGTCAGAGAGCTCTGAATGTCCCAAAAACATTTGCAGCCTGAAACGGGCATTAACCCACATCCTAAACCCCTGAAATTCCCAAAAACATTTTTGGCCCGAAAAATGCATCCTACACCCCTGAAAGTTCAGAAAATTTTGGCAGCCCCAAAAAGGCCTTAAAATGCATCTTATTCCTGCAAAAATCTTGATAAATTTGGAGGCCCAAAAAAGGGGTTTACATCCTAGACCCCATAAAGTCCAGAAAATGTTGGTGACCCGAAAACAGTGTCAGAGAGCTCTGAATATCCCAAAAATATTTGCAGTCTGAAAAGGGCATTAATCCGCATCCTGGCCCCCTGAAATTCCCCAAAATATTTTTGGCCCAAAAATGCATCCTACATCCCTGAAGTTCAGAAAATGTTGGCAGCAGAAAACAGGCCTTAAAATACATATTAGGCCTCCAAAAATGTACAAAACTGTGGAGGCCCAAAAAAGGGGTTTACAGGCATCCTAGACCCCCTAAAGTCCAGAAAATGTTGGTGGCCCAAAAACTGTGTCAGAGAGCTCTGAATGGCCCAAAAACGCTTGCAGCCTGAAAAGGGCATTAACCCGCATCCTAGACCCCTGAAATTCCTAAAAACATTTATCGCCCGAAAAATGCATCCTACACCCCTTAAAGTTCAGAAAATGTTGGCAGCCCAATAAATGCCTTAAAATGCATCTTATTCCTGCAATAATCTTTAAAACTTTGGAGGCCCAAAAAAGGGGTTTACAGGCATCCTAGACCCCCTAAAGTCCAGAAAATGTTGGTAGGCCAAAAACTGTGTCAGAGAGCTCTGAATGTCCCAAAAACATTTGCAGTCTGAAAAGGGCATTAACCCGCATGCTAGACCCCTGAAATTCCCCAAAATATTTTGGCCACGAAAAATTCATCCTACACCCCTGAAAATTCAGAAAATGTTGGCAGCACAAAAAAGGCCTTAAAATACATATTAGGCCTCCAAAAATGTAGACAACTGTGGAGGCCCAAAAAAGGGGTTTACAGGCATCCTAGACCCCCTAAAGTCCAGAAAATGTTGGTGGCCCAAAAACTGTGTCAGAGAGCTCTGAATGGCCCAAAAACGCATGCAGCCTGAAAAGGGCATTAACCCGCATCCTAGACCCCTGAAATTCCTAAAAACATTTATCGCCCGAAAAATGCATCCTACACCCCTTAAAGTTCAGAAAATGTTGGCAGCCCAAAAAATGCCTTAAAATGCATCTTATTCCTGCAATAATCTTTAAAACTTTGGAGGCCCAAAAAAGAGGTTTACAGGCATCCTAGACCCCCTAAAGTCCAGAAAATGTTGGTAGGCCAAAAACTGTGTCAGAGAGCTCTGAATGTCCCAAAAACATTTGCAGTCTGAAAAGGGCATTAACCCGCATGCTAGACCCCTGAAATTCCCCAAAATATTTTGGCCACAAAAAATTCATCCTACACCCCTGAAAATTCAGAAAATGTTGGCAGCACAAAAAAGGCCTTAAAATACATATTAGGCCTCCAAAAATGTAGAAAACTTTGGAGGCCCAAAAAAGGGGTTTACAGGCATCCTAGACCCCCTAAAGTCCAGAAAATGTTGGTAGGCCAAAAACTGTGTCAGAGACCTCTGAATGTCCCAAAAATGTTTGCAGCCTGAAAAGGGCATTAACCCACATCCTAAACCCCTGAAATTCCCAAAAACATTTTTGGCCTGAAAAATGCATCCTACACCCCTGAAAGTTCAGAAAATTTTGGCAGCCCCAAAAAGGCCTTAAAATGCATCTTATTCCTGCAAAAATCTTGATAAATTTGGAGGCCCAAAAAAGGGGTTTACATCCTAGACCCCATAAAGTCCAGAAAATGTTGGTGACCCGAAAACAGTGTCAGAGAGCTCTGAATATCCCAAAAATATTTGCAGTCTGAAAAGGGCATTAATCCGCATCCTGGCCCCCTGAAATTCCCCAAAATATTTTTGGCCCAAAAAATGCATCCTACATCCCTGAAGTTCAGAAAACGTTGGCAGCAGAAAACAGGCCTTAAAATACATATTAGGCCTGCAAAAATGTAGAAAACTTTGGAGGCCCAAAAAAGGGATTTACAGGCATCCTAGACCCCCTAAAGTCCAGAAAATGTTGGTAGGCCAAAAACTGTGTCAGGGAGCTCTGAATGTCCCAAAAACGTGTGCAGCCTGAAAAGGGCATTAACCCACATCCTAAACCCCTGAAATTCCCAAAAACATTTTTAGCCTGAAAAATGCATCCTACACCCCTGAAAGTTCAGAAAATGTTGGCAGCCCCAAAAAGGCCTTAAAATGCATCTTATTCCTGCAAAAATCTTGATAGCTTTGGAGGCCCAAAAAAGGGGTTTACATCCTAGACCCCATAAAGTCCAGAAAACGTTGGTGACCCGAAAACAGTGTCAGAGAGCTCTGAATGTCCCAAAAATGTTTGCAGCCTGAAAAGGGCATTAATCCGCATCCTGGCCCCCTGAAATTCCCCAAAATATTTTTGGCCCAAAAAATGCATCCTACATCCCTGAAGTTCAGAAAATGTTGGCAGCACAAAACAGGCCTTAAAATACATATTAGGCCTCCAAAAATGTAGAAAACTTTGGAGGCCCAAAAAAGGGGTTTACAGGCATCCTAGACCCCCTAAAGTCCAGAAAAAGTTGGCGGCCCAAAAACTGTGTCAGAGAGCTCTGAATGTCCCAAAAACATTTGCAGTCTGAAAAGGGCATTAACCCGCATGCTAGACCCCTGAAATTCCCCAAAATATTTTAGCCACGAAAAATTCATCCTACACCCCTGAAAATTCAGAAAATGTTGGCAGCACAAAAAAGGCCTTAAAATACATATTAGGCCTGCAAAAATGTAGAAAACTTTGGAGGCCCAAAAAAGGGGTTTACAGGCCTCCTAGACCACATAAAGTCCAGAAAATGTTGGTGGCCCAAAAACTGTGTCAGAGAGCTCTGAATGGCCCAAAAACGCTTGCAGCCTGAAAACGGCATTAACCCGCATCCTAGACCCCTGAAATTCCTAAAAACATTTATGGCCCGAAAAATGCATCCTACACCCCTTAAAGTTCAGAAACTGTTGGCAGCCCAAAAAATGCCTTAAAATGCATCTTATTCCTGCAATAATCTTTAAAACTTTGGAGGCCCAAAAAAGGGGTTTGCAGGCATGCTAGACCCCATAAAGTCCAGAAAATGTTGGTGACCCGAAAACGGTGTCAGAGAGCTCTGAATGTCCCAAAAATATTTGCAGCCTGAAAAGGGCATTAATCCACATCCTGGCCCCCTGAAATTCCCCAAAATATTTTTGGCCCAAAAAATGCATCCTACATCCCTGAAGTTCAGAAAATGTTGGCAGCACAAAACAGGCCTTAAAATACATATTAGGCCTGCAAAAATGTAGAAAACTTTGGAGGCCTAAAAAAAGGGGTTAACAGGCATCCTAGACCCCCTAAAGTCCAGAAAATGTTGGCGGCCCAAAAACTGTGTCAGAGAGCTCTGAATGTCCCAAAAACATTTGCAGTCTGAAAAGGGCATTAACCCGCATGCTAGACCCCTGAATTTTCCCAAAATATTTTGGCCACAAAAATTCATCCTACACCCCTGAAAATTCAGAAAATGTTGGCAGCACAGAAAAGGCCTTAAAATACATATTAGGCAAATGTAGAAAACTTTGGAGGCCCAAAAAAGGGGTTTACAGGCATCCTAGACCCCCTAAAGTCCAGAAAATGTTGGTAGGCGGCCAAAAACTGTTTCAGAGAGCGCTGAATGTCCCAAAAACGTTTGCAGCCTGAAAAGGGCATTAACCCACATCCTAAACCCCTGAAATTCCCAAAAACATTTTTGGCCCGAAAAATGCATCCTACACCCCTGAAAGTTCAGAAAATGTTGGCAGCCCCAAAAAGGCCTTAAAATGCATCTTATTCCTGCAAAAATCTTGATAACTTTGGAGGCCCAAAAAAGGGGTTTACATCCTAGACCCCATAAAGTCCAGAAAATGTTGGTGACCCGAAAACAGTGTCAGAGAGCTCTGAATGTCCCAAAAATATTTGCAGCCTGAAAAGGGCATTAATCCGCATCCTGGCCCCCTGAAATTCCCCAAAATATTTTTGGCCCAAAAAATGCATCCTACATCCCTGAAGTTCAGAAAATGTTGGCAGCACAAAACAGGCCTTAAAATACATATTAGGCCTGCAAAAATGTAGAAAACTTTGGAGGCCCAAAAAAGGGGTTTACAGGCATCCTAGACCCCCTAAAGTCCAGAAAATGTTGGCGGCCCAAAAACTGTGCCAGAGAGCTCTGAATGTCCCAAAAACATTTGCAGTCTGAAAAGGGCATTAACCCGCATGCTAGACCCCTGAAATTCCCCAAAATATTTTGGCCGCGAAAAATTCATCCTACACCCCTGAAAATTCAGAAAATATTGGCAGCACAAAAAAGGCCTTAAAATACATATTAGGCCTCCAAAAATGTAGAAAACTTTGGAGGCCCAAAAAAGGGGTTTACAGGCATCCTAGACCCCCTAAAGTCCAGAAAATGTTGGTAGGCCAAAAACTGTGTCAGAGAGCTCTGAATGTCCCAAAAACATTTGCAGCCTGAAACGGGCATTAACCCACATCCTAAACCCCTGAAATTCCCAAAAACATTTTTGGCCCGAAAAATGCATCCTACACCCCTGAAAGTTCAGAAAATGTTGGCAGCCCCAAAAAGGCCTTAAAATGCATCTTATTCCTGCAAAAATCTTGATAAATTTGGAGGCCCAAAAAAGGGGTTTACATCCTAGACCCCATAAAGTCCAGAAAATGTTGGTGACCCGAAAACAGTGTCAGAGAGCTCTGAATATCCCACAAATATTTGCAGTCTGAAAAGGGCATTAATCCGCATCCTGGCCCCCTGAAATTCCCCAAAATATTTTTGGCCCAAAAATGCATCCTACATCCCTGAAGTTCAGAAAATGTTGGCAGCAGAAAACAGGCCTTAAAATACATATTAGGCCTGCAAAAATGTAGAAAAACTTTGGAGGCCCAAAAAAGGGGTTTACAGGCATCCTAGACCCCCTAAAGTCCAGAAAATGTTGGTAGGCCAAAAACTGTGTCAGGGAGCTCTGAATGTCCCAAAAACGTGTGCAGCCTGAAAAGGGCATTAACCCACATCCTAAACCCCTGAAATTCCCAAAAACATTTTTAGCCTGAAAAATGCATCCTACACCCCTGAAAGTTCAGAAAATGTTGGCAGCCCCAAAAAGGCCTTAAAATGCATCTTATTCCTGCAAAAATCTTGATAGCTTTGGAGGCCCAAAAAAGGGGTTTACATCCTAGACCCCATAAAGTCCAGAAAACGTTGGTGACCCGAAAACAGTGTCAGAGAGCTCTGAATGTCCCAAAAATGTTTGCAGCCTGAAAAGGGCATTAATCCGCATCCTGGCCCCCTGAAATTCCCCAAAATATTTTTGGCCCAAAAAATGCATCCTACATCCCTGAAGTTCAGAAAATGTTGGCAGCACAAAACAGGCCTTAAAATACATATTAGGCCTGCAAAAATGTAGAAAACTTTGGAGGCCCAAAAAAGGGGTTTACAGGCATCCTAGACCCACTAAAGTCCAGAAAATGTTGGCGGCCCAAAAACTGTGTCAGAGAGCTCTGAATGTCCCAAACACATTTGCAGTCTGAAAAGGGCATTAACTCGCATGCTAGATCCCTGAAATTCCCCAAAATATTTTGGCCACGAAAAATTCATCCCACACCCCTGAAAATTCAGAAAATGTTGGCAGCACAAAAAAGGCCTTAAAATACATATTAGGCCTGCAAAAATGTAGAAAACTTTGGAGGCCCAAAAAAGGGGTTTACAGGCATCCTAGACCACATAAAGTCCAGAAAATGTTGGTGGCCCAAAAACTGTGTCAGAGAGCTCTGAATGGCCCAAAAACGCTTGCAGCCTGAAAAGGGCATTAACCCGCATCCTAGACCCCTGAAATTCCTAAAAACATTTATGGCCCGAAAAATGCATCCTACACCCCTTAAAGTTCAGAAACTGTTGGCAGCCCAAAAAATGCCTTGAAATTCATCTTATTTCCGCAATAATCTTTAAAACTTTGGAGGCCCAAAAAAGGGGTTTGCAGGCATCCTAGACCCCATAAAGTCCAGAAAATGTTGGTGACCCGAAAACAGTGTCAGAGAGCTCTGAATGTCCCAAAAATATTTGCAGTCTGAAAAGGGCATTAACCCGCATGCTAGACCCCTGAAATTTCCCAAAATATTTTGGCCACGAAAAATTCATCCTACACCCCTGAAAATTCAGAAAATATTGGCAGCACAAAAAAGGCCTTAAAATACATATTAGGCCTTCAAAAATGTAGAAAACTTTGGAGGCCCAAAAAAGGGGTTTACAGGCATCCTAGACCCCCTAAAGTCCAGAAAATGTTGGTAGGCCAAAAACTGTGTCAGAGAGCTCTGAATGTCCCAAAAACGTTTGCAGCCTGAAAAGGGCATTAACCCACATCCTAAACCCCTGAAATTCGCAAAAACATTTTTGGCCCAAAAAATGCATCCTACACCCCTGAAAGTTCAGAAAATGTTGGCAGCCCCTAAAAGGCCTTAAAATGCATCTTATTCCTGCAAAAATCTTGATAACTTTCGAGGCCCAAAAAAGGGGTTTACATCCTAGACCCCATAAAGTCCAGAAAATGTTGGTGACCTGAAAACAGTGTCAGAGAGCTCTGAATGTCCCAAAAATATTTGCAGCCTGAAAAGGGCATTAATCCGCATCCTGGCCCCCTGAAATTCCCCAAAATACTTTTGGCCCAAAAATGCACCCTACATCCCTGAAGTTCAGAAAATGTTGGCAGCACAAAACAGGCCTTAAAATACATATTAGGCCTGCAAAAATGTAGAAAACTTTGGTTGCCCAAAAAAGGGGTTTACAGGCATCCCAGACCCCCTAAAGTCCAGAAAATGTTGGCGGCCCAAAAAACGGTGTCAGAGAGCTCTGAATGTCCCAAAAACATTTGCAGTCTGAAAAGGGCATTAACCCGCATGCTAGACCCCTGAACTTCCCCAAAATATTTTGGCCATGAAAAATTCATCCTACACCCCTGAAAATTCAGAAAATGTTGGCAACACAAAAAAGGCCTTAAAATACATATTAGGCCTCCAAAAATGTAGAAAACTTTGGTTGCCCAAAAAAGGGGTTTACAGGCATCCTAGACCCCCTAAAGTCCAGAAAATGTTGGCGGCCCAAAAAACGGTGTCAGAGAGCTCTGAATGTCCCAAAAACGTTTGCAGCCTGAAAAGGGCATTAACCCACATCCTAAACCCCTGAAATTCCCAAAAACATTTTTGCCCCGAAAAATGAATCCTACACCCCTTAAAGTTCAGAAAATATTGGCAGCCGCAAAAAGGCCTTAAAATGCATCTTATTCCTCCAAAAATCTTGATAACTTTGGAGGCCCAAAAAAGGGGTTTACATCCTAGACCCCATAAAGTCCAGAAAATGTTGGTGACCTGAAAACAGTGTCAGAGAGCTCTGAATGTCCCAAAAATATTTGCAGCCTGAAAAGGGCATTAACCCGCATGCTAGACCCCTGAATTTTCCCAAAATATTTTGGCCACAAAAATTCATCCTACACCCCTGAAAATTCAGAAAATGTTGGCAGCACAGAAAAGGCCTTAAAATACATATTAGGCAAATGTAGAAAACTTTGGAGGCCCAAAAAAGGGGTTTACAGGCATCCTAGACCCCCTAAAGTCCAGAAAATGTTGGTATTCCAAAAACTGTGTCAGAGAGCTCTGAATGTCCCAAAAACATTTGCAGCCTGAAAAGGGCATTAACCCACATCCTAAACCCCTGAAATTCCCAAAAACATGTTTGGCCCGAAAAATGCATCCTACACCCCTGAAAGTTCAGAAAATGTTGGCAGCCCCAAAAAGGCCTTAAAATGCATCTTATTCCTGTAAAAATCTTGATAACTTTGGAGGCCCAAAAAAGGGGTTTACATCCTAGACCTCATAAAGTCCAGAAAATGTTGGTGACCTGAAAACAGTGTCAGAGAGCTCTGAATGTCCCAAAAACGTTTGCAGCCTGAAAAGGGCATTAACCCACATCCTAAACCCCTGAAATTCGCAAAAACATTTTTGGCCCAAAAAATGCATCCTACACCCCTGAAAGTTCAGAAAATGTTGGCAGCCCCAAAAAGGCCTTAAAATGCATCTTATTCCTGCAAAAATCTTGATAACTTTCGAGGCCCAAAAAAGGGGTTTACATCCTAGACCCCATAAAGTCCAGAAAATGTTGGTGACCTGAAAACAGTGTCAGAGAGCTCTGAATGTCCCAAAAATATTTGCAGCCTGAAAAGGGCATTAATCCGCATCCTGCCCCCCTGAAATTCCCCAAAATACTTTTGGCCCAAAAAATGCACCCTACATCCCTGAAGTTCAGAAAATGTTGGCAGCACAAAACAGGCCTTAAAATACATATTAGGCCTGCAAAAATGTAGAAAACTTTGGTTGCCCAAAAAAGGGGTTTACAGGCATCCTAGACCCCCTAAAGTCCAGAAAATGTTGGCGGCCCAAAAAACGGTGTCAGCGAGCTCTGAATGTCCCAAAAACGTTTGCAGCCTGAAAAGGGCATTAACCCACATCCTAAACCCCTGAAATTCCCAAAAACATTTTTGCCCCGAAAAATGAATCCTACACCCCTTAAAGTTCAGAAAATATTGGCAGCCGCAAAAAGGCCTTAAAATGCATCTTATTCCTCCAAAAATCTTGATAACTTTGGAGGCCCAAAAAAGGGGTTTACATCCTAGACCCCATAAAGTCCAGAAAATGTTGGTGACCCGAAAACAGTGTCAGAGAGCTCTGAATGTCCCAAAAATATTTGCAGCCTGAAAAGGGCATTAATCCACATCCTGGCCCCCTGAAATTCCCCAAAATATTTTTGGCCCAAAAAATGCATCTTACATCCCTGAAGTTCAGAAAATGTTGGCAGCACAAAACAGGCCTTAAAATACACATTAGGCCTGCAAAAATGTAGAAAACTTTGGAGGCCCAAAAAAGGGGTTTACAGGCATCCTAAACCCCCTAAAGTCCAGAAAATGTTGGCGGCCCAAAAACTGTGTCAGAGAGTTCTGAATGTCCCAAAAACATTTGCAGTCTGAAAAGGGCATTAACCCGCATGCTAGACCCCTGAAATTTCCCAAAATATTTTGGCCACAAAAAATTCATCCTACACCCCTGAAAATTCAGAAAATGTTGACAGCACAAAAAAGGCCTTAAAATACATATTAGGCAAATGTAGAAAACTTTGGAGGCCCAAAAAAGGGGTTTACAGGCATCCTAGACCCCCTAAAGTCCAGAAAATGTTGGTATTCCAAAAACTGTGTCAGAGAGCTCTGAATGTCCCAAAAATGTTTGCAGCCTGAAAAGGGCATTAACCCACATCCTAAACCCCTGAAATTCCCAAAAACATTTTTGGCCCGAAAAATGCATCCTACACCCCTGAAAGTTCCGAAAATGTTGGCAGCCCCAAAAAGGCCTTAAAATGCATCTTATTCCTGCAAAAATCTTGATAACTTTGGAGGCCCAAAAAAGGGGTTTACATCCTAGACCCCATAAAGTCCAGAAAATGTTGGTGACCCGAAAACAGTGTCAGAGAGCTCTGAATGTCCCAAAAATATTTGCAGCCTGAAAAGGGCATTAATCCGCATCTTGGCCCCCTCAAATTTCCACAAAATATTTTTGGCACAAAAAATGCAACCCATATCCCTGAAGTTCAGAAAATGTTGGCAGCACAAAACAGGCCTTAAAATACATATTAGGCCTGCAAAAATGTAGAAAACTTTGAAGGCCCAAAAAAGGGGTTTACAGGCATCCTAGACCCCCTAAAGTCCAGAAAATGTTGGCAGCCCAAAAACTGTGTCAGAGAGCTCTGAATGTCCCAAAAACATTTGCAGTCTGAAAAGGGCATTAACCCGCATGCTAGACCCCTGAAATTTCCCAAAATATTTTGGCCACGAAAAATTCATCCTACACCCCTGAAAATTCAGAAAATGTTGGCAGCACAAAAAAGGCCTTAAAATACATATTAGGCCTCTAAAAATGTAGAAAACTTTGGAGGCCCAAAAAAGGGGTTTACAGGCATCCTAGACCCCCTAAAGTCCAGAAAATGTTGGTAGGCCAAAAAACTGTGTCAGAGAGCTCTGAATGTCCCAAAAAGGTTTGCAGCCTGAAAAGGGCATTAACCCACATCCTAAACCCCTGAAATTCCCAAAAACATTTTTGGCCCGAAAAATGCATCCTACACCCCTGAAAGTTCAGAAAATGTTGGCAGCCCCAAAAAGGCCTTAAAATGCATCTTATTCCTGAAAAAATCTTGATAACTTTGGAGGCCCGAAAAAGGGTTTACATCCTAGACCCCATAAAATCCAGAAAATGTTGGTGACCCGAAAACAGTGTCAGAGAGCTCTGAATGTCCCAAAAATATTTGCAGCCTGAAAAGGGCATTAATCCGCATCCTGGCCCCCTGAAATTCTCCAAAATATTTTTGGCCCAAAAAATGCATCCTACACCCCTGAAAATTCAGAAAATGTTGGCAGCACAAAACAGGCCTTAAAATACATATTAGGCCTGCAAAAATGTAGAAAACTTTGGAGGCCCAAAAAAGGGGTTTACAGGCATCCTAGACCCCCTAAAGTCCAGAAAATGTTGGCGGCCCAAAAACTGTGTCAGAGAGCTCTGAATGTCCCAAAAACGCTTGCAGCCTGAAAAGGGCATTAACCCGCATGCTAGACCCCTGAAATGTCCCAAAATATTTTGGCCACGAAAAATTCATCCTACACCCCTGAAAATTCAGAAAATGTTGGCAGCACAAAAAAGGCCTTAAAATACATATTAGGCCTCCAAAAATGTAGAAAACCTTGGAGGCCCAAAAAAGGGGTTTACAGGCATCCTAGACCCCCTAAAGTCGAGAAAATGTTGGCGGCCCAAAAACTGTGTTTGAGAGCTCTGAATGGCCCAAAAACGCTTGCAGCCTGAAAAGGGCATTAACCCGCATGCTAGACCCCTGAAATGTCCCAAAATATTTTGGCCACGAAAAATTCATCCTACACCCCTGAAAATTCAGAAAATTTTGGCAGCACAAAAAAGGCCTTAAAATGCATATTAGGCCTGCAAAAATGTAGACAACTTTGGAGGCCCAAAAAAGGGGTTTACAGGCATCCTAGACCCCCTAAAGTCCAGAAAATGTTGGTGGCCCGAAAACAGTGTCAGAAAGCTCTGAATGTCCCAAAAATTTTTGCAGCCTGAAAAGGGCATTAACCCGCATCGTAGACCCCTGAAATTCCTAAAAACATTTATGGCCCGAAAAATGCATCCTACACCCCTTAAAGTTCAGAAAATGTCAGCAGCCCAAAAAATGCCTTAAAATGCATCTTATTCCTGCAATAATTTTTAAAACTTTGGAGGCCCAAAAAAGGGGTTTGCAGGCATCCTAGACCCCATAAAGTCCAGAAAATGTTGGTGGCCCATAAACTGTGTCAGAGAGCTCTGAATGTCCCAAAAACGTGTGCAGCCTGAAAAGGGCATTAACCCACATCCTAAACCCCTGAAATTCCCAAAAACATTTTTGGCCTGAAAAATGCATCCTACACCCCTGAAAGTTCAGAAAATGTTGGCAGCCCCAAAAAGGCCTTAAAATGCATCTTATTCCTGCAAAAATCTTGATAACTTTGGAGGCCCAAAAAAGGGGTTTACATCCTAGACCCCATAAAGTCCAGAAAATGTTGGTGACCCGAAAACAGTGTCAGAGAGCTCTGAATGTCCCAAAAATATTTGCAGCCTGAAAAGGGCATTAACCCGCATGCTAGACCCCTGAAATTCCCCAAAATATTTTGGCCACAAAAAATTCATCCTACACCCCTGAAAATTCAGAAAATGTTGGCAGCACAAAAAGGCCTTAAAATACATATTAGGCCTCCAAAAATGTAGAAAACTGTGGAGGCCCAAAAAAGGGGTTTACAGGCATCCTAGACCCCCTAAAGTCCAGAAAATGTTGGTGGCCCAAAAACTGTGTCAGAGAGCTCTGAATGGCCCAAAAACGCTTGCAGCCTGAAAAGGGCATTAACCCGCATCCTAGACCCCTGAAATTCCTAAAAACATTTATCGCCCGAAAAATGCATCCTACACCCCTTAAAGTTCAGAAAATGTTGGCAGCCCAATAAATGCCTTAAAATGCATCTTATTCCTGCAATAATCTTTAAAACTTTGGAGGCCCAAAAAAGGGGTTTACAGGCATCCTAGACCCCCTAAAGTCCAGAAAATGTTGGTAGGCCAAAAACTGTGTCAGAGAGCTCTGAATGTCCCAAAAACATTTGCAGTCTGAAAAGGGCATTAACCCGCATGCTAGACCCCTGAAATTCCCCAAAATATTTTGGCCACGAAAAATTCATCCTACACCCCTGAAAATTCAGAAAATGTTGGCAGCACAAAAAAGGCCTTAAAATACATATTAGGCCTCCAAAAATGTAGTCAACTATGGAGGCCCAAAAAAGGGGTTTACAGGCATCCTAGACCCCCTAAAGTCCAGAAAATGTTGGTGGCCCAAAAACTGTGTCAGAGAGCTCTGAATGGCCCAAAAACGCTTGCAGCCTGAAAAGGGCATTAACCCGCATCCTAGACCCCTGAAATTCCTAAAAACATTTATCACCCGAAAAATGCATCCTACACCCCTTAAAGTTCAGAAAATGTTGGCAGCCCAAAAAATGCCTTAAAATGCATCTTATTCCTGCAATAATCTTTAAAACTTTGGAGGCCCAAAAAAGAGGTTTACAGGCATCCTAGACCCCCTAAAGTCCAGAAAATGTTGGTAGGCCAAAAACTGTGTCAGAGAGCTCTGAATGTCCCAAAAACATTTGCAGCCTGAAAAGGGCATTAACCCACATCCTAAACCCCTGAAATTCCCAAAAACATTTTTGGCCCGAAAAATGCATCCTACACCCCTGAAAGTTCTGAAAATGTTGGCAGCCCCAAAAAGGATTTAAAATGCATCTTATTCCTGCAAAAATCTTGATAACTTTGGAGGCCCAAAAAAGGGGTTTACATCCTAGACCCCATAAAGTCCAGAAAATGTTGGTGACCCGAAAACAGTGTCAGAGAGCTCTGAATGTCCCAAAAATATGGGCAGCCTGAAAAGGGCATTAATTCGCATCCTGGCCCCCTGAAATTCCCCAAAATATTTTTGGCCCAAAAAATGCATCCTACATCCCTGAAGTTCAGAAAATGTTGGCAGCACAAAACAGGCCTTAAAATACATATTAGGCCTGCAAAAATGTAGAAAACTTTGGAGGCCTAAAAAAAGGGGTTAACAGGCATCCTAGACCCCCTATAGTCCAGAAAATGTTGGCGGCCCAAAAACTGTGTCAGAGAGCTCTGAATGTCCCAAAAACATTTGCAGTCTGAAAAGGGCATTAACCCGCATGCTAGACCCCTGAATTTTCCCAAAATATTTTGGCCACAAAAATTCATCCTACACCCCTGAAAATTCAGAAAATGTTGGCAGCACAGAAAAGGCCTTAAAATACATATTAGGCAAATGTAGAAAACTTTGGAGGCCCAAAAAAGGGGTTTACAGGCATCCTAGACCCCCTAAAGTCCAGAAAATGTTGGTAGGCGGCCAAAAACTGTTTCAGAGAGCGCTGAATGTCCCAAAAACGTTTGCAGCCTGAAAAGGGCATTAACCCACATCCTAAACCCCTGAAATTCCCAAAAACATTTTTGGCCCGAAAAATGCATCCTACACCCCTGAAAGTTCAGAAAATGTTGGCAGCCCCAAAAAGGCCTTAAAATGCATCTTATTCCTGCAAAAATCTTGATAACTTTGGAGGCCCAAAAAAGGGGTTTACATCCTAGACCCCATAAAGTCCAGAAAATGTTGGTGACCCGAAAACAGTGTCAGAGAGCTCTGAATGTCCCAAAAATATTTGCAGCCTGAAAAGGGCATTAATCCGCATCCTGGCCCCCTGAAATTCCCCAAAATATTTTTGGCCCAAAAAATGCATCCTACATCCCTGAAGTTCAGAAAATGTTGGCAGCACAAAACAGGCCTTAAAATACATATTAGGCCTGCAAAAATGTAGAAAACTTTGGAGGCCCAAAAAAGGGATTTACAGGCATCCTAGACCCCCTAAAGTCCAGAAAATGTTGGCGGCCCAAAAACTGTGCCAGAGAGCTCTGAATGTCCCAAAAACATTTGCAGTCTGAAAAGGGCATTAACCCGCATGCTAGACCCCTGAAATTCCCCAAAATATTTTGGCCGCGAAAAATTCATCCTACACCCCTGAAAATTCAGAAAATATTGGCAGCACAAAAAAGGCCTTAAAATACATATTAGGCCTCCAAAAATGTAGAAAACTTTGGAGGCCCAAAAAAGCGGTTTACAGGCATCCTAGACCCCCTAAAGTCCAGAAAATGTTGGTAGGCCAAAAACTGTGTCAGAGAGCTCTGAATGTCCCAAAAACATTTGCAGCCTGAAACGGGCATTAACCCACATCCTAAACCCCTGAAATTCCCAAAAACATTTTTGGCCCGAAAAATGCATCCTACACCCCTGAAAGTTCAGAAAATGTTGGCAGCCCCAAAAAGGCCTTAAAATGCATCTTATTCCTGCAAAAATCTTGATAAATTTGGAGGCCCAAAAAAGGGGTTTACATCCTAGACCCCATAAAGTCCAGAAAATGTTGGTGACCCGAAAACAGTGTCAGAGAGCTCTGAATATCCCAAAAATATTTGCAGTCTGAAAAGGGCATTAATCCGCATCCTGGCCCCCTGAAATTCCCCAAAATATTTTTGGCCCAAAAATGCATCCTACATCCCTGAAGTTCAGAAAATGTTGGCAGCAGAAAACAGGCCTTAAAATACATATTAGGCCTCCAAAAATGTACAAAACTGTGGAGGCCCAAAAAAGGGGTTTACAGGCATCCTAGACCCCCTAAAGTCCAGAAAATGTTGGTGGCCCAAAAACTGTGTCAGAGAGCTCTGAAAGGCCCAAAAACGCTTGCAGCCTGAAAAGGGCATTAACCCACATCCTAAACCCCTGAAATTCCCAAAAACATTTTTGGCCCGAAAAATGCATCCTACACCCCTTAAAGTTCAGAAAATGTCAGCAGCCCAAAAAATGCCTTAAAATGCATCTTATTCCTGCAATAATTTTTAAAACTTTGGAGGCCCAAAAAAGGGGTTTGCAGGCATCCTAGACCCCATAAAGTCCAGAAAATGTTGGTGGCCCATAAACTGTGTCAGAGAGCTCTGAATGTCCCAAAAACGTGTGCAGCCTGAAAAGGGCATTAACCCACATCCTAAACCCCTGAAATTCCCAAAAACATTTTTGGCCTGAAAAATGCATCCTACACCCCTGAAAGTTCAGAAAATGTTGGCAGCCCCAAAAAGGCCTTAAAATGCATCTTATTCCTGCAAAAATCTTGATAACTTTGGAGGCCCAAAAAAGGGGTTTACATCCTAGACCCCATAAAGTCCAGAAAATGTTGGTGACCCGAAAACAGTGTCAGAGAGCTCTGAATGTCCCAAAAATATTTGCAGCCTGAAAAGGGCATTAACCCGCATGCTAGACCCCTGAAATTCCCCAAAATATTTTGGCCACAAAAAATTCATCCTACACCCCTGAAAATTCAGAAAATGTTGGCAGCACAAAAAGGCCTTAAAATACATATTAGGCCTCCAAAAATGTAGAAAACTGTGGAGGCCCAAAAAAGGGGTTTACAGGCATCCTAGACCCCCTAAAGTCCAGAAAATGTTGGTGGCCCAAAAACTGTGTCAGAGAGCTCTGAATGGCCCAAAAACGCTTGCAGCCTGAAAAGGGCATTAACCCGCATCCTAGACCCCTGAAATTCCTAAAAACATTTATCGCCCGAAAAATGCATCCTACACCCCTTAAAGTTCAGAAAATGTTGGCAGCCCAATAAATGCCTTAAAATGCATCTTATTCCTGCAATAATCTTTAAAACTTTGGAGGCCCAAAAAAGGGGTTTACAGGCATCCTAGACCCCCTAAAGTCCAGAAAATGTTGGTAGGCCAAAAACTGTGTCAGAGAGCTCTGAATGTCCCAAAAACATTTGCAGTCTGAAAAGGGCATTAACCCGCATGCTAGACCCCTGAAATTCCCCAAAATATTTTGGCCACGAAAAATTCATCCTACACCCCTGAAAATTCAGAAAATGTTGGCAGCACAAAAAAGGCCTTAAAATACATATTAGGCCTCCAAAAATGTAGTCAACTATGGAGGCCCAAAAAAGGGGTTTACAGGCATCCTAGACCCCCTAAAGTCCAGAAAATGTTGGTGGCCCAAAAACTGTGTCAGAGAGCTCTGAATGGCCCAAAAACGCTTGCAGCCTGAAAAGGGCATTAACCCGCATCCTAGACCCCTGAAATTCCTAAAAACATTTATCACCCGAAAAATGCATCCTACACCCCTTAAAGTTCAGAAAATGTTGGCAGCCCAAAAAATGCCTTAAAATGCATCTTATTCCTGCAATAATCTTTAAAACTTTGGAGGCCCAAAAAAGAGGTTTACAGGCATCCTAGACCCCCTAAAGTCCAGAAAATGTTGGTAGGCCAAAAACTGTGTCAGAGAGCTCTGAATGTCCCAAAAACATTTGCAGCCTGAAAAGGGCATTAACCCACATCCTAAACCCCTGAAATTCCCAAAAACATTTTTGGCCCGAAAAATGCATCCTACACCCCTGAAAGTTCTGAAAATGTTGGCAGCCCCAAAAAGGATTTAAAATGCATCTTATTCCTGCAAAAATCTTGATAACTTTGGAGGCCCAAAAAAGGGGTTTACATCCTAGACCCCATAAAGTCCAGAAAATGTTGGTGACCCGAAAACAGTGTCAGAGAGCTCTGAATGTCCCAAAAATATGGGCAGCCTGAAAAGGGCATTAATTCGCATCCTGGCCCCCTGAAATTCCCCAAAATATTTTTGGCCCAAAAAATGCATCCTACATCCCTGAAGTTCAGAAAATGTTGGCAGCACAAAACAGGCCTTAAAATACATATTAGGCCTGCAAAAATGTAGAAAACTTTGGAGGCCTAAAAAAAGGGGTTAACAGGCATCCTAGACCCCCTATAGTCCAGAAAATGTTGGCGGCCCAAAAACTGTGTCAGAGAGCTCTGAATGTCCCAAAAACATTTGCAGTCTGAAAAGGGCATTAACCCGCATGCTAGACCCCTGAATTTTCCCAAAATATTTTGGCCACAAAAATTCATCCTACACCCCTGAAAATTCAGAAAATGTTGGCAGCACAGAAAAGGCCTTAAAATACATATTAGGCAAATGTAGAAAACTTTGGAGGCCCAAAAAAGGGGTTTACAGGCATCCTAGACCCCCTAAAGTCCAGAAAATGTTGGTAGGCGGCCAAAAACTGTTTCAGAGAGCGCTGAATGTCCCAAAAACGTTTGCAGCCTGAAAAGGGCATTAACCCACATCCTAAACCCCTGAAATTCCCAAAAACATTTTTGGCCCGAAAAATGCATCCTACACCCCTGAAAGTTCAGAAAATGTTGGCAGCCCCAAAAAGGCCTTAAAATGCATCTTATTCCTGCAAAAATCTTGATAACTTTGGAGGCCCAAAAAAGGGGTTTACATCCTAGACCCCATAAAGTCCAGAAAATGTTGGTGACCCGAAAACAGTGTCAGAGAGCTCTGAATGTCCCAAAAATATTTGCAGCCTGAAAAGGGCATTAATCCGCATCCTGGCCCCCTGAAATTCCCCAAAATATTTTTGGCCCAAAAAATGCATCCTACATCCCTGAAGTTCAGAAAATGTTGGCAGCACAAAACAGGCCTTAAAATACATATTAGGCCTGCAAAAATGTAGAAAACTTTGGAGGCCCAAAAAAGGGATTTACAGGCATCCTAGACCCCCTAAAGTCCAGAAAATGTTGGCGGCCCAAAAACTGTGCCAGAGAGCTCTGAATGTCCCAAAAACATTTGCAGTCTGAAAAGGGCATTAACCCGCATGCTAGACCCCTGAAATTCCCCAAAATATTTTGGCCGCGAAAAATTCATCCTACACCCCTGAAAATTCAGAAAATATTGGCAGCACAAAAAAGGCCTTAAAATACATATTAGGCCTCCAAAAATGTAGAAAACTTTGGAGGCCCAAAAAAGCGGTTTACAGGCATCCTAGACCCCCTAAAGTCCAGAAAATGTTGGTAGGCCAAAAACTGTGTCAGAGAGCTCTGAATGTCCCAAAAACATTTGCAGCCTGAAACGGGCATTAACCCACATCCTAAACCCCTGAAATTCCCAAAAACATTTTTGGCCCGAAAAATGCATCCTACACCCCTGAAAGTTCAGAAAATGTTGGCAGCCCCAAAAAGGCCTTAAAATGCATCTTATTCCTGCAAAAATCTTGATAAATTTGGAGGCCCAAAAAAGGGGTTTACATCCTAGACCCCATAAAGTCCAGAAAATGTTGGTGACCCGAAAACAGTGTCAGAGAGCTCTGAATATCCCAAAAATATTTGCAGTCTGAAAAGGGCATTAATCCGCATCCTGGCCCCCTGAAATTCCCCAAAATATTTTTGGCCCAAAAATGCATCCTACATCCCTGAAGTTCAGAAAATGTTGGCAGCAGAAAACAGGCCTTAAAATACATATTAGGCCTCCAAAAATGTACAAAACTGTGGAGGCCCAAAAAAGGGGTTTACAGGCATCCTAGACCCCCTAAAGTCCAGAAAATGTTGGTGGCCCAAAAACTGTGTCAGAGAGCTCTGAAAGGCCCAAAAACGCTTGCAGCCTGAAAAGGGCATTAACCCACATCCTAAACCCCTGAAATTCCCAAAAACATTTTTGGCCCGAAAAATGCATCCTACACCCCTGAAAGTTCAGAAAATGTTGGCAGCCCCAAAAAGGCCTTAAAATGCATCTTATTCCTGCAAAAATCTTGATAGCTTTGGAGGCCCAAAAAAGGGGTTTACATCCTAGACCCCATAAAGTCCAGAAAACGTTGGTGACCCGAAAACAGTGTCAGAGAGCTCTGAATGTCCCAAAAATGTTTGCAGCCTGAAAAGGGCATTAATCCGCATCCTGGCCCCCTGAAATTCCCCAAAATATTTTTGGCCCAAAAAATGCATCCTACATCCCTGAAGTTCAGAAAATGTTGGCAGCACAAAACAGGCCTTAAAATACATATTAGGCCTGCAAAAATGTAGAAAACTTTGGAGGCCCAAAAAAGGGGTTTACAGGCATCCTAGACCCACTAAAGTCCAGAAAATGTTGGCGGCCCAAAAACTGTGTCAGAGAGCTCTGAATGTCCCAAACACATTTGCAGTCTGAAAAGGGCATTAACTCGCATGCTAGATCCCTGAAATTCCCCAAAATATTTTGGCCACGAAAAATTCATCCTACACCCCTGAAAATTCAGAAAATGTTGGCAGCACAAAAAAGGCCTTAAAATACATATTAGGCCTGCAAAAATGTAGAAAACTTTGGAGGCCCAAAAAAGGGGTTTACAGGCATCCTAGACCACATAAAGTCCAGAAAATGTTGGTGGCCCAAAAACTGTGTCAGAGAGCTCTGAATGGCCCAAAAACGCTTGCAGCCTGAAAAGGGCATTAACCCGCATCCTAGACCCCTGAAATTCCTAAAAACATTTATGGCCCGAAAAATGCATCCTACACCCCTTAAAGTTCAGAAACTGTTGGCAGCCCAAAAAATGCCTTGAAATTCATCTTATTTCCGCAATAATCTTTAAAACTTTGGAGGCCCAAAAAAGGGGTTTGCAGGCATCCTAGACCCCATAAAGTCCAGAAAATGTTGGTGACCCGAAAACAGTGTCAGAGAGCTCTGAATGTCCCAAAAATATTTGCAGTCTGAAAAGGGCATTAACCCGCATGCTAGACCCCTGAAATTTCCCAAAATATTTTGGCCACGAAAAATTCATCCTACACCCCTGAAAATTCAGAAAATATTGGCAGCACAAAAAAGGCCTTAAAATACATATTAGGCCTTCAAAAATGTAGAAAACTTTGGAGGCCCAAAAAAGGGGTTTACAGGCATCCTAGACCCCCTAAAGTCCAGAAAATGTTGGTAGGCCAAAAACTGTGTCAGAGAGCTCTGAATGTCCCAAAAACGTTTGCAGCCTGAAAAGGGCATTAACCCACATCCTAAACCCCTGAAATTCGCAAAAACATTTTTGGCCCAAAAAATGCATCCTACACCCCTGAAAGTTCAGAAAATGTTGGCAGCCCCTAAAAGGCCTTAAAATGCATCTTATTCCTGCAAAAATCTTGATAACTTTCGAGGCCCAAAAAAGGGGTTTACATCCTAGACCCCATAAAGTCCAGAAAATGTTGGTGACCTGAAAACAGTGTCAGAGAGCTCTGAATGTCCCAAAAATATTTGCAGCCTGAAAAGGGCATTAATCCGCATCCTGGCCCCCTGAAATTCCCCAAAATACTTTTGGCCCAAAAATGCACCCTACATCCCTGAAGTTCAGAAAATGTTGGCAGCACAAAACAGGCCTTAAAATACATATTAGGCCTGCAAAAATGTAGAAAACTTTGGTTGCCCAAAAAAGGGGTTTACAGGCATCCTAGACCCCCTAAAGTCCAGAAAATGTTGGCGGCCCAAAAAACGGTGTCAGAGAGCTCTGAATGTCCCAAAAACATTTGCAGTCTGAAAAGGGCATTAACCCGCATGCTAGACCCCTGAACTTCCCCAAAATATTTTGGCCATGAAAAATTCATCCTACACCCCTGAAAATTCAGAAAATGTTGGCAACACAAAAAAGGCCTTAAAATACATATTAGGCCTCCAAAAATGTAGAAAACTTTGGTTGCCCAAAAAAGGGGTTTACAGGCATCCTAGACCCCCTAAAGTCCAGAAAATGTTGGCGGCCCAAAAAACGGTGTCAGAGAGCTCTGAATGTCCCAAAAACGTTTGCAGCCTGAAAAGGGCATTAACCCACATCCTAAACCCCTGAAATTCCCAAAAACATTTTTGCCCCGAAAAATGAATCCTACACCCCTTAACGTTCAGAAAATATTGGCAGCCGCAAAAAGGCCTTAAAATGCATCTTATTCCTCCAAAAATCTTGATAACTTTGGAGGCCCAAAAAAGGGGTTTACATCCTAGACCCCATAAAGTCCAGAAAATGTTGGTGACCCGAAAACAGTGTCAGAGAGCTCTGAATGTCCCAAAAATATTTGCAGCCTGAAAAGGGCATTAATCCACATCCTGGCCCCCTGAAATTCCCCAAAATATTTTTGGCCCAAAAAATGCATCTTACATCCCTGAAGTTCAGAAAATGTTGGCAGCACAAAACAGGCCTTAAAATACACATTAGGCCTGCAAAAATGTAGAAAACTTTGGAGGCCCAAAAAAGGGGTTTACAGGCATCCTAAACCCCCTAAAGTCCAGAAAATGTTGGCGGCCCAAAAACTGTGTCAGAGAGTTCTGAATGTCCCAAAAACATTTGCAGTCTGAAAAGGGCATTAACCCGCAGGCTAGACCCCTGAAATTTCCCAAAATATTTTGGCCACAAAAAATTCATCCTACACCCCTGAAAATTCAGAAAATGTTGACAGCACAAAAAAGGCCTTAAAATACATATTAGGCAAATGTAGAAAACTTTGGAGGCCCAAAAAAGGGGTTTACAGGCATCCTAGACCCCCTAAAGTCCAGAAAATGTTGGTATTCCAAAAACTGTGTCAGAGAGCTCTGAATGTCCCAAAAACATTTGCAGCCTGAAAAGGGCATTAACCCACATCCTAAACCCCTGAAATTCCCAAAAACATGTTTGGCCCGAAAAATGCATCCTACACCCCTGAAAGTTCAGAAAATGTTGGCAGCCCCAAAAAGGCCTTAAAATGCATCTTATTCCTGTAAAAATCTTGATAACTTTGGAGGCCCAAAAAAGGGGTTTACATCCTAGACCTCATAAAGTCCAGAAAATGTTGGTGACCTGAAAACAGTGTCAGAGAGCTCTGAATGTCCCAAAAACGTTTGCAGCCTGAAAAGGGCATTAACCCACATCCTAAACCCCTGAAATTCGCAAAAACATTTTTGGCCCAAAAAATGCATCCTACACCCCTGAAAGTTCAGAAAATGTTGGCAGCCCCAAAAAGGCCTTAAAATGCATCTTATTCCTGCAAAAATCTTGATAACTTTCGAGGCCCAAAAAAGGGGTTTACATCCTAGACCCCATAAAGTCCAGAAAATGTTGGTGACCTGAAAACAGTGTCAGAGAGCTCTGAATGTCCCAAAAATATTTGCAGCCTGAAAAGGGCATTAATCCGCATCCTGCCCCCCTGAAATTCCCCAAAATACTTTTGGCCCAAAAAATGCACCCTACATCCCTGAAGTTCAGAAAATGTTGGCAGCACAAAACAGGCCTTAAAATACATATTAGGCCTGCAAAATGTAGAAAACTTTGGTTGCCCAAAAAAGGGGTTTACAGGCATCCTAGACCCCCTAAAGTCCAGAAAATGTTGGCGGCCCAAAAAACGGTGTCAGCGAGCTCTGAATGTCCCAAAAACGTTTGCAGCCTGAAAAGGGCATTAACCCACATCCTAAACCCCTGAAATTCCCAAAAACATTTTTGCCCCGAAAAATGAATCCTACACCCCTTAAAGTTCAGAAAATATTGGCAGCCGCAAAAAGGCCTTAAAATGCATCTTATTCCTCCAAAAATCTTGATAACTTTGGAGGCCCAAAAAAGGGGTTTACATCCTAGACCCCATAAAGTCCAGAAAATGTTGGTGACCCGAAAACAGTGTCAGAGAGCTCTGAATGTCCCAAAAATATTTGCAGCCTGAAAAGGGCATTAATCCACATCCTGGCCCCCTGAAATTCCCCAAAATATTTTTGGCCCAAAAAATGCATCTTACATCCCTGAAGTTCAGAAAATGTTGGCAGCACAAAACAGGCCTTAAAATACACATTAGGCCTGCAAAAATGTAGAAAACTTTGGAGGCCCAAAAAAGGGGTTTACAGGCATCCTAAACCCCCTAAAGTCCAGAAAATGTTGGCGGCCCAAAAACTGTGTCAGAGAGTTCTGAATGTCCCAAAAACATTTGCAGTCTGAAAAGGGCATTAACCCGCATGCTAGACCCCTGAAATTCCCCAAAATATTTTTGGCCCAAAAAATGCATCCTACATCCCTGAAGTTCAGAAAATGTTGGCAGCACAAAACAGGCCTTAAAATACATATTAGGCCTGCAAAAATGTAGAAAACTTTGGAGGCCTAAAAAAAGGGGTTAACAGGCATCCTAGACCCCCTATAGTCCAGAAAATGTTGGCGGCCCAAAAACTGTGTCAGAGAGCTCTGAATGTCCCAAAAACATTTGCAGTCTGAAAAGGGCATTAACCCGCATGCTAGACCCCTGAATTTTCCCAAAATATTTTGGCCACAAAAATTCATCCTACACCCCTGAAAATTCAGAAAATGTTGGCAGCACAGAAAAGGCCTTAAAATACATATTAGGCAAATGTAGAAAACTTTGGAGGCCCAAAAAAGGGGTTTACAGGCATCCTAGACCCCCTAAAGTCCAGAAAATGTTGGTAGGCGGCCAAAAACTGTTTCAGAGAGCGCTGAATGTCCCAAAAACGTTTGCAGCCTGAAAAGGGCATTAACCCACATCCTAAACCCCTGAAATTCCCAAAAACATTTTTGGCCCGAAAAATGCATCCTACACCCCTGAAAGTTCAGAAAATGTTGGCAGCCCCAAAAAGGCCTTAAAATGCATCTTATTCCTGCAAAAATCTTGATAACTTTGGAGGCCCAAAAAAGGGGTTTACATCCTAGACCCCATAAAGTCCAGAAAATGTTGGTGACCCGAAAACAGTGTCAGAGAGCTCTGAATGTCCCAAAAATATTTGCAGCCTGAAAAGGGCATTAATCCGCATCCTGGCCCCCTGAAATTCCCCAAAATATTTTTGGCCCAAAAAATGCATCCTACATCCCTGAAGTTCAGAAAATGTTGGCAGCACAAAACAGGCCTTAAAATACATATTAGGCCTGCAAAAATGTAGAAAACTTTGGAGGCCCAAAAAAGGGATTTACAGGCATCCTAGACCCCCTAAAGTCCAGAAAATGTTGGCGGCCCAAAAACTGTGCCAGAGAGCTCTGAATGTCCCAAAAACATTTGCAGTCTGAAAAGGGCATTAACCCGCATGCTAGACCCCTGAAATTCCCCAAAATATTTTGGCCGCGAAAAATTCATCCTACACCCCTGAAAATTCAGAAAATATTGGCAGCACAAAAAAGGCCTTAAAATACATATTAGGCCTCCAAAAATGTAGAAAACTTTGGAGGCCCAAAAAAGCGGTTTACAGGCATCCTAGACCCCCTAAAGTCCAGAAAATGTTGGTAGGCCAAAAACTGTGTCAGAGAGCTCTGAATGTCCCAAAAACATTTGCAGCCTGAAACGGGCATTAACCCACATCCTAAACCCCTGAAATTCCCAAAAACATTTTTGGCCCGAAAAATGCATCCTACACCCCTGAAAGTTCAGAAAATGTTGGCAGCCCCAAAAAGGCCTTAAAATGCATCTTATTCCTGCAAAAATCTTGATAAATTTGGAGGCCCAAAAAAGGGGTTTACATCCTAGACCCCATAAAGTCCAGAAAATGTTGGTGACCCGAAAACAGTGTCAGAGAGCTCTGAATATCCCAAAAATATTTGCAGTCTGAAAAGGGCATTAATCCGCATCCTGGCCCCCTGAAATTCCCCAAAATATTTTTGGCCCAAAAATGCATCCTACATCCCTGAAGTTCAGAAAATGTTGGCAGCAGAAAACAGGCCTTAAAATACATATTAGGCCTCCAAAAATGTACAAAACTGTGGAGGCCCAAAAAAGGGGTTTACAGGCATCCTAGACCCCCTAAAGTCCAGAAAATGTTGGTGGCCCAAAAACTGTGTCAGAGAGCTCTGAAAGGCCCAAAAACGCTTGCAGCCTGAAAAGGGCATTAACCCACATCCTAAACCCCTGAAATTCCCAAAAACATTTTTGGCCCGAAAAATGCATCCTACACCCCTGAAAGTTCAGAAAATGTTGGCAGCCCCAAAAAGGCCTTAAAATGCATCTTATTCCTGCAAAAATCTTGATAGCTTTGGAGGCCCAAAAAAGGGGTTTACATCCTAGACCCCATAAAGTCCAGAAAACGTTGGTGACCCGAAAACAGTGTCAGAGAGCTCTGAATGTCCCAAAAATGTTTGCAGCCTGAAAAGGGCATTAATCCGCATCCTGGCCCCCTGAAATTCCCCAAAATATTTTTGGCCCAAAAAATGCATCCTACATCCCTGAAGTTCAGAAAATGTTGGCAGCACAAAACAGGCCTTAAAATACATATTAGGCCTGCAAAAATGTAGAAAACTTTGGAGGCCCAAAAAAGGGGTTTACAGGCATCCTAGACCCACTAAAGTCCAGAAAATGTTGGCGGCCCAAAAACTGTGTCAGAGAGCTCTGAATGTCCCAAACACATTTGCAGTCTGAAAAGGGCATTAACTCGCATGCTAGATCCCTGAAATTCCCCAAAATATTTTGGCCACGAAAAATTCATCCTACACCCCTGAAAATTCAGAAAATGTTGGCAGCACAAAAAAGGCCTTAAAATACATATTAGGCCTGCAAAAATGTAGAAAACTTTGGAGGCCCAAAAAAGGGGTTTACAGGCATCCTAGACCACATAAAGTCCAGAAAATGTTGGTGGCCCAAAAACTGTGTCAGAGAGCTCTGAATGGCCCAAAAACGCTTGCAGCCTGAAAAGGGCATTAACCCGCATCCTAGACCCCTGAAATTCCTAAAAACATTTATGGCCCGAAAAATGCATCCTACACCCCTTAAAGTTCAGAAACTGTTGGCAGCCCAAAAAATGCCTTGAAATTCATCTTATTTCCGCAATAATCTTTAAAACTTTGGAGGCCCAAAAAAGGGGTTTGCAGGCATCCTAGACCCCATAAAGTCCAGAAAATGTTGGTGACCCGAAAACAGTGTCAGAGAGCTCTGAATGTCCCAAAAATATTTGCAGTCTGAAAAGGGCATTAACCCGCATGCTAGACCCCTGAAATTTCCCAAAATATTTTGGCCACGAAAAATTCATCCTACACCCCTGAAAATTCAGAAAATATTGGCAGCACAAAAAAGGCCTTAAAATACATATTAGGCCTTCAAAAATGTAGAAAACTTTGGAGGCCCAAAAAAGGGGTTTACAGGCATCCTAGACCCCCTAAAGTCCAGAAAATGTTGGTAGGCCAAAAACTGTGTCAGAGAGCTCTGAATGTCCCAAAAACGTTTGCAGCCTGAAAAGGGCATTAACCCACATCCTAAACCCCTGAAATTCGCAAAAACATTTTTGGCCCAAAAAATGCATCCTACACCCCTGAAAGTTCAGAAAATGTTGGCAGCCCCTAAAAGGCCTTAAAATGCATCTTATTCCTGCAAAAATCTTGATAACTTTCGAGGCCCAAAAAAGGGGTTTACATCCTAGACCCCATAAAGTCCAGAAAATGTTGGTGACCTGAAAACAGTGTCAGAGAGCTCTGAATGTCCCAAAAATATTTGCAGCCTGAAAAGGGCATTAATCCGCATCCTGGCCCCCTGAAATTCCCCAAAATACTTTTGGCCCAAAAATGCACCCTACATCCCTGAAGTTCAGAAAATGTTGGCAGCACAAAACAGGCCTTAAAATACATATTAGGCCTGCAAAAATGTAGAAAACTTTGGTTGCCCAAAAAAGGGGTTTACAGGCATCCTAGACCCCCTAAAGTCCAGAAAATGTTGGCGGCCCAAAAAACGGTGTCAGAGAGCTCTGAATGTCCCAAAAACATTTGCAGTCTGAAAAGGGCATTAACCCGCATGCTAGACCCCTGAACTTCCCCAAAATATTTTGGCCATGAAAAATTCATCCTACACCCCTGAAAATTCAGAAAATGTTGGCAACACAAAAAAGGCCTTAAAATACATATTAGGCCTCCAAAAATGTAGAAAACTTTGGTTGCCCAAAAAAGGGGTTTACAGGCATCCTAGACCCCCTAAAGTCCAGAAAATGTTGGCGGCCCAAAAAACGGTGTCAGAGAGCTCTGAATGTCCCAAAAACGTTTGCAGCCTGAAAAGGGCATTAACCCACATCCTAAACCCCTGAAATTCCCAAAAACATTTTTGCCCCGAAAAATGAATCCTACACCCCTTAACGTTCAGAAAATATTGGCAGCCGCAAAAAGGCCTTAAAATGCATCTTATTCCTCCAAAAATCTTGATAACTTTGGAGGCCCAAAAAAGGGGTTTACATCCTAGACCCCATAAAGTCCAGAAAATGTTGGTGACCCGAAAACAGTGTCAGAGAGCTCTGAATGTCCCAAAAATATTTGCAGCCTGAAAAGGGCATTAATCCACATCCTGGCCCCCTGAAATTCCCCAAAATATTTTTGGCCCAAAAAATGCATCTTACATCCCTGAAGTTCAGAAAATGTTGGCAGCACAAAACAGGCCTTAAAATACACATTAGGCCTGCAAAAATGTAGAAAACTTTGGAGGCCCAAAAAAGGGGTTTACAGGCATCCTAAACCCCCTAAAGTCCAGAAAATGTTGGCGGCCCAAAAACTGTGTCAGAGAGTTCTGAATGTCCCAAAAACATTTGCAGTCTGAAAAGGGCATTAACCCGCAGGCTAGACCCCTGAAATTTCCCAAAATATTTTGGCCACAAAAAATTCATCCTACACCCCTGAAAATTCAGAAAATGTTGACAGCACAAAAAAGGCCTTAAAATACATATTAGGCAAATGTAGAAAACTTTGGAGGCCCAAAAAAGGGGTTTACAGGCATCCTAGACCCCCTAAAGTCCAGAAAATGTTGGTATTCCAAAAACTGTGTCAGAGAGCTCTGAATGTCCCAAAAACATTTGCAGCCTGAAAAGGGCATTAACCCACATCCTAAACCCCTGAAATTCCCAAAAACATGTTTGGCCCGAAAAATGCATCCTACACCCCTGAAAGTTCAGAAAATGTTGGCAGCCCCAAAAAGGCCTTAAAATGCATCTTATTCCTGTAAAAATCTTGATAACTTTGGAGGCCCAAAAAAGGGGTTTACATCCTAGACCTCATAAAGTCCAGAAAATGTTGGTGACCTGAAAACAGTGTCAGAGAGCTCTGAATGTCCCAAAAACGTTTGCAGCCTGAAAAGGGCATTAACCCACATCCTAAACCCCTGAAATTCGCAAAAACATTTTTGGCCCAAAAAATGCATCCTACACCCCTGAAAGTTCAGAAAATGTTGGCAGCCCCAAAAAGGCCTTAAAATGCATCTTATTCCTGCAAAAATCTTGATAACTTTCGAGGCCCAAAAAAGGGGTTTACATCCTAGACCCCATAAAGTCCAGAAAATGTTGGTGACCTGAAAACAGTGTCAGAGAGCTCTGAATGTCCCAAAAATATTTGCAGCCTGAAAAGGGCATTAATCCGCATCCTGCCCCCCTGAAATTCCCCAAAATACTTTTGGCCCAAAAAATGCACCCTACATCCCTGAAGTTCAGAAAATGTTGGCAGCACAAAACAGGCCTTAAAATACATATTAGGCCTGCAAAATGTAGAAAACTTTGGTTGCCCAAAAAAGGGGTTTACAGGCATCCTAGACCCCCTAAAGTCCAGAAAATGTTGGCGGCCCAAAAAACGGTGTCAGCGAGCTCTGAATGTCCCAAAAACGTTTGCAGCCTGAAAAGGGCATTAACCCACATCCTAAACCCCTGAAATTCCCAAAAACATTTTTGCCCCGAAAAATGAATCCTACACCCCTTAAAGTTCAGAAAATATTGGCAGCCGCAAAAAGGCCTTAAAATGCATCTTATTCCTCCAAAAATCTTGATAACTTTGGAGGCCCAAAAAAGGGGTTTACATCCTAGACCCCATAAAGTCCAGAAAATGTTGGTGACCCGAAAACAGTGTCAGAGAGCTCTGAATGTCCCAAAAATATTTGCAGCCTGAAAAGGGCATTAATCCACATCCTGGCCCCCTGAAATTCCCCAAAATATTTTTGGCCCAAAAAATGCATCTTACATCCCTGAAGTTCAGAAAATGTTGGCAGCACAAAACAGGCCTTAAAATACACATTAGGCCTGCAAAAATGTAGAAAACTTTGGAGGCCCAAAAAAGGGGTTTACAGGCATCCTAAACCCCCTAAAGTCCAGAAAATGTTGGCGGCCCAAAAACTGTGTCAGAGAGTTCTGAATGTCCCAAAAACATTTGCAGTCTGAAAAGGGCATTAACCCGCATGCTAGACCCCTGAAATTCCCCAAAATATTTTTGGCCCAAAAAATGCATCCTACATCCCTGAAGTTCAGAAAATGTTGGCAGCACAAAACAGGCCTTAAAATACATATTAGGCCTGCAAAAATGTAGAAAACTTTGGAGGCCTAAAAAAAGGGGTTAACAGGCATCCTAGACCCCCTATAGTCCAGAAAATGTTGGCGGCCCAAAAACTGTGTCAGAGAGCTCTGAATGTCCCAAAAACATTTGCAGTCTGAAAAGGGCATTAACCCGCATGCTAGACCCCTGAATTTTCCCAAAATATTTTGGCCACAAAAATTCATCCTACACCCCTGAAAATTCAGAAAATGTTGGCAGCACAGAAAAGGCCTTAAAATACATATTAGGCAAATGTAGAAAACTTTGGAGGCCCAAAAAAGGGGTTTACAGGCATCCTAGACCCCCTAAAGTCCAGAAAATGTTGGTAGGCGGCCAAAAACTGTTTCAGAGAGCGCTGAATGTCCCAAAAACGTTTGCAGCCTGAAAAGGGCATTAACCCACATCCTAAACCCCTGAAATTCCCAAAAACATTTTTGGCCCGAAAAATGCATCCTACACCCCTGAAAGTTCAGAAAATGTTGGCAGCCCCAAAAAGGCCTTAAAATGCATCTTATTCCTGCAAAAATCTTGATAACTTTGGAGGCCCAAAAAAGGGGTTTACATCCTAGACCCCATAAAGTCCAGAAAATGTTGGTGACCCGAAAACAGTGTCAGAGAGCTCTGAATGTCCCAAAAATATTTGCAGCCTGAAAAGGGCATTAATCCGCATCCTGGCCCCCTGAAATTCCCCAAAATATTTTTGGCCCAAAAAATGCATCCTACATCCCTGAAGTTCAGAAAATGTTGGCAGCACAAAACAGGCCTTAAAATACATATTAGGCCTGCAAAAATGTAGAAAACTTTGGAGGCCCAAAAAAGGGATTTACAGGCATCCTAGACCCCCTAAAGTCCAGAAAATGTTGGCGGCCCAAAAACTGTGCCAGAGAGCTCTGAATGTCCCAAAAACATTTGCAGTCTGAAAAGGGCATTAACCCGCATGCTAGACCCCTGAAATTCCCCAAAATATTTTGGCCGCGAAAAATTCATCCTACACCCCTGAAAATTCAGAAAATATTGGCAGCACAAAAAAGGCCTTAAAATACATATTAGGCCTCCAAAAATGTAGAAAACTTTGGAGGCCCAAAAAAGCGGTTTACAGGCATCCTAGACCCCCTAAAGTCCAGAAAATGTTGGTAGGCCAAAAACTGTGTCAGAGAGCTCTGAATGTCCCAAAAACATTTGCAGCCTGAAACGGGCATTAACCCACATCCTAAACCCCTGAAATTCCCAAAAACATTTTTGGCCCGAAAAATGCATCCTACACCCCTGAAAGTTCAGAAAATGTTGGCAGCCCCAAAAAGGCCTTAAAATGCATCTTATTCCTGCAAAAATCTTGATAAATTTGGAGGCCCAAAAAAGGGGTTTACATCCTAGACCCCATAAAGTCCAGAAAATGTTGGTGACCCGAAAACAGTGTCAGAGAGCTCTGAATATCCCAAAAATATTTGCAGTCTGAAAAGGGCATTAATCCGCATCCTGGCCCCCTGAAATTCCCCAAAATATTTTTGGCCCAAAAATGCATCCTACATCCCTGAAGTTCAGAAAATGTTGGCAGCAGAAAACAGGCCTTAAAATACATATTAGGCCTCCAAAAATGTACAAAACTGTGGAGGCCCAAAAAAGGGGTTTACAGGCATCCTAGACCCCCTAAAGTCCAGAAAATGTTGGTGGCCCAAAAACTGTGTCAGAGAGCTCTGAAAGGCCCAAAAACGCTTGCAGCCTGAAAAGGGCATTAACCCACATCCTAAACCCCTGAAATTCCCAAAAACATTTTTGGCCCGAAAAATGCATCCTACACCCCTGAAAGTTCAGAAAATGTTGGCAGCCCCAAAAAGGCCTTAAAATGCATCTTATTCCTGCAAAAATCTTGATAGCTTTGGAGGCCCAAAAAAGGGGTTTACATCCTAGACCCCATAAAGTCCAGAAAACGTTGGTGACCCGAAAACAGTGTCAGAGAGCTCTGAATGTCCCAAAAATGTTTGCAGCCTGAAAAGGGCATTAATCCGCATCCTGGCCCCCTGAAATTCCCCAAAATATTTTTGGCCCAAAAAATGCATCCTACATCCCTGAAGTTCAGAAAATGTTGGCAGCACAAAACAGGCCTTAAAATACATATTAGGCCTGCAAAAATGTAGAAAACTTTGGAGGCCCAAAAAAGGGGTTTACAGGCATCCTAGACCCACTAAAGTCCAGAAAATGTTGGCGGCCCAAAAACTGTGTCAGAGAGCTCTGAATGTCCCAAACACATTTGCAGTCTGAAAAGGGCATTAACTCGCATGCTAGATCCCTGAAATTCCCCAAAATATTTTGGCCACGAAAAATTCATCCTACACCCCTGAAAATTCAGAAAATGTTGGCAGCACAAAAAAGGCCTTAAAATACATATTAGGCCTGCAAAAATGTAGAAAACTTTGGAGGCCCAAAAAAGGGGTTTACAGGCATCCTAGACCACATAAAGTCCAGAAAATGTTGGTGGCCCAAAAACTGTGTCAGAGAGCTCTGAATGGCCCAAAAACGCTTGCAGCCTGAAAAGGGCATTAACCCGCATCCTAGACCCCTGAAATTCCTAAAAACATTTATGGCCCGAAAAATGCATCCTACACCCCTTAAAGTTCAGAAACTGTTGGCAGCCCAAAAAATGCCTTGAAATTCATCTTATTTCCGCAATAATCTTTAAAACTTTGGAGGCCCAAAAAAGGGGTTTGCAGGCATCCTAGACCCCATAAAGTCCAGAAAATGTTGGTGACCCGAAAACAGTGTCAGAGAGCTCTGAATGTCCCAAAAATATTTGCAGTCTGAAAAGGGCATTAACCCGCATGCTAGACCCCTGAAATTTCCCAAAATATTTTGGCCACGAAAAATTCATCCTACACCCCTGAAAATTCAGAAAATATTGGCAGCACAAAAAAGGCCTTAAAATACATATTAGGCCTTCAAAAATGTAGAAAACTTTGGAGGCCCAAAAAAGGGGTTTACAGGCATCCTAGACCCCCTAAAGTCCAGAAAATGTTGGTAGGCCAAAAACTGTGTCAGAGAGCTCTGAATGTCCCAAAAACGTTTGCAGCCTGAAAAGGGCATTAACCCACATCCTAAACCCCTGAAATTCGCAAAAACATTTTTGGCCCAAAAAATGCATCCTACACCCCTGAAAGTTCAGAAAATGTTGGCAGCCCCTAAAAGGCCTTAAAATGCATCTTATTCCTGCAAAAATCTTGATAACTTTCGAGGCCCAAAAAAGGGGTTTACATCCTAGACCCCATAAAGTCCAGAAAATGTTGGTGACCTGAAAACAGTGTCAGAGAGCTCTGAATGTCCCAAAAATATTTGCAGCCTGAAAAGGGCATTAATCCGCATCCTGGCCCCCTGAAATTCCCCAAAATACTTTTGGCCCAAAAATGCACCCTACATCCCTGAAGTTCAGAAAATGTTGGCAGCACAAAACAGGCCTTAAAATACATATTAGGCCTGCAAAAATGTAGAAAACTTTGGTTGCCCAAAAAAGGGGTTTACAGGCATCCTAGACCCCCTAAAGTCCAGAAAATGTTGGCGGCCCAAAAAACGGTGTCAGAGAGCTCTGAATGTCCCAAAAACATTTGCAGTCTGAAAAGGGCATTAACCCGCATGCTAGACCCCTGAACTTCCCCAAAATATTTTGGCCATGAAAAATTCATCCTACACCCCTGAAAATTCAGAAAATGTTGGCAACACAAAAAAGGCCTTAAAATACATATTAGGCCTCCAAAAATGTAGAAAACTTTGGTTGCCCAAAAAAGGGGTTTACAGGCATCCTAGACCCCCTAAAGTCCAGAAAATGTTGGCGGCCCAAAAAACGGTGTCAGAGAGCTCTGAATGTCCCAAAAACGTTTGCAGCCTGAAAAGGGCATTAACCCACATCCTAAACCCCTGAAATTCCCAAAAACATTTTTGCCCCGAAAAATGAATCCTACACCCCTTAACGTTCAGAAAATATTGGCAGCCGCAAAAAGGCCTTAAAATGCATCTTATTCCTCCAAAAATCTTGATAACTTTGGAGGCCCAAAAAAGGGGTTTACATCCTAGACCCCATAAAGTCCAGAAAATGTTGGTGACCCGAAAACAGTGTCAGAGAGCTCTGAATGTCCCAAAAATATTTGCAGCCTGAAAAGGGCATTAATCCACATCCTGGCCCCCTGAAATTCCCCAAAATATTTTTGGCCCAAAAAATGCATCTTACATCCCTGAAGTTCAGAAAATGTTGGCAGCACAAAACAGGCCTTAAAATACACATTAGGCCTGCAAAAATGTAGAAAACTTTGGAGGCCCAAAAAAGGGGTTTACAGGCATCCTAAACCCCCTAAAGTCCAGAAAATGTTGGCGGCCCAAAAACTGTGTCAGAGAGTTCTGAATGTCCCAAAAACATTTGCAGTCTGAAAAGGGCATTAACCCGCAGGCTAGACCCCTGAAATTTCCCAAAATATTTTGGCCACAAAAAATTCATCCTACACCCCTGAAAATTCAGAAAATGTTGACAGCACAAAAAAGGCCTTAAAATACATATTAGGCAAATGTAGAAAACTTTGGAGGCCCAAAAAAGGGGTTTACAGGCATCCTAGACCCCCTAAAGTCCAGAAAATGTTGGTATTCCAAAAACTGTGTCAGAGAGCTCTGAATGTCCCAAAAACATTTGCAGCCTGAAAAGGGCATTAACCCACATCCTAAACCCCTGAAATTCCCAAAAACATGTTTGGCCCGAAAAATGCATCCTACACCCCTGAAAGTTCAGAAAATGTTGGCAGCCCCAAAAAGGCCTTAAAATGCATCTTATTCCTGTAAAAATCTTGATAACTTTGGAGGCCCAAAAAAGGGGTTTACATCCTAGACCTCATAAAGTCCAGAAAATGTTGGTGACCTGAAAACAGTGTCAGAGAGCTCTGAATGTCCCAAAAACGTTTGCAGCCTGAAAAGGGCATTAACCCACATCCTAAACCCCTGAAATTCGCAAAAACATTTTTGGCCCAAAAAATGCATCCTACACCCCTGAAAGTTCAGAAAATGTTGGCAGCCCCAAAAAGGCCTTAAAATGCATCTTATTCCTGCAAAAATCTTGATAACTTTCGAGGCCCAAAAAAGGGGTTTACATCCTAGACCCCATAAAGTCCAGAAAATGTTGGTGACCTGAAAACAGTGTCAGAGAGCTCTGAATGTCCCAAAAATATTTGCAGCCTGAAAAGGGCATTAATCCGCATCCTGCCCCCCTGAAATTCCCCAAAATACTTTTGGCCCAAAAAATGCACCCTACATCCCTGAAGTTCAGAAAATGTTGGCAGCACAAAACAGGCCTTAAAATACATATTAGGCCTGCAAAATGTAGAAAACTTTGGTTGCCCAAAAAAGGGGTTTACAGGCATCCTAGACCCCCTAAAGTCCAGAAAATGTTGGCGGCCCAAAAAACGGTGTCAGCGAGCTCTGAATGTCCCAAAAACGTTTGCAGCCTGAAAAGGGCATTAACCCACATCCTAAACCCCTGAAATTCCCAAAAACATTTTTGCCCCGAAAAATGAATCCTACACCCCTTAAAGTTCAGAAAATATTGGCAGCCGCAAAAAGGCCTTAAAATGCATCTTATTCCTCCAAAAATCTTGATAACTTTGGAGGCCCAAAAAAGGGGTTTACATCCTAGACCCCATAAAGTCCAGAAAATGTTGGTGACCCGAAAACAGTGTCAGAGAGCTCTGAATGTCCCAAAAATATTTGCAGCCTGAAAAGGGCATTAATCCACATCCTGGCCCCCTGAAATTCCCCAAAATATTTTTGGCCCAAAAAATGCATCTTACATCCCTGAAGTTCAGAAAATGTTGGCAGCACAAAACAGGCCTTAAAATACACATTAGGCCTGCAAAAATGTAGAAAACTTTGGAGGCCCAAAAAAGGGGTTTACAGGCATCCTAAACCCCCTAAAGTCCAGAAAATGTTGGCGGCCCAAAAACTGTGTCAGAGAGTTCTGAATGTCCCAAAAACATTTGCAGTCTGAAAAGGGCATTAACCCGCATGCTAGACCCCTGAAATTCCCCAAAATATTTTTGGCCCAAAAAATGCATCCTACATCCCTGAAGTTCAGAAAATGTTGGCAGCACAAAACAGGCCTTAAAATACATATTAGGCCTGCAAAAATGTAGAAAACTTTGGAGGCCTAAAAAAAGGGGTTAACAGGCATCCTAGACCCCCTATAGTCCAGAAAATGTTGGCGGCCCAAAAACTGTGTCAGAGAGCTCTGAATGTCCCAAAAACATTTGCAGTCTGAAAAGGGCATTAACCCGCATGCTAGACCCCTGAATTTTCCCAAAATATTTTGGCCACAAAAATTCATCCTACACCCCTGAAAATTCAGAAAATGTTGGCAGCACAGAAAAGGCCTTAAAATACATATTAGGCAAATGTAGAAAACTTTGGAGGCCCAAAAAAGGGGTTTACAGGCATCCTAGACCCCCTAAAGTCCAGAAAATGTTGGTAGGCGGCCAAAAACTGTTTCAGAGAGCGCTGAATGTCCCAAAAACGTTTGCAGCCTGAAAAGGGCATTAACCCACATCCTAAACCCCTGAAATTCCCAAAAACATTTTTGGCCCGAAAAATGCATCCTACACCCCTGAAAGTTCAGAAAATGTTGGCAGCCCCAAAAAGGCCTTAAAATGCATCTTATTCCTGCAAAAATCTTGATAACTTTGGAGGCCCAAAAAAGGGGTTTACATCCTAGACCCCATAAAGTCCAGAAAATGTTGGTGACCCGAAAACAGTGTCAGAGAGCTCTGAATGTCCCAAAAATATTTGCAGCCTGAAAAGGGCATTAATCCGCATCCTGGCCCCCTGAAATTCCCCAAAATATTTTTGGCCCAAAAAATGCATCCTACATCCCTGAAGTTCAGAAAATGTTGGCAGCACAAAACAGGCCTTAAAATACATATTAGGCCTGCAAAAATGTAGAAAACTTTGGAGGCCCAAAAAAGGGATTTACAGGCATCCTAGACCCCCTAAAGTCCAGAAAATGTTGGCGGCCCAAAAACTGTGCCAGAGAGCTCTGAATGTCCCAAAAACATTTGCAGTCTGAAAAGGGCATTAACCCGCATGCTAGACCCCTGAAATTCCCCAAAATATTTTGGCCGCGAAAAATTCATCCTACACCCCTGAAAATTCAGAAAATATTGGCAGCACAAAAAAGGCCTTAAAATACATATTAGGCCTCCAAAAATGTAGAAAACTTTGGAGGCCCAAAAAAGCGGTTTACAGGCATCCTAGACCCCCTAAAGTCCAGAAAATGTTGGTAGGCCAAAAACTGTGTCAGAGAGCTCTGAATGTCCCAAAAACATTTGCAGCCTGAAACGGGCATTAACCCACATCCTAAACCCCTGAAATTCCCAAAAACATTTTTGGCCCGAAAAATGCATCCTACACCCCTGAAAGTTCAGAAAATGTTGGCAGCCCCAAAAAGGCCTTAAAATGCATCTTATTCCTGCAAAAATCTTGATAAATTTGGAGGCCCAAAAAAGGGGTTTACATCCTAGACCCCATAAAGTCCAGAAAATGTTGGTGACCCGAAAACAGTGTCAGAGAGCTCTGAATATCCCAAAAATATTTGCAGTCTGAAAAGGGCATTAATCCGCATCCTGGCCCCCTGAAATTCCCCAAAATATTTTTGGCCCAAAAATGCATCCTACATCCCTGAAGTTCAGAAAATGTTGGCAGCAGAAAACAGGCCTTAAAATACATATTAGGCCTCCAAAAATGTACAAAACTGTGGAGGCCCAAAAAAGGGGTTTACAGGCATCCTAGACCCCCTAAAGTCCAGAAAATGTTGGTGGCCCAAAAACTGTGTCAGAGAGCTCTGAAAGGCCCAAAAACGCTTGCAGCCTGAAAAGGGCATTAACCCACATCCTAAACCCCTGAAATTCCCAAAAACATTTTTGGCCCGAAAAATGCATCCTACACCCCTGAAAGTTCAGAAAATGTTGGCAGCCCCAAAAAGGCCTTAAAATGCATCTTATTCCTGCAAAAATCTTGATAGCTTTGGAGGCCCAAAAAAGGGGTTTACATCCTAGACCCCATAAAGTCCAGAAAACGTTGGTGACCCGAAAACAGTGTCAGAGAGCTCTGAATGTCCCAAAAATGTTTGCAGCCTGAAAAGGGCATTAATCCGCATCCTGGCCCCCTGAAATTCCCCAAAATATTTTTGGCCCAAAAAATGCATCCTACATCCCTGAAGTTCAGAAAATGTTGGCAGCACAAAACAGGCCTTAAAATACATATTAGGCCTGCAAAAATGTAGAAAACTTTGGAGGCCCAAAAAAGGGGTTTACAGGCATCCTAGACCCACTAAAGTCCAGAAAATGTTGGCGGCCCAAAAACTGTGTCAGAGAGCTCTGAATGTCCCAAACACATTTGCAGTCTGAAAAGGGCATTAACTCGCATGCTAGATCCCTGAAATTCCCCAAAATATTTTGGCCACGAAAAATTCATCCTACACCCCTGAAAATTCAGAAAATGTTGGCAGCACAAAAAAGGCCTTAAAATACATATTAGGCCTGCAAAAATGTAGAAAACTTTGGAGGCCCAAAAAAGGGGTTTACAGGCATCCTAGACCACATAAAGTCCAGAAAATGTTGGTGGCCCAAAAACTGTGTCAGAGAGCTCTGAATGGCCCAAAAACGCTTGCAGCCTGAAAAGGGCATTAACCCGCATCCTAGACCCCTGAAATTCCTAAAAACATTTATGGCCCGAAAAATGCATCCTACACCCCTTAAAGTTCAGAAACTGTTGGCAGCCCAAAAAATGCCTTGAAATTCATCTTATTTCCGCAATAATCTTTAAAACTTTGGAGGCCCAAAAAAGGGGTTTACAGGCATCCTAGACCCCCTAAAGTCCAGAAAATGTTGGCAGCCCAAAAACTGTGTCAGAGAGCTCTGAATGTCCCAAAAACATTTGCAGTCTGAAAAGGGCATTAACCCGCATGCTAGACCCCTGAAATTTCCCAAAATATTTTGGCCACGAAAAATTCATCCTACACCCCTGAAAATTCAGAAAATGTTGGCAGCACAAAAAAGGCCTTAAAATACATATTAGGCCTCTAAAAATGTAGAAAACTTTGGAGGCCCAAAAAAGGGGTTTACAGGCATCCTAGACCCCCTAAAGTCCAGAAAATGTTGGTAGGCCAAAAAACTGTGTCAGAGAGCTCTGAATGTCCCAAAAAGGTTTGCAGCCTGAAAAGGGCATTAACCCACATCCTAAACCCCTGAAATTCCCAAAAACATTTTTGGCCCGAAAAATGCATCCTACACCCCTGAAAGTTCAGAAAATGTTGGCAGCCCCAAAAAGGCCTTAAAATGCATCTTATTCCTGAAAAAATCTTGATAACTTTGGAGGCCCGAAAAAGGGTTTACATCCTAGACCCCATAAAATCCAGAAAATGTTGGTGACCCGAAAACAGTGTCAGAGAGCTCTGAATGTCCCAAAAATATTTGCAGCCTGAAAAGGGCATTAATCCGCATCCTGGCCCCCTGAAATTCTCCAAAATATTTTTGGCCCAAAAAATGCATCCTACACCCCTGAAAATTCAGAAAATGTTGGCAGCACAAAACAGGCCTTAAAATACATATTAGGCCTGCAAAAATGTAGAAAACTTTGGAGGCCCAAAAAAGGGGTTTACAGGCATCCTAGACCCCCTAAAGTCCAGAAAATGTTGGCGGCCCAAAAACTGTGTCAGAGAGCTCTGAATGTCCCAAAAACGCTTGCAGCCTGAAAAGGGCATTAACCCGCATGCTAGACCCCTGAAATGTCCCAAAATATTTTGGCCACGAAAAATTCATCCTACACCCCTGAAAATTCAGAAAATGTTGGCAGCACAAAAAAGGCCTTAAAATACATATTAGGCCTCCAAAAATGTAGAAAACCTTGGAGGCCCAAAAAAGGGGTTTACAGGCATCCTAGACCCCCTAAAGTCGAGAAAATGTTGGCGGCCCAAAAACTGTGTTTGAGAGCTCTGAATGGCCCAAAAACGCTTGCAGCCTGAAAAGGGCATTAACCCGCATCCTAGACCCCTGAAATTCCTAAAAACATTTATTGCCCGAAAAATGCATCCTACACCCCTGAAAATTCAGAAAATTTTGGCAGCACAAAAAAGGCCTTAAAATGCATATTAGGCCTGCAAAAATGTAGACAACTTTGGAGGCCCAAAAAAGGGGTTTACAGGCATCCTAGACCCCCTAAAGTCCAGAAAATGTTGGTGGCCCGAAAACAGTGTCAGAAAGCTCTGAATGTCCCAAAAATTTTTGCAGCCTGAAAAGGGCATTAACCCGCATCGTAGACCCCTGAAATTCCTAAAAACATTTATGGCCCGAAAAATGCATCCTACACCCCTTAAAGTTCAGAAAATGTCAGCAGCCCAAAAAATGCCTTAAAATGCATCTTATTCCTGCAATAATTTTTAAAACTTTGGAGGCCCAAAAAAGGGGTTTGCAGGCATCCTAGACCCCATAAAGTCCAGAAAATGTTGGTGGCCCATAAACTGTGTCAGAGAGCTCTGAATGTCCCAAAAACGTGTGCAGCCTGAAAAGGGCATTAACCCACATCCTAAACCCCTGAAATTCCCAAAAACATTTTTGGCCTGAAAAATGCATCCTACACCCCTGAAAGTTCAGAAAATGTTGGCAGCCCCAAAAAGGCCTTAAAATGCATCTTATTCCTGCAAAAATCTTGATAACTTTGGAGGCCCAAAAAAGGGGTTTACATCCTAGACCCCATAAAGTCCAGAAAATGTTGGTGACCCGAAAACAGTGTCAGAGAGCTCTGAATGTCCCAAAAATATTTGCAGCCTGAAAAGGGCATTAACCCGCATGCTAGACCCCTGAAATTCCCCAAAATATTTTGGCCACAAAAAATTCATCCTACACCCCTGAAAATTCAGAAAATGTTGGCAGCACAAAAAGGCCTTAAAATACATATTAGGCCTCCAAAAATGTAGAAAACTGTGGAGGCCCAAAAAAGGGGTTTACAGGCATCCTAGACCCCCTAAAGTCCAGAAAATGTTGGTGGCCCAAAAACTGTGTCAGAGAGCTCTGAATGGCCCAAAAACGCTTGCAGCCTGAAAAGGGCATTAACCCGCATCCTAGACCCCTGAAATTCCTAAAAACATTTATCGCCCGAAAAATGCATCCTACACCCCTTAAAGTTCAGAAAATGTTGGCAGCCCAATAAATGCCTTAAAATGCATCTTATTCCTGCAATAATCTTTAAAACTTTGGAGGCCCAAAAAAGGGGTTTACAGGCATCCTAGACCCCCTAAAGTCCAGAAAATGTTGGTAGGCCAAAAACTGTGTCAGAGAGCTCTGAATGTCCCAAAAACATTTGCAGTCTGAAAAGGGCATTAACCCGCATGCTAGACCCCTGAAATTCCCCAAAATATTTTGGCCACGAAAAATTCATCCTACACCCCTGAAAATTCAGAAAATGTTGGCAGCACAAAAAAGGCCTTAAAATACATATTAGGCCTCCAAAAATGTAGTTAACTATGGAGGCCCAAAAAAGGGGTTTACAGGCATCCTAGACCCCCTAAAGTCCAGAAAATGTTGGTGGCCCAAAAACTGTGTCAGAGAGCTCTGAATGGCCCAAAAACGCTTGCAGCCTGAAAAGGGCATTAACCCGCATCCTAGACCCCTGAAATTCCTAAAAACATTTATCACCCGAAAAATGCATCCTACACCCCTTAAAGTTCAGAAAATGTTGGCAGCCCAAAAGATGCCTTAAAATGCATCTTATTCCTGCAATAATCTTTAAAACTTTGGAGGCCCAAAAAAGAGGTTTACAGGCATCCTAGACCCCCTAAAGTCCAGAAAATGTTGGTAGGCCAAAAACTGTGTCAGAGAGCTCTGAATGTCCCAAAAACATTTGCAGCCTGAAAAGGGCATTAACCCACATCCTAAACCCCTGAAATTCCCAAAAACATTTTTGGCCCGAAAAATGCATCCTACACCCCTGAAAGTTCTGAAAATGTTGGCAGCCCCAAAAAGGATTTAAAATGCATCTTATTCCTGCAAAAATCTTGATAACTTTGGAGGCCCAAAAAAGGGGTTTACAGGCATCCTAGACCCCCTAAAGTCCAGAAAATGTTGGTGGCCCGAAAACAGTGTCAGAAAGCTCTGAATGTCCCAAAAATTTTTGCAGCCTGAAAAGGGCATTAACCCGCATCGTAGACCCCTGAAATTCCTAAAAACATTTATGGCCCGAAAAATGCATCCTACACCCCTTAAAGTTCAGAAAATGTCAGCAGCCCAAAAAATGCCTTAAAATGCATCTTATTCCTGCAATAATTTTTAAAACTTTGGAGGCCCAAAAAAGGGGTTTGCAGGCATCCTAGACCCCATAAAGTCCAGAAAATGTTGGTGGCCCATAAACTGTGTCAGAGAGCTCTGAATGTCCCAAAAACGTGTGCAGCCTGAAAAGGGCATTAACCCACATCCTAAACCCCTGAAATTCCCAAAAACATTTTTGGCCTGAAAAATGCATCCTACACCCCTGAAAGTTCAGAAAATGTTGGCAGCCCCAAAAAGGCCTTAAAATGCATCTTATTCCTGCAAAAATCTTGATAACTTTGGAGGCCCAAAAAAGGGGTTTACATCCTAGACCCCATAAAGTCCAGAAAATGTTGGTGACCCGAAAACAGTGTCAGAGAGCTCTGAATGTCCCAAAAATATTTGCAGCCTGAAAAGGGCATTAACCCGCATGCTAGACCCCTGAAATTCCCCAAAATATTTTGGCCACAAAAAATTCATCCTACACCCCTGAAAATTCAGAAAATGTTGGCAGCACAAAAAGGCCTTAAAATACATATTAGGCCTCCAAAAATGTAGAAAACTGTGGAGGCCCAAAAAAGGGGTTTACAGGCATCCTAGACCCCCTAAAGTCCAGAAAATGTTGGTGGCCCAAAAACTGTGTCAGAGAGCTCTGAATGGCCCAAAAACGCTTGCAGCCTGAAAAGGGCATTAACCCGCATCCTAGACCCCTGAAATTCCTAAAAACATTTATCGCCCGAAAAATGCATCCTACACCCCTTAAAGTTCAGAAAATGTTGGCAGCCCAATAAATGCCTTAAAATGCATCTTATTCCTGCAATAATCTTTAAAACTTTGGAGGCCCAAAAAAGGGGTTTACAGGCATCCTAGACCCCCTAAAGTCCAGAAAATGTTGGTAGGCCAAAAACTGTGTCAGAGAGCTCTGAATGTCCCAAAAACATTTGCAGTCTGAAAAGGGCATTAACCCGCATGCTAGACCCCTGAAATTCCCCAAAATATTTTGGCCACGAAAAATTCATCCTACACCCCTGAAAATTCAGAAAATGTTGGCAGCACAAAAAAGGCCTTAAAATACATATTAGGCCTCCAAAAATGTAGTCAACTATGGAGGCCCAAAAAAGGGGTTTACAGGCATCCTAGACCCCCTAAAGTCCAGAAAATGTTGGTGGCCCAAAAACTGTGTCAGAGAGCTCTGAATGGCCCAAAAACGCTTGCAGCCTGAAAAGGGCATTAACCCGCATCCTAGACCCCTGAAATTCCTAAAAACATTTATCACCCGAAAAATGCATCCTACACCCCTTAAAGTTCAGAAAATGTTGGCAGCCCAAAAAATGCCTTAAAATGCATCTTATTCCTGCAATAATCTTTAAAACTTTGGAGGCCCAAAAAAGAGGTTTACAGGCATCCTAGACCCCCTAAAGTCCAGAAAATGTTGGTAGGCCAAAAACTGTGTCAGAGAGCTCTGAATGTCCCAAAAACATTTGCAGCCTGAAAAGGGCATTAACCCACATCCTAAACCCCTGAAATTCCCAAAAACATTTTTGGCCCGAAAAATGCATCCTACACCCCTGAAAGTTCTGAAAATGTTGGCAGCCCCAAAAAGGATTTAAAATGCATCTTATTCCTGCAAAAATCTTGATAACTTTGGAGGCCCAAAAAAGGGGTTTACATCCTAGACCCCATAAAGTCCAGAAAATGTTGGTGACCCGAAAACAGTGTCAGAGAGCTCTGAATGTCCCAAAAATATGGGCAGCCTGAAAAGGGCATTAATCCGCATCCTGGCCCCCTGAAATTCCCCAAAATATTTTTGGCCCAAAAAATGCATCCTACATCCCTGAAGTTCAGAAAATGTTGGCAGCACAAAACAGGCCTTAAAATACATATTAGGCCTGCAAAAATGTAGAAAACTTTGGAGGCCCAAAAAAGGGGTTTACAGGCATCCTAAACCCCCTAAAGTCCAGAAAATGTTGGCGGCCCAAAAACTGTGTCAGAGAGTTCTGAATGTCCCAAAAACATTTGCAGTCTGAAAAGGGCATTAACCCGCAGGCTAGACCCCTGAAATTTCCCAAAATATTTTGGCCACAAAAAATTCATCCTACACCCCTGAAAATTCAGAAAATGTTGACAGCACAAAAAAGGCCTTAAAATACATATTAGGCAAATGTAGAAAACTTTGGAGGCCCAAAAAAGGGGTTTACAGGCATCCTAGACCCCCTAAAGTCCAGAAAATGTTGGTATTCCAAAAACTGTGTCAGAGAGCTCTGAATGTCCCAAAAACATTTGCAGCCTGAAAAGGGCATTAACCCACATCCTAAACCCCTGAAATTCCCAAAAACATGTTTGGCCCGAAAAATGCATCCTACACCCCTGAAAGTTCAGAAAATGTTGGCAGCCCCAAAAAGGCCTTAAAATGCATCTTATTCCTGTAAAAATCTTGATAACTTTGGAGGCCCAAAAAAGGGGTTTACATCCTAGACCTCATAAAGTCCAGAAAATGTTGGTGACCTGAAAACAGTGTCAGAGAGCTCTGAATGTCCCAAAAACGTTTGCAGCCTGAAAAGGGCATTAACCGACATCCTAAACCCCTGAAATTCGCAAAAACATTTTTGGCCCAAAAAATGCATCCTACACCCCTGAAAGTTCAGAAAATGTTGGCAGCCCCAAAAAGGCCTTAAAATGCATCTTATTCCTGCAAAAATCTTGATAATTTTCGAGGCCCAAAAAGGGGTTTACATCCTAGACCCCATAAAGTCCAGAAAATGTTGGTGACCTGAAAACAGTGTCAGAGAGCTCTGAATGTCCCAAAAATATTTGCAGCCTGAAAAGGGCATTAATCCGCATCCTGGCCCCCTGAAATTCCCCAAAATACTTTTGGCCCAAAAAATGCACCCTACATCCCTGAAGTTCAGAAAATGTTGGCAGCACAAAACAGGCCTTAAAATACATATTAGGCCTGCAAAAATGTAGAAAACTTTGAAGGCCCAAAAAAGGGGTTTACAGGCATCCTAGACCCCCTAAAGTCCAGAAAATGTTGGCAGCCCAAAAACTGTGTCAGAGAGCTCTGAATGTCCCAAAAACATTTGCAGTCTGAAAAGGGCATTAACCCGCATGCTAGACCCCTGAAATTTCCCAAAATATTTTGGCCACGAAAAATTCATCCTACACCCCTGAAAATTCAGAAAATGTTGGCAGCACAAAAAAGGCCTTAAAATACATATTAGGCCTCTAAAAATGTAGAAAACTTTGGAGGCCCAAAAAAGGGGTTTACAGGCATCCTAGACCCCCTAAAGTCCAGAAAATGTTGGTAGGCCAAAAAACTGTGTCAGAGAGCTCTGAATGTCCCAAAAAGGTTTGCAGCCTGAAAAGGGCATTAACCCACATCCTAAACCCCTGAAATTCCCAAAAACATTTTTGGCCCGAAAAATGCATCCTACACCCCTGAAAGTTCCGAAAATGTTGGCAGCCCCAAAAAGGCCTTAAAATGCATCTTATTCCTGCAAAAATCTTGATAACTTTGGAGGCCCAAAAAAGGGGTTTACATCCTAGACCCCATAAAGTCCAGAAAATGTTGGTGACCCGAAAACAGTGTCAGAGAGCTCTGAATGTCCCAAAAATATTTGCAGCCTGAAAAGGGCATTAATCCGCATCTTGGCCCCCTCAAATTTCCACAAAATATTTTTGGCACAAAAAATGCAACCCATATCCCTGAAGTTCAGAAAATGTTGGCAGCACAAAACAGGCCTTAAAATACATATTAGGCCTGCAAAAATGTAGAAAACTTTGAAGGCCCAAAAAAGGGGTTTACAGGCATCCTAGACCCCCTAAAGTCCAGAAAATGTTGGCAGCCCAAAAACTGTGTCAGAGAGCTCTGAATGTCCCAAAAACATTTGCAGTCTGAAAAGGGCATTAACCCGCATGCTAGACCCCTGAAATTTCCCAAAATATTTTGGCCACGAAAAATTCATCCTACACCCCTGAAAATTCAGAAAATGTTGGCAGCACAAAAAAGGCCTTAAAATACATATTAGGCCTCTAAAAATGTAGAAAACTTTGGAGGCCCAAAAAAGGGGTTTACAGGCATCCTAGACCCCCTAAAGTCCAGAAAATGTTGGTAGGCCAAAAAACTGTGTCAGAGAGCTCTGAATGTCCCAAAAAGGTTTGCAGCCTGAAAAGGGCATTAACCCACATCCTAAACCCCTGAAATTCCCAAAAACATTTTTGGCCCGAAAAATGCATCCTACACCCCTGAAAGTTCAGAAAATGTTGGCAGCCCCAAAAAGGCCTTAAAATGCATCTTATTCCTGCAATAATCTTTAAAACTTTGGAGGCCCAAAAAAGGGGTTTACAGGCATCCTAGACCCCCTAAAGTCCAGAAAATGTTGGCGGCCCAAAAACTGTGTCAGAGAGCTCTGAATGTCCCAAAAACGCTTGCAGCCTGAAAAGGGCATTAACCCGCATGCTAGACCCCTGAAATGTCCCAAAATATTTTGGCCACGAAAAATTCATCCTACACCCCTGAAAATTCAGAAAATGTTGGCAGCACAAAAAAGGCCTTAAAATACATATTAGGCCTCCAAAAATGTAGAAAACCTTGGAGGCCCAAAAAAGGGGTTTACAGGCATCCTAGACCCCCTAAAGTCGAGAAAATGTTGGCGGCCCAAAAACTGTGTCAGAGAGCTCTGAATGGCCCAAAAACGCTTGCAGCCTGAAAAGGGCATTAACCCGCATCCTAGACCCCTGAAATTCCTAAAAACATTTATTGCCCGAAAAATGCATCCTACACCCCTGAAAATTCAGAAAATTTTGGCAGCACAAAAAAGGCCTTAAAATGCATATTAGGCCTGCAAAAATGTAGACAACTTTGGAGGCCCAAAAAAGGGGTTTACAGGCATCCTAGACCCCCTAAAGTCCAGAAAATGTTGGTAGGCCAAAAACTGTGTCAGAGAGCTCTGAATGTCCCAAAAACATTTGCAGTCTGAAAAGGGCATTAACCCGCATGCTAGACCCCTGAAATTCCCCAAAATATTTTGGCCACGAAAAATTCATCCTACACCCCTGAAAATTCAGAAAATGTTGGCAGCACAAAAAAGGCCTTAAAATACATATTAGGCCTCCAAAAATGTAGACAACTGTGGAGGCCCAAAAAAGGGGTTTACAGGCATCCTAGACCCCCTAAAGTCCAGAAAATGTTGGTGGCCCAAAAACTGTGTCAGAGAGCTCTGAATGGCCCAAAAACGCTTGCAGCCTGAAAAGGGCATTAACCCGCATCCTAGACCCCTGAAATTCCTAAAAACATTTATCGCCCGAAAAATGCATCCTACACCCCTTAAAGTTCAGAAAATGTTGGCAGCCCAAAAAATGCCTTAAAATGCATCTTATTCCTGCAATAATCTTTAAAACTTTGGAGGCCCAAAAAAGAGGTTTACAGGCATCCTAGACCCCCTAAAGTCCAGAAAATGTTGGTAGGCCAAAAACTGTGTCAGAGAGCTCTGAATGTCCCAAAAACATTTGCAGCCTGAAAAGGGCATTAACCCACATCCTAAACCCCTGAAATTCCCAAAAACATTTTTGGCCCGAAAAATGCATCCTACACCCCTGAAAGTTCTGAAAATGTTGGCAGCCCCAAAAAGGATTTAAAATGCATCTTATTCCTGCAAAAATCTTGATAACTTTGGAGGCCCAAAAAAGGGGTTTACATCCTAGACCCCATAAAGTCCAGAAAATGTTGGTGACCCGAAAAACAGTGTCAGAGAGCTCTGAATGTCCCAAAAATATGGGCAGCCTGAAAAGGGCATTAATCCGCATCCTGGCCCCCTGAAATTCCCCAAAATATTTTTGGCCCAAAAAATGCATCCTACATCCCTGAAGTTCAGAAAATGTTGGCAGCACAAAACAGGCCTTAAAATACATATTGGGCCTGCAAAAATGTAGAAAACTTTGGAGGCCCAAAAAAGGGGTTTACAGGCATCCTAGACCCCCTAAAGTCCAGAAAATGTTGGCGGCCCAAAAACTGTGTCAGAGAGCTCTGAATGTCCCAAAAACGCTTGCAGCCTGAAAAGGGCATTAACCCGCATCCTGGTCCCCTGAAATTTCCCAAAATATTTTGGCCACGAAAAATTCATCCTACACCCCTGAAAATTCAGAAAATGTTGGCAGCACAAAAAAGGCCTTAAAATACATATTAGGCCTCCAAAAATGTAGAAAACCTTGGAGGCCCAAAAAAGGGGTATACAGGCATCCTAGACCCCCTAAAGTCCAGAAAATGTTGGCGGCCCAAAAACTGTGTCAGAGAGCTCTGAATGGCCCAAAAACGCTTGCAGCCTGAAAAGGGCATTAACCCGCATCCTAGACCCCTGAAATTCCTAAAAACATTTATGGCCCGAAAAATGCATCCTACACCCCTTAAAGTTCAGAAAATGTTGGCAGCCCAAAAAATGCCTTAAAATGCATCTTATTCCTGCAATAATCTTTAAAACTTTGGAGGCCCAAAAAAGGGGTTTTCAGGCATCCTAGACCCCATAAAGTCCAGAAAATGTTGGCGGCCCAAAAACTGTGTCAGAGAGCTCTGAATGTCCCAAAAACATTTGCAGTCTGAAAAGGGCATTAACCCGCATGCTAGACCCCTGAAATTCCCCAAAATATTTTGGCCACAAAAAATTCATCCTACACCCCTGAAAATTCAGAAAATGTTGGCAGCACAAAAAAGGCCTTAAAATACATATTAGGCCTCCAAAAATGTAGAAAACTTTGGAGGCCCAAAAAAGGGGTTGACAGGCATCCTAGACCCCCTAAAGTCCAGAAAATGTTGGTAGGCCAAAAACTGTGTCAGAGACCTCTGAATGTCCCAAAAATGTTTGCAGCCTGAAAAGGGCATTAACCCACATCCTAAACCCCTGAAATTCCCAAAAACATTTTTGGCCTGAGAAATGCATCCTACACCCCTGAAAGTTCAGAAAATGTTGGCAGCCCCAAAAAGGCCTTAAAATGCATCTTATTCCTGCAAAAATCTTGATAAATTTGGAGGCCCAAAAAAGGGGTTTACATCCTAGACCCCATAAAGTCCAGAAAATGTTGGTGACCCGAAAACAGTGTCAGAGAGCTCTGAATATCCCAAAAATATTTGCAGTCTGAAAAGGGCATTAATCCGCATCCTGGCCCCCTGAAATTCCCCAAAATATTTTTGGCCCAAAAAATGCATCCTACATTCCTGAAGTTCAGAAAACGTTGGCAGCAGAAAACAGGCCTTAAAATACATATTAGGCCTGCAAAAATGTAGAAAACTTTGGAGGCCCAAAAAAGGGGTTTACAGGCATCCTAGACCCCCTAAAGTCCAGAAAATGTTGGTAGGCCAAAAACTGTGTCAGGGAGCTCTGAATGTCCCAAAAACGTGTGCAGCCTGAAAAGGGCATTAACCCACATCCTAAACCCCTGAAATTCCCAAAAACATTTTTAGCCTGAAAAATGCATCCTACACCCCTGAAAGTTCAGAAAACGTTGGCAGCAGAAAACAGGCCTTAAAATACATATTAGGCCTGCAAAAATGTAGAAAACTTTGGAGGCCCAAAAAAGGGGTTTACAGGCATCCTAGACCCCCTAAAGTCCAGAAAATGTTGGCGGCCCAAAAACTGTGTCAGAGAGCTCTGAATGTCCCAAAAACATTTGCAGTCTGAAAAGGGCATTAACCCGCATGCTAGACCCCTGAAATTCCCCAAAATATTTTAGCCACGAAAAATTCATCCTACACCCCTGAAAATTCAGAAAATGTTGGCAGCACAAAAAAGGCCTTAAAATACATATTAGGCCTGCAAAAATGTAGAAAACTTTGGAGGCCCAAAAAAGGGGTTTACAGGCCTCCTAGACCACATAAAGTCCAGAAAATGTTGGTGGCCCAAAAACTGTGTCAGAGAGCTCTGAATGGCCCAAAAACGCTTGCAGCCTGAAAACGGCATTAACCCGCATCCTAGACCCCTGAAATTCCTAAAAACATTTATGGCCCGAAAAATGCATCCTACACCCCTTAAAGTTCAGAAACTGTTGGCAGCCCAAAAAATGCCTTAAAATGCATCTTATTCCTGCAATAATCTTTAAAACTTTGGAGGCCCAAAAAAGGGGTTTGCAGGCATGCTAGACCCCATAAAGTCCAGAAAATGTTGGTGACCCGAAAACGGTGTCAGAGAGCTCTGAATGTCCCAAAAATATTTGCAGCCTGAAAAGGGCATTAATCCACATCCTGGCCCCCTGAAATTCCCCAAAATATTTTTGGCCCAAAAAATGCATCCTACATCCCTGAAGTTCAGAAAATGTTGGCAGCACAAAACAGGCCTTAAAATACATATTAGGCCTGCAAAAATGTAGAAAACTTTGGAGGCCTAAAAAAAGGGGTTAACAGGCATCCTAGACCCCCTAAAGTCCAGAAAATGTTGGCGGCCCAAAAACTGTGTCAGAGAGCTCTGAATGTCCCAAAAACATTTGCAGTCTGAAAAGGGCATTAACCCGCATGCTAGACCCCTGAATTTTCCCAAAATATTTTGGCCACAAAAATTCATCCTACACCCCTGAAAATTCAGAAAATGTTGGCAGCACAGAAAAGGCCTTAAAATACATATTAGGCAAATGTAGAAAACTTTGGAGGCCCAAAAAAGGGGTTTACAGGCATCCTAGACCCCCTAAAGTCCAGAAAATGTTGGTAGGCGGCCAAAAACTGTTTCAGAGAGCGCTGAATGTCCCAAAAACGTTTGCAGCCTGAAAAGGGCATTAACCCACATCCTAAACCCCTGAAATTCCCAAAAACATTTTTGGCCCGAAAAATGCATCCTACACCCCTGAAAGTTCAGAAAATGTTGGCAGCCCCAAAAAGGCCTTAAAATGCATCTTATTCCTGCAAAAATCTTGATAACTTTGGAGGCCCAAAAAAGGGGTTTACATCCTAGACCCCATAAAGTCCAGAAAATGTTGGTGACCCGAAAACAGTGTCAGAGAGCTCTGAATGTCCCAAAAATATTTGCAGCCTGAAAAGGGCATTAATCCGCATCCTGGCCCCCTGAAATTCCCCAAAATATTTTTGGCCCAAAAAATGCATCCTACATCCCTGAAGTTCAGAAAATGTTGGCAGCACAAAACAGGCCTTAAAATACATATTAGGCCTGCAAAAATGTAGAAAACTTTGGAGGCCCAAAAAAGGGGTTTACAGGCATCCTAGACCCCCTAAAGTCCAGAAAATGTTGGCGGCCCAAAAACTGTGCCAGAGAGCTCTGAATGTCCCAAAAACATTTGCAGTCTGAAAAGGGCATTAACCCGCATGCTAGACCCCTGAAATTCCCCAAAATATTTTGGCCGCGAAAAATTCATCCTACACCCCTGAAAATTCAGAAAATATTGGCAGCACAAAAAAGGCCTTAAAATACATATTAGGCCTCCAAAAATGTAGAAAACTTTGGAGGCCCAAAAAAGCGGTTTACAGGCATCCTAGACCCCCTAAAGTCCAGAAAATGTTGGTAGGCCAAAAACTGTGTCAGAGAGCTCTGAATGTCCCAAAAACATTTGCAGCCTGAAACGGGCATTAACCCACATCCTAAACCCCTGAAATTCCCAAAAACATTTTTGGCCCGAAAAATGCATCCTACACCCCTGAAAGTTCAGAAAATGTTGGCAGCCCCAAAAAGGCCTTAAAATGCATCTTATTCCTGCAAAAATCTTGATAAATTTGGAGGCCCAAAAAAGGGGTTTACATCCTAGACCCCATAAAGTCCAGAAAATGTTGGTGACCCGAAAACAGTGTCAGAGAGCTCTGAATATCCCAAAAATATTTGCAGTCTGAAAAGGGCATTAATCCGCATCCTGGCCCCCTGAAATTCCCCAAAATATTTTTGGCCCAAAAATGCATCCTACATCCCTGAAGTTCAGAAAATGTTGGCAGCAGAAAACAGGCCTTAAAATACATATTAGGCCTCCAAAAATGTACAAAACTGTGGAGGCCCAAAAAAGGGGTTTACAGGCATCCTAGACCCCCTAAAGTCCAGAAAATGTTGGTGGCCCAAAAACTGTGTCAGAGAGCTCTGAAAGGCCCAAAAACGCTTGCAGCCTGAAAAGGGCATTAACCCGCATCCTAGACCCCTGAAATTCCTAAAAACATTTATCGCCCGAAAAATGCATCCTACACCCCTTAAAGTTCAGAAAATGTTGGCAGCCCAATAAATGCCTTAAAATGCATCTTATTCCTGCAATAATCTTTAAAACTTTGGAGGCCCAAAAAAGGGGTTTACAGGCATCCTAGACCCCCTAAAGTCCAGAAAATGTTGGTAGGCCAAAAACTGTGTCAGAGAGCTCTGAATGTCCCAAAAACATTTGCAGTCTGAAAAGGGCATTAACCCGCATGCTAGACCCCTGAAATTCCCCAAAATATTTTGGCCACGAAAAATTCATCCTACACCCCTGAAAATTCAGAAAATGTTGGCAGCACAAAAAAGGCCTTAAAATACATATTAGGCCTCCAAAAATGTAGACAACTGTGGAGGCCCAAAAAAGGGGTTTACAGGCATCCTAGACCCCCTAAAGTCCAGAAAATGTTGGTGGCCCAAAAACTGTGTCAGAGAGCTCTGAATGGCCCAAAAACGCTTGCAGCCTGAAAAGGGCATTAACCCGCATCCTAGACCCCTGAAATTCCTAAAAACATTTATCGCCCGAAAAATGCATCCTACACCCCTTAAAGTTCAGAAAATGTTGGCAGCCCAAAAAATGCCTTAAAATGCATCTTATTCCTGCAATAATCTTTAAAACTTTGGAGGCCCAAAAAAGAGGTTTACAGGCATCCTAGACCCCCTAAAGTCCAGAAAATGTTGGTAGGCCAAAAACTGTGTCAGAGAGCTCTGAATGTCCCAAAAACATTTGCAGCCTGAAAAGGGCATTAACCCACATCCTAAACCCCTGAAATTCCCAAAAACATTTTTGGCCCGAAAAATGCATCCTACACCCCTGAAAGTTCTGAAAATGTTGGCAGCCCCAAAAAGGATTTAAAATGCATCTTATTCCTGCAAAAATCTTGATAACTTTGGAGGCCCAAAAAAGGGGTTTACATCCTAGACCCCATAAAGTCCAGAAAATGTTGGTGACCCGAAAACAGTGTCAGAGAGCTCTGAATGTCCCAAAAATATGTGCAGCCTGAAAAGGGCATTAATCCGCATCCTGGCCCCCTGAAATTCCCCAAAATATTTTTGGCCCAAAAAATGCATCCTACATCCCTGAAGTTCAGAAAATGTTGGCAGCACAAAACAGGCCTTAAAATACATATTGGGCCTGCAAAAATGTAGAAAACTTTGGAGGCCCATAAAAGGGGTTTACAGGCATCCTAGACCCCCTAAAGTCCAGAAAATGTTGGCGGCCCAAAAACTGTGTCAGAGAGCTCTGAATGTCCCAAAAACGCTTGCAGCCTGAAAAGGGCATTAAATCGCATCCTAAACCCCTGAAATTCCCAAAAACATTTTTAGCCTGAAAAATGCATCCTACACCCCTGAAAGTTCAGAAAATGTTGGCAGCCCCAAAAAGGCCTTAAAATGCATCTTATTCCTGCAAAAATCTTGATAGCTTTGGAGGCCCAAAAAAGGGGTTTACATCCTAGACCCCATAAAGTCCAGAAAACGTTGGTGACCCGAAAACAGTGTCAGAGAGCTCTGAATGTCCCAAAAATGTTTGCAGCCTGAAAAGGGCATTAATCCGCATCCTGGCCCCCTGAAATTCCCAAAAGTGGCCCAAAAACGAAAAATTCATCCTACACCCCTGAAAATTCAGAAAATGTTGGCAGCACAAAAAAGGCCTTAAAATACATATTAGGCCTGCAAAAATGTAGAAAACTTTGGAGGCCCAAAAAAGGGGTTTACAGGCCTCCTAGACCACATAAAGTCCAGAAAATGTTGGTGGCCCAAAAACTGTGTCAGAGAGCTCTGAATGGCCCAAAAACGCTTGCAGCCTGAAAACGGCATTAACCCGCATCCTAGACCCCTGAAATTCCTAAAAACATTTATGGCCCGAAAAATGCATCCTACACCCCTTAAAGTTCAGAAACTGTTGGCAGCCCAAAAAATGCCTTAAAATGCATCTTATTCCTGCAATAATCTTTAAAACTTTGGAGGCCCAAAAAAGGGGTTTGCAGGCATGCTAGACCCCATAAAGTCCATAAAATGTTGGTGACCCGAAAACGGTGTCAGAGAGCTCTGAATGTCCCAAAAATATTTGCAGCCTGAAAAGGGCATTAATCCACATCCTGGCCCCCTGAAATTCCCCAAAATATTTTTGGCCCAAAAAATGCATCCTACATCCCTGAAGTTCAGAAAATGTTGGCAGCACAAAACAGGCCTTAAAATACATATTAGGCCTGCAAAAATGTAGAAAACTTTGGAGGCCTAAAAAAAGGGGTTAACAGGCATCCTAGACCCCCTAAAGTCCAGAAAATGTTGGCGGCCCAAAAACTGTGTCAGAGAGCTCTGAATGTCCCAAAAACATTTGCAGTCTGAAAAGGGCATTAACCCGCATGCTAGACCCCTGAATTTTCCCAAAATATTTTGGCCACAAAAATTCATCCTACACCCCTGAAAATTCAGAAAATGTTGGCAGCACAGAAAAGGCCTTAAAATACATATTAGGCAAATGTAGAAAACTTTGGAGGCCCAAAAAAGGGGTTTACAGGCATCCTAGACCCCCTAAAGTCCAGAAAATGTTGGTAGGCGGCCAAAAACTGTTTCAGAGAGCGCTGAATGTCCCAAAAACGTTTGCAGCCTGAAAAGGGCATTAACCCACATCCTAAACCCCTGAAATTCCCAAAAACATTTTTGGCCCGAAAAATGCATCCTACACCCCTGAAAGTTCAGAAAATGTTGGCAGCCCCAAAAAGGCCTTAAAATGCATCTTATTCCTGCAAAAATCTTGATAACTTTGGAGGCCCAAAAAAGGGGTTTACATCCTAGACCCCATAAAGTCCAGAAAATGTTGGTGACCCGAAAACAGTGTCAGAGAGCTCTGAATGTCCCAAAAATATTTGCAGCCTGAAAAGGGCATTAATCCGCATCCTGGCCCCCTGAAATTCCCCAAAATATTTTTGGCCCAAAAAATGCATCCTACATCCCTGAAGTTCAGAAAATGTTGGCAGCACAAAACAGGCCTTAAAATACATATTAGGCCTGCAAAAATGTAGAAAACTTTGGAGGCCCAAAAAAGGGGTTTACAGGCATCCTAGACCCCCTAAAGTCCAGAAAATGTTGGCGGCCCAAAAACTGTGCCAGAGAGCTCTGAATGTCCCAAAAACATTTGCAGTCTGAAAAGGGCATTAACACGCATGCTAGACCCCTGAAATTCCCCAAAATATTTTGGCCGCGAAAAATTCATCCTACACCCCTGAAAATTCAGAAAATATTGGCAGCACAAAAAAGGCCTTAAAATACATATTAGGCCTCCAAAAATGTAGAAAACTTTGGAGGCCCAAAAAAGGGGTTTACAGGCATCCTAGACCCCCTAAAGTCCAGAAAATGTTGGTAGGCCAAAAACTGTGTCAGAGAGCTCTGAATGTCCCAAAAACATTTGCAGCCTGAAACGGGCATTAACCCACATCCTAAACCCCTGAAATTCCCAAAAACATTTATGTTATGGCCCGAAAAATGCATCCTACACCCCTGAAAGTTCAGAAAATGTTGGCAGCCCCAAAAAGGCCTTAAAATGCATCTTATTCCTGCAAAAATCTTGATAAATTTGGAGGCCCAAAAAAGGGGTTTACATCCTAGACCCCATAAAGTCCAGAAAATGTTGGTGACCCGAAAACAGTGTCAGAGAGCTCTGAATATCCCAAAAATATTTGCAGTCTGAAAAGGGCATTAATCCGCATCCTGGCCCCCTGAAATTCCCCAAAATATTTTTGGCCCAAAAATGCATCCTACATCCCTGAAGTTCAGAAAATGTTGGCAGCAGAAAACAGGCCTTAAAATACATATTAGGCCTGCAAAAATGTAGAAAACTTTGGAGGCCCAAAAAAGGGGTTTACAGGCATCCTAGACCCCCTAAAGTCCAGAAAATGTTGGTAGGCCAAAAACTGTGTCAGGGAGCTCTGAATGTCCCAAAAACGTGTGCAGCCTGAAAAGGGCATTAACCCACATCCTAAACCCCTGAAATTCCCAAAAACATTTTTAGCCTGAAAAATGCATCCTACACCCCTGAAAGTTCAGAAAATGTTGGCAGCCCCAAAAAGGCCTTAAAATGCATCTTATTCCTGCAAAAATCTTGATAGCTTTGGAGGCCCAAAAAAGGGGTTTACATCCTAGACCCCATAAAGTCCAGAAAACGTTGGTGACCCGAAAACAGTGTCAGAGAGCTCTGAATGTCCCAAAAATGTTTGCAGCCTGAAAAGGGCATTAATCCGCATCCTGGCCCCCTGAAATTCCCCAAAATATTTTTGGCCCAAAAAATGCATCCTACATCCCTGAAGTTCAGAAAATGTTGGCAGCACAAAACAGGCCTTAAAATACATATTAGGCCTGCAAAAATGTAGAAAACTTTGGAGGCCCAAAAAAGGGGTTTACAGGCATCCTAGACCCCCTAAAGTCCAGAAAATGTTGGCGGCCCAAAAACTGTGTCAGAGAGCTCTGAATGTCCCAAAAACATTTGCAGTCTGAAAAGGGCATTAACCCGCATGCTAGACCCCTGAAATTCCCCAAAATATTTTGGCCACGAAAAATTCATCCTACACCCCTGAAAATTCAGAAAATGTTGGCAGCACAAAAAAGGCCTTAAAATACATATTAGGCCTGCAAAAATGTAGAAAACTTTGGAGGCCCAAAAAAGGGGTTTACAGGCCTCCTAGACCACATAAAGTCCAGAAAATGTTGGTGGCCCAAAAACTGTGTCAGAGAGCTCTGAATGGCCCAAAAACGCTTGCAGCCTGAAAAGGGCATTAACCCGCATCCTAGACCCCTGAAATTCCTAAAAACATTTATCGCCCGAAAAATGCATCCTACACCCCTTAAAGTTCAGAAAATGTTGGCAGCCCAATAAATGCCTTAAAATGCATCTTATTCCTGCAATAATCTTTAAAACTTTGGAGGCCCAAAAAAGGGGTTTACAGGCATCCTAGACCCCCTAAAGTCCAGAAAATGTTGGTAGGCCAAAAACTGTGTCAGAGAGCTCTGAATGTCCCAAAAACATTTGCAGCCTGAAAAGGGCATTAACCCACATCCTAAACCCCTGAAATTCCCAAAAACATTTTTGGCCCGAAAAATGCATCCTACACCCCTGAAAGTTCTGAAAATGTTGGCAGCCCCAAAAAGGATTTAAAATGCATCTTATTCCTGCAAAAATCTTGATAACTTTGGAGGCCCAAAAAAGGGGTTTACATCCTAGACCCCATAAAGTCCAGAAAATGTTGGTGACCCGAAAACAGTGTCAGAGAGCTCTGAATGTCCCAAAAATATGTGCAGCCTGAAAAGGGCATTAATCCGCATCCTGGCCCCCTGAAATTCCCCAAAATATTTTTGGCCCAAAAAATGCATCCTACATCCCTGAAGTTCAGAAAATGTTGGCAGCACAAAACAGGCCTTAAAATACATATTGGGCCTGCAAAAATGTAGAAAACTTTGGAGGCCCAAAAAAGGGGTTTACAGGCATCCTAGACCCCCTAAAGTCCAGAAAATGTTGGCGGCCCAAAAACTGTGTCAGAGAGCTCTGAATGTCCCAAAAACGCTTGCAGCCTGAAAAGGGCATTAACCCGCATCCTGGTCCCCTGAAATTTCCCAAAATATTTTGGCCACGAAAAATTCATCCTACACCCCTGAAAATTCAGAAAATGTTGGCAGCACAAAAAAGGCCTTAAAATACATATTAGGCCTCCAAAAATGTAGAAAACCTTGGAGGCCCAAAAAAGGGGTATACAGGCATCCTAGACCCCCTAAAGTCCAGAAAATGTTGGCGGCCCAAAAACTGTGTCAGAGAGCTCTGAATGGCCCAAGAACGCTTGCAGCCTGAAAAGGGCATTAACCCGCATCCTAGACCCCTGAAATTCCTAAAAACATTTATGGCCCGAAAAATGCATCCTACACCCCTTAAAGTTCAGAAAATGTTGGCAGCCCAAAAAATGCCTTAAAATGCATCTTATTCCTGCAATAATCTTTAAAACTTTGGAGGCCCAAAAAAGGGGTTTTCAGGCATCCTAGACCCCATAAAGTCCAGAAAATGTTGGCGGCCCAAAAACTGTGTCAGAGAGCTCTGAATGTCCCAAAAACATTTGCAGTCTGAAAAGGGCATTAACCCGCATGCTAGACCCCTGAAATTCCCCAAAATATTTTGGCCACAAAAAATTCATCCTACACCCCTGAAAATTCAGAAAATGTTGGCAGCACAAAAAAGGCCTTAAAATACATATTAGGCCTCCAAAAATGTAGAAAACTTTGGAGGCCCAAAAAAGGGGTTTACAGGCATCCTAGACCCCCTAAAGTCCAGAAAATGTTGGTAGGCCAAAAACTGTGTCAGAGACCTCTGAATGTCCCAAAAATGTTTGCAGCCTGAAAAGGGCATTAACCCACATCCTAAACCCCTGAAATTCCCAAAAACATTTTTGGCCTGAAAAATGCATCCTACACCCCTGAAAGTTCAGAAAATGTTGGCAGCCCCAAAAAGGCCTTAAAATGCATCTTATTCCTGCAAAAATCTTGATAAATTTGGAGGCCCAAAAAAGGGGTTTACATCCTAGACCCCATAAAGTCCAGAAAATGTTGGTGACCCGAAAACAGTGTCAGAGAGCTCTGAATATCCCAAAAATATTTGCAGTCTGAAAAGGGCATTAATCCGCATCCTGGCCCCCTGAAATTCCCCAAAATATTTTTGGCCCAAAAAATGCATCCTACATCCCTGAAGTTCAGAAAACGTTGGCAGCAGAAAACGGGCCTTAAAATACATATTAGGCCTGCAAAAATGTAGAAAACTTTGGAGGCCCAAAAAAGGGGTTTACAGGCATCCTAGACCCCCTAAAGTCCAGAAAATGTTGGTAGGCCAAAAACTGTGTCAGGGAGCTCTGAATGTCCCAAAAACGTGTGCAGCCTGAAAAGGGCATTAACCCACATCCTAAACCCCTGAAATTCCCAAAAACATTTTTAGCCTGAAAAATGCATCCTACACCCCTGAAAGTTCAGAAAATGTTGGCAGCCCCAAAAAGGCCTTAAAATGCATCTTATTCCTGCAAAAATCTTGATAGCTTTGGAGGCCCAAAAAAGGGGTTTACATCCTAGACCCCATAAAGTCCAGAAAACGTTGGTGACCCGAAAACAGTGTCAGAGAGCTCTGAATGTCCCAAAAATGTTTGCAGCCTGAAAAGGGCATTAATCCGCATCCTGGCCCCCTGAAATTCCCCAAAATATTTTTGGCCCAAAAAATGCATCCTACATCCCTGAAGTTCAGAAAATGTTGGCAGCACAAAACAGGCCTTAAAATACATATTAGGCCTGCAAAAATGTAGAAAACTTTGGAGGCCCAAAAAAGGGGTTTACAGGCATCCTAGACCCCCTAAAGTCCAGAAAATGTTGGCGGCCCAAAAACTGTGTCAGAGAGCTCTGAATGTCCCAAAAACATTTGCAGTCTGAAAAGGGCATTAACCCGCATGCTAGACCCCTGAAATTCCCCAAAATATTTTAGCCACGAAAAATTCATCCTACACCCCTGAAAATTCAGAAAATGTTGGCAGCACAAAAAAGGCCTTAAAATACATATTAGGCCTGCAAAAATGTAGAAAACTTTGGAGGCCCAAAAAAGGGGTTTACAGGCCTCCTAGACCACATAAAGTCCAGAAAATGTTGGTGGCCCAAAAACTGTGTCAGAGAGCTCTGAATGGCCCAAAAACGCTTGCAGCCTGAAAACGGCATTAACCCGCATCCTAGACCCCTGAAATTCCTAAAAACATTTATGGCCCGAAAAATGCATCCTACACCCCTTAAAGTTCAGAAACTGTTGGCAGCCCAAAAAATGCCTTAAAATGCATCTTATTCCTGCAATAATCTTTAAAACTTTGGAGGCCCAAAAAAGGGGTTTGCAGGCATGCTAGACCCCATAAAGTCCAGAAAATGTTGGTGACCCGAAAACGGTGTCAGAGAGCTCTGAATGTCCCAAAAATATTTGCAGCCTGAAAAGGGCATTAATCCACATCCTGGCCCCCTGAAATTCCCCAAAATATTTTTGGCCCAAAAAATGCATCCTACATCCCTGAAGTTCAGAAAATGTTGGCAGCACAAAACAGGCCTTAAAATACATATTAGGCCTGCAAAAATGTAGAAAACTTTGGAGGCCTAAAAAAAGGAGTTAACAGGCATCCTAGACCCCCTAAAGTCCAGAAAATGTTGGCGGCCCAAAAACTGTGTCAGAGAGCTCTGAATGTCCCAAAAACATTTGCAGTCTGAAAAAAAGGGCATTAACCCGCATGCTAGACCCCTGAAATTCCCCAAAATATTTTGGCCACGAAAAATTCATCCTACACCCCTGAAAATTCAGAAAATGTTGGCAGCACAAAAAAGGCCTTAAAATACATATTAGGCCTGCAAAAATGTAGAAAACTTTGGAGGCCCAAAAAAGGGGTTTACAGGCCTCCTAGACCACATAAAGTCCAGAAAATGTTGGTGGCCCAAAAACTGTGTCAGAGAGCTCTGAATGGCCCAAAAACGCTTGCAGCCTGAAAAGGGCATTAACCCGCATCCTAGACCCCTGAAATTCCTAAAAACATTTATCGCCGAAAAATGCATCCTACACCCCTTAAAGTTCAGAAAATGTTGGCAGCCCAATAAATGCCTTAAAATGCATCTTATTCCTGCAATAATCTTTAAAACTTTGGAGGCCCAAAAAAGGGGTTTACAGGCATCCTAGACCCCCTAAAGTCCAGAAAATGTTGGTAGGCCAAAAACTGTGTCAGAGAGCTCTGAATGTCCCAAAAACATTTGCAGCCTGAAAAGGGCATTAACCCACATCCTAAACCCCTGAAATTCCCAAAAACATTTTTGGCCCGAAAAATGCATCCTACACCCCTGAAAGTTCTGAAAATGTTGGCAGCCCCAAAAAGGATTTAAAATGCATCTTATTCCTGCAAAAATCTTGATAACTTTGGAGGCCCAAAAAAGGGGTTTACATCCTAGACCCCATAAAGTCCAGAAAATGTTGGTGACCCGAAAACAGTGTCAGAGAGCTCTGAATGTCCCAAAAATATGTGCAGCCTGAAAAGGGCATTAATCCGCATCCTGGCCCCCTGAAATTCCCCAAAATATTTTTGGCCCAAAAAATGCATCCTACATCCCTGAAGTTCAGTAAATGTTGGCAGCACAAAACAGGCCTTAAAATACATATTGGGCCTGCAAAAATGTAGAAAACTTTGGAGGCCCAAAAAAGGGGTTTACAGGCATCCTAGACCCCCTAAAGTCCAGAAAATGTTGGCGGCCCAAAAACTGTGTCAGAGAGCTCTGAATGTCCCAAAAACGCTTGCAGCCTGAAAAGGGCATTAACCCGCATCCTGGTCCCCTGAAATTTCCCAAAATATTTTGGCCACGAAAAATTCATCCTACACCCCTGAAAATTCAGAAAATGTTGGCAGCACAAAAAAGGCCTTAAAATACATATTAGGCCTCCAAAAATGTAGAAAACCTTGGAGGCCCAAAAAAGGGGTATACAGGCATCCTAGACCCCCTAAAGTCCAGAAAATGTTGGCGGCCCAAAAACTGTGTCAGAGAGCTCTGAATGGCCCAAAAACGCTTGCAGCCTGAAAAGGGCATTAACCCGCATCCTAGACCCCTGAAATTCCTAAAAACATTTATGGCCCGAAAAATGCATCCTACACCCCTTAAAGTTCAGAAAATGTTGGCAGCCCAAAAAATGCCTTAAAATGCATCTTATTCCTGCAATAATCTTTAAAACTTTGGAGGCCCAAAAAAGGGGTTTTCAGGCATCCTAGACCCCATAAAGTCCAGAAAATGTTGGCGGCCCAAAAACTGTGTCAGAGAGCTCTGAATGTCCCAAAAACATTTGCAGTCTGAAAAGGGCATTAACCCGCATGCTAGACCCCTGAAATTCCCCAAAATATTTTGGCCACAAAAAATTCATCCTACACCCCTGAAAATTCAGAAAATGTTGGCAGCACAAAAAAGGCCTTAAAATACATATTAGGCCTCCAAAAATGTAGAAAACTTTGGAGGCCCAAAAAAGGGGTTTACAGGCATCCTAGACCCCCTAAAGTCCAGAAAATGTTGGTAGGCCAAAAACTGTGTCAGAGACCTCTGAATGTCCCAAAAATGTTTGCAGCCTGAAAAGGGCATTAACCCACATCCTAAACCCCTGAAATTCCCAAAAACATTTTTGGCCTGAAAAATGCATCCTACACCCCTGAAAGTTCAGAAAATGTTGGCAGCCCCAAAAAGGCCTTAAAATGCATCTTATTCCTGCAAAAATCTTGATAAATTTGGAGGCCCAAAAAAGGGGTTTACATCCTAGACCCCATAAAGTCCAGAAAATGTTGGTGACCCGAAAACAGTGTCAGAGAGCTCTGAATATCCCAAAAATATTTGCAGTCTGAAAAGGGCATTAATCCGCATCCTGGCCCCCTGAAATTCCCCAAAATATTTTTGGCCCAAAAAATGCATCCTACATCCCTGAAGTTCAGAAAACGTTGGCAGCAGAAAACAGGCCTTAAAATACATATTAGGCCTGCAAAAATGTAGAAAACTTTGGAGGCCCAAAAAAGGGGTTTACAGGCATCCTAGACCCCCTAAAGTCCAGAAAATGTTGGTAGGCCAAAAACTGTGTCAGGGAGCTCTGAATGTCCCAAAAACTTGTGCAGCCTGAAAAGGGCATTAACCCACATCCTAAACCCCTGAAATTCCCAAAAACATTTTTAGCCTGAAAAATGCATCCTACACCCCTGAAAGTTCAGAAAATGTTGGCAGCCCCAAAAAGGCCTTAAAATGCATCTTATTCCTGCAAAAATCTTGATAGCTTTGGAGGCCCAAAAAAGGGGTTTACATCCTAGACCCCATAAAGTCCAGAAAACGTTGGTGACCCGAAAACAGTGTCAGAGAGCTCTGAATGTCCCAAAAATGTTTGCAGCCTGAAAAGGGCATTAATCCGCATCCTGGCCCCCTGAAATTCCCCAAAATATTTTTGGCCCAAAAAATGCATCCTACACCCCTGAAAGTTCTGAAAATGTTGGCAGCCCCAAAAAGGATTTAAAATGCATCTTATTCCTGCAAAAATCTTGATAACTTTGGAGGCCCAAAAAAGGGGTTTACATCCTAGACCCCATAAAGTCCAGAAAATGTTGGTGACCCGAAAACAGTGTCAGAGAGCTCTGAATGTCCCAAAAATATGTGCAGCCTGAAAAGGGCATTAATCCGCATCCTGGCCCCCTGAAATTCCCCAAAATATTTTTGGCCACGAAAAATTCATCCTACACCCCTGAAAATTCAGAAAATGTTGGCAGCACAAAAAAGGCCTTAAAATACATATTAGGCCTCCAAAAATGTAGAAAACCTTGGAGGCCCAAAAAAGGGGTATACAGGCATCCTAGACCCCCTAAAGTCCAGAAAATGTTGGCGGCCCAAAAACTGTGTCAGAGAGCTCTGAATGTCCCAAAAACGCTTGCAGCCTGAAAAGGGCATTAACCCGCATCCTGGTCCCCTGAAATTTCCCAAAATATTTTGGCCACGAAAAATTCATCCTACACCCCTGAAAATTCAGAAAATGTTGGCAGCACAAAAAAGGCCTTAAAATACATATTAGGCCTCCAAAAATATAGAAAACCTTGGAGGCCCAAAAAAGGGGTATACAGGCATCCTAGACCCCCTAAAGTCCAGAAAATGTTGGCGGCCCAAAAACTGTGTCAGAGAGCTCTGAATGGCCCAAAAACGCTTGCAGCCTGAAAAGGGCATTAACCCGCATCCTAGACCCCTGAAATTCCTAAAAACATTTATGGCCCGAAAAATGCATCCTACACCCCTTAAAGTTCAGAAAATGTTGGCAGCCCAAAAAATGCCTTAAAATGCATCTTATTCCTGCAATAATCTTTAAAACTTTGGAGGCCCAAAAAAGGGGTTTTCAGGCATCCTAGACCCCATAAAGTCCAGAAAATGTTGGCGGCCCAAAAACTGTGTCAGAGAGCTCTGAATGTCCCAAAAACATTTGCAGTCTGAAAAGGGCATTAACCCGCATGCTAGACCCCTGAAATTCCCCAAAATATTTTGGCCACAAAAAATTCATCCTACACCCCTGAAAATTCAGAAAATGTTGGCAGCACAAAAAAGGCCTTAAAATACATATCAGGCCTCCAAAAATGTAGAAAACTTTGGAGGCCCAAAAAAGGGGTTTACAGGCATCCTAGACCCCCTAAAGTCCAGAAAATGTTGGTAGGCCAAAAACTGTGTCAGAGACCTCTGAATGTCCCAAAAATGTTTGCAGCCTGAAAAGGGCATTAACCCACATCCTAAACCCCTGAAATTCCCAAAAACATTTTTGGCCTGAAAAATGCATCCTACACCCCTGAAAGTTCAGAAAATGTTGGCAGCCCCAAAAAGGCCTTAAAATGCATCTTATTCCTGCAAAAATCTTGATAAATTTGGAGGCCCAAAAAAGGGGTTTACATCCTAGACCCCATAAAGTCCAGAAAATGTTGGTGACCCGAAAACAGTGTCAGAGAGCTCTGAATATCCCAAAAATATTTGCAGTCTGAAAAGGGCATTAATCCGCATCCTGGCCCCCTGAAATTCCCCAAAATATTTTTGGCCCAAAAAATGCATCCTACATCCCTGAAGTTCAGAAAACGTTGGCAGCAGAAAACAGGCCTTAAAATACATATTAGGCCTGCAAAAATGTAGAAAACTTTGGAGGCCCAAAAAAGGGGTTTACAGGCATCCTAGACCCCCTAAAGTCCAGAAAATGTTGGTAGGCCAAAAACTGTGTCAGGGAGCTCTGAATGTCCCAAAAACGTGTGCAGCCTGAAAAGGGCATTAACCCACATCCTAAACCCCTGAAATTCCCAAAAACATTTTTAGCCTGAAAAATGCATCCTACACCCCTGAAAGTTCAGAAAATGTTGGCAGCCCCAAAAAGGCCTTAAAATGCATCTTATTCCTGCAAAAATCTTGATAGCTTTGGAGGCCCAAAAAAGGGGTTTACATCCTAGACCCCATAAAGTCCAGAAAACGTTGGTGACCCGAAAACAGTGTCAGAGAGCTCTGAATGTCCCAAAAATGTTTGCAGCCTGAAAAGGGCATTAATCCGCATCCTGGCCCCCTGAAATTCCCCAAAATATTTTTGGCCCAAAAAATGCATCCTACATCCCTGAAGTTCAGAAAATGTTGGCAGCACAAAACAGGCCTTAAAATACATATTAGGCCTGCAAAAATGTAGAAAACTTTGGAGGCCCAAAAAAGGGGTTTACAGGCATCCTAGACCCCCTAAAGTCCAGAAAATGTTGGCGGCCCAAAAACTGTGTCAGAGAGCTCTGAATGTCCCAAAAACATTTGCAGTCTGAAAAGGGCATTAACCCGCATGCTAGACCCCTGAAATTCCCCAAAATATTTTAGCCACGAAAAATTCATCCTACACCCCTGAAAATTCAGAAAATGTTGGCAGCACAAAAAAGGCCTTAAAATACATATTAGGCCTGCAAAAATGTAGAAAACTTTGGAGGCCCAAAAAAGGGGTTTACAGGCCTCCTAGACCACATAAAGTCCAGAAAATGTTGGTGGCCCAAAAACTGTGTCAGAGAGCTCTGAATGGCCCAAAAACGCTTGCAGCCTGAAAACGGCATTAACCCGCATCCTAGACCCCTGAAATTCCTAAAAACATTTATGGCCCGAAAAATGCATCCTACACCCCTTAAAGTTCAGAAACTGTTGGCAGCCCAAAAAATGCCTTAAAATGCATCTTATTCCTGCAATAATCTTTAAAACTTTGGAGGCCCAAAAAAGGGGTTTGCAGGCATGCTAGACCCCATAAAGTCCAGAAAATGTTGGTGACCCGAAAACGGTGTCAGAGAGCTCTGAATGTCCCAAAAATATTTGCAGCCTGAAAAGGGCATTAATCCACATCCTGGCCCCCTGAAATTCCCCAAAATATTTTTGGCCCAAAAAATGCATCCTACACCCCTGAAAGTTCAGAAAATGTTGGCAGCACCAAAAAGGCCTTAAAATGCATCTTATTCCTGCAAAAATCTTGATAACTTTGGAGGCCCAAAAAAGGGGTTTACATCCTAGACCCCATAAAGTCCAGAAAATGTTGGTGACCCGAAAACAGTGTCAGAGAGCTCTGAATGTCCCAAAAATATTTGCAGCCTGAAAAGGGCATTAATCCCCATCCTGGCCCCCTGAAATTCCCCAAAATATTTTTGGCCCAAAAAATGCATCCTACATCCCTGAAGTTCAGAAAATGTTGGCAGCACAAAACAGGCCTTAAAATACATATTAGGCCTGCAAAAATGTAGAAAACTTTGGAGGCCCAAAAAAGGGTTTTACAGGCATCCTAGACCCCCTAAAGTCCAGAAAATGTTGGCGGCCCAAAAACTGTGCCAGAGAGCTCTGAATGTCCCAAAAACATTTGCAGTCTGAAAAGGGCATTAACCTGCATGCTAGACCCCTGAAATTCCCCAAAATATTTTGGCCGCGAAAAATTCATCCTACACCCCTGAAAATTCAGAAAATATTGGCAGCACAAAAAAGGCCTTAAAATACATATTAGGCCTCCAAAAATGTAGAAAACTTTGGAGGCCCAAAAAAGGGGTTTACAGGCATCCTAGACCCCCTAAAGTCCAGAAAATGTTGGTAGGCCAAAAACTGTGTCAGAGAGCTCTGAATGTCCCAAAAACATTTGCAGCCTGAAACGGGCATTAACCCACATCCTAAACCCCTGAAATTCCCAAAAACATTTTTGGCCCGAAAAATGCATCCTACACCCCTGAAAGTTCAGAAAATGTTGGCAGCCCCAAAAAGGCCTTAAAATGCATCTTATTCCTGCAAAAATCTTGATAAATTTGGAGGCCCAAAAAAGGGGTTTACATCCTAGACCCCATAAAGTCCAGAAAATGTTGGTGACCCGAAAACAGTGTCAGAGAGCTCTGAATATCCCAAAAATATTTGCAGTCTGAAAAGGGCATTAATCCGCATCCTGGCCCCCTGAAATTCCCCAAAATATTTTTGGCCCAAAAATGCATCCTACATCCCTGAAGTTCAGAAAATGTTGGCAGCAGAAAACAGGCCTTAAAATACATATTAGGCCTGCAAAAATGTAGAAAACTTTGGAGGCCCAAAAAAGGGGTTTACAGGCATCCTAGACCCCCTAAAGTCCAGAAAATGTTGGTAGGCCAAAAACTGTGTCAGGGAGCTCTGAATGTCCCAAAAACGTGTGCAGCCTGAAAAGGGCATTAACCCACATCCTAAACCCCTGAAATTCCCAAAAACATTTTTAGCCTGAAAAATGCATCCTACACCCCTGAAAGTTCAGAAAATGTTGGCAGCCCCAAAAAGGCCTTAAAATGCATCTTATTCCTGCAAAAATCTTGATAGCTTTGGAGGCACAAAAAAGGGGTTTACATCCTAGACCCCATAAAGTCCAGAATACGTTGGTGACCCGAAAACAGTGTCAGAGAGCTCTGAATGTCCCAAAAATGTTTGCAGCCTGAAAAGGGCATTAATCCGCATCCTGGCCCCCTGAAATTCCCCAAAATATTTTTGGCCCAAAAAATGCATCCTACATCCCTGAAGTTCAGAAAATGTTGGCAGCACAAAACAGGCCTTAAAATACATATTAGGCCTGCAAAAATGTAGAAAACTTTGGAGGCCCAAAAAAGGGGTTTACAGGCATCCTAGACCCCCTAAAGTCCAGAAAATGTTGGCGGCCCAAAAACTGTGTCAGAGAGCTCTGAATGTCCCAAAAACATTTGCAGTCTGAAAAGGGCATTAACCCGCATGCTAGACCCCTGAAATTTCCCAAAATATTTTGGCCACGAAAAATTCATCCTACACCCCTGAAAATTCAGAAAATGTTGGCAGCACAAAAAAGGCCTTAAAATACATATTAGGCCTGCAAAAATGTAGAAAACTTTGGAGGCCCAAAAAAGGGGTTTACAGGCCTCCTAGACCACATAAAGTCCAGAAAATGTTGGTGGCCCAAAAACTGTGTCAGAGAGCTCTGAATGGCCCAAAAACGCTTGCAGCCTGAAAACGGCATTAACCCGCATCCTAGACCCCTGAAATTCCTAAAAACATTTATGGCCCGAAAAATGCATCCTACACCCCTTAAAGTTCAGAAACTGTTGGCAGCCCAAAAAATGCCTTAAAATGCATCTTATTCCTGCAATAATCTTTAAAACTTTGGAGGCCCAAAAAAGGGGTTTGCAGGCATGCTAGACCCCATAAAGTCCAGAAAATGTTGGTGACCCGATAACGGTGTCAGAGAGCTCTGAATGTCCCAAAAATATTTGCAGCCTGAAAAGGGCATTAATCCGCATCCTGGCCCCCTGAAATTCTCCAAAATATTTTTGGCCCAAAAAATGCATCCTACACCCGACAATTCAGATAATGTTGGCAGCACAAAAAAGGCCTTAAAATACATATTAGGCCTGCAAAAATGTAGAAAACTTTGGAGGCCCAAAAAAGGGGTTTACATGCATCCTAGAGCCCCTAAAGTACGGAAAATGTTGGTGGCCCATAAACTGTATCAGAGAGCTCTGAATGTCCCAAAAACATTTGGGCATTAACCCGCATCCTAAACCCCTGAAATTCCTAAAAACATTTATGGCCCGAAAAATACATCCTACACCCCTGAAAGTTCAGAAAATGATGGCAACCCAAAAAATGCCTTAAAATGCATCTTATTCTTGCAATAATCTTGAAAACTTTGGAGGCCCAAAAAAAAGGTTTACAGGCATCCTAGACCCCCTAAATTCCAGAAAATGTTGGTGGCCCAAAAACTGTGTCAGAGAGCTCTGAATTTCCCAAAACCATTTGCAGTCTGAAAAGGACATTAACCCGTATGCTAGACCCCTGAAATTCCCCAAAATATTTTGGGCATGGAAAATGCATCCCACACCCCTGAAAGTTCAGAAAATGTTGGCAGCACAAAAAAGGCCTTAAAATACATATTAGGCCTCCAAAAATGTAGAAAACTTTGGAGGCCCAAAAAAGGGGTTTACAGGCATCCTAGACCCCTAAAGTCCAGAAAATGTTGGTAGGCCAAAAACTGTGTCAGAGAGCTCTGAATGTCCCAAAAACGTTTGCAGTCTGAAAAAGGCAGTAATCCGCATCCTGGCCCCCTGAAATTCCCCAAAATATTTTTGGCCCAAAAAATACATCCTACACCCCTGAAAGTTCAGAAAATATTGGCAGCCCAAAAAAAGCCCTTAAAATGCATCTTATTCCTGCAAAAATCTTGATAACTTTGGAGGCCCAAAAAAAGGGTTTACATGCATACTAGACCCCCTAAAGTCCAGAAAATGTTGGTGGCCCAAAAACTGTGTCAGAGAGCTCTGAATGTCCCAAAAACATTTGCAGTCTGAAAAGGGCATTAACCCGCATGCTAGACCCCTGAAATTCCCCAAAATATTTTGGTCACGAAAAATTCATCCTACACCCCAGAAAATTCAGAAAACGTTGGCAGCACAAAAAAGGCCTTAAAATACATATTAGGCCTGCAAAAATGTAGAAAAATTTGGCGGCCCAAAAAAGGTGTTTACAGGCATCCTAGACCCCCTAAAGTCCAGAAAATGTTGGTGGCCCAAAAACTGTGTCAGAGAGCTCTGAATGGCCCAAAAACGCCTGCAGCCTGAAAAGGGCATTAACCCGCATGCTAGACCCCTGAAATTCCTAAAAACTTTTATGGCCCGAAAAATGCATCCTACACCCCTTAAAGTTCAGAAAATATTGGCATCCCAAAAAATGCCTTAAAATGCATCTTATTCCTGCAATAATCTTGATATTTGGAAGCCCAAAAAATGGGTTTACATCCTAGACCCCATAAAGTCCAGAAAATGTTGGTGGCCCATAAACTGTATCAGAGAGCTCTGAATGTCCCAAAAACATTTGCAGTCTGAAAAGGGCATTAACCCGCATCCTAAACCCCTGAAATTCCTAAAAACATTTATGGCCCGAAAAATGCATCCTACACCCCTGAAAGTTCAGAAAATATTGGCAGCCCAAAAAAAGCCCTTAAAATGCATCTTATTCCTGCAAAAATCTTGATAACTTTGGAGGCCCAAAAAAAGGGTTTACATGCATACTAGACCCCCTAAAGTCCAGAAAATGTTGGTGGCCCAAAAACTGTGTCAGAGAGCTCTGAATGTCTCAAAAACGCTTGCAGCCTGAAAAGGGCATTAACCCGCATGCTAGACCCCTGAAATTTCCCAAAATATTTTGGCCACAAAAAATTCATCCTACACCCCTGAAAATTCAGAAAATGTTGGCAGCACAAAAAAGGCCTTAAAATACATATTAGGCCTCCAAAAATGTAGAAAACCTTGGAGGCCCAAAAAAGGGGTTTACAGGCATCCTAGACCCCCTAAAGTCCAGAAAATGTTGGCGGCCCAACAACTGTGACAGAGAGCTCTGAATGGCCCAAAAACGCTTGCAGCCTGAAAAGGGCATTAACCCGCATCCTAGACCCCTGAAATTCCTAAAAACATTTATCGCCCGAAAAATGCATCCTACACCCCTTAAAGTTCAGAAAATGTTGGCAGCCCAAAAAATGCCTTAAAATGCATCTTATTCCTGCAATAATCTTTAAAACTTTGGAGGCCCAAAAAAGGGTTTACATCCTAGACCCCATAAAATCCAGAAAATGTTGGTGACCCGAAAACAGTGTCAGAGAGCTCTGAATGTCCCAAAAATATTTGCAGCCTGAAAAGGGCATTAATCCGCATCCTGGCCCCCTGAAATTCTCCAAAATATTTTTGGCCCAAAAAATGCATCCTACACCCCTGAAAATTCAGAAAATGTTGGCAGCACAAAACAGGCCTTAAAATACATATTAGGCCTGCAAAAATGTAGAAAACTTTGGAGGCCCAAAAAAGGGGTTTACAGGCATCCTAGACCCCCTAAAGTCCAGAAAATGTTGGCGGCTCAAAAACTGTGTCAGAGAGCTCTGAATGTCCCAAAAACGCTTGCAGCCTGAAAAGGGCATTAACCCGCATGCTAGACCCCTGAAATTTCCCAAAATATTTTGGCCACGAAAAATTCACCCTACACCCCTGAAAATTCAGAAAATGTTGGCAGCACAAAAAAGGCCTTAAAATACATATTAGGCCTCCAAAAATGTAGAAAACCTTGGAGGCCCAAAAAAGGGGTTTACAGGCATCCTAGACCCCCTAAAGTCGAGAAAATGTTGGCGGCCCAAAAACTGTGTCAGAGAGCTCTGAATGGCCCAAAAACGCTTGCAGCCTGAAAAGGGCATTAACCCGCATCCTAGACCCCTGAAATTCCTAAAAACATTTATTGCCCGAAAAATGCATCCTACACCCCTGAAAATTCAGAAAATTTTGGCAGCACAAAAAAGGCCTTAAAATGCATATTAGGCCTGCAAAAATGTAGAAAACTTTGGAGGCCCAAAAAAGGGGTTTACAGGCATCCTAGACCCCCTAAAGTCCAGAAAATGTTGGTGGCCCGAAAACAGTGTCAGAAAGCTCTGAATGTCCCAAAAATATTTGCAGCCTGAAAAGGGCATTAACACGCATCGTAGACCCCTGAAATTCCTAAAAACATTTATGGCCCGAAAAATGCATCCTACACCCCTTAAAGTTCAGAAAATGTCAGCAGCCCAAAAAATGCCTTAAAATGCATCTTATTCCTGCAATAATTTTTAAAACTTTGGAGGCCCAAAAAAGGGGTTTGCAGGCATCCTAGACCCCATAAAGTCCAGAAAATGTTGGTGGCCCATAAACTGTGTCAGAGAGCTCTGAATGTCCCAAAAACGTTTGCAGCCTGAAAAGGGCATTAACCCACATCCTAAACCCCTGAAATTCCCAAAAACATTTTTGGCCTGAAAAATGCATCCTACACCCCTGAAAGTTCAGAAAATGTTGGCAGCCCCAAAAAGGCCTTAAAATGCATCTTATTCCTGCAAAAATCTTGATAACTTTGGAGGCCCAAAAAAGGGGTTTACATCCTAGACCCCATAAAGTCCAGAAAATGTTGGTGACCCGAAAACAGTGTCAGAGAGCTCTGAATGTCCCAAAAATATTTGCAGCCTGAAAAGGGCATTAACCCGCATCGTAGACCCCTGAAATTCCCCAAAATATTTTGGCCTCAAAAAATTCATCCTACACCCCTGAAAATTCAGAAAATGTTGGCAGCACAAAAAGGCCTTAAAATGCATCTTATTCCTGCAATAATCTTTAAAACTTTGGAGGCCCAAAAAAGAGGTTTACAGGCATCCTAGACCCCCTAAAGTCCAGAAAATGTTGGTAGGCCAAAAACTGTGTCAGAGAGCTCTGAATGTCCCAAAAACATTTGCAGTCTGAAAAGGGCATTAACCCACATCCTAAACCCCTGAAATTCCCAAAAACATTTTTGGCCCGAAAAATGCATCCTACACCCCTGAAAGTTCTGAAAATGTTGGCAGCCCCAAAAAGGATTTAAAATGCATCTTATTCCTGCAAAAATCTTGATAACTTTGGAGGCCCAAAAAAGGGGTTTACATCCTAGACCCCATAAAGTCCAGAAAATGTTGGTGACCCGAAAACAGTGTCAGAGAGCTCTGAATGTCCCAAAAATATGTGCAGCCTGAAAAGGGCATTAATCCGCATCCTGGCCCCCTGAAATTCCCCAAAATATTTTTGGCCCAAAAAATGCATCCTACATCCCTGAAGTTCAGAAAATGTTGGCAGCACAAAACAGGCCTTAAAATACATATTGGGCCTGCAAAAATGTAGAAAACTTTGGAGGCCCAAAAAAGGGGTTTACAGGCATCCTAGACCCCCTAAAGTCCAGAAAATGTTGGCGGCCCAAAAACTGTGTCAGAGAGCTCTGAATGTCCCAAAAACGCTTGCAGCCTGAAAAGGGCATTAACCCGCATCCTGGTCCCCTGAAATTTCCCAAAATATTTTGGCCACGAAAAATTCATCCTACACCCCTGAAAATTCAGAAAATGTTGGCAGCACAAAAAAGGCCTTAAAATACATATTAGGCCTCCAAAAATGTAGAAAACCTTGGAGGCCCAAAAAAGGGGTTTACAGGCATCCTAGACCCCCTAAAGTCCAGAAAATGTTGGTAGGCCAAAAACTGTGTCAGAGAGCTCTGAATGTCCCAAAAACATTTGCAGCCTGAAACGGGCATTAACCCACATCCTAAACCCCTGAAATTCCCAAAAACATTTTTGGCCCGAAAAATGCATCCTACACCCCTGAAAGTTCAGAAAATGTTGGCAGCCCCAAAAAGGCCTTAAAATGCATCTTATTCCTGCAAAAATCTTGATAAATTTGGAGGCCCAAAAAAGGGGTTTACATCCTAGACCCCATAAAGTCCAGAAAATGTTGGTGACCCGAAAACAGTGTCAGAGAGCTCTGAATATCCCAAAAATATTTGCAGTCTGAAAAGGGCATTAATCCGCATCCTGGCCCCCTGAAATTCCCCAAAATATTTTTGGCCCAAAAATGCATCCTACATCCCTGAAGTTCAGAAAATGTTGGCAGCAGAAAACAGGCCTTAAAATACATATTAGGCCTGCAAAAATGTAGAAAACTTTGGAGGCCCAAAAAAGGGGTTTACAGGCATCCTAGACCCCCTAAAGTCCAGAAAATGTTGGTAGGCCAAAAACTGTGTCAGGGAGCTCTGAATGTCCCAAAAACGTGTGCAGCCTGAAAAGGGCATTAACCCACATCCTAAACCCCTGAAATTCCCAAAAACATTTTTAGCCTGAAAAATGCATCCTACACCCCTGAAAGTTCAGAAAATGTTGGCAGCCCCAAAAAGGCCTTAAAATGCATCTTATTCCTGCAAAAATCTTGATAGATTTGGAGGCACAAAAAAGGGGTTTACATCCTAGACCCCATAAAGTCCAGAAAACGTTGGTGACCTGAAAACAGTGTCAGAGAGCTCTGAATGTCCCAAAAATGTTTGCAGCCTGAAAAGGGCATTAATCCGCATCCTGGCCCCCTGAAATTCCCCAAAATATTTTTGGCCCAAAAAATGCATCCTACATCCCTGAAGTTCAGAAAATGTTGGCAGCACAAAACAGGCCTTAAAATACATATTAGGCCTGCAAAAATGTAGAAAACTTTGGAGGCCCAAAAAAGGGGTTTACAGGCATCCTAGACCCCCTAAAGTCCAGAAAATGTTGGCGGCCCAAAAACTGTGTCAGAGAGCTCTGAATGTCCCAAAAACATTTGCAGTCTGAAAAGGGCATTAACCCGCATGCTAGACCCCTGAAATTTCCCAAAATATTTTGGCCACGAAAAATTCATCCTACACCCCTGAAAATTCAGAAAATGTTGGCAGCACAAAAAAGGCCTTAAAATACATATTAGGCCTGCAAAAATGTAGAAAACTTTGGAGGCCCAAAAAAGGGGTTTACAGGCCTCCTAGACCACATAAAGTCCAGAAAATGTTGGTGGCCCAAAAACTGTGTCAGAGAGCTCTGAATGGCCCAAAAACGCTTGCAGCCTGAAAACGGCATTAACCCGCATCCTAGACCCCTGAAATTCCTAAAAACATTTATGGCCCGAAAAATGCATCCTACACCCCTTAAAGTTCAGAAACTGTTGGCAGCCCAAAAAATGCCTTAAAATGCATCTTATTCCTGCAATAATCTTTAAAACTTTGGAGGCCCAAAAAAGGGGTTTGCAGGCATGCTAGACCCCATAAAGTCCAGAAAATGTTGGTGACCCGATAACGGTGTCAGAGAGCTCTGAATGTCCCAAAAATATTTGCAGCCTGAAAAGGGCATTAATCCGCATCCTGGCCCCCTGAAATTCTCCAAAATATTTTTGGCCCAAAAAATGCATCCTACACCCGACAATTCAGATAATGTTGGCAGCACAAAAAAGGCCTTAAAATACATATTAGGCCTGCAAAAATGTAGAAAACTTTGGAGGCCCAAAAAAGGGGTTTACAGGCATCCTAGAGCCCCTAAAGTACAGAAAATGTTGGTGGCCCATAAACTGTATCAGAGAGCTCTGAATGTCCCAAAAACATTTGGGCATTAACCCGCATCCTAAACCCCTGAAATTCCTAAAAACATTTATGGCCCGAAAAATACATCCTACACCCCTGAAAGTTCAGAAAATGATGGCAACCCAAAAAATGCCTTAAAATGCATCTTATTCTTGCAATAATCTTGAAAACTTTGGAGGCCCAAATAAAAGGTTTACAGGCATCCTAGACCCCCTAAATTCCAGAAAATGTTGGTGGCCCAAAAACTGTGTCAGAGAGCTCTGAATTTCCCAAAACCATTTGCAGTCTGAAAAGGACATTAACCCGTATGCTAGACCCCTGAAATTCCCCAAAATATTTTGGGCATGGAAAATGCATCCCACACCCCTGAAAGTTCAGAAAATGTTGGCAGCACAAAAAAGGCCTTAAAATACATATTAGGCCTCCAAAAATGTAGAAAACCTTGGAGGCCCAAAAAAGGGGTTTACAGGCATCCTAGACCCCCTAAAGTCCAGAAAATGTTGGCGGCCCAACAACTGTGACAGAGAGCTCTGAATGGCCCAAAAACGCTTGCAGCCTGAAAAGGGCATTAACCCGCATCCTAGACCCCTGAAATTCCTAAAAACATTTATCGCCCGAAAAATGCATCCTACACCCCTTAAAGTTCAGAAAATGTTGGCAGCCCAAAAAATGCCTTAAAATGCATCTTATTCCTGCAATAATCTTTAAAACTTTGGAGGCCCAAAAAAGGGGTTTTCAGGCATCCTAGACCCCCTAAAGTCCAGAAAATGTTGGTGGCCCATAAACTGTGTCAGAGAGCTCTGGATGTCCCAAAAACATTTGCAGCCTGAAAAGGGCATTAACCCACATCCTAAACCCTTGAAATTCCCAAAAACATTTTTGGCCCGAAAAATGCATTCTACACCCCTGAAAGTTCAGAAAATGTTGGCAGCCCCAAAAAGGCCTTAAAATGCATCTTATTCCTGAAAAAATCTTGATAACTTTGGAGGCCCGAAAAAGGGTTTACATCCTAGACCCCATAAAATCCAGAAAATGTTGGTGACCCGAAAACAGTGTCAGAGAGCTCTGAATGTCCCAAAAATATTTGCAGCCTGAAAAGGGCATTAATCCGCATCCTGGCCCCCTAAAATTCTCCAAAATATTTTTGGCCCAAAAAATGCATCCTACACCCCTGAAAATTCAGAAAATGTTGGCAGCACAAAACAGGCCTTAAAATACATATTAGGCATGCAAAAATGTAGAAAACTTTGGAGGCCCAAAAAAGGGGTTTACAGGCATCCTAGACCCCCTAAAGTCCAGAAAATGTTGGCGGCCCAAAAACTGTGTCAGAGAGCTCTGAATGTCCCAAAAACGCTTGCAGCCTGAAAAGGGCATTAACCCGCATGCTAGACCCCTGAAATTTCCCAAAATATTTTGGCCACGAAAAATTCATCCTACACCCCTGAAAATTCAGAAAATGTTGGCAGCACAAAAAAGGCCTTAAAATACATATTAGGCCTCCAAAAATGTAGAAAACCTTGGAGGCCCAAAAAAGGGGTTTACAGGCATCCTAGACCCCCTAAAGTCGAGAAAATGTTGGCGGCCCAAAAACTGTGTCAGAGAGCTCTGAATGGCCCAAAAACGCTTGCAGCCTGAAAAGGGCATTAACCCGCATCCTAGACCCCTGAAATTCCTAAAAACATTTATTGCCCGAAAAATGCATCCTACACCCCTGAAAATTCAGAAAATTTTGGCAGCACAAAAAAGGCCTTAAAATGCATATTAGGCCTGCAAAAATGTAGAAAACTTTGGAGGCCCAAAAAAGGGGTTTACAGGCATCCTAGACCCCCTAAAGTCCAGAAAATGTTGGTGGCCCGAAAACAGTGTCAGAAAGCTCTGAATGTCCCAAAAATATTTGCAGCCTGAAAAGGGCATTAACACGCATCGTAGACCCCTGAAATTCCTAAAAACATTTATGGCCCGAAAAATGCATCCTACACCCCTTAAAGTTCAGAAAATGTCAGCAGCCCAAAAAATGCCTTAAAATGCATCTTATTCCTGCAATAATTTTTAAAACTTTGGAGGCCCAAAAAAGGGGTTTGCAGGCATCCTAGACCCCATAAAGTCCAGAAAATGTTGGTGGCCCATAAACTGTGTCAGAGAGCTCTGAATGTCCCAAAAACGTTTGCAGCCTGAAAAGGGCATTAACCCACATCCTAAACCCCTGAAATTCCCAAAAACATTTTTGGCCTGAAAAATGCATCCTACACCCCTGAAAGTTCAGAAAATGTTGGCAGCCCCAAAAAGGCCTTAAAATGCATCTTATTCCTGCAAAAATCTTGATAACTTTGGAGGCCCAAAAAAGGGGTTTACATCCTAGACCCCATAAAGTCCAGAAAATGTTGGTGACCCGAAAACAGTGTCAGAGAGCTCTGAATGTCCCAAAAATATTTGCAGCCTGAAAAGGGCATTAACCCGCATCGTAGACCCCTGAAATTCCCCAAAATATTTTGGCCACAAAAAATTCATCCTACACCCCTGAAAATTCAGAAAATGTTGGCAGCACAAAAAGGCCTTAAAATACATATTAGGCCTCCAAAAATGTAGAAAACTGTGGAGGCCCAAAAAAGGGGTTTACAGGCATCCTAGACCCCCTAAAGTCCAGAAAATGTTGGTGGCCCAAAAACTGTGTCAGAGAGCTCTGAATGGCCCAAAAACGCTTGCAGCCTGAAAAGGGCATTAACCCGCATCCTAGACCCCTGAAATTCCTAAAAACATTTATCGCCCGAAAAATGCATCCTACACCCCTTAAAGTTCAGAAAATGTTGGCAGCCCAAAAAATGCCTTAAAATGCATCTTATTCCTGCAATAATCTTTAAAACTTTGGAGGCCCAAAAAAGAGGTTTACAGGCATCCTAGACCCCCTAAAGTCCAGAAAATGTTGGTAGGCCAAAAACTGTGTCAGAGAGCTCTGAATGTCCCAAAAACATTTGCAGTCTGAAAAGGGCATTAACCCACATCCTAAACCCCTGAAATTCCCAAAAACATTTTTGGCCCGAAAAATGCATCCTACACCCCTGAAAGTTCTGAAAATGTTGGCAGCCCCAAAAAGGATTTAAAATGCATCTTATTCCTGCAAAAATCTTGATAACTTTGGAGGCCCAAAAAAGGGGTTTACATCCTAGACCCCATAAAGTCCAGAAAATGTTGGTGACCCGAAAACAGTGTCAGAGAGCTCTGAATGTCCCAAAAATATGTGCAGCCTGAAAAGGGCATTAATCCGCATCCTGGCCCCCTGAAATTCCCCAAAATATTTTTGGCCCAAAAAATGCATCCTACATCCCTGAAGTTCAGAAAATGTTGGCAGCACAAAACAGGCCTTAAAATACATATTGGGCCTGCAAAAATGTAGAAAACTTTGGAGGCCCAAAAAAGGGGTTTACAGGCATCCTAGACCCCCTAAAGTCCAGAAAATGTTGGCGGCCCAAAAACTGTGTCAGAGAGCTCTGAATGTCCCAAAAACGCTTGCAGCCTGAAAAGGGCATTAACCCGCATCCTGGTCCCCTGAAATTTCCCAAAATATTTTGGCCACGAAAAATTCATCCTACACCCCTGAAAATTCAGAAAATGTTGGCAGCACAAAAAAGGCCTTAAAATACATATTAGGCCTCCAAAAATGTAGAAAACCTTGGAGGCCCAAAAAAGGGGTATACAGGCATCCTAGACCCCCTAAAGTCCAGAAAATGTTGGCGGCCCAAAAACTGTGTCAGAGAGCTCTGAATGGCCCAAAAACGCTTGCAGCCTGAAAAGGGCATTAACCCGCATCCTAGACCCCTGAAATTCCTAAAAACATTTATGGCCCGAAAAATGCATCCTACACCCCTTAAAGTTCAGAAAATGTTGGCAGCCCAAAAAATGCCTTAAAATGCATCTTATTCCTGCAATAACCTTTAAAACTTTGGAGGCCCAAAAAAGGGGTTTTCAGGCATCCTAGACCCCATAAAGTCCAGAAAATGTTGGCGGCCCAAAAACTGTGTCAGAGAGCTCTGAATGTCCCAAAAACATTTGCAGTCTGAAAAGGGCATTAACCCGCATGCTAGACCCCTGAAATTCCCCAAAATATTTTGGCCACAAAAAATTCATCCTACACCCCTGAAAATTCAGAAAATGTTGGCAGCACAAAAAAGGCCTTAAAATACATATTAGGCCTCCAAAAATGTAGAAAACTTTGGAGGCCCAAAAAAGGGGTTTACAGGCATCCTAGACCCCCTAAAGTCCAGAAAATGTTGGCGGCCCAAAAACTGTGTCAGAGAGCTCTGAATGTCCCAAAAACGCTTGCAGCCTGAAAAGGGCATTAACCCGCATCCTGGTCCCCTGAAATTTCCCAAAATATTTTGGCCACGAAAAATTCATCCTACACCCCTGAAAATTCAGAAAATGTTGGCAGCACAAAAAAGGCCTTAAAATACATATTAGGCCTCCAAAAATGTAGAAAACCTTGGAGGCCCAAAAAAGGGGTATACAGGCATCCTAGACCCCCTAAAGTCCAGAAAATGTTGGCGGCCCAAAAACTGTGTCAGAGAGCTCTGAATGGCCCAAAAACGCTTGCAGCCTGAAAAGGGCATTAACCCGCATCCTAGACCCCTGAAATTCCTAAAAACATTTATGGCCCGAAAAATGCATCCTACACCCCTTAAAGTTCAGAAAATGTTGGCAGCCCAAAAAATGCCTTAAAATGCATCTTATTCCTGCAATAACCTTTAAAACTTTGGAGGCCCAAAAAAGGGGTTTTCAGGCATCCTAGACCCCATAAAGTCCAGAAAATGTTGGCGGCCCAAAAACTGTGTCAGAGAGCTCTGAATGTCCCAAAAACATTTGCAGTCTGAAAAGGGCATTAACCCGCATGCTAGACCCCTGAAATTCCCCAAAATATTTTGGCCACAAAAAATTCATCCTACACCCCTGAAAATTCAGAAAATGTTGGCAGCACAAAAAAGGCCTTAAAATACATATTAGGCCTCCAAAAATGTAGAAAACTTTGGAGGCCCAAAAAAGGGGTTTACAGGCATCCTAGACCCCCTAAAGTCCAGAAAATGTTGGTAGGCCAAAAACTGTGTCAGAGACCTCTGAATGTCCCAAAAACGTTTGCAGCCTGAAAAGGGCATTAACCCAAATCCTAAACCCCTGAAATTCCCAAAAACATTTTTGGCCTGAAAAATGCATCCTACTCCCCTGAAAGTTCAGAAAATGTTGGCAGCCCCAAAAAGGCCTTAAAATGCATCTTATTCCTGCAAAAATCTTGATAAATTTGGAGGCCCAAAAAAGGGGTTTACATCCTAGACCCCATAAAGTCCAGAAAATGTTGGTGACCCGAAAACAGTGTCAGAGAGCTCTGAATATCCCAAAAATATTTGCAGTCTGAAAAGGGCATTAATCCGCATCCTGGCCCCCTGAAATTCCCCAAAATATTTTTGGCCCAAAAAATGCATCCTACATCCCTGAAGTTCAGAAAACGTTGGCAGCAGAAAACAGGCCTTAAAATACATATTAGGCCTGCAAAAATGTAGAAAACTTTGGAGGCCCAAAAAAGGGGTTTACAGGCATCCTAGACCCCCTAAAGTCCAGAAAATGTTGGTAGGCCAAAAACTGTGTCAGAGAGCTCTGAATGTCCCAAAAACATTTGCAGTCTGAAAAGGGCATTAACCCGCATGCTAGACCCCTGAAATTCCCCAAAATATTTTAGCCACGAAAAATTCATCCTACATACCTGAAAATTCAGAAAATGTTGGCAGCACAAAAAAGGCCTTAAAATACATATTAGGCCTGCAAAAATGTAGAAAACTTTGGAGGCCCAAAAAAGGGGTTTACAGGCCTCCTAGACCACATAAAGTCCAGAAAATGTTGGTGGCCCAAAAACTGTGTCAGAGAGCTCTGAATGGCCCAAAAACGCTTGCAGCCTGAAAACGGCATTAACCCGCATCCTAGACCCCTGAAATTCCTAAAAACATTTATGGCCCGAAAAATGCATCCTACACCCCTTAAAGTTCAGAAACTGTTGGCAGCCCAAAAAATGCCTTAAAATGCATCTTATTCCTGCAATAATCTTTAAAACTTTGGAGGCCCAAAAAAGGGGTTTGCAGGCATGCTAGACCCCATAAAGTCCAGAAAATGTTGGTGACCCGAAAACGGTGTCAGAGAGCTCTGAATGTCCCAAAAATATTTGCAGCCTGAAAAGGGCATTAATCCGCATCCTGGCCCCCTGAAATTCCCCAAAATATTTTTGGCCCAAAAAATGCATCCTACATCCCTGAAGTTCAGAAAATGTTGGCAGCACAAAACAGGCCTTAAAATACATATTAGGCCTGCAAAAATGTAGAAAACTTTGGAGGCCCAAAAAAGGGGTTTACAGGCATCCTAGACCCCCTAAAGTCCAGAAAATGTTGGCAGCCCAAAAACTGTGTCAGAGAGCTTTGAATGTCCCAAAAACATTTGCAGTCTGAAAAGGGCATTAACCCGCATGCTAGACCCCTGGAATTCCCCAAAATATTTTGGCCGCGAAAAATTCATCCTACACCCCTGAAAATTCAGAAAATATTGGCAGCACAAAAAAGGCCTTAAAATACATATTAGGCCTCCAAAAATGTAGAAAACTTTGGAGGCCCAAAAAAGGGGTTTACAGGCATCCTAGACCCCCTAAAGTCCAGAAAATGTTGGTAGGCTAAAAACTGTGTCAGAGAGCTCTGAATGTCCCAAAAACATTTGCAGCCTGAAACGGGCATTAACCCACATCCTAAACCCCTGAAATTCCCAAAAACATTTTTGGCCCGAAAAATGCATCCTACACCCCTGAAAGTTCAGAAAATGTTGGCAGCCCCAAAAAGGCCTTAAAATGCATCTTATTCCTGCAAAAATCTTGATAAATTTGGAGGCCCAAAAAAGGGGTTTACATCCTAGACCCCATAAAGTCCAGAAAATGTTGGTGACCCGAAAACAGTGTCAGAGAGCTCTGAATATCCCAAAATTATTTGCAGTCTGAAAAGGGCATTAATCCGCATCCTGGCCCCCTGAAATTCCCCAAAATATTTTTGGCCCAAAAATGCATCCTACATCCCTGAAGTTCTGAAAACGTTGGCAGCAGAAAACAGGCCTTAAAATACATATTAGGCCTGCAAAAATGTAGAAAACTTTGGAGGCCCAAAAAAGGGGTTTACAGGCATCCTAGACCCCCTAAAGTCCAGAAAATGTTGGTAGGCCAAAAACTGTGTCAGGGAGCTCTGAATGTCCCAAAAACGTGTGCAGCCTGAAAAGGGCATTAACCCACATCCTAAACCCCTGAAATTCCCAAAAACATTTTTAGCCTGAAAAATGCATCCTACACCCCTGAAAGTTCAGAAAATGTTGGCAGCCCCAAAAAGGCCTTAAAATGCATCTTATTCCTGCAAAAATCTTGATAGCTTTGGAGGCCCAAAAAAGGGGTTTACATCCTAGACCCCATAAAGTCCAGAAAACGTTGGTGACCCGAAAACAGTGTCAGAGAGCTCTGAATGTCCCAAAAATGTTTGCAGCCTGAAAAGGGCATTAATCCGCATCCTGGCCCCCTGAAATTCCCCAAAATATTTTTGGCCCAAAAAATTCATCCTACATCCCTGAAGTTCAGAAAATGTTGGCAGCACAAAACAGGCCTTAAAATACATATTAGGCCTGCAAAAATGTAGAAAACTTTGGAGGCCCAAAAAAGGGGTTTACAGGCATCCTAGACCCCCTAAAGTCCAGAAAATGTTGGCGGCCCAAAAACTGTGTCAGAGAGCTCTGAATGTCCCAAAAACATTTGCAGTCTGAAAAGGGCATTAACCCGCATGCTAGACCCCTGAAATTCCCCAAAATATTTTGGCCACGAAAAATTCATCCTACACCCCTGAAAATTCAGAAAATGTTGGCAGCACAAAAAAGGCCTTAAAATACATATTAGGCCTGCAAAAATGTAGAAAACTTTGGAGGCCCAAAAAAGGGGTTTACAGGCCTCCTAGACCACATAAAGTCCAGAAAATGTTGGTGGCCCAAAAACTGTGTCAGAGAGCTCTGAATGGCCCAAAAACGCTTGCAGCCTGAAAACGGCATTAACCCGCATCCTAGACCCCTGAAATTCCTAAAAACATTTATGGCCCGAAAAATGCATCCTACACCCCTTAAAGTTCAGAAACTGTTGGCAGCCCAAAAAATGCCTTAAAATGCATCTTATTCCTGCAATAATCTTTAAAACTTTGGAGGCCCAAAAAAGGGGTTTGCAGGCATGCTAGACCCCATAAAGTCCAGAAAATGTTGGTGACCCGAAAACGGTGTCAGAGAGCTCTGAATGTCCCAAAAATATTTGCAGCCTGAAAAGGGCATTAATCCGCATCCTGGCCCCCTGAAATTCTCCAAAATATTTTTGGCCCAAAAAATGCATCCTACACCCCTGACAATTCAGATAATGTTGGCAGCACAAAAAAGGCCTTAAAATACATATTAGGCCTGCAAAAATGTAGAAAACTTTGGAGGCCCAAAAAAGGGGTTTACAGGCATCCTAGAGCCCCTAAAGTACAGAAAATGTTGGTAGGCCAAAAACTGTGTCAGAGAGCTCTGAATGTCCCAAAAACGTTTGCAGTCTGAAAAAGGCAGTAATCCGCATCCTGGCCCCCTGAAATTCCCCAAAATATTTTTGGCCCAAAAAATACATCCTACATCCCTGAAGTTCAGAAAATGTTGGCAGCACAAAACAGGCCTTAAAATACATATTAGGCCTGCAGAAATGTAGAAAACATTGGCGGCCCAAAAAAGGGGTTTACAGGCATCCTAGACCCCCTAAAGTCCAGAAAATGTTGGTGGCCCATAAACTGTATCAGAGAGCTCTGAATGTCCCAAAAACATTTGCAGTCTGAAAAGGGCATTAACCCGCATCCTAAACCCCTGAAATTCCTAAAAACATTTATGGCCCGAAAAATGCATCCTACACCCCTGAAAGTTCAGAAAATATTGGCAGCCCAAAAAAAGCCCTTAAAATGCATCTTATTCCTGCAAAAATCTTGATAACTTTGGAGGCCCAAAAAAAGGGTTTACATGCATACTAGACCCCCTAAAGTCCAGAAAATGTTGGTGGCCCAAAAACTGTGTCAGAGAGCTCTGAATGTCCCAAAAACATTTGCAGTCTGAAAAGGGCATTAACCCGCATGCTAGACCCCTGAAATTCCCCAAAATATTTTGGTCACGAAAAATTCATCCTACACCCCAGAAAATTCAGAAAACGTTGGCAGCACAAAAAAGGCCTTAAAATACATATTAGGCCTGCAAAAATGTAGAAAAATTTGGAGGCCCAAAAAAGGTGTTTACAGGCATCCTAGACCCCCTAAAGTCCAGAAAATGTTGGTGGCCCAAAAACTGTGTCAGAGAGCTCTGAATGGCCCAAAAACGCCTGCAGCCTGAAAAGGGCATTAACCCGCATGCTAGACCCCTGAAATTCCTAAAAACTTTTATGGCCCGAAAAATGCATCCTACACCCCTTAAAGTTCAGAAAATATTGGCATCCCAAAAAATGCCTTAAAATGCATCTTATTCCTGCAATAATCTTGATATTTGGAGGCCCAAAAAATGGGTTTACATCCTAGACCCCATAAAGTCCAGAAAATGTTGGTGACCCGAAAACAGTGTCAGAGAGCTCTGAATGTCCCAAAAATATTTGCAGCCTGAAAAGGGCATTAATCCGCATCCTGGCCCCCTGAAATTCTCCAAAATATTTTTGGCCCAAAAAATGCATCCTACACCCCTGAAAATTCAGAAAATGTTGGCAGCACAAAACAGGCCTTAAAATACATATTAGGCCTGCAAAAATGTAGAAAACTTTGGAGGCCCAAAAAAGGGGTTTACAGGCATCCTAGACCCCCTAAAGTCCAGAAAATGTTGGCGTCCCAAAAACGGTGTCAGAGAGCTCTGAATGTCCCAAAAACGCTTGCAGCCTGAAAAGGGCATTAACCCGCATGCTAGACCCCTGAAATTTCCCAAAATATTTTGGCCACGAAAAATTCATCCTACACCCCTGAAAATTCAGAAAATGTTGGCAGCACAAAAAAGGCCTTAAACTACATATTAGGCCTCCAAAAATGTAGAAAACCTTGGAGGCCCAAAAAAGGGGTTTACAGGCATCCTAGACCCCCTAAAGTCGAGAAAATGTTGGCGGCCCAAAAACTGTGTCAGAGAGCTCTGAATGGCCCAAAAACGCTTGCAGCCTGAAAAGGGCATTAACCCGCATCCTAGACCCCTGAAATTCCTAAAAACATTTATTGCCCGAAAAATGCATCCTACACCCCTTAAAGTTCAGAAAATGTCAGCAGCCCAAAAAATGCCTTAAAATGCATCTTATTCCTGCAATAATTTTTAAAACTTTGGAGGCCCAAAAAAGGGGTTTGCAGGCATCCTAGACCCCATAAAGTTCAGAAAATGTTGGTGGCCCATAAACTGTGTCAGAGAGCTCTGAATGTCCCAAAAACGTTTGCAGCCTGAAAAGGGCATTAACCCACATCCTAAACCCCTGAAATTCCCAAAAACATTTTTGGCCTGAAAAATGCATCCTACACCCCTGAAAGTTGAGAAAATGTTGGCAGCCCCAAAAAGGCCTTAAAATGCATCTTATTCCTGCAAAAATCTTGATAACTTTGGAGGCCCAAAAAAGGGGTTTACATCCTAGACCCCATAAAGTCCAGCAAATGTTGGTGACCCGAAAACAGTGTCAGAGAGCTCTGAATGTCCCAAAAATATTTGCAGCCTGAAAAGGGCATTAACCCGCATGCTAGACCCCTGAAATTCCCCAAAATATTTTGGCCACAAAAAATTCATCCTACACCCCTGAAAATTCAGAAAATGTTGGCAGCACAAAAAGGCCTTAAAATACATATTAGGCCTCCAAAAATGTAGAAAACTGTGGAGGCCCAAAAAAGGGGTTTACAGGCATCCTAGACCCCCTAAAGTCCAGAAAATGTTGGTGGCCCAAAAACTGTGTCAGAGAGCTCTGAATGGCCCAAAAACGCTTGCAGCCTGAAAAGGGCATTAACCCGCATCCTAGACCCCTGAAATTCCTAAAAACATTTATCGCCCGAAAAATGCATCCTACACCCCTTAAAGTTCAGAAAATGTTGGCAGCCCAAAAAATGCCTTAAAATGCATCTTATTCCTGCAATAATCTTTAAAACTTTGGAGGCCCAAAAAAGGGGTTTACAGGCATCCTAGACCCCCTAAAGTCCAGAAAATGTTGGTAGGCCAAAAACTGTGTCAGAGAGCTCTGAATGTCCCAAAAACATTTGCAGTCTGAAAAGGGCATTAACCCGCATGCTAGACCCCTGAAATTCCCCAAAATATTTTGGCCACGAAAAATTCATCCTACACCCCTGAAAATTCAGAAAATGTTGGCAGCACAAAAAAGGCCTTAAAATACATATTAGGCCTCCAAAAATGTAGACAACTGTGGAGGCCCAAAAAAGGGGTTTACAGGCATCCTAGACCCCCTAAAGTCCAGAAAATGTTGGTGGCCCAAAAACTGTGTCAGAGAGCTCTGAATGGCCCAAAAACGCTTGCAGCCTGAAAAGGGCATTAACCCGCATCCTAGACCCCTGAAATTCCTAAAAACATTTATTGCCCGAAAAATGCATCCTACACCCCTTAAAGTTCAGAAAATGTTGTCAGCCCAAAAAATGCCTTAAAATGCATCTTATTCCTGCAATAATCTTTAAAACTTTGGAGGCCCAAAAAAGAGGTTTACAGGCATCCTAGACCCCCTAAAGTCCAGAAAATGTTGGTAGGCCAAAAACTGTGTCAGAGAGCTCTGAATGTCCCAAAAACATTTGCAGCCTGAAAAGGGCATTAACCCACATCCTAAACCCCTGAAATTCCCAAAAACATTTTTGGCCCGAAAAATGCATCCTACACCCCTGAAAGTTCTGAAAATGTTGGCAGCCCCAAAAAGGATTTAAAATGCATCTTATTCCTGCAAAAATCTTGATAACTTTGGAGGCCCAAAAAAGGGGTTTACATCCTAGACCCCATAAAGTCCAGAAAATGTTGGTGACCCGAAAACAGTGTCAGAGAGCTCTGAATGTCCCAAAAATATGTGCAGCCTGAAAAGGGCATTAATCCGCATCCTGGCCCCCTGAAATTCCCCAAAATATTTTTGGCCCAAAAAATGCATCCTACATCCCTGAAGTTCAGAAAATGTTGGCAGCACAAAACAGGCCTTAAAATACATATTGGGCCTGCAAAAATGTAGAAAACTTTGGAGGCCCAAAAAAGGGGTTTACAGGCATCCTAGACCCCCTAAAGTCCAGAAAATGTTGGCGGCCCAAAAACTGTGTCAGAGAACTCTGAATGTCCCAAAAACGCTTGCAGCCTGAAAAGGGCATTAACCCGCATCCTGGTCCCCTGAAATTTCCCAAAATATTTTGGCCACGAAAAATTCATCCTACACCCCTGAAAATTCAGAAAATGTTGGCAGCACAAAAAAGGCCTTAAAATACATATTAGGCCTCCAAAAATGTAGAAAACCTTGGAGGCCCAAAAAAGGGGTATACAGGCATCCTAGACCCCCTAAAGTCCAGAAAATGTTGGCGGCCCAAAAACTGTGTCAGAGAGCTCTGAATGGCCCAAAAACGCTTGCAGCCTGAAAAGGGCATTAACCCGCATCCTAGACCCCTGAAATTCCCCAAAATATTTTGGCCACAAAAAATTCATCCTACACCCCTTAAAGTTCAGAAAATGTTGGCAGCCCAAAAAATGCCTTAAAATGCATCTTATTCCTGCAATAATCTTTAAAACTTTGGAGGCCCAAAAAAGGGGTTTTCAGGCATCCTAGACCCCATAAAGTCCAGAAAATGTTGGCGGCCCAAAAACTGTGTCAGAGAGCTCTGAATGTCCCAAAAACATTTGCAGTCTGAAAAGGGCATTAACCCGCATGCTAGACCCCTGAAATTCCCCAAAATATTTTGGCCACAAAAAATTCATCCTACACCCCTGAAAATTCAGAAAATGTTGGCAGCACAAAAAAGGCCTTAAAATACATATTAGGCCTCCAAAAATGTAGAAAACTTTGGAGGCCCAAAAAAGGGGTTTACAGGCATCCTAGACCCCCTAAAGTCCAGAAAATGTTGGTAGGCCAAAAACTGTGTCAGAGACCTCTGAATGTCCCAAAAACGTTTGCAGCCTGAAAAGGGCATTAACCCACATCCTAAACCCCTGAAATTCCCAAAAACATTTTTGGCCTGAAAAATGCATTCTACACCCCTGAAAGTTCAGAAAATGTTGGCAGCCCCAAAAAGGCCTTAAAATGCATCTTATTCCTGCAAAAATCTTGATAAATTTGGAGGCCCAAAAAAGGGGTTTACATCCTAGACCCCATAAAGTCCAGAAAATGTTGGTGACCCGAAAACAGTGTCAGAGAGCTCTGAATATCCCAAAAATATTTGCAGTCTGAAAAGGGCATTAATCCGCATCCTGGCCCCCTGAAATTCCCCAAAATATTTTTGGCCCAAAAAATGCATCCTACATCCCTGAAATTCAGAAAACGTTGGCAGCAGAAAACAGGCCTTAAAATACATATTAGGCCTGCAAAAATGTAGAAAACTTTGGAGGCCCAAAAAAGGGGTTTACAGACATCCTAGACCCCCTAAAGTCCAGAAAATGTTGGTAGGCCAAAAACTGTGTCAGGGAGCTCTGAATGTCCCAAAAACGTGTGCAGCCTGAAAAGGGCATTAACCCACATCCTAAACCCCTGAAATTCCCAAAAACATTTTTAGCCTGAAAAATGCATCCTACACCCCTGAAAGTTCAGAAAATGTTGGCAGCCCCAAAAAGGCCTTAAAATGCATCTTATTCCTGCAAAAATATTGATAGCTTTGGAGGCCCAAAAAAGGGGTTTACATCCTAGACCCCATAAAGTCCAGAAAACGTTGGTGACCCGAAAACAGTGTCAGAGAGCTCTGAATGTCCCAAAAATGTTTGCAGCCTGAAAAGGGCATTAATCCGCATCCTGGCCCCCTGAAATTCCCCAAAATATTTTTGGCCCAAAAAATGCATCCTACATCCCTGAAGTTCAGAAAATGTTGGCAGCACAAAACAGGCCTTAAAATACATATTAGGCCTGCAAAAATGTAGAAAACTTTGGAGGCCCAAAAAAGGGGTTTACAGGCATCCTAGACCCCCTAAAGTCCAGAAAATGTTGGCGGCCCAAAAACTGTGTCAGAGAGCTCTGAATGTCCCAAAAACATTTGCAGTCTGAAAAGGGCATTAACCCGCATGCTAGACCCCTGAAATTCCCCAAAATATTTTGGCCACGAAAAATTCATCCTACACCCCTGAAAATTCAGAAAATGTTGGCAGCACAAAAAAGGCCTTAAAATACATATTAGGCCTGCAAAAATGTAGAAAACTTTGGAGGCCCAAAAAAGGGGTTTACAGGCCTCCTAGACCACATAAAGTCCAGAAAATGTTGGTGGCCCAAAAACTGTGTCAGAGAGCTCTGAATGGCCCAAAAACGCTTGCAGCCTGAAAACGGCATTAACCCGCATCCTAGACCCCTGAAATTCCTAAAAACATTTATGGCCCGAAAAATGCATCCTACACCCCTTAAAGTTCAGAAACTGTTGGCAGCCCAAAAAATGCCTTAAAATGCATCTTATTCCTGCAATAATCTTTAAAACTTTGGAGGCCCAAAAAAGGGGTTTGCAGGCATGCTAGACCCCATAAAGTCCAGAAAATGTTGGTGACCCGAAAACGGTGTCAGAGAGCTCTGAATGTCCCAAAAATATTTGCAGCCTGAAAAGGGCATTAATCCACATCCTGGCCCCCTGAAATTCCCCAAAATATTTTTGGCCCAAAAAATGCATCCTACATCCCTGAAGTTCAGAAAATGTTGGCAGCACAAAACAGGCCTTAAAATACATATTAGGCCTGCAAAAATGTAGAAAACTTTGGAGGCCTAAAAAAAGGGGTTAACAGGCATCCTAGACCCCCTAAAGTCCAGAAAATGTTGGCGGCCCAAAAACTGTGTCAGAGAGCTCTGAATGTCCCAAAAACATTTGCAGTCTGAAAAGGGCATTAACCCGCATGCTAGACCCCTGAATTTTCCCAAAATATTTTGGCCACAAAAATTCATCCTACACCCCTGAAAATTCAGAAAATGTTGGCAGCACAGAAAAGGCCTTAAAATACATATTAGGCAAATGTAGAAAACTTTGGAGGCCCAAAAAAGGGGTTTACAGGCATCCTAGACCCCCTAAAGTCCAGAAAATGTTGGTAGGCGGCCAAAAACTGTTTCAGAGAGCGCTGAATGTCCCAAAAACGTTTGCAGCCTGAAAAGGGCATTAACCCACATCCTAAACCCCTGAAATTCCCAAAAACATTTTTGGCCCGAAAAATGCATCCTACACCCCTGAAAGTTCAGAAAATGTTGGCAGCCCCAAAAAGGCCTTAAAATGCATCTTATTCCTGCAAAAATCTTGATAAATTTGGAGGCCCAAAAAAGGGGTTTACATCCTAGACCCCATAAAGTCCAGAAAATATTGGTGACCCGAAAACAGTGTCAGAGAGCTCTGAATATCCCAGAAATATTTGCAGTCTGAAAAGGGCATTAATCCGCATCCTGGCCCCCTGAAATTCCCCAAAATATTTTTGGCCCAAAAATGCATCCTACATCCCTGAAGTTCAGAAAACGTTGGCAGCAGAAAACAGGCCTTAAAATACATATTAGGCCTGCAAAAATGTAGAAAACTTTGGAGGCCCAAAAAAGGGGTTTACAGGCATCCTAGACCCCCTAAAGTCCAGAAAATGTTGGCAGGCCAAAAACTGTGTCAGGGAGCTCTGAATGTCCCAAAAACGCGTGCAGCCTGAAAAGGGCATTAACCCACATCCTAAACCCCTGAAATTCCCAAAAACATTTTTAGCCTGAAAAATGCATCCTACACCCCTGAAAGTTCAGAAAATGTTGGCAGCCCCAAAAAGGCCTTAAAATGCATCTTATTCCTGCAAAAATCTTGATAGCTTTGGAGGCCCAAAAAAGGGGTTTACATCCTAGACCCCATAAAGTCCAGAAAACGTTGGTGACCCGAAAACAGTGTCAGAGAGCTCTGAATGTCCCAAAAATGTTTGCAGCCTGAAAAGGGCATTAATCCGCATCCTGGCCCCCTGAAATTCCCCAAAATATTTTTGGCCCAAAAAATGCATCCTACATCCCTGAAGTTCAGAAAATGTTGGCAGCACAAAACAGGCCTTAAAATACATATTAGGCCTGCAAAAATGTAGAAAACTTTGGAGGCCCAAAAAAGGGGTTTACAGGCATCCTAGACCCCCTAAAGTCCAGAAAATGTTGGCGGCCCAAAAACTGTGTCAGAGAGCTCTGAATGTCCCAAAAACATTTGCAGTCTGAAAAGGGCATTAACCCGCATGCTAGACCCCTGAAATTCCCCAAAATATTTTGGCCACGAAAAATTCATCCTACACCCCTGAAAATTCAGAAAATGTTGGCAGCACAAAAAAGGCCTTAAAATACATATTAGGCCTGCAAAAATGTAGAAAACTTTGGAGGCCCAAAAAAGGGGTTTACAGGCCTCCTAGACCACATAAAGTCCAGAAAATGTTGGTGGCCCAAAAACTGTGTCAGAGAGCTCTGAATGGCCCAAAAACGCTTGCAGCCTGAAAACGGCATTAACCCGCATCCTAGACCCCTGAAATTCCTAAAAACATTTATGGCCCGAAAAATGCATCCTACACCCCTTAAAGTTCAGAAACTGTTGGCAGCCCAAAAAATGCCTTAAAATGCATCTTATTCCTGCAATAATCTTTAAAACTTTGGAGGCCCAAAAAAGGGGTTTGCAGGCATGCTAGACCCCATAAAGTCCAGAAAATGTTGGTGACCCGAAAACGGTGTCAGAGAGCTCTGAATGTCCCAAAAATATGTGCAGCCTGAAAAGGGCATTAATCCGCATCCTGGCCCCCTGAAATTCTCCAAAATATTTTTGGCCCAAAAAATGCATCCTACACCCCTGACAATTCAGATAATGTTGGCAGCACAAAAAAGGCCTTAAAATACATATTAGGCCTGCAAAAATGTAGAAAACTTTGGAGGCCCAAAAAAGGGGTTTACAGGCATCCTAGAGCCCCTAAAGTACAGAAAATGTTGGTGGCCCATAAACTGTATCAGAGAGCTCTGAATGTCCCAAAAACATATGGGCATTAACCCGCATCCTAAACCCCTGAAATTCCTAAAAACATTTATGGCCCGAAAAATACATCCTACACCCCTGAAAGTTCAGAAAATGATGGCAACCCAAAAAATGCCTTAAAATGCATCTTATTCTTGCAATAATCTTGAAAACTTTGGAGGCCCAAAAAAAAGGTTTACAGGCATCCTAGACCCCCTAAATTCCAGAAAATGTTGGTGGCCCAAAAACTGTGTCAGAGAGCTCTGAATTTCCCAAAACCATTTGCAGTCTGAAAAGGACATTAACCCGTATGCTAGACCCCTGAAATTCCCCAAAATATTTTGGGCATGGAAAATGCATCCCACACCCCTGAAAGTTCAGAAAATGTTGGCAGCACAAAAAAGGCCTTAAAATACATATTAGGCCTCCAAAAATGTAGAAAACCTTGGAGGCCCAAAAAAGGGGTTTACAGGCATCCTAGACCCCCTAAAGTCCAGAAAATGTTGGCAGCCCAAAAACTGTGACAGAGAGCTCTGAATGGCCCAAAAACGCTTGCAGCCTGAAAAGGGCATTAACCCGCATCCTAGACCCCTGAAATTCCTAAAAACATTTATCGCCCGAAAAAAGCATCCTACACCCCTTAAAGTTCAGAAAATGTTGGCAGCCCAAAAAATGCCTTAAAATGCATCTTATTCCTGCAATAATCTTTAAAACTTTGGAGGCCCAAAAAAGGGGTTTTCAGGCATCCTAGACCCCCTAAAGTCCAGAAAATGTTGGTGGCCCATAAACTGTGTCAGAGAGCTCTGGATGTCCCAAAAACATTTGCAGCCTGAAAAGGGCATTAACCCACATCCTAAACCCCTGAAATTCCCAAAAACATTTTTGGCCCGAAAAATGCATTCTACACCCCTGAAAGTTCAGAAAATGTTGGCAGCCCCAAAAAGGCCTTAAAATGCATCTTATTCCTGAAAAAATCTTGATAACTTTGGAGGCCCGAAAAAGGGTTTACATCCTAGACCCCATAAAATCCAGAAAATGTTGGTGACCCGAAAACAGTGTCAGAGAGCTCTGAATGTCCCAAAAATATTTGCAGCCTGAAAAGGGCATTAATCCGCATCCTGGCCCCCTGAAATTCTCCAAAATATTTTTGGGCCAAAAAATGCATCCTACACCCCTGAAAATTCAGAAAATGTTGGCAGCACAAAACAGGCCTTAAAATACATATTAGGCCTGCAAAAATGTAGAAAACTTTGGAGGCCCAAAAAAGGGGTTTACAGGCATCCTAGACCCCCTAAAGTCCAGAAAATGTTGGCGGCCCAAAAACTGTGTCAGAGAGCTCTGAATGTCCCAAAAACGCTTGCAGCCTGAAAAGGGCATTAACCCGCATGCTAGACCCCTGAAATTTCCCAAAATATTTTGGCCACGAAAAATTCATCCTACACCCCTGAAAATTCAGAAAATGTTGGCAGCACAAAAAAGGCCTTAAACTACATATTAGGCCTCCAAAAATGTAGAAAACCTTGGAGGCCCAAAAAAGGGGTTTACAGGCATCCTAGACCCCCTAAAGTCGAGAAAATGTTGGCGGCCCAAAAACTGTGTCAGAGAGCTCTGAATGGCCCAAAAACGCTTGCAGCCTGAAAAGGGCATTAACCCGCATCCTAGACCCCTGAAATTCCTAAAAACATTTATTGCCCGAAAAATGCATCCTACACCCCTGAAAATTCAGAAAATTTTGGCAGCACAAAAAAGGCCTTAAAATGCATATTAGGCCTGCAAAAATGTAGAAAACTTTGGAGGCCCAAAAAAGGGGTTTACAGGCATCCTAGACCCCCTAAAGTCCAGAAAATGTTGGCGGCCCAAAAAACGGTGTCAGAGAGCTCTGAATGTCCCAAAAACATTTGCAGTCTGAAAAGGGCATTAACCCGCATGCTAGACCCCTGAACTTCCCCAAAATATTTTGGCCATGAAAAATTCATCCTACACCCCTGAAAATTCAGAAAATGTTGGCAACACAAAAAAGGCCTTAAAATACATATTAGGCCTCCAAAAATGTAGAAAACTTTGGTTGCCCAAAAAAGGGGTTTACAGGCATCCTAGACCCCCTAAAGTCCAGAAAATGTTGGCGGCCCAAAAAACGGTGTCAGAGGGCTCTGAATGTCCCAAAAACATTTGCAGCCTGAAAAGGGCATTAACCCACATCCTAAACCCCTGAAATTCCCAAAAACATTTTTGGCCTGAAAAATGCATCCTACACCCCTGAAAGTTCAGAAAATGTTGGCAGCCCCAAAAAGGCCTTAAAATGCATCTTATTCCTGCAAAAATCTTGATAACTTTGGAGGCCCAAAAAAGGGGTTTACATCCTAGACCCCATAAAGTCCAGAAAATGTTGGTGACCCGAAAACAGTGTCAGAGAGCTCTGAATGTCCCAAAAATATTTGCAGCCTGAAAAGGGCATTAACCCGCATGCTAGACCCCTGAAATTCCCCAAAATATTTTGGCCACAAAAAATTCATCCTACACCCCTGAAAATTCAGAAAATGTTGGCAGCACAAAAAGGCCTTAAAATACATATTAGGCCTCCAAAAATGTAGAAAACTGTGGAGGCCCAAAAAAGGGGTTTACAGGCATCCTAGACCCCCTAAAGTCCAGAAAATGTTGGTGGCCCAAAAATTGTGTCAGAGAGCTCTGAATGGCCCAAAAACGCTTGCAGCCTGAAAAGGGCATTAACCCGCATCCTAGACCCCTGAAATTCCTAAAAACATTTATCGCCCGAAAAATGCATCCTACACCCCTTAAAGTTCAGAAAATGTTGGCAGCCCAAAAAATGCCTTAAAATGCATCTTATTCCTGCAATAATCTTTAAAACTTTGGAGGCCCAAAAAAGGGGTTTACAGGCATCCTAGACCCCCTAAAGTCCAGAAAATGTTGGTAGGCCAAAAACTGTGTCAGAGAGCTCTGAATGTCCCAAAAACATTTGCAGTCTGAAAAGGGCATTAACCCGCATGCTAGACCCCTGAAATTCCCCAAAATATTTTGGCCACGAAAAATTCATCCTACACCCCTGAAAATTCAGAAAATGTTGGCAGCACAAAAAAGGCCTTAAAATACATATTAGGCCTCCAAAAATGTAGACAACTGTGGAGGCCCAAAAAAGGGGTTTACAGGCATCCTAGACCCCCTAAAGTCCAGAAAATGTTGGTGGCCCAAAAACTGTGTCAGAGAGCTCTGAATGGCCCAAAAACGCTTGCAGCCTGAAAAGGGCATTAACCCGCATCCTAGACCCCTGAAATTCCTAAAAACATTTATCGCCCGAAAAATGCATCCTACACCCCTTAAAGTTCAGAAAATGTTGTCAGCCCAAAAAATGCCTTAAAATGCATCTTATTCCTGCAATAATCTTTAAAACTTTGGAGGCCCAAAAAAGAGGTTTACAGGCATCCTAAACCCCCTAAAGTCCAGAAAATGTTGGTAGGCCAAAAACTGTGTCAGAGAGCTCTGAATGTCCCAAAAACATTTGCAGCCTGAAAAGGGCATTAACCCACATCCTAAACCCCTGAAATTCCCAAAAACATTTTTGGCCCGAAAAATGCATCCTACACCCCTGAAAGTTCTGAAAATGTTGGCAGCCCCAAAAAGGATTTAAAATGCATCTTATTCCTGCAAAAATCTTGATAACTTTGGAGGCCCAAAAAAGGGGTTTACATCCTAGACCCCATAAAGTCCAGAAAATGTTGGTGACCCAAAAACAGTGTCAGAGAGCTCTGAATGTCCCAAAAATATGTGCAGCCTGAAAAGGGCATTAATCCGCATCCTGGCCCCCTGAAATTCCCCAAAATATTTTTGGCCCAAAAAATGCATCCTACATCCCTGAAGTTCAGAAAATGTTGGCAGCACAAAACAGGCCTTAAAATACATATTGGGCATGCAAAAATGTAGAAAACTTTGGAGGCCCAAAAAAGGGGTATGCAGGCATCCTAGACCCCCTAAAGTCCAGAAAATGTTGGCGGCCCAAAAACTGTGTCAGAGAGCTCTGAATGGCCCAAAAACGCTTGCAGCCTGAAAAGGGCATTAACCCGCATCCTAGACCCCTGAAATTCCTAAAAACATTTATGGCCCGAAAAATGCATCCTATACCCCTTAAAGTTCAGAAAATGTTGGCAGCCCAAAAAATGCCTTAAAATGCATCTTATTCCTGCAATAATCTTTAAAACTTTGGAGGCCCAAAAAAGGGGTTTTCAGGCATCCTAGACCCCATAAAGTCCAGAAAATGTTGGCGGCCCAAAAACTGTGTCAGAGAGCTCTGAATGTCCCAAAAACATTTGCAGTCTGAAAAGGGCATTAACCCGCATGCTAGACCCCTGAAATTCCCCAAAATATTTTGGCCATGAAAAATTCATCCTACACCCCTGAAAATTCAGAAAATGTTGGCAGCACAAAAAAGGCCTTAAAATACATATTAGGCCTCCAAAAATGTAGAAAACTTTGGAGGCCCAAAAAAGGGGTTTACCGGCATCCTAGACCCCCTAACGTCCAGAAAATGTTGGTAGGCCAAAAACTGTGTCAGAGACCTCTGAATGTCCCAAAAACGTTTGCAGCCTGAAAAGGGCATTAACCCACATCCTAAACCTCTGAAATTCCCAAAAACATTTTTGGCCTGAAAAATGCATCCTACACCCCTGAAAGTTCAGAAAATGTTGGCAGCCCCAAAAAGGCCTTAAAATGCATCTTATTCCTGCAAAAATCTTGATAAATTTGGAGGCCCAAAAAAGGGGTTTACATCCTAGACCCCATAAAGTCCAGAAAATGTTGGTGACCCGAAAACAGTGTCAGAGAGCTCTGAATATCCCAAAAATATTTGCAGTCTGAAAAGGGCATTAATCCGCATCCTGGCCCCCTGAAATTCCCCAAAATATTTTTGGCCCAAAAAATGCATCCTACATCCCTGAAGTTCAGAAAACGTTGGCAGCAGAAAACAGGCCTTAAAATACATATTAGGCCTGCAAAAATGTAGAAAACTTTGGAGGCCCAAAAAAGGGGTTTACAGGCATCCTAGACCCCCTAAAGTCCAGAAAATGTTGGTAGGCCAAAAACTGTGTCAGGGAGCTCTGAATGTCCCAAAAACGTGTGCAGCCTGAAAAGGGCATTAACCCACATCCTAAACCCCTGAAATTCCCAAAAACATTTTTAGCCTGAAAAATGCATCCTACACCCCTGAAAGTTCAGAAAATGTTGGCAGCCCCAAAAAGGCCTTAAAATGCATCTTATTCCTGCAAAAATCTTGATAGCTTTGGAGGCCCAAAAAAGGGGTTTACATCCTAGACCCCATAAAGTCCAGAAAACGTTGGTGACCCGAAAACAGTGTCAGAGAGCTCTGAATGTCCCAAAAACATTTGCAGTCTGAAAAGGGCATTAACCCGCATGCTAGACCCCTGAAATTCCCCAAAATATTTTAGCCACAAAAAATTCATCCTACACCCCTGAAAATTCAGAAAATGTTGGCAGCACAAAAAAGGCCTTAAAATACATATTAGGCCTGCAAAAATGTAGAAAACTTTGGAGGCCCAAAAAAGGGGTTTACAGGCCTCCTAGACCACATAAAGTCCAGAAAATGTTGGTGGCCCAAAAACTGTGTCAGAGAGCTCTGAATGGCCCAAAAACGCTTGCAGCCTGAAAACGGCATTAATCCACATCCTGGCCCCCTGAAATTCCTAAAAACATTTATGGCCCGAAAAATGCATCCTACACCCCTTAAAGTTCAGAAACTGTTGGCAGCCCAAAAAATGCCTTAAAATGCATCTTATTCCTGCAATAATCTTTAAAACTTTGGAGGCCCAAAAAAGGGGTTTGCAGGCATGCTAGACCCCATAAAGTCCAGAAAATGTTGGTGACCCGAAAACGGTGTCAGAGAGCTCTGAATGTCCCAAAAATATTTGCAGCCTGAAAAGGGCATTAATCCACATCCTGGCCCCCTGAAATTCCCCAAAATATTTTTGGCCCAAAAAAGGCATCCTACATCCCTGAAAATTCAGAAAATGTTGGCAGCACAGAAAAGGCCTTAAAATACATATTAGGCAAATGTAGAAAACTTTGGAGGCCCAAAAAAGGGGTTTACAGGCATCCTAGACCCCCTAAAGTCCAGAAAATGTTGGTAGGCGGCCAAAAACTGTTTCAGAGAGCGCTGAATGTCCCAAAAACGTTTGCAGCCTGAAAAGGGCATTAACCCACATCCTAAACCCCTGAAATTCCCAAAAACATTTTTGGCCCGAAAAATGCATCCTACACCCCTGAAAGTTCAGAAAATGTTGGCAGCCCCAAAAAGGCCTTAAAATGCATCTTATTCCTGCAAAAATCTTGATAACTTTGGAGGCCCAAAAAAGGGGTTTACATCCTAGACCCCATAAAGTCCAGAAAATGTTGGTGACCCGAAAACAGTGTCAGAGAGCTCTGAATGTCCCAAAAATATTTGCAGCCTGAAAAGGGCATTAATCCGCATCCTGGCCCCCTGAAATTCCCCAAAATATTTTTGGCCCAAAAAATGCATCCTACATCCCTGAAGTTCAGAAAATGTTGGCAGCACAAAACAGGCCTTAAAATACATATTAGGCCTGCAAAAATGTAGAAAACTTTGGAGGCCCAAAAAAGGGGTTTACAGGCATCCTAGACCCCCTAAAGTCCAGAAAATGTTGGCGGCCCAAAAACTGTGTCAGAGAGCTCTGAATGTCCCAAAAACATGTGCAGCCTGAAACGGGCATTAACCCACATCCTAAACCCCTGAAATTCCCAAAAACATTTTTGGCCCGAAAAATGCATCCTACACCCCTGAAAGTTCAGAAAATGTTGGCAGCCCCAAAAAGGCCTTAAAATGCATCTTATTCCTGCAAAAATCTTGATAAATTTGGAGGCCCAAAAAAGGGGTTTACATCCTAGACCCCATAAAGTCCAGAAAATGTTGGTGACCCGAAAACAGTGTCAGAGAGCTCTGAATATCCCAAAAATATTTGCAGTCTGAAAAGGGCATTAATCCGCATCCTGGCCCCCTGAAATTCCCCAAAATATTTTTGGCCCAAAAATGCATCCTACATCCCTGAAGTTCAGAAAACGTTGGCAGCAGAAAACAGGCCTTAAAATACATATTAGGCCTGCAAAAATGTAGAAAACTTTGGAGGCCCAAAAAAGGGGTTTACAGGCATCCTAGACCCCCTAAAGTCCAGAAAATGTTGGTAGGCCAAAAACTGTGTCAGGGAGCTCTGAATGTCCCAAAAACGTGTGCAGCCTGAAAAGGGCATTAACCCGCATGCTAGACCCCTGAAATTCCCCAAAATATTTTTGGCCCAAAAAATGCATCCTACATCCCTGAAGTTCAGAAAATGTTGGCAGCACAAAACAGGCCTTAAAATACATATTAGGCCTGCAAAAATGTAGAAAACTTTGGAGGCCCAAAAAAGGGGTTTACAGGCATCCTAGACCCCCTAAAGTCCAGAAAATGTTGGCGGCCCAAAAACTGTGTCAGAGAGCTCTGAATGTCCCAAAAACATTTGCAGTCTGAAAAGGGCATTAACCCGCATGCTAGACCCCTGAAATTTCCCAAAATATTTTGGCCACGAAAAATTCATCCTACACCCCTGAAAATTCAGAAAATGTTGGCAGCACAAAAAAGGCCTTAAACTACATATTAGGCCTCCAAAAATGTAGAAAACCTTGGAGGCCCAAAAAAGGGGTTTACAGGCATCCTAGACCCCCTAAAGTCGAGAAAATGTTGGCGGCCCAAAAACTGTGTCAGAGAGCTCTGAATGGCCCAAAAACGCTTGCAGCCTGAAAAGGGCATTAACCCGCATCCTAGACCCCTGAAATTCCTAAAAACATTTATTGCCCGAAAAATGCATCCTACACCCCTGAAAATTCAGAAAATTTTGGCAGCACAAAAAAGGCCTTAAAATGCATATTAGGCCTGCAAAAATGTAGAAAACTTTGGAGGCCCAAAAAAGGGGTTTACAGGCATCCTAGACCCCCTAAAGTCCAGAAAATGTTGGCGGCCCAAAAAACGGTGTCAGAGAGCTCTGAATGTCCCAAAAACATTTGCAGTCTGAAAAGGGCATTAACCCGCATGCTAGACCCCTGAACTTCCCCAAAATATTTTGGCCATGAAAAATTCATCCTACACCCCTGAAAATTCAGAAAATGTTGGCAACACAAAAAAGGCCTTAAAATACATATTAGGCCTCCAAAAATGTAGAAAACTTTGGTTGCCCAAAAAAGGGGTTTACAGGCATCCTAGACCCCCTAAAGTCCAGAAAATGTTGGCGGCCCAAAAAACGGTGTCAGAGGGCTCTGAATGTCCCAAAAACATTTGCAGCCTGAAAAGGGCATTAACCCACATCCTAAACCCCTGAAATTCCCAAAAACATTTTTGGCCTGAAAAATGCATCCTACACCCCTGAAAGTTCAGAAAATGTTGGCAGCCCCAAAAAGGCCTTAAAATGCATCTTATTCCTGCAAAAATCTTGATAACTTTGGAGGCCCAAAAAAGGGGTTTACATCCTAGACCCCATAAAGTCCAGAAAATGTTGGTGACCCGAAAACAGTGTCAGAGAGCTCTGAATGTCCCAAAAATATTTGCAGCCTGAAAAGGGCATTAACCCGCATGCTAGACCCCTGAAATTCCCCAAAATATTTTGGCCACAAAAAATTCATCCTACACCCCTGAAAATTCAGAAAATGTTGGCAGCACAAAAAGGCCTTAAAATACATATTAGGCCTCCAAAAATGTAGAAAACTGTGGAGGCCCAAAAAAGGGGTTTACAGGCATCCTAGACCCCCTAAAGTCCAGAAAATGTTGGTGGCCCAAAAATTGTGTCAGAGAGCTCTGAATGGCCCAAAAACGCTTGCAGCCTGAAAAGGGCATTAACCCGCATCCTAGACCCCTGAAATTCCTAAAAACATTTATCGCCCGAAAAATGCATCCTACACCCCTTAAAGTTCAGAAAATGTTGGCAGCCCAAAAAATGCCTTAAAATGCATCTTATTCCTGCAATAATCTTTAAAACTTTGGAGGCCCAAAAAAGGGGTTTACAGGCATCCTAGACCCCCTAAAGTCCAGAAAATGTTGGTAGGCCAAAAACTGTGTCAGAGAGCTCTGAATGTCCCAAAAACATTTGCAGTCTGAAAAGGGCATTAACCCGCATGCTAGACCCCTGAAATTCCCCAAAATATTTTGGCCACGAAAAATTCATCCTACACCCCTGAAAATTCAGAAAATGTTGGCAGCACAAAAAAGGCCTTAAAATACATATTAGGCCTCCAAAAATGTAGACAACTGTGGAGGCCCAAAAAAGGGGTTTACAGGCATCCTAGACCCCCTAAAGTCCAGAAAATGTTGGTGGCCCAAAAACTGTGTCAGAGAGCTCTGAATGGCCCAAAAACGCTTGCAGCCTGAAAAGGGCATTAACCCGCATCCTAGACCCCTGAAATTCCTAAAAACATTTATCGCCCGAAAAATGCATCCTACACCCCTTAAAGTTCAGAAAATGTTGTCAGCCCAAAAAATGCCTTAAAATGCATCTTATTCCTGCAATAATCTTTAAAACTTTGGAGGCCCAAAAAAGAGGTTTACAGGCATCCTAAACCCCCTAAAGTCCAGAAAATGTTGGTAGGCCAAAAACTGTGTCAGAGAGCTCTGAATGTCCCAAAAACATTTGCAGCCTGAAAAGGGCATTAACCCACATCCTAAACCCCTGAAATTCCCAAAAACATTTTTGGCCCGAAAAATGCATCCTACACCCCTGAAAGTTCTGAAAATGTTGGCAGCCCCAAAAAGGATTTAAAATGCATCTTATTCCTGCAAAAATCTTGATAACTTTGGAGGCCCAAAAAAGGGGTTTACATCCTAGACCCCATAAAGTCCAGAAAATGTTGGTGACCCAAAAACAGTGTCAGAGAGCTCTGAATGTCCCAAAAATATGTGCAGCCTGAAAAGGGCATTAATCCGCATCCTGGCCCCCTGAAATTCCCCAAAATATTTTTGGCCCAAAAAATGCATCCTACATCCCTGAAGTTCAGAAAATGTTGGCAGCACAAAACAGGCCTTAAAATACATATTGGGCATGCAAAAATGTAGAAAACTTTGGAGGCCCAAAAAAGGGGTATGCAGGCATCCTAGACCCCCTAAAGTCCAGAAAATGTTGGCGGCCCAAAAACTGTGTCAGAGAGCTCTGAATGGCCCAAAAACGCTTGCAGCCTGAAAAGGGCATTAACCCGCATCCTAGACCCCTGAAATTCCTAAAAACATTTATGGCCCGAAAAATGCATCCTATACCCCTTAAAGTTCAGAAAATGTTGGCAGCCCAAAAAATGCCTTAAAATGCATCTTATTCCTGCAATAATCTTTAAAACTTTGGAGGCCCAAAAAAGGGGTTTTCAGGCATCCTAGACCCCATAAAGTCCAGAAAATGTTGGCGGCCCAAAAACTGTGTCAGAGAGCTCTGAATGTCCCAAAAACATTTGCAGTCTGAAAAGGGCATTAACCCGCATGCTAGACCCCTGAAATTCCCCAAAATATTTTGGCCATGAAAAATTCATCCTACACCCCTGAAAATTCAGAAAATGTTGGCAGCACAAAAAAGGCCTTAAAATACATATTAGGCCTCCAAAAATGTAGAAAACTTTGGAGGCCCAAAAAAGGGGTTTACCGGCATCCTAGACCCCCTAACGTCCAGAAAATGTTGGTAGGCCAAAAACTGTGTCAGAGACCTCTGAATGTCCCAAAAACGTTTGCAGCCTGAAAAGGGCATTAACCCACATCCTAAACCTCTGAAATTCCCAAAAACATTTTTGGCCTGAAAAATGCATCCTACACCCCTGAAAGTTCAGAAAATGTTGGCAGCCCCAAAAAGGCCTTAAAATGCATCTTATTCCTGCAAAAATCTTGATAAATTTGGAGGCCCAAAAAAGGGGTTTACATCCTAGACCCCATAAAGTCCAGAAAATGTTGGTGACCCGAAAACAGTGTCAGAGAGCTCTGAATATCCCAAAAATATTTGCAGTCTGAAAAGGGCATTAATCCGCATCCTGGCCCCCTGAAATTCCCCAAAATATTTTTGGCCCAAAAAATGCATCCTACATCCCTGAAGTTCAGAAAACGTTGGCAGCAGAAAACAGGCCTTAAAATACATATTAGGCCTGCAAAAATGTAGAAAACTTTGGAGGCCCAAAAAAGGGGTTTACAGGCATCCTAGACCCCCTAAAGTCCAGAAAATGTTGGTAGGCCAAAAACTGTGTCAGGGAGCTCTGAATGTCCCAAAAACGTGTGCAGCCTGAAAAGGGCATTAACCCACATCCTAAACCCCTGAAATTCCCAAAAACATTTTTAGCCTGAAAAATGCATCCTACACCCCTGAAAGTTCAGAAAATGTTGGCAGCCCCAAAAAGGCCTTAAAATGCATCTTATTCCTGCAAAAATCTTGATAGCTTTGGAGGCCCAAAAAAGGGGTTTACATCCTAGACCCCATAAAGTCCAGAAAACGTTGGTGACCCGAAAACAGTGTCAGAGAGCTCTGAATGTCCCAAAAACATTTGCAGTCTGAAAAGGGCATTAACCCGCATGCTAGACCCCTGAAATTCCCCAAAATATTTTAGCCACAAAAAATTCATCCTACACCCCTGAAAATTCAGAAAATGTTGGCAGCACAAAAAAGGCCTTAAAATACATATTAGGCCTGCAAAAATGTAGAAAACTTTGGAGGCCCAAAAAAGGGGTTTACAGGCCTCCTAGACCACATAAAGTCCAGAAAATGTTGGTGGCCCAAAAACTGTGTCAGAGAGCTCTGAATGGCCCAAAAACGCTTGCAGCCTGAAAACGGCATTAATCCACATCCTGGCCCCCTGAAATTCCTAAAAACATTTATGGCCCGAAAAATGCATCCTACACCCCTTAAAGTTCAGAAACTGTTGGCAGCCCAAAAAATGCCTTAAAATGCATCTTATTCCTGCAATAATCTTTAAAACTTTGGAGGCCCAAAAAAGGGGTTTGCAGGCATGCTAGACCCCATAAAGTCCAGAAAATGTTGGTGACCCGAAAACGGTGTCAGAGAGCTCTGAATGTCCCAAAAATATTTGCAGCCTGAAAAGGGCATTAATCCACATCCTGGCCCCCTGAAATTCCCCAAAATATTTTTGGCCCAAAAAAGGCATCCTACATCCCTGAAAATTCAGAAAATGTTGGCAGCACAGAAAAGGCCTTAAAATACATATTAGGCAAATGTAGAAAACTTTGGAGGCCCAAAAAAGGGGTTTACAGGCATCCTAGACCCCCTAAAGTCCAGAAAATGTTGGTAGGCGGCCAAAAACTGTTTCAGAGAGCGCTGAATGTCCCAAAAACGTTTGCAGCCTGAAAAGGGCATTAACCCACATCCTAAACCCCTGAAATTCCCAAAAACATTTTTGGCCCGAAAAATGCATCCTACACCCCTGAAAGTTCAGAAAATGTTGGCAGCCCCAAAAAGGCCTTAAAATGCATCTTATTCCTGCAAAAATCTTGATAACTTTGGAGGCCCAAAAAAGGGGTTTACATCCTAGACCCCATAAAGTCCAGAAAATGTTGGTGACCCGAAAACAGTGTCAGAGAGCTCTGAATGTCCCAAAAATATTTGCAGCCTGAAAAGGGCATTAATCCGCATCCTGGCCCCCTGAAATTCCCCAAAATATTTTTGGCCCAAAAAATGCATCCTACATCCCTGAAGTTCAGAAAATGTTGGCAGCACAAAACAGGCCTTAAAATACATATTAGGCCTGCAAAAATGTAGAAAACTTTGGAGGCCCAAAAAAGGGGTTTACAGGCATCCTAGACCCCCTAAAGTCCAGAAAATGTTGGCGGCCCAAAAACTGTGTCAGAGAGCTCTGAATGTCCCAAAAACATGTGCAGCCTGAAACGGGCATTAACCCACATCCTAAACCCCTGAAATTCCCAAAAACATTTTTGGCCCGAAAAATGCATCCTACACCCCTGAAAGTTCAGAAAATGTTGGCAGCCCCAAAAAGGCCTTAAAATGCATCTTATTCCTGCAAAAATCTTGATAAATTTGGAGGCCCAAAAAAGGGGTTTACATCCTAGACCCCATAAAGTCCAGAAAATGTTGGTGACCCGAAAACAGTGTCAGAGAGCTCTGAATATCCCAAAAATATTTGCAGTCTGAAAAGGGCATTAATCCGCATCCTGGCCCCCTGAAATTCCCCAAAATATTTTTGGCCCAAAAATGCATCCTACATCCCTGAAGTTCAGAAAACGTTGGCAGCAGAAAACAGGCCTTAAAATACATATTAGGCCTGCAAAAATGTAGAAAACTTTGGAGGCCCAAAAAAGGGGTTTACAGGCATCCTAGACCCCCTAAAGTCCAGAAAATGTTGGTAGGCCAAAAACTGTGTCAGGGAGCTCTGAATGTCCCAAAAACGTGTGCAGCCTGAAAAGGGCATTAACCCGCATGCTAGACCCCTGAAATTCCCCAAAATATTTTTGGCCCAAAAAATGCATCCTACATCCCTGAAGTTCAGAAAATGTTGGCAGCACAAAACAGGCCTTAAAATACATATTAGGCCTGCAAAAATGTAGAAAACTTTGGAGGCCCAAAAAAGGGGTTTACAGGCATCCTAGACCCCCTAAAGTCCAGAAAATGTTGGCGGCCCAAAAACTGTGTCAGAGAGCTCTGAATGTCCCAAAAACATTTGCAGTCTGAAAAGGGCATTAACCCGCATGCTAGACCCCTGAAATTCCACAAAATATTTTGGCCTCGAAAAATTCATCCTACACCCCTGAAAATTCAGAAAATGTTGGCAGCACAAAAAAGGCCTTAAAATACATATTAGGCCTGCAAAAATGTAGAAAACTTTGGAGGCCCAAAAAAGGGGTTTACAGGCCTCCTAGACCACATAAAGTCCAGAAAATGTTGGTGGCCCAAAAACTGTGTCAGAGAGCTCTGAATGGCCCAAAAACGCTTGCAGCCTGAAAACGGCATTAACCCGCATCCTAGACCCCTGAAATTCCTAAAAACATTTATGGCCCGAAAAAAATGCATCCTACACCCCTTAAAGTTCAGAAACTGTTGGCAGCCCAAAAAATGCCTTAAAATGCATCTTATTCCTGCAATAATCTTTAAAACTTTGGAGGCCCAAAAAAGGGGTTTGCAGGCATGCTAGACCCCATAAAGTCCAGAAAATGTTGGTGACCCGAAAACGGTGTCAGAGAGCTCTGAATGTCCCAAAAATATTTGCAGCCTGAAAAGGGCATTAATCCGCATCCTGGCCCCCTGAAATTCTCCAAAATATTTTTGGCCCAAAAAATGCATCCTACACCCCTGACAATTCAGATAATGTTGGCAGCACAAAAAAGGCCTTAAAATACATATTAGGCCTGCAAAAATGTAGAAAACTTTGGAGGCCCAAAAAAGGGGTTTACAGGCATCCTAGAGCCCCTAAAGTACAGAAAATGTTGGTGGCCCATAAACTGTATCAGAGAGCTCTGAATGTCCCAAAAACGTGTGCAGCCTGAAAAGGGCATTAACCCGCATCCTAAACCCCTGAAATTCCTAAAAACATTTATGGCCCGAAAAATACATCCTACACCCCTGAAAGTTCAGACAATGATGGCAACCCAAAAAATGCCTTAAAATGCATCTTATTCTTGCAATAATCTTGAAAACTTTGGAGGCCCAAAAAAAAGGTTTACAGGCATCCTAGACCCCCTAAATTCCAGAAAATGTTGGTGGCCCAAAAACTGTGTCAGAGAGCTCTGAATTTCCCAAAACCATTTGCAGTCTGAAAAGGACATTAACCCGTATGCTAGACCCCTGAAATTCCCCAAAATATTTTGGGCATGGAAAATGCATCCCACACCCCTGAAAGTTCAGAAAATGTTGGCAGCACAAAAAAGGCCTTAAAATACATATTAGGCCTCCAAAAATGTAGAAAACTTTGGAGGCCCAAAAAAGGGGTTTACAGGCATCCTAGACCCCTAAAGTCCAGAAAATGTTGGTAGGCCAAAAACTGTGTCAGAGAGCTCTGAATGTCCCAAAAACGTTTGCAGTCTGAAAAAGGCAGTAATCCGCATCCTGGCCCCCTGAAATTCCCCAAAATATTTTTGGCCCAAAAAATACATCCTACATCCCTGAAGTTCAGAAAATGTTGGCAGCACAAAACAGGCCTTAAAATACATATTAGGCCTGCAGAAATGTAGAAAACATTGGCGGCCCAAAAAAGAGGTTTACAGGCATCCTAAAAAACGCCTGCAGCCTGAAAAGGGCATTAACCCGCATGCTAGACCCCTGAAATTCCTAAAAACTTTTATGGCCCGAAAAATGCATCCTACACCCCTTAAAGTTCAGAAAATATTGGCATCCCAAAAAATGCCTTAAAATGCATCTTATTCCTGCAATAATCTTGATATTTGGAGGCCCAAAAAATGGGTTTACATCCTAGGCCCCATAAAGTCCAGAAAATGTTGGTGGCCCATAAACTGTATCAGAGAGCTCTGAATGTCCCAAAAACATTTGCAGTCTGAAAAGGGCATTAACCCGCATCCTAAACCCCTGAAATTCCTAAAAACATTTATGGCCCGAAAAATGCATCCTACACCCCTGAAAGTTCAGAAAATATTGGCAGCCCAAAAAAAGCCCTTAAAATGCATCTTATTCCTGCAAAAATATTGATAACTTTGGAGGCCCAGAAAAAGGGTTTACATGCATACTAGACCCCCTAAAGTCCAGAAAATGTTGGTGGCCCAAAAACTGTGTCAGAGAGCTCTGAATGTCCCAAAAACGCTTGCAGCCTGAAAAGGGCATTAACCCGCATGCTAGACCCCTGAAATTTCCCAAAATATTTTGGCCACAAAAAATTCATCCTACACCCCTGAAAATTCAGAAAATGTTGGCAGCACAAAAAAGGCCTTAAAATACATATTAGGCCTCCAAAAATGTAGAAAACCTTGGAGGCCCAAAAAAGGGGTTTACAGGCATCCTAGACCCCCTAAAGTCCAGAAAATGTTGGCGGCCCAAAAACTGTGACAGAGAGCTCTGAATGGCCCAAAAACGCTTGCAGCCTGAAAAGGGCATTAACCCGCATCCTAGACCCCTGAAATTCCTAAAAACATTTATCGCCCGAAAAATGCATCCTACACCCCTTAAAGTTCAGAAAATGTTGGCAGCCCAAAAAATGCCTTAAAATGCATCTTATTCCTGCAATAATCTTTAAAACTTTGGAGGCCCAAAAAAGGGGTTTTCAGGCATCCTAGAGCCCCTAAAGTCCAGAAAATGTTGGTGGCCCATAAACTGTGTCAGAGAGCTCTGGATGTCCCAAAAACATTTGCAGCCTGAAAAGGGCATTAACCCACATCCTAAACCCCTGAAATTCCCAAAAACATTTTTGGCCCGAAAAATGCATTCTACACCCCTGAAAGTTCAGAAAATGTTGGCAGCCCCAAAAAGGCCTTAAAATGCATCTTATTCCTGAAAAAATCTTGATAACTTTGGAGGCCCGAAAACAGTGTCAGAGAGCTCTGAATGTCCCAAAAATATTTGCAGCCTGAAAAGGGCATTAATCCGCATCCTGGCCCCCTGAAATTCTCCAAAATATTTTTGGCCCAAAAAATGCATCCTACACCCCTGAAAATTCAGAAAATGTTGGCAGCACAAAACAGGCCTTAAAATACATATTAGGCCTGCAAAAATGTAGAAAACTTTGGAGGCCCAAAAAAGGGGTTTACAGGCATCCTAGACCCCCTAAAGTCCAGAAAATGTTGGCGGCCCAAAAACTGTGTCAGAGAGCTCTGAATGTCCCAAAAACGCTTGCAGCCTGAAAAGGGCATTAACCCGCATGCTAGACCCCTGAAATTTCCCAAAATATTTTGGCCACGAAAAATTCATCCTACACCCCTGAAAATTCAGAAAATGTTGGCAGCACAAAAAAGGCCTTAAAATACATATTAGGCCTCCAAAAATGTAGAAAACCTTGGAGGCCCAAAAAAGGGGTTTACAGGCATCCTAGACCCCCTAAAGTCGAGAAAATGTTGGCGGCCCAAAAACTGTGTCAGAGAGCTCTGAATGGCCCAAAAACGCTTGCAGCCTGAAAAGGGCATTAACCCGCATCCTAGACCCCTGAAATTCCTAAAAACATTTATTGCCCGAAAAATGCATCCTACACCCCTGAAAATTCAGAAAATTTTGGCAGCACAAAAAAGGCCTTAAAATGCATATTAGGCCTGCAAAAATTTAGAAAACTTTGGAGGCCCAAAAAAGGGGTTTGCAGGCATCCTAGACCCCATAAAGTCCAGAAAATGTTGGTGGCCCATAAACTGTGTCAGAGAGCTCTGACTGTCCCAAAAACGTTTGCAGCCTGAAAAGGGCATTAACCCACATCCTAAACCCCTGAAATTCCCAAAAACATTTTTGGCCTGAAAAATGCATCCTACACCCCTGAAAGTTCAGAAAATGTTGGCAGCCCCAAAAAGGCCTTAAAATGCATCTTATTCCTGCAAAAATCTTGATAACTTTGGAGGCCCAAAAAAGGGGTTTACATCCTAGACCCCATAAAGTCCAGAAAATGTTGGTGACCCGAAAACAGTGTCAGAGAGCTCTGAATGTCCCAAAAATATTTGCAGCCTGAAAAGGGCATTAACCCGCATGCTAGACCCCTGAAATTCCCCAAAATATTTTGGCCACAAAAAATTCATCCTACACCCCTGAAAATTCAGAAAATGTTGGCAGCACAAAAAGGCCTTAAAATACATATTAGGCCTCCAAAAATGTAGAAAACTGTGGAGGTCCAAAAAAGGGGTTTACAGGCATCCTAGACCCCCTAAAGTCCAGAAAATGTTGGTGGCCCATAAACTGTATCAGAGAGCTCTGAATGTCCCAAAAACATTTGCAGTCTGAAAAGGGCATTAACCCGCATCCTAAACCCCTGAAATTCCTAAAAACATTTATGGCCCGAAAAATGCATCCTTCACCCCTGAAAGTTCAGAAAATATTGGCAGCCCAAAAAAAGCCCTTAAAATGCATCTTATTCCTGCAAAAATCTTGATAACTTTGGAGGCCCAAAAAAAGGGTTTACATGCATACTAGACCCCCTAAAGTCCAGAAAATGTTGGTGGCCCAAAAACTGTGTCAGAGAGCTCTGAATGTCCCAAAAACATTTGCAGTCTGAAAAGGGCATTAACCCGCATGCTAGACCCCTGAAATTCCCCAAAATATTTTGGTCACGAAAAATTCATCCTACACCCCAGAAAATTCAGAAAACGTTGGCAGCACAAAAAAGGCCTTAAAATACATATAAGGCCTGCAAAAATGTAGAAAAATTTGGAGGCCCAAAAAAGGGGTTTACAGGCATCCTAGACCCCCTAAAGTCCAGAAAATGTTGGTGGCCCAAAAACTGTGTCAGAGAGCTCTGAATGGCCCAAAAACGCTTGCAGCCTGAAAAGGGCATTAACCCGCATCCTAGACCCCTGAAATTCCTAAAAACATTTATCGCCCGAAAAATGCATCCTACACCCCTTAAAGTTCAGAAAATGTTGGCAGCCCAAAAAATGCCTTAAAATGCATCTTATTCCTGCAATAATCTTTAAAACTTTGGAGGCCCAAAAAAGAGGTTTACAGGCATCCTAGACCCCTAAAGTCCAGAAAATGTTGGTAGGCCAAAAACTGTGTCAGAGAGCTCTGAATGTCCCAAAAACATTTGCAGCCTGAAAAGGGCATTAACCCACATCCTAAACCCCTGAAATTCCCAAAAACATTTTTGGCCCGAAAAATGCATCCTACACCCCTGAAAGTTCTGAAAATGTTGGCAGCCCCAAAAAGGATTTAAAATGCATCTTATTCCTGCAAAAATCTTGATAACTTTGGAGGCCCAAAAAAGGGGTTTACATCCTAGACCCCATAAAGTCCAGAAAATGTTGGTGACCCGAAAACAGTGTCAGAGAGCTCTGAATGTCCCAAAAATATGTGCAGCCTGAAAAGGGCATTAATCCGCATCCTGGCCCCCTGAAATTCCCCAAAATATTTTTGGCCCAAAAAATGCATCCTACATCCCTGAAGTTCAGAAAATGTTGGCAGCACAAAACAGGCCTTAAAATACATATTGGGCCTGCAAAAATGTAGAAAACTTTGGAGGCCCAAAAAAGGGGTTTACAGGCATCCTAGACCCCCTAAAGTCCAGAAAATGTTGGTAGGCCAAAAACTGTGTCAGAGAGCTCTGAATGTCCCAAAAACATTTGCAGCCTGAAAAGGGCATTAACCCACATCCTAAACCCCTGAAATTCCCAAAAACATTTTTGGCCCGAAAAATGCATCCTACACCCCTGAAAGTTCTGAAAATGTTGGCAGCCCCAAAAAGGATTTAAAATGCATCTTATTCCTGCAAAAATCTTGATAACTTTGGAGGCCCAAAAAAGGGGTTTACATCCTAGACCCCATAAAGTCCAGAAAATGTTGGCGGCCCAAAAACTGTGTCAGAGAGCTCTGAATGTCCCAAAAACGCTTGCAGCCTGAAAAGGGCATTAACCCGCATCCTGGTCCCCTGAAATTTCCCAAAATATTTTGGCCACGAAAAATTCATCCTACACCCCTGAAAATTCAGAAAATGTTGGCAGCACAAAAAAGGCCTTAAAATACATATTAGGCCTCCAAAAATGTAGAAAACCTTGGAGGCCCAAAAAAGGGGTATACAGGCATCCTAGACCCCCTAAAGTCCAGAAAATGTTGGCGGCCCAAAAACTGTGTCAGAGAGCTCTGAATGGCCCAAAAACGCTTGCAGCCTGAAAAGGGCATTAACCCGCATCCTAGACCCCTGAAATTCCTAAAAACATTTATGGCCCGAAAAATGCATCCTACACCCCTTAAAGTTCAGAAAATGTTGGCAGCCCAAAAAATGCCTTAAAATGCATCTTATTCCTGCAATAATCTTTAAAACTTTGGAGGCCCAAAAAAGGGGTTTTCAGGCATCCTAGACCCCATAAAGTCCAGAAAATGTTGGCGGCCCAAAAACTGTGTCAGAGAGCTCTGAATGTCCCAAAAACATTTGCAGTCTGAAAAGGGTATTAACCCGCATGCTAGACCCCTGAAATTCCCCAAAATATTTTGGCCACAAAAAATTCATCCTACACCCCTGAAAATTCAGAAAATGTTGGCAGCACAAAAAAGGCCTTAAAATACATATTAGGCCTCCAAAAATGTAGAAAACTTTGGAGGCCCAAAAAAGGGGTTTACAGGCATCCTAGACCCCCTAAAGTCCAGAAAATGTTGGTAGGCCAAAAACTGTGTCAGAGACCTCTGAATGTCCCAAAAACGTTTGCAGCCTGAAAAGGGCATTAACCCACATCCTAAACCCCTGAAATTCCCAAAAACATTTTTGGCCTGAAAAATGCATCCTACACCCCTGAAAGTTCAGGAAATGTTGGCAGCCCCAAAAAGGCCTTAAAATGCATCTTATTCCTGCAAAAATCTTGATAAATTTGGAGGCCCAAAAAAGGGGTTTACATCCTAGACCCCATAAAGTCCAGAAAATGTTGGTGACCCGAAAACAGTGTCAGAGAGCTCTGAATATCCCAAAAATATTTGCAGTCTGAAAAGGGCATTAATCCGCATCCTGGCCCCCTGAAATTCCCCAAAATATTTTTGGCCCAAAAAATGCATCCTACATCCCTGAAGTTCAGAAAACGTTGGCAGCAGAAAACAGGCCTTAAAATACATATTAGGCCTGCAAAAATGTAGAAAACTTTGGAGGCCCAAAAAAGGGGTTTACAGGCATCCTAGACCCCCTAAAGTCCAGAAAATGTTGGCAGGCCAAAAACTGTGTCAGGGAGCTCTGAATGTCCCAAAAACGTGTGCAGCCTGAAAAGGGCATTAACCCACATCCTAAACCCCTGAAATTCCCAAAAACATTTTTAGCCTGAAAAATGCATCCTACACCCCTGAAAGTTCAGAAAATGTTGGCAGCCCCAAAAAGGCCTTAAAATGCATCTTATTCCTGCAAAAATCTTGATAGCTTTGGAGGCCCAAAAAAGGGGTTTACATCCTAGACCCCATAAAGTCCAGAAAACGTTGGTGACCCGAAAACAGTGTCAGAGAGCTCTGAATGTCCCAAAAATGTTTGCAGCCTGAAAAGGGCATTAATCCGCATCCTGGCCCCCTGAAATTCCCCAAAATATTTTTGGCCCAAAAAATGCATCCTACATCCCTGAAAATTCAGAAAATGTTGGCAGCACAAAAAAGGCCTTAAAATACATATTAGGCCTGCAAAAATGTAGAAAACTTTGGAGGCCCAAAAAAGGGGTTTACAGGCCTCCTAGACCAAATAAAGTGCAGAAAATGTTGGTGGCCCAAAAACTGTGTCAGAGAGCTCTGAATGGCCCAAAAACGCTTGCAGCCTGAAAACGGCATTAACCCGCATCCTAGACCCCTGAAATTCCCCAAAATATTTTTGGCCCGAAAAATGCATCCTACATCCCTGAAGTTCAGAAAATGTTGGCAGCACAAAACAGGCCTTAAAATACATATTAGGCCTGCAAAAATGTAGAAAACTTTGGAGGCCCAAAAAAGGGGTTTACAGGCATCCTAGACCCCCTAAAGTCCAGAAAATGTTGGTAGGCCAAAAACTGTGCCAGAGAGCTCTGAATGTCCCAAAAACGTTTGCAGCCTGAAAAGGGCATTAACCCACATCCTAAACCCCTGAAATTCCCAAAAACATTTTTGGCCCGAAAAATGCATCCTACACCCCTGAAAGTTCAGAAAATGTTGGCAGCCCCAAAAAGGCCTTAAAATGCATCTTATTACTGCAAAAATCTTGATAACTTTGGAGGCCCAAAAAAGGGGTTTACATCCTAGACCCCATAAAGTCCAGAAAATGTTGGCGGCCCGAAAACAGTGTCAGAGAGCTCTGAATGTCCCAAAAACATTTGCAGTCTGAAAAGGGCATTAACCCGCATGCTAGACCCCTGAAATTCCCCAATATATTTTTGGCCCGAAAAATGCATCCTACATCCCTGAAGTTCAGAATATGTTGGCAGCACAAAACAGGCCTTAAAATACATATTAGGCCTGCAAAAATGTAGAAAACTTTGGAGGCCCAAAAAAGGGGTTTTACAGGCATCCTAGACCCCCTAAAGTCCAGAAAATGTTGGCGGCCCAAAAACTGTGTCAGAGAGCTCTGAATGTCCCAAAAACATTTGCAGTCTGAAAAGGGCATTAACCCGCATGCTAGACCCCTGAAATTCCCCAAAATATTTTGGCCATGAAAAATTCATCCTACACCCCTGAAAATTCAGAAAATATTGGCAACACATAAAAAGGCCTTAAAATACATATTAGGCCTCCAAAAATGTAGAAAACCTTGGAGGCCCAAAAAAGGGGTTTACAGGCATTCTAGACCCCTTAAAGTTCAGAAAATGTTGGCAGCCCAAAAAATGCCTTAAAATGCATCTTATTCCTGCAATAATCTTTAAAATTTTGGAGGCCCAAAAAAGGGGTTTGCAGGCATCCTAGACCCCATAAAGTCCAGAAAATGTTGGTGACCCGAAAACAGTGTCAGAGAGCTCTGAATGTCCCAAAAATATTTGCAGCCTGAAAAGGGCATTAATCCGCATCCTGGCCCCCTGAAATTCCCCAAAATATTTTTGGCCCAAAAAATGCATCCTACATCCCTGAAGTTCAGAAAATGTTGGCAGCACAAAACAGGCCTTAAAATACATATTAGGCCTGCAAAAATGTAGAAAACTTTGGAGGCCCAAAAAAGGGGTTTACAGGCATCCTAGACCCCCTAAAGTCCAGAAAATGTTGGCGGCCCAAAAACTGTGTCAGAGAGCTCTGAATGTCCCAAAAACATTTGCAGTCTGAAAAGGGCATTAACCCGCATGCTAGACCCCTGAAATTTCCCAAAATATTTTGGCCACGAAAAATTCATCCTACACCCCTGAAAATTCATAAAATGTTGGCTGCACAAAAAAGGCCTTAAAATACATATTAGGCCTCCAAAAATGTAGAAAACTTTGGAGGCCCAAAAAAGGCGTTTACAGGCATCCTAGATCCCCTAAAGTCCAGAAAATGTTGGTAGGCCGAAAACTGTGTCAGAGAGCACTGAATATGTCCCAAAAACATTTGCAGCCTGAAAAGGGCATTAACCCACATCCTAAACCCCTGAAATTCCCAAAAACATTTTTGGCCCAAAAAATGCATCCTACACCCCTGAAAGTTCAGAAAATGTTGGCAGCCCCAAAAAGGCCTTAAAATGCATCTTATTCCTGCAAAAATCTTGATAACTTTGGAGGCCCAAAAAAGGGGTTTACATCCTAGACCCCATAAAGTCCAGAAAATGGTGGTGACCCGAAAACAGTGTCAGAGAGCTCTGAATGTCCCAAAAATATGTGCAGCCTGAAAAGGGCATTAATCCGCATCCTGGCTCCCTAAAATTCCCCGAAATATTTTTGGCCCAAAAAATGCATCCTACACCCCTGAAAATTCAGAAAATGTTGGCAGCACAAAAAAGGCCTTAAAATACATATTAGGCCTGCAAAAATGTAGAAGACTTTGGAGGCCCAAAAAAGGGGTTTACAGGCATCCTAGACCCCCTAAAGTCCAGAAAATGTTGGTGGCCCAAAAACTGTCAGAGAGCTCTGAATGTCCCAAAAACATTTGCAGTCTGAAAAGGGCATTAACCCGCATGCTAGACCCCTGAAATTTCCCAAAATATTTTGGCCACGAGAAATTCATCCTACACCCCTGAAAATTCAGAAAATATTGGCAGCACAAAAAAGGCCTTAAAATACATATTAGGCCTCCAAAAATGTAGAAAACTTTGGAGGCCCAAAAAAGGGGTTTACAGGCATCCTAGACCCCCTAAAGTCCAGAAAATGTTGGTAGGCCAAAAACTGTGTCAGAGAGCTCTGAATGTCCCAAAAACGTTTGCAGCCTTAAAAGGGCATTAACCCACATCCTAAACCCCTGAAATTCCCAAAAACATTTTTGGCCCGAAAAATGCATCCTACACCCCTGAAAGTTCAGAAAATGTTGGCAGCCCCAAAAAGGCCTTAAAATGCATCTTATTCCTGCAAAAATCTTGATAACTTTGGAGGCCCAAAAAAGGGGTTTACATCCTAGACCCCATAAAGTCCAGAAAATGTTGGTGACCTGAAAACAGTGTCAGAGAGCTCTGAATGTCGCAAAAATATTTGCAGCCTGAAAAGGGCATTAATCCGCATCCTGGCCCCCTGAAATTCCCCAAAATATTTTTGGCCCAAAAAATGCATCCTACATCCCTGAAGTTCAGAAAATGTTGGCAGCACAAAACAGGCCTTAAAATACATATTAGGCCTGCAAAAATGTAGAAGACTTTGGAGGCCCAAAAAAGGGGTTTACAGGCATCCTATACCCCCTAAAGTTCAGAAAATGTTGGTGGCCCAAAAACTGTGTCGAGAGCTCTGTATGTCCCAAAAACATTTGCAGTCTGAAAAGGGCATTAACCCGCATGCTAGACCCCTGAAATTTCCCAAAATATTTTGGCCACGAAAAATTCATCCTACACCCATGAAAATTCAGAAAATATTGGCAGCACAAAAAAGGCCTTAAAATACATATTAGGCCTCCAAAAATGTAGAAAACTTTGGAGGCCCAAAAAAGGGGTTTACAGGCATCCTAGACCCCCTAAAGTCCAGAAAATGTTGGTAGGCCAAAAACTGTGTCAGAGAGCTCTGAATGTCCCAAAAACGTGTGCAGCCTGAAAAGGGCATTAATCCGCATCCTGGCCCCCTGAAATTCCCCAAAATATTTTTGGCCCAAAAAATGCATCCTACATCCCTGAAGTTCAGAAAATGTTGGCAGCACAAAACAGGCCTTAAAATATATATTAGGCCTGCAAAAATGTAGAAGACTTTGGAGGCCCAAAAAGGGTTTACAGGCATCCTAGACCCCCTAAAGTCAAGAAAATGTTGGTGGCCAAAAACTGTGTCAGAGAGCTCTGAATGTCCCAAAAACATTTGCAATCTGAAAAGGGCATTAGCCCGCATGCTAGACCCCTGAAATTTCCCAAAATATTTTGGCCACAAAAAATTCATCCTACACCCCTGAAAATTCAGAAAATGTTGGCAGCACAAAAATGGCCTTAAAATACATATTAGGCCTCCAAAAATGTAGAAAACTTTGGAGGCCCAAAAAAGGGGTTTACAGACATCCTAGACCCCCTAAAGTCCAGAAAATGTTGGTAGGCCAAAAACTGTGTCAGAGAGCTCTGAATGTCCCAAAAACATTTGCAGCCTGAAAAGGGCATTAACCCACATCCTAAACCCCTGAAATTCCCAAAAACATTTTTGGGCCGAAAATTGAATCCTACACCCCTTAAAGTTTAGAAAATGTTGGCAACCCCAAAAAGGCCTTAAAATGCATCTTATTCCTGCAAAAATCTTGATAACTTTGGAGGCCCAAAAAAGGGGTTTACATCCTAGACCCCATAAAGTCCAGAAAATGTTGGTGACCTGAAAACAGTGTCAGAGAGCTCTGAATGTCGCAAAAATATTTGCAGCCTGAAAAGGGCATTAATCCGCATCCTGGCCCCCTGAAATTCCCCAAAATATTTTTGGCCCAAAAAATGCATCCTACATCCCTGAAGTTCAGAAAATGTTGGCAGCACAAAACAGGCCTTAAAATACATATTAGTCCTGCAAAAATGTAGAAGACTTTGGAGGCCCAAAAAAGGGGTTTACAGGCATCCTGGACCCCCTAAAGTCCAGAAAATGTTGGTGGCCAAAAACTGTGTCAGAGAGCTCTGAATGTCCCAAAAACATTTGCAATCTGAAAAGGGCATTAACCCGCATGCTAGACCCCTGAAATTTCCCAAAATATTTTGGCCACAAAAAATTCATCCTAGAACCCTGAAAATTCAGAAAATGTTGGCAGCACAAAACAGGCCTTAAAATACATATTAGTCCTGCAAAAATGTAGAAGACTTTGGAGGCCCAAAAAAGGGGTTTACAGGCATCCTGGACCCCCTAAAGTCCAGAAAATGTTGGTGGCCAAAAACTGTGTCAGAGAGCTCTGAATGTCCCAAAAACATTTGCAGCCTGAAAAGGGCATTAACCCACATCCTAAACCCCTGAAATTCCCAAAAACATTTTTGGCCCGAAAAATGAATCCTACACCCCTTAAAGTTCAGAAAATGTTTGCAGCCCCAAAAAGGCCTTAAAATGCATCTTATTCCTGCAAAAATCTTGATAACTTTGGAGGCCCAAAAAAGGGGTTTACATCCTAGACCCCATAAAGTCCAGAAAATGTTGGTGACCTGAAAACAGTGTCAGAGAGCTCTGAATGTCGCAAAAATATTTGCAGCCTGAAAAGGGCATTAATCCGCATGCTAGACCCCTGAAATTTCCCAAAATATTTTGGCCACGAAAAATTCATCCTACACCCCTGAAAATTCAGAAAATATTGGCAGCACAAAAAAGGCCTTAAAATACATATTAGGCCTCCAAAAATGTAGAAAACTTTGGAGGCCCAAAAAAGGGGTTTACAGGCATCCTAGACCCCCTAAAGTCCAGAAAATGTTGGTAGGCCAAAAACTGTGTCAGAGAGCTCTGAATGTCCCAAAAACGTTTGCAGCCTTAAAAGGGCATTAACCCACATCCTAAACCCCTGAAATTCCCAAAAACATTTTTGGCCCGAAAAATACATCCTACACCCCTGAAAGTTCAGAAAATGTTGGCAGCCCCAAAAAGGCCTTAAAATGCATCTTATTTCTGCAATAATCTTGATAACTTTGGAGGCCCAAAAAAGGGGTTTACAGACATCCTAGACCCCTGAAAGTCCAGAAAATGTTGGTTACCCGAAAACAGTGTCAGAGAGCTCTGAATGTCCCAAAAACATTTGCAGCCTGAAAAGGGCATTAACCCACATCCTAGCCCCCTGAAATTCCCCAAAATATTTTTGGCCCGAAAAATGCATCCTACATCCTTGAAGTTCAGAACATGTTGGCAGCCCAAAAAAGGCCTTAAAATGCATCTTATTCCTGTAAAAATCTTGATAACTTTGGAGGCCCAAAAAAGGGGTTTACATCCTAGACCCCATAAAGTCCAGAAAATGTTGGTGACCTGAAAACAGTGTCAGAGAGCTCTGAATGTCGCAAAAATATTTGCAGCCTGAAAAGGGCATTAATCCGCATCCTGGCCCCCTGAAATTCCCCAAAATATTTTTGGCCCAAAAAATGCATCCTACATCCCTGAAGTTCAGAACATGTTGGCAGCACAAAACAGGCCTTAAAATACATATTAGGCCTGCAAAAATGTAGAAGACTTTGGAGGCCCAAAAAAGGGGTTTACAGGCATCCTAGACCCCCTAAAGTCCAGAAAATGTTAGCGGCCCAAAAACTGTGTGAGAGAGCTCTGAATGTCCAAAAAACATTTGCAGTCTGAAAAGGGCATTAACCTGCATGCTAGACCCCTGAAATTCCCCAAAATATTTTGGCCACGAAAAATTCATCCTACACCCCTGAAAATTCAGAAAATGTTGGCAGCACAAAAAAGGCCTTAAAATACATATTAGGCCTCCAAAAATGTAGAAGACTTTGGAGGCCCAAAAAGGGGGTTACAGGCATCCTAGACCCCCTAAAGTCCAGAAAATGTTGGTGGCCCAAAAACTGTGTCAGAGAGCTCTGAATGTCCCAAAAACGTTTGCAGCCTGAAAAGGGCATTAACCCACATCCTAAACCCCTGAAATTCCCAAAAACATTTTTGGCCCGAAAAATGCATCCTACACCCCTGAAAGTTCAGAAAATGTTGGCAGCCCCAAAAAGGCCTTAACATGCATCTTATTCCTGCAAAAATCTTGGAAACTTTGGAGGCCCAAAAAAGGGGTTTACATCCTAGACCCCATAAAGTCCAGAAAATGTTGGTGACCTGAAAACAGTGTCAGAGAGCTCTGAATGTCGCAAAAATATTTGCAGCCTGAAAAGGGCATTAATCCGCATCCTGGCCCCCTGAAATTCCCCAAAATATTTTTGGCCCAAAAAATGCATCCTACATCCCTGAAGTTCAGAACATGTTGGCAGCACAAAACAGGCCTTAAAATACATATTAGGCCTGCAAAAATGTAGAAGACTTTGGAGGCCCAAAACAGGGGTTTACAGGCATCCTAGACCCCCTAAAGTCCAGAAAATGTTAGCGGCCCAAAAACTGTGTGAGAGAGCTCTGAATGTCCCAAAAACGTTTGCAGCCTGAAAAGGGCATTAACCCACATCCTAAACCCCTGAAATTCCCAAAAACATTTTTGGCCCGAAAAATGCATCCTACATCCCTGAAAGTTCAGAAAATGTTGGCAGCCCCAAAAAGGCCTTAACATGCATCTTATTCCTGCAAAAATCTTGATAGCTTTGGAGGCCCAAAAAAGGGGTTTACATCCTAGACCCCATAAAGTACAGAAAATGTTGGTGACTCGAAAACAGTGTCAGAGAGCTCTGAATTTCCCAAAAATATTTGCAGCCTGAAAAGGGCATTAATCTGCATCCTGGCCCCCTGAAATTCCCCAAAATATTTTTGGCCCGAAAAATGCATCCTACATCCCTGAAGTTCAGAAAATGTTGGCAGCACAAAACAGGCCTTAAAATACATATTAGGCCTGCAAAAATGTAGAAAAATTTGGAGGCCCAAAAAAGGGGTTTACAGGCATCCTAGACCCCCTAAAGTCCAGAAAATGTTAGCGGCCCAAAAACTGTGTGAGAGAGCTCTGAATGTCCAAAAAACATTTGCAGTCTGAAAAGGGCATTAACCCGCATCCTGGCCCCCTGAAATTCCCCAAAATATTTTGGCCACGAAAAATTCATCCTACACCCCTGAAAATTCAGAAAATGTTGGCAGCACAAAAAAAGGCCTTAAAATACATATTAGGCCTCCAAAAATGTAGAAAACTTTGGAGGCCCAAAAAAGGGGTTTACAGGCATCCTAGACCCCTTAAAGTCCAGAAAATGTTGGTAGGCCAAAAACTGTGTCAGAGAGCTCTGAATGTCCCAAAAACGTTTGCAGCCTGAAAAGGGCATTAACCCACATCCTAAACCCCTGAAATTCCCAAAAACATTTTTGGCCCGAAAAATGAATCCTACACCCCTTAAAGTTCAGAAAATGTTGGCAGCCCCAAAAAGGCCTTAAAATGCATCTTATTCCTGCAAAAATCTTGATAACTTTGGAGGCCCAAAAAAGGGATTTACATCCTAGACCCCATAATGTCCAGAAAATGTTGGTGACCTGAAAACAGTGTCAGAGAGCTCTGAATGTCCCAAAAATATTTGCAGCCTGAAAAGGGCATTAATCTGCATCCTGGCCCCCTGAAATTCCCCAAAATATTTTGGCCACGAAAAATTCATCCTACACCCCTGAAAATTCAGAAAATGTTGGCAGCACAAAAAAAGGCCTTAAAATACATATTAGGCCTGCAAAAATGTAGAAAACTTTGGAGGCCCAAAAAAGGGGTTTACAGGCATCGTAGACCCCCTAAAGTCCAGAAAATGTTGGTGCCCAAAAACGGTGTCAGAGAGCTCTGAATGTCCGAAAAACATTTGCAGCCTGAAAAGGGCATTAACCCACATCCTAAACCCCTGAAATTCCCAAAAACATTTTTGGCCCGAAAAAATGCCTCCTACACCCCTGAAAGTTCAGAAAATGTTGGCAGCCCAAAAAAAGGCCTTAAAACGCATCTTATTCCTGCAAAAATCTTGATAACTTTGGAGGCCCAAAAAAGGGGTTTACAGGCATCCTAGACCCCTGAAAGTCCAGAAAATGTTGGTGACCCGAAAACAGCGTCAGAGAGCTCTGAATGTCCCAAAAACATTTGCAGCCTGAAAAGGGCATTAACCGGCATCCTAGCCCCCTGAAATTCCCCAAAATATTTTTGGCCCGAAAAATGCATCCTACATCCCTGAAGTTCAGAAAATGTTGGCAGCACAAAACAGGCCTTAAAATACATATTAGGCCTGCAAAAATGTAGAAAACTTTGGAGGCCCAAAAAAGGGGTTTACAGGCATCCTAGACCCCTGAAAGTCCCGAAAATGTTGGTGACCCGAAAACAGTGTCAGAGAGCTCTGAATGTCCCAAAAACATTTGCAGCAAGAAAAGGGCATTAACCCGCATCCTAGACCCCTTAAATTCCCAAAAACATTTTTGGCCTGAAAAATGCATTATACATCCCTGAAAGTTCAAAAAATGTTGGCAGCCCAAAAAAGGCCTTAAATGCCTCTTAGGCCTGCAAAAATGTTGAAAACTTTGGAGGCCCAAAAAAGGGTTTTACAGGCATCCTAGACCCCCTAAAGTCCAGAAAATGTTGGTGGCCCAAAAACTGTGTCAGAGAGCACTGAATGTCCCAAAAATGTTTGCAGCCTGAAAAGGGCATTAACCCGCATGCTAGACCCCTGTAATTTCCCAAAATATTTTGGCGACGAAAAATGCATCCTACACCCCTGAAAATTCAGAAAATCTTGGCAGCACAAAAAAGGGCTTAAAATACATATTAGGCCTCCAAAAATGTAGAAAACTTTGGAGGCCCAAAAAAGGGGTTTACAGGTATCCTAGACCCCCTAAAGTCCAGAAAATGTTGGTAGGCCAAAAACTGTGTCAGAGAGCTCTGAATGTCCCAAAAACGTTTGCAGCCTGAAAAGGGCATTAACCCACAACCTAAACCCCTGAAATTCCCAAAAACATTTTTGGGCCGAAAATTGAATCCTACACCCCTTAAAGTTTAGAAAATGTTGGCAACCCCAAAAAGGCCTTAAAATGCATCTTATTCCTGCAAAAATCTTGATAACTTTGGAGGCCCAAAAAAGGGGTTTACATCCTAGACCCCATAAAGTCCAGAAAATGTTGGTGACCTGAAAACAGTGTCAGAGAGCTCTGAATGTCGCAAAAATATTTGCAGCCTGAAAAGGGCATTAATCCGCATCCTGGCCCCCTGAAATTCCCCAAAATATTTTTGGCCCAAAAAATGCATCCTACATCCCTGAAGTTCAGAAAATGTTGGCAGCACAAAACAGGCCTTAAAATACATATTAGTCCTGCAAAAATGTAGAAGACTTTGGAGGCCCAAAAAAGGGGTTTACAGGCATCCTGGACCCCCTAAAGTCCAGAAAATGTTGGTGGCCAAAAACTGTGTCAGAGAGCTCTGAATGTCCCAAAAACATTTGCAATCTGAAAAGGGCATTAACCCGCATGCTAGACCCCTGAAATTTCCCAAAATATTTTGGCCACAAAAAATTCATCCTAGAACCCTGAAAATTCAGAAAATGTTGGCAGCACAAAAAAGGCCTTAAAATACATATTAGGCCTCCAAAAATGTAGAAAATTTTGGAGGCCCAAAAAAGGGGTTTACAGGCATCCTAGAACCCCTAAAGTCCAGAAAATGTTGGTAGGCCAAAAACTGTGTCAGAGAGCTCTGAATGTCCCAAAAACATTTGCAGCCTGAAAAGGGCATTAACCCACATCCTAAACCCCTGAAATTCCCAAAAACATTTTTGGCCCGAAAAATGAATCCTACACCCCTTAAAGTTCAGAAAATGTTTGCACCCCCAAAAAGGCCTTAAAATGCATCTTATTCCTGCAAAAATCTTGATAACTTTGGAGGCCCAAAAAAGGGGTTTACATCCTAGACCCCATAAAGTCCAGAAAATGTTGGTGACCTGAAAACAGTGTCAGAGAGCTCTGAATGTCGCAAAAATATTTGCAGCCTGAAAAGGGCATTAATCCGCATGCTAGACCCCTGAAATTTCCCAAAATATTTTGGCCACGAAAAATTCATCCTACACCCCTGAAAATTCAGAAAATATTGGCAGCACAAAAAAGGCCTTAAAATACATATTAGGCCTCCAAAAATGTAGAAAACTTTGGAGGCCCAAAAAAGGGGTTTACAGGCATCCTAGACCCCCTAAAGTCCAGAAAATGTTGGTAGGCCAAAAACTGTGTCAGAGAGCTCTGAATGTCCCAAAAACGTTTGCAGCCTTAAAAGGGCATTAACCCACATCCTAAACCCCTGAAATTCCCAAAAACATTTTTGGCCCGAAAAATGCATCCTACACCCCTGAAAGTTCAGAAAATGTTGGCAGCCCCAAAAAGGCCTTAAAATGCATCTTATTTCTGCAATAATCTTGATAACTTTGGAGGCCCAAAAAAGGGGTTTACAGACATCCTAGACCCCTGAAAGTCCAGAAAATGTTGGTTACCCGAAAACAGTGTCAGAGAGCTCTGAATGTCCCAAAAACATTTGCAGCCTGAAAAGGGCATTAACCCACATCCTAGCCCCCTGAAATTCCCCAAAATATTTTTGGCCCGAAAAATGCATCCTACATCCTTGAAGTTCAGAACATGTTGGCAGCCCAAAAAAGGCCTTAAAATGCATCTTATTCCTGTAAAAATCTTGATAACTTTGGAGGCCCAAAAAAGGGGTTTACATCCTAGACCCCATAAAGTCCAGAAAATGTTGGTGACCTGAAAACAGTGTCAGAGAGCTCTGAATGTCGCAAAAATATTTGCAGCCTGAAAAGGGCATTAATCCGCATCCTGGCCCCCTGAAATTCCCCAAAATATTTTTGGCCCAAAAAATGCATCCTACATCCCTGAAGTTCAGAACATGTTGGCAGCACAAAACAGGCCTTAAAATACATATTAGGCCTGCAAAAATGTAGAAGACTTTGGAGGCCCAAAAAAGGGGTTTACAGGCATCCTAGACCCCCTAAAGTCCAGAAAATGTTAGCGGCCCAAAAACTGTGTGAGAGAGCTCTGAATGTCCAAAAAACATTTGCAGTCTGAAAAGGGCATTAACCTGCATGCTAGAGCCCTGAAATTCCCCAAAATATTTTGGCCACGAAAAATTCATCCTACACCCCTGAAAATTCAGAAAATGTTGGCAGCACAAAAAAGGCCTTAAAATACATATTAGGCCTCCAAAAATGTAGAAAACTTTGGAGGCCCAAAAAAGGGGTTTACAGGTATCCTAGACCCCCTAAAGTAAAGAAAATGTTGGTAGGCCAAAAACTGTGTCAGAGAGCTCTGAATGTCCCAAAAACGTTTGCAGCCTGAAAAGGGCATTAACCCACAACCTAAACCCCTGAAATTCCCAAAAACATTTTTGGCCCGAAAAATGCATCCTACACCCCTGAAAGTTCAGAAAATGTTGGCAGCCCCAAAAAGGCCTTAAAATGCATCTTATTTCTGCAATAATCTTGATAACTTTCGAGGCCCAAAAAAGGGGTTTTTAGGCATCTGAGACCCCTGAAAGGCCAGAAAATGTTGGTGTACCGAAAACAGTGTCAGAGAGCTCTGAATGTCCCAAAAATATTTGCAGCCTGAAAAGGGCATTAACCCACATCCTAGCCTCCTGAAATTCCCCAAAATATTTTTGGCCCAAAAAATGCATCCTACATCCTTGAAGTTCAGAGCATGTTGGCAGCCCAAAAAAATGCCTTAAAATGCATCTTATTTCTGCAAAAATATTGATAACTTTGGAGGCCCAAAAAAGGGGTTTTTAGGCATCCGAGACCCCTGAAAGTCCATAAAATTTTGGTGGCCCAAAAACTGTGTCAGAGAGCTCTGAATGTCCCAAAAACATTTGCAGTCTGAAAAGGGCATTAACCCGCATGCTAGACCCCTGAAATTCCCCCAAAATATTTTGGTCATGAAAAATGCATCCTACATCCCTGAAGTTCAGAAAATGTTGGCAGCACAAAACAGGCCTTAAAATACATATTAGGCCTGCAAAAATGTAGAAAAGTTTGGAGGCCCAAAAAAGGGGTTTACAGGCATCCTAGACCCCCTAAGTCCAGAAAATGTTGGTGGCCCAAAAACTGTGTCAGAGAGCTCTGAATGTCCCAAAAACATTTGCAGCCTGAAAAAGGCATTAACCCGCATCCTAGACCCCCTAAATTCCCCAAAAACTTTTGGTTTGAAAAATGCATCCTACATCCCTGAAGTTCAGAAAATGTTGGCAGCACAAAACAGGCCTTAAATACATATTAGGCCTGCAAAAATGTAGAAAAGTTTGGAGGCCCAAAAAAGGGGTTTACAGGCATCCTAGACCCCCTAAGTCCAGAAAATGTTGGTGGCCCAAAAACTGTGTCAGAGAGCTCTGAATGTCCCAAAAACATTTGCAGCCTGAAAAAGGCATTAACCCGCATCCTAGACCCCCTAAATTCCCCAAAAACATTTGGTTTGAAAAATGCATCCTACCTCCCTGAAAGTTCAGAAAATGTTGGCAGCACAAAAAAGGCCTTAAAATAGATATTAGGCCTGCAAAAATTTAGAAAACTTTGGAGGCCCAAAAAAGGTGTTTACAGGCATCCTAGACCCCTAAAGTCCAGAAAATGTTGGTGGCCCATAACTGTATCAGAGAGCTCTGAATGTCCCAAAAATATTTGCAGTCTGAAAAGGGCATTAATCCGCATGCTAGACCCCTGAAATTCCCCCAAAATATTTTGGTCATGAAAAATGCATCCTACACCCCTGAAAGTTCAGAAAATTTTGACAGCCCAAAAAAGGCCTTAAATGCCTCTTAGGCCTACAAAAATGTAGTAAACTTTAGAGGCCCAACTAAGGGGTTTACAGGCATCGTAGACCCCTTAAAGTCCAGAAAATGTTGGTGCCCAAAAACGGTGTCAGAGAGCTCTGAATTTCCCAAAAACATTTGCAGCCTTAAAAGGGCATTAACCCACATCCTAGACCCCTTAAAATCCCAAAAACATTTTTGGCCCGAAAAATGCATCCTAGACCCCATAAAGTCCAGAAAATGTTGGTGCCCTGAAAACACTGTCAGAGAGCTCTGAATGTCCCCAAAATATTTGCAGCCTGAAAAGGGCATTAATCCGCATCCTGGCCCCCTGAAATTCCCCAAAATATGTTTGGCCCAAAAAATGCATCCTACATCCCTGAAGTTCAGAAAATGTTGGCAGCACAAAACAGGCCTTAAAATACATATTAGGCCTGCAAAAATGTAGAAGACTTTGGAGGCCCAAAAAAGGGGTTTGCAGGCATCCTAGACCCCATAAAGTCCAGAAAATGTTGGTGGCCCATAAACTTTGTCAGAGAGCTCTGAATGTCCCAAAAACATTCGCAGTCTGAAAAGGGCATTAACCCGCATGCTAGACCCCTGAAATTTCCCAAAATGTTTTGGCCACGAAAAATTCATCCTACACCCCTGAAAATTCAGAAAATATTGGCAGCACAAAAAAGGCCTTAAAATACATATTAGGCCTCCAAAAATGTAGAAAACTTTGGAGGCCCAAAAAAGGGGTTTACAGGCATCCTAGACCCCCTAAAGTCCAGAAAATGTTGGTAGGCCAAAAACTGTGTCAGAGAGCTCTGAATGTCCCAAAACATTTGGAGTCTGAAAAGGGCATTAACCCACATGCTAGACCCCTGAAATTCCCCAAAATATTTTGGCCATGAAAAATTCATCCTACACCCCTGAAAATTCAGAAAATGTTGGCAACACAAAAAAAGGCCTTAAAATACATATTAGGCCTCCAAAAATGTAGAAAACTTTGGAGGCCCAAAAAAGGGGTTTACAGGCCTCCTAGACCCCCTAAAGTCCAGAAAATGTTGGTAGGCCAAAAACTGTGTCAGAGAGCTCTGAATGTCCCAAAAACATTTGCAGCCTGAAAAGGGCATTAACCCACATCCTAAACCCCTGAAATTCCCAAAAAATTTTTGGCCCGAAAAATGAATCCTACACCCCTTAAAGTTCAGAAAATGTTGGCAGCCCCAAAAAGGCCTTAAAATGCATCTTATTCCTGCAAAAATCTTGATAACTTTGGAGGCCCAAAAAGGGGTTTACATCCTAGACCCTATAAAGTCCAGAAAATGTTGGTGACCTGAAAACAGTGTCAGAGAGCTCTGAATGTCCCAAAAATATTTGCAGCCTGAAAAGGGCATTAATCCACATCCTGGCCCCCTGAAACTCCCCAAAATATTTTTGGCCCAAAAAATGCATCCTACATCCCTGAAGTTCAGAAAATGTTGGCAGCACAAAACAGGCCTTGAAATATATCTTAGGCCTGCAAAAATGTAGAAGACTTTGGAGGCCCAAAAAGGGGTTTACAGGCATCCTAGACCCCCTAAAGTCCAGAAAATGTTGGTGGCCCAAAAACTGTGTCAGAGAGCTCTGAATGTCCCAAAAACATTTGCAGTCTGAAAAGGGCATTAACCCGCATGCTAGACCCCTGAAATTTCCCAAAATATTTTGGCCACGAAAAATTCATCCTACACCCCTGAAAATTCAGAAAATATTGGCAGCACAAAAAAGGCCTTAAAATACATATTAGGCCTCCAAAAATGTAGAAAACTTTGGAGGCCCAAAAAAGGGGTTTACAGGCATCCTAGACCCCTGAAAGTCCAGAAAATGTTGGTGACCTGAAAACAGTGTCAGAGAGCTCTGAATGTCGCAAAAATATTTGCAGCCTGAAAAGGGCATTAATCCGCAACCTGGCCCCCTGAAATTCCCCAAAATATTTTTGTCCCAAAAAATGCATCCTACATCCCTGAAGTTCAGAAAATGTTGGCAGCACAAAACAGGCCTTAAAATACATATTAGGCCTGCAAAAATGTAGAAGACTTTGGAGGCCCAAAAAAGGGGTTTACAGGCATCCTAGACCCCCTAAAGTCCAGAAAATGTTAGCGGCCCAAAAACTGTGTGAGAAAGCTCTGAATGTCCAAAAAACATTTGCAGTCTGAAAAGGGCATTAACCCGCATGCTAGACCCCTGAAATTCCCCAAAATATTTTGGCCACGAAAAATTCATCCTACACCCCGGAAAATTCAGAAAATGTTGGCAGCACAAAAAAAGGCCTTAAAATACATATTAGGCCTCCAAAAATGTAGAAAACTTTGGAGGTCCAAAAAAGGGGTTTACAGGCATCCTAGACCCCCTAAAGTCCAGAAAATGTTGGTAGGCCAAAAACTGTCAGAGAGCTCTGAATGTCCCAAAAACGTTTGCAGCCTGAAAAGGGCATTAACCCACATCCTAAACCCCTGAAATTCCCAAAAACATTTTTGGCCAGAAAAATGCATCCTACACCCCTGAAAGTTCAGAAAATGTTGGCAGCCCCAAAAAGGCCTTAAAATGCATCTTATTCCTGCAAAAATCTTGATAACTTTGGAGGCCCAAAAAAGGGGTTTACATCCTAGACCCCATAAAGTCCAGAAAATGTTGGTGACCTGAAAACAGTGTCAGAGAGCTCTGAATGTCGCAAAAATATTTGCAGCCTGAAAAGGGCATTAATCCGCATCCTGGCCCCCTGAAATTCCCCAAAATATTTTTGGCCCAAAAAATGCATCCTACATCCCTGAAGTTCAGAAAATGTTGGCAGCACAAAACAGGCCTTAAGATACATATTAGGCCTGCAAAAATGTAGAAGACTTTGGAGGCCCAAAAAAGGGGTTTACAGGCATCCTAGACCCCCTAAAGTCCAGAAAATGTTAGCGGCCCAAAAACTGTGTGAGAAAGCTCTGAATGTCCAAAAAACATTTGCAGTCTGAAAAGGGCATTAACCCGCATGCTAGACCCCTGAAATTCCCCAAAATATTTTGGCCACGAAAAATTCATCCTACACCCCGGAAAAATCAGAAAATGTTGGCAGCACAAAAAAAGGCCTTAAAATACATATTAGGCCTCCAAAAATATAGAAAACTTTGGAGGTCCAAAAAAGGGGTTTACAGGCATCCTAGACCCCCTAAAGTCCAGAAAATGTTGGTAGGCCAAAAACTGTCAGAGAGCTCTGAATGTCCCAAAAACGTTTGCAGCCTGAAAAGGGCATTAACCCACATCCTAAACCCCTGAAATTCCCAAAAACATTTTTGGCCAGAAAAATGCATCCTACACCCCTGAAAGTTCAGAAAATGTTGGCAGCCCCAAAAAGGCCTTAAAATGCATCTTATTCCTGCAAAAATCTTGATAACTTTGGAGGCCCAAAAAAGGGGTTTACATCCTAGACCCCATAAAGTCCAGAAAATGTTGGTGACCTGAAAACAGTGTCAGAGAGCTCTGAATGTCCCAAAAATATTTGCAGCCTGAAAAGGGCATTAATCTGCATCCTGGCCCCCTGAAATTCCCCAAATTATTTTGGCCATGAAAAATTCATCCTACACCCCTGAAAATTCAGAAAATATTGGCAGCACAAAAAAGGCCTTAAAATACATATTAGGCCTCCAAAAATGTTTAAAACTTTGGAGGCCCAAAAAAGGGGTTTACAGGCATCCTAGACCCCCTAAAGTCCAGAAAATGTTGGTAGGCCAAAAACTGTGTCAGAGAGCTCTGAATGTCCCAAAAACGTTTGCAGCCTGAAAAGGGCATTAACCCACATCCTAAACCCCTGAAATTCACAAAAACATTTTTGGCCCGAAAAATGCATCCTACACCCCTGAAAGTTCAGAAAATGTTGGCAGCCCCAAAAAGGCCTTAACATGCATCTTATTCCTGCAAAAATCTTGATAACTTTGGAGGCCCAAAAAAGGGGTTTACATCCTAGACCCCATAAAGTACAGAAAATGTTGGTGACTCGAAAACAGTGTCAGAGAGCTCTGAACGTCCCAAAAATGTTTGCAGCCTGAAAAGGGCATTAATCCGCATCCTGGCCCCCTCAAATTCCCCAAAATATTTTTGGCCCAAAAAATGCATCCTACATCCCCGAAGTTCAGAAAATGTTGGCAGCACAAAACAGGCCTTAAAGTACATATTAGGCATGCAAAAATGTAGAAAACTTTGGAGGCCCAAAAAAGGGGTTTACAGGCATCCTAGACCCCTAAAGTCCAGAAAATGTTGGCGGCCCAAAAACTGTGTGAGGGAGCTCTGAGTGTCCCAAAAACATTTGCAGTCTGAAAAGGGCATTAACCCGCATGCTAGACCCCTGAAATTCCCCAAAATATTTTGGCCACAAAAAATTCATCCTACACCCCTGAAAATTCAGAAAATGTTGGCAGCACAAAAAAGGCCTTAAAATACATATTAGGCCTCCAAAAATGTAGAAAACTTTGGAGGCCCAAAAAAGGGGTTTACAGGCATCCTAGACCCCCTAAAGTCCAGAAAATGTTGGTAGGCCAAAAACTGTGTCAGAGAGCTCTGAATGTCCCAAAAACATTTGCAGCCTGAAAAGGGCATTAACCCACATCCTAAACCCCTGAAATTCCCAAAAACATTGTTGGCCCGAAAAATGAATCCTACACCCCTTAAAGTTCAGAAAATGTTGGCAGCCCCAAAAAGGCCTTAAAATGCATCTTATTCCTGCAAAAATCTTGATAACTTTGGAGGCCCAAAAAAGGGTTTACATCCTAGACCCCATAAAGTCCAGAAAATGTTGGTGACTCGAAAACAGTGTCAGAGAGCTCTGAATGTCCCAAAAATGTTTGCAGCCTGAAAAGGGCATTAATCCGCATCCTGGCCCCCTCAAATTCCCCAAAATATTTTTGGCCCAAAAAATGCATCCTACATCCCTGAAGTTCAGAAAATGTTGGCAGCACAAAACAGGCCTTAAAATACATATTAGGCCTGCAAAAATGTAGAAAAATTTGGAGGCCCAAAAAAGGGGTTTACAGGCATCCTAGACCCCCTAAAGTCCAGAAAATGTTAGCGGCCCAAAAACTGTGTGAGAGAGCTCTGAATGTCCAAAAAACATTTGCAGCCTGAAAAGGGCATTAACCCGCATCCTGGCCCCCTGAAATTCCCCAAAATATTTTGGCCACAAAAAATTCATCCTACACCCCTGAAAATTCAGAAAATGTTGGCAGCACAAAAAAAGGCCTTAAAATACATATTAGGCTTCCAAAAATGTAGAAAACTTTGGAGGCCCAAAAAAGGGGTTTACATCCTAGACCCCATAACGTCCAGAAAATGTTGGTGGCCCAAAAACGGTGTCAGAGAGCTCTGAATGTCCCAAAACATTTGCAGCCTGAAAAGGGCATTAACCCACATCCTAAACCCCTGAAATTCCCAAAAAATGTTTGGCCCGAAAAATGAATCCTACACCCCTTAAAGTTCAGAAAATGTTGGCAGCCGCCAAAAAGGCCTTAAAATGCATCTTATTCCTGCAAAAATCTTGATAACTTTGGAGGCCTAAAAAAGGGGTTTACATCCTAGACCCCATAAAGTCCAGAAAATGTTGGTGACCCGAAAACAGTGTCAGAGAGCTCTGAATGTCGCAAAAATATTTGCAGCCTGAAAAGGGCATTAATCCGCATCCTGGCCCCCTGAAATTCCCCAAAATATTTTTGGCCCAAAAAATGCATCCTACATCCCTGAAGTTCAGAAAATGTTGGCAGCACAAAACAGGCCTTAAAATATATATTAGGCCTGCAAAAATGTAGAAGACTTTGGAGGCCCAAAAAGGGTTTTACAGGCATCCTAGACCCCCTAAAGTCCAGAAAATGTTGGTGGCCAAAAACTGTGTCAGAGAGCTCTGAATGTCCCAAAAACATTTGCAATCTGAAAAGGGCATTGACCCGCATGCTAGACCCCTGAAATTTCCCAAAATATTTTGGCCACAAAAATTCATCCTACACCCCTGCAAATTCAGAAAATGTTGGCAGCACAAAAAAGGCCTTAAAATACATATTAGGCCTCCAAAAATGTAGAAAACTTTGGAGGCCCAAAAAAGGGGTTTACAGACATCCTAGACCCCCTAAAGTCCAGAAAATGTTGGTAGGCCAAAAACTGTGTCAGAGAGCTCTGAATGACCCAAAAACATTTGCAGCCTGAAAAGGGCATTAACCCACATCCTAAACCCCTGAAATTCCCAAAAACATTTTTGGCCCGAAAAATGAATCCTACACCCCTTAAAGTTCAGAAAATGTTGGCAGCCCCAAAAAGGCCTTAAAATGCATCTTATTTCTGCAATAATCTTGATAACTTTGGAGGCCCAAAAAAGGGGTTTACAGACATCTTAGACCCGTGAAAGTCCAGAAAATGTTGGTGACCCGAAAACAGTGTCAGAGAGCTCTGAATGTCCCAAAAATATTTGCAGCCTGAAAAGGGCATTAATCTGCATCCTGGCCCCCTGAAATTCCCCAAAATATTTTTGGCCCAAAAAATGCATCCTACATCCTTGAAGTTCAGAACATGTTGGCAGCCCAAAAAAGGCCTTAAAATGCATCTTATTCCTATAAAAATCTTGATAACTTTGGAGGCCCAAAAAAGGGGTTTACAGGCATCCTAGACCCCCTAAAGTCTAGAAAATGTTGGTGGCCCAAAAACTGTGTCAGAGAGCTCTGAATGTCCCAAAACATTTGCAGTCTGAAAAGGGCATTAACCCGCATGCTAGACCCCTGAAATTCTCCGAAAATATTTTGGTCATGAAAAATGCATCCTACATCCCTGAAGTTCAGAAAATGTTGGCAGCACAAAACAGGCCTTAAAATACATATTAGGCCTGCAAAAATGTAGAAACATTTGGAGGCCCAAAAAAGGGGTTTACAGGCATCCTAGACCCCCTAAAGTCCAGAAAATGTTAGCGGCCCAAAAACTTTGTGAGAGAGCTCTGAATGTCCAAAAAACATTTGCAGTCTGAAAAGGGCATTAACCCGCATGCTAGACCCCTGAAATTCCCCAAAATATTTTGGCCACGAAAAATTCATCCTACACCCCTGAAAATTCAGAAAATGTTGGCAGCACAAAAAAGGCCTTAAAATACATATCAGGCCTCCAAAAATGTAGAAAACTTTGGAGGCCCAAAAAAGGGGTTTACAGGCATCCTAGACCCCCCAAAGTCCAGAAAATGTTGGTAGGCCAAAAACTGTGTCAGAGAGCTCTGAATGTCCCAAAAACATTTGCAGCCTGAAAAGGGCATTAACCCACATCCTAAACCCCTGAAATTCCCAAAAACATTTTTGGCCCGAAAAATGAATCCTACACCCCTTAAAGTTCAGAAAATGTTGGCAGCCCCAAAAAGGCCTTAAAATGCATCTTATTCCTGCAAAAATCTTGATAACTTTGGAGGCCCAAAAAAGGGGTTTACATCCTAGACCCCATAACGTCCAGAAAATGTTGGTAGGCCAAAAACTGTGTCAGAGAGCTCTGAATGTCCCAAAAACATTTGCAGCCTGAAAAGGGCATTAACCCACATCCTAAACCCCTGAAATTCCCAAAAACATTTTTGGCCCGAAAAATGAATCCTACACCCCTTAAAGTTCAGAAAATGTTGGCAGCCCCAAAAAGGCCTTAAAATGCATCTTATTCCTGCAAAAATCTTGATAACTTTGGAGGCCCAAAAAAGGGGTTTACATCCTAGACCCCATAAAGTCCAGAAAATGTTGGTGACCTGAAAACAGTGTCAGAGAGCTCTGAATGTCGCAAAAATATTTGCAGCCTGAAAAGGGCATTAATCCGCATCCTGGCCCCCTGAAATTCCCCAAAATATTTTTGGCCCAAAAAATGCATCATACATCCCTGAAGTTCAGAAAATGTTGGCAGCACAAAACAGGCCTTAAAATACATATTAGGCCTGCAAAAATGCAGAAGACTTTGGAGGCCCAAAAAATGGGTTTACAGGCATCCTAGACCCCCTAAAGTCCAGAAAATGTTGGTGGCCCAAAAACTGTGTCAGAGAGCTCTGAATGTCCCAAAACATTTGCAGTCTGAAAAGGGCACTAACCCGCATGCTAGACCCCTGTAATTCCCCGAAAATATTTTGGTCATGAAAAATGCATCCTACATCCCTGAAGTTCAGAAAATGTTGGCAGCACAAAACAGGCCTTAAAATACATATTAGGCCTGCAAAAATGTAGAAACATTTGGAGGCCCAAAAAAGGGGTTTACATGCATCCTAGACCCCCTAAAGTCCAGAAAATGTTAGCGGCCCAAAAACTGTGTGAGAGAGCTCTGAATGTCCAAAAAACATTTGCAGTCTGAAAAGGGTATTAACCCGCATCCTGGCCCCCTGAAATTCCCCAAAATATTTTGGCCACGAAAAATTCATCCTACACCCCTGAAAATTCAGAAAATGTTGGCAGCACAAAAAAAGGCCTTAAAATACATATTAGGCCTCCAAAAATGTAGAAAACTTTGGAGGCCCAAAAAAGGGGTTTACAGGCATCCTAGACCCCCTAAAGTCCAGAAAATGTTGGTAGGCCAAAAACTGTGTCATATAGCTCTGAATGTCCCAAAAACGTTTGCAGCCTGAAAAGGGCATTAACCCACATCCTAAACCCCTGAAATTCCCAAAAACATTTTTGGCCCGAAAAATGAATCCTACACCCCTTAAAGTTCAGAAAATGTTGGCAGCCCCAAAAAGGCCTTAAAATGCATCTTATTCCTGCAAAAATCTTGATAACTTTGGAGGCCCAAAAAAGGGGTTTACATCCTAGACCCCATAACGTCCAGAAAATGTTGGTGGCCCAAAAACGGTGTCAGAGAGCTCTGAATGTCCCAAAAATGTTTGCAGCCTGAAAAGGACATTAATCCGCATCCTGGCCCCCTCAAATTCCCCAAAATATTTTTGGCCCAAAAAATGCATCCTACATCCCTGAAGTTCAGAAAATGTTGGCAGCAGAAAACAGGCCTTAAAATATATATTAGGCCTGCAAAAATGTAGAAGACTTTGGAGGCCCAAAAAGGGTTTTACAGGCATCCTAGACCCCCTAAAGTCCAGAAAATGTTGGTGGCCAAAAACTGTGTCAGAGAGCTCTGAATGTCCCAAAAATATTTGCAATCTGAAAAGGGCATTAACCCGCATGCTAGACCCCTGAAATTTCCCAAAATATGTTGGCCACAAAAAATTCATCCTACACCCCTGAAAATTCAGAAAATGTTGGCAGCACAAAAAAGGCCTTAAAATACATATTAGGCCTCCAAAAATGTAGAAATCTTTGGAGGCCCAAAAAAGGGGTTTACAGGCATCCTAGACCCCCTAAAGTCCAGAAAATGTTGGTAGGCCAAAAACTGTGTCAGAGAGCTCTGAATGTCCCAAAAACATTTGCAGCCTGAAAAGGGCATTAACCCACATCCTAAACCCCTGAAATTCCCAAAAACGTTTTTGGCCCGAAAAATGAATCCTACACCCCTTAAAGTTCAGAAAATGTTGGCAGCCCCAAAAAGGCCTTAAAATGCATCTTATTCCTGCAAAAATCTTGATAACTTTGGAGGCCCAAAAAAGGGGTTTACATCCTAGACCCCATAAAGTCCAGAAAATGTTGGTGACCTGAAAACAGTGTCAGAGAGCTCTGAATGTCGCAAAAATATTTGCAGCCTGAAAAGCGCATTAATCCGCATCCTGGCCCCCTGAAATTCCCCAAAATATTTTTGGCCCAAAAAATGCATCCTACATCCCTGAAGTTCAGAAAATGTTGGCAGCACAAAACAGGCCTTAAAATACATATTAGGCCTGCAAAAATGTAGAAGACTTTGGAGGCCCAAAAAATGGGTTTACAGGCATCCTAGACCCCCTAAAGTCCAGAAAATGTTGGTGGCCCAAAAACTGTGTCAGAGAGCTCTGAATGTCCCAAAAACATTTGCAGTCTGAAAAGGGCATTAACCCGCATGCTAGACCCCTGAAATTTCCCAAAATATTTTGGCGACGAAAAATTCATCCTACACCCCTGAAAATTCAGGAAATATTGGCAGCACAAAAAAGGGCTTAAAATACATATTAGGCCTCCAAAAATGTAGAAAACTTTGGAGGCCCAAAAAAGGGGTTTACAGGTATCCTAGACCCCCTAAAGTCCAGAAAATGTTGGTAGGCCAAAAACTGTGTCAGAGAGCTCTGAATGTCCCAAAAACGTTTGCAGCCTGAAAAGGGCATTAACCCACAACCTAAACCCCTGAAATTCCCAAAAACATTTTTGGCCCGAAAAATGCATCCTACACCCCTGAAAGTTCAGAAAATGTTGGCAGCCCCAAAAAGGCCTTAAAATGCATCTTATTTCTGCAATAATCTTGATAACTTTGGAGGCCCAAAAAAGGGGTTTACAGACATCCTAGACCCCTGAAAGTCCAGAAAATGTTGGTGACCCGAAAACAGTGTCAGAGAGCTCTGAATGTCCCAAAAATATTTGCAGCCTGAAAAGGGCATTAATCTGCATCCTGGCCCCCTGAAATTCCCCAAAATATTTTTGGCCCGAAAAATGCATCCTACATCCTTGAAGTTCAGAACATGTTGGCAGCCCAAAAAAGGCCTTAAAATGGATCTTATTCCTGTAAAAATCTTGATAACTTTGGAGGCCCAAAAAAGGGGTTTACAGGCATCCTAGACCCCCTAAAGTCCAGAAAATGTTGGTGGCCCAAAAACTGTGTCAGAGAGCTCTGAATGTCCCAAAACATTTGCAGTCTGAAAAGGGCATTAACCCGCATGCTAGACCCCTGAAATTCTCCGAAAATATTTTGGTCATGAAAAATGCATCCTACATCCCTGAAGTTCAGAAAATGTTGGCAGCACAAAACAGGCCTTAAAATACATATTAGGCCTGCAAAAATGTAGAAAAATTTGGAGGCCCAAAAAAGGGGTTTACAGGCATCCTAGAGCCCCTAAAGTCCAGAAAATGTTAGCGGCCCAAAACCTGTGTGAGAGAGCTCTGAATGTCCAAAAAACATTTGCAGTCTGAAAAGGACATTAACCCACATCCTGGCCCCCTGAAATTCCCCAAAATATTTTGGCCACGAAAAATTCATCCTACACCCCTGAAAATTCAGAAAATGTTGGCAGCACAAAAAAAGGCCTTAAAATACATATTAGGCCTCCAAAAATGTAGAAAACTTTGGAGGCCCAAAAAAGGGGTTTACAGGCATCCTAGACCCCCTAAAGTCCAGAAAATGTTGGTAGGCCAAAAACTGTGTCAGAGAGCTCTGAATGTCCCAAAAACATTTGCAATCTGAAAAGGGCATTAACCCGCATGCTAGACCTCTGAAATTTCCCAAAATATTTTGGCCACAAAAAATTCATCCTACACCCCTGAACATTCAGAAAATGTTGGCAGCACAAAAAAGGCCTTAAAATACATATTAGGCCTCCAAAAATGTAGAAAACTTTGGAGGCCCAAAAAAGGGGTTTACAGGCATCCTAGACCCCCTAAAGTCCAGAAAATGTTGGTAGGCCAAAAACAGTGTCAGAGAGCTCTGAATGTCCCAAAAACATTTGCAACCTGAAAAAGGCATTAACCCGCATCCTAGACCCCTTAAATTCCCAAAAACATTTTTGGCCCGAAAAATGCATCCTACATCCCTGAACGTTCAGAAAACTTTAGCAGCCCAAAAAAGGCCTTAAATGCCTCTTAGGCCCACAAAAATGTAGTAAACTTTAGACGCCCAAACAAGGGGTTTACAGGCATCGTAGACCGCCTAAAGTCCAGAAAATGTTGGTGCAAAAAATGGTGTCAGAGAGCTCTGAATGTCCCAAAAACATTTGCAGCCTGAAAAAGGCATTAACCCGCATCCTAGACCCCTTAAATTCCCAAAAAATGTTTGGCCCGAAAAATGCATCCTACATCCCTGAAAGTTCAGAAAATGTTGGCAGCACAAAAAAGGCCTTAAAATAGATATTAGGCCTGCAAAAATGTAGAAAACTTTGGAGGCCCAAAAAGGGGGTTTACAGGCATCCTAGACCCCCTAAAGTCCAGAAAATGTTGGTGGCCCATAATTGTATCAGAGAGCTCTGAATGTCCCAAAAACATTTGCAGTCTGAAAAGGGCATTAATCCGCATGCTAGACCCCTGAAATTCCCCCAAAATATTTTGGCCCAAAAAATGCATCCTACACCCCTGAAAATTCAGAAAATGTTGGCAGCACAAAAAAAGGCCTTAAAATACATATTAGGCCTGCAAAAATGTAGAAAACTTTGGAGGCCCAAAAAAGGGGTTTACAGGTATCCTAGACCCCCTAAAGTCCAGAAAATGTTGGCGGCCCAAAAACGGTGTCAGAGAGCTCTGAATGTCCCAAAACATTTGCAGCCTGGAAAGGGCATTATCCCACATCCTAAACCCCTGAAATTCCCAAAAAAATTTTGGCCCGAAAAATGAATCCTACACCCCTTAAAGTTCAGAAAATGTTGGCAGCCGCCAAAAAGGCCTTAAAATACATCTTATTCCTGCAAAAATATTGATAACTTTGGAGGCCCAAAAAGGGGTTTACATCCTAGACCCCATAAAGTCCAGAAAATGTTGGTGACCTGAAAACAGTGTCAGAGAGCTCTGAATGTCGCAAAAATATTTGCAGCCTGAAAAGGGCATTAATCCGCATCCTGGCGCCCTGAAATTCCCCAAAATATTTTTGGCCCAAAAAATGCATCCTACATCCCTGAAGTTCAGAAAATGTTGGCAGCACAAAACAGGCCTTAAAATATATATTAGGCCTGCAAAAATGTAGAAGACTTTGGAGGCCCAAAAAGGGTTTTACAGGCATCCTAGACCCCCTAAGGTCCAGAAAATGTTGGTGGCCAAAAACTGTGTCAGAGAGCTCTGAATGTCCGAAAAACATTTGCAATCTGAAAAGGGCATTAACCCGCATGCTAGACCCCTGAAATTTCCCAAAATATTTTGGCCACAAAAAATTCATCCTACACCCCTGAAAATTCAGAAAATGTTGGCAGCACAAAAAAGGCCTTAAAATACATATTAGGCCTCCAAAAATGTAGAAAACTTTGGAGGCCCAAAAAAGGGGTTTACAGGCATCCTAGACCCCCTAAAGTTCAGAAAATGTTGGTAGGCCAAAAACTGTGTCAGAGAGCTCTGAATGTCCCAAAAACATTTGCAGCCTGAAAAGGGCATTAACCCACATCCTAAACCCCTGAAATTCCCAAAAACATTTTTGGCCCGAAAAATGAATCCTACACCCCTTAAAGTTCAGAAAATGTTGGCAGCCCCAAAAAGGCCTTAAAATGCATCTTATTCCTGCAAATATCTTGATAACTTTGGAGGCCCAAAAAAGGGGTTTACATCCTAGACCCCATAAAGTCCAGAAAATGTTGTTGACCTGAAAACACTGTCAGAGAGCTCTGAATGTCGCAAAAATATTTGCAGCCTGAAAAGGGCATTAATCCGCATCCTGGCCCCCTGAAATTCCCCAAAATATTTTTTTGGCCCAAAAAATGCATCCTACATCCCTGAAGTTCAGAAAATGTTGGCAGCACAAAACAGGCCTTAAAATACATATTAGGCCTGCAAAAATGTAGAAAAATTTGGAGGCCCAAAAAAGGGGTTTACAGGCATCCTAGACCCCCTAAAGTCCAGAAAATGTTAGCGGCCCAAAAACTGTGTGAGAGAGCTCTGAATGTCCAAAAAACATTTGCAGTCTGAAAAGGGCATTAACCCGCATCCTGGCCCCCTGAAATTCCCCAAAATATTTTGGCCACGAAAAATTCATCCTACACCCCTGAATATTCAGAAAATGTTGGCAGCACAAAAAAAGGCCTTAAAATACATATTAGGCCTCCAAAAATGTAGAAAACTTTGGAGGCCCAAAAAAGGGGTTTACAGGCATCCTAGACCCCTTAAAGTCCAGAAAATGTTGTTAGGCCAAAAACTGTGTCTGAGAGCTCTGAATGTCCCAAAAACGTTTGCAGCCTGAAAAGGGCATTAACCCACATCCTAAACCCCTGAAATTCCCAAAAACATTTTTGGCCCGAAAAATGAATCCTACACCCCTTAAAGTTCAGAAAATGTTGGCAGCCCCAAAAAGGCCTTAAAATGCATCTTATTTCTGCAAAAATCTTGATAACTTTGGAGGCCCAAAAAAGGGATTTACATCCTAGACCCCATAATGTCCAGAAAATGTTGGTGACCTGAAAACAGTGTCAGAGAGCTCTGAATGTCCCAAAAATATTTGCAGCCTGAAAAGGGCATTAATCTGCATCCTGGCCCCCTGAAATTCCCCAAAATATTTTGGCCACGAAAAATTCATCCTACACCCCTGAAAATTCAGAAAATGTTGGCAGCACAAAAAAAGGCCTTAAAATACATATTAGGCCTGCAAAAATGTAGAAAACTTTGGAGGCCCAAAAAAGGGGTTTACAGGTATCCTAGACCCCCTAAAGTCCAGAAAATGTTGGCGGCCCAAAAACGGTGTCAGAGAGCTCTGAATGTCCCAAAACATTTGCAGCCTGGAAAGGGCATTAACCCACATCCTAAACCCCTGAAATTCCCAAAGAAATTTTGGCCCGAAAAATGAATCCTACACCCCTTAAAGTTCAGAAAATGTTGGCAGCCGCCAAAAAGGCCTTAAAATACATCTTATTCCTGCAAAAATCTTGATAAGTTTGGAGGCCCAAAAAGGGGTTTACATCCTAGACCCCATAAAGTCCAGAAAATGTTGGTGACCTGAAAACAGTGTCAGAGAGCTCTGAATGTCGCAAAAATATTTGCAGCCTGAAAAGGGCATTAATCCGAATCCTGGCCCCCTGAAATTCCCCAAAATATTTTTGGCCCAAAAAATGCATCCTACATCCCTGAAGTTCAGAAAATGTTGGCAGCACAAAACAGGCCTTAAAATATATATTAGGCCTGCAAAACTGTAGAAGACTTTGGAGGCCCAAAAAGGGGTTTACAGGCATCCTAGACCCCCTAAAGTCCAGAAAATGTTGGTGGCCAAAAACTGTGTCAGAGAGCTCTGAATGTCCCAAAAACATTTGCAGTCTGAAAAGGGCGTTAACCCGCATGCTAGACCCCTGAAATTTCCCAAAATATTTTGGCGACGAAAAATTCATCCTACACCCCTGAAAATTCAGAAAATATTGGCAGCACAAAAAAGGGCTTAAAATACATATTAGGCCTCCAAAAATGTAGAAAACTTTGGAGGCCCAAAAAAGGGGTTTACAGGTATCCTAGACCCCCTAAAGTCCAGAAAATGTTGGTAGGCCAAAAACTGTGTCAGAGAGCTCTGAATGTCCCAAAAACGTTTGCAGCCTGAAAAGGGCATTAACCCACAACCTAAACCCCTGAAATTCCCAAAAACATTTTTGGCCCGAAAAATGCATCCTACACCCCTGAAAGTTCAGAAAATGTTGCCAGCCCCAAAAAGGCCTTAAAATGCATCTTATTTCTGCAATAATCTTGATAACTTTGGAGGCCCAAAAAAGGGGTTTACAGACATCCTAGACCCCTGAAATTCCAGAAAATGTTGGTGACCCGAAAACAGTGTCAGAGAGCTCTGAATGTCCCAAAAACATTTGCAGCCTGAAAAGGGCATTAACCCACATCCTAGCCCCCTGAAATTCCCCAAAATATTTTTGGCCCGAAAAATGCATCCTACATCCTTGAAGTTCAGAACATGTTGGCAGCCCAAAAAAGGCCTTAAAATGCATCTTATTCCTGTAAAAATCTTGATAACTTTGGAGGCCCAAAAAAGGGGTTTACAGGCATCCTAGACCCCCTAAAGTCCAGAAAATGTTGGTGGCCCAAAAACTGTGTCAGAGAGCTCTGAATGTCTCAAAACATTTGCAGTCTGAAAAGGGCATTAACCCGCATGCTAGACCCCTGAAATTCCCCGAAAATATTTTGGTCATGAAAAATGCATCCTACATCCCTGAAGTTCAGAAAATTTTGGCAGCACAAAACAGGCCTCAAAATCCATATTAGGGCTGCAAAAATGTAGAAAAGTTTGGAGGCCCAAAAAAGGGGTTTACAGGCATCCTAGACCCCCTAAAGTCCAGAAAATGTTGGTGGCCCAAAAACTGTGTCAGAGAGCTCTGAATGTCCCAAAACATTTGCAGTCTGAAAAGGGCATTAACCCGCATGCTAGACCCCTGAAATTCCCCCAAAATATTTTGGTCATGAAAAATGCATCCTACATCCCTGAAGTTCAGAAAATGTTGGCAGCACAAAACAGGCCTCAAAATCCATATTGGTGCTGCAAAAATGTAGAAGACTTTGGAGGCCCAAAAAAGGGGTTTACAGGCATCGTAGACCCCCTAAAGTCCAGAAAATGTTGGTGCCCAAAAACGGTGTCAGAGAGCTCTGAATGTCCGAAAAACATTTGCAGCCTGAAAAGGGCATTAACCCACATCCTAAACCCCTGAAATTCCTGAAAACATTTTTGGCCCGAAAAAATGCCTCCTACACCCCTGAAAGTTCAGAAAATGTTGGCAGCCCAAAAAAAGGCCTTAAAACGCATCTTATTCCTGCAAAAATCTTGATAACTTTGGAGGCCCAAAAAAGGGGTTTACAGGCATCCTAGACCCCTGAAAGTCCAGAAAATGTTGGTGACCCGAAAACAGTGTCAGAGAGCTCTGAATGTCCCAAAAACATTTGCAGCCTGAAAAGGGCATTAACCGGCATCCTAGCCCCCTGAAATTCCCCAAAATATTTTTGGCCCGAAAAATGCATCCTACATCCCTGAAGTTCAGAAAATGTTGGCAGCACAAAACAGGCCTTAAAATACATATTAGGCCTGCAAACATGTAGAAAACTTTGGAGGCCCAAAAAAGGGGTTTACAGGCATCCTAGACCCCTGAAAGTCCGAAAATGTTGGTGACCCGAAAACAGTGTCAGAGAGCTCTGAATGTCCCAAAAACATTTGCAGCAAGAAAAGGGCATTAACCCGCATCCTAGACCCCTTAAATTCCCAAAAACATTTTTGGCCTGAAAAATGCATTATACATCCCTGAAAGTTCAAAAAATGTTGGCAGCCCAAAAAAGGCCTTAAATGCCTCTTAGGCCTGCAAAAATGTTGAAAACTTTGGAGGCCCAAAAAAGGGGTTTACAGGCATCCTAGACCCCCTAAAGTCCAGAAAATGTTGGTGGCCCAAAAACTGTGTCAGAGAGCTCTGAATGTCCCAAAAACATTTGCAGCAAGAAAAGGGCATTAACCCGCATCCTAGACCCCTGAAATTCCTAAAAACATTTATGGCCCGAAAAATGCATCCTACACCCCTTAAAGTTCAGAATATGTTGGCAGCCCAAAAAATGCCTTAAAATGCATCTTATTCTTGCAATAATCTTTAAAACTTTGGAGGCCCAAAAAAGGGGTTTGCAGGCATCCTAGACCCCCTAAAGTCCAGAAAATGTTGGTGGCCCACAAACTGTATCAGAGAGCTCTGAATTTCCCAAAAACATTTGCAGTCTGAAAAGGGCATTAACCCGCATCCTAGACCCATGAAATTACTAAAAACATTTATGACCCGAAAAATGCATCCTACACCCCTGAAAGTTCAGCAAATGTTGGAAGCCCAAAAAAAGGCCATAAAATGCATCTTATTTCTGCAAAAATATTGATAACTTTGGAGGCCCAAAAAAGGGGTTTTTAGGCATCCGAGACCCCTGAAAGTCCATAAAATTTTGGTGGCCCAAAAACTGTGTCAGAGAGCTCTGAATGTCCCAAAAACATTTGCAGTCTGAAAAGGGCATTAACCCGCATGCTAGACCCCTGAAATCCCCCAAAATATTTTGGTCATGAAAAATGCATCCTACATCCCTGAAGTTCAGAAAATGTTGGCAGCACAAAACAGGCCTTAAAATACATATTAGGCCTGCAAAAATGTAGAAAAGTTTGGAGGCCCAAAAAAGGGGTTTACAGGCATCCTAGACCCCCTAAGTCCAGAAAATGTTGGTGGCCCAAAAACTGTGTCAGAGAGCTCTGAATGTCCCAAAAACATTTGCAGCCTGAAAAAGGCATTAACCCGCATCCTAGACCCCCTAAATTCCCCAAAAACTTTTGGTTTGAAAAATGCATCCTACATCCCTGAAGTTCAGAAAATGTTGGCAGCACAAAACAGGCCTTAAAATACATATTAGGCCTGCAAAAATGTAGAAAAGTTTGGAGGCCCAAAAAAGGGGTTTACAGGCATCCTAGACCCCCTAAGTCCAGAAAATGTTGGTGGCCCAAAAACTGTGTCAGAGAGCTCTGAATGTCCCAAAAACATTTGCAGCCTGAAAAAGGCATTAACCCGCATCCTAGACCCCCTAAATTCCCCAAAAACTTTTGGTTTGAAAAATGCATCCTACATCCCTGAAAGTTCAGAAAATGTTGGCAGCACAAAAAAGGCCTTAAAATAGATATTAGGCCTGTAAAAATTTAGAAAACTTTGGAGGCCCAAAAAAGGTGTTTACAGGCATCCTAGACCCCTAAAGTCCAGAAAATGTTGGTGGCCCATAACTGTATCAGAGAGCTCTGAATGTCCCAAAAATATTTGCAGTCTGAAAAGGGCATTAATCCGCATGCTAGACCCCTGAAATTCCCCCAAAATATTTTGGTCATGAAAAATGCATCCTACACCCCTGAAAGTTCAGAACATTTTGACAGCCCAAAAAAGGCCTTAAATGCCTCTTAGGCCTACAAAAATGTAGTAAACTTTAGAGGCCCAACTAAGGGGTTTACAGGCATCGTAGACCCCTTAAAGTCCAGAAAATGTTGGTGCCCAAAAACGGTGTCAGAGAGCTCTGAATTTCCCAAAAACATTTGCAGCCTTAAAAGGGCATTAACCCACATCCTAGACCCCTTAAAATCCCAAAAACATTTTTGGCCCGAAAAATGCATCCTAGACCCCATAAAGTCCAGAAAATGTTGGTGCCCTGAAAACAGTGTCAGAGAGCTCTGAATGTCCCCAAAATATTTGCAGCCTGAAAAGGGCATTAATCCGCATCCTGGCCCCCTGAAATTCCCTAAAATATGTTTGGCCCAAAAAATGCATCCTACATCCCTGAAGTTCAGAAAATGTTGGCAGCACAAAACAGGCCTTAAAATACATATTAGGCCTGCAAAAATGTAGAAGACTTTGGAGGCCCAAAAAAGGGGTTTGCAGGCATCCTAGACCCCATAAAGTCCAGAAAATGTTGGTGGCCCATAAACTTTGTCAGAGAGCTCTGAATGTCCCAAAAACATTCGCAGTCTGAAAAGGGCATTAACCCGCATGCTAGACCCCTGAAATTCCCCAAAATATTTTGGCCATGAAAAATTCATCCTACACCCCTGAAAATTCAGAAAATGTTGGCAACACAAAAAAAGGCCTTAAAATACATATTAGGCCTCCAAAAATGTAGAAAACTTTGGAGGCCCAAAAAAGGGGTTTACAGGCCTCCTAGACCCCCTAAAGTCCAGAAAATGTTGGTAGGCCAAAAACTGTGTCAGAGAGCTCTGAATGTCCCAAAAACATTTGCAGCCTGAAAAGGTCATTAACCCACATCCTAAACCCCTGAAATTCCCAAAAAATTTTTGGCCCGAAAAATGAATCCTACACCCCTTAAAGTTCAGAAAATGTTGGCAGCCCCAAAAAGGCCTTAAAATGCATCTTATTCCTGCAAAAATCTTGATAACTTTGGAGGCCCAAAAAGGGGTTTACATCCTAGACCCCATAAAGTCCAGAAAATGTTGGTGACCTGAAAACAGTGTCAGAGAGCTCTGAATGTCCCAAAAACATTTGCAGCCTGAAAAAGCCATTAACCCGCATCCTAGACCCCCTAAATTCCCCAAAAACTTTTGGTTTGAAAAATGCATCCTACATCCCTGAAGTTCAGAAAATGTTGGCAGCACAAAACAGGCCTTAAAATACATATTAGGCCTGCAAAAATGTAGAAAAGTTTGGAGGCCCAAAAAAGGGGTTTACAGGCATCCTAGACCCCCTAAGTCCAGAAAATGTTGGTGGCCCAAAAACTGTGTCAGAGAGCTCTGAATGTCCCAAAAACATTTGCAGCCTGAAAAAGGCATTAACCCGCATCCTAGACCCCCTAAATTCCCCAAAAACTTTTGGTTTGAAAAATGCATCCTACATCCCTGAAAGTTCAGAAAATGTTGGCAGCACAAAAAAGGCCTTAAAATAGATATTAGGCCTGTAAAAATTTAGAAAACTTTGGAGGCCCAAAAAAGGTGTTTACAGGCATCCTAGACCCCTAAAGTCCAGAAAATGTTGGTGGCCCATAACTGTATCAGAGAGCTCTGAATGTCCCAAAAATATTTGCAGTCTGAAAAGGGCATTAATCCGCATGCTAGACCCCTGAAATTCCCCCAAAATATTTTGGTCATGAAAAATGCATCCTACACCCCTGAAAGTTCAGAACATTTTGACAGCCCAAAAAAGGCCTTAAATGCCTCTTAGGCCTACAAAAATGTAGTAAACTTTAGAGGCCCAACTAAGGGGTTTACAGGCATCGTAGACCCCTTAAAGTCCAGAAAATGTTGGTGCCCAAAAACGGTGTCAGAGAGCTCTGAATTTCCCAAAAACATTTGCAGCCTTAAAAGGGCATTAACCCACATCCTAGACCCCTTAAAATCCCAAAAACATTTTTGGCCCGAAAAATGCATCCTAGACCCCATAAAGTCCAGAAAATGTTGGTGCCCTGAAAACAGTGTCAGAGAGCTCTGAATGTCCCCAAAATATTTGCAGCCTGAAAAGGGCATTAATCCGCATCCTGGCCCCCTGAAATTCCCCATAATATTTTTGGCCCAGAAAATGCATCCTACATCCCTGAAGTTCAGAAAATGTTGGCAGCACAAAACAGGCCTTAAAATACATATTAGGCCTGCAAAAATGTAGAAGACTTTGGAGGCCCAAAAAAGGGGTTTACAGGCATCCTAGACCCCCTAAAGTCCAGAAAATGTTGGTGGCCCAAAAACTGTGTCAGAGAGCTCTGAATGTCCCAAAAACATTTGCAGTCTGAAAAGGGCATTAACCCGCATGCTAGACCCCTGAAATTTCCCAAAATATTTTGGCCACGAAAAATTCATCCTACACCCCTGAAAATTCAGAAAATATTGGCAGCACAAAAACGGCCTTAAAATACATATTAGGCCTCCAAAAATGTAGAAAACTTTGGAGGCCCAAAAAAGGGGTTTACAGGCATCCTAGACCCCCTAAAGTCCAGAAAATGTTGGTAGGCCAAAAACTGTGTCAGAGAGCTCTGAATGTCCCAAAAACGTTTGCAGCCTGAAAAGGGCATTAACCCACATCCTAAACCCCTGAAATTCCCAAAAACATTTTTGGCCCGAAAAATGCATCCTACACCCCTGAAAGTTCAGAAAATGTTGGCAGCCCCAAAAAGGCCTTAAAATGCATCTTATTTCCGCAATAATCTTGATAACTTTGGAGGCCCAAAAAAGGGGTTTACAGACATCCTAGACCCCTGAAAGTCCAGAAAATGTTGGTGACCCGAAAACAGTGTCAGAGAGCTCTGAATGTCCCAAAAACATTTGCAGCCTGACAAGGGCATTAACCCACATCCTAGCCCCCTGAAATTCCCCAAAATATTTTTGGCCCGAAAAATGCATCCTACATCCTTGAAGTTCAGAACATGTTGGCAGCCCAAAAAAGGCCTTAAAATGCATCTTATTCCTGTAAAAATCTTGATAACTTTGGAGGCCCAAAAAAGGGGTTTACATCCTAGACCCCATAAAGTCCAGAAAATGTTGGTGACCTGAAAACAGTGTCAGAGAGCTCTGAATGTCGCAAAAATATTTGCAGCCTGAAAAGGGCATTAATCCGCATCCTGGCCCCCTGAAATTCCCCAAAATATTTTTGGCCTAAAAAATGCATCCTACATCCCTGAAGTTCAGAAAATGTTGGCAGCACAAAACAGGCCTTAAAATACATATTAGGCCTGCAAAAATGTAGAAGACTTTGGAGGCCCAAAAAAGGGGTTTACAGGCATCCTAGACCCCCTAAAGTCCAGAAAATGTTAGCGGCCCAAAAACTGTGTGAGAGAGCTCTGAATGTCCAAAAAACATTTGCAGTCTGAAAAGGGCATTAACCCGCATGCTAGACCCCTGAAATTCCCCAAAATATTTTGGCCACAAAAAATTCATCCTACACCCCTGAAAATTCAGAAAATGTTGGCAGCACAAAAAAGGCCTTAAAATACATATTAGGCCTCCAAAAATGTAGAAGACTTTGGAGGCCCAAAAAGGGGTTTACAGGCATCCTAGACCCCCTAAAGTCCAGAAAATGTTGGTGGCCCACAAACTGTGTCAGAGAGCTCTGAATGTCCCAAAAACGTTTGCAGCCTGAAAAGGGCATTAACCCACATCCTAAACCCCTGAAATTCCCAAAAACATTTTTGGCCCGAAAAATGCATCCTACATCCCTGAACGTTCAGAAAACGTTAGCAGCCCAAAAAAGGCCTTAAATGCCTCTTAGGCCCACAAAAATGTAGTAAACTTTAGACGCCCAAACAAGGGGTTTACAGGCATCGTAGACCGCCTAAAGTCCAGAAAATGTTGGTGGCCCACAAACTGTGTCAGAGAGCTCTGAATGTCCCAAAAACATTTGCAGCATGAAAAAGGCATTAACCCGCATCCTAGACCCCTTAAATTCCCAAAAAATGTTTGGCCCAAAAAATGCATCCTACTTCCCTGAAAGTTCAGAAAATGTTGGCAGCACAAAAAGGCCTTAAAATAGATATTAGGCCTGCAAAAATGTAGAAAACTTTGGAGGCCCAAAAAGGGGGTTTACAGGCATCCTAGACCCCCTAAAGTCCAGAAAATGTTGGTGGCCCATAACTGTATCAGAGAGCTCTGAATGTCCCAAAAACATTTGCAGTCTGAAAAGGGCATTAATCCGCATGCTAGACCCCTGAAATTCCCCCAAAATATTTTGCTCATGAAAAATGCATCCTACACCCCTGAAAGTTCTGAAAATTTTGGCAGCACAAAAAAGGCCTTAAATGCCTCTTAGGCCTACAAAAATGTAGTAAACTTTAGAGGCCCAACTAAGGGGTTTACAGGCATCGTAGACCCCTTACAGTCCAGAAAATGTTGGTGCCCAAAAAGGGTGTCAGAGAGCTCTGAATTTCCCAAAAACATTTGCAGCCTTAAAAGGGCATCAACCCACATCCTAGACCCCTTAAAATCCCAAAAACATTTTTGGCCTGAAAAATGCATCCTACACCCCTGAAAGTTCAGCAAATGTTGGAAGCCCAAAAAAGGCCTTAAAATGCATCTTATTCCTGCAAAAATGTAGAAAACTTTGGAGGCCCAAAAAAGGGGTTTACAGGCATCTTAGACCCTCTAAAGGCCAGAAAATGTTGGTGGCCCAAAAACTGTGTCAGAGAGCTCTGAATGTCCCAAAAACGTTTGCAGCCTGAAAAGGGCATTAACCCACATCCTAGACCCCTTAAATTCCCAAAAACATTTTTGGCCCGAAAAATGCATCCTACACCCCTGAAAGTTCAGAAAATGTTGGCAGCCCAAAAAAGGCCTTAGATGCCTCTTAGGCCTAAAAAATTTAGTAAACTTTAGAGGCCCAAAAAAGGGGTTTACAGGCATTGTAGACCCCCTAAAGTCCAGAAAATGTTGGTGCCCAAAAACAGTTTTGGCCTGAAAAATGCATCCTACATCCCTGAAAGTTCAGAAAATTTTGGCAGCACAAAAAAGGCCTTAAAATAGATATCAGGCCTGCAAAAATGTAGAAAACTTTGGAGGCCCAAAAAAGGGGTTTACAGGCATCCCAGACCCCCTAAAGTCCAAAAAATGTTGGTGCCCTGGCCCATAACTGTATCAGAGAGCTCTGAATGTCCCAAAAACATTTGCAGTCTGAAAAGGGCATTAACCCGCATCATAGACCCATGAAATTACTAAAAACATTTATGGCCCGAAAAATGCATCCTACACCCCTGAAAGTTCAGCAAATGTTGGAAGCCCAAAAAAAAGGCCTTAAAATGCATCTTATTTCTGCAAAAATCTTGATAACTTTGGAGGCCCAGAAAAGGGGTTTACAGGCATCCTAGACCCCTGAAAGTCCAGAAAATTTTGGTGACCCGAAAACAGTGTCAGAGAGCTCTGAATGTCCCAAAAACATTTGCAGCCTGAAAAGGGCATTTACCCGCATCCTAGCCCCCTGAAATTCCCCAAAATATTTTTGGCCCGAAAAATGCATCCTACATCCCTGAAAGTTCAGAAAATGTTGGCAGCACAAAAAAGGCCTTAAAATAGATATCAGGCCTGCAAAAATGTCGAAGACTTTGGAGGCCCAAAAAAGTGGTTTGCAGGCATCCTAGACCCCATAAAGTCCAGAAAATGTTGGTGGCCCATAAACTGTGTCAGAGAGCTCTGAATGTCCCAAAAACATTTGCAGTCTGAAAAGGGCATTAACCCGCATGCTAGACCCCTGAAATTTCCCAAAATATTTTGGCCACGAAAAATTCATCCTACACCCCTGAAAATTCAGAAAATATTGGCAGCACAAAAAAGGCCTTAAAATACATATTAGGCCTCCAAAAATGTAGAAAACTTTGGAGGCCCAAAAAAGGGGTTTACAGGCATCCTAGACCCCCTAAAGTCCAGAAAATGTTGGTAGGCCAAAAACTCTGTCAGAGAGCTCTGAATGTCCCAAAAACGTTTGCAGCCTGAAAAGGGCATTAACCCACATCCTAAACCCCTGAAATTCCCAAAAACATTTTTGGCCCGAAAAATGCATCCTACACCCCTGAAAGTTCAGAAAATGTTGGCAGCCCCAAAAAGGCCTTAAAATGCATCTTATTTCTGCAATAATCTTGATAACTTTGGAGGCCCAAAAAGGGGTTTACATCCTAGACCCCATAAAGTCCAGAAAATGTTGGTGACCTGAAAACAGTGTCAGAGAGCTCTGAATGTCCCAAAAATATTTGCAGCCTGAAAAGGGCATTAATCCACATCCTGGCCCCCTGAAACTCCCCAAAATATTTTTGGCCCAAAAAATGCATCCTACATCCCTGAAGTTCAGAAAATGTTGGCAGCACAAAACAGGCCTTGAAATATATCTTAGGCCTGCAAAAATGTAGAAGACTTTGGAGGCCCAAAAAGGGGTTTACAGGCATCCTAGACCCCCTAAAGTCCAGAAAATGTTGGTGGCCCAAAAACTGTGTCAGAGAGCTCTGAATGTCCCAAAAACATTTGCAGTCTGAAAAGGGCATTAACCCGCATGCTAGACCCCTGAAATTTCCCAAAATATTTTGGCCACGAAAAATTCATCCTACACCCCTGAAAATTCAGAAAATATTGGCAGCACAAAAAAGGCCTTAAAATACATATTAGGCCTCCAAAAATGTAGAAAACTTTGGAGGCCCAAAAAAGGGGTTTACAGGCATCCTAGACCCCTGAAAGTCCAGAAAATGTTGGTGACCCGAAAACAGTGTCAGAGAGCTCTGAATGTCCCAAAAACATTTGCAGCCTGAAAAGGGCATTAATCCGCATCCTGGCCCCCTGAAATTCCCCAAAATATTTTTGGCCCGAAAAATGCATCCTACATCCTTGAAGTTCAGAACATGTTGGCAGCCCAAAAAAGGCCTTAAAATGCATCTTATTCCTGTAAAAATCTTGATAACTTTGGAGGCCCAAAAAAGGGGTTTACATCCTAGACCCCATAAAGTCCAGAAAATGTTGGTGACCTGAAAACAGTGTCAGAGAGCTCTGAATGTCGCAAAAATATTTGCAGCCTGAAAAGGGCATTAATCCGCATCCTGGCCCCCTGAAATTCCCCAAAATATTTTTGGCCCAAAAAATGCATCCTACATCCCTGAAGTTCAGAAAATGTTGGCAGCACAAAACAGGCCTTAAAATACATATTAGGCCTGCAAAAATGTAGAAGACTTTGGAGGCCCAAAAAAGGGGTTTACAGGCATCCTAGACCCCCTAAAGTCCAGAAAATGTTAGCGGCCCAAAAACTGTGTGAGAAAGCTCTGAATGTCCAAAAAACATTTGCAGTCTGAAAAGGGCATTAACCCGCATGCTAGACCCCTGAAATTCCCCAAAATATTTTGGCCACGAAAAATTCATCCTACACCCCGGAAAATTCAGAAAATGTTGGCAGCACAAAAAAAGGCCTTAAAATACATATTAGGCCTCCAAAAATGTAGAAAACTTTGGAGGTCCAAAAAAGGGGTTTACAGGCATCCTAGACCCCCTAAAGTCCAGAAAATGTTGGTAGGCCAAAAACTGTCAGAGAGCTCTGAATGTCCCAAAAACGTTTGCAGCCTGAAAAGGGCATTAACCCACATCCTAAACCCCTGAAATTCCCAAAAACATTTTTGGCCAGAAAAATGCATCCTACACCCCTGAAAGTTCAGAAAATGTTGGCAGCCCCAAAAAGGCCTTAAAATGCATCTTATTCCTGCAAAAATCTTGATAACTTTGGAGGCCCAAAAAAGGGGTTTACATCCTAGACCCCATAAAGTCCAGAAAATGTTGGTGACCTGAAAACAGTGTCAGAGAGCTCTGAATGTCCCAAAAATATTTGCAGCCTGAAAAGGGCATTAATCTGCATCCTGGCCCCCTGAAATTCCCCAAAATATTTTGGCCATGAAAAATTCATCCTACACCCCTGAAAATTCAGAAAATATTGGCAGCACAAAAAAGGCCTTAAAATACATATTAGGCCTCCAAAAATGTTTAAAACTTTGGAGGCCCAAAAAAGGGGTTTACAGGCATCCTAGACCCCCTAAAGTCCAGAAAATGTTGGTAGGCCAAAAACTGTGTCAGAGAGCTCTGAATGTCCCAAAAACGTTTGCAGCCTGAAAAGGGCATTAACCCACATCCTAAACCCCTGAAATTCACAAAAACATTTTTGGCCCGAAAAATGCATCCTACACCCCTGAAAGTTCAGAAAATGTTGGCAGCCCCAAAAAGGCCTTAACATGCATCTTATTCCTGCAAAAATCTTGATAACTTTGGAGGCCCAAAAAAGGGGTTTACATCCTAGACCCCATAAAGTACAGAAAATGTTGGTGACTCGAAAACAGTGTCAGAGAGCTCTGAACGTCCCAAAAATGTTTGCAGCCTGAAAAGGGCATTAATCCGCATCCTGGCCCCCTCAAATTCCCCAAAATATTTTTGGCCCAAAAAATGCATCCTACATCCCCGAAGTTCAGAAAATGTTGGCAGCACAAAACAGGCCTTAAAGTACATATTAGGCATGCAAAAATGAAGAAAACTTTGGAGGCCCAAAAAAGGGGTTTACAGGCATCCTAGACCCCTAAAGTCCAGAAAATGTTGGCGGCCCAAAAACTGAGTGAGGGAGCTCTGAGTGTCCCAAAAACATTTGCAGTCTGAAAAGGGCATTAACCCGCATGCTAGACCCCTGAAATTCCCCAAAATATTTTGGCCACAAAAAATTCATCCTACACCCCTGAAAATTCAGAAAATGTTGGCAGCACAAAAAAGGCCTTAAAATACATATTAGGCCTCCAAAAATGTAGAAAACTTTGGAGGCCCAAAAAAGGGGTTTACAGGCATCCTAGACCCCCTAGAGTCCAGAAAATGTTGGTAGGCCAAAAACTGTGTCAGAGAGCTCTGAATGTCCCAAAAACATTTGCAGCCTGAAAAGGGCATTAACCCACATCCTAAACCCCTGAAATTCCCAAAAACATTGTTGGCCCGAAAAATGAATCCTACACCTCTTAAAGTTCAGAAAATGTTGGCAGCCCCAAAAAGGCCTTAAAATGCATCTTATTCCTGCAAAAATCTTGATAACTTTGGAGGCCCAAAAAAGGGGTTTACATCCTAGACCCCATAAAGTCCAGAAAATGTTGGTGACCTGAAAACAGTGTCAGAGAGCTCTGAATGTCGCAAAAATATTTGCAGCCTGAAAAGGGCATTAATCCGCATCCTGGCCCCCTGAAATTCCCCAAAATATTTTTGGCCCAAAAAATGCATCCTACATCCCTGAAGTTCAGAAAATGTTGGCAGCACAAAACAGGCCTTAAAATACATATTAGGCCTGCAAAAATGTAGAAGACTTTGGAGGCCCAAAAAAGGGGTTTACAGGCATCCTAGACCCCCTAAAGTCCAGAAAATGTTGGTGGCCCAAAAACTGTGTCGAGAGCTCTGAATGTCCCAAAAACATTTGCAGTCTGAAAAGGGCATTAACCCGCATGCTAGACCCCTGAAATTTCCCAAAATATTTTGGCCACGAAAAATTCATCCTACACCCCTGAAAATTCAGAAAATATTGGCAGCACAAAAAAGGCCTTAAAATACATATTAGGCCTCCAAAAATGTAGAAAACTTTGGAGGTCCAAAAAAGGGGTTTACAGGCATCCTAGACCCCCTAAAGTCCAGAAAATGTTGGTAGGCCAAAAACTGTCAGAGAGCTCTGAATGTCCCAAAAACGTTTGCAGCCTGAAAAGGGCATTAACCCACATCCTAAACCCCTGAAATTCCCAAAAACATTTTTGGCCAGAAAAATGCATCCTACACCCCTGAAAGTTCAGAAAATGTTGGCAGCCCCAAAAAGGCCTTAAAATGCATCTTATTCCTGCAAAAATCTTGATAACTTTGGAGGCCCAAAAAAGGGGTTTACATCCTAGACCCCATAAAGTCCAGAAAATGTTGGTGACCTGAAAACAGTGTCAGAGAGCTCTGAATGTCCCAAAAATATTTGCAGCCTGAAAAGGGCATTAATCTGCATCCTGGCCCCCTGAAATTCCCCAAAATATTTTGGCCATGAAAAATTCATCCTACACCCCTGAAAATTCAGAAAATATTGGCAGCACAAAAAAGTCCTTAAAATACATATTAGGCCTCCAAAAATGTTTAAAACTTTGGAGGCCCAAAAAAGGGGTTTACAGGCATCCTAGACCCCCTAAAGTCCAGAAAATGTTGGTAGGCCAAAAACTGTGTCAGAGAGCTCTGAATGTCCCAAAAACGTTTGCAGCCTGAAAAGGGCATTAACCCACATCCTAAACCCCTGAAATTCACAAAAACATTTTTGGCCCGAAAAATGCATCCTACACCCCTGAAAGTTCAGAAAATGTTGGCAGCCCCAAAAAGGCCTTAACATGCATCTTATTCCTGCAAAAATCTTGATAACTTTGGAGGCCCAAAAAAGGGGTTTACATCCTAGACCCCATAAAGTACAGAAAATGTTGGTGACTCGAAAACAGTGTCAGAGAGCTCTGAATGTCCCAAAAATGTTTGCAGCCTGAAAAGGGCATTAATCCGCATCCTGGCCCCCTCAAATTCCCCAAAATATTTTTGGGCCAAAAAATGCATCCTACATCCCCGAAGTTCAGAAAATGTTGGCAGCACAAAACAGGCCTTAAAATACATATTAGGCATGCAAAAATGTAGAAAACTTTGGAGGCCCAAAAAAGGGGTTTACAGGCATCCTAGACCCCTAAAGTCCAGAAAATGTTGGCGGCCCAAAAACTGTTTGAGAGAGCTCTGAGTGTCCCAAAAACATTTGCAGTCTGAAAAGGGCATTAACCCGCATGCTAGACCCCTGAAATTCCCCAAAATATTTTGGCCACAAAAAATTCATCCTACACCCCTGAAAATTCAGAAAATGTTGGCAGCACAAAAAAGGCCTTAAAATACATATTAGGCCTCCAAAAATGTAGAAAACTTTGGAGGCCCAAAAAAGGGGTTTACAGGCATCCTAGACCCCCTAAAGTCCAGAAAATGTTGGTAGGCCAAAAACTGTGTCAGAGAGCTCTGAATGTCCCAAAAACATTTGCAGCCTGAAAAGGGCATTAACCCACATCCTAAACCCCTGAAATTCCCAAAAACATTTTTGGCCCGAAAAATGAATCCTACACCCCTTAAAGTTCAGAAAATGTTGGCAGCCCCAAAAAGGCCTTAAAATGCATCTTATTCCTGCAAAAATCTTGATAACTTTGGAGGCCCAAAAAAGGGGTTTACATCCTAGACCCCATAAAGTCCAGAAAATGTTGGTGACCTGAAAACAGTGTCAGAGAGCTCTGAATGTCGCAAAAATATTTGCAGCCTGAAAAGGGCATTAATCCGCATCCTGGCCCCCTGAAATTCCCCAAAATATTTTTGGCCCAAAAAATGCATCCTACATCCCTGAAGTTCAGAAAATGTTGGCAGCACAAAACAGGCCTTAAAATACATATTAGGCCTGCAAAAATGTAGAAGACTTTGGAGGCCCAAAAAAGGGGTTTACAGGCATCCTAGACCCCCTAAAGTCCAGAAAATGTTGGTGGCCCAAAAACTGTGTCGAGAGCTCTGAATGTCCCAAAAACATTTGCAGTCTGAAAAGGGCATTAACCCGCATGCTAGACCCCTGAAATTTCCCAAAATATTTTGGCGACGAAAAATTCATCCTACACCCCTGAAAATTCAGAAAATATTGGCAGCACAAAAAAGGCCTTAAAATATATATTAGGCCTGCAAAAATGTAGAAAAGTTTGGAGGCCCAAAAAAGGGGTTTACAGGAATCCTAGACCCCCTAAAGTCCAGAAAATGTTGGTAGGCCAAAAACTGTGTCAGAGAGCTCTGAATGTCCCAAAAACGTTTGCAGCCTGAAAAGGGCATTAACCCACATCCTAAACCCCTGAAATTCCCAAAAACATTTTTGGCCCGAAAAATGCATCCTACACCCCTGAAAGTTCAGAAAATGTTGGCAGCCCCAAAAAGGCCTTAAAATGCATCTTATTTCTGCAATAATCTTGATAACTTTGGAGGCCCAAAAAAGGGGTTTACAGACATCCTAGACCCCTGAAAGTCCAGAAAATGTTGGTGACCCGAAAACAGTGTCAGAGAGCTCTGAATGTCCCAAAAATATTTGCAGCCTGAAAAGGGCATTAACCCACATCCTAGCCCCCTGAAATTCCCCAAAATATTTTTGGCCCGAAAAATGCATCCTACATCCTTGAAGTTCAGAACATGTTGGCAGCCCAAAAAAGGCCTTAAAATGCATCTTATTCCTGTAAAAATCTTGATAACTTTGGAGGCCCAAAAAAGGGGTTTACAGGCATCCTAGACCCCCTAAAGTCCAGAAAATGTTGGTGGCCCAAAAACTGTGTCAGAGAGCTCTGAATGTCTCAAAACATTTGCAGTCTGAAAAGGGCATTAACCCGCATGCTAGACCCCTGAAATTCCCCGAAAATATTTTGGTCATGAAAAATGCATCCTACATCCCTGAAGTTCAGAAAATTTTGGCAGCACAAAACAGGCCTCAAAATCCATATTAGGGCTGCAAAAATGTAGAAAAGTTTGGAGGCCCAAAAAAGGGGTTTACAGGCATCCTAGACCCCCTAAAGTCCAGAAAATGTTGGTGGCCCAAAAACTGTGTCAGAGAGCTCTGAATGTCCCAAAACATTTGCAGTCTGAAAAGGGCATTAACCCGCATGCTAGACCCCTGAAATTCCCCCAAAATATTTTGGTCATGAAAAATGCATCCTACATCCCTGAAGTTCAGAAAATGTTGGCAGCACAAAACAGGCCTCAAAATCCATATTGGTGCTGCAAAAATGTAGAAGACTTTGGAGGCCCAAAAAAGGGGTTTACAGGCATCGTAGACCCCCTAAAGTCCAGAAAATGTTGGTGCCCAAAAACGGTGTCAGAGAGCTCTGAATGTCCGAAAAACATTTGCAGCCTGAAAAGGGCATTAACCCACATCCTAAACCCCTGAAATTCCTGAAAACATTTTTGGCCCGAAAAAATGCCTCCTACACCCCTGAAAGTTCAGAAAATGTTGGCAGCCCAAAAAAAGGCCTTAAAACGCATCTTATTCCTGCAAAAATCTTGATAACTTTGGAGGCCCAAAAAAGGGGTTTACAGGCATCCTAGACCCCTGAAAGTCCAGAAAATGTTGGTGACCCGAAAACAGTGTCAGAGAGCTCTGAATGTCCCAAAAACATTTGCAGCCTGAAAAGGGCATTAACCGGCATCCTAGCCCCCTGAAATTCCCCAAAATATTTTTGGCCCGAAAAATGCATCCTACATCCCTGAAGTTCAGAAAATGTTGGCAGCACAAAACAGGCCTTAAAATACATATTAGGCCTGCAAACATGTAGAAAACTTTGGAGGCCCAAAAAAGGGGTTTACAGGCATCCTAGACCCCTGAAAGTCCGAAAATGTTGGTGACCCGAAAACAGTGTCAGAGAGCTCTGAATGTCCCAAAAACATTTGCAGCAAGAAAAGGGCATTAACCCGCATCCTAGACCCCTTAAATTCCCAAAAACATTTTTGGCCTGAAAAATGCATTATACATCCCTGAAAGTTCAAAAAATGTTGGCAGCCCAAAAAAGGCCTTAAATGCCTCTTAGGCCTGCAAAAATGTTGAAAACTTTGGAGGCCCAAAAAAGGGGTTTACAGGCATCCTAGACCCCCTAAAGTCCAGAAAATGTTGGTGGCCCAAAAACTGTGTCAGAGAGCACTGAATGTCCCAAAAATGTTTGCAGCCTGAAAAGGGCATTAACCCGCATCCTAGACCCCTGAAATTCCTAAAAACATTTATGGCCCGAAAAATGCATCCTACACCCCTTAAAGTTCAGAATATGTTGGCAGCCCAAAAAATGCCTTAAAATGCATCTTATTCTTGCAATAATCTTTAAAACTTTGGAGGCCCAAAAAAGGGGTTTGCAGGCATCCTAGACCCCCTAAAGTCCAGAAAATGTTGGTGGCCCACAAACTGTATCAGAGAGCTCTGAATTTCCCAAAAACATTTGCAGTCTGAAAAGGGCATTAACCCGCATCCTAGACCCATGAAATTACTAAAAACATTTATGACCCGAAAAATGCATCCTACACCCCTGAAAGTTCAGCAAATGTTGGAAGCCCAAAAAAAGGCCATAAAATGCATCTTATTTCTGCAAAAATATTGATAACTTTGGAGGCCCAAAAAAGGGGTTTTTAGGCATCCGAGACCCCTGAAAGGCCAGAAAATGTTGGTGTACCGAAAACAGTGTCAGAGAGCTCTGAATGTCCCAAAAACATTTGCAGCCTGAAAAGGGCATTAACCCACATCCTAGCCTCCTGAAATTCCCCAAAATATTTTTGGCCCAAAAAATGCATCCTACATCCTTGAAGTTCAGAGCATGTTGGCAGCCCAAAAAAATGCCTTAAAATGCATCTTATTTCTGCAAAAATATTGATAACTTTGGAGGCCCAAAAAAGGGGTTTTTAGGCATCCGAGACCCCTGAAAGTCCATAAAATTTTGGTGGCCCAAAAACTGTGTCAGAGAGCTCTGAATGTCCCAAAAACATTTGCAGTCTGAAAAGGGCATTAACCCGCATGCTAGACCCCTGAAATCCCCCAAAATATTTTGGTCATGAAAAATGCATCCTACATCCCTGAAGTTCAGAAAATGTTGGCAGCACAAAACAGGCCTTAAAATACATATTAGGCCTGCAAAAATGTAGAAAAGTTTGGAGGCCCAAAAAAGGGGTTTACAGGCATCCTAGACCCCCTAAGTCCAGAAAATGTTGGTGGCCCAAAAACTGTGTCAGAGAGCTCTGAATGTCCCAAAAACATTTGCAGCCTGAAAAAGGCATTAACCCGCATCCTAGACCCCCTAAATTCCCCAAAAACTTTTGGTTTGAAAAATGCATCCTACATCCCTGAAGTTCAGAAAATGTTGGCAGCACAAAACAGGCCTTAAAATACATATTAGGCCTGCAAAAATGTAGAAAAGTTTGGAGGCCCAAAAAAGGGGTTTACAGGCATCCTAGACCCCCTAAGTCCAGAAAATGTTGGTGGCCCAAAAACTGTGTCAGAGAGCTCTGAATGTCCCAAAAACATTTGCAGCCTGAAAAAGGCATTAACCCGCATCCTAGACCCCCTAAATTCCCCAAAAACTTTTGGTTTGAAAAATGCATCCTACATCCCTGAAAGTTCAGAAAATGTTGGCAGCACAAAAAAGGCCTTAAAATAGATATTAGGCCTGTAAAAATTTAGAAAACTTTGGAGGCCCAAAAAAGGTGTTTACAGGCATCCTAGACCCCTAAAGTCCAGAAAATGTTGGTGGCCCATAACTGTATCAGAGAGCTCTGAATGTCCCAAAAATATTTGCAGTCTGAAAAGGGCATTAATCCGCATGCTAGACCCCTGAAATTCCCCCAAAATATTTTGGTCATGAAAAATGCATCCTACACCCCTGAAAGTTCAGAACATTTTGACAGCCCAAAAAAGGCCTTAAATGCCTCTTAGGCCTACAAAAATGTAGTAAACTTTAGAGGCCCAACTAAGGGGTTTACAGGCATCGTAGACCCCTTAAAGTCCAGAAAATGTTGGTGCCCAAAAACGGTGTCAGAGAGCTCTGAATTTCCCAAAAACATTTGCAGCCTTAAAAGGGCATTAACCCACATCCTAGACCCCTTAAAATCCCAAAAACATTTTTGGCCCGAAAAATGCATCCTAGACCCCATAAAGTCCAGAAAATGTTGGTGCCCTGAAAACAGTGTCAGAGAGCTCTGAATGTCCCCAAAATATTTGCAGCCTGAAAAGGGCATTAATCCGCATCCTGGCCCCCTGAAATTCCCTAAAATATGTTTGGCCCAAAAAATGCATCCTACATCCCTGAAGTTCAGAAAATGTTGGCAGCACAAAACAGGCCTTAAAATACATATTAGGCCTGCAAAAATGTAGAAGACTTTGGAGGCCCAAAAAAGGGGTTTGCAGGCATCCTAGACCCCATAAAGTCCAGAAAATGTTGGTGGCCCATAAACTTTGTCAGAGAGCTCTGAATGTCCCAAAAACATTCGCAGTCTGAAAAGGGCATTAACCCGCATGCTAGACCCCTGAAATTCCCCAAAATATTTTGGCCATGAAAAATTCATCCTACACCCCTGAAAATTCAGAAAATGTTGGCAACACAAAAAAAGGCCTTAAAATACATATTAGGCCTCCAAAAATGTAGAAAACTTTGGAGGCCCAAAAAAGGGGTTTACAGGCCTCCTAGACCCCCTAAAGTCCAGAAAATGTTGGTAGGCCAAAAACTGTGTCAGAGAGCTCTGAATGTCCCAAAAACATTTGCAGCCTGAAAAGGGCATTAACCCACATCCTAAACCCCTGAAATTCCCAAAAAATTTTTGGCCCGAAAAATGAATCCTACACCCCTTAAAGTTCAGAAAATGTTGGCAGCCCCAAAAAGGCCTTAAAATGCATCTTATTCCTGCAAAAATCTTGATAACTTTGGAGGCCCAAAAAGGGGTTTACATCCTAGACCCCATAAAGTCCAGAAAATGTTGGTGACCTGAAAACAGTGTCAGAGAGCTCTGAATGTCCCAAAAACATTTGCAGCCTGAAAAAGCCATTAACCCGCATCCTAGACCCCCTAAATTCCCCAAAAACTTTTGGTTTGAAAAATGCATCCTACATCCCTGAAGTTCAGAAAATGTTGGCAGCACAAAACAGGCCTTAAAATACATATTAGGCCTGCAAAAATGTAGAAAAGTTTGGAGGCCCAAAAAAGGGGTTTACAGGCATCCTAGACCCCCTAAGTCCAGAAAATGTTGGTGGCCCAAAAACTGTGTCAGAGAGCTCTGAATGTCCCAAAAACATTTGCAGCCTGAAAAAGGCATTAACCCGCATCCTAGACCCCCTAAATTCCCCAAAAACTTTTGGTTTGAAAAATGCATCCTACATCCCTGAAAGTTCAGAAAATGTTGGCAGCACAAAAAAGGCCTTAAAATAGATATTAGGCCTGTGAAAATTTAGAAAACTTTGGAGGCCCAAAAAAGGTGTTTACAGGCATCCTAGACCCCTAAAGTCCAGAAAATGTTGGTGGCCCATAACTGTATCAGAGAGCTCTGAATGTCCCAAAAATATTTGCAGTCTGAAAAGGGCATTAATCCGCATGCTAGACCCCTGAAATTCCCCCAAAATATTTTGGTCATGAAAAATGCATCCTACACCCCTGAAAGTTCAGAACATTTTGACAGCCCAAAAAAGGCCTTAAATGCCTCTTAGGCCTACAAAAATGTAGTAAACTTTAGAGGCCCAACTAAGGGGTTTACAGGCATCGTAGACCCCTTAAAGTCCAGAAAATGTTGGTGCCCAAAAACGGTGTCAGAGAGCTCTGAATTTCCCAAAAACATTTGCAGCCTTAAAAGGGCATTAACCCACATCCTAGACCCCTTAAAATCCCAAAAACATTTTTGGCCCGAAAAATGCATCCTAGACCCCATAAAGTCCAGAAAATGTTGGTGCCCTGAAAACAGTGTCAGAGAGCTCTGAATGTCCCCAAAATATTTGCAGCCTGAAAAGGGCATTAATCCGCATCCTGGCCCCCTGAAATTCCCTAAAATATGTTTGGCCCAAAAAATGCATCCTACATCCCTGAAGTTCAGAAAATGTTGGCAGCACAAAACAGGCCTTAAAATACATATTAGGCCTGCAAAAATGTAGAAGACTTTGGAGGCCAAAAAAAGGGGTTTGCAGGCATCCTAGACCCCATAAAGTCCAGAAAATGTTGGTGGCCCATAAACTTTGTCAGAGAGCTCTGAATGTCCCAAAAACATTCGCAGTCTGAAAAGGGCATTAACCCGCATGCTAGACCCCTGAAATTTCCCAAAATGTTTTGGCCACGAAAAATTCATCCTACACCCCTGAAAATTCAGAAAATATTGGCAGCACAAAAAAGGCCTTAAAATACATATTAGGCCTCCAAAAATGTAGAAAACTTTGGAGGCCCAAAAAAGGGGTTTACAGGCATCCTAGACCCCCTAAAGTCCAGAAAATGTTGGTAGGCCAAAAACTGTGTCAGAGAGCTCTGAATGTCCCAAAACATTTGCAGTCTGAAAAGGGCATTAACCCACATGCTAGACCCCTGAAATTCCCCAAAATATTTTGGCCATGAAAAATTCATCCTACACCCCTGAAAATTCAGAAAATGTTGGCAACACAAAAAAAGGCCTTAAAATACATATTAGGCCTCCAAAAATGTAGAAAACTTTGGAGGCCCAAAAAAGGGGTTTACAGGCCTCCTAGACCCCCTAAAGTCCAGAAAATGTTGGTAGGCCAAAAACTGTGTCAGAGAGCTCTGAATGTCCCAAAAACATTTGCAGCCTGAAAAGGGCATTAACCCACATCCTAAACCCCTGAAATTCCCAAAAAAATTTTGGCCCGAAAAATGAATCCTACACCCCTTAAAGTTCAGAAAATGTTGGCAGCCCCAAAAAGGCCTTAAAATGCATCTTATTCCTGCAAAAATCTTGATAACTTTGGAGGCCCAAAAAGGGGTTTACATCCTAGACCCCATAAAGTCCAGAAAATGTTGGTGACCTGAAAACAGTGTCAGAGAGCTCTGAATGTCCCAAAAATATTTGCAGCCTGAAAAGGGCATTAATCCACATCCTGGCCCCCTGAAACTCCCCAAAATATTTTTGGCCCAAAAAATGCATCCTACATCCCTGAAGTTCAGAAAATGTTGGCAGCACAAAACAGGCCTTGAAATATATCTTAGGCCTGCAAAAATGTAGAAGACTTTGGAGGCCCAAAAAGGGGTTTACAGGCATCCTAGACCCCCTAAAGTCCAGAAAATGTTGGTGGCCCAAAAACTGTGTCAGAGAGCTCTGAATGTCCCAAAAACATTTGCAGTCTGAAAAGGGCATTAACCCGCATGCTAGACCCCTGAAATTTCCCAAAATATTTTGGCCACGAAAAATTCATCCTACACCCCTGAAAATTCAGAAAATATTGGCAGCACAAAAAAGGCCTTAAAATACATATTAGGCCTCCAAAAATGTAGAAAACTTTGGAGGCCCAAAAAAGGGGTTTACAGGCATCCTAGACCCCTGAAAGTCCAGAAAATGTTGGTGACCCGAAAACAGTGTCAGAGAGCTCTGAATGTCCCAAAAACATTTGCAGCCTGAAAAGGGCATTAATCCGCATCCTGGCCCCCTGAAATTCCCCAAAATATTTTTGGCCCGAAAAATGCATCCTACATCCTTGAAGTTCAGAACATGTTGGCAGCCCAAAAAAGGCCTTAAAATGCATCTTATTCCTGTAAAAATCTTGATAACTTTGGAGGCCCAAAAAAGGGGTTTACATCCTAGACCCCATAAAGTCCAGAAAATGTTGGTGACCTGAAAACAGTGTCAGAGAGCTCTGAATGTCGCAAAAATATTTGCAGCCTGAAAAGGGCATTAATCCGCATCCTGGCCCCCTGAAATTCCCCAAAATATTTTTGGCCCAAAAAATGCATCCTACATCCCTGAAGTTCAGAAAATGTTGGCAGCACAAAACAGGCCTTAAAATACATATTAGGCCTGCAAAAATGTAGAAGACTTTGGAGGCCCAAAAAAGGGGTTTACAGGCATCCTAGACCCCCTAAAGTCCAGAAAATGTTGGTAGGCCAAAAACTGTCAGAGAGCTCTGAATGTCCCAAAAACGTTTGCAGCCTGAAAAGGGCATTAACCCACATCCTAAACCCCTGAAATTCCCAAAAACATTTTTGGCCAGAAAAATGCATCCTACACCCCTGAAAGTTCAGAAAATGTTGGCAGCCCCAAAAAGGCCTTAAAATGCATCTTATTCCTGCAAAAATCTTGATAACTTTGGAGGCCCAAAAAAGGGGTTTACATCCTAGACCCCATAAAGTCCAGAAAATGTTGGTGACCTGAAAACAGTGTCAGAGAGCTCTGAATGTCCCAAAAATATTTGCAGCCTGAAAAGGGCATTAATCTGCATCCTGGCCCCCTGAAATTCCCCAAAATATTTTGGCCATGAAAAATTCATCCTACACCCCTGAAAATTCAGAAAATATTGGCAGCACAAAAAAGGCCTTAAAATACATATTAGGCCTCCAAAAATGTTTAAAACTTTGGAGGCCCAAAAAAGGGGTTTACAGGCATCCTAGACCCCCTAAAGTCCAGAAAATGTTGGTAGGCCAAAAACTGTGTCAGAGAGCTCTGAATGTCCCAAAAACGTTTGCAGCCTGAAAAGGGCATTAACCCACATCCTAAACCCCTGAAATTCACAAAAACATTTTTGGCCCGAAAAATGCATCCTACACCCCTGAAAGTTCAGAAAATGTTGGCAGCCCCAAAAAGGCCTTAACATGCATCTTATTCCTGCAAAAATCTTGATAACTTTGGAGGCCCAAAAAAGGGGTTTACATCCTAGACCCCATAAAGTACAGAAAATGTTGGTGACTCGAAAACAGTGTCAGAGAGCTCTGAACGTCCCAAAAATGTTTGCAGCCTGAAAAGGGCATTAATCCGCATCCTGGCCCCCTCAAATTCCCCAAAATATTTTTGGCCCAAAAAATGCATCCTACATCCCCGAAGTTCAGAAAATGTTGGCAGCACAAAACAGGCCTTAAAGTACATATTAGGCATGCAAAAATGAAGAAAACTTTGGAGGCCCAAAAAAGGGGTTTACAGGCATCCTAGACCCCTAAAGTCCAGAAAATGTTGGCGGCCCAAAAACTGTGTGAGGGAGCTCTGAGTGTCCCAAAAACATTTGCAGTCTGAAAAGGGCATTAACCCGCATGCTAGACCCCTGAAATTCCCCAAAATATTTTGGCCACAAAAAATTCATCCTACACCCCTGAAAATTCAGAAAATGTTGGCAGCACAAAAAAGGCCTTAAAATACATATTAGGCCTCCAAAAATGTAGAAAACTTTGGAGGCCCAAAAAAGGGGTTTACAGGCATCCTAGACCCCCTAGAGTCCAGAAAATGTTGGTAGGCCAAAAACTGTGTCAGAGAGCTCTGAATGTCCCAAAAACATTTGCAGCCTGAAAAGGGCATTAACCCACATCCTAAACCCCTGAAATTCCCAAAAACATTGTTGGCCCGAAAAATGAATCCTACACCCCTTAAAGTTCAGAAAATGTTGGCAGCCCCAAAAAGGCCTTAAAATGCATCTTATTCCTGCAAAAATCTTGATAACTTTGGAGGCCCAAAAAAGGGGTTTACATCCTAGACCCCATAAAGTCCAGAAAATGTTGGTGACCTGAAAACAGTGTCAGAGAGCTCTGAATGTCGCAAAAATATTTGCAGCCTGAAAAGGGCATTAATCCGCATCCTGGCCCCCTGAAATTCCCCAAAATATTTTTGGCCCAAAAAATGCATCCTACATCCCTGAAGTTCAGAAAATGTTGGCAGCACAAAACAGGCCTTAAAATACATATTAGGCCTGCAAAAATGTAGAAGACTTTGGAGGCCCAAAAAAGGGGTTTACAGGCATCCTAGACCCCCTAAAGTCCAGAAAATGTGGGTGGCCCAAAAACTGTGTCGAGAGCTCTGAATGTCCCAAAAACATTTGCAGTCTGAAAAGGGCATTAACCCGCATGCTAGACCCCTGAAATTTCCCAAAATATTTTGGCCACGAAAAATTCATCCTACACCCCTGAAAATTCAGAAAATATTGGCAGCACAAAAAAGGCCTTAAAATACATATTAGGCCTCCAAAAATGTAGAAAACTTTGGAGGTCCAAAAAAGGGGTTTACAGGCATCCTAGACCCCCTAAAGTCCAGAAAATGTTGGTAGGCCAAAAACTGTCAGAGAGCTCTGAATGTCCCAAAAACGTTTGCAGCCTGAAAAGGGCATTAACCCACATCCTAAACCCCTGAAATTCCCAAAAACATTTTTGGCCAGAAAAATGCATCCTACACCCCTGAAAGTTCAGAAAATGTTGGCAGCCCCAAAAAGGCCTTAAAATGCATCTTATTCCTGCAAAAATCTTGATAACTTTGGAGGCCCAAAAAAGGGGTTTACATCCTAGACCCCATAAAGTCCAGAAAATGTTGGTGACCTGAAAACAGTGTCAGAGAGCTCTGAATGTCCCAAAAATATTTGCAGCCTGAAAAGGGCATTAATCTGCATCCTGGCCCCCTGAAATTCCCCAAAATATTTTGGCCATGAAAAATTCATCCTACACCCCTGAAAATTCAGAAAATATTGGCAGCACAAAAAAGTCCTTAAAATACATATTAGGCCTCCAAAAATGTTTAAAACTTTGGAGGCCCAAAAAAGGGGTTTACAGGCATCCTAGACCCCCTAAAGTCCAGAAAATGTTGGTAGGCCAAAAACTGTGTCAGAGAGCTCTGAATGTCCCAAAAACGTTTGCAGCCTGAAAAGGGCATTAACCCACATCCTAAACCCCTGAAATTCACAAAAACATTTTTGGCCCGAAAAATGCATCCTACACCCCTGAAAGTTCAGAAAATGTTGGCAGCCCCAAAAAGGCCTTAACATGCATCTTATTCCTGCAAAAATCTTGATAACTTTGGAGGCCCAAAAAAGGGGTTTACATCCTAGACCCCATAAAGTACAGAAAATGTTGGTGACTCGAAAACAGTGTCAGAGAGCTCTGAATGTCCCAAAAATGTTTGCAGCCTGAAAAGGGCATTAATCCGCATCCTGGCCCCCTCAAATTCCCCAAAATATTTTTGGGCCAAAAAATGCATCCTACATCCCCGAAGTTCAGAAAATGTTGGCAGCACAAAACAGGCCTTAAAATACATATTAGGCATGCAAAAATGTAGAAAACTTTGGAGGCCCAAAAAAGGGGTTTACAGGCATCCTAGACCCCTAAAGTCCAGAAAATGTTGGCGGCCCAAAAACTGTTTGAGAGAGCTCTGAGTGTCCCAAAAACATTTGCAGTCTGAAAAGGGCATTAACCCGCATGCTAGACCCCTGAAATTCCCCAAAATATTTTGGCCACAAAAAATTCATCCTACACCCCTGAAAATTCAGAAAATGTTGGCAGCACAAAAAAGGCCTTAAAATACATATTAGGCCTCCAAAAATGTAGAAAACTTTGGAGGCCCAAAAAAGGGGTTTACAGGCATCCTAGACCCCCTAAAGTCCAGAAAATGTTGGTAGGCCAAAAACTGTGTCAGAGAGCTCTGAATGTCCCAAAAACATTTGCAGCCTGAAAATGGCATTAACCCACATCCTAAACCCCTGAAATTCCCAAAAACATTTTTGGCCCGAAAAATGAATCCTACACCCCTTAAAGTTCAGAAAATGTTGGCAGCCCCAAAAAGGCCTTAAAATGCATCTTATTCCTGCAAAAATCTTGATAACTTTGGAGGCCCAAAAAAGGGGTTTACATCCTAGACCCCATAAAGTCCAGAAAATGTTGGTGACCTGAAAACAGTGTCAGAGAGCTCTGAATGTCGCAAAAATATTTGCAGCCTGAAAAGGGCATTAATCCGCATCCTGGCCCCCTGAAATTCCCCAAAATATTTTTGGCCCAAAAAATGCATCCTACATCCCTGAAGTTCAGAAAATGTTGGCAGCACAAAACAGGCCTTAAAATACATATTAGGCCTGCAAAAATGTAGAAGACTTTGGAGGCCCAAAAAAGGGGTTTACAGGCATCCTAGACCCCCTAAAGTCCAGAAAATGTTGGTGGCCCAAAAACTGTGTCGAGAGCTCTGAATGTCCCAAAAACATTTGCAGTCTGAAAAGGGCATTAACCCGCATGCTAGACCCCTGAAATTTCCCAAAATATTTTGGCCACGAAAAATTCATCCTACACTCCTGAAAATTCAGAAAATATTGGCAGCACAAAAAAGGCCTTAAAATATATATTAGGCCTGCAAAAATGTAGAAAAGTTTGGAGGCCCAAAAAAGGGGTTTACAGGAATCCTAGACCCCCTAAAGTCCAGAAAATGTTGGTAGGCCAAAAACTGTGTCAGAGAGCTCTGAATGTCCCAAAAACGTTTGCAGCCTGAAAAGGGCATTAACCCACATCCTAAACCCCTGAAATTCCCAAAAACATTTTTGGCCCGAAAAATGCATCCTACACCCCTGAAAGTTCAGAAAATGTTGGCAGCCCCAAAAAGGCCTTAAAATGCATCTTATTTCTGCAATAATCTTGATAACTTTGGAGGCCCAAAAAAGGGGTTTACAGACATCCTAGACCCCTGAAAGTCCAGAAAATGTTGGTGACCCGAAAACAGTGTCAGAGAGCTCTGAATGTCCCAAAAATATTTGCAGCCTGAAAAGGGCATTAACCCACATCCTAGCCCCCTGAAATTCCCCAAAATATTTTTGGCCCGAAAAATGCATCCTACATCCTTGAAGTTCAGAACATGTTGGCAGCCCAAAAAAGGCCTTAAAATGCATCTTATTCCTGTAAAAATCTTGATAACTTCGGAGGACCAAAAAAGGGGTTTACAGGCATCCTAGACCCCCTAAAGTCCAGAAAATGTTGGTAGGCCAAAAACTGTGTCAGAGAGCTCTGAATGTCCCAAAAACATTTGCAGCCTGAAAAGGGCATTAACCCACATCCTAAACCCCTGAAATTCCCAAAAACATTTTTGGCCCGAAAAATGAATCCTACACCCCTTAAAGTTCAGAAAATGTTGGCAGCCCCAAAAAGGCCTTAAAATGCATCTTATTCCTGCAAAAATCTTGATAACTTTGGAGGCCCAAAAAAGTGGTTTACATCCTAGACCCCATAAAGTCCAGAAAATGTTGGTGACCTGAAATCAGTGTCAGAGAGCTCTGAATGTCGCAAAAATATTTGCAGCCTGAAAAGGGCATTAATCCGCATCCTGGCCCCCTGAAATACCCCAAAATATTTTTGGCCCAAAAAATGCATCCTACATCCCTGAAGTTCAGAAAATGTTGGCAGCACAAAACAGGCCTTAAAATACATATTAGGCCTGCAAAAATGTAGAAGACTTTGGAGGCCCAAAAAAGGGGTTTACAGGCATCCTAGACCCCCTAAAGTCCAGAAAATGTTAGCGGCCCAAAAACTGTGTGAGAAAGCTCTGAATGTCCAAAAAACATTTGCAGTCTGAAAAGGGCATTAACCCGCATGCTAGACCCCTGAAATTCCCCAAAATATTTTGGCCACGAAAAATTCATCCTACACCCCGGAAAATTCAGAAAATGTTGGCAGCACAAAAAAAGGCCTTAAAATACATATTAGGCCTCCAAAAATGTAGAAAACTTTGGAGGTCCAAAAAAGGGGTTTACAGGCATCCTAGACCCCCTAAAGTCCAGAAAATGTTGGTAGGCCAAAAACTGTCAGAGAGCTCTGAATGTCCCAAAAACGTTTGCAGCCTGAAAAGGGCATTAACCCACATCCTAAACCCCTGAAATTCCCAAAAACATTTTTGGCCAGAAAAATGCATCCTACACCCCTGAAAGTTCAGAAAATGTTGGCAGCCCCAAAAAGGCCTTAAAATGCATCTTATTCCTGCAAAAATCTTGATAACTTTGGAGGCCCAAAAAAGGGGTTTACATCCTAGACCCCATAAAGTCCAGAAAATGTTGGTGACCTGAAAACAGTGTCAGAGAGCTCTGAATGTCCCAAAAATATTTGCAGCCTGAAAAGGGCATTAATCTGCATCCTGGCCCCCTGAAATTCCCCAAAATATTTTGGCCATGAAAAATTCATCCTACACCCCTGAAAATTCAGAAAATATTGGCAGCACAAAAAAGGCCTTAAAATACATATTAGGCCTCCAAAAATGTTTAAAACTTTGGAGGCCCAAAAAAGGGGTTTACAGGCATCCTAGACCCCCTAAAGTCCAGAAAATGTTGGTAGGCCAAAAACTGTGTCAGAGAGCTCTGAATGTCCCAAAAACGTTTGCAGCCTGAAAAGGGCATTAACCCACATCCTAAACCCCTGAAATTCACAAAAACATTTTTGGCCCGAAAAATGCATCCTACACCCCTGAAAGTTCAGAAAATGTTGGCAGCCCCAAAAAGGCCTTAACATGCATCTTATTCCTGCAAAAATCTTGATAACTTTGGAGGCCCAAAAAAGGGGTTTACATCCTAGACCCCATAAAGTACAGAAAATGTTGGTGACTCGAAAACAGTGTCAGAGAGCTCTGAACGTCCCAAAAATGTTTGCAGCCTGAAAAGGGCATTAATCCGCATCCTGGCCCCCTCAAATTCCCCAAAATATTTTTGGCCCAAAAAATGCATCCTACATCCCCGAAGTTCAGAAAATGTTGGCAGCACAAAACAGGCCTTAAAGTACATATTAGGCATGCAAAAATGAAGAAAACTTTGGAGGCCCAAAAAAGGGGTTTACAGGCATCCTAGACCCCTAAAGTCCAGAAAATGTTGGCGGCCCAAAAACTGAGTGAGGGAGCTCTGAGTGTCCCAAAAACATTTGCAGTCTGAAAAGGGCATTAACCCGCATGCTAGACCCCTGAAATTCCCCAAAATATTTTGGCCACAAAAAATTCATCCTACACCCCTGAAAATTCAGAAAATGTTGGCAGCACAAAAAAGGCCTTAAAATACATATTAGGCCTCCAAAAATGTAGAAAACTTTGGAGGCCCAAAAAAGGGGTTTACAGGCATCCTAGACCCCCTAGAGTCCAGAAAATGTTGGTAGGCCAAAAACTGTGTCAGAGAGCTCTGAATGTCCCAAAAACATTTGCAGCCTGAAAAGGGCATTAACCCACATCCTAAACCCCTGAAATTCCCAAAAACATTGTTGGCCCGAAAAATGAATCCTACACCTCTTAAAGTTCAGAAAATGTTGGCAGCCCCAAAAAGGCCTTAAAATGCATCTTATTCCTGCAAAAATCTTGATAACTTTGGAGGCCCAAAAAAGGGGTTTACATCCTAGACCCCATAAAGTCCAGAAAATGTTGGTGACCTGAAAACAGTGTCAGAGAGCTCTGAATGTCGCAAAAATATTTGCAGCCTGAAAAGGGCATTAATCCGCATCCTGGCCCCCTGAAATTCCCCAAAATATTTTTGGCCCAAAAAATGCATCCTACATCCCTGAAGTTCAGAAAATGTTGGCAGCACAAAACAGGCCTTAAAATACATATTAGGCCTGCAAAAATGTAGAAGACTTTGGAGGCCCAAAAAAGGGGTTTACAGGCATCCTAGACCCCCTAAAGTCCAGAAAATGTTGGTGGCCCAAAAACTGTGTCGAGAGCTCTGAATGTCCCAAAAACATTTGCAGTCTGAAAAGGGCATTAACCCGCATGCTAGACCCCTGAAATTTCCCAAAATATTTTGGCCACGAAAAATTCATCCTACACCCCTGAAAATTCAGAAAATATTGGCAGCACAAAAAAGGCCTTAAAATACATATTAGGCCTCCAAAAATGTAGAAAACTTTGGAGGTCCAAAAAAGGGGTTTACAGGCATCCTAGACCCCCTAAAGTCCAGAAAATGTTGGTAGGCCAAAAACTGTCAGAGAGCTCTGAATGTCCCAAAAACGTTTGCAGCCTGAAAAGGGCATTAACCCACATCCTAAACCCCTGAAATTCCCAAAAACATTTTTGGCCAGAAAAATGCATCCTACACCCCTGAAAGTTCAGAAAATGTTGGCAGCCCCAAAAAGGCCTTAAAATGCATCTTATTCCTGCAAAAATCTTGATAACTTTGGAGGCCCAAAAAAGGGGTTTACATCCTAGACCCCATAAAGTCCAGAAAATGTTGGTGACCTGAAAACAGTGTCAGAGAGCTCTGAATGTCCCAAAAATATTTGCAGCCTGAAAAGGGCATTAATCTGCATCCTGGCCCCCTGAAATTCCCCAAAATATTTTGGCCATGAAAAATTCATCCTACACCCCTGAAAATTCAGAAAATATTGGCAGCACAAAAAAGTCCTTAAAATACATATTAGGCCTCCAAAAATGTTTAAAACTTTGGAGGCCCAAAAAAGGGGTTTACAGGCATCCTAGACCCCCTAAAGTCCAGAAAATGTTGGTAGGCCAAAAACTGTGTCAGAGAGCTCTGAATGTCCAAAAAACGTTTGCAGCCTGAAAAGGGCATTAACCCACATCCTAAACCCCTGAAATTCACAAAAACATTTTTGGCCCGAAAAATGCATCCTACACCCCTGAAAGTTCAGAAAATGTTGGCAGCCCCAAAAAGGCCTTAACATGCATCTTATTCCTGCAAAAATCTTGATAACTTTGGAGGCCCAAAAAAGGGGTTTACATCCTAGACCCCATAAAGTACAGAAAATGTTGGTGACTCGAAAACAGTGTCAGAGAGCTCTGAATGTCCCAAAAATGTTTGCAGCCTGAAAAGGGCATTAATCCGCATCCTGGCCCCCTCAAATTCCCCAAAATATTTTTGGGCCAAAAAATGCATCCTACATCCCCGAAGTTCAGAAAATGTTGGCAGCACAAAACAGGCCTTAAAATACATATTAGGCATGCAAAAATGTAGAAAACTTTGGAGGCCCAAAAAAGGGGTTTACAGGCATCCTAGACCCCTAAAGTCCAGAAAATGTTGGCGGCCCAAAAACTGTTTGAGAGAGCTCTGAGTGTCCCAAAAACATTTGCAGTCTGAAAAGGGCATTAACCCGCATGCTAGACCCCTGAAATTCCCCAAAATATTTTGGCCACAAAAAATTCATCCTACACCCCTGAAAATTCAGAAAATGTTGGCAGCACAAAAAAGGCCTTAAAATACATATTAGGCCTCCAAAAATGTAGAAAACTTTGGAGGCCCAAAAAAGGGGTTTACAGGCATCCTAGACCCCCTAAAGTCCAGAAAATGTTGGTAGGCCAAAAACTGTGTCAGAGAGCTCTGAATGTCCCAAAAACATTTGCAGCCTGAAAAGGGCATTAACCCACATCCTAAACCCCTGAAATTCCCAAAAACATTTTTGGCCCGAAAAATGAATCCTACACCCCTTAAAGTTCAGAAAATGTTGGCAGCCCCAAAAAGGCCTTAAAATGCATCTTATTCCTGCAAAAATCTTGATAACTTTGGAGGCCCAAAAAAGGGGTTTACATCCTAGACCCCATAAAGTCCAGAAAATGTTGGTGACCTGAAAACAGTGTCAGAGAGCTCTGAATGTCGCAAAAATATTTGCAGCCTGAAAAGGGCATTAATCCGCATCCTGGCCCCCTGAAATTCCCCAAAATATTTTTGGCCCAAAAAATGCATCCTACATCCCTGAAGTTCAGAAAATGTTGGCAGCACAAAACAGGCCTTAAAATACATATTAGGCCTGCAAAAATGTAGAAGACTTTGGAGGCCCAAAAAAGGGGTTTACAGGCATCCTAGACCCCCTAAAGTCCAGAAAATGTTGGTGGCCCAAAAACTGTGTCGAGAGCTCTGAATGTCCCAAAAACATTTGCAGTCTGAAAAGGGCATTAACCCGCATGCTAGACCCCTGAAATTTCCCAAAATATTTTGGCGACGAAAAATTCATCCTACACCCCTGAAAATTCAGAAAATATTGGCAGCACAAAAAAGGCCTTAAAATATATATTAGGCCTGCAAAAATGTAGAAAAGTTTGGAGGCCCAAAAAAGGGGTTTACAGGAATCCTAGACCCCCTAAAGTCCAGAAAATGTTGGTAGGCCAAAAACTGTGTCAGAGAGCTCTGAATGTCCCAAAAACGTTTGCAGCCTGAAAAGGGCATTAACCCACATCCTAAACCCCTGAAATTCCCAAAAACATTTTTGGCCCGAAAAATGCATCCTACACCCCTGAAAGTTCAGAAAATGTTGGCAGCCCCAAAAAGGCCTTAAAATGCATCTTATTTCTGCAATAATCTTGATAACTTTGGAGGCCCAAAAAAGGGGTTTACAGACATCCTAGACCCCTGAAAGTCCAGAAAATGTTGGTGACCCGAAAACAGTGTCAGAGAGCTCTGAATGTCCCAAAAATATTTGCAGCCTGAAAAGGGCATTAACCCACATCCTAGCCCCCTGAAATTCCCCAAAATATTTTTGGCCCGAAAAATGCATCCTACATCCTTGAAGTTCAGAACATGTTGGCAGCCCAAAAAAGGCCTTAAAATGCATCTTATTCCTGTAAAAATCTTGATAACTTTGGAGGCCCAAAAAAGGGGTTTACAGGCATCCTAGACCCCCTAAAGTCCAGAAAATGTTGGTGGCCCAAAAACTGTGTCAGAGAGCTCTGAATGTCTCAAAACATTTGCAGTCTGAAAAGGGCATTAACCCGCATGCTAGACCCCTGAAATTCCCCGAAAATATTTTGGTCATGAAAAATGCATCCTACATCCCTGAAGTTCAGAAAATTTTGGCAGCACAAAACAGGCCTCAAAATCCATATTAGGGCTGCAAAAATGTAGAAAAGTTTGGAGGCCCAAAAAAGGGGTTTACAGGCATCCTAGACCCCCTAAAGTCCAGAAAATGTTGGTGGCCCAAAAACTGTGTCAGAGAGCTCTGAATGTCCCAAAACATTTGCAGTCTGAAAAGGGCATTAACCCGCATGCTAGACCCCTGAAATTCCCCCAAAATATTTTGGTCATGAAAAATGCATCCTACATCCCTGAAGTTCAGAAAATGTTGGCAGCACAAAACAGGCCTCAAAATCCATATTGGTGCTGCAAAAATGTAGAAGACTTTGGAGGCCCAAAAAAGGGGTTTACAGGCATCGTAGACCCCCTAAAGTCCAGAAAATGTTGGTGCCCAAAAACGGTGTCAGAGAGCTCTGAATGTCCGAAAAACATTTGCAGCCTGAAAAGGGCATTAACCCACATCCTAAACCCCTGAAATTCCTGAAAACATTTTTGGCCCGAAAAAATGCCTCCTACACCCCTGAAAGTTCAGAAAATGTTGGCAGCCCAAAAAAAGGCCTTAAAACGCATCTTATTCCTGCAAAAATCTTGATAACTTTGGAGGCCCAAAAAAGGGGTTTACAGGCATCCTAGACCCCTGAAAGTCCAGAAAATGTTGGTGACCCGAAAACAGTGTCAGAGAGCTCTGAATGTCCCAAAAACATTTGCAGCCTGAAAAGGGCATTAACCGGCATCCTAGCCCCCTGAAATTCCCCAAAATATTTTTGGCCCGAAAAATGCATCCTACATCCCTGAAGTTCAGAAAATGTTGGCAGCACAAAACAGGCCTTAAAATACATATTAGGCCTGCAAACATGTAGAAAACTTTGGAGGCCCAAAAAAGGGGTTTACAGGCATCCTAGACCCCTGAAAGTCCGAAAATGTTGGTGACCCGAAAACAGTGTCAGAGAGCTCTGAATGTCCCAAAAACATTTGCAGCAAGAAAAGGGCATTAACCCGCATCCTAGACCCCTTAAATTCCCAAAAACATTTTTGGCCTGAAAAATGCATTATACATCCCTGAAAGTTCAAAAAATGTTGGCAGCCCAAAAAAGGCCTTAAATGCCTCTTAGGCCTGCAAAAATGTTGAAAACTTTGGAGGCCCAAAAAAGGGGTTTACAGGCATCCTAGACCCCCTAAAGTCCAGAAAATGTTGGTGGCCCAAAAACTGTGTCAGAGAGCACTGAATGTCCCAAAAATGTTTGCAGCCTGAAAAGGGCATTAACCCGCATCCTAGACCCCTGAAATTCCTAAAAACATTTATGGCCCGAAAAATGCATCCTACACCCCTTAAAGTTCAGAATATGTTGGCAGCCCAAAAAATGCCTTAAAATGCATCTTATTCTTGCAATAATCTTTAAAACTTTGGAGGCCCAAAAAAGGGGTTTGCAGGCATCCTAGACCCCCTAAAGTCCAGAAAATGTTGGTGGCCCACAAACTGTATCAGAGAGCTCTGAATTTCCCAAAAACATTTGCAGTCTGAAAAGGGCATTAACCCGCATCCTAGACCCATGAAATTACTAAAAACATTTATGACCCGAAAAATGCATCCTACACCCCTGAAAGTTCAGCAAATGTTGGAAGCCCAAAAAAAGGCCATAAAATGCATCTTATTTCTGCAAAAATATTGATAACTTTGGAGGCCCAAAAAAGGGGTTTTTAGGCATCCGAGACCCCTGAAAGGCCAGAAAATGTTGGTGTACCGAAAACAGTGTCAGAGAGCTCTGAATGTCCCAAAAACATTTGCAGCCTGAAAAGGGCATTAACCCACATCCTAGCCTCCTGAAATTCCCCAAAATATTTTTGGCCCAAAAAATGCATCCTACATCCTTGAAGTTCAGAGCATGTTGGCAGCCCAAAAAAATGCCTTAAAATGCATCTTATTTCTGCAAAAATATTGATAACTTTGGAGGCCCAAAAAAGGGGTTTTTAGGCATCCGAGACCCCTGAAAGTCCATAAAATTTTGGTGGCCCAAAAACTGTGTCAGAGAGCTCTGAATGTCCCAAAAACATTTGCAGTCTGAAAAGGGCATTAACCCGCATGCTAGACCCCTGAAATCCCCCAAAATATTTTGGTCATGAAAAATGCATCCTACATCCCTGAAGTTCAGAAAATGTTGGCAGCACAAAACAGGCCTTAAAATACATATTAGGCCTGCAAAAATGTAGAAAAGTTTGGAGGCCCAAAAAAGGGGTTTACAGGCATCCTAGACCCCCTAAGTCCAGAAAATGTTGGTGGCCCAAAAACTGTGTCAGAGAGCTCTGAATGTCCCAAAAACATTTGCAGCCTGAAAAAGGCATTAACCCGCATCCTAGACCCCCTAAATTCCCCAAAAACTTTTGGTTTGAAAAATGCATCCTACATCCCTGAAGTTCAGAAAATGTTGGCAGCACAAAACAGGCCTTAAAATACATATTAGGCCTGCAAAAATGTAGAAAAGTTTGGAGGCCCAAAAAAGGGGTTTACAGGCATCCTAGACCCCCTAAGTCCAGAAAATGTTGGTGGCCCAAAAACTGTGTCAGAGAGCTCTGAATGTCCCAAAAACATTTGCAGCCTGAAAAAGGCATTAACCCGCATCCTAGACCCCCTAAATTCCCCAAAAACTTTTGGTTTGAAAAATGCATCCTACATCCCTGAAAGTTCAGAAAATGTTGGCAGCACAAAAAAGGCCTTAAAATAGATATTAGGCCTGTAAAAATTTAGAAAACTTTGGAGGCCCAAAAAAGGTGTTTACAGGCATCCTAGACCCCTAAAGTCCAGAAAATGTTGGTGGCCCATAACTGTATCAGAGAGCTCTGAATGTCCCAAAAATATTTGCAGTCTGAAAAGGGCATTAATCCGCATGCTAGACCCCTGAAATTCCCCCAAAATATTTTGGTCATGAAAAATGCATCCTACACCCCTGAAAGTTCAGAACATTTTGACAGCCCAAAAAAGGCCTTAAATGCCTCTTAGGCCTACAAAAATGTAGTAAACTTTAGAGGCCCAACTAAGGGGTTTACAGGCATCGTAGACCCCTTAAAGTCCAGAAAATGTTGGTGCCCAAAAACGGTGTCAGAGAGCTCTGAATTTCCCAAAAACATTTGCAGCCTTAAAAGGGCATTAACCCACATCCTAGACCCCTTAAAATCCCAAAAACATTTTTGGCCCGAAAAATGCATCCTAGACCCCATAAAGTCCAGAAAATGTTGGTGCCCTGAAAACAGTGTCAGAGAGCTCTGAATGTCCCCAAAATATTTGCAGCCTGAAAAGGGCATTAATCCGCATCCTGGCCCCCTGAAATTCCCTAAAATATGTTTGGCCCAAAAAATGCATCCTACATCCCTGAAGTTCAGAAAATGTTGGCAGCACAAAACAGGCCTTAAAATACATATTAGGCCTGCAAAAATGTAGAAGACTTTGGAGGCCCAAAAAAGGGGTTTGCAGGCATCCTAGACCCCATAAAGTCCAGAAAATGTTGGTGGCCCATAAACTTTGTCAGAGAGCTCTGAATGTCCCAAAAACATTCGCAGTCTGAAAAGGGCATTAACCCGCATGCTAGACCCCTGAAATTCCCCAAAATATTTTGGCCATGAAAAATTCATCCTACACCCCTGAAAATTCAGAAAATGTTGGCAACACAAAAAAAGGCCTTAAAATACATATTAGGCCTCCAAAAATGTAGAAAACTTTGGAGGCCCAAAAAAGGGGTTTACAGGCCTCCTAGACCCCCTAAAGTCCAGAAAATGTTGGTAGGCCAAAAACTGTGTCAGAGAGCTCTGAATGTCCCAAAAACATTTGCAGCCTGAAAAGGGCATTAACCCACATCCTAAACCCCTGAAATTCCCAAAAAATTTTTGGCCCGAAAAATGAATCCTACACCCCTTAAAGTTCAGAAAATGTTGGCAGCCCCAAAAAGGCCTTAAAATGCATCTTATTCCTGCAAAAATCTTGATAACTTTGGAGGCCCAAAAAGGGGTTTACATCCTAGACCCCATAAAGTCCAGAAAATGTTGGTGACCTGAAAACAGTGTCAGAGAGCTCTGAATGTCCCAAAAACATTTGCAGCCTGAAAAAGCCATTAACCCGCATCCTAGACCCCCTAAATTCCCCAAAAACTTTTGGTTTGAAAAATGCATCCTACATCCCTGAAGTTCAGAAAATGTTGGCAGCACAAAACAGGCCTTAAAATACATATTAGGCCTGCAAAAATGTAGAAAAGTTTGGAGGCCCAAAAAAGGGGTTTACAGGCATCCTAGACCCCCTAAGTCCAGAAAATGTTGGTGGCCCAAAAACTGTGTCAGAGAGCTCTGAATGTCCCAAAAACATTTGCAGCCTGAAAAAGGCATTAACCCGCATCCTAGACCCCCTAAATTCCCCAAAAACTTTTGGTTTGAAAAATGCATCCTACATCCCTGAAAGTTCAGAAAATGTTGGCAGCACAAAAAAGGCCTTAAAATAGATATTAGGCCTGTGAAAATTTAGAAAACTTTGGAGGCCCAAAAAAGGTGTTTACAGGCATCCTAGACCCCTAAAGTCCAGAAAATGTTGGTGGCCCATAACTGTATCAGAGAGCTCTGAATGTCCCAAAAATATTTGCAGTCTGAAAAGGGCATTAATCCGCATGCTAGACCCCTGAAATTCCCCCAAAATATTTTGGTCATGAAAAATGCATCCTACACCCCTGAAAGTTCAGAACATTTTGACAGCCCAAAAAAGGCCTTAAATGCCTCTTAGGCCTACAAAAATGTAGTAAACTTTAGAGGCCCAACTAAGGGGTTTACAGGCATCGTAGACCCCTTAAAGTCCAGAAAATGTTGGTGCCCAAAAACGGTGTCAGAGAGCTCTGAATTTCCCAAAAACATTTGCAGCCTTAAAAGGGCATTAACCCACATCCTAGACCCCTTAAAATCCCAAAAACATTTTTGGCCCGAAAAATGCATCCTAGACCCCATAAAGTCCAGAAAATGTTGGTGCCCTGAAAACAGTGTCAGAGAGCTCTGAATGTCCCCAAAATATTTGCAGCCTGAAAAGGGCATTAATCCGCATCCTGGCCCCCTGAAATTCCCTAAAATATGTTTGGCCCAAAAAATGCATCCTACATCCCTGAAGTTCAGAAAATGTTGGCAGCACAAAACAGGCCTTAAAATACATATTAGGCCTGCAAAAATGTAGAAGACTTTGGAGGCCCAAAAAAGGGGTTTGCAGGCATCCTAGACCCCATAAAGTCCAGAAAATGTTGGTGGCCCATAAACTTTGTCAGAGAGCTCTGAATGTCCCAAAAACATTCGCAGTCTGAAAAGGGCATTAACCCGCATGCTAGACCCCTGAAATTTCCCAAAATGTTTTGGCCACGAAAAATTCATCCTACACCCCTGAAAATTCAGAAAATATTGGCAGCACAAAAAAGGCCTTAAAATACATATTAGGCCTCCAAAAATGTAGAAAACTTTGGAGGCCCAAAAAAGGGGTTTACAGGCATCCTAGACCCCCTAAAGTCCAGAAAATGTTGGTAGGCCAAAAACTGTGTCAGAGAGCTCTGAATGTCCCAAAACATTTGCAGTCTGAAAAGGGCATTAACCCACATGCTAGACCCCTGAAATTCCCCAAAATATTTTGGCCATGAAAAATTCATCCTACACCCCTGAAAATTCAGAAAATGTTGGCAACACAAAAAAAGGCCTTAAAATACATATTAGGCCTCCAAAAATGTAGAAAACTTTGGAGGCCCAAAAAAGGGGTTTACAGGCCTCCTAGACCCCCTAAAGTCCAGAAAATGTTGGTAGGCCAAAAACTGTGTCAGAGAGCTCTGAATGTCCCAAAAACATTTGCAGCCTGAAAAGGGCATTAACCCACATCCTAAACCCCTGAAATTCCCAAAAAAATTTTGGCCCGAAAAATGAATCCTACACCCCTTAAAGTTCAGAAAATGTTGGCAGCCCCAAAAAGGCCTTAAAATGCATCTTATTCCTGCAAAAATCTTGATAACTTTGGAGGCCCAAAAAGGGGTTTACATCCTAGACCCCATAAAGTCCAGAAAATGTTGGTGACCTGAAAACAGTGTCAGAGAGCTCTGAATGTCCCAAAAATATTTGCAGCCTGAAAAGGGCATTAATCCACATCCTGGCCCCCTGAAACTCCCCAAAATATTTTTGGCCCAAAAAATGCATCCTACATCCCTGAAGTTCAGAAAATGTTGGCAGCACAAAACAGGCCTTGAAATATATCTTAGGCCTGCAAAAATGTAGAAGACTTTGGAGGCCCAAAAAGGGGTTTACAGGCATCCTAGACCCCCTAAAGTCCAGAAAATGTTGGTGGCCCAAAAACTGTGTCAGAGAGCTCTGAATGTCCCAAAAACATTTGCAGTCTGAAAAGGGCATTAACCCGCATGCTAGACCCCTGAAATTTCCCAAAATATTTTGGCCACGAAAAATTCATCCTACACCCCTGAAAATTCAGAAAATATTGGCAGCACAAAAAAGGCCTTAAAATACATATTAGGCCTCCAAAAATGTAGAAAACTTTGGAGGCCCAAAAAAGGGGTTTACAGGCATCCTAGACCCCTGAAAGTCCAGAAAATGTTGGTGACCCGAAAACAGTGTCAGAGAGCTCTGAATGTCCCAAAAACATTTGCAGCCTGAAAAGGGCATTAATCCGCATCCTGGCCCCCTGAAATTCCCCAAAATATTTTTGGCCCGAAAAATGCATCCTACATCCTTGAAGTTCAGAACATGTTGGCAGCCCAAAAAAGGCCTTAAAATGCATCTTATTCCTGTAAAAATCTTGATAACTTTGGAGGCCCAAAAAAGGGGTTTACATCCTAGACCCCATAAAGTCCAGAAAATGTTGGTGACCTGAAAACAGTGTCAGAGAGCTCTGAATGTCGCAAAAATATTTGCAGCCTGAAAAGGGCATTAATCCGCATCCTGGCCCCCTGAAATTCCCCAAAATATTTTTGGCCCAAAAAATGCATCCTACATCCCTGAAGTTCAGAAAATGTTGGCAGCACAAAACAGGCCTTAAAATACATATTAGGCCTGCAAAAATGTAGAAGACTTTGGAGGCCCAAAAAAGGGGTTTACAGGCATCCTAGACCCCCTAAAGTCCAGAAAATGTTGGTAGGCCAAAAACTGTCAGAGAGCTCTGAATGTCCCAAAAACGTTTGCAGCCTGAAAAGGGCATTAACCCACATCCTAAACCCCTGAAATTCCCAAAAACATTTTTGGCCAGAAAAATGCATCCTACACCCCTGAAAGTTCAGAAAATGTTGGCAGCCCCAAAAAGGCCTTAAAATGCATCTTATTCCTGCAAAAATCTTGATAACTTTGGAGGCCCAAAAAAGGGGTTTACATCCTAGACCCCATAAAGTCCAGAAAATGTTGGTGACCTGAAAACAGTGTCAGAGAGCTCTGAATGTCCCAAAAATATTTGCAGCCTGAAAAGGGCATTAATCTGCATCCTGGCCCCCTGAAATTCCCCAAAATATTTTGGCCATGAAAAATTCATCCTACACCCCTGAAAATTCAGAAAATATTGGCAGCACAAAAAAGGCCTTAAAATACATATTAGGCCTCCAAAAATGTTTAAAACTTTGGAGGCCCAAAAAAGGGGTTTACAGGCATCCTAGACCCCCTAAAGTCCAGAAAATGTTGGTAGGCCAAAAACTGTGTCAGAGAGCTCTGAATGTCCCAAAAACGTTTGCAGCCTGAAAAGGGCATTAACCCACATCCTAAACCCCTGAAATTCACAAAAACATTTTTGGCCCGAAAAATGCATCCTACACCCCTGAAAGTTCAGAAAATGTTGGCAGCCCCAAAAAGGCCTTAACATGCATCTTATTCCTGCAAAAATCTTGATAACTTTGGAGGCCCAAAAAAGGGGTTTACATCCTAGACCCCATAAAGTACAGAAAATGTTGGTGACTCGAAAACAGTGTCAGAGAGCTCTGAACGTCCCAAAAATGTTTGCAGCCTGAAAAGGGCATTAATCCGCATCCTGGCCCCCTCAAATTCCCCAAAATATTTTTGGCCCAAAAAATGCATCCTACATCCCCGAAGTTCAGAAAATGTTGGCAGCACAAAACAGGCCTTAAAGTACATATTAGGCATGCAAAAATGAAGAAAACTTTGGAGGCCCAAAAAAGGGGTTTACAGGCATCCTAGACCCCTAAAGTCCAGAAAATGTTGGCGGCCCAAAAACTGTGTGAGGGAGCTCTGAGTGTCCCAAAAACATTTGCAGTCTGAAAAGGGCATTAACCCGCATGCTAGACCCCTGAAATTCCCCAAAATATTTTGGCCACAAAAAATTCATCCTACACCCCTGAAAATTCAGAAAATGTTGGCAGCACAAAAAAGGCCTTAAAATACATATTAGGCCTCCAAAAATGTAGAAAACTTTGGAGGCCCAAAAAAGGGGTTTACAGGCATCCTAGACCCCCTAGAGTCCAGAAAATGTTGGTAGGCCAAAAACTGTGTCAGAGAGCTCTGAATGTCCCAAAAACATTTGCAGCCTGAAAAGGGCATTAACCCACATCCTAAACCCCTGAAATTCCCAAAAACATTGTTGGCCCGAAAAATGAATCCTACACCCCTTAAAGTTCAGAAAATGTTGGCAGCCCCAAAAAGGCCTTAAAATGCATCTTATTCCTGCAAAAATCTTGATAACTTTGGAGGCCCAAAAAAGGGGTTTACATCCTAGACCCCATAAAGTCCAGAAAATGTTGGTGACCTGAAAACAGTGTCAGAGAGCTCTGAATGTCGCAAAAATATTTGCAGCCTGAAAAGGGCATTAATCCGCATCCTGGCCCCCTGAAATTCCCCAAAATATTTTTGGCCCAAAAAATGCATCCTACATCCCTGAAGTTCAGAAAATGTTGGCAGCACAAAACAGGCCTTAAAATACATATTAGGCCTGCAAAAATGTAGAAGACTTTGGAGGCCCAAAAAAGGGGTTTACAGGCATCCTAGACCCCCTAAAGTCCAGAAAATGTGGGTGGCCCAAAAACTGTGTCGAGAGCTCTGAATGTCCCAAAAACATTTGCAGTCTGAAAAGGGCATTAACCCGCATGCTAGACCCCTGAAATTTCCCAAAATATTTTGGCCACGAAAAATTCATCCTACACCCCTGAAAATTCAGAAAATATTGGCAGCACAAAAAAGGCCTTAAAATACATATTAGGCCTCCAAAAATGTAGAAAACTTTGGAGGTCCAAAAAAGGGGTTTACAGGCATCCTAGACCCCCTAAAGTCCAGAAAATGTTGGTAGGCCAAAAACTGTCAGAGAGCTCTGAATGTCCCAAAAACGTTTGCAGCCTGAAAAGGGCATTAACCCACATCCTAAACCCCTGAAATTCCCAAAAACATTTTTGGCCAGAAAAATGCATCCTACACCCCTGAAAGTTCAGAAAATGTTGGCAGCCCCAAAAAGGCCTTAAAATGCATCTTATTCCTGCAAAAATCTTGATAACTTTGGAGGCCCAAAAAAGGGGTTTACATCCTAGACCCCATAAAGTCCAGAAAATGTTGGTGACCTGAAAACAGTGTCAGAGAGCTCTGAATGTCCCAAAAATATTTGCAGCCTGAAAAGGGCATTAATCTGCATCCTGGCCCCCTGAAATTCCCCAAAATATTTTGGCCATGAAAAATTCATCCTACACCCCTGAAAATTCAGAAAATATTGGCAGCACAAAAAAGTCCTTAAAATACATATTAGGCCTCCAAAAATGTTTAAAACTTTGGAGGCCCAAAAAAGGGGTTTACAGGCATCCTAGACCCCCTAAAGTCCAGAAAATGTTGGTAGGCCAAAAACTGTGTCAGAGAGCTCTGAATGTCCCAAAAACGTTTGCAGCCTGAAAAGGGCATTAACCCACATCCTAAACCCCTGAAATTCACAAAAACATTTTTGGCCCGAAAAATGCATCCTACACCCCTGAAAGTTCAGAAAATGTTGGCAGCCCCAAAAAGGCCTTAACATGCATCTTATTCCTGCAAAAATCTTGATAACTTTGGAGGCCCAAAAAAGGGGTTTACATCCTAGACCCCATAAAGTACAGAAAATGTTGGTGACTCGAAAACAGTGTCAGAGAGCTCTGAATGTCCCAAAAATGTTTGCAGCCTGAAAAGGGCATTAATCCGCATCCTGGCCCCCTCAAATTCCCCAAAATATTTTTGGGCCAAAAAATGCATCCTACATCCCCGAAGTTCAGAAAATGTTGGCAGCACAAAACAGGCCTTAAAATACATATTAGGCATGCAAAAATGTAGAAAACTTTGGAGGCCCAAAAAAGGGGTTTACAGGCATCCTAGACCCCTAAAGTCCAGAAAATGTTGGCGGCCCAAAAACTGTTTGAGAGAGCTCTGAGTGTCCCAAAAACATTTGCAGTCTGAAAAGGGCATTAACCCGCATGCTAGACCCCTGAAATTCCCCAAAATATTTTGGCCACAAAAAATTCATCCTACACCCCTGAAAATTCAGAAAATGTTGGCAGCACAAAAAAGGCCTTAAAATACATATTAGGCCTCCAAAAATGTAGAAAACTTTGGAGGCCCAAAAAAGGGGTTTACAGGCATCCTAGACCCCCTAAAGTCCAGAAAATGTTGGTAGGCCAAAAACTGTGTCAGAGAGCTCTGAATGTCCCAAAAACATTTGCAGCCTGAAAAGGGCATTAACCCACATCCTAAACCCCTGAAATTCCCAAAAACATTTTTGGCCCGAAAAATGAATCCTACACCCCTTAAAGTTCAGAAAATGTTGGCAGCCCCAAAAAGGCCTTAAAATGCATCTTATTCCTGCAAAAATCTTGATAACTTTGGAGGCCCAAAAAAGGGGTTTACATCCTAGACCCCATAAAGTCCAGAAAATGTTGGTGACCTGAAAACAGTGTCAGAGAGCTCTGAATGTCGCAAAAATATTTGCAGCCTGAAAAGGGCATTAATCCGCATCCTGGCCCCCTGAAATTCCCCAAAATATTTTTGGCCCAAAAAATGCATCCTACATCCCTGAAGTTCAGAAAATGTTGGCAGCACAAAACAGGCCTTAAAATACATATTAGGCCTGCAAAAATGTAGAAGACTTTGGAGGCCCAAAAAAGGGGTTTACAGGCATCCTAGACCCCCTAAAGTCCAGAAAATGTTGGTGGCCCAAAAACTGTGTCGAGAGCTCTGAATGTCCCAAAAACATTTGCAGTCTGAAAAGGGCATTAACCCGCATGCTAGACCCCTGAAATTTCCCAAAATATTTTGGCGACGAAAAATTCATCCTACACCCCTGAAAATTCAGAAAATATTGGCAGCACAAAAAAGGCCTTAAAATATATATTAGGCCTGCAAAAATGTAGAAAAGTTTGGAGGCCCAAAAAAGGGGTTTACAGGAATCCTAGACCCCCTAAAGTCCAGAAAATGTTGGTAGGCCAAAAACTGTGTCAGAGAGCTCTGAATGTCCCAAAAACGTTTGCAGCCTGAAAAGGGCATTAACCCACATCCTAAACCCCTGAAATTCCCAAAAACATTTTTGGCCCGAAAAATGCATCCTACACCCCTGAAAGTTCAGAAAATGTTGGCAGCCCCAAAAAGGCCTTAAAATGCATCTTATTTCTGCAATAATCTTGATAACTTTGGAGGCCCAAAAAAGGGGTTTACAGACATCCTAGACCCCTGAAAGTCCAGAAAATGTTGGTGACCCGAAAACAGTGTCAGAGAGCTCTGAATGTCCCAAAAATATTTGCAGCCTGAAAAGGGCATTAACCCACATCCTAGCCCCCTGAAATTCCCCAAAATATTTTTGGCCCGAAAAATGCATCCTACATCCTTGAAGTTCAGAACATGTTGGCAGCCCAAAAAAGGCCTTAAAATGCATCTTATTCCTGTAAAAATCTTGATAACTTTGGAGGCCCAAAAAAGGGGTTTACAGGCATCCTAGACCCCCTAAAGTCCAGAAAATGTTGGTGGCCCAAAAACTGTGTCAGAGAGCTCTGAATGTCTCAAAACATTTGCAGTCTGAAAAGGGCATTAACCCGCATGCTAGACCCCTGAAATTCCCCGAAAATATTTTGGTCATGAAAAATGCATCCTACATCCCTGAAGTTCAGAAAATTTTGGCAGCACAAAACAGGCCTCAAAATCCATATTAGGGCTGCAAAAATGTAGAAAAGTTTGGAGGCCCAAAAAAGGGGTTTACAGGCATCCTAGACCCCCTAAAGTCCAGAAAATGTTGGTGGCCCAAAAACTGTGTCAGAGAGCTCTGAATGTCCCAAAACATTTGCAGTCTGAAAAGGGCATTAACCCGCATGCTAGACCCCTGAAATTCCCCCAAAATATTTTGGTCATGAAAAATGCATCCTACATCCCTGAAGTTCAGAAAATGTTGGCAGCACAAAACAGGCCTCAAAATCCATATTGGTGCTGCAAAAATGTAGAAGACTTTGGAGGCCCAAAAAAGGGGTTTACAGGCATCGTAGACCCCCTAAAGTCCAGAAAATGTTGGTGCCCAAAAACGGTGTCAGAGAGCTCTGAATGTCCGAAAAACATTTGCAGCCTGAAAAGGGCATTAACCCACATCCTAAACCCCTGAAATTCCTGAAAACATTTTTGGCCCGAAAAAATGCCTCCTACACCCCTGAAAGTTCAGAAAATGTTGGCAGCCCAAAAAAAGGCCTTAAAACGCATCTTATTCCTGCAAAAATCTTGATAACTTTGGAGGCCCAAAAAAGGGGTTTACAGGCATCCTAGACCCCTGAAAGTCCAGAAAATGTTGGTGACCCGAAAACAGTGTCAGAGAGCTCTGAATGTCCCAAAAACATTTGCAGCCTGAAAAGGGCATTAACCGGCATCCTAGCCCCCTGAAATTCCCCAAAATATTTTTGGCCCGAAAAATGCATCCTACATCCCTGAAGTTCAGAAAATGTTGGCAGCACAAAACAGGCCTTAAAATACATATTAGGCCTGCAAACATGTAGAAAACTTTGGAGGCCCAAAAAAGGGGTTTACAGGCATCCTAGACCCCTGAAAGTCCGAAAATGTTGGTGACCCGAAAACAGTGTCAGAGAGCTCTGAATGTCCCAAAAACATTTGCAGCAAGAAAAGGGCATTAACCCGCATCCTAGACCCCTTAAATTCCCAAAAACATTTTTGGCCTGAAAAATGCATTATACATCCCTGAAAGTTCAAAAAATGTTGGCAGCCCAAAAAAGGCCTTAAATGCCTCTTAGGCCTGCAAAAATGTTGAAAACTTTGGAGGCCCAAAAAAGGGGTTTACAGGCATCCTAGACCCCCTAAAGTCCAGAAAATGTTGGTGGCCCAAAAACTGTGTCAGAGAGCACTGAATGTCCCAAAAATGTTTGCAGCCTGAAAAGGGCATTAACCCGCATCCTAGACCCCTGAAATTCCTAAAAACATTTATGGCCCGAAAAATGCATCCTACACCCCTTAAAGTTCAGAATATGTTGGCAGCCCAAAAAATGCCTTAAAATGCATCTTATTCTTGCAATAATCTTTAAAACTTTGGAGGCCCAAAAAAGGGGTTTGCAGGCATCCTAGACCCCCTAAAGTCCAGAAAATGTTGGTGGCCCACAAACTGTATCAGAGAGCTCTGAATTTCCCAAAAACATTTGCAGTCTGAAAAGGGCATTAACCCGCATCCTAGACCCATGAAATTACTAAAAACATTTATGACCCGAAAAATGCATCCTACACCCCTGAAAGTTCAGCAAATGTTGGAAGCCCAAAAAAAGGCCATAAAATGCATCTTATTTCTGCAAAAATATTGATAACTTTGGAGGCCCAAAAAAGGGGTTTTTAGGCATCCGAGACCCCTGAAAGGCCAGAAAATGTTGGTGTACCGAAAACAGTGTCAGAGAGCTCTGAATGTCCCAAAAACATTTGCAGCCTGAAAAGGGCATTAACCCACATCCTAGCCTCCTGAAATTCCCCAAAATATTTTTGGCCCAAAAAATGCATCCTACATCCTTGAAGTTCAGAGCATGTTGGCAGCCCAAAAAAATGCCTTAAAATGCATCTTATTTCTGCAAAAATATTGATAACTTTGGAGGCCCAAAAAAGGGGTTTTTAGGCATCCGAGACCCCTGAAAGTCCATAAAATTTTGGTGGCCCAAAAACTGTGTCAGAGAGCTCTGAATGTCCCAAAAACATTTGCAGTCTGAAAAGGGCATTAACCCGCATGCTAGACCCCTGAAATCCCCCAAAATATTTTGGTCATGAAAAATGCATCCTACATCCCTGAAGTTCAGAAAATGTTGGCAGCACAAAACAGGCCTTAAAATACATATTAGGCCTGCAAAAATGTAGAAAAGTTTGGAGGCCCAAAAAAGGGGTTTACAGGCATCCTAGACCCCCTAAGTCCAGAAAATGTTGGTGGCCCAAAAACTGTGTCAGAGAGCTCTGAATGTCCCAAAAACATTTGCAGCCTGAAAAAGGCATTAACCCGCATCCTAGACCCCCTAAATTCCCCAAAAACTTTTGGTTTGAAAAATGCATCCTACATCCCTGAAGTTCAGAAAATGTTGGCAGCACAAAACAGGCCTTAAAATACATATTAGGCCTGCAAAAATGTAGAAAAGTTTGGAGGCCCAAAAAAGGGGTTTACAGGCATCCTAGACCCCCTAAGTCCAGAAAATGTTGGTGGCCCAAAAACTGTGTCAGAGAGCTCTGAATGTCCCAAAAACATTTGCAGCCTGAAAAAGGCATTAACCCGCATCCTAGACCCCCTAAATTCCCCAAAAACTTTTGGTTTGAAAAATGCATCCTACATCCCTGAAAGTTCAGAAAATGTTGGCAGCACAAAAAAGGCCTTAAAATAGATATTAGGCCTGTAAAAATTTAGAAAACTTTGGAGGCCCAAAAAAGGTGTTTACAGGCATCCTAGACCCCTAAAGTCCAGAAAATGTTGGTGGCCCATAACTGTATCAGAGAGCTCTGAATGTCCCAAAAATATTTGCAGTCTGAAAAGGGCATTAATCCGCATGCTAGACCCCTGAAATTCCCCCAAAATATTTTGGTCATGAAAAATGCATCCTACACCCCTGAAAGTTCAGAACATTTTGACAGCCCAAAAAAGGCCTTAAATGCCTCTTAGGCCTACAAAAATGTAGTAAACTTTAGAGGCCCAACTAAGGGGTTTACAGGCATCGTAGACCCCTTAAAGTCCAGAAAATGTTGGTGCCCAAAAACGGTGTCAGAGAGCTCTGAATTTCCCAAAAACATTTGCAGCCTTAAAAGGGCATTAACCCACATCCTAGACCCCTTAAAATCCCAAAAACATTTTTGGCCCGAAAAATGCATCCTAGACCCCATAAAGTCCAGAAAATGTTGGTGCCCTGAAAACAGTGTCAGAGAGCTCTGAATGTCCCCAAAATATTTGCAGCCTGAAAAGGGCATTAATCCGCATCCTGGCCCCCTGAAATTCCCTAAAATATGTTTGGCCCAAAAAATGCATCCTACATCCCTGAAGTTCAGAAAATGTTGGCAGCACAAAACAGGCCTTAAAATACATATTAGGCCTGCAAAAATGTAGAAGACTTTGGAGGCCCAAAAAAGGGGTTTGCAGGCATCCTAGACCCCATAAAGTCCAGAAAATGTTGGTGGCCCATAAACTTTGTCAGAGAGCTCTGAATGTCCCAAAAACATTCGCAGTCTGAAAAGGGCATTAACCCGCATGCTAGACCCCTGAAATTCCCCAAAATATTTTGGCCATGAAAAATTCATCCTACACCCCTGAAAATTCAGAAAATGTTGGCAACACAAAAAAAGGCCTTAAAATACATATTAGGCCTCCAAAAATGTAGAAAACTTTGGAGGCCCAAAAAAGGGGTTTACAGGCCTCCTAGACCCCCTAAAGTCCAGAAAATGTTGGTAGGCCAAAAACTGTGTCAGAGAGCTCTGAATGTCCCAAAAACATTTGCAGCCTGAAAAGGGCATTAACCCACATCCTAAACCCCTGAAATTCCCAAAAAATTTTTGGCCCGAAAAATGAATCCTACACCCCTTAAAGTTCAGAAAATGTTGGCAGCCCCAAAAAGGCCTTAAAATGCATCTTATTCCTGCAAAAATCTTGATAACTTTGGAGGCCCAAAAAGGGGTTTACATCCTAGACCCCATAAAGTCCAGAAAATGTTGGTGACCTGAAAACAGTGTCAGAGAGCTCTGAATGTCCCAAAAACATTTGCAGCCTGAAAAAGCCATTAACCCGCATCCTAGACCCCCTAAATTCCCCAAAAACTTTTGGTTTGAAAAATGCATCCTACATCCCTGAAGTTCAGAAAATGTTGGCAGCACAAAACAGGCCTTAAAATACATATTAGGCCTGCAAAAATGTAGAAAAGTTTGGAGGCCCAAAAAAGGGGTTTACAGGCATCCTAGACCCCCTAAGTCCAGAAAATGTTGGTGGCCCAAAAACTGTGTCAGAGAGCTCTGAATGTCCCAAAAACATTTGCAGCCTGAAAAAGGCATTAACCCGCATCCTAGACCCCCTAAATTCCCCAAAAACTTTTGGTTTGAAAAATGCATCCTACATCCCTGAAAGTTCAGAAAATGTTGGCAGCACAAAAAAGGCCTTAAAATAGATATTAGGCCTGTGAAAATTTAGAAAACTTTGGAGGCCCAAAAAAGGTGTTTACAGGCATCCTAGACCCCTAAAGTCCAGAAAATGTTGGTGGCCCATAACTGTATCAGAGAGCTCTGAATGTCCCAAAAATATTTGCAGTCTGAAAAGGGCATTAATCCGCATGCTAGACCCCTGAAATTCCCCCAAAATATTTTGGTCATGAAAAATGCATCCTACACCCCTGAAAGTTCAGAACATTTTGACAGCCCAAAAAAGGCCTTAAATGCCTCTTAGGCCTACAAAAATGTAGTAAACTTTAGAGGCCCAACTAAGGGGTTTACAGGCATCGTAGACCCCTTAAAGTCCAGAAAATGTTGGTGCCCAAAAACGGTGTCAGAGAGCTCTGAATTTCCCAAAAACATTTGCAGCCTTAAAAGGGCATTAACCCACATCCTAGACCCCTTAAAATCCCAAAAACATTTTTGGCCCGAAAAATGCATCCTAGACCCCATAAAGTCCAGAAAATGTTGGTGCCCTGAAAACAGTGTCAGAGAGCTCTGAATGTCCCCAAAATATTTGCAGCCTGAAAAGGGCATTAATCCGCATCCTGGCCCCCTGAAATTCCCTAAAATATGTTTGGCCCAAAAAATGCATCCTACATCCCTGAAGTTCAGAAAATGTTGGCAGCACAAAACAGGCCTTAAAATACATATTAGGCCTGCAAAAATGTAGAAGACTTTGGAGGCCCAAAAAAGGGGTTTGCAGGCATCCTAGACCCCATAAAGTCCAGAAAATGTTGGTGGCCCATAAACTTTGTCAGAGAGCTCTGAATGTCCCAAAAACATTCGCAGTCTGAAAAGGGCATTAACCCGCATGCTAGACCCCTGAAATTTCCCAAAATGTTTTGGCCACGAAAAATTCATCCTACACCCCTGAAAATTCAGAAAATATTGGCAGCACAAAAAAGGCCTTAAAATACATATTAGGCCTCCAAAAATGTAGAAAACTTTGGAGGCCCAAAAAAGGGGTTTACAGGCATCCTAGACCCCCTAAAGTCCAGAAAATGTTGGTAGGCCAAAAACTGTGTCAGAGAGCTCTGAATGTCCCAAAACATTTGCAGTCTGAAAAGGGCATTAACCCACATGCTAGACCCCTGAAATTCCCCAAAATATTTTGGCCATGAAAAATTCATCCTACACCCCTGAAAATTCAGAAAATGTTGGCAACACAAAAAAAGGCCTTAAAATACATATTAGGCCTCCAAAAATGTAGAAAACTTTGGAGGCCCAAAAAAGGGGTTTACAGGCCTCCTAGACCCCCTAAAGTCCAGAAAATGTTGGTAGGCCAAAAACTGTGTCAGAGAGCTCTGAATGTCCCAAAAACATTTGCAGCCTGAAAAGGGCATTAACCCACATCCTAAACCCCTGAAATTCCCAAAAAAATTTTGGCCCGAAAAATGAATCCTACACCCCTTAAAGTTCAGAAAATGTTGGCAGCCCCAAAAAGGCCTTAAAATGCATCTTATTCCTGCAAAAATCTTGATAACTTTGGAGGCCCAAAAAGGGGTTTACATCCTAGACCCCATAAAGTCCAGAAAATGTTGGTGACCTGAAAACAGTGTCAGAGAGCTCTGAATGTCCCAAAAATATTTGCAGCCTGAAAAGGGCATTAATCCACATCCTGGCCCCCTGAAACTCCCCAAAATATTTTTGGCCCAAAAAATGCATCCTACATCCCTGAAGTTCAGAAAATGTTGGCAGCACAAAACAGGCCTTGAAATATATCTTAGGCCTGCAAAAATGTAGAAGACTTTGGAGGCCCAAAAAGGGGTTTACAGGCATCCTAGACCCCCTAAAGTCCAGAAAATGTTGGTGGCCCAAAAACTGTGTCAGAGAGCTCTGAATGTCCCAAAAACATTTGCAGTCTGAAAAGGGCATTAACCCGCATGCTAGACCCCTGAAATTTCCCAAAATATTTTGGCCACGAAAAATTCATCCTACACCCCTGAAAATTCAGAAAATATTGGCAGCACAAAAAAGGCCTTAAAATACATATTAGGCCTCCAAAAATGTAGAAAACTTTGGAGGCCCAAAAAAGGGGTTTACAGGCATCCTAGACCCCTGAAAGTCCAGAAAATGTTGGTGACCCGAAAACAGTGTCAGAGAGCTCTGAATGTCCCAAAAACATTTGCAGCCTGAAAAGGGCATTAATCCGCATCCTGGCCCCCTGAAATTCCCCAAAATATTTTTGGCCCGAAAAATGCATCCTACATCCTTGAAGTTCAGAACATGTTGGCAGCCCAAAAAAGGCCTTAAAATGCATCTTATTCCTGTAAAAATCTTGATAACTTTGGAGGCCCAAAAAAGGGGTTTACATCCTAGACCCCATAAAGTCCAGAAAATGTTGGTGACCTGAAAACAGTGTCAGAGAGCTCTGAATGTCGCAAAAATATTTGCAGCCTGAAAAGGGCATTAATCCGCATCCTGGCCCCCTGAAATTCCCCAAAATATTTTTGGCCCAAAAAATGCATCCTACATCCCTGAAGTTCAGAAAATGTTGGCAGCACAAAACAGGCCTTAAAATACATATTAGGCCTGCAAAAATGTAGAAGACTTTGGAGGCCCAAAAAAGGGGTTTACAGGCATCCTAGACCCCCTAAAGTCCAGAAAATGTTGGTAGGCCAAAAACTGTCAGAGAGCTCTGAATGTCCCAAAAACGTTTGCAGCCTGAAAAGGGCATTAACCCACATCCTAAACCCCTGAAATTCCCAAAAACATTTTTGGCCAGAAAAATGCATCCTACACCCCTGAAAGTTCAGAAAATGTTGGCAGCCCCAAAAAGGCCTTAAAATGCATCTTATTCCTGCAAAAATCTTGATAACTTTGGAGGCCCAAAAAAGGGGTTTACATCCTAGACCCCATAAAGTCCAGAAAATGTTGGTGACCTGAAAACAGTGTCAGAGAGCTCTGAATGTCCCAAAAATATTTGCAGCCTGAAAAGGGCATTAATCTGCATCCTGGCCCCCTGAAATTCCCCAAAATATTTTGGCCATGAAAAATTCATCCTACACCCCTGAAAATTCAGAAAATATTGGCAGCACAAAAAAGGCCTTAAAATACATATTAGGCCTCCAAAAATGTTTAAAACTTTGGAGGCCCAAAAAAGGGGTTTACAGGCATCCTAGACCCCCTAAAGTCCAGAAAATGTTGGTAGGCCAAAAACTGTGTCAGAGAGCTCTGAATGTCCCAAAAACGTTTGCAGCCTGAAAAGGGCATTAACCCACATCCTAAACCCCTGAAATTCACAAAAACATTTTTGGCCCGAAAAATGCATCCTACACCCCTGAAAGTTCAGAAAATGTTGGCAGCCCCAAAAAGGCCTTAACATGCATCTTATTCCTGCAAAAATCTTGATAACTTTGGAGGCCCAAAAAAGGGGTTTACATCCTAGACCCCATAAAGTACAGAAAATGTTGGTGACTCGAAAACAGTGTCAGAGAGCTCTGAACGTCCCAAAAATGTTTGCAGCCTGAAAAGGGCATTAATCCGCATCCTGGCCCCCTCAAATTCCCCAAAATATTTTTGGCCCAAAAAATGCATCCTACATCCCCGAAGTTCAGAAAATGTTGGCAGCACAAAACAGGCCTTAAAGTACATATTAGGCATGCAAAAATGAAGAAAACTTTGGAGGCCCAAAAAAGGGGTTTACAGGCATCCTAGACCCCTAAAGTCCAGAAAATGTTGGCGGCCCAAAAACTGTGTGAGGGAGCTCTGAGTGTCCCAAAAACATTTGCAGTCTGAAAAGGGCATTAACCCGCATGCTAGACCCCTGAAATTCCCCAAAATATTTTGGCCACAAAAAATTCATCCTACACCCCTGAAAATTCAGAAAATGTTGGCAGCACAAAAAAGGCCTTAAAATACATATTAGGCCTCCAAAAATGTAGAAAACTTTGGAGGCCCAAAAAAGGGGTTTACAGGCATCCTAGACCCCCTAGAGTCCAGAAAATGTTGGTAGGCCAAAAACTGTGTCAGAGAGCTCTGAATGTCCCAAAAACATTTGCAGCCTGAAAAGGGCATTAACCCACATCCTAAACCCCTGAAATTCCCAAAAACATTGTTGGCCCGAAAAATGAATCCTACACCCCTTAAAGTTCAGAAAATGTTGGCAGCCCCAAAAAGGCCTTAAAATGCATCTTATTCCTGCAAAAATCTTGATAACTTTGGAGGCCCAAAAAAGGGGTTTACATCCTAGACCCCATAAAGTCCAGAAAATGTTGGTGACCTGAAAACAGTGTCAGAGAGCTCTGAATGTCGCAAAAATATTTGCAGCCTGAAAAGGGCATTAATCCGCATCCTGGCCCCCTGAAATTCCCCAAAATATTTTTGGCCCAAAAAATGCATCCTACATCCCTGAAGTTCAGAAAATGTTGGCAGCACAAAACAGGCCTTAAAATACATATTAGGCCTGCAAAAATGTAGAAGACTTTGGAGGCCCAAAAAAGGGGTTTACAGGCATCCTAGACCCCCTAAAGTCCAGAAAATGTGGGTGGCCCAAAAACTGTGTCGAGAGCTCTGAATGTCCCAAAAACATTTGCAGTCTGAAAAGGGCATTAACCCGCATGCTAGACCCCTGAAATTTCCCAAAATATTTTGGCCACGAAAAATTCATCCTACACCCCTGAAAATTCAGAAAATATTGGCAGCACAAAAAAGGCCTTAAAATACATATTAGGCCTCCAAAAATGTAGAAAACTTTGGAGGTCCAAAAAAGGGGTTTACAGGCATCCTAGACCCCCTAAAGTCCAGAAAATGTTGGTAGGCCAAAAACTGTCAGAGAGCTCTGAATGTCCCAAAAACGTTTGCAGCCTGAAAAGGGCATTAACCCACATCCTAAACCCCTGAAATTCCCAAAAACATTTTTGGCCAGAAAAATGCATCCTACACCCCTGAAAGTTCAGAAAATGTTGGCAGCCCCAAAAAGGCCTTAAAATGCATCTTATTCCTGCAAAAATCTTGATAACTTTGGAGGCCCAAAAAAGGGGTTTACATCCTAGACCCCATAAAGTCCAGAAAATGTTGGTGACCTGAAAACAGTGTCAGAGAGCTCTGAATGTCCCAAAAATATTTGCAGCCTGAAAAGGGCATTAATCTGCATCCTGGCCCCCTGAAATTCCCCAAAATATTTTGGCCATGAAAAATTCATCCTACACCCCTGAAAATTCAGAAAATATTGGCAGCACAAAAAAGTCCTTAAAATACATATTAGGCCTCCAAAAATGTTTAAAACTTTGGAGGCCCAAAAAAGGGGTTTACAGGCATCCTAGACCCCCTAAAGTCCAGAAAATGTTGGTAGGCCAAAAACTGTGTCAGAGAGCTCTGAATGTCCCAAAAACGTTTGCAGCCTGAAAAGGGCATTAACCCACATCCTAAACCCCTGAAATTCACAAAAACATTTTTGGCCCGAAAAATGCATCCTACACCCCTGAAAGTTCAGAAAATGTTGGCAGCCCCAAAAAGGCCTTAACATGCATCTTATTCCTGCAAAAATCTTGATAACTTTGGAGGCCCAAAAAAGGGGTTTACATCCTAGACCCCATAAAGTACAGAAAATGTTGGTGACTCGAAAACAGTGTCAGAGAGCTCTGAATGTCCCAAAAATGTTTGCAGCCTGAAAAGGGCATTAATCCGCATCCTGGCCCCCTCAAATTCCCCAAAATATTTTTGGGCCAAAAAATGCATCCTACATCCCCGAAGTTCAGAAAATGTTGGCAGCACAAAACAGGCCTTAAAATACATATTAGGCATGCAAAAATGTAGAAAACTTTGGAGGCCCAAAAAAGGGGTTTACAGGCATCCTAGACCCCTAAAGTCCAGAAAATGTTGGCGGCCCAAAAACTGTTTGAGAGAGCTCTGAGTGTCCCAAAAACATTTGCAGTCTGAAAAGGGCATTAACCCGCATGCTAGACCCCTGAAATTCCCCAAAATATTTTGGCCACAAAAAATTCATCCTACACCCCTGAAAATTCAGAAAATGTTGGCAGCACAAAAAAGGCCTTAAAATACATATTAGGCCTCCAAAAATGTAGAAAACTTTGGAGGCCCAAAAAAGGGGTTTACAGGCATCCTAGACCCCCTAAAGTCCAGAAAATGTTGGTAGGCCAAAAACTGTGTCAGAGAGCTCTGAATGTCCCAAAAACATTTGCAGCCTGAAAATGGCATTAACCCACATCCTAAACCCCTGAAATTCCCAAAAACATTTTTGGCCCGAAAAATGAATCCTACACCCCTTAAAGTTCAGAAAATGTTGGCAGCCCCAAAAAGGCCTTAAAATGCATCTTATTCCTGCAAAAATCTTGATAACTTTGGAGGCCCAAAAAAGGGGTTTACATCCTAGACCCCATAAAGTCCAGAAAATGTTGGTGACCTGAAAACAGTGTCAGAGAGCTCTGAATGTCGCAAAAATATTTGCAGCCTGAAAAGGGCATTAATCCGCATCCTGGCCCCCTGAAATTCCCCAAAATATTTTTGGCCCAAAAAATGCATCCTACATCCCTGAAGTTCAGAAAATGTTGGCAGCACAAAACAGGCCTTAAAATACATATTAGGCCTGCAAAAATGTAGAAGACTTTGGAGGCCCAAAAAAGGGGTTTACAGGCATCCTAGACCCCCTAAAGTCCAGAAAATGTTGGTGGCCCAAAAACTGTGTCGAGAGCTCTGAATGTCCCAAAAACATTTGCAGTCTGAAAAGGGCATTAACCCGCATGCTAGACCCCTGAAATTTCCCAAAATATTTTGGCCACGAAAAATTCATCCTACACTCCTGAAAATTCAGAAAATATTGGCAGCACAAAAAAGGCCTTAAAATATATATTAGGCCTGCAAAAATGTAGAAAAGTTTGGAGGCCCAAAAAAGGGGTTTACAGGAATCCTAGACCCCCTAAAGTCCAGAAAATGTTGGTAGGCCAAAAACTGTGTCAGAGAGCTCTGAATGTCCCAAAAACGTTTGCAGCCTGAAAAGGGCATTAACCCACATCCTAAACCCCTGAAATTCCCAAAAACATTTTTGGCCCGAAAAATGCATCCTACACCCCTGAAAGTTCAGAAAATGTTGGCAGCCCCAAAAAGGCCTTAAAATGCATCTTATTTCTGCAATAATCTTGATAACTTTGGAGGCCCAAAAAAGGGGTTTACAGACATCCTAGACCCCTGAAAGTCCAGAAAATGTTGGTGACCCGAAAACAGTGTCAGAGAGCTCTGAATGTCCCAAAAATATTTGCAGCCTGAAAAGGGCATTAACCCACATCCTAGCCCCCTGAAATTCCCCAAAATATTTTTGGCCCGAAAAATGCATCCTACATCCTTGAAGTTCAGAACATGTTGGCAGCCCAAAAAAGGCCTTAAAATGCATCTTATTCCTGTAAAAATCTTGATAACTTCGGAGGACCAAAAAAGGGGTTTACAGGCATCCTAGACCCCCTAAAGTCCAGAAAATGTTGGTAGGCCAAAAACTGTGTCAGAGAGCTCTGAATGTCCCAAAAACATTTGCAGCCTGAAAAGGGCATTAACCCACATCCTAAACCCCTGAAATTCCCAAAAACATTTTTGGCCCGAAAAATGCATCCTACACCCCTGAAAGTTCAGAAAATGTTGGCAGCCCCAAAAACGCCTTAAAATGCATCTTATTTCTGCAATAATCTTGATATAACTTTGGAGGACCAAAAAAGGGGTTTACATCCTAGACCCCATAAAGTCCAGAAAATGTTGGTGACCTGAAAACAGTGTCAGAGAGCTCTGAGTGTCGCAAAAATATTTGAAGCCTGAAAAGGGCATTAATCCGCATCCTGGCCCCCTGAAATCCGCCAAAATATTTTTGGCCCAAAAAATGCATCCTACATCCTTGAAGTTCAGAAAATGTTGGCAGCACAAAACAAGCCTTAAAATACATATTAGGCTTGCAAAAAAGTAGAAGACTTTGGAGGCCCAAAAAAGGGGGTTACAGGCATCCTAGACCCCCTAAAGTCCAGAAAATGTTAGCGGCCCAAAAACTGTGTGAGAGAGCTCTGAATGTCCCAAAAACATTTGCAATCTGAAAAGGGCATTAACCCGCATGCTAGACCCCTGAAATTTCCCAAAATATTTTGGCCACAAAAAATTCATCCTACACCCCTGAAAATTCAGAAAATGTTGGCAGCACAAAAAAGGCCTTAAAATACATATTAGGCCTCCAAAAATGTAGAAAACTTTGGAGGCCCAAAAAAGGGGTTTACAGGCATCCTAGACCCCCTAAAGTCCAGAAAATGTTGGTAGGCCAAAAACTGTGTCAGAGAGCTCTGAATGTCCCAAAAACATTTGCAGCCTGAAAAGGGCATTAACCCACATCCTAAACCCCTGAAATTCCCAAAAACATTTTTGGCCCGAAAAATGAATCCTACACCCCTTAAAGTTCAGAAAATGTTGGCAGCCCCAAAAAGGCCTTAAAATGCATCTTATTCCTGCAAAAATCTTGATAACTTTGGAGGCCCAAAAAAGTGGTTTACATCCTAGACCCCATAAAGTCCAGAAAATGTTGGTGACCTGAAAACAGTGTCAGAGAGCTCTGAATGTCGCAAAAATATTTGCAGCCTGAAAAGGGCATTAATCCGCATCCTGGCCCCCTGAAATACCCCAAAATATTTTTGGCCCAAAAAATGCATCCTACATCCCTGAAGTTCAGAAAATGTTGGCAGCACAAAACAGGCCTTAAAATACATATTAGGCCTGCAAAAATGTAGAAGACTTTGGAGGCCCAAAAAAGGGGTTTACAGGCATCCTAGACCCCATAAAGTCCAGAAAATGTTGGTGACCTGAAAACAGTGTCAGAGAGCTCTGAATGTCGCAAAAATATTTGCAGCCTGAAAAGGGCATTAATCCGCATCCTGGCCCCCTGAAATTCCCCAAAATATTTTTGGCCCAAAAAATGCATCCTACATCCCTGAAGTTCAGAAAATGTTGGCAGCACAAAACAGGCCTTAAAATACATATTAGGCCTGCAAAAATGTAGAAGACTTTGGAGGCCCAAAAAAGGGGTTTACAGGCATCCTAGACCCCCTAAAGTCCAGAAAATGTTGGTGGCCCAAAAACTGTGTCGAGAGCTCTGAATGTCCCAAAAACATTTGCAGTCTGAAAAGGGCATTAACCCGCATGCTAGACCCCTGAAATTTCCCAAAATATTTTGGCCACGAAAAATTCATCCTACACTCCTGAAAATTCAGAAAATATTGGCAGAACAAAAAAGGCCTTAAAATACATATTAGGCCTCCAAAAATGTAGAAAACTTTGGAGGCCCAAAAAAGGGGTTTACAGGAATCCTAGACCCCCTAAAGTCCAGAAAATGTTGGTAGGCCAAAAACTGTGTCAGAGAGCTCTGAATGTCCCAAAAACGTTTGCAGCCTGAAAAGGGCATTAACCCACATCCTAAACCCCTGAAATTCCCAAAAACATTTTTGGCCCGAAAAATGCATCCTACACCCCTGAAAGTTCAGAAAATGTTGGCAGCCCCAAAAAGGCCTTAAAATGCATCTTATTTCTGCAATAATCTTGATAACTTTGGAGGCCCAAAAAAGGGGTTTACAGACATCCTAGACCCCTGAAAGTCCAGAAAATGTTGGTGACCCGAAAACAGTGTCAGAGAGCTCTGAATGTCCCAAAAATATTTGCAGCCTGAAAAGGGCATTAATCTGCATCCTGGCCCCCTGAAATTCCCCAAAATATTTTGGCCATGAAAAATTCATCCTACACCCCTGAAAATTCAGAAAATATTGGCAGCACAAAAAAGGCCTTAAAATACATATTAGGCCTCCAAAAATGTTTAAAACTTTGGAGGCCCAAAAAAGGGGTTTACAGGCATCCTAGACCCCCTAAAGTCCAGAAAATGTTGGTAGGCCAAAAACTGTGTCAGAGAGCTCTGAATGTCCCAAAAACGTTTGCAGCCTGAAAAGGGCATTAACCCACATCCTAAACCCCTGAAATTCACAAAAACATTTTTGGCCCGAAAAATGCATCCTACACCCCTGAAAGTTCAGAAAATGTTGGCAGCCCCAAAAAGGCCTTAACATGCATCTTATTCCTGCAAAAATCTTGATAACTTTGGAGGCCCAAAAAAGGGGTTTACATCCTAGACCCCATAAAGTACAGAAAATGTTGGTGACTCGAAAACAGTGTCAGAGAGCTCTGAACGTCCCAAAAATGTTTGCAGCCTGAAAAGGGCATTAATCCGCATCCTGGCCCCCTCAAATTCCCCAAAATATTTTTGGCCCAAAAAATGCATCCTACATCCCCGAAGTTCAGAAAATGTTGGCAGCACAAAACAGGCCTTAAAGTACATATTAGGCATGCAAAAATGAAGAAAACTTTGGAGGCCCAAAAAAGGGGTTTACAGGCATCCTAGACCCCTAAAGTCCAGAAAATGTTGGCGGCCCAAAAACTGAGTGAGGGAGCTCTGAGTGTCCCAAAAACATTTGCAGTCTGAAAAGGGCATTAACCCGCATGCTAGACCCCTGAAATTCCCCAAAATATTTTGGCCACAAAAAATTCATCCTACACCCCTGAAAATTCAGAAAATGTTGGCAGCACAAAAAAGGCCTTAAAATACATATTAGGCCTCCAAAAATGTAGAAAACTTTGGAGGCCCAAAAAAGGGGTTTACAGGCATCCTAGACCCCCTAGAGTCCAGAAAATGTTGGTAGGCCAAAAACTGTGTCAGAGAGCTCTGAATGTCCCAAAAACATTTGCAGCCTGAAAAGGGCATTAACCCACATCCTAAACCCCTGAAATTCCCAAAAACATTGTTGGCCCGAAAAATGAATCCTACACCTCTTAAAGTTCAGAAAATGTTGGCAGCCCCAAAAAGGCCTTAAAATGCATCTTATTCCTGCAAAAATCTTGATAACTTTGGAGGCCCAAAAAAGGGGTTTACATCCTAGACCCCATAAAGTCCAGAAAATGTTGGTGACCTGAAAACAGTGTCAGAGAGCTCTGAATGTCGCAAAAATATTTGCAGCCTGAAAAGGGCATTAATCCGCATCCTGGCCCCCTGAAATTCCCCAAAATATTTTTGGCCCAAAAAATGCATCCTACATCCCTGAAGTTCAGAAAATGTTGGCAGCACAAAACAGGCCTTAAAATACATATTAGGCCTGCAAAAATGTAGAAGACTTTGGAGGCCCAAAAAAGGGGTTTACAGGCATCCTAGACCCCCTAAAGTCCAGAAAATGTTGGTGGCCCAAAAACTGTGTCGAGAGCTCTGAATGTCCCAAAAACATTTGCAGTCTGAAAAGGGCATTAACCCGCATGCTAGACCCCTGAAATTTCCCAAAATATTTTGGCCACGAAAAATTCATCCTACACCCCTGAAAATTCAGAAAATATTGGCAGCACAAAAAAGGCCTTAAAATACATATTAGGCCTCCAAAAATGTAGAAAACTTTGGAGGTCCAAAAAAGGGGTTTACAGGCATCCTAGACCCCCTAAAGTCCAGAAAATGTTGGTAGGCCAAAAACTGTCAGAGAGCTCTGAATGTCCCAAAAACGTTTGCAGCCTGAAAAGGGCATTAACCCACATCCTAAACCCCTGAAATTCCCAAAAACATTTTTGGCCAGAAAAATGCATCCTACACCCCTGAAAGTTCAGAAAATGTTGGCAGCCCCAAAAAGGCCTTAAAATGCATCTTATTCCTGCAAAAATCTTGATAACTTTGGAGGCCCAAAAAAGGGGTTTACATCCTAGACCCCATAAAGTCCAGAAAATGTTGGTGACCTGAAAACAGTGTCAGAGAGCTCTGAATGTCCCAAAAATATTTGCAGCCTGAAAAGGGCATTAATCTGCATCCTGGCCCCCTGAAATTCCCCAAAATATTTTGGCCATGAAAAATTCATCCTACACCCCTGAAAATTCAGAAAATATTGGCAGCACAAAAAAGTCCTTAAAATACATATTAGGCCTCCAAAAATGTTTAAAACTTTGGAGGCCCAAAAAAGGGGTTTACAGGCATCCTAGACCCCCTAAAGTCCAGAAAATGTTGGTAGGCCAAAAACTGTGTCAGAGAGCTCTGAATGTCCCAAAAACGTTTGCAGCCTGAAAAGGGCATTAACCCACATCCTAAACCCCTGAAATTCACAAAAACATTTTTGGCCCGAAAAATGCATCCTACACCCCTGAAAGTTCAGAAAATGTTGGCAGCCCCAAAAAGGCCTTAACATGCATCTTATTCCTGCAAAAATCTTGATAACTTTGGAGGCCCAAAAAAGGGGTTTACATCCTAGACCCCATAAAGTACAGAAAATGTTGGTGACTCGAAAACAGTGTCAGAGAGCTCTGAATGTCCCAAAAATGTTTGCAGCCTGAAAAGGGCATTAATCCGCATCCTGGCCCCCTCAAATTCCCCAAAATATTTTTGGGCCAAAAAATGCATCCTACATCCCCGAAGTTCAGAAAATGTTGGCAGCACAAAACAGGCCTTAAAATACATATTAGGCATGCAAAAATGTAGAAAACTTTGGAGGCCCAAAAAAGGGGTTTACAGGCATCCTAGACCCCTAAAGTCCAGAAAATGTTGGCGGCCCAAAAACTGTTTGAGAGAGCTCTGAGTGTCCCAAAAACATTTGCAGTCTGAAAAGGGCATTAACCCGCATGCTAGACCCCTGAAATTCCCCAAAATATTTTGGCCACAAAAAATTCATCCTACACCCCTGAAAATTCAGAAAATGTTGGCAGCACAAAAAAGGCCTTAAAATACATATTAGGCCTCCAAAAATGTAGAAAACTTTGGAGGCCCAAAAAAGGGGTTTACAGGCATCCTAGACCCCCTAAAGTCCAGAAAATGTTGGTAGGCCAAAAACTGTGTCAGAGAGCTCTGAATGTCCCAAAAACATTTGCAGCCTGAAAAGGGCATTAACCCACATCCTAAACCCCTGAAATTCCCAAAAACATTTTTGGCCCGAAAAATGAATCCTACACCCCTTAAAGTTCAGAAAATGTTGGCAGCCCCAAAAAGGCCTTAAAATGCATCTTATTCCTGCAAAAATCTTGATAACTTTGGAGGCCCAAAAAAGGGGTTTACATCCTAGACCCCATAAAGTCCAGAAAATGTTGGTGACCTGAAAACAGTGTCAGAGAGCTCTGAATGTCGCAAAAATATTTGCAGCCTGAAAAGGGCATTAATCCGCATCCTGGCCCCCTGAAATTCCCCAAAATATTTTTGGCCCAAAAAATGCATCCTACATCCCTGAAGTTCAGAAAATGTTGGCAGCACAAAACAGGCCTTAAAATACATATTAGGCCTGCAAAAATGTAGAAGACTTTGGAGGCCCAAAAAAGGGGTTTACAGGCATCCTAGACCCCCTAAAGTCCAGAAAATGTTGGTGGCCCAAAAACTGTGTCGAGAGCTCTGAATGTCCCAAAAACATTTGCAGTCTGAAAAGGGCATTAACCCGCATGCTAGACCCCTGAAATTTCCCAAAATATTTTGGCGACGAAAAATTCATCCTACACCCCTGAAAATTCAGAAAATATTGGCAGCACAAAAAAGGCCTTAAAATATATATTAGGCCTGCAAAAATGTAGAAAAGTTTGGAGGCCCAAAAAAGGGGTTTACAGGAATCCTAGACCCCCTAAAGTCCAGAAAATGTTGGTAGGCCAAAAACTGTGTCAGAGAGCTCTGAATGTCCCAAAAACGTTTGCAGCCTGAAAAGGGCATTAACCCACATCCTAAACCCCTGAAATTCCCAAAAACATTTTTGGCCCGAAAAATGCATCCTACACCCCTGAAAGTTCAGAAAATGTTGGCAGCCCCAAAAAGGCCTTAAAATGCATCTTATTTCTGCAATAATCTTGATAACTTTGGAGGCCCAAAAAAGGGGTTTACAGACATCCTAGACCCCTGAAAGTCCAGAAAATGTTGGTGACCCGAAAACAGTGTCAGAGAGCTCTGAATGTCCCAAAAATATTTGCAGCCTGAAAAGGGCATTAACCCACATCCTAGCCCCCTGAAATTCCCCAAAATATTTTTGGCCCGAAAAATGCATCCTACATCCTTGAAGTTCAGAACATGTTGGCAGCCCAAAAAAGGCCTTAAAATGCATCTTATTCCTGTAAAAATCTTGATAACTTTGGAGGCCCAAAAAAGGGGTTTACAGGCATCCTAGACCCCCTAAAGTCCAGAAAATGTTGGTGGCCCAAAAACTGTGTCAGAGAGCTCTGAATGTCTCAAAACATTTGCAGTCTGAAAAGGGCATTAACCCGCATGCTAGACCCCTGAAATTCCCCGAAAATATTTTGGTCATGAAAAATGCATCCTACATCCCTGAAGTTCAGAAAATTTTGGCAGCACAAAACAGGCCTCAAAATCCATATTAGGGCTGCAAAAATGTAGAAAAGTTTGGAGGCCCAAAAAAGGGGTTTACAGGCATCCTAGACCCCCTAAAGTCCAGAAAATGTTGGTGGCCCAAAAACTGTGTCAGAGAGCTCTGAATGTCCCAAAACATTTGCAGTCTGAAAAGGGCATTAACCCGCATGCTAGACCCCTGAAATTCCCCCAAAATATTTTGGTCATGAAAAATGCATCCTACATCCCTGAAGTTCAGAAAATGTTGGCAGCACAAAACAGGCCTCAAAATCCATATTGGTGCTGCAAAAATGTAGAAGACTTTGGAGGCCCAAAAAAGGGGTTTACAGGCATCGTAGACCCCCTAAAGTCCAGAAAATGTTGGTGCCCAAAAACGGTGTCAGAGAGCTCTGAATGTCCGAAAAACATTTGCAGCCTGAAAAGGGCATTAACCCACATCCTAAACCCCTGAAATTCCTGAAAACATTTTTGGCCCGAAAAAATGCCTCCTACACCCCTGAAAGTTCAGAAAATGTTGGCAGCCCAAAAAAAGGCCTTAAAACGCATCTTATTCCTGCAAAAATCTTGATAACTTTGGAGGCCCAAAAAAGGGGTTTACAGGCATCCTAGACCCCTGAAAGTCCAGAAAATGTTGGTGACCCGAAAACAGTGTCAGAGAGCTCTGAATGTCCCAAAAACATTTGCAGCCTGAAAAGGGCATTAACCGGCATCCTAGCCCCCTGAAATTCCCCAAAATATTTTTGGCCCGAAAAATGCATCCTACATCCCTGAAGTTCAGAAAATGTTGGCAGCACAAAACAGGCCTTAAAATACATATTAGGCCTGCAAACATGTAGAAAACTTTGGAGGCCCAAAAAAGGGGTTTACAGGCATCCTAGACCCCTGAAAGTCCGAAAATGTTGGTGACCCGAAAACAGTGTCAGAGAGCTCTGAATGTCCCAAAAACATTTGCAGCAAGAAAAGGGCATTAACCCGCATCCTAGACCCCTTAAATTCCCAAAAACATTTTTGGCCTGAAAAATGCATTATACATCCCTGAAAGTTCAAAAAATGTTGGCAGCCCAAAAAAGGCCTTAAATGCCTCTTAGGCCTGCAAAAATGTTGAAAACTTTGGAGGCCCAAAAAAGGGGTTTACAGGCATCCTAGACCCCCTAAAGTCCAGAAAATGTTGGTGGCCCAAAAACTGTGTCAGAGAGCACTGAATGTCCCAAAAATGTTTGCAGCCTGAAAAGGGCATTAACCCGCATCCTAGACCCCTGAAATTCCTAAAAACATTTATGGCCCGAAAAATGCATCCTACACCCCTTAAAGTTCAGAATATGTTGGCAGCCCAAAAAATGCCTTAAAATGCATCTTATTCTTGCAATAATCTTTAAAACTTTGGAGGCCCAAAAAAGGGGTTTGCAGGCATCCTAGACCCCCTAAAGTCCAGAAAATGTTGGTGGCCCACAAACTGTATCAGAGAGCTCTGAATTTCCCAAAAACATTTGCAGTCTGAAAAGGGCATTAACCCGCATCCTAGACCCATGAAATTACTAAAAACATTTATGACCCGAAAAATGCATCCTACACCCCTGAAAGTTCAGCAAATGTTGGAAGCCCAAAAAAAGGCCATAAAATGCATCTTATTTCTGCAAAAATATTGATAACTTTGGAGGCCCAAAAAAGGGGTTTTTAGGCATCCGAGACCCCTGAAAGGCCAGAAAATGTTGGTGTACCGAAAACAGTGTCAGAGAGCTCTGAATGTCCCAAAAACATTTGCAGCCTGAAAAGGGCATTAACCCACATCCTAGCCTCCTGAAATTCCCCAAAATATTTTTGGCCCAAAAAATGCATCCTACATCCTTGAAGTTCAGAGCATGTTGGCAGCCCAAAAAAATGCCTTAAAATGCATCTTATTTCTGCAAAAATATTGATAACTTTGGAGGCCCAAAAAAGGGGTTTTTAGGCATCCGAGACCCCTGAAAGTCCATAAAATTTTGGTGGCCCAAAAACTGTGTCAGAGAGCTCTGAATGTCCCAAAAACATTTGCAGTCTGAAAAGGGCATTAACCCGCATGCTAGACCCCTGAAATCCCCCAAAATATTTTGGTCATGAAAAATGCATCCTACATCCCTGAAGTTCAGAAAATGTTGGCAGCACAAAACAGGCCTTAAAATACATATTAGGCCTGCAAAAATGTAGAAAAGTTTGGAGGCCCAAAAAAGGGGTTTACAGGCATCCTAGACCCCCTAAGTCCAGAAAATGTTGGTGGCCCAAAAACTGTGTCAGAGAGCTCTGAATGTCCCAAAAACATTTGCAGCCTGAAAAAGGCATTAACCCGCATCCTAGACCCCCTAAATTCCCCAAAAACTTTTGGTTTGAAAAATGCATCCTACATCCCTGAAGTTCAGAAAATGTTGGCAGCACAAAACAGGCCTTAAAATACATATTAGGCCTGCAAAAATGTAGAAAAGTTTGGAGGCCCAAAAAAGGGGTTTACAGGCATCCTAGACCCCCTAAGTCCAGAAAATGTTGGTGGCCCAAAAACTGTGTCAGAGAGCTCTGAATGTCCCAAAAACATTTGCAGCCTGAAAAAGGCATTAACCCGCATCCTAGACCCCCTAAATTCCCCAAAAACTTTTGGTTTGAAAAATGCATCCTACATCCCTGAAAGTTCAGAAAATGTTGGCAGCACAAAAAAGGCCTTAAAATAGATATTAGGCCTGTAAAAATTTAGAAAACTTTGGAGGCCCAAAAAAGGTGTTTACAGGCATCCTAGACCCCTAAAGTCCAGAAAATGTTGGTGGCCCATAACTGTATCAGAGAGCTCTGAATGTCCCAAAAATATTTGCAGTCTGAAAAGGGCATTAATCCGCATGCTAGACCCCTGAAATTCCCCCAAAATATTTTGGTCATGAAAAATGCATCCTACACCCCTGAAAGTTCAGAACATTTTGACAGCCCAAAAAAGGCCTTAAATGCCTCTTAGGCCTACAAAAATGTAGTAAACTTTAGAGGCCCAACTAAGGGGTTTACAGGCATCGTAGACCCCTTAAAGTCCAGAAAATGTTGGTGCCCAAAAACGGTGTCAGAGAGCTCTGAATTTCCCAAAAACATTTGCAGCCTTAAAAGGGCATTAACCCACATCCTAGACCCCTTAAAATCCCAAAAACATTTTTGGCCCGAAAAATGCATCCTAGACCCCATAAAGTCCAGAAAATGTTGGTGCCCTGAAAACAGTGTCAGAGAGCTCTGAATGTCCCCAAAATATTTGCAGCCTGAAAAGGGCATTAATCCGCATCCTGGCCCCCTGAAATTCCCTAAAATATGTTTGGCCCAAAAAATGCATCCTACATCCCTGAAGTTCAGAAAATGTTGGCAGCACAAAACAGGCCTTAAAATACATATTAGGCCTGCAAAAATGTAGAAGACTTTGGAGGCCCAAAAAAGGGGTTTGCAGGCATCCTAGACCCCATAAAGTCCAGAAAATGTTGGTGGCCCATAAACTTTGTCAGAGAGCTCTGAATGTCCCAAAAACATTCGCAGTCTGAAAAGGGCATTAACCCGCATGCTAGACCCCTGAAATTCCCCAAAATATTTTGGCCATGAAAAATTCATCCTACACCCCTGAAAATTCAGAAAATGTTGGCAACACAAAAAAAGGCCTTAAAATACATATTAGGCCTCCAAAAATGTAGAAAACTTTGGAGGCCCAAAAAAGGGGTTTACAGGCCTCCTAGACCCCCTAAAGTCCAGAAAATGTTGGTAGGCCAAAAACTGTGTCAGAGAGCTCTGAATGTCCCAAAAACATTTGCAGCCTGAAAAGGGCATTAACCCACATCCTAAACCCCTGAAATTCCCAAAAAATTTTTGGCCCGAAAAATGAATCCTACACCCCTTAAAGTTCAGAAAATGTTGGCAGCCCCAAAAAGGCCTTAAAATGCATCTTATTCCTGCAAAAATCTTGATAACTTTGGAGGCCCAAAAAGGGGTTTACATCCTAGACCCCATAAAGTCCAGAAAATGTTGGTGACCTGAAAACAGTGTCAGAGAGCTCTGAATGTCCCAAAAACATTTGCAGCCTGAAAAAGCCATTAACCCGCATCCTAGACCCCCTAAATTCCCCAAAAACTTTTGGTTTGAAAAATGCATCCTACATCCCTGAAGTTCAGAAAATGTTGGCAGCACAAAACAGGCCTTAAAATACATATTAGGCCTGCAAAAATGTAGAAAAGTTTGGAGGCCCAAAAAAGGGGTTTACAGGCATCCTAGACCCCCTAAGTCCAGAAAATGTTGGTGGCCCAAAAACTGTGTCAGAGAGCTCTGAATGTCCCAAAAACATTTGCAGCCTGAAAAAGGCATTAACCCGCATCCTAGACCCCCTAAATTCCCCAAAAACTTTTGGTTTGAAAAATGCATCCTACATCCCTGAAAGTTCAGAAAATGTTGGCAGCACAAAAAAGGCCTTAAAATAGATATTAGGCCTGTGAAAATTTAGAAAACTTTGGAGGCCCAAAAAAGGTGTTTACAGGCATCCTAGACCCCTAAAGTCCAGAAAATGTTGGTGGCCCATAACTGTATCAGAGAGCTCTGAATGTCCCAAAAATATTTGCAGTCTGAAAAGGGCATTAATCCGCATGCTAGACCCCTGAAATTCCCCCAAAATATTTTGGTCATGAAAAATGCATCCTACACCCCTGAAAGTTCAGAACATTTTGACAGCCCAAAAAAGGCCTTAAATGCCTCTTAGGCCTACAAAAATGTAGTAAACTTTAGAGGCCCAACTAAGGGGTTTACAGGCATCGTAGACCCCTTAAAGTCCAGAAAATGTTGGTGCCCAAAAACGGTGTCAGAGAGCTCTGAATTTCCCAAAAACATTTGCAGCCTTAAAAGGGCATTAACCCACATCCTAGACCCCTTAAAATCCCAAAAACATTTTTGGCCCGAAAAATGCATCCTAGACCCCATAAAGTCCAGAAAATGTTGGTGCCCTGAAAACAGTGTCAGAGAGCTCTGAATGTCCCCAAAATATTTGCAGCCTGAAAAGGGCATTAATCCGCATCCTGGCCCCCTGAAATTCCCTAAAATATGTTTGGCCCAAAAAATGCATCCTACATCCCTGAAGTTCAGAAAATGTTGGCAGCACAAAACAGGCCTTAAAATACATATTAGGCCTGCAAAAATGTAGAAGACTTTGGAGGCCAAAAAAAGGGGTTTGCAGGCATCCTAGACCCCATAAAGTCCAGAAAATGTTGGTGGCCCATAAACTTTGTCAGAGAGCTCTGAATGTCCCAAAAACATTCGCAGTCTGAAAAGGGCATTAACCCGCATGCTAGACCCCTGAAATTTCCCAAAATGTTTTGGCCACGAAAAATTCATCCTACACCCCTGAAAATTCAGAAAATATTGGCAGCACAAAAAAGGCCTTAAAATACATATTAGGCCTCCAAAAATGTAGAAAACTTTGGAGGCCCAAAAAAGGGGTTTACAGGCATCCTAGACCCCCTAAAGTCCAGAAAATGTTGGTAGGCCAAAAACTGTGTCAGAGAGCTCTGAATGTCCCAAAACATTTGCAGTCTGAAAAGGGCATTAACCCACATGCTAGACCCCTGAAATTCCCCAAAATATTTTGGCCATGAAAAATTCATCCTACACCCCTGAAAATTCAGAAAATGTTGGCAACACAAAAAAAGGCCTTAAAATACATATTAGGCCTCCAAAAATGTAGAAAACTTTGGAGGCCCAAAAAAGGGGTTTACAGGCCTCCTAGACCCCCTAAAGTCCAGAAAATGTTGGTAGGCCAAAAACTGTGTCAGAGAGCTCTGAATGTCCCAAAAACATTTGCAGCCTGAAAAGGGCATTAACCCACATCCTAAACCCCTGAAATTCCCAAAAAAATTTTGGCCCGAAAAATGAATCCTACACCCCTTAAAGTTCAGAAAATGTTGGCAGCCCCAAAAAGGCCTTAAAATGCATCTTATTCCTGCAAAAATCTTGATAACTTTGGAGGCCCAAAAAGGGGTTTACATCCTAGACCCCATAAAGTCCAGAAAATGTTGGTGACCTGAAAACAGTGTCAGAGAGCTCTGAATGTCCCAAAAATATTTGCAGCCTGAAAAGGGCATTAATCCACATCCTGGCCCCCTGAAACTCCCCAAAATATTTTTGGCCCAAAAAATGCATCCTACATCCCTGAAGTTCAGAAAATGTTGGCAGCACAAAACAGGCCTTGAAATATATCTTAGGCCTGCAAAAATGTAGAAGACTTTGGAGGCCCAAAAAGGGGTTTACAGGCATCCTAGACCCCCTAAAGTCCAGAAAATGTTGGTGGCCCAAAAACTGTGTCAGAGAGCTCTGAATGTCCCAAAAACATTTGCAGTCTGAAAAGGGCATTAACCCGCATGCTAGACCCCTGAAATTTCCCAAAATATTTTGGCCACGAAAAATTCATCCTACACCCCTGAAAATTCAGAAAATATTGGCAGCACAAAAAAGGCCTTAAAATACATATTAGGCCTCCAAAAATGTAGAAAACTTTGGAGGCCCAAAAAAGGGGTTTACAGGCATCCTAGACCCCTGAAAGTCCAGAAAATGTTGGTGACCCGAAAACAGTGTCAGAGAGCTCTGAATGTCCCAAAAACATTTGCAGCCTGAAAAGGGCATTAATCCGCATCCTGGCCCCCTGAAATTCCCCAAAATATTTTTGGCCCGAAAAATGCATCCTACATCCTTGAAGTTCAGAACATGTTGGCAGCCCAAAAAAGGCCTTAAAATGCATCTTATTCCTGTAAAAATCTTGATAACTTTGGAGGCCCAAAAAAGGGGTTTACATCCTAGACCCCATAAAGTCCAGAAAATGTTGGTGACCTGAAAACAGTGTCAGAGAGCTCTGAATGTCGCAAAAATATTTGCAGCCTGAAAAGGGCATTAATCCGCATCCTGGCCCCCTGAAATTCCCCAAAATATTTTTGGCCCAAAAAATGCATCCTACATCCCTGAAGTTCAGAAAATGTTGGCAGCACAAAACAGGCCTTAAAATACATATTAGGCCTGCAAAAATGTAGAAGACTTTGGAGGCCCAAAAAAGGGGTTTACAGGCATCCTAGACCCCCTAAAGTCCAGAAAATGTTGGTAGGCCAAAAACTGTCAGAGAGCTCTGAATGTCCCAAAAACGTTTGCAGCCTGAAAAGGGCATTAACCCACATCCTAAACCCCTGAAATTCCCAAAAACATTTTTGGCCAGAAAAATGCATCCTACACCCCTGAAAGTTCAGAAAATGTTGGCAGCCCCAAAAAGGCCTTAAAATGCATCTTATTCCTGCAAAAATCTTGATAACTTTGGAGGCCCAAAAAAGGGGTTTACATCCTAGACCCCATAAAGTCCAGAAAATGTTGGTGACCTGAAAACAGTGTCAGAGAGCTCTGAATGTCCCAAAAATATTTGCAGCCTGAAAAGGGCATTAATCTGCATCCTGGCCCCCTGAAATTCCCCAAAATATTTTGGCCATGAAAAATTCATCCTACACCCCTGAAAATTCAGAAAATATTGGCAGCACAAAAAAGGCCTTAAAATACATATTAGGCCTCCAAAAATGTTTAAAACTTTGGAGGCCCAAAAAAGGGGTTTACAGGCATCCTAGACCCCCTAAAGTCCAGAAAATGTTGGTAGGCCAAAAACTGTGTCAGAGAGCTCTGAATGTCCCAAAAACGTTTGCAGCCTGAAAAGGGCATTAACCCACATCCTAAACCCCTGAAATTCACAAAAACATTTTTGGCCCGAAAAATGCATCCTACACCCCTGAAAGTTCAGAAAATGTTGGCAGCCCCAAAAAGGCCTTAACATGCATCTTATTCCTGCAAAAATCTTGATAACTTTGGAGGCCCAAAAAAGGGGTTTACATCCTAGACCCCATAAAGTACAGAAAATGTTGGTGACTCGAAAACAGTGTCAGAGAGCTCTGAACGTCCCAAAAATGTTTGCAGCCTGAAAAGGGCATTAATCCGCATCCTGGCCCCCTCAAATTCCCCAAAATATTTTTGGCCCAAAAAATGCATCCTACATCCCCGAAGTTCAGAAAATGTTGGCAGCACAAAACAGGCCTTAAAGTACATATTAGGCATGCAAAAATGAAGAAAACTTTGGAGGCCCAAAAAAGGGGTTTACAGGCATCCTAGACCCCTAAAGTCCAGAAAATGTTGGCGGCCCAAAAACTGTGTGAGGGAGCTCTGAGTGTCCCAAAAACATTTGCAGTCTGAAAAGGGCATTAACCCGCATGCTAGACCCCTGAAATTCCCCAAAATATTTTGGCCACAAAAAATTCATCCTACACCCCTGAAAATTCAGAAAATGTTGGCAGCACAAAAAAGGCCTTAAAATACATATTAGGCCTCCAAAAATGTAGAAAACTTTGGAGGCCCAAAAAAGGGGTTTACAGGCATCCTAGACCCCCTAGAGTCCAGAAAATGTTGGTAGGCCAAAAACTGTGTCAGAGAGCTCTGAATGTCCCAAAAACATTTGCAGCCTGAAAAGGGCATTAACCCACATCCTAAACCCCTGAAATTCCCAAAAACATTGTTGGCCCGAAAAATGAATCCTACACCCCTTAAAGTTCAGAAAATGTTGGCAGCCCCAAAAAGGCCTTAAAATGCATCTTATTCCTGCAAAAATCTTGATAACTTTGGAGGCCCAAAAAAGGGGTTTACATCCTAGACCCCATAAAGTCCAGAAAATGTTGGTGACCTGAAAACAGTGTCAGAGAGCTCTGAATGTCGCAAAAATATTTGCAGCCTGAAAAGGGCATTAATCCGCATCCTGGCCCCCTGAAATTCCCCAAAATATTTTTGGCCCAAAAAATGCATCCTACATCCCTGAAGTTCAGAAAATGTTGGCAGCACAAAACAGGCCTTAAAATACATATTAGGCCTGCAAAAATGTAGAAGACTTTGGAGGCCCAAAAAAGGGGTTTACAGGCATCCTAGACCCCCTAAAGTCCAGAAAATGTGGGTGGCCCAAAAACTGTGTCGAGAGCTCTGAATGTCCCAAAAACATTTGCAGTCTGAAAAGGGCATTAACCCGCATGCTAGACCCCTGAAATTTCCCAAAATATTTTGGCCACGAAAAATTCATCCTACACCCCTGAAAATTCAGAAAATATTGGCAGCACAAAAAAGGCCTTAAAATACATATTAGGCCTCCAAAAATGTAGAAAACTTTGGAGGTCCAAAAAAGGGGTTTACAGGCATCCTAGACCCCCTAAAGTCCAGAAAATGTTGGTAGGCCAAAAACTGTCAGAGAGCTCTGAATGTCCCAAAAACGTTTGCAGCCTGAAAAGGGCATTAACCCACATCCTAAACCCCTGAAATTCCCAAAAACATTTTTGGCCAGAAAAATGCATCCTACACCCCTGAAAGTTCAGAAAATGTTGGCAGCCCCAAAAAGGCCTTAAAATGCATCTTATTCCTGCAAAAATCTTGATAACTTTGGAGGCCCAAAAAAGGGGTTTACATCCTAGACCCCATAAAGTCCAGAAAATGTTGGTGACCTGAAAACAGTGTCAGAGAGCTCTGAATGTCCCAAAAATATTTGCAGCCTGAAAAGGGCATTAATCTGCATCCTGGCCCCCTGAAATTCCCCAAAATATTTTGGCCATGAAAAATTCATCCTACACCCCTGAAAATTCAGAAAATATTGGCAGCACAAAAAAGTCCTTAAAATACATATTAGGCCTCCAAAAATGTTTAAAACTTTGGAGGCCCAAAAAAGGGGTTTACAGGCATCCTAGACCCCCTAAAGTCCAGAAAATGTTGGTAGGCCAAAAACTGTGTCAGAGAGCTCTGAATGTCCCAAAAACGTTTGCAGCCTGAAAAGGGCATTAACCCACATCCTAAACCCCTGAAATTCACAAAAACATTTTTGGCCCGAAAAATGCATCCTACACCCCTGAAAGTTCAGAAAATGTTGGCAGCCCCAAAAAGGCCTTAACATGCATCTTATTCCTGCAAAAATCTTGATAACTTTGGAGGCCCAAAAAAGGGGTTTACATCCTAGACCCCATAAAGTACAGAAAATGTTGGTGACTCGAAAACAGTGTCAGAGAGCTCTGAATGTCCCAAAAATGTTTGCAGCCTGAAAAGGGCATTAATCCGCATCCTGGCCCCCTCAAATTCCCCAAAATATTTTTGGGCCAAAAAATGCATCCTACATCCCCGAAGTTCAGAAAATGTTGGCAGCACAAAACAGGCCTTAAAATACATATTAGGCATGCAAAAATGTAGAAAACTTTGGAGGCCCAAAAAAGGGGTTTACAGGCATCCTAGACCCCTAAAGTCCAGAAAATGTTGGCGGCCCAAAAACTGTTTGAGAGAGCTCTGAGTGTCCCAAAAACATTTGCAGTCTGAAAAGGGCATTAACCCGCATGCTAGACCCCTGAAATTCCCCAAAATATTTTGGCCACAAAAAATTCATCCTACACCCCTGAAAATTCAGAAAATGTTGGCAGCACAAAAAAGGCCTTAAAATACATATTAGGCCTCCAAAAATGTAGAAAACTTTGGAGGCCCAAAAAAGGGGTTTACAGGCATCCTAGACCCCCTAAAGTCCAGAAAATGTTGGTAGGCCAAAAACTGTGTCAGAGAGCTCTGAATGTCCCAAAAACATTTGCAGCCTGAAAATGGCATTAACCCACATCCTAAACCCCTGAAATTCCCAAAAACATTTTTGGCCCGAAAAATGAATCCTACACCCCTTAAAGTTCAGAAAATGTTGGCAGCCCCAAAAAGGCCTTAAAATGCATCTTATTCCTGCAAAAATCTTGATAACTTTGGAGGCCCAAAAAAGGGGTTTACATCCTAGACCCCATAAAGTCCAGAAAATGTTGGTGACCTGAAAACAGTGTCAGAGAGCTCTGAATGTCGCAAAAATATTTGCAGCCTGAAAAGGGCATTAATCCGCATCCTGGCCCCCTGAAATTCCCCAAAATATTTTTGGCCCAAAAAATGCATCCTACATCCCTGAAGTTCAGAAAATGTTGGCAGCACAAAACAGGCCTTAAAATACATATTAGGCCTGCAAAAATGTAGAAGACTTTGGAGGCCCAAAAAAGGGGTTTACAGGCATCCTAGACCCCCTAAAGTCCAGAAAATGTTGGTGGCCCAAAAACTGTGTCGAGAGCTCTGAATGTCCCAAAAACATTTGCAGTCTGAAAAGGGCATTAACCCGCATGCTAGACCCCTGAAATTTCCCAAAATATTTTGGCCACGAAAAATTCATCCTACACTCCTGAAAATTCAGAAAATATTGGCAGCACAAAAAAGGCCTTAAAATATATATTAGGCCTGCAAAAATGTAGAAAAGTTTGGAGGCCCAAAAAAGGGGTTTACAGGAATCCTAGACCCCCTAAAGTCCAGAAAATGTTGGTAGGCCAAAAACTGTGTCAGAGAGCTCTGAATGTCCCAAAAACGTTTGCAGCCTGAAAAGGGCATTAACCCACATCCTAAACCCCTGAAATTCCCAAAAACATTTTTGGCCCGAAAAATGCATCCTACACCCCTGAAAGTTCAGAAAATGTTGGCAGCCCCAAAAAGGCCTTAAAATGCATCTTATTTCTGCAATAATCTTGATAACTTTGGAGGCCCAAAAAAGGGGTTTACAGACATCCTAGACCCCTGAAAGTCCAGAAAATGTTGGTGACCCGAAAACAGTGTCAGAGAGCTCTGAATGTCCCAAAAATATTTGCAGCCTGAAAAGGGCATTAACCCACATCCTAGCCCCCTGAAATTCCCCAAAATATTTTTGGCCCGAAAAATGCATCCTACATCCTTGAAGTTCAGAACATGTTGGCAGCCCAAAAAAGGCCTTAAAATGCATCTTATTCCTGTAAAAATCTTGATAACTTCGGAGGACCAAAAAAGGGGTTTACAGGCATCCTAGACCCCCTAAAGTCCAGAAAATGTTGGTAGGCCAAAAACTGTGTCAGAGAGCTCTGAATGTCCCAAAAACATTTGCAGCCTGAAAAGGGCATTAACCCACATCCTAAACCCCTGAAATTCCCAAAAACATTTTTGGCCCGAAAAATGAATCCTACACCCCTTAAAGTTCAGAAAATGTTGGCAGCCCCAAAAAGGCCTTAAAATGCATCTTATTCCTGCAAAAATCTTGATAACTTTGGAGGCCCAAAAAAGTGGTTTACATCCTAGACCCCATAAAGTCCAGAAAATGTTGGTGACCTGAAATCAGTGTCAGAGAGCTCTGAATGTCGCAAAAATATTTGCAGCCTGAAAAGGGCATTAATCCGCATCCTGGCCCCCTGAAATACCCCAAAATATTTTTGGCCCAAAAAATGCATCCTACATCCCTGAAGTTCAGAAAATGTTGGCAGCACAAAACAGGCCTTAAAATACATATTAGGCCTGCAAAAATGTAGAAGACTTTGGAGGCCCAAAAAAGGGGTTTACAGGCATCCTAGACCCCCTAAAGTCCAGAAAATGTTAGCGGCCCAAAAACTGTGTGAGAAAGCTCTGAATGTCCAAAAAACATTTGCAGTCTGAAAAGGGCATTAACCCGCATGCTAGACCCCTGAAATTCCCCAAAATATTTTGGCCACGAAAAATTCATCCTACACCCCGGAAAATTCAGAAAATGTTGGCAGCACAAAAAAAGGCCTTAAAATACATATTAGGCCTCCAAAAATGTAGAAAACTTTGGAGGTCCAAAAAAGGGGTTTACAGGCATCCTAGACCCCCTAAAGTCCAGAAAATGTTGGTAGGCCAAAAACTGTCAGAGAGCTCTGAATGTCCCAAAAACGTTTGCAGCCTGAAAAGGGCATTAACCCACATCCTAAACCCCTGAAATTCCCAAAAACATTTTTGGCCAGAAAAATGCATCCTACACCCCTGAAAGTTCAGAAAATGTTGGCAGCCCCAAAAAGGCCTTAAAATGCATCTTATTCCTGCAAAAATCTTGATAACTTTGGAGGCCCAAAAAAGGGGTTTACATCCTAGACCCCATAAAGTCCAGAAAATGTTGGTGACCTGAAAACAGTGTCAGAGAGCTCTGAATGTCCCAAAAATATTTGCAGCCTGAAAAGGGCATTAATCTGCATCCTGGCCCCCTGAAATTCCCCAAAATATTTTGGCCATGAAAAATTCATCCTACACCCCTGAAAATTCAGAAAATATTGGCAGCACAAAAAAGGCCTTAAAATACATATTAGGCCTCCAAAAATGTTTAAAACTTTGGAGGCCCAAAAAAGGGGTTTACAGGCATCCTAGACCCCCTAAAGTCCAGAAAATGTTGGTAGGCCAAAAACTGTGTCAGAGAGCTCTGAATGTCCCAAAAACGTTTGCAGCCTGAAAAGGGCATTAACCCACATCCTAAACCCCTGAAATTCACAAAAACATTTTTGGCCCGAAAAATGCATCCTACACCCCTGAAAGTTCAGAAAATGTTGGCAGCCCCAAAAAGGCCTTAACATGCATCTTATTCCTGCAAAAATCTTGATAACTTTGGAGGCCCAAAAAAGGGGTTTACATCCTAGACCCCATAAAGTACAGAAAATGTTGGTGACTCGAAAACAGTGTCAGAGAGCTCTGAACGTCCCAAAAATGTTTGCAGCCTGAAAAGGGCATTAATCCGCATCCTGGCCCCCTCAAATTCCCCAAAATATTTTTGGCCCAAAAAATGCATCCTACATCCCCGAAGTTCAGAAAATGTTGGCAGCACAAAACAGGCCTTAAAGTACATATTAGGCATGCAAAAATGAAGAAAACTTTGGAGGCCCAAAAAAGGGGTTTACAGGCATCCTAGACCCCTAAAGTCCAGAAAATGTTGGCGGCCCAAAAACTGAGTGAGGGAGCTCTGAGTGTCCCAAAAACATTTGCAGTCTGAAAAGGGCATTAACCCGCATGCTAGACCCCTGAAATTCCCCAAAATATTTTGGCCACAAAAAATTCATCCTACACCCCTGAAAATTCAGAAAATGTTGGCAGCACAAAAAAGGCCTTAAAATACATATTAGGCCTCCAAAAATGTAGAAAACTTTGGAGGCCCAAAAAAGGGGTTTACAGGCATCCTAGACCCCCTAGAGTCCAGAAAATGTTGGTAGGCCAAAAACTGTGTCAGAGAGCTCTGAATGTCCCAAAAACATTTGCAGCCTGAAAAGGGCATTAACCCACATCCTAAACCCCTGAAATTCCCAAAAACATTGTTGGCCCGAAAAATGAATCCTACACCTCTTAAAGTTCAGAAAATGTTGGCAGCCCCAAAAAGGCCTTAAAATGCATCTTATTCCTGCAAAAATCTTGATAACTTTGGAGGCCCAAAAAAGGGGTTTACATCCTAGACCCCATAAAGTCCAGAAAATGTTGGTGACCTGAAAACAGTGTCAGAGAGCTCTGAATGTCGCAAAAATATTTGCAGCCTGAAAAGGGCATTAATCCGCATCCTGGCCCCCTGAAATTCCCCAAAATATTTTTGGCCCAAAAAATGCATCCTACATCCCTGAAGTTCAGAAAATGTTGGCAGCACAAAACAGGCCTTAAAATACATATTAGGCCTGCAAAAATGTAGAAGACTTTGGAGGCCCAAAAAAGGGGTTTACAGGCATCCTAGACCCCCTAAAGTCCAGAAAATGTTGGTGGCCCAAAAACTGTGTCGAGAGCTCTGAATGTCCCAAAAACATTTGCAGTCTGAAAAGGGCATTAACCCGCATGCTAGACCCCTGAAATTTCCCAAAATATTTTGGCCACGAAAAATTCATCCTACACCCCTGAAAATTCAGAAAATATTGGCAGCACAAAAAAGGCCTTAAAATACATATTAGGCCTCCAAAAATGTAGAAAACTTTGGAGGTCCAAAAAAGGGGTTTACAGGCATCCTAGACCCCCTAAAGTCCAGAAAATGTTGGTAGGCCAAAAACTGTCAGAGAGCTCTGAATGTCCCAAAAACGTTTGCAGCCTGAAAAGGGCATTAACCCACATCCTAAACCCCTGAAATTCCCAAAAACATTTTTGGCCAGAAAAATGCATCCTACACCCCTGAAAGTTCAGAAAATGTTGGCAGCCCCAAAAAGGCCTTAAAATGCATCTTATTCCTGCAAAAATCTTGATAACTTTGGAGGCCCAAAAAAGGGGTTTACATCCTAGACCCCATAAAGTCCAGAAAATGTTGGTGACCTGAAAACAGTGTCAGAGAGCTCTGAATGTCCCAAAAATATTTGCAGCCTGAAAAGGGCATTAATCTGCATCCTGGCCCCCTGAAATTCCCCAAAATATTTTGGCCATGAAAAATTCATCCTACACCCCTGAAAATTCAGAAAATATTGGCAGCACAAAAAAGTCCTTAAAATACATATTAGGCCTCCAAAAATGTTTAAAACTTTGGAGGCCCAAAAAAGGGGTTTACAGGCATCCTAGACCCCCTAAAGTCCAGAAAATGTTGGTAGGCCAAAAACTGTGTCAGAGAGCTCTGAATGTCCAAAAAACGTTTGCAGCCTGAAAAGGGCATTAACCCACATCCTAAACCCCTGAAATTCACAAAAACATTTTTGGCCCGAAAAATGCATCCTACACCCCTGAAAGTTCAGAAAATGTTGGCAGCCCCAAAAAGGCCTTAACATGCATCTTATTCCTGCAAAAATCTTGATAACTTTGGAGGCCCAAAAAAGGGGTTTACATCCTAGACCCCATAAAGTACAGAAAATGTTGGTGACTCGAAAACAGTGTCAGAGAGCTCTGAATGTCCCAAAAATGTTTGCAGCCTGAAAAGGGCATTAATCCGCATCCTGGCCCCCTCAAATTCCCCAAAATATTTTTGGGCCAAAAAATGCATCCTACATCCCCGAAGTTCAGAAAATGTTGGCAGCACAAAACAGGCCTTAAAATACATATTAGGCATGCAAAAATGTAGAAAACTTTGGAGGCCCAAAAAAGGGGTTTACAGGCATCCTAGACCCCTAAAGTCCAGAAAATGTTGGCGGCCCAAAAACTGTTTGAGAGAGCTCTGAGTGTCCCAAAAACATTTGCAGTCTGAAAAGGGCATTAACCCGCATGCTAGACCCCTGAAATTCCCCAAAATATTTTGGCCACAAAAAATTCATCCTACACCCCTGAAAATTCAGAAAATGTTGGCAGCACAAAAAAGGCCTTAAAATACATATTAGGCCTCCAAAAATGTAGAAAACTTTGGAGGCCCAAAAAAGGGGTTTACAGGCATCCTAGACCCCCTAAAGTCCAGAAAATGTTGGTAGGCCAAAAACTGTGTCAGAGAGCTCTGAATGTCCCAAAAACATTTGCAGCCTGAAAAGGGCATTAACCCACATCCTAAACCCCTGAAATTCCCAAAAACATTTTTGGCCCGAAAAATGAATCCTACACCCCTTAAAGTTCAGAAAATGTTGGCAGCCCCAAAAAGGCCTTAAAATGCATCTTATTCCTGCAAAAATCTTGATAACTTTGGAGGCCCAAAAAAGGGGTTTACATCCTAGACCCCATAAAGTCCAGAAAATGTTGGTGACCTGAAAACAGTGTCAGAGAGCTCTGAATGTCGCAAAAATATTTGCAGCCTGAAAAGGGCATTAATCCGCATCCTGGCCCCCTGAAATTCCCCAAAATATTTTTGGCCCAAAAAATGCATCCTACATCCCTGAAGTTCAGAAAATGTTGGCAGCACAAAACAGGCCTTAAAATACATATTAGGCCTGCAAAAATGTAGAAGACTTTGGAGGCCCAAAAAAGGGGTTTACAGGCATCCTAGACCCCCTAAAGTCCAGAAAATGTTGGTGGCCCAAAAACTGTGTCGAGAGCTCTGAATGTCCCAAAAACATTTGCAGTCTGAAAAGGGCATTAACCCGCATGCTAGACCCCTGAAATTTCCCAAAATATTTTGGCGACGAAAAATTCATCCTACACCCCTGAAAATTCAGAAAATATTGGCAGCACAAAAAAGGCCTTAAAATATATATTAGGCCTGCAAAAATGTAGAAAAGTTTGGAGGCCCAAAAAAGGGGTTTACAGGAATCCTAGACCCCCTAAAGTCCAGAAAATGTTGGTAGGCCAAAAACTGTGTCAGAGAGCTCTGAATGTCCCAAAAACGTTTGCAGCCTGAAAAGGGCATTAACCCACATCCTAAACCCCTGAAATTCCCAAAAACATTTTTGGCCCGAAAAATGCATCCTACACCCCTGAAAGTTCAGAAAATGTTGGCAGCCCCAAAAAGGCCTTAAAATGCATCTTATTTCTGCAATAATCTTGATAACTTTGGAGGCCCAAAAAAGGGGTTTACAGACATCCTAGACCCCTGAAAGTCCAGAAAATGTTGGTGACCCGAAAACAGTGTCAGAGAGCTCTGAATGTCCCAAAAATATTTGCAGCCTGAAAAGGGCATTAACCCACATCCTAGCCCCCTGAAATTCCCCAAAATATTTTTGGCCCGAAAAATGCATCCTACATCCTTGAAGTTCAGAACATGTTGGCAGCCCAAAAAAGGCCTTAAAATGCATCTTATTCCTGTAAAAATCTTGATAACTTTGGAGGCCCAAAAAAGGGGTTTACAGGCATCCTAGACCCCCTAAAGTCCAGAAAATGTTGGTGGCCCAAAAACTGTGTCAGAGAGCTCTGAATGTCTCAAAACATTTGCAGTCTGAAAAGGGCATTAACCCGCATGCTAGACCCCTGAAATTCCCCGAAAATATTTTGGTCATGAAAAATGCATCCTACATCCCTGAAGTTCAGAAAATTTTGGCAGCACAAAACAGGCCTCAAAATCCATATTAGGGCTGCAAAAATGTAGAAAAGTTTGGAGGCCCAAAAAAGGGGTTTACAGGCATCCTAGACCCCCTAAAGTCCAGAAAATGTTGGTGGCCCAAAAACTGTGTCAGAGAGCTCTGAATGTCCCAAAACATTTGCAGTCTGAAAAGGGCATTAACCCGCATGCTAGACCCCTGAAATTCCCCCAAAATATTTTGGTCATGAAAAATGCATCCTACATCCCTGAAGTTCAGAAAATGTTGGCAGCACAAAACAGGCCTCAAAATCCATATTGGTGCTGCAAAAATGTAGAAGACTTTGGAGGCCCAAAAAAGGGGTTTACAGGCATCGTAGACCCCCTAAAGTCCAGAAAATGTTGGTGCCCAAAAACGGTGTCAGAGAGCTCTGAATGTCCGAAAAACATTTGCAGCCTGAAAAGGGCATTAACCCACATCCTAAACCCCTGAAATTCCTGAAAACATTTTTGGCCCGAAAAAATGCCTCCTACACCCCTGAAAGTTCAGAAAATGTTGGCAGCCCAAAAAAAGGCCTTAAAACGCATCTTATTCCTGCAAAAATCTTGATAACTTTGGAGGCCCAAAAAAGGGGTTTACAGGCATCCTAGACCCCTGAAAGTCCAGAAAATGTTGGTGACCCGAAAACAGTGTCAGAGAGCTCTGAATGTCCCAAAAACATTTGCAGCCTGAAAAGGGCATTAACCGGCATCCTAGCCCCCTGAAATTCCCCAAAATATTTTTGGCCCGAAAAATGCATCCTACATCCCTGAAGTTCAGAAAATGTTGGCAGCACAAAACAGGCCTTAAAATACATATTAGGCCTGCAAACATGTAGAAAACTTTGGAGGCCCAAAAAAGGGGTTTACAGGCATCCTAGACCCCTGAAAGTCCGAAAATGTTGGTGACCCGAAAACAGTGTCAGAGAGCTCTGAATGTCCCAAAAACATTTGCAGCAAGAAAAGGGCATTAACCCGCATCCTAGACCCCTTAAATTCCCAAAAACATTTTTGGCCTGAAAAATGCATTATACATCCCTGAAAGTTCAAAAAATGTTGGCAGCCCAAAAAAGGCCTTAAATGCCTCTTAGGCCTGCAAAAATGTTGAAAACTTTGGAGGCCCAAAAAAGGGGTTTACAGGCATCCTAGACCCCCTAAAGTCCAGAAAATGTTGGTGGCCCAAAAACTGTGTCAGAGAGCACTGAATGTCCCAAAAATGTTTGCAGCCTGAAAAGGGCATTAACCCGCATCCTAGACCCCTGAAATTCCTAAAAACATTTATGGCCCGAAAAATGCATCCTACACCCCTTAAAGTTCAGAATATGTTGGCAGCCCAAAAAATGCCTTAAAATGCATCTTATTCTTGCAATAATCTTTAAAACTTTGGAGGCCCAAAAAAGGGGTTTGCAGGCATCCTAGACCCCCTAAAGTCCAGAAAATGTTGGTGGCCCACAAACTGTATCAGAGAGCTCTGAATTTCCCAAAAACATTTGCAGTCTGAAAAGGGCATTAACCCGCATCCTAGACCCATGAAATTACTAAAAACATTTATGACCCGAAAAATGCATCCTACACCCCTGAAAGTTCAGCAAATGTTGGAAGCCCAAAAAAAGGCCATAAAATGCATCTTATTTCTGCAAAAATATTGATAACTTTGGAGGCCCAAAAAAGGGGTTTTTAGGCATCCGAGACCCCTGAAAGGCCAGAAAATGTTGGTGTACCGAAAACAGTGTCAGAGAGCTCTGAATGTCCCAAAAACATTTGCAGCCTGAAAAGGGCATTAACCCACATCCTAGCCTCCTGAAATTCCCCAAAATATTTTTGGCCCAAAAAATGCATCCTACATCCTTGAAGTTCAGAGCATGTTGGCAGCCCAAAAAAATGCCTTAAAATGCATCTTATTTCTGCAAAAATATTGATAACTTTGGAGGCCCAAAAAAGGGGTTTTTAGGCATCCGAGACCCCTGAAAGTCCATAAAATTTTGGTGGCCCAAAAACTGTGTCAGAGAGCTCTGAATGTCCCAAAAACATTTGCAGTCTGAAAAGGGCATTAACCCGCATGCTAGACCCCTGAAATCCCCCAAAATATTTTGGTCATGAAAAATGCATCCTACATCCCTGAAGTTCAGAAAATGTTGGCAGCACAAAACAGGCCTTAAAATACATATTAGGCCTGCAAAAATGTAGAAAAGTTTGGAGGCCCAAAAAAGGGGTTTACAGGCATCCTAGACCCCCTAAGTCCAGAAAATGTTGGTGGCCCAAAAACTGTGTCAGAGAGCTCTGAATGTCCCAAAAACATTTGCAGCCTGAAAAAGGCATTAACCCGCATCCTAGACCCCCTAAATTCCCCAAAAACTTTTGGTTTGAAAAATGCATCCTACATCCCTGAAGTTCAGAAAATGTTGGCAGCACAAAACAGGCCTTAAAATACATATTAGGCCTGCAAAAATGTAGAAAAGTTTGGAGGCCCAAAAAAGGGGTTTACAGGCATCCTAGACCCCCTAAGTCCAGAAAATGTTGGTGGCCCAAAAACTGTGTCAGAGAGCTCTGAATGTCCCAAAAACATTTGCAGCCTGAAAAAGGCATTAACCCGCATCCTAGACCCCCTAAATTCCCCAAAAACTTTTGGTTTGAAAAATGCATCCTACATCCCTGAAAGTTCAGAAAATGTTGGCAGCACAAAAAAGGCCTTAAAATAGATATTAGGCCTGTAAAAATTTAGAAAACTTTGGAGGCCCAAAAAAGGTGTTTACAGGCATCCTAGACCCCTAAAGTCCAGAAAATGTTGGTGGCCCATAACTGTATCAGAGAGCTCTGAATGTCCCAAAAATATTTGCAGTCTGAAAAGGGCATTAATCCGCATGCTAGACCCCTGAAATTCCCCCAAAATATTTTGGTCATGAAAAATGCATCCTACACCCCTGAAAGTTCAGAACATTTTGACAGCCCAAAAAAGGCCTTAAATGCCTCTTAGGCCTACAAAAATGTAGTAAACTTTAGAGGCCCAACTAAGGGGTTTACAGGCATCGTAGACCCCTTAAAGTCCAGAAAATGTTGGTGCCCAAAAACGGTGTCAGAGAGCTCTGAATTTCCCAAAAACATTTGCAGCCTTAAAAGGGCATTAACCCACATCCTAGACCCCTTAAAATCCCAAAAACATTTTTGGCCCGAAAAATGCATCCTAGACCCCATAAAGTCCAGAAAATGTTGGTGCCCTGAAAACAGTGTCAGAGAGCTCTGAATGTCCCCAAAATATTTGCAGCCTGAAAAGGGCATTAATCCGCATCCTGGCCCCCTGAAATTCCCTAAAATATGTTTGGCCCAAAAAATGCATCCTACATCCCTGAAGTTCAGAAAATGTTGGCAGCACAAAACAGGCCTTAAAATACATATTAGGCCTGCAAAAATGTAGAAGACTTTGGAGGCCCAAAAAAGGGGTTTGCAGGCATCCTAGACCCCATAAAGTCCAGAAAATGTTGGTGGCCCATAAACTTTGTCAGAGAGCTCTGAATGTCCCAAAAACATTCGCAGTCTGAAAAGGGCATTAACCCGCATGCTAGACCCCTGAAATTCCCCAAAATATTTTGGCCATGAAAAATTCATCCTACACCCCTGAAAATTCAGAAAATGTTGGCAACACAAAAAAAGGCCTTAAAATACATATTAGGCCTCCAAAAATGTAGAAAACTTTGGAGGCCCAAAAAAGGGGTTTACAGGCCTCCTAGACCCCCTAAAGTCCAGAAAATGTTGGTAGGCCAAAAACTGTGTCAGAGAGCTCTGAATGTCCCAAAAACATTTGCAGCCTGAAAAGGGCATTAACCCACATCCTAAACCCCTGAAATTCCCAAAAAATTTTTGGCCCGAAAAATGAATCCTACACCCCTTAAAGTTCAGAAAATGTTGGCAGCCCCAAAAAGGCCTTAAAATGCATCTTATTCCTGCAAAAATCTTGATAACTTTGGAGGCCCAAAAAGGGGTTTACATCCTAGACCCCATAAAGTCCAGAAAATGTTGGTGACCTGAAAACAGTGTCAGAGAGCTCTGAATGTCCCAAAAACATTTGCAGCCTGAAAAAGCCATTAACCCGCATCCTAGACCCCCTAAATTCCCCAAAAACTTTTGGTTTGAAAAATGCATCCTACATCCCTGAAGTTCAGAAAATGTTGGCAGCACAAAACAGGCCTTAAAATACATATTAGGCCTGCAAAAATGTAGAAAAGTTTGGAGGCCCAAAAAAGGGGTTTACAGGCATCCTAGACCCCCTAAGTCCAGAAAATGTTGGTGGCCCAAAAACTGTGTCAGAGAGCTCTGAATGTCCCAAAAACATTTGCAGCCTGAAAAAGGCATTAACCCGCATCCTAGACCCCCTAAATTCCCCAAAAACTTTTGGTTTGAAAAATGCATCCTACATCCCTGAAAGTTCAGAAAATGTTGGCAGCACAAAAAAGGCCTTAAAATAGATATTAGGCCTGTGAAAATTTAGAAAACTTTGGAGGCCCAAAAAAGGTGTTTACAGGCATCCTAGACCCCTAAAGTCCAGAAAATGTTGGTGGCCCATAACTGTATCAGAGAGCTCTGAATGTCCCAAAAATATTTGCAGTCTGAAAAGGGCATTAATCCGCATGCTAGACCCCTGAAATTCCCCCAAAATATTTTGGTCATGAAAAATGCATCCTACACCCCTGAAAGTTCAGAACATTTTGACAGCCCAAAAAAGGCCTTAAATGCCTCTTAGGCCTACAAAAATGTAGTAAACTTTAGAGGCCCAACTAAGGGGTTTACAGGCATCGTAGACCCCTTAAAGTCCAGAAAATGTTGGTGCCCAAAAACGGTGTCAGAGAGCTCTGAATTTCCCAAAAACATTTGCAGCCTTAAAAGGGCATTAACCCACATCCTAGACCCCTTAAAATCCCAAAAACATTTTTGGCCCGAAAAATGCATCCTAGACCCCATAAAGTCCAGAAAATGTTGGTGCCCTGAAAACAGTGTCAGAGAGCTCTGAATGTCCCCAAAATATTTGCAGCCTGAAAAGGGCATTAATCCGCATCCTGGCCCCCTGAAATTCCCTAAAATATGTTTGGCCCAAAAAATGCATCCTACATCCCTGAAGTTCAGAAAATGTTGGCAGCACAAAACAGGCCTTAAAATACATATTAGGCCTGCAAAAATGTAGAAGACTTTGGAGGCCCAAAAAAGGGGTTTGCAGGCATCCTAGACCCCATAAAGTCCAGAAAATGTTGGTGGCCCATAAACTTTGTCAGAGAGCTCTGAATGTCCCAAAAACATTCGCAGTCTGAAAAGGGCATTAACCCGCATGCTAGACCCCTGAAATTTCCCAAAATGTTTTGGCCACGAAAAATTCATCCTACACCCCTGAAAATTCAGAAAATATTGGCAGCACAAAAAAGGCCTTAAAATACATATTAGGCCTCCAAAAATGTAGAAAACTTTGGAGGCCCAAAAAAGGGGTTTACAGGCATCCTAGACCCCCTAAAGTCCAGAAAATGTTGGTAGGCCAAAAACTGTGTCAGAGAGCTCTGAATGTCCCAAAACATTTGCAGTCTGAAAAGGGCATTAACCCACATGCTAGACCCCTGAAATTCCCCAAAATATTTTGGCCATGAAAAATTCATCCTACACCCCTGAAAATTCAGAAAATGTTGGCAACACAAAAAAAGGCCTTAAAATACATATTAGGCCTCCAAAAATGTAGAAAACTTTGGAGGCCCAAAAAAGGGGTTTACAGGCCTCCTAGACCCCCTAAAGTCCAGAAAATGTTGGTAGGCCAAAAACTGTGTCAGAGAGCTCTGAATGTCCCAAAAACATTTGCAGCCTGAAAAGGGCATTAACCCACATCCTAAACCCCTGAAATTCCCAAAAAAATTTTGGCCCGAAAAATGAATCCTACACCCCTTAAAGTTCAGAAAATGTTGGCAGCCCCAAAAAGGCCTTAAAATGCATCTTATTCCTGCAAAAATCTTGATAACTTTGGAGGCCCAAAAAGGGGTTTACATCCTAGACCCCATAAAGTCCAGAAAATGTTGGTGACCTGAAAACAGTGTCAGAGAGCTCTGAATGTCCCAAAAATATTTGCAGCCTGAAAAGGGCATTAATCCACATCCTGGCCCCCTGAAACTCCCCAAAATATTTTTGGCCCAAAAAATGCATCCTACATCCCTGAAGTTCAGAAAATGTTGGCAGCACAAAACAGGCCTTGAAATATATCTTAGGCCTGCAAAAATGTAGAAGACTTTGGAGGCCCAAAAAGGGGTTTACAGGCATCCTAGACCCCCTAAAGTCCAGAAAATGTTGGTGGCCCAAAAACTGTGTCAGAGAGCTCTGAATGTCCCAAAAACATTTGCAGTCTGAAAAGGGCATTAACCCGCATGCTAGACCCCTGAAATTTCCCAAAATATTTTGGCCACGAAAAATTCATCCTACACCCCTGAAAATTCAGAAAATATTGGCAGCACAAAAAAGGCCTTAAAATACATATTAGGCCTCCAAAAATGTAGAAAACTTTGGAGGCCCAAAAAAGGGGTTTACAGGCATCCTAGACCCCTGAAAGTCCAGAAAATGTTGGTGACCCGAAAACAGTGTCAGAGAGCTCTGAATGTCCCAAAAACATTTGCAGCCTGAAAAGGGCATTAATCCGCATCCTGGCCCCCTGAAATTCCCCAAAATATTTTTGGCCCGAAAAATGCATCCTACATCCTTGAAGTTCAGAACATGTTGGCAGCCCAAAAAAGGCCTTAAAATGCATCTTATTCCTGTAAAAATCTTGATAACTTTGGAGGCCCAAAAAAGGGGTTTACATCCTAGACCCCATAAAGTCCAGAAAATGTTGGTGACCTGAAAACAGTGTCAGAGAGCTCTGAATGTCGCAAAAATATTTGCAGCCTGAAAAGGGCATTAATCCGCATCCTGGCCCCCTGAAATTCCCCAAAATATTTTTGGCCCAAAAAATGCATCCTACATCCCTGAAGTTCAGAAAATGTTGGCAGCACAAAACAGGCCTTAAAATACATATTAGGCCTGCAAAAATGTAGAAGACTTTGGAGGCCCAAAAAAGGGGTTTACAGGCATCCTAGACCCCCTAAAGTCCAGAAAATGTTGGTAGGCCAAAAACTGTCAGAGAGCTCTGAATGTCCCAAAAACGTTTGCAGCCTGAAAAGGGCATTAACCCACATCCTAAACCCCTGAAATTCCCAAAAACATTTTTGGCCAGAAAAATGCATCCTACACCCCTGAAAGTTCAGAAAATGTTGGCAGCCCCAAAAAGGCCTTAAAATGCATCTTATTCCTGCAAAAATCTTGATAACTTTGGAGGCCCAAAAAAGGGGTTTACATCCTAGACCCCATAAAGTCCAGAAAATGTTGGTGACCTGAAAACAGTGTCAGAGAGCTCTGAATGTCCCAAAAATATTTGCAGCCTGAAAAGGGCATTAATCTGCATCCTGGCCCCCTGAAATTCCCCAAAATATTTTGGCCATGAAAAATTCATCCTACACCCCTGAAAATTCAGAAAATATTGGCAGCACAAAAAAGGCCTTAAAATACATATTAGGCCTCCAAAAATGTTTAAAACTTTGGAGGCCCAAAAAAGGGGTTTACAGGCATCCTAGACCCCCTAAAGTCCAGAAAATGTTGGTAGGCCAAAAACTGTGTCAGAGAGCTCTGAATGTCCCAAAAACGTTTGCAGCCTGAAAAGGGCATTAACCCACATCCTAAACCCCTGAAATTCACAAAAACATTTTTGGCCCGAAAAATGCATCCTACACCCCTGAAAGTTCAGAAAATGTTGGCAGCCCCAAAAAGGCCTTAACATGCATCTTATTCCTGCAAAAATCTTGATAACTTTGGAGGCCCAAAAAAGGGGTTTACATCCTAGACCCCATAAAGTACAGAAAATGTTGGTGACTCGAAAACAGTGTCAGAGAGCTCTGAATGTCGCAAAAATATTTGCAGCCTGAAAAGGGCATTAATCCGCATCCTGGCCCCCTGAAATTCCCCAAAATATTTTTGGCCCAAAAAATGCATCCTACATCCCTGAAGTTCAGAAAATGTTGGCAGCACAAAACAGGCCTTAAAATACATATTAGGCCTGCAAAAATGTAGAAGACTTTGGAGGCCCAAAAAAGGGGTTTACAGGCATCCTAGACCCCCTAAAGTCCAGAAAATGTTGGTGGCCCAAAAACTGTGTCGAGAGCTCTGAATGTCCCAAAAACATTTGCAGTCTGAAAAGGGCATTAACCCGCATGCTAGACCCCTGAAATTTCCCAAAATATTTTGGCCACGAAAAATTCATCCTACACTCCTGAAAATTCAGAAAATATTGGCAGCACAAAAAAGGCCTTAAAATATATATTAGGCCTGCAAAAATGTAGAAAAGTTTGGAGGCCCAAAAAAGGGGTTTACAGGAATCCTAGACCCCCTAAAGTCCAGAAAATGTTGGTAGGCCAAAAACTGTGTCAGAGAGCTCTGAATGTCCCAAAAACGTTTGCAGCCTGAAAAGGGCATTAACCCACATCCTAAACCCCTGAAATTCCCAAAAACATTTTTGGCCCGAAAAATGCATCCTACACCCCTGAAAGTTCAGAAAATGTTGGCAGCCCCAAAAAGGCCTTAAAATGCATCTTATTTCTGCAATAATCTTGATAACTTTGGAGGCCCAAAAAAGGGGTTTACAGACATCCTAGACCCCTGAAAGTCCAGAAAATGTTGGTGACCCGAAAACAGTGTCAGAGAGCTCTGAATGTCCCAAAAATATTTGCAGCCTGAAAAGGGCATTAACCCACATCCTAGCCCCCTGAAATTCCCCAAAATATTTTTGGCCCGAAAAATGCATCCTACATCCTTGAAGTTCAGAACATGTTGGCAGCCCAAAAAAGGCCTTAAAATGCATCTTATTCCTGTAAAAATCTTGATAACTTCGGAGGACCAAAAAAGGGGTTTACAGGCATCCTAGACCCCCTAAAGTCCAGAAAATGTTGGTAGGCCAAAAACTGTGTCAGAGAGCTCTGAATGTCCCAAAAACATTTGCAGCCTGAAAAGGGCATTAACCCACATCCTAAACCCCTGAAATTCCCAAAAACATTTTTGGCCCGAAAAATGCATCCTACACCCCTGAAAGTTCAGAAAATGTTGGCAGCCCCAAAAACGCCTTAAAATGCATCTTATTTCTGCAATAATCTTGATATAACTTTGGAGGACCAAAAAAGGGGTTTACATCCTAGACCCCATAAAGTCCAGAAAATGTTGGTGACCTGAAAACAGTGTCAGAGAGCTCTGAATGTCGCAAAAATATTTGAAGCCTGAAAAGGGCATTAATCCGCATCCTGGCCCCCTGAAATCCGCCAAAATATTTTTGGCCCAAAAAATGCATCCTACATCCTTGAAGTTCAGAAAATGTTGGCAGCACAAAACAAGCCTTAAAATACATATTAGGCTTGCAAAAAAGTAGAAGACTTTGGAGGCCCAAAAAAGGGGGTTACAGGCATCCTAGACCCCCTAAAGTCCAGAAAATGTTAGCGGCCCAAAAACTGTGTGAGAGAGCTCTGAATGTCCCAAAAACATTTGCAATCTGAAAAGGGCATTAACCCGCATGCTAGACCCCTGAAATTTCCCAAAATATTTTGGCCACAAAAAATTCATCCTACACCCCTGAAAATTCAGAAAATGTTGGCAGCACAAAAAAGGCCTTAAAATACATATTAGGCCTCCAAAAATGTAGAAAACTTTGGAGGCCCAAAAAAGGGGTTTACAGGCATCCTAGACCCCCTAAAGTCCAGAAAATGTTGGTAGGCCAAAAACTGTGTCAGAGAGCTCTGAATGTCCCAAAAACATTTGCAGCCTGAAAAGGGCATTAACCCACATCCTAAACCCCTGAAATTCCCAAAAACATTTTTGGCCCGAAAAATGAATCCTACACCCCTTAAAGTTCAGAAAATGTTGGCAGCCCCAAAAAGGCCTTAAAATGCATCTTATTCCTGCAAAAATCTTGATAACTTTGGAGGCCCAAAAAAGTGGTTTACATCCTAGACCCCATAAAGTCCAGAAAATGTTGGTGACCTGAAAACAGTGTCAGAGAGCTCTGAATGTCGCAAAAATATTTGCAGCCTGAAAAGGGCATTAATCCGCATCCTGGCCCCCTGAAATACCCCAAAATATTTTTGGCCCAAAAAATGCATCCTACATCCCTGAAGTTCAGAAAATGTTGGCAGCACAAAACAGGCCTTAAAATACATATTAGGCCTGCAAAAATGTAGAAGACTTTGGAGGCCCAAAAAAGGGGTTTACAGGCATCCTAGACCCCATAAAGTCCAGAAAATGTTGGTGACCTGAAAACAGTGTCAGAGAGCTCTGAATGTCGCAAAAATATTTGCAGCCTGAAAAGGGCATTAATCCGCATCCTGGCCCCCTGAAATTCCCCAAAATATTTTTGGCCCAAAAAATGCATCCTACATCCCTGAAGTTCAGAAAATGTTGGCAGCACAAAACAGGCCTTAAAATACATATTAGGCCTGCAAAAATGTAGAAGACTTTGGAGGCCCAAAAAAGGGGTTTACAGGCATCCTAGACCCCCTAAAGTCCAGAAAATGTTGGTGGCCCAAAAACTGTGTCGAGAGCTCTGAATGTCCCAAAAACATTTGCAGTCTGAAAAGGGCATTAACCCGCATGCTAGACCCCTGAAATTTCCCAAAATATTTTGGCCACGAAAAATTCATCCTACACTCCTGAAAATTCAGAAAATATTGGCAGCACAAAAAAGGCCTTAAAATACATATTAGGCCTCCAAAAATGTAGAAAACTTTGGAGGCCCAAAAAAGGGGTTTACAGGAATCCTAGACCCCCTAAAGTCCAGAAAATGTTGGTAGGCCAAAAACTGTGTCAGAGAGCTCTGAATGTCCCAAAAACGTTTGCAGCCTGAAAAGGGCATTAACCCACATCCTAAACCCCTGAAATTCCCAAAAACATTTTTGGCCCGAAAAATGCATCCTACACCCCTGAAAGTTCAGAAAATGTTGGCAGCCCCAAAAAGGCCTTAAAATGCATCTTATTTCTGCAATAATCTTGATAACTTTGGAGGCCCAAAAAAGGGGTTTACAGACATCCTAGACCCCTGAAAGTCCAGAAAATGTTGGTGACCCGAAAACAGTGTCAGAGAGCTCTGAATGTCCCAAAAATATTTGCAGCCTGAAAAGGGCATTAACCCACATCCTAGCCCCCTGAAATTCCCCAAAATATTTTTGGCCCGAAAAATGCATCCTACATCCTTGAAGTTCAGAACATGTTGGCAGCCCAAAAAAGGCCTTAAAATGCATCTTATTCCTGTAAAAATCTTGATAACTTCGGAGGACCAAAAAAGGGGTTTACAGGCATCCTAGACCCCCTAAAGTCCAGAAAATGTTGGTAGGCCAAAAACTGTGTCAGAGAGCTCTGAATGTCCCAAAAACATTTGCAGCCTGAAAAGGGCATTAACCCACATCCTAAACCCCTGAAATTCCCAAAAACATTTTTGGCCCGAAAAATGCATCCTACACCCCTGAAAGTTCAGAAAATGTTGGCAGCCCCAAAAACGCCTTAAAATGCATCTTATTTCTGCAATAATCTTGATATAACTTTGGAGGACCAAAAAAGGGGTTTACATCCTAGACCCCATAAAGTCCAGAAAATGTTGGTGACCTGAAAACAGTGTCAGAGAGCTCTGAATGTCGCAAAAATATTTGAAGCCTGAAAAGGGCATTAATCCGCATCCTGGCCCCCTGAAATCCGCCAAAATATTTTTGGCCCAAAAAATGCATCCTACATCCTTGAAGTTCAGAAAATGTTGGCAGCACAAAACAAGCCTTAAAATACATATTAGGCTTGCAAAAAAGTAGAAGACTTTGGAGGCCCAAAAAAGGGGGTTACAGGCATCCTAGACCCCCTAAAGTCCAGAAAATGTTAGCGGCCCAAAAACTGTGTGAGAGAGCTCTGAATGTCCCAAAAACATTTGCAATCCGAAAAGGGCATTAACCCGCATGCTAGACCCCTGAAATTTCCCAAAATATTTTGGCCACAAAAAATTCATCCTACACCCCTGAAAATTCAGAAAATGTTGGCAGCACAAAAAAGGCCTTAAAATACATATTAGGCTTCCAAAAATGTAGAAAACTTTGGAGGCCCAAAAAAGGGGTTTACAGGCATCCTAGACCCCCTAAAGTCCAGAAAATGTTGGTAGGCCAAAAACTGTGTCAGAGAGCTCTGAATGTCCCAAAAACATTTGCAGCCTGAAAAGGGCATTAACCCACATCCTAAACCCCTGAAATTCCCAAAAACATTTTTGGCCCGAAAAATGAATCCTACACCCCTTAAAGTTCAGAAAATGTTGGCAGCCCCAAAAAGGCCTTAAAATGCATCTTATTCCTGCAAAAATCTTGATAACTTTGGAGGCCCAAAAAAGTGGTTTACATCCTAGACCCCATAAAGTCCAGAAAATGTTGGTGACCTGAAAACAGTGTCAGAGAGCTCTGAATGTCGCAAAAATATTTGCAGCCTGAAAAGGGCATTAATCCGCATCCTGGCCCCCTGAAATACCCCAAAATATTTTTGGCCCAAAAAATGCATCCTACATCCCTGAAGTTCAGAAAATGTTGGCAGCACAAAACAGGCCTTAAAATACATATTAGGCCTGCAAAAATGTAGAAGACTTTGGAGGCCCAAAAAAGGGGTTTACAGGCATCCTAGACCCCTGAAAGTCCAGAAAATGTTGGTGACCCGAAAACAGTGTCAGAGAGCTCTGAATGTCCCAAAAATATTTGCAGCCTGAAAAGGGCATTAACCCACATCCTAGCCCCCTGAAATTCCCCAAAATATTTTTGGCCCGAAAAATGCATCCTACATCCTTGAAGTTCAGAACATGTTGGCAGCCCAAAAAAGGCCTTAAAATGCATCTTATTCCTGTAAAAATCTTGATAACTTTGGAGGACCAAAAAAGGGGTTTACAGGCATCCTAGACCCCCTAAAGTCCAGAAAATGTTGGTAGGCCAAAAACTGTGTCAGAGAGCTCTGAATGTCCCAAAAACATTTGCAGCCTGAAAAGGGCATTAACCCACATCCTAAACCCCTGAAATTCCCAAAAACATTTTTGGCCCGAAAAATGCATCCTACACCCCTGAAAGTTCAGAAAATGTTGGCAGCCCCAAAAACGCCTTAAAATGCATCTTATTTCTGCAATAATCTTGATATAACTTTGGAGGACCAAAAAAGGGGTTTACATCCTAGACCCCATAAAGTCCAGAAAATGTTGGTGACCTGAAAACAGTGTCAGAGAGCTCTGAATGTCGCAAAAATATTTGAAGCCTGAAAAGGGCATTAATCCGCATCCTGGCCCCCTGAAATTCGCCAAAATATTTTTGGCCCAAAAAATGCATCCTACATCCCTGAAGTTCAGAAAATGTTGGCAGAGCTCTGAATGTCGCAAAAATATTTACAGCCTGAAAAGGGCATTAATCCGCAATCTGGCCCCCTGAAATTCCCCAAAATATTTTTGGCCCAAAAAATGCATCCTACATCCCTGAAGTTCAGAAAATGTTGGCAGCACAAAACAAGCCTTAAAATACATATTAGGCTTGCAAAAATGTAGAAGACTTTGGAGGCCCAAAAAAGGGGGTTACAGGCATCCTAGACCCCCTAAAGTCCAGAAAATGTTAGCGGCCCAAAAACTGTGTGAGAGAGCTCTGAATGTCCCAAAAACATTTGCAATCTGAAAAGGGCATTAACCCGCATGCTAGACCCCTGAAATTTCCCAAAATATTTTGGCCACAAAAAATTCATCCTACACCCCTGAAAATTCAGAAAATGTTGGCAGCACAAAAAAGGCCTTAAAATACATATTAGGCCTGCAAAAATGTAGAAGACTTTGGAGGCCCAAAAAAGGGGTTTACAGGCATCCTAGACCCCCTAAAGTCCAGAAAATGTTGGTGGCCCAAAAACTGTCAGAGAGCTCTGAATGTCCCAAAAACATTTGCAGTCTGAAAAGGGCATTAACCCGCATGCTAGACCCCTGAAATTTCCCAAAATATTTTGGCCACGAAAAATTCATCCTACACCCCTGAAAATTCAGAAAATATTGGCAGCACAAAAAAGGCCTTAAAATACATATTAGGCCTCCAAAAATGTAGAAAACTTTGGAGGCCCAAAAAAGGGGTTTACAGGCATCCTAGACCCCCTAAAGTCCAGAAAATGTTGGTAGGCCAAAAACTGTGTCAGAGAGCTCTGAATGTCCCAAAAACGTTTGCAGCCTTAAAAGGGCATTAACCCACATCCTAAACCCCTGAAATTCCCAAAAACATTTTTGGCCCGAAAAATGCATCCTACACCCCTGAAAGTTCAGAAAATGTTGGCAGCCCCAAAAAGGCCTTAAAATGCATCTTATCCTGCAAAAATCTTGATAACTTTGGAGGCCCAAAAAAGGGGTTTACATCCTAGACCCCATAAAGTCCAGAAAATGTTGGTGACCTGAAAACAGTGTCAGAGAGCTCTGAATGTCGCAAAAATATTTGCAGCCTGAAAAGGGCATTAATCCGCATCCTGGCCCCCTGAAATTCCCCAAAATATTTTTGGCCCAAAAAATGCATCCTACATCCCTGAAGTTCAGAAAATGTTGGCAGCACAAAACAGGCCTTAAAATACATATTAGGCCTGCAAAAATGTAGAAGACTTTGGAGGCCCAAAAAAGGGGTTTACAGGCATCCTAGACCCCCTAAAGTTCAGAAAATGTTGGTGGCCCAAAAACTGTGTCGAGAGCTCTGTATGTCCCAAAAACATTTGCAGTCTGAAAAGGGCATTAACCCGCATGCTAGACCCCTGAAATTTCCCAAAATATTTTGGCCACGAAAAATTCATCCTACACCCATGAAAATTCAGAAAATATTGGCAGCACAAAAAAGGCCTTAAAATACATATTAGGCCTCCAAAAATGTAGAAAACTTTGGAGGCCCAAAAAAGGGGTTTACAGGCATCCTAGACCCCCTAAAGTCCAGAAAATGTTGGTAGGCCAAAAACTGTGTCAGAGAGCTCTGAATGTCCCAAAAACGTTTGCAGCCTGAAAAGGGCATTAATCCGCATCCTGGCCCCCTGAAATTCCCCAAAATATTTTTGGCCCAAAAAATGCATCCTACATCCCTGAAGTTCAGAAAATGTTGGCAGCACAAAACAGGCCTTAAAATATATATTAGGCCTGCAAAAATGTAGAAGACTTTGGAGGCCCAAAAAGGGTTTACAGGCATCCTAGACCCCCTAAAGTCAAGAAAATGTTGGTGGCCAAAAACTGTGTCAGAGAGCTCTGAATGTCCCAAAAACATTTGCAATCTGAAAAGGGCATTAGCCCGCATGCTAGACCCCTGAAATTTCCCAAAATATTTTGGCCACAAAAAATTCATCCTACACCCCTGAAAATTCAGAAAATGTTGGCAGCACAAAAAAGGCCTTAAAATACATATTAGGCCTCCAAAAATGTAGAAAACTTTGGAGGCCCAAAAAAGGGGTTTACAGGCATCCTAGACCCCTGAAAGTCCAGAAAATGTTGGTGACCCGAAAACAGTGTCAGAGAGCTCTGAATGTCCCAAAAACATTTGCAGCCTGAAAAGGGCATTAATCCGCATCCTGGCCCCCTGAAATTCCCCAAAATATTTTTGGCCCGAAAAATGCATCCTACATCCTTGAAGTTCAGAACATGTTGGCAGCCCAAAAAAGGCCTTAAAATGCATCTTATTCCTGTAAAAATCTTGATAACTTTGGAGGCCCAAAAAAGGGGTTTACATCCTAGACCCCATAAAGTCCAGAAAATGTTGGTGACCTGAAAACAGTGTCAGAGAGCTCTGAATGTCGCAAAAATATTTGCAGCCTGAAAAGGGCATTAATCCGCATCCTGGCCCCCTGAAATTCCCCAAAATATTTTTGGCCCAAAAAATGCATCCTACATCCCTGAAGTTCAGAAAATGTTGGCAGCACAAAACAGGCCTTAAAATACATATTAGGCCTGCAAAAATGTAGAAGACTTTGGAGGCCCAAAAAAGGGGTTTACAGGCATCCTAGACCCCCTAAAGTCCAGAAAATGTTGGTGGCCCAAAAACTGTGTCGAGAGCTCTGAATGTCCCAAAAACATTTGCAGTCTGAAAAGGGCATTAACCCGCATGCTAGACCCCTGAAATTTCCCAAAATATTTTGGCCACGAAAAATTCATCCTACACCCCTGAAAATTCAGAAAATATTGGCAGCACAAAAAAGGCCTTAAAATACATATTAGGCCTCCAAAAATGTAGAAAACTTTGGAGGTCCAAAAAAGGGGTTTACAGGCATCCTAGACCCCCTAAAGTCCAGAAAATGTTGGTAGGCCAAAAACTGTCAGAGAGCTCTGAATGTCCCAAAAACGTTTGCAGCCTGAAAAGGGCATTAACCCACATCCTAAACCCCTGAAATTCCCAAAAACATTTTTGGCCAGAAAAATGCATCCTACACCCCTGAAAGTTCAGAAAATGTTGGCAGCCCCAAAAAGGCCTTAAAATGCATCTTATTCCTGCAAAAATCTTGATAACTTTGGAGGCCCAAAAAAGGGGTTTACATCCTAGACCCCATAAAGTCCAGAAAATGTTGGTGACCTGAAAACAGTGTCAGAGAGCTCTGAATGTCCCAAAAATATTTGCAGCCTGAAAAGGGCATTAATCTGCATCCTGGCCCCCTGAAATTCCCCAAAATATTTTGGCCATGAAAAATTCATCCTACACCCCTGAAAATTCAGAAAATATTGGCAGCACAAAAAAGTCCTTAAAATACATATTAGGCCTCCAAAAATGTTTAAAACTTTGGAGGCCCAAAAAAGGGGTTTACAGGCATCCTAGACCCCCTAAAGTCCAGAAAATGTTGGTAGGCCAAAAACTGTGTCAGAGAGCTCTGAATGTCCCAAAAACGTTTGCAGCCTGAAAAGGGCATTAACCCACATCCTAAACCCCTGAAATTCACAAAAACATTTTTGGCCCGAAAAATGCATCCTACACCCCTGAAAGTTCAGAAAATGTTGGCAGCCCCAAAAAGGCCTTAACATGCATCTTATTCCTGCAAAAATCTTGATAACTTTGGAGGCCCAAAAAAGGGGTTTACATCCTAGACCCCATAAAGTACAGAAAATGTTGGTGACTCGAAAACAGTGTCAGAGAGCTCTGAATGTCCCAAAAATGTTTGCAGCCTGAAAAGGGCATTAATCCGCATCCTGGCCCCCTCAAATTCCCCAAAATATTTTTGGGCCAAAAAATGCATCCTACATCCCCGAAGTTCAGAAAATGTTGGCAGCACAAAACAGGCCTTAAAATACATATTAGGCATGCAAAAATGTAGAAAACTTTGGAGGCCCAAAAAAGGGGTTTACAGGCATCCTAGACCCCTAAAGTCCAGAAAATGTTGGCGGCCCAAAAACTGTTTGAGAGAGCTCTGAGTGTCCCAAAAACATTTGCAGTCTGAAAAGGGCATTAACCCGCATGCTAGACCCCTGAAATTCCCCAAAATATTTTGGCCACAAAAAATTCATCCTACACCCCTGAAAATTCAGAAAATGTTGGCAGCACAAAAAAGGCCTTAAAATACATATTAGGCCTCCAAAAATGTAGAAAACTTTGGAGGCCCAAAAAAGGGGTTTACAGGCATCCTAGACCCCCTAAAGTCCAGAAAATGTTGGTAGGCCAAAAACTGTGTCAGAGAGCTCTGAATGTCCCAAAAACATTTGCAGCCTGAAAAGGGCATTAACCCACATCCTAAACCCCTGAAATTCCCAAAAACATTTTTGGCCCGAAAAATGAATCCTACACCCCTTAAAGTTCAGAAAATGTTGGCAGCCCCAAAAAGGCCTTAAAATGCATCTTATTCCTGCAAAAATCTTGATAACTTTGGAGGCCCAAAAAAGGGGTTTACATCCTAGACCCCATAAAGTCCAGAAAATGTTGGTGACCTGAAAACAGTGTCAGAGAGCTCTGAATGTCGCAAAAATATTTGCAGCCTGAAAAGGGCATTAATCCGCATCCTGGCCCCCTGAAATTCCCCAAAATATTTTTGGCCCAAAAAATGCATCCTACATCCCTGAAGTTCAGAAAATGTTGGCAGCACAAAACAGGCCTTAAAATACATATTAGGCCTGCAAAAATGTAGAAGACTTTGGAGGCCCAAAAAAGGGGTTTACAGGCATCCTAGACCCCCTAAAGTCCAGAAAATGTTGGTGGCCCAAAAACTGTGTCGAGAGCTCTGAATGTCCCAAAAACATTTGCAGTCTGAAAAGGGCATTAACCCGCATGCTAGACCCCTGAAATTTCCCAAAATATTTTGGCCACGAAAAATTCATCCTACACTCCTGAAAATTCAGAAAATATTGGCAGCACAAAAAAGGCCTTAAAATATATATTAGGCCTGCAAAAATGTAGAAAAGTTTGGAGGCCCAAAAAAGGGGTTTACAGGAATCCTAGACCCCCTAAAGTCCAGAAAATGTTGGTAGGCCAAAAACTGTGTCAGAGAGCTCTGAATGTCCCAAAAACGTTTGCAGCCTGAAAAGGGCATTAACCCACATCCTAAACCCCTGAAATTCCCAAAAACATTTTTGGCCCGAAAAATGCATCCTACACCCCTGAAAGTTCAGAAAATGTTGGCAGCCCCAAAAAGGCCTTAAAATGCATCTTATTTCTGCAATAATCTTGATAACTTTGGAGGCCCAAAAAAGGGGTTTACAGACATCCTAGACCCCTGAAAGTCCAGAAAATGTTGGTGACCCGAAAACAGTGTCAGAGAGCTCTGAATGTCCCAAAAATATTTGCAGCCTGAAAAGGGCATTAACCCACATCCTAGCCCCCTGAAATTCCCCAAAATATTTTTGGCCCGAAAAATGCATCCTACATCCTTGAAGTTCAGAACATGTTGGCAGCCCAAAAAAGGCCTTAAAATGCATCTTATTCCTGTAAAAATCTTGATAACTTCGGAGGACCAAAAAAGGGGTTTACAGGCATCCTAGACCCCCTAAAGTCCAGAAAATGTTGGTAGGCCAAAAACTGTGTCAGAGAGCTCTGAATGTCCCAAAAACATTTGCAGCCTGAAAAGGGCATTAACCCACATCCTAAACCCCTGAAATTCCCAAAAACATTTTTGGCCCGAAAAATGCATCCTACACCCCTGAAAGTTCAGAAAATGTTGGCAGCCCCAAAAACGCCTTAAAATGCATCTTATTTCTGCAATAATCTTGATATAACTTTGGAGGACCAAAAAAGGGGTTTACATCCTAGACCCCATAAAGTCCAGAAAATGTTGGTGACCTGAAAACAGTGTCAGAGAGCTCTGAATGTCGCAAAAATATTTGAAGCCTGAAAAGGGCATTAATCCGCATCCTGGCCCCCTGAAATCCGCCAAAATATTTTTGGCCCAAAAAATGCATCCTACATCCTTGAAGTTCAGAAAATGTTGGCAGCACAAAACAAGCCTTAAAATACATATTAGGCTTGCAAAAAAGTAGAAGACTTTGGAGGCCCAAAAAAGGGGGTTACAGGCATCCTAGACCCCCTAAAGTCCAGAAAATGTTAGCGGCCCAAAAACTGTGTGAGAGAGCTCTGAATGTCCCAAAAACATTTGCAATCTGAAAAGGGCATTAACCCGCATGCTAGACCCCTGAAATTTCCCAAAATATTTTGGCCACAAAAAATTCATCCTACACCCCTGAAAATTCAGAAAATGTTGGCAGCACAAAAAAGGCCTTAAAATACATATTAGGCCTCCAAAAATGTAGAAAACTTTGGAGGCCCAAAAAAGGGGTTTACAGGCATCCTAGACCCCCTAAAGTCCAGAAAATGTTGGTAGGCCAAAAACTGTGTCAGAGAGCTCTGAATGTCCCAAAAACATTTGCAGCCTGAAAAGGGCATTAACCCACATCCTAAACCCCTGAAATTCCCAAAAACATTTTTGGCCCGAAAAATGAATCCTACACCCCTTAAAGTTCAGAAAATGTTGGCAGCCCCAAAAAGGCCTTAAAATGCATCTTATTCCTGCAAAAATCTTGATAACTTTGGAGGCCCAAAAAAGTGGTTTACATCCTAGACCCCATAAAGTCCAGAAAATGTTGGTGACCTGAAAACAGTGTCAGAGAGCTCTGAATGTCGCAAAAATATTTGCAGCCTGAAAAGGGCATTAATCCGCATCCTGGCCCCCTGAAATACCCCAAAATATTTTTGGCCCAAAAAATGCATCCTACATCCCTGAAGTTCAGAAAATGTTGGCAGCACAAAACAGGCCTTAAAATACATATTAGGCCTGCAAAAATGTAGAAGACTTTGGAGGCCCAAAAAAGGGGTTTACAGGCATCCTAGACCCCATAAAGTCCAGAAAATGTTGGTGACCTGAAAACAGTGTCAGAGAGCTCTGAATGTCGCAAAAATATTTGCAGCCTGAAAAGGGCATTAATCCGCATCCTGGCCCCCTGAAATTCCCCAAAATATTTTTGGCCCAAAAAATGCATCCTACATCCCTGAAGTTCAGAAAATGTTGGCAGCACAAAACAGGCCTTAAAATACATATTAGGCCTGCAAAAATGTAGAAGACTTTGGAGGCCCAAAAAAGGGGTTTACAGGCATCCTAGACCCCCTAAAGTCCAGAAAATGTTGGTGGCCCAAAAACTGTGTCGAGAGCTCTGAATGTCCCAAAAACATTTGCAGTCTGAAAAGGGCATTAACCCGCATGCTAGACCCCTGAAATTTCCCAAAATATTTTGGCCACGAAAAATTCATCCTACACTCCTGAAAATTCAGAAAATATTGGCAGCACAAAAAAGGCCTTAAAATACATATTAGGCCTCCAAAAATGTAGAAAACTTTGGAGGCCCAAAAAAGGGGTTTACAGGAATCCTAGACCCCCTAAAGTCCAGAAAATGTTGGTAGGCCAAAAACTGTGTCAGAGAGCTCTGAATGTCCCAAAAACGTTTGCAGCCTGAAAAGGGCATTAACCCACATCCTAAACCCCTGAAATTCCCAAAAACATTTTTGGCCCGAAAAATGCATCCTACACCCCTGAAAGTTCAGAAAATGTTGGCAGCCCCAAAAAGGCCTTAAAATGCATCTTATTTCTGCAATAATCTTGATAACTTTGGAGGCCCAAAAAAGGGGTTTACAGACATCCTAGACCCCTGAAAGTCCAGAAAATGTTGGTGACCCGAAAACAGTGTCAGAGAGCTCTGAATGTCCCAAAAATATTTGCAGCCTGAAAAGGGCATTAACCCACATCCTAGCCCCCTGAAATTCCCCAAAATATTTTTGGCCCGAAAAATGCATCCTACATCCTTGAAGTTCAGAACATGTTGGCAGCCCAAAAAAGGCCTTAAAATGCATCTTATTCCTGTAAAAATCTTGATAACTTCGGAGGACCAAAAAAGGGGTTTACAGGCATCCTAGACCCCCTAAAGTCCAGAAAATGTTGGTAGGCCAAAAACTGTGTCAGAGAGCTCTGAATGTCCCAAAAACATTTGCAGCCTGAAAAGGGCATTAACCCACATCCTAAACCCCTGAAATTCCCAAAAACATTTTTGGCCCGAAAAATGCATCCTACACCCCTGAAAGTTCAGAAAATGTTGGCAGCCCCAAAAACGCCTTAAAATGCATCTTATTTCTGCAATAATCTTGATATAACTTTGGAGGACCAAAAAAGGGGTTTACATCCTAGACCCCATAAAGTCCAGAAAATGTTGGTGACCTGAAAACAGTGTCAGAGAGCTCTGAATGTCGCAAAAATATTTGAAGCCTGAAAAGGGCATTAATCCGCATCCTGGCCCCCTGAAATCCGCCAAAATATTTTTGGCCCAAAAAATGCATCCTACATCCTTGAAGTTCAGAAAATGTTGGCAGCACAAAACAAGCCTTAAAATACATATTAGGCTTGCAAAAAAGTAGAAGACTTTGGAGGCCCAAAAAAGGGGGTTACAGGCATCCTAGACCCCCTAAAGTCCAGAAAATGTTAGCGGCCCAAAAACTGTGTGAGAGAGCTCTGAATGTCCCAAAAACATTTGCAATCTGAAAAGGGCATTAACCCGCATGCTAGACCCCTGAAATTTCCCAAAATATTTTGGCCACAAAAAATTCATCCTACACCCCTGAAAATTCAGAAAATGTTGGCAGCACAAAAAAGGCCTTAAAATACATATTAGGCCTCCAAAAATGTAGAAAACTTTGGAGGCCCAAAAAAGGGGTTTACAGGCATCCTAGACCCCCTAAAGTCCAGAAAATGTTGGTAGGCCAAAAACTGTGTCAGAGAGCTCTGAATGTCCCAAAAACATTTGCAGCCTGAAAAGGGCATTAACCCACATCCTAAACCCCTGAAATTCCCAAAAACATTTTTGGCCCGAAAAATGAATCCTACACCCCTTAAAGTTCAGAAAATGTTGGCAGCCCCAAAAAGGCCTTAAAATGCATCTTATTCCTGCAAAAATCTTGATAACTTTGGAGGCCCAAAAAAGTGGTTTACATCCTAGACCCCATAAAGTCCAGAAAATGTTGGTGACCTGAAAACAGTGTCAGAGAGCTCTGAATGTCGCAAAAATATTTGCAGCCTGAAAAGGGCATTAATCCGCATCCTGGCCCCCTGAAATACCCCAAAATATTTTTGGCCCAAAAAATGCATCCTACATCCCTGAAGTTCAGAAAATGTTGGCAGCACAAAACAGGCCTTAAAATACATATTAGGCCTGCAAAAATGTAGAAGACTTTGGAGGCCCAAAAAAGGGGTTTACAGGCATCCTAGACCCCTGAAAGTCCAGAAAATGTTGGTGACCCGAAAACAGTGTCAGAGAGCTCTGAATGTCCCAAAAATATTTGCAGCCTGAAAAGGGCATTAACCCACATCCTAGCCCCCTGAAATTCCCCAAAATATTTTTGGCCCGAAAAATGCATCCTACATCCTTGAAGTTCAGAACATGTTGGCAGCCCAAAAAAGGCCTTAAAATGCATCTTATTCCTGTAAAAATCTTGATAACTTTGGAGGACCAAAAAAGGGGTTTACAGGCATCCTAGACCCCCTAAAGTCCAGAAAATGTTGGTAGGCCAAAAACTGTGTCAGAGAGCTCTGAATGTCCCAAAAACATTTGCAGCCTGAAAAGGGCATTAACCCACATCCTAAACCCCTGAAATTCCCAAAAACATTTTTGGCCCGAAAAATGCATCCTACACCCCTGAAAGTTCAGAAAATGTTGGCAGCCCCAAAAACGCCTTAAAATGCATCTTATTTCTGCAATAATCTTGATATAACTTTGGAGGACCAAAAAAGGGGTTTACATCCTAGACCCCATAAAGTCCAGAAAATGTTGGTGACCTGAAAACAGTGTCAGAGAGCTCTGAATGTCGCAAAAATATTTGAAGCCTGAAAAGGGCATTAATCCGCATCCTGGCCCCCTGAAATTCGCCAAAATATTTTTGGCCCAAAAAATGCATCCTACATCCCTGAAGTTCAGAAAATGTTGGCAGAGCTCTGAATGTCGCAAAAATATTTACAGCCTGAAAAGGGCATTAATCCGCAATCTGGCCCCCTGAAATTCCCCAAAATATTTTTGGCCCAAAAAATGCATCCTACATCCCTGAAGTTCAGAAAATGTTGGCAGCACAAAACAAGCCTTAAAATACATATTAGGCTTGCAAAAATGTAGAAGACTTTGGAGGCCCAAAAAAGGGGGTTACAGGCATCCTAGACCCCCTAAAGTCCAGAAAATGTTAGCGGCCCAAAAACTGTGTGAGAGAGCTCTGAATGTCCCAAAAACATTTGCAATCTGAAAAGGGCATTAACCCGCATGCTAGACCCCTGAAATTTCCCAAAATATTTTGGCCACAAAAAATTCATCCTACACCCCTGAAAATTCAGAAAATGTTGGCAGCACAAAAAAGGCCTTAAAATACATATTAGGCCTGCAAAAATGTAGAAGACTTTGGAGGCCCAAAAAAGGGGTTTACAGGCATCCTAGACCCCCTAAAGTCCAGAAAATGTTGGTGGCCCAAAAACTGTCAGAGAGCTCTGAATGTCCCAAAAACATTTGCAGTCTGAAAAGGGCATTAACCCGCATGCTAGACCCCTGAAATTTCCCAAAATATTTTGGCCACGAAAAATTCATCCTACACCCCTGAAAATTCAGAAAATATTGGCAGCACAAAAAAGGCCTTAAAATACATATTAGGCCTCCAAAAATGTAGAAAACTTTGGAGGCCCAAAAAAGGGGTTTACAGGCATCCTAGACCCCCTAAAGTCCAGAAAATGTTGGTAGGCCAAAAACTGTGTCAGAGAGCTCTGAATGTCCCAAAAACGTTTGCAGCCTTAAAAGGGCATTAACCCACATCCTAAACCCCTGAAATTCCCAAAAACATTTTTGGCCCGAAAAATGCATCCTACACCCCTGAAAGTTCAGAAAATGTTGGCAGCCCCAAAAAGGCCTTAAAATGCATCTTATTCCTGCAAAAATCTTGATAACTTTGGAGGCCCAAAAAAGGGGTTTACATCCTAGACCCCATAAAGTCCAGAAAATGTTGGTGACCTGAAAACAGTGTCAGAGAGCTCTGAATGTCGCAAAAATATTTGCAGCCTGAAAAGGGCATTAATCCGCATCCTGGCCCCCTGAAATTCCCCAAAATATTTTTGGCCCAAAAAATGCATCCTACATCCCTGAAGTTCAGAAAATGTTGGCAGCACAAAACAGGCCTTAAAATACATATTAGGCCTGCAAAAATGTAGAAGACTTTGGAGGCCCAAAAAAGGGGTTTACAGGCATCCTAGACCCCCTAAAGTTCAGAAAATGTTGGTGGCCCAAAAACTGTGTCGAGAGCTCTGTATGTCCCAAAAACATTTGCAGTCTGAAAAGGGCATTAACCCGCATGCTAGACCCCTGAAATTTCCCAAAATATTTTGGCCACGAAAAATTCATCCTACACCCATGAAAATTCAGAAAATATTGGCAGCACAAAAAAGGCCTTAAAATACATATTAGGCCTCCAAAAATGTAGAAAACTTTGGAGGCCCAAAAAAGGGGTTTACAGGCATCCTAGACCCCCTAAAGTCCAGAAAATGTTGGTAGGCCAAAAACTGTGTCAGAGAGCTCTGAATGTCCCAAAAACGTTTGCAGCCTGAAAAGGGCATTAATCCGCATCCTGGCCCCCTGAAATTCCCCAAAATATTTTTGGCCCAAAAAATGCATCCTACATCCCTGAAGTTCAGAAAATGTTGGCAGCACAAAACAGGCCTTAAAATATATATTAGGCCTGCAAAAATGTAGAAGACTTTGGAGGCCCAAAAAGGGTTTACAGGCATCCTAGACCCCCTAAAGTCAAGAAAATGTTGGTGGCCAAAAACTGTGTCAGAGAGCTCTGAATGTCCCAAAAACATTTGCAATCTGAAAAGGGCATTAGCCCGCATGCTAGACCCCTGAAATTTCCCAAAATATTTTGGCCACAAAAAATTCATCCTACACCCCTGAAAATTCAGAAAATGTTGGCAGCACAAAAAAGGCCTTAAAATACATATTAGGCCTCCAAAAATGTAGAAAACTTTGGAGGCCCAAAAAAGGGGTTTACAGACATCCTAGACCCCCTAAAGTCCAGAAAATGTTGGTAGGCCAAAAACTGTGTCAGAGAGCTCTGAATGTCCCAAAAACATTTGCAGCCTGAAAAGGGCATTAACCCACATCCTAAACCCCTGAAATTCCCAAAAACATTTTTGGGCCGAAAATTGAATCCTACACCCCTTAAAGTTTAGAAAATGTTGGCAACCCCAAAAAGGCATTAAAATGCATCTTATTCCTGCAAAAATCTTGATAACTTTGGAGGCCCAAAAAAGGGGTTTACATCCTAGACCCCATAAAGTCCAGAAAATGTTGGTGACCTGAAAACAGTGTCAGAGAGCTCTGAATGTCGCAAAAATATTTGCAGCCTGAAAAGGGCATTAATCCGCATCCTGGCCCCCTGAAATTCCCCAAAATATTTTTGGCCCAAAAAATGCATCCTACATCCCTGAAGTTCAGAAAATGTTGGCAGCACAAAACAGGCCTTAAAATACATATTAGTCCTGCAAAAATGTAGAAGACTTTGGAGGCCCAAAAAAGGGGTTTACAGGCATCCTGGACCCCCTAAAGTCCAGAAAATGTTGGTGGCCAAAAACTGTGTCAGAGAGCTCTGAATGTCCCAAAAACATTTGCAATCTGAAAAGGGCATTAACCCGCATGCTAGACCCCTGAAATTTCCCAAAATATTTTGGCCACAAAAAATTCATCCTAGAACCCTGAAAATTCAGAAAATGTTGGCAGCACAAAAAAGGCCTTAAAATACATATTAGGCCTCCAAAAATGTAGAAAATTTTGGAGGCCCAAAAAAGGGGTTTACAGGCATCCTAGACCCCCTAAAGTCCAGAAAATGTTGGTGGGCCAAAAACTGTGTCAGAGAGCTCTGAATGTCCCAAAAACATTTGCAGCCTGAAAAGGGCATTAACCCACATCCTAAACCCCTGAAATTCCCAAAAACATTTTTGGCCCGAAAAATGAATCCTACACCCCTTAAAGTTCAGAAAATGTTGGCAGCCCCAAAAAGGCCTTAAAATGCATCTTATTCCTGCAAAAATCTTGATAACTTTGGAGGCCCAAAAAAGGGGTTTACATCCTAGACCCCATAAAGTCCAGAAAATGTTGGTGACCTGAAAACTGTGTCAGAGAGCTCTGAATGTCGCAAAAATATTTGCAGCCTGAAAAGGGCATTAATCCGCATCCTGGCCCCCTGAAATTCCCCAAAATATTTTTGGCCCAGAAAATGCATCCTACATCCCTGAAGTTCAGAAAATGTTGGCAGCACAAAACAGGCCTTAAAATACATATTAGGCCTGCAAAAATGTAGAAGACTTTGGAGGCCCAAAAAAGGGGTTTACAGGCATCCTAGACCCCCTAAAGTCCAGAAAATGTTGGTGGCCCAAAAACTGTCAGAGAGCTCTGAATGTCCCAAAAACATTTGCAGTCTGAAAAGGGCATTAACCCGCATGCTAGACCCCTGAAATTTCCCAAAATATTTTGGCCACGAAAAATTCATCCTACACCCCTGAAAATTCAGAAAATATTGGCAGCACAAAAAAGGCCTTAAAATACATATTAGGCCTCCAAAAATGTAGAAAACTTTGGAGGCCCAAAAAAGGGGTTTACAGGCATCCTAGACCCCCTAAAGTCCAGAAAATGTTGGTAGGCCAAAAACTGTGTCAGAGAGCTCTGAATGTCCCAAAAACGTTTGCAGCCTTAAAAGGGCATTAACCCACATCCTAAACCCCTGAAATTCCCAAAAACATTTTTGGCCCGAAAAATGCATCCTACACCCCTGAAAGTTCAGAAAATGTTGGCAGCCCCAAAAAGGCCTTAAAATGCATCTTATTTCTGCAATAATCTTGATAACTTTGGAGGCCCAAAAAAGGGGTTTACAGACATCCTAGACCCCTGAAAGTCCAGAAAATGTTGGTTACCCGAAAACAGTGTCAGAGAGCTCTGAATGTCCCAAAAACATTTGCAGCCTGAAAAGGGCATTAACCCACATCCTAGCCCCCTGAAATTCCCCAAAATATTTTTGGCCCGAAAAATGCATCCTACATCCTTGAAGTTCAGAACATGTTGGCAGCCCAAAAAAGGCCTTAAAATGCATCTTATTCCTGTAAAAATCTTGATAACTTTGGAGGCCCAAAAAAGGGGTTTACATCCTAGACCCCATAAAGTCCAGAAAATGTTGGTGACCTGAAAACAGTGTCAGAGAGCTCTGAATGTCGCAAAAATATTTGCAGCCTGAAAAGGGCATTAATCCGCATCCTGGCCCCCTGAAATTCCCCAAAATATTTTTGGCCCAAAAAATGCATCCTACATCCCTGAAGTTCAGAACATGTTGGCAGCACAAAACAGGCCTTAAAATACATATTAGGCCTGCAAAAATGTAGAAGACTTTGGAGGCCCAAAAAAGGGGTTTACAGGCATCCTAGACCCCCTAAAGTCCAGAAAATGTTAGCGGCCCAAAAACTGTGTGAGAGAGCTCTGAATGTCCAAAAAACATTTGCAGTCTGAAAAGGGCATTAACCTGCATGCTAGACCCCTGAAATTCCCCAAAATATTTTGGCCACGAAAAATTCATCCTACACCCCTGAAAATTCAGAAAATGTTGGCAGCACAAAAAAGGCCTTAAAATACATATTAGGCCTCCAAAAATGTAGAAGACTTTGGAGGCCCAAAAAGGGGGTTACAGGCATCCTAGACCCCCTAAAGTCCAGAAAATGTTGGTGGCCCAAAAACTGTGTCAGAGAGCTCTGAATGTCCCAAAAACGTTTGCAGCCTGAAAAGGGCATTAACCCACATCCTAAACCCCTGAAATTCCCAAAAACATTTTTGGCCCGAAAAATGCATCCTACACCCCTGAAAGTTCAGAAAATGTTGGCAGCCCCAAAAAGGCCTTAAAATGCATCTTATTTCTGCAATAATCTTGATAACTTTGGAGGCCCAAAAAAGGGGTTTACAGACATCCTAGACCCCTGAAAGTCCAGAAAATGTTGGTGACCCGAAAACAGTGTCAGAGAGCTCTGAATGTCCCAAAAATATTTGCAGCCTGAAAAGGGCATTAACCCACATCCTAGCCCCCTGAAATTCCCCAAAATACTTTTGGCCCGAAAAATGCATCCTACATCCTTGAAGTTCAGAACATGTTGGCAGCCCAAAAAAGGCCTTAAAATGCATCTTATTCCTGTAAAAATCTTGATAACTTCGGAGGACCAAAAAAGGGGTTTACAGGCATCCTAGACCCCCTAAAGACCAGAAAATGTTGGTAGGCCAAAAACTGTGTCAGAGAGCTCTGAATGTCCCAAAAACATTTGCAGCCTGAAAAGGGCATTAACCCACATCCTAAACCCCTGAAATTCCCAAAAACATTTTTGGCCCGAAAAATGCATCCTACACCCCTGAAAGTTCAGAAAATGTTGGCAGCCCCAAAAACGCCTTAAAATGCATCTTATTTCTGCAATAATCTTGATATAACTTTGGAGGACCAAAAAAGGGGTTTACATCCTAGACCCCATAAAGTCCAGAAAATGTTGGTGACCTGAAAACAGTGTCAGAGAGCTCTGAATGTCGCAAAAATATTTGAAGCCTGAAAAGGGCATTAATCCGCATCCTGGCCCCCTGAAATCCGCCAAAATATTTTTGGCCCAAAAAATGCATCCTACATCCTTGAAGTTCAGAAAATGTTGGCAGCACAAAACAAGCCTTAAAATACATATTAGGCTTGCAAAAAAGTAGAAGACTTTGGAGGCCCAAAAAAGGGGGTTACAGGCATCCTAGACCCCCTAAAGTCCAGAAAATGTTAGCGGCCCAAAAACTGTGTGAGAGAGCTCTGAATGTCCCAAAAACATTTGCAATCTGAAAAGGGCATTAACCCGCATGCTAGACCCCTGAAATTTCCCAAAATATTTTGGCCACAAAAAATTCATCCTACACCCCTGAAAATTCAGAAAATGTTGGCAGCACAAAAAAGGCCTTAAAATACATATTAGGCCTCCAAAAATGTAGAAAACTTTGGAGGCCCAAAAAAGGGGTTTACAGGCATCCTAGACCCCCTAAAGTCCAGAAAATGTTGGTAGGCCAAAAACTGTGTCAGAGAGCTCTGAATGTCCCAAAAACATTTGCAGCCTGAAAAGGGCATTAACCCACATCCTAAACCCCTGAAATTCCCAAAAACATTTTTGGCCCGAAAAATGAATCCTACACCCCTTAAAGTTCAGAAAATGTTGGCAGCCCCAAAAAGGCCTTAAAATGCATCTTATTCCTGCAAAAATCTTGATAACTTTGGAGGCCCAAAAAAGTGGTTTACATCCTAGACCCCATAAAGTCCAGAAAATGTTGGTGACCTGAAAACAGTGTCAGAGAGCTCTGAATGTCGCAAAAATATTTGCAGCCTGAAAAGGGCATTAATCCGCATCCTGGCCCCCTGAAATACCCCAAAATATTTTTGGCCCAAAAAATGCATCCTACATCCCTGAAGTTCAGAAAATGTTGGCAGCACAAAACAGGCCTTAAAATACATATTAGGCCTGCAAAAATGTAGAAGACTTTGGAGGCCCAAAAAAGGGGTTTACAGGCATCCTAGACCCCTGAAAGTCCAGAAAATGTTGGTGACCCGAAAACAGTGTCAGAGAGCTCTGAATGTCCCAAAAATATTTGCAGCCTGAAAAGGGCATTAACCCACATCCTAGCCCCCTGAAATTCCCCAAAATATTTTTGGCCCGAAAAATGCATCCTACATCCTTGAAGTTCAGAACATGTTGGCAGCCCAAAAAAGGCCTTAAAATGCATCTTATTCCTGTAAAAATCTTGATAACTTTGGAGGACCAAAAAAGGGGTTTACAGGCATCCTAGACCCCCTAAAGTCCAGAAAATGTTGGTAGGCCAAAAACTGTGTCAGAGAGCTCTGAATGTCCCAAAAACATTTGCAGCCTGAAAAGGGCATTAACCCACATCCTAAACCCCTGAAATTCCCAAAAACATTTTTGGCCCGAAAAATGCATCCTACACCCCTGAAAGTTCAGAAAATGTTGGCAGCCCCAAAAACGCCTTAAAATGCATCTTATTTCTGCAATAATCTTGATATAACTTTGGAGGACCAAAAAAGGGGTTTACATCCTAGACCCCATAAAGTCCAGAAAATGTTGGTGACCTGAAAACAGTGTCAGAGAGCTCTGAATGTCGCAAAAATATTTGAAGCCTGAAAAGGGCATTAATCCGCATCCTGGCCCCCTGAAATTCGCCAAAATATTTTTGGCCCAAAAAATGCATCCTACATCCCTGAAGTTCAGAAAATGTTGGCAGAGCTCTGAATGTCGCAAAAATATTTACAGCCTGAAAAGGGCATTAATCCGCAATCTGGCCCCCTGAAATTCCCCAAAATATTTTTGGCCCAAAAAATGCATCCTACATCCCTGAAGTTCAGAAAATGTTGGCAGCACAAAACAAGCCTTAAAATACATATTAGGCTTGCAAAAATGTAGAAGACTTTGGAGGCCCAAAAAAGGGGGTTACAGGCATCCTAGACCCCCTAAAGTCCAGAAAATGTTAGCGGCCCAAAAACTGTGTGAGAGAGCTCTGAATGTCCCAAAAACATTTGCAATCTGAAAAGGGCATTAACCCGCATGCTAGACCCCTGAAATTTCCCAAAATATTTTGGCCACAAAAAATTCATCCTACACCCCTGAAAATTCAGAAAATGTTGGCAGCACAAAAAAGGCCTTAAAATACATATTAGGCCTGCAAAAATGTAGAAGACTTTGGAGGCCCAAAAAAGGGGTTTACAGGCATCCTAGACCCCCTAAAGTCCAGAAAATGTTGGTGGCCCAAAAACTGTCAGAGAGCTCTGAATGTCCCAAAAACATTTGCAGTCTGAAAAGGGCATTAACCCGCATGCTAGACCCCTGAAATTTCCCAAAATATTTTGGCCACGAAAAATTCATCCTACACCCCTGAAAATTCAGAAAATATTGGCAGCACAAAAAAGGCCTTAAAATACATATTAGGCCTCCAAAAATGTAGAAAACTTTGGAGGCCCAAAAAAGGGGTTTACAGGCATCCTAGACCCCCTAAAGTCCAGAAAATGTTGGTAGGCCAAAAACTGTGTCAGAGAGCTCTGAATGTCCCAAAAACGTTTGCAGCCTTAAAAGGGCATTAACCCACATCCTAAACCCCTGAAATTCCCAAAAACATTTTTGGCCCGAAAAATGCATCCTACACCCCTGAAAGTTCAGAAAATGTTGGCAGCCCCAAAAAGGCCTTAAAATGCATCTTATTCCTGCAAAAATCTTGATAACTTTGGAGGCCCAAAAAAGGGGTTTACATCCTAGACCCCATAAAGTCCAGAAAATGTTGGTGACCTGAAAACAGTGTCAGAGAGCTCTGAATGTCGCAAAAATATTTGCAGCCTGAAAAGGGCATTAATCCGCATCCTGGCCCCCTGAAATTCCCCAAAATATTTTTGGCCCAAAAAATGCATCCTACATCCCTGAAGTTCAGAAAATGTTGGCAGCACAAAACAGGCCTTAAAATACATATTAGGCCTGCAAAAATGTAGAAGACTTTGGAGGCCCAAAAAAGGGGTTTACAGGCATCCTAGACCCCCTAAAGTTCAGAAAATGTTGGTGGCCCAAAAACTGTGTCGAGAGCTCTGTATGTCCCAAAAACATTTGCAGTCTGAAAAGGGCATTAACCCGCATGCTAGACCCCTGAAATTTCCCAAAATATTTTGGCCACGAAAAATTCATCCTACACCCATGAAAATTCAGAAAATATTGGCAGCACAAAAAAGGCCTTAAAATACATATTAGGCCTCCAAAAATGTAGAAAACTTTGGAGGCCCAAAAAAGGGGTTTACAGGCATCCTAGACCCCCTAAAGTCCAGAAAATGTTGGTAGGCCAAAAACTGTGTCAGAGAGCTCTGAATGTCCCAAAAACGTTTGCAGCCTGAAAAGGGCATTAATCCGCATCCTGGCCCCCTGAAATTCCCCAAAATATTTTTGGCCCAAAAAATGCATCCTACATCCCTGAAGTTCAGAAAATGTTGGCAGCACAAAACAGGCCTTAAAATATATATTAGGCCTGCAAAAATGTAGAAGACTTTGGAGGCCCAAAAAGGGTTTACAGGCATCCTAGACCCCCTAAAGTCAAGAAAATGTTGGTGGCCAAAAACTGTGTCAGAGAGCTCTGAATGTCCCAAAAACATTTGCAATCTGAAAAGGGCATTAGCCCGCATGCTAGACCCCTGAAATTTCCCAAAATATTTTGGCCACAAAAAATTCATCCTACACCCCTGAAAATTCAGAAAATGTTGGCAGCACAAAAAAGGCCTTAAAATACATATTAGGCCTCCAAAAATGTAGAAAACTTTGGAGGCCCAAAAAAGGGGTTTACAGACATCCTAGACCCCCTAAAGTCCAGAAAATGTTGGTAGGCCAAAAACTGTGTCAGAGAGCTCTGAATGTCCCAAAAACATTTGCAGCCTGAAAAGGGCATTAACCCACATCCTAAACCCCTGAAATTCCCAAAAACATTTTTGGGCCGAAAATTGAATCCTACACCCCTTAAAGTTTAGAAAATGTTGGCAACCCCAAAAAGGCCTTAAAATGCATCTTATTCCTGCAAAAATCTTGATAACTTTGGAGGCCCAAAAAAGGGGTTTACATCCTAGACCCCATAAAGTCCAGAAAATGTTGGTGACCTGAAAACAGTGTCAGAGAGCTCTGAATGTCGCAAAAATATTTGCAGCCTGAAAAGGGCATTAATCCGCATCCTGGCCCCCTGAAATTCCCCAAAATATTTTTGGCCCAAAAAATGCATCCTACATCCCTGAAGTTCAGAAAATGTTGGCAGCACAAAACAGGCCTTAAAATACATATTAGTCCTGCAAAAATGTAGAAGACTTTGGAGGCCCAAAAAAGGGGTTTACAGGCATCCTGGACCCCCTAAAGTCCAGAAAATGTTGGTGGCCAAAAACTGTGTCAGAGAGCTCTGAATGTCCCAAAAACATTTGCAATCTGAAAAGGGCATTAACCCGCATGCTAGACCCCTGAAATTTCCCAAAATATTTTGGCCACAAAAAATTCATCCTAGAACCCTGAAAATTCAGAAAATGTTGGCAGCACAAAAAAGGCCTTAAAATACATATTAGGCCTCCAAAAATGTAGAAAATTTTGGAGGCCCAAAAAAGGGGTTTACAGGCATCCTAGACCCCCTAAAGTCCAGAAAATGTTGGTAGGCCAAAAACTGTGTCAGAGAGCTCTGAATGTCCCAAAAACATTTGCAGCCTGAAAAGGGCATTAACCCACATCCTAAACCCCTGAAATTCCCAAAAACATTTTTGGCCCGAAAAATGAATCCTACACCCCTTAAAGTTCAGAAAATGTTGGCAGCCCCAAAAAGGCCTTAAAATGCATCTTATTCCTGCAAAAATCTTGATAACTTTGGAGGCCCAAAAAAGGGGTTTACATCCTAGACCCCATAAAGTCCAGAAAATGTTGGTGACCTGAAAACAGTGTCAGAGAGCTCTGAATGTCGCAAAAATATTTGCAGCCTGAAAAGGGCATTAATCCGCATCCTGGCCCCCTGAAATTCCCCAAAATATTTTTGGCCCAGAAAATGCATCCTACATCCCTGAAGTTCAGAAAATGTTGGCAGCACAAAACAGGCCTTAAAATACATATTAGGCCTGCAAAAATGTAGAAGACTTTGGAGGCCCAAAAAAGGGGTTTACAGGCATCCTAGACCCCCTAAAGTCCAGAAAATGTTGGTGGCCCAAAAACTGTCAGAGAGCTCTGAATGTCCCAAAAACATTTGCAGTCTGAAAAGGGCATTAACCCGCATGCTAGACCCCTGAAATTTCCCAAAATATTTTGGCCACGAAAAATTCATCCTACACCCCTGAAAATTCAGAAAATATTGGCAGCACAAAAAAGGCCTTAAAATACATATTAGGCCTCCAAAAATGTAGAAAACTTTGGAGGCCCAAAAAAGGGGTTTACAGGCATCCTAGACCCCCTAAAGTCCAGAAAATGTTGGTAGGCCAAAAACTGTGTCAGAGAGCTCTGAATGTCCCAAAAACGTTTGCAGCCTTAAAAGGGCATTAACCCACATCCTAAACCCCTGAAATTCCCAAAAACATTTTTGGCCCGAAAAATGCATCCTACACCCCTGAAAGTTCAGAAAATGTTGGCAGCCCCAAAAAGGCCTTAAAATGCATCTTATTTCTGCAATAATCTTGATAACTTTGGAGGCCCAAAAAAGGGGTTTACAGACATCCTAGACCCCTGAAAGTCCAGAAAATGTTGGTTACCCGAAAACAGTGTCAGAGAGCTCTGAATGTCCCAAAAACATTTGCAGCCTGAAAAGGGCATTAACCCACATCCTAGCCCCCTGAAATTCCCCAAAATATTTTTGGCCCGAAAAATGCATCCTACATCCTTGAAGTTCAGAACATGTTGGCAGCCCAAAAAAGGCCTTAAAATGCATCTTATTCCTGTAAAAATCTTGATAACTTTGGAGGCCCAAAAAAGGGGTTTACATCCTAGACCCCATAAAGTCCAGAAAATGTTGGTGACCTGAAAACAGTGTCAGAGAGCTCTGAATGTCGCAAAAATATTTGCAGCCTGAAAAGGGCATTAATCCGCATCCTGGCCCCCTGAAATTCCCCAAAATATTTTTGGCCCAAAAAATGCATCCTACATCCCTGAAGTTCAGAACATGTTGGCAGCACAAAACAGGCCTTAAAATACATATTAGGCCTGCAAAAATGTAGAAGACTTTGGAGGCCCAAAAAAGGGGTTTACAGGCATCCTAGACCCCCTAAAGTCCAGAAAATGTTAGCGGCCCAAAAACTGTGTGAGAGAGCTCTGAATGTCCAAAAAACATTTGCAGTCTGAAAAGGGCATTAACCTGCATGCTAGACCCCTGAAATTCCCCAAAATATTTTGGCCACGAAAAATTCATCCTACACCCCTGAAAATTCAGAAAATGTTGGCAGCACAAAAAAGGCCTTAAAATACATATTAGGCCTCCAAAAATGTAGAAGACTTTGGAGGCCCAAAAAGGGGGTTACAGGCATCCTAGACCCCCTAAAGTCCAGAAAATGTTGGTGGCCCAAAAACTGTGTCAGAGAGCTCTGAATGTCCCAAAAACGTTTGCAGCCTGAAAAGGGCATTAACCCACATCCTAAACCCCTGAAATTCCCAAAAACATTTTTGGCCCGAAAAATGCATCCTACACCCCTGAAAGTTCAGAAAATGTTGGCAGCCCCAAAAAGGCCTTAAAATGCATCTTATTTCTGCAATAATCTTGATAACTTTGGAGGCCCAAAAAAGGGGTTTACAGACATCCTAGACCCCTGAAAGTCCAGAAAATGTTGGTGACCCGAAAACAGTGTCAGAGAGCTCTGAATGTCCCAAAAATATTTGCAGCCTGAAAAGGGCATTAACCCACATCCTAGCCCCCTGAAATTCCCCAAAATACTTTTGGCCCGAAAAATGCATCCTACATCCTTGAAGTTCAGAACATGTTGGCAGCCCAAAAAAGGCCTTAAAATGCATCTTATTCCTGTAAAAATCTTGATAACTTCGGAGGACCAAAAAAGGGGTTTACAGGCATCCTAGACCCCCTAAAGACCAGAAAATGTTGGTAGGCCAAAAACTGTGTCAGAGAGCTCTGAATGTCCCAAAAACATTTGCAGCCTGAAAAGGGCATTAACCCACATCCTAAACCCCTGAAATTCCCAAAAACATTTTTGGCCCGAAAAATGCATCCTACACCCCTGAAAGTTCAGAAAATGTTGGCAGCCCCAAAAACGCCTTAAAATGCATCTTATTTCTGCAATAATCTTGATATAACTTTGGAGGACCAAAAAAGGGGTTTACATCCTAGACCCCATAAAGTCCAGAAAATGTTGGTGACCTGAAAACAGTGTCAGAGAGCTCTGAATGTCGCAAAAATATTTGAAGCCTGAAAAGGGCATTAATCCGCATCCTGGCCCCCTGAAATCCGCCAAAATATTTTTGGCCCAAAAAATGCATCCTACATCCTTGAAGTTCAGAAAATGTTGGCAGCACAAAACAAGCCTTAAAATACATATTAGGCTTGCAAAAAAGTAGAAGACTTTGGAGGCCCAAAAAAGGGGGTTACAGGCATCCTAGACCCCCTAAAGTCCAGAAAATGTTAGCGGCCCAAAAACTGTGTGAGAGAGCTCTGAATGTCCCAAAAACATTTGCAATCTGAAAAGGGCATTAACCCGCATGCTAGACCCCTGAAATTTCCCAAAATATTTTGGCCACAAAAAATTCATCCTACACCCCTGAAAATTCAGAAAATGTTGGCAGCACAAAAAAGGCCTTAAAATACATATTAGGCCTCCAAAAATGTAGAAAACTTTGGAGGCCCAAAAAAGGGGTTTACAGGCATCCTAGACCCCCTAAAGTCCAGAAAATGTTGGTAGGCCAAAAACTGTGTCAGAGAGCTCTGAATGTCCCAAAAACATTTGCAGCCTGAAAAGGGCATTAACCCACATCCTAAACCCCTGAAATTCCCAAAAACATTTTTGGCCCGAAAAATGAATCCTACACCCCTTAAAGTTCAGAAAATGTTGGCAGCCCCAAAAAGGCCTTAAAATGCATCTTATTCCTGCAAAAATCTTGATAACTTTGGAGGCCCAAAAAAGTGGTTTACATCCTAGACCCCATAAAGTCCAGAAAATGTTGGTGACCTGAAAACAGTGTCAGAGAGCTCTGAATGTCGCAAAAATATTTGCAGCCTGAAAAGGGCATTAATCCGCATCCTGGCCCCCTGAAATACCCCAAAATATTTTTGGCCCAAAAAATGCATCCTACATCCCTGAAGTTCAGAAAATGTTGGCAGCACAAAACAGGCCTTAAAATACATATTAGGCCTGCAAAAATGTAGAAGACTTTGGAGGCCCAAAAAAGGGGTTTACAGGCATCCTAGACCCCTGAAAGTCCAGAAAATGTTGGTGACCCGAAAACAGTGTCAGAGAGCTCTGAATGTCCCAAAAATATTTGCAGCCTGAAAAGGGCATTAACCCACATCCTAGCCCCCTGAAATTCCCCAAAATATTTTTGGCCCGAAAAATGCATCCTACATCCTTGAAGTTCAGAACATGTTGGCAGCCCAAAAAAGGCCTTAAAATGCATCTTATTCCTGTAAAAATCTTGATAACTTTGGAGGACCAAAAAAGGGGTTTACAGGCATCCTAGACCCCCTAAAGTCCAGAAAATGTTGGTAGGCCAAAAACTGTGTCAGAGAGCTCTGAATGTCCCAAAAACATTTGCAGCCTGAAAAGGGCATTAACCCACATCCTAAACCCCTGAAATTCCCAAAAACATTTTTGGCCCGAAAAATGCATCCTACACCCCTGAAAGTTCAGAAAATGTTGGCAGCCCCAAAAACGCCTTAAAATGCATCTTATTTCTGCAATAATCTTGATATAACTTTGGAGGACCAAAAAAGGGGTTTACATCCTAGACCCCATAAAGTCCAGAAAATGTTGGTGACCTGAAAACAGTGTCAGAGAGCTCTGAATGTCGCAAAAATATTTGAAGCCTGAAAAGGGCATTAATCCGCATCCTGGCCCCCTGAAATTCGCCAAAATATTTTTGGCCCAAAAAATGCATCCTACATCCCTGAAGTTCAGAAAATGTTGGCAGAGCTCTGAATGTCGCAAAAATATTTACAGCCTGAAAAGGGCATTAATCCGCAATCTGGCCCCCTGAAATTCCCCAAAATATTTTTGGCCCAAAAAATGCATCCTACATCCCTGAAGTTCAGAAAATGTTGGCAGCACAAAACAAGCCTTAAAATACATATTAGGCTTGCAAAAATGTAGAAGACTTTGGAGGCCCAAAAAAGGGGGTTACAGGCATCCTAGACCCCCTAAAGTCCAGAAAATGTTAGCGGCCCAAAAACTGTGTGAGAGAGCTCTGAATGTCCCAAAAACATTTGCAATCTGAAAAGGGCATTAACCCGCATGCTAGACCCCTGAAATTTCCCAAAATATTTTGGCCACAAAAAATTCATCCTACACCCCTGAAAATTCAGAAAATGTTGGCAGCACAAAAAAGGCCTTAAAATACATATTAGGCCTGCAAAAATGTAGAAGACTTTGGAGGCCCAAAAAAGGGGTTTACAGGCATCCTAGACCCCCTAAAGTCCAGAAAATGTTGGTGGCCCAAAAACTGTCAGAGAGCTCTGAATGTCCCAAAAACATTTGCAGTCTGAAAAGGGCATTAACCCGCATGCTAGACCCCTGAAATTTCCCAAAATATTTTGGCCACGAAAAATTCATCCTACACCCCTGAAAATTCAGAAAATATTGGCAGCACAAAAAAGGCCTTAAAATACATATTAGGCCTCCAAAAATGTAGAAAACTTTGGAGGCCCAAAAAAGGGGTTTACAGGCATCCTAGACCCCCTAAAGTCCAGAAAATGTTGGTAGGCCAAAAACTGTGTCAGAGAGCTCTGAATGTCCCAAAAACGTTTGCAGCCTTAAAAGGGCATTAACCCACATCCTAAACCCCTGAAATTCCCAAAAACATTTTTGGCCCGAAAAATGCATCCTACACCCCTGAAAGTTCAGAAAATGTTGGCAGCCCCAAAAAGGCCTTAAAATGCATCTTATTCCTGCAAAAATCTTGATAACTTTGGAGGCCCAAAAAAGGGGTTTACATCCTAGACCCCATAAAGTCCAGAAAATGTTGGTGACCTGAAAACAGTGTCAGAGAGCTCTGAATGTCGCAAAAATATTTGCAGCCTGAAAAGGGCATTAATCCGCATCCTGGCCCCCTGAAATTCCCCAAAATATTTTTGGCCCAAAAAATGCATCCTACATCCCTGAAGTTCAGAAAATGTTGGCAGCACAAAACAGGCCTTAAAATACATATTAGGCCTGCAAAAATGTAGAAGACTTTGGAGGCCCAAAAAAGGGGTTTACAGGCATCCTAGACCCCCTAAAGTTCAGAAAATGTTGGTGGCCCAAAAACTGTGTCGAGAGCTCTGTATGTCCCAAAAACATTTGCAGTCTGAAAAGGGCATTAACCCGCATGCTAGACCCCTGAAATTTCCCAAAATATTTTGGCCACGAAAAATTCATCCTACACCCATGAAAATTCAGAAAATATTGGCAGCACAAAAAAGGCCTTAAAATACATATTAGGCCTCCAAAAATGTAGAAAACTTTGGAGGCCCAAAAAAGGGGTTTACAGGCATCCTAGACCCCCTAAAGTCCAGAAAATGTTGGTAGGCCAAAAACTGTGTCAGAGAGCTCTGAATGTCCCAAAAACGTTTGCAGCCTGAAAAGGGCATTAATCCGCATCCTGGCCCCCTGAAATTCCCCAAAATATTTTTGGCCCAAAAAATGCATCCTACATCCCTGAAGTTCAGAAAATGTTGGCAGCACAAAACAGGCCTTAAAATATATATTAGGCCTGCAAAAATGTAGAAGACTTTGGAGGCCCAAAAAGGGTTTACAGGCATCCTAGACCCCCTAAAGTCAAGAAAATGTTGGTGGCCAAAAACTGTGTCAGAGAGCTCTGAATGTCCCAAAAACATTTGCAATCTGAAAAGGGCATTAGCCCGCATGCTAGACCCCTGAAATTTCCCAAAATATTTTGGCCACAAAAAATTCATCCTACACCCCTGAAAATTCAGAAAATGTTGGCAGCACAAAAAAGGCCTTAAAATACATATTAGGCCTCCAAAAATGTAGAAAACTTTGGAGGCCCAAAAAAGGGGTTTACAGACATCCTAGACCCCCTAAAGTCCAGAAAATGTTGGTAGGCCAAAAACTGTGTCAGAGAGCTCTGAATGTCCCAAAAACATTTGCAGCCTGAAAAGGGCATTAACCCACATCCTAAACCCCTGAAATTCCCAAAAACATTTTTGGGCCGAAAATTGAATCCTACACCCCTTAAAGTTTAGAAAATGTTGGCAACCCCAAAAAGGCCTTAAAATGCATCTTATTCCTGCAAAAATCTTGATAACTTTGGAGGCCCAAAAAAGGGGTTTACATCCTAGACCCCATAAAGTCCAGAAAATGTTGGTGACCTGAAAACAGTGTCAGAGAGCTCTGAATGTCGCAAAAATATTTGCAGCCTGAAAAGGGCATTAATCCGCATCCTGGCCCCCTGAAATTCCCCAAAATATTTTTGGCCCAAAAAATGCATCCTACATCCCTGAAGTTCAGAAAATGTTGGCAGCACAAAACAGGCCTTAAAATACATATTAGTCCTGCAAAAATGTAGAAGACTTTGGAGGCCCAAAAAAGGGGTTTACAGGCATCCTGGACCCCCTAAAGTCCAGAAAATGTTGGTGGCCAAAAACTGTGTCAGAGAGCTCTGAATGTCCCAAAAACATTTGCAATCTGAAAAGGGCATTAACCCGCATGCTAGACCCCTGAAATTTCCCAAAATATTTTGGCCACAAAAAATTCATCCTAGAACCCTGAAAATTCAGAAAATGTTGGCAGCACAAAAAAGGCCTTAAAATACATATTAGGCCTCCAAAAATGTAGAAAATTTTGGAGGCCCAAAAAAGGGGTTTACAGGCATCCTAGACCCCCTAAAGTCCAGAAAATGTTGGTAGGCCAAAAACTGTGTCAGAGAGCTCTGAATGTCCCAAAAACATTTGCAGCCTGAAAAGGGCATTAACCCACATCCTAAACCCCTGAAATTCCCAAAAACATTTTTGGCCCGAAAAATGAATCCTACACCCCTTAAAGTTCAGAAAATGTTGGCAGCCCCAAAAAGGCCTTAAAATGCATCTTATTCCTGCAAAAATCTTGATAACTTTGGAGGCCCAAAAAAGGGGTTTACATCCTAGACCCCATAAAGTCCAGAAAATGTTGGTGACCTGAAAACAGTGTCAGAGAGCTCTGAATGTCGCAAAAATATTTGCAGCCTGAAAAGGGCATTAATCCGCATCCTGGCCCCCTGAAATTCCCCAAAATATTTTTGGCCCAGAAAATGCATCCTACATCCCTGAAGTTCAGAAAATGTTGGCAGCACAAAACAGGCCTTAAAATACATATTAGGCCTGCAAAAATGTAGAAGACTTTGGAGGCCCAAAAAAGGGGTTTACAGGCATCCTAGACCCCCTAAAGTCCAGAAAATGTTGGTGGCCCAAAAACTGTGTCGAGAGCTCTGAATGTCCCAAAAACATTTGCAGTCTGAAAAGGGCATTAACCCGCATGCTAGACCCCTGAAATTTCCCAAAATATTTTGGCGACGAAAAATTCATCCTACACCCCTGAAAATTCAGAAAATATTGGCAGCACAAAAAAGGCCTTAAAATATATATTAGGCCTGCAAAAATGTAGAAAAGTTTGGAGGCCCAAAAAAGGGGTTTACAGGAATCCTAGACCCCCTAAAGTCCAGAAAATGTTGGTAGGCCAAAAACTGTGTCAGAGAGCTCTGAATGTCCCAAAAACGTTTGCAGCCTGAAAAGGGCATTAACCCACATCCTAAACCCCTGAAATTCCCAAAAACATTTTTGGCCCGAAAAATGCATCCTACACCCCTGAAAGTTCAGAAAATGTTGGCAGCCCCAAAAAGGCCTTAAAATGCATCTTATTTCTGCAATAATCTTGATAACTTTGGAGGCCCAAAAAAGGGGTTTACAGACATCCTAGACCCCTGAAAGTCCAGAAAATGTTGGTGACCCGAAAACAGTGTCAGAGAGCTCTGAATGTCCCAAAAATATTTGCAGCCTGAAAAGGGCATTAACCCACATCCTAGCCCCCTGAAATTCCCCAAAATATTTTTGGCCCGAAAAATGCATCCTACATCCTTGAAGTTCAGAACATGTTGGCAGCCCAAAAAAGGCCTTAAAATGCATCTTATTCCTGTAAAAATCTTGATAACTTTGGAGGCCCAAAAAAGGGGTTTACAGGCATCCTAGACCCCCTAAAGTCCAGAAAATGTTGGTGGCCCAAAAACTGTGTCAGAGAGCTCTGAATGTCTCAAAACATTTGCAGTCTGAAAAGGGCATTAACCCGCATGCTAGACCCCTGAAATTCCCCGAAAATATTTTGGTCATGAAAAATGCATCCTACATCCCTGAAGTTCAGAAAATTTTGGCAGCACAAAACAGGCCTCAAAATCCATATTAGGGCTGCAAAAATGTAGAAAAGTTTGGAGGCCCAAAAAAGGGGTTTACAGGCATCCTAGACCCCCTAAAGTCCAGAAAATGTTGGTGGCCCAAAAACTGTGTCAGAGAGCTCTGAATGTCCCAAAACATTTGCAGTCTGAAAAGGGCATTAACCCGCATGCTAGACCCCTGAAATTCCCCCAAAATATTTTGGTCATGAAAAATGCATCCTACATCCCTGAAGTTCAGAAAATGTTGGCAGCACAAAACAGGCCTCAAAATCCATATTGGTGCTGCAAAAATGTAGAAGACTTTGGAGGCCCAAAAAAGGGGTTTACAGGCATCGTAGACCCCCTAAAGTCCAGAAAATGTTGGTGCCCAAAAACGGTGTCAGAGAGCTCTGAATGTCCGAAAAACATTTGCAGCCTGAAAAGGGCATTAACCCACATCCTAAACCCCTGAAATTCCTGAAAACATTTTTGGCCCGAAAAAATGCCTCCTACACCCCTGAAAGTTCAGAAAATGTTGGCAGCCCAAAAAAAGGCCTTAAAACGCATCTTATTCCTGCAAAAATCTTGATAACTTTGGAGGCCCAAAAAAGGGGTTTACAGGCATCCTAGACCCCTGAAAGTCCAGAAAATGTTGGTGACCCGAAAACAGTGTCAGAGAGCTCTGAATGTCCCAAAAACATTTGCAGCCTGAAAAGGGCATTAACCGGCATCCTAGCCCCCTGAAATTCCCCAAAATATTTTTGGCCCGAAAAATGCATCCTACATCCCTGAAGTTCAGAAAATGTTGGCAGCACAAAACAGGCCTTAAAATACATATTAGGCCTGCAAACATGTAGAAAACTTTGGAGGCCCAAAAAAGGGGTTTACAGGCATCCTAGACCCCTGAAAGTCCGAAAATGTTGGTGACCCGAAAACAGTGTCAGAGAGCTCTGAATGTCCCAAAAACATTTGCAGCAAGAAAAGGGCATTAACCCGCATCCTAGACCCCTTAAATTCCCAAAAACATTTTTGGCCTGAAAAATGCATTATACATCCCTGAAAGTTCAAAAAATGTTGGCAGCCCAAAAAAGGCCTTAAATGCCTCTTAGGCCTGCAAAAATGTTGAAAACTTTGGAGGCCCAAAAAAGGGGTTTACAGGCATCCTAGACCCCCTAAAGTCCAGAAAATGTTGGTGGCCCAAAAACTGTGTCAGAGAGCACTGAATGTCCCAAAAATGTTTGCAGCCTGAAAAGGGCATTAACCCGCATCCTAGACCCCTGAAATTCCTAAAAACATTTATGGCCCGAAAAATGCATCCTACACCCCTTAAAGTTCAGAATATGTTGGCAGCCCAAAAAATGCCTTAAAATGCATCTTATTCTTGCAATAATCTTTAAAACTTTGGAGGCCCAAAAAAGGGGTTTGCAGGCATCCTAGACCCCCTAAAGTCCAGAAAATGTTGGTGGCCCACAAACTGTATCAGAGAGCTCTGAATTTCCCAAAAACATTTGCAGTCTGAAAAGGGCATTAACCCGCATCCTAGACCCATGAAATTACTAAAAACATTTATGACCCGAAAAATGCATCCTACACCCCTGAAAGTTCAGCAAATGTTGGAAGCCCAAAAAAAGGCCATAAAATGCATCTTATTTCTGCAAAAATATTGATAACTTTGGAGGCCCAAAAAAGGGGTTTTTAGGCATCCGAGACCCCTGAAAGGCCAGAAAATGTTGGTGTACCGAAAACAGTGTCAGAGAGCTCTGAATGTCCCAAAAACATTTGCAGCCTGAAAAGGGCATTAACCCACATCCTAGCCTCCTGAAATTCCCCAAAATATTTTTGGCCCAAAAAATGCATCCTACATCCTTGAAGTTCAGAGCATGTTGGCAGCCCAAAAAAATGCCTTAAAATGCATCTTATTTCTGCAAAAATATTGATAACTTTGGAGGCCCAAAAAAGGGGTTTTTAGGCATCCGAGACCCCTGAAAGTCCATAAAATTTTGGTGGCCCAAAAACTGTGTCAGAGAGCTCTGAATGTCCCAAAAACATTTGCAGTCTGAAAAGGGCATTAACCCGCATGCTAGACCCCTGAAATCCCCCAAAATATTTTGGTCATGAAAAATGCATCCTACATCCCTGAAGTTCAGAAAATGTTGGCAGCACAAAACAGGCCTTAAAATACATATTAGGCCTGCAAAAATGTAGAAAAGTTTGGAGGCCCAAAAAAGGGGTTTACAGGCATCCTAGACCCCCTAAGTCCAGAAAATGTTGGTGGCCCAAAAACTGTGTCAGAGAGCTCTGAATGTCCCAAAAACATTTGCAGCCTGAAAAAGGCATTAACCCGCATCCTAGACCCCCTAAATTCCCCAAAAACTTTTGGTTTGAAAAATGCATCCTACATCCCTGAAGTTCAGAAAATGTTGGCAGCACAAAACAGGCCTTAAAATACATATTAGGCCTGCAAAAATGTAGAAAAGTTTGGAGGCCCAAAAAAGGGGTTTACAGGCATCCTAGACCCCCTAAGTCCAGAAAATGTTGGTGGCCCAAAAACTGTGTCAGAGAGCTCTGAATGTCCCAAAAACATTTGCAGCCTGAAAAAGGCATTAACCCGCATCCTAGACCCCCTAAATTCCCCAAAAACTTTTGGTTTGAAAAATGCATCCTACATCCCTGAAAGTTCAGAAAATGTTGGCAGCACAAAAAAGGCCTTAAAATAGATATTAGGCCTGTAAAAATTTAGAAAACTTTGGAGGCCCAAAAAAGGTGTTTACAGGCATCCTAGACCCCTAAAGTCCAGAAAATGTTGGTGGCCCATAACTGTATCAGAGAGCTCTGAATGTCCCAAAAATATTTGCAGTCTGAAAAGGGCATTAATCCGCATGCTAGACCCCTGAAATTCCCCCAAAATATTTTGGTCATGAAAAATGCATCCTACACCCCTGAAAGTTCAGAACATTTTGACAGCCCAAAAAAGGCCTTAAATGCCTCTTAGGCCTACAAAAATGTAGTAAACTTTAGAGGCCCAACTAAGGGGTTTACAGGCATCGTAGACCCCTTAAAGTCCAGAAAATGTTGGTGCCCAAAAACGGTGTCAGAGAGCTCTGAATTTCCCAAAAACATTTGCAGCCTTAAAAGGGCATTAACCCACATCCTAGACCCCTTAAAATCCCAAAAACATTTTTGGCCCGAAAAATGCATCCTAGACCCCATAAAGTCCAGAAAATGTTGGTGCCCTGAAAACAGTGTCAGAGAGCTCTGAATGTCCCCAAAATATGTGCAGCCTGAAAAGGGCATTAATCCGCATCCTGGCCCCCTGAAATTCCCTAAAATATGTTTGGCCCAAAAAATGCATCCTACATCCCTGAAGTTCAGAAAATGTTGGCAGCACAAAACAGGCCTTAAAATACATATTAGGCCTGCAAAAATGTAGAAGACTTTGGAGGCCCAAAAAAGGGGTTTGCAGGCATCCTAGACCCCATAAAGTCCAGAAAATGTTGGTGGCCCATAAACTTTGTCAGAGAGCTCTGAATGTCCCAAAAACATTCGCAGTCTGAAAAGGGCATTAACCCGCATGCTAGACCCCTGAAATTCCCCAAAATATTTTGGCCATGAAAAATTCATCCTACACCCCTGAAAATTCAGAAAATGTTGGCAACACAAAAAAAGGCCTTAAAATACATATTAGGCCTCCAAAAATGTAGAAAACTTTGGAGGCCCAAAAAAGGGGTTTACAGGCCTCCTAGACCCCCTAAAGTCCAGAAAATGTTGGTAGGCCAAAAACTGTGTCAGAGAGCTCTGAATGTCCCAAAAACATTTGCAGCCTGAAAAGGGCATTAACCCACATCCTAAACCCCTGAAATTCCCAAAAAATTTTTGGCCCGAAAAATGAATCCTACACCCCTTAAAGTTCAGAAAATGTTGGCAGCCCCAAAAAGGCCTTAAAATGCATCTTATTCCTGCAAAAATCTTGATAACTTTGGAGGCCCAAAAAGGGGTTTACATCCTAGACCCCATAAAGTCCAGAAAATGTTGGTGACCTGAAAACAGTGTCAGAGAGCTCTGAATGTCCCAAAAACATTTGCAGCCTGAAAAAGCCATTAACCCGCATCCTAGACCCCCTAAATTCCCCAAAAACTTTTGGTTTGAAAAATGCATCCTACATCCCTGAAGTTCAGAAAATGTTGGCAGCACAAAACAGGCCTTAAAATACATATTAGGCCTGCAAAAATGTAGAAAAGTTTGGAGGCCCAAAAAAGGGGTTTACAGGCATCCTAGACCCCCTAAGTCCAGAAAATGTTGGTGGCCCAAAAACTGTGTCAGAGAGCTCTGAATGTCCCAAAAACATTTGCAGCCTGAAAAAGGCATTAACCCGCATCCTAGACCCCCTAAATTCCCCAAAAACTTTTGGTTTGAAAAATGCATCCTACATCCCTGAAAGTTCAGAAAATGTTGGCAGCACAAAAAAGGCCTTAAAATAGATATTAGGCCTGTGAAAATTTAGAAAACTTTGGAGGCCCAAAAAAGGTGTTTACAGGCATCCTAGACCCCTAAAGTCCAGAAAATGTTGGTGGCCCATAACTGTATCAGAGAGCTCTGAATGTCCCAAAAATATTTGCAGTCTGAAAAGGGCATTAATCCGCATGCTAGACCCCTGAAATTCCCCCAAAATATTTTGGTCATGAAAAATGCATCCTACACCCCTGAAAGTTCAGAACATTTTGACAGCCCAAAAAAGGCCTTAAATGCCTCTTAGGCCTACAAAAATGTAGTAAACTTTAGAGGCCCAACTAAGGGGTTTACAGGCATCGTAGACCCCTTAAAGTCCAGAAAATGTTGGTGCCCAAAAACGGTGTCAGAGAGCTCTGAATTTCCCAAAAACATTTGCAGCCTTAAAAGGGCATTAACCCACATCCTAGACCCCTTAAAATCCCAAAAACATTTTTGGCCCGAAAAATGCATCCTAGACCCCATAAAGTCCAGAAAATGTTGGTGCCCTGAAAACAGTGTCAGAGAGCTCTGAATGTCCCCAAAATATTTGCAGCCTGAAAAGGGCATTAATCCGCATCCTGGCCCCCTGAAATTCCCTAAAATATGTTTGGCCCAAAAAATGCATCCTACATCCCTGAAGTTCAGAAAATGTTGGCAGCACAAAACAGGCCTTAAAATACATATTAGGCCTGCAAAAATGTAGAAGACTTTGGAGGCCCAAAAAAGGGGTTTGCAGGCATCCTAGACCCCATAAAGTCCAGAAAATGTTGGTGGCCCATAAACTTTGTCAGAGAGCTCTGAATGTCCCAAAAACATTCGCAGTCTGAAAAGGGCATTAACCCGCATGCTAGACCCCTGAAATTTCCCAAAATGTTTTGGCCACGAAAAATTCATCCTACACCCCTGAAAATTCAGAAAATATTGGCAGCACAAAAAAGGCCTTAAAATACATATTAGGCCTCCAAAAATGTAGAAAACTTTGGAGGCCCAAAAAAGGGGTTTACAGGCATCCTAGACCCCCTAAAGTCCAGAAAATGTTGGTAGGCCAAAAACTGTGTCAGAGAGCTCTGAATGTCCCAAAACATTTGCAGTCTGAAAAGGGCATTAACCCACATGCTAGACCCCTGAAATTCCCCAAAATATTTTGGCCATGAAAAATTCATCCTACACCCCTGAAAATTCAGAAAATGTTGGCAACACAAAAAAAGGCCTTAAAATACATATTAGGCCTCCAAAAATGTAGAAAACTTTGGAGGCCCAAAAAAGGGGTTTACAGGCCTCCTAGACCCCCTAAAGTCCAGAAAATGTTGGTAGGCCAAAAACTGTGTCAGAGAGCTCTGAATGTCCCAAAAACATTTGCAGCCTGAAAAGGGCATTAACCCACATCCTAAACCCCTGAAATTCCCAAAAAAATTTTGGCCCGAAAAATGAATCCTACACCCCTTAAAGTTCAGAAAATGTTGGCAGCCCCAAAAAGGCCTTAAAATGCATCTTATTCCTGCAAAAATCTTGATAACTTTGGAGGCCCAAAAAGGGGTTTACATCCTAGACCCCATAAAGTCCAGAAAATGTTGGTGACCTGAAAACAGTGTCAGAGAGCTCTGAATGTCCCAAAAATATTTGCAGCCTGAAAAGGGCATTAATCCACATCCTGGCCCCCTGAAACTCCCCAAAATATTTTTGGCCCAAAAAATGCATCCTACATCCCTGAAGTTCAGAAAATGTTGGCAGCACAAAACAGGCCTTGAAATATATCTTAGGCCTGCAAAAATGTAGAAGACTTTGGAGGCCCAAAAAGGGGTTTACAGGCATCCTAGACCCCCTAAAGTCCAGAAAATGTTGGTGGCCCAAAAACTGTGTCAGAGAGCTCTGAATGTCCCAAAAACATTTGCAGTCTGAAAAGGGCATTAACCCGCATGCTAGACCCCTGAAATTTCCCAAAATATTTTGGCCACGAAAAATTCATCCTACACCCCTGAAAATTCAGAAAATATTGGCAGCACAAAAAAGGCCTTAAAATACATATTAGGCCTCCAAAAATGTAGAAAACTTTGGAGGCCCAAAAAAGGGGTTTACAGGCATCCTAGACCCCTGAAAGTCCAGAAAATGTTGGTGACCCGAAAACAGTGTCAGAGAGCTCTGAATGTCCCAAAAACATTTGCAGCCTGAAAAGGGCATTAATCCGCATCCTGGCCCCCTGAAATTCCCCAAAATATTTTTGGCCCGAAAAATGCATCCTACATCCTTGAAGTTCAGAACATGTTGGCAGCCCAAAAAAGGCCTTAAAATGCATCTTATTCCTGTAAAAATCTTGATAACTTTGGAGGCCCAAAAAAGGGGTTTACATCCTAGACCCCATAAAGTCCAGAAAATGTTGGTGACCTGAAAACAGTGTCAGAGAGCTCTGAATGTCGCAAAAATATTTGCAGCCTGAAAAGGGCATTAATCCGCATCCTGGCCCCCTGAAATTCCCCAAAATATTTTTGGCCCAAAAAATGCATCCTACATCCCTGAAGTTCAGAAAATGTTGGCAGCACAAAACAGGCCTTAAAATACATATTAGGCCTGCAAAAATGTAGAAGACTTTGGAGGCCCAAAAAAGGGGTTTACAGGCATCCTAGACCCCCTAAAGTCCAGAAAATGTTGGTAGGCCAAAAACTGTCAGAGAGCTCTGAATGTCCCAAAAACGTTTGCAGCCTGAAAAGGGCATTAACCCACATCCTAAACCCCTGAAATTCCCAAAAACATTTTTGGCCAGAAAAATGCATCCTACACCCCTGAAAGTTCAGAAAATGTTGGCAGCCCCAAAAAGGCCTTAAAATGCATCTTATTCCTGCAAAAATCTTGATAACTTTGGAGGCCCAAAAAAGGGGTTTACATCCTAGACCCCATAAAGTCCAGAAAATGTTGGTGACCTGAAAACAGTGTCAGAGAGCTCTGAATGTCCCAAAAATATTTGCAGCCTGAAAAGGGCATTAATCTGCATCCTGGCCCCCTGAAATTCCCCAAAATATTTTGGCCATGAAAAATTCATCCTACACCCCTGAAAATTCAGAAAATATTGGCAGCACAAAAAAGGCCTTAAAATACATATTAGGCCTCCAAAAATGTTTAAAACTTTGGAGGCCCAAAAAAGGGGTTTACAGGCATCCTAGACCCCCTAAAGTCCAGAAAATGTTGGTAGGCCAAAAACTGTGTCAGAGAGCTCTGAATGTCCCAAAAACGTTTGCAGCCTGAAAAGGGCATTAACCCACATCCTAAACCCCTGAAATTCACAAAAACATTTTTGGCCCGAAAAATGCATCCTACACCCCTGAAAGTTCAGAAAATGTTGGCAGCCCCAAAAAGGCCTTAACATGCATCTTATTCCTGCAAAAATCTTGATAACTTTGGAGGCCCAAAAAAGGGGTTTACATCCTAGACCCCATAAAGTACAGAAAATGTTGGTGACTCGAAAACAGTGTCAGAGAGCTCTGAACGTCCCAAAAATGTTTGCAGCCTGAAAAGGGCATTAATCCGCATCCTGGCCCCCTCAAATTCCCCAAAATATTTTTGGCCCAAAAAATGCATCCTACATCCCCGAAGTTCAGAAAATGTTGGCAGCACAAAACAGGCCTTAAAGTACATATTAGGCATGCAAAAATGAAGAAAACTTTGGAGGCCCAAAAAAGGGGTTTACAGGCATCCTAGACCCCTAAAGTCCAGAAAATGTTGGCGGCCCAAAAACTGTGTGAGGGAGCTCTGAGTGTCCCAAAAACATTTGCAGTCTGAAAAGGGCATTAACCCGCATGCTAGACCCCTGAAATTCCCCAAAATATTTTGGCCACAAAAAATTCATCCTACACCCCTGAAAATTCAGAAAATGTTGGCAGCACAAAAAAGGCCTTAAAATACATATTAGGCCTCCAAAAATGTAGAAAACTTTGGAGGCCCAAAAAAGGGGTTTACAGGCATCCTAGACCCCCTAGAGTCCAGAAAATGTTGGTAGGCCAAAAACTGTGTCAGAGAGCTCTGAATGTCCCAAAAACATTTGCAGCCTGAAAAGGGCATTAACCCACATCCTAAACCCCTGAAATTCCCAAAAACATTGTTGGCCCGAAAAATGAATCCTACACCCCTTAAAGTTCAGAAAATGTTGGCAGCCCCAAAAAGGCCTTAAAATGCATCTTATTCCTGCAAAAATCTTGATAACTTTGGAGGCCCAAAAAAGGGGTTTACATCCTAGACCCCATAAAGTCCAGAAAATGTTGGTGACCTGAAAACAGTGTCAGAGAGCTCTGAATGTCGCAAAAATATTTGCAGCCTGAAAAGGGCATTAATCCGCATCCTGGCCCCCTGAAATTCCCCAAAATATTTTTGGCCCAAAAAATGCATCCTACATCCCTGAAGTTCAGAAAATGTTGGCAGCACAAAACAGGCCTTAAAATACATATTAGGCCTGCAAAAATGTAGAAGACTTTGGAGGCCCAAAAAAGGGGTTTACAGGCATCCTAGACCCCCTAAAGTCCAGAAAATGTGGGTGGCCCAAAAACTGTGTCGAGAGCTCTGAATGTCCCAAAAACATTTGCAGTCTGAAAAGGGCATTAACCCGCATGCTAGACCCCTGAAATTTCCCAAAATATTTTGGCCACGAAAAATTCATCCTACACCCCTGAAAATTCAGAAAATATTGGCAGCACAAAAAAGGCCTTAAAATACATATTAGGCCTCCAAAAATGTAGAAAACTTTGGAGGTCCAAAAAAGGGGTTTACAGGCATCCTAGACCCCCTAAAGTCCAGAAAATGTTGGTAGGCCAAAAACTGTCAGAGAGCTCTGAATGTCCCAAAAACGTTTGCAGCCTGAAAAGGGCATTAACCCACATCCTAAACCCCTGAAATTCCCAAAAACATTTTTGGCCAGAAAAATGCATCCTACACCCCTGAAAGTTCAGAAAATGTTGGCAGCCCCAAAAAGGCCTTAAAATGCATCTTATTCCTGCAAAAATCTTGATAACTTTGGAGGCCCAAAAAAGGGGTTTACATCCTAGACCCCATAAAGTCCAGAAAATGTTGGTGACCTGAAAACAGTGTCAGAGAGCTCTGAATGTCCCAAAAATATTTGCAGCCTGAAAAGGGCATTAATCTGCATCCTGGCCCCCTGAAATTCCCCAAAATATTTTGGCCATGAAAAATTCATCCTACACCCCTGAAAATTCAGAAAATATTGGCAGCACAAAAAAGTCCTTAAAATACATATTAGGCCTCCAAAAATGTTTAAAACTTTGGAGGCCCAAAAAAGGGGTTTACAGGCATCCTAGACCCCCTAAAGTCCAGAAAATGTTGGTAGGCCAAAAACTGTGTCAGAGAGCTCTGAATGTCCCAAAAACGTTTGCAGCCTGAAAAGGGCATTAACCCACATCCTAAACCCCTGAAATTCACAAAAACATTTTTGGCCCGAAAAATGCATCCTACACCCCTGAAAGTTCAGAAAATGTTGGCAGCCCCAAAAAGGCCTTAACATGCATCTTATTCCTGCAAAAATCTTGATAACTTTGGAGGCCCAAAAAAGGGGTTTACATCCTAGACCCCATAAAGTACAGAAAATGTTGGTGACTCGAAAACAGTGTCAGAGAGCTCTGAATGTCCCAAAAATGTTTGCAGCCTGAAAAGGGCATTAATCCGCATCCTGGCCCCCTCAAATTCCCCAAAATATTTTTGGGCCAAAAAATGCATCCTACATCCCCGAAGTTCAGAAAATGTTGGCAGCACAAAACAGGCCTTAAAATACATATTAGGCATGCAAAAATGTAGAAAACTTTGGAGGCCCAAAAAAGGGGTTTACAGGCATCCTAGACCCCTAAAGTCCAGAAAATGTTGGCGGCCCAAAAACTGTTTGAGAGAGCTCTGAGTGTCCCAAAAACATTTGCAGTCTGAAAAGGGCATTAACCCGCATGCTAGACCCCTGAAATTCCCCAAAATATTTTGGCCACAAAAAATTCATCCTACACCCCTGAAAATTCAGAAAATGTTGGCAGCACAAAAAAGGCCTTAAAATACATATTAGGCCTCCAAAAATGTAGAAAACTTTGGAGGCCCAAAAAAGGGGTTTACAGGCATCCTAGACCCCCTAAAGTCCAGAAAATGTTGGTAGGCCAAAAACTGTGTCAGAGAGCTCTGACTGTCCCAAAAACATTTGCAGCCTGAAAATGGCATTAACCCACATCCTAAACCCCTGAAATTCCCAAAAACATTTTTGGCCCGAAAAATGAATCCTACACCCCTTAAAGTTCAGAAAATGTTGGCAGCCCCAAAAAGGCCTTAAAATGCATCTTATTCCTGCAAAAATCTTGATAACTTTGGAGGCCCAAAAAAGGGGTTTACATCCTAGACCCCATAAAGTCCAGAAAATGTTGGTGACCTGAAAACAGTGTCAGAGAGCTCTGAATGTCGCAAAAATATTTGCAGCCTGAAAAGGGCATTAATCCGCATCCTGGCCCCCTGAAATTCCCCAAAATATTTTTGGCCCAAAAAATGCATCCTACATCCCTGAAGTTCAGAAAATGTTGGCAGCACAAAACAGGCCTTAAAATACATATTAGGCCTGCAAAAATGTAGAAGACTTTGGAGGCCCAAAAAAGGGGTTTACAGGCATCCTAGACCCCCTAAAGTCCAGAAAATGTTGGTGGCCCAAAAACTGTGTCGAGAGCTCTGAATGTCCCAAAAACATTTGCAGTCTGAAAAGGGCATTAACCCGCATGCTAGACCCCTGAAATTTCCCAAAATATTTTGGCCACGAAAAATTCATCCTACACTCCTGAAAATTCAGAAAATATTGGCAGCACAAAAAAGGCCTTAAAATATATATTAGGCCTGCAAAAATGTAGAAAAGTTTGGAGGCCCAAAAAAGGGGTTTACAGGAATCCTAGACCCCCTAAAGTCCAGAAAATGTTGGTAGGCCAAAAACTGTGTCAGAGAGCTCTGAATGTCCCAAAAACGTTTGCAGCCTGAAAAGGGCATTAACCCACATCCTAAACCCCTGAAATTCCCAAAAACATTTTTGGCCCGAAAAATGCATCCTACACCCCTGAAAGTTCAGAAAATGTTGGCAGCCCCAAAAAGGCCTTAAAATGCATCTTATTTCTGCAATAATCTTGATAACTTTGGAGGCCCAAAAAAGGGGTTTACAGACATCCTAGACCCCTGAAAGTCCAGAAAATGTTGGTGACCCGAAAACAGTGTCAGAGAGCTCTGAATGTCCCAAAAATATTTGCAGCCTGAAAAGGGCATTAACCCACATCCTAGCCCCCTGAAATTCCCCAAAATATTTTTGGCCCGAAAAATGCATCCTACATCCTTGAAGTTCAGAACATGTTGGCAGCCCAAAAAAGGCCTTAAAATGCATCTTATTCCTGTAAAAATCTTGATAACTTCGGAGGACCAAAAAAGGGGTTTACAGGCATCCTAGACCCCCTAAAGTCCAGAAAATGTTGGTAGGCCAAAAACTGTGTCAGAGAGCTCTGAATGTCCCAAAAACATTTGCAGCCTGAAAAGGGCATTAACCCACATCCTAAACCCCTGAAATTCCCAAAAACATTTTTGGCCCGAAAAATGCATCCTACACCCCTGAAAGTTCAGAAAATGTTGGCAGCCCCAAAAACGCCTTAAAATGCATCTTATTTCTGCAATAATCTTGATATAACTTTGGAGGACCAAAAAAGGGGTTTACATCCTAGACCCCATAAAGTCCAGAAAATGTTGGTGACCTGAAAACAGTGTCAGAGAGCTCTGAATGTCGCAAAAATATTTGAAGCCTGAAAAGGGCATTAATCCGCATCCTGGCCCCCTGAAATCCGCCAAAATATTTTTGGCCCAAAAAATGCATCCTACATCCTTGAAGTTCAGAAAATGTTGGCAGCACAAAACAAGCCTTAAAATACATATTAGGCTTGCAAAAAAGTAGAAGACTTTGGAGGCCCAAAAAAGGGGGTTACAGGCATCCTAGACCCCCTAAAGTCCAGAAAATGTTAGCGGCCCAAAAACTGTGTGAGAGAGCTCTGAATGTCCCAAAAACATTTGCAATCTGAAAAGGGCATTAACCCGCATGCTAGACCCCTGAAATTTCCCAAAATATTTTGGCCACAAAAAATTCATCCTACACCCCTGAAAATTCAGAAAATGTTGGCAGCACAAAAAAGGCCTTAAAATACATATTAGGCCTCCAAAAATGTAGAAAACTTTGGAGGCCCAAAAAAGGGGTTTACAGGCATCCTAGACCCCCTAAAGTCCAGAAAATGTTGGTAGGCCAAAAACTGTGTCAGAGAGCTCTGAATGTCCCAAAAACATTTGCAGCCTGAAAAGGGCATTAACCCACATCCTAAACCCCTGAAATTCCCAAAAACATTTTTGGCCCGAAAAATGAATCCTACACCCCTTAAAGTTCAGAAAATGTTGGCAGCCCCAAAAAGGCCTTAAAATGCATCTTATTCCTGCAAAAATCTTGATAACTTTGGAGGCCCAAAAAAGTGGTTTACATCCTAGACCCCATAAAGTCCAGAAAATGTTGGTGACCTGAAAACAGTGTCAGAGAGCTCTGAATGTCGCAAAAATATTTGCAGCCTGAAAAGGGCATTAATCCGCATCCTGGCCCCCTGAAATACCCCAAAATATTTTTGGCCCAAAAAATGCATCCTACATCCCTGAAGTTCAGAAAATGTTGGCAGCACAAAACAGGCCTTAAAATACATATTAGGCCTGCAAAAATGTAGAAGACTTTGGAGGCCCAAAAAAGGGGTTTACAGGCATCCTAGACCCCATAAAGTCCAGAAAATGTTGGTGACCTGAAAACAGTGTCAGAGAGCTCTGAATGTCGCAAAAATATTTGCAGCCTGAAAAGGGCATTAATCCGCATCCTGGCCCCCTGAAATTCCCCAAAATATTTTTGGCCCAAAAAATGCATCCTACATCCCTGAAGTTCAGAAAATGTTGGCAGCACAAAACAGGCCTTAAAATACATATTAGGCCTGCAAAAATGTAGAAGACTTTGGAGGCCCAAAAAAGGGGTTTACAGGCATCCTAGACCCCCTAAAGTCCAGAAAATGTTGGTGGCCCAAAAACTGTGTCGAGAGCTCTGAATGTCCCAAAAACATTTGCAGTCTGAAAAGGGCATTAACCCGCATGCTAGACCCCTGAAATTTCCCAAAATATTTTGGCCACGAAAAATTCATCCTACACTCCTGAAAATTCAGAAAATATTGGCAGCACAAAAAAGGCCTTAAAATACATATTAGGCCTCCAAAAATGTAGAAAACTTTGGAGGCCCAAAAAAGGGGTTTACAGGAATCCTAGACCCCCTAAAGTCCAGAAAATGTTGGTAGGCCAAAAACTGTGTCAGAGAGCTCTGAATGTCCCAAAAACGTTTGCAGCCTGAAAAGGGCATTAACCCACATCCTAAACCCCTGAAATTCCCAAAAACATTTTTGGCCCGAAAAATGCATCCTACACCCCTGAAAGTTCAGAAAATGTTGGCAGCCCCAAAAAGGCCTTAAAATGCATCTTATTTCTGCAATAATCTTGATAACTTTGGAGGCCCAAAAAAGGGGTTTACAGACATCCTAGACCCCTGAAAGTCCAGAAAATGTTGGTGACCCGAAAACAGTGTCAGAGAGCTCTGAATGTCCCAAAAATATTTGCAGCCTGAAAAGGGCATTAACCCACATCCTAGCCCCCTGAAATTCCCCAAAATATTTTTGGCCCGAAAAATGCATCCTACATCCTTGAAGTTCAGAACATGTTGGCAGCCCAAAAAAGGCCTTAAAATGCATCTTATTCCTGTAAAAATCTTGATAACTTCGGAGGACCAAAAAAGGGGTTTACAGGCATCCTAGACCCCCTAAAGTCCAGAAAATGTTGGTAGGCCAAAAACTGTGTCAGAGAGCTCTGAATGTCCCAAAAACATTTGCAGCCTGAAAAGGGCATTAACCCACATCCTAAACCCCTGAAATTCCCAAAAACATTTTTGGCCCGAAAAATGCATCCTACACCCCTGAAAGTTCAGAAAATGTTGGCAGCCCCAAAAACGCCTTAAAATGCATCTTATTTCTGCAATAATCTTGATATAACTTTGGAGGACCAAAAAAGGGGTTTACATCCTAGACCCCATAAAGTCCAGAAAATGTTGGTGACCTGAAAACAGTGTCAGAGAGCTCTGAATGTCGCAAAAATATTTGAAGCCTGAAAAGGGCATTAATCCGCATCCTGGCCCCCTGAAATCCGCCAAAATATTTTTGGCCCAAAAAATGCATCCTACATCCTTGAAGTTCAGAAAATGTTGGCAGCACAAAACAAGCCTTAAAATACATATTAGGCTTGCAAAAAAGTAGAAGACTTTGGAGGCCCAAAAAAGGGGGTTACAGGCATCCTAGACCCCCTAAAGTCCAGAAAATGTTAGCGGCCCAAAAACTGTGTGAGAGAGCTCTGAATGTCCCAAAAACATTTGCAATCCGAAAAGGGCATTAACCCGCATGCTAGACCCCTGAAATTTCCCAAAATATTTTGGCCACAAAAAATTCATCCTACACCCCTGAAAATTCAGAAAATGTTGGCAGCACAAAAAAGGCCTTAAAATACATATTAGGCTTCCAAAAATGTAGAAAACTTTGGAGGCCCAAAAAAGGGGTTTACAGGCATCCTAGACCCCCTAAAGTCCAGAAAATGTTGGTAGGCCAAAAACTGTGTCAGAGAGCTCTGAATGTCCCAAAAACATTTGCAGCCTGAAAAGGGCATTAACCCACATCCTAAACCCCTGAAATTCCCAAAAACATTTTTGGCCCGAAAAATTAATCCTACACCCCTTAAAGTTCAGAAAATGTTGGCAGCCCCAAAAAGGCCTTAAAATGCATCTTATTCCTGCAAAAATCTTGATAACTTTGGAGGCCCAAAAAAGTGGTTTACATCCTAGACCCCATAAAGTCCAGAAAATGTTGGTGACCTGAAAACAGTGTCAGAGAGCTCTGAATGTCGCAAAAATATTTGCAGCCTGAAAAGGGCATTAATCCGCATCCTGGCCCCCTGAAATACCCCAAAATATTTTTGGCCCAAAAAATGCATCCTACATCCCTGAAGTTCAGAAAATGTTGGCAGCACAAAACAGGCCTTAAAATACATATTAGGCCTGCAAAAATGTAGAAGACTTTGGAGGCCCAAAAAAGGGGTTTACAGGCATCCTAGACCCCTGAAAGTCCAGAAAATGTTGGTGACCCGAAAACAGTGTCAGAGAGCTCTGAATGTCCCAAAAATATTTGCAGCCTGAAAAGGGCATTAACCCACATCCTAGCCCCCTGAAATTCCCCAAAATATTTTTGGCCCGAAAAATGCATCCTACATCCTTGAAGTTCAGAACATGTTGGCAGCCCAAAAAAGGCCTTAAAATGCATCTTATTCCTGTAAAAATCTTGATAACTTTGGAGGACCAAAAAAGGGGTTTACAGGCATCCTAGACCCCCTAAAGTCCAGAAAATGTTGGTAGGCCATAAACTGTGTCAGAGAGCTCTGAATGTCCCAAAAACATTTGCAGCCTGAAAAGGGCATTAACCCACATCCTAAACCCCTGAAATTCCCAAAAACATTTTTGGCCCGAAAAATGCATCCTACACCCCTGAAAGTTCAGAAAATGTTGGCAGCCCCAAAAACGCCTTAAAATGCATCTTATTTCTGCAATAATCTTGATATAACTTTGGAGGACCAAAAAAGGGGTTTACATCCTAGACCCCATAAAGTCCAGAAAATGTTGGTGACCTGAAAACAGTGTCAGAGAGCTCTGAATGTCGCAAAAATATTTGAAGCCTGAAAAGGGCATTAATCCGCATCCTGGCCCCCTGAAATTCGCCAAAATATTTTTGGCCCAAAAAATGCATCCTACATCCCTGAAGTTCAGAAAATGTTGGCAGAGCTCTGAATGTCGCAAAAATATTTACAGCCTGAAAAGGGTATTAATCCGCAATCTGGCCCCCTGAAATTCCCCAAAATATTTTTGGCCCAAAAAATGCATCCTACATCCCTGAAGTTCAGAAAATGTTGGCAGCACAAAACAAGCCTTAAAATACATATTAGGCTTGCAAAAATGTAGAAGACTTTGGAGGCCCAAAAAAGGGGGTTACAGGCATCCTAGACCCCCTAAAGTCCAGAAAATGTTAGCGGCCCAAAAACTGTGTGAGAGAGCTCTGAATGTCCCAAAAACATTTGCAATCTGAAAAGGGCATTAACCCGCATGCTAGACCCCTGAAATTTCCCAAAATATTTTGGCCACAAAAAATTCATCCTACACCCCTGAAAATTCAGAAAATGTTGGCAGCACAAAAAAGGCCTTAAAATACATATTAGGCCTGCAAAAATGTAGAAGACTTTGGAGGCCCAAAAAAGGGGTTTACAGGCATCCTAGACCCCCTAAAGTCCAGAAAATGTTGGTGGCCCAAAAACTGTCAGAGAGCTCTGAATGTCCCAAAAACATTTGCAGTCTGAAAAGGGCATTAACCCGCATGCTAGACCCCTGAAATTTCCCAAAATATTTTGGCCACGAAAAATTCATCCTACACCCCTGAAAATTCAGAAAATATTGGCAGCACAAAAAAGGCCTTAAAATACATATTAGGCCTCCAAAAATGTAGAAAACTTTGGAGGCCCAAAAAAGGGGTTTACAGGCATCCTAGACCCCCTAAAGTCCAGAAAATGTTGGTAGGCCAAAAACTGTGTCAGAGAGCTCTGAATGTCCCAAAAACGTTTGCAGCCTTAAAAGGGCATTAACCCACATCCTAAACCCCTGAAATTCCCAAAAACATTTTTGGCCCGAAAAATGCATCCTACACCCCTGAAAGTTCAGAAAATGTTGGCAGCCCCAAAAAGGCCTTAAAATGCATCTTATTCCTGCAAAAATCTTGATAACTTTGGAGGCCCAAAAAAGGGGTTTACATCCTAGACCCCATAAAGTCCAGAAAATGTTGGTGACCTGAAAACAGTGTCAGAGAGCTCTGAATGTCGCAAAAATATTTGCAGCCTGAAAAGGGCATTAATCCGCATCCTGGCCCCCTGAAATTCCCCAAAATATTTTTGGCCCAAAAAATGCATCCTACATCCCTGAAGTTCAGAAAATGTTGGCAGCACAAAACAGGCCTTAAAATACATATTAGGCCTGCAAAAATGTAGAAGACTTTGGAGGCCCAAAAAAGGGGTTTACAGGCATCCTAGACCCCCTAAAGTTCAGAAAATGTTGGTGGCCCAAAAACTGTGTCGAGAGCTCTGTATGTCCCAAAAACATTTGCAGTCTGAAAAGGGCATTAACCCGCATGCTAGACCCCTGAAATTTCCCAAAATATTTTGGCCACGAAAAATTCATCCTACACCCATGAAAATTCAGAAAATATTGGCAGCACAAAAAAGGCCTTAAAATACATATTAGGCCTCCAAAAATGTAGAAAACTTTGGAGGCCCAAAAAAGGGGTTTACAGGCATCCTAGACCCCCTAAAGTCCAGAAAATGTTGGTAGGCCAAAAACTGTGTCAGAGAGCTCTGAATGTCCCAAAAACGTTTGCAGCCTGAAAAGGGCATTAATCCGCATCCTGGCCCCCTGAAATTCCCCAAAATATTTTTGGCCCAAAAAATGCATCCTACATCCCTGAAGTTCAGAAAATGTTGGCAGCACAAAACAGGCCTTAAAATATATATTAGGCCTGCAAAAATGTAGAAGACTTTGGAGGCCCAAAAAGGGTTTACAGGCATCCTAGACCCCCTAAAGTCAAGAAAATGTTGGTGGCCAAAAACTGTGTCAGAGAGCTCTGAATGTCCCAAAAACATTTGCAATCTGAAAAGGGCATTAGCCCGCATGCTAGACCCCTGAAATTTCCCAAAATATTTTGGCCACAAAAAATTCATCCTACACCCCTGAAAATTCAGAAAATGTTGGCAGCACAAAAAAGGCCTTAAAATACATATTAGGCCTCCAAAAATGTAGAAAACTTTGGAGGCCCAAAAAAGGGGTTTACAGGCATCCTAGACCCCTGAAAGTCCAGAAAATGTTGGTGACCCGAAAACAGTGTCAGAGAGCTCTGAATGTCCCAAAAACATTTGCAGCCTGAAAAGGGCATTAATCCGCATCCTGGCCCCCTGAAATTCCCCAAAATATTTTTGGCCCGAAAAATGCATCCTACATCCTTGAAGTTCAGAACATGTTGGCAGCCCAAAAAAGGCCTTAAAATGCATCTTATTCCTGTAAAAATCTTGATAACTTTGGAGGCCCAAAAAAGGGGTTTACATCCTAGACCCCATAAAGTCCAGAAAATGTTGGTGACCTGAAAACAGTGTCAGAGAGCTCTGAATGTCGCAAAAATATTTGCAGCCTGAAAAGGGCATTAATCCGCATCCTGGCCCCCTGAAATTCCCCAAAATATTTTTGGCCCAAAAAATGCATCCTACATCCCTGAAGTTCAGAAAATGTTGGCAGCACAAAACAGGCCTTAAAATACATATTAGGCCTGCAAAAATGTAGAAGACTTTGGAGGCCCAAAAAAGGGGTTTACAGGCATCCTAGACCCCCTAAAGTCCAGAAAATGTTAGCGGCCCAAAAACTGTGTGAGAAAGCTCTGAATGTCCAAAAAACATTTGCAGTCTGAAAAGGGCATTAACCCGCATGCTAGACCCCTGAAATTCCCCAAAATATTTTGGCCACGAAAAATTCATCCTACACCCCGGAAAATTCAGAAAATGTTGGCAGCACAAAAAAAGGCCTTAAAATACATATTAGGCCTCCAAAAATGTAGAAAACTTTGGAGGTCCAAAAAAGGGGTTTACAGGCATCCTAGACCCCCTAAAGTCCAGAAAATGTTGGTAGGCCAAAAACTGTCAGAGAGCTCTGAATGTCCCAAAAACGTTTGCAGCCTGAAAAGGGCATTAACCCACATCCTAAACCCCTGAAATTCCCAAAAACATTTTTGGCCAGAAAAATGCATCCTACACCCCTGAAAGTTCAGAAAATGTTGGCAGCCCCAAAAAGGCCTTAAAATGCATCTTATTCCTGCAAAAATCTTGATAACTTTGGAGGCCCAAAAAAGGGGTTTACATCCTAGACCCCATAAAGTCCAGAAAATGTTGGTGACCTGAAAACAGTGTCAGAGAGCTCTGAATGTCCCAAAAATATTTGCAGCCTGAAAAGGGCATTAATCCGCATCCTGGCCCCCTGAAATTCCCCAAAATATTTTGGCCATGAAAAATTCATCCTACACCCCTGAAAATTCAGAAAATATTGGCAGCACAAAAAAGGCCTTAAAATACATATTAGGCCTCCAAAAATGTTTAAAACTTTGGAGGCCCAAAAAAGGGGTTTACAGGCATCCTAGACCCCCTAAAGTCCAGAAAATGTTGGTAGGCCAAAAACTGTGTCAGAGAGCTCTGAATGTCCCAAAAACGTTTGCAGCCTGAAAAGGGCATTAACCCACATCCTAAACCCCTGAAATTCACAAAAACATTTTTGGCCCGAAAAATGCATCCTACACCCCTGAAAGTTCAGAAAATGTTGGCAGCCCCAAAAAGGCCTTAACATGCATCTTATTCCTGCAAAAATCTTGATAACTTTGGAGGCCCAAAAAAGGGGTTTACATCCTAGACCCCATAAAGTACAGAAAATGTTGGTGACTCGAAAACAGTGTCAGAGAGCTCTGAACGTCCCAAAAATGTTTGCAGCCTGAAAAGGGCATTAATCCGCATCCTGGCCCCCTCAAATTCCCCAAAATATTTTTGGCCCAAAAAATGCATCCTACATCCCCGAAGTTCAGAAAATGTTGGCAGCACAAAACAGGCCTTAAAGTACATATTAGGCATGCAAAAATGAAGAAAACTTTGGAGGCCCAAAAAAGGGGTTTACAGGCATCCTAGACCCCTAAAGTCCAGAAAATGTTGGCGGCCCAAAAACTGTGTGAGGGAGCTCTGAGTGTCCCAAAAACATTTGCAGTCTGAAAAGGGCATTAACCCGCATGCTAGACCCCTGAAATTCCCCAAAATATTTTGGCCACAAAAAATTCATCCTACACCCCTGAAAATTCAGAAAATGTTGGCAGCACAAAAAAGGCCTTAAAATACATATTAGGCCTCCAAAAATGTAGAAAACTTTGGAGGCCCAAAAAAGGGGTTTACAGGCATCCTAGACCCCCTAGAGTCCAGAAAATGTTGGTAGGCCAAAAACTGTGTCAGAGAGCTCTGAATGTCCCAAAAACATTTGCAGCCTGAAAAGGGCATTAACCCACATCCTAAACCCCTGAAATTCCCAAAAACATTGTTGGCCCGAAAAATGAATCCTACACCCCTTAAAGTTCAGAAAATGTTGGCAGCCCCAAAAAGGCCTTAAAATGCATCTTATTCCTGCAAAAATCTTGATAACTTTGGAGGCCCAAAAAAGGGGTTTACATCCTAGACCCCATAAAGTCCAGAAAATGTTGGTGACCTGAAAACAGTGTCAGAGAGCTCTGAATGTCGCAAAAATATTTGCAGCCTGAAAAGGGCATTAATCCGCATCCTGGCCCCCTGAAATTCCCCAAAATATTTTTGGCCCAAAAAATGCATCCTACATCCCTGAAGTTCAGAAAATGTTGGCAGCACAAAACAGGCCTTAAAATACATATTAGGCCTGCAAAAATGTAGAAGACTTTGGAGGCCCAAAAAAGGGGTTTACAGGCATCCTAGACCCCCTAAAGTCCAGAAAATGTTGGTGGCCCAAAAACTGTGTCGAGAGCTCTGAATGTCCCAAAAACATTTGCAGTCTGAAAAGGGCATTAACCCGCATGCTAGACCCCTGAAATTTCCCAAAATATTTTGGCCACGAAAAATTCATCCTACACCCCTGAAAATTCAGAAAATATTGGCAGCACAAAAAAGGCCTTAAAATACATATTAGGCCTCCAAAAATGTAGAAAACTTTGGAGGTCCAAAAAAGGGGTTTACAGGCATCCTAGACCCCCTAAAGTCCAGAAAATGTTGGTAGGCCAAAAACTGTCAGAGAGCTCTGAATGTCCCAAAAACGTTTGCAGCCTGAAAAGGGCATTAACCCACATCCTAAACCCCTGAAATTCCCAAAAACATTTTTGGCCAGAAAAATGCATCCTACACCCCTGAAAGTTCAGAAAATGTTGGCAGCCCCAAAAAGGCCTTAAAATGCATCTTATTCCTGCAAAAATCTTGATAACTTTGGAGGCCCAAAAAAGGGGTTTACATCCTAGACCCCATAAAGTCCAGAAAATGTTGGTGACCTGAAAACAGTGTCAGAGAGCTCTGAATGTCCCAAAAATATTTGCAGCCTGAAAAGGGCATTAATCTGCATCCTGGCCCCCTGAAATTCCCCAAAATATTTTGGCCATGAAAAATTCATCCTACACCCCTGAAAATTCAGAAAATATTGGCAGCACAAAAAAGTCCTTAAAATACATATTAGGCCTCCAAAAATGTTTAAAACTTTGGAGGCCCAAAAAAGGGGTTTACAGGCATCCTAGACCCCCTAAAGTCCAGAAAATGTTGGTAGGCCAAAAACTGTGTCAGAGAGCTCTGAATGTCCCAAAAACGTTTGCAGCCTGAAAAGGGCATTAACCCACATCCTAAACCCCTGAAATTCACAAAAACATTTTTGGCCCGAAAAATGCATCCTACACCCCTGAAAGTTCAGAAAATGTTGGCAGCCCCAAAAAGGCCTTAACATGCATCTTATTCCTGCAAAAATCTTGATAACTTTGGAGGCCCAAAAAAGGGGTTTACATCCTAGACCCCATAAAGTACAGAAAATGTTGGTGACTCGAAAACAGTGTCAGAGAGCTCTGAATGTCCCAAAAATGTTTGCAGCCTGAAAAGGGCATTAATCCGCATCCTGGCCCCCTCAAATTCCCCAAAATATTTTTGGGCCAAAAAATGCATCCTACATCCCCGAAGTTCAGAAAATGTTGGCAGCACAAAACAGGCCTTAAAATACATATTAGGCATGCAAAAATGTAGAAAACTTTGGAGGCCCAAAAAAGGGGTTTACAGGCATCCTAGACCCCTAAAGTCCAGAAAATGTTGGCGGCCCAAAAACTGTTTGAGAGAGCTCTGAGTGTCCCAAAAACATTTGCAGTCTGAAAAGGGCATTAACCCGCATGCTAGACCCCTGAAATTCCCCAAAATATTTTGGCCACAAAAAATTCATCCTACACCCCTGAAAATTCAGAAAATGTTGGCAGCACAAAAAAGGCCTTAAAATACATATTAGGCCTCCAAAAATGTAGAAAACTTTGGAGGCCCAAAAAAGGGGTTTACAGGCATCCTAGACCCCCTAAAGTCCAGAAAATGTTGGTAGGCCAAAAACTGTGTCAGAGAGCTCTGAATGTCCCAAAAACATTTGCAGCCTGAAAAGGGCATTAACCCACATCCTAAACCCCTGAAATTCCCAAAAACATTTTTGGCCCGAAAAATGAATCCTACACCCCTTAAAGTTCAGAAAATGTTGGCAGCCCCAAAAAGGCCTTAAAATGCATCTTATTCCTGCAAAAATCTTGATAACTTTGGAGGCCCAAAAAAGGGGTTTACATCCTAGACCCCATAAAGTCCAGAAAATGTTGGTGACCTGAAAACAGTGTCAGAGAGCTCTGAATGTCGCAAAAATATTTGCAGCCTGAAAAGGGCATTAATCCGCATCCTGGCCCCCTGAAATTCCCCAAAATATTTTTGGCCCAAAAAATGCATCCTACATCCCTGAAGTTCAGAAAATGTTGGCAGCACAAAACAGGCCTTAAAATACATATTAGGCCTGCAAAAATGTAGAAGACTTTGGAGGCCCAAAAAAGGGGTTTACAGGCATCCTAGACCCCCTAAAGTCCAGAAAATGTTGGTGGCCCAAAAACTGTGTCGAGAGCTCTGAATGTCCCAAAAACATTTGCAGTCTGAAAAGGGCATTAACCCGCATGCTAGACCCCTGAAATTTCCCAAAATATTTTGGCCACGAAAAATTCATCCTACACTCCTGAAAATTCAGAAAATATTGGCAGCACAAAAAAGGCCTTAAAATATATATTAGGCCTGCAAAAATGTAGAAAAGTTTGGAGGCCCAAAAAAGGGGTTTACAGGAATCCTAGACCCCCTAAAGTCCAGAAAATGTTGGTAGGCCAAAAACTGTGTCAGAGAGCTCTGAATGTCCCAAAAACGTTTGCAGCCTGAAAAGGGCATTAACCCACATCCTAAACCCCTGAAATTCCCAAAAACATTTTTGGCCCGAAAAATGCATCCTACACCCCTGAAAGTTCAGAAAATGTTGGCAGCCCCAAAAAGGCCTTAAAATGCATCTTATTTCTGCAATAATCTTGATAACTTTGGAGGCCCAAAAAAGGGGTTTACAGACATCCTAGACCCCTGAAAGTCCAGAAAATGTTGGTGACCCGAAAACAGTGTCAGAGAGCTCTGAATGTCCCAAAAATATTTGCAGCCTGAAAAGGGCATTAACCCACATCCTAGCCCCCTGAAATTCCCCAAAATATTTTTGGCCCGAAAAATGCATCCTACATCCTTGAAGTTCAGAACATGTTGGCAGCCCAAAAAAGGCCTTAAAATGCATCTTATTCCTGTAAAAATCTTGATAACTTCGGAGGACCAAAAAAGGGGTTTACAGGCATCCTAGACCCCCTAAAGTCCAGAAAATGTTGGTAGGCCAAAAACTGTGTCAGAGAGCTCTGAATGTCCCAAAAACATTTGCAGCCTGAAAAGGGCATTAACCCACATCCTAAACCCCTGAAATTCCCAAAAACATTTTTGGCCCGAAAAATGCATCCTACACCCCTGAAAGTTCAGAAAATGTTGGCAGCCCCAAAAACGCCTTAAAATGCATCTTATTTCTGCAATAATCTTGATATAACTTTGGAGGACCAAAAAAGGGGTTTACATCCTAGACCCCATAAAGTCCAGAAAATGTTGGTGACCTGAAAACAGTGTCAGAGAGCTCTGAATGTCGCAAAAATATTTGAAGCCTGAAAAGGGCATTAATCCGCATCCTGGCCCCCTGAAATCCGCCAAAATATTTTTGGCCCAAAAAATGCATCCTACATCCTTGAAGTTCAGAAAATGTTGGCAGCACAAAACAAGCCTTAAAATACATATTAGGCTTGCAAAAAAGTAGAAGACTTTGGAGGCCCAAAAAAGGGGGTTACAGGCATCCTAGACCCCCTAAAGTCCAGAAAATGTTAGCGGCCCAAAAACTGTGTGAGAGAGCTCTGAATGTCCCAAAAACATTTGCAATCTGAAAAGGGCATTAACCCGCATGCTAGACCCCTGAAATTTCCCAAAATATTTTGGCCACAAAAAATTCATCCTACACCCCTGAAAATTCAGAAAATGTTGGCAGCACAAAAAAGGCCTTAAAATACATATTAGGCCTCCAAAAATGTAGAAAACTTTGGAGGCCCAAAAAAGGGGTTTACAGGCATCCTAGACCCCCTAAAGTCCAGAAAATGTTGGTAGGCCAAAAACTGTGTCAGAGAGCTCTGAATGTCCCAAAAACATTTGCAGCCTGAAAAGGGCATTAACCCACATCCTAAACCCCTGAAATTCCCAAAAACATTTTTGGCCCGAAAAATGAATCCTACACCCCTTAAAGTTCAGAAAATGTTGGCAGCCCCAAAAAGGCCTTAAAATGCATCTTATTCCTGCAAAAATCTTGATAACTTTGGAGGCCCAAAAAAGTGGTTTACATCCTAGACCCCATAAAGTCCAGAAAATGTTGGTGACCTGAAAACAGTGTCAGAGAGCTCTGAATGTCGCAAAAATATTTGCAGCCTGAAAAGGGCATTAATCCGCATCCTGGCCCCCTGAAATACCCCAAAATATTTTTGGCCCAAAAAATGCATCCTACATCCCTGAAGTTCAGAAAATGTTGGCAGCACAAAACAGGCCTTAAAATACATATTAGGCCTGCAAAAATGTAGAAGACTTTGGAGGCCCAAAAAAGGGGTTTACAGGCATCCTAGACCCCATAAAGTCCAGAAAATGTTGGTGACCTGAAAACAGTGTCAGAGAGCTCTGAATGTCGCAAAAATATTTGCAGCCTGAAAAGGGCATTAATCCGCATCCTGGCCCCCTGAAATTCCCCAAAATATTTTTGGCCCAAAAAATGCATCCTACATCCCTGAAGTTCAGAAAATGTTGGCAGCACAAAACAGGCCTTAAAATACATATTAGGCCTGCAAAAATGTAGAAGACTTTGGAGGCCCAAAAAAGGGGTTTACAGGCATCCTAGACCCCCTAAAGTCCAGAAAATGTTGGTGGCCCAAAAACTGTGTCGAGAGCTCTGAATGTCCCAAAAACATTTGCAGTCTGAAAAGGGCATTAACCCGCATGCTAGACCCCTGAAATTTCCCAAAATATTTTGGCCACGAAAAATTCATCCTACACTCCTGAAAATTCAGAAAATATTGGCAGCACAAAAAAGGCCTTAAAATACATATTAGGCCTCCAAAAATGTAGAAAACTTTGGAGGCCCAAAAAAGGGGCTTACAGGAATCCTAGACCCCCTAAAGTCCAGAAAATGTTGGTAGGCCAAAAACTGTGTCAGAGAGCTCTGAATGTCCCAAAAACGTTTGCAGCCTGAAAAGGGCATTAACCCACATCCTAAACCCCTGAAATTCCCAAAAACATTTTTGGCCCGAAAAATGCATCCTACACCCCTGAAAGTTCAGAAAATGTTGGCAGCCCCAAAAAGGCCTTAAAATGCATCTTATTTCTGCAATAATCTTGATAACTTTGGAGGCCCAAAAAAGGGGTTTACAGACATCCTAGACCCCTGAAAGTCCAGAAAATGTTGGTGACCCGAAAACAGTGTCAGAGAGCTCTGAATGTCCCAAAAATATTTGCAGCCTGAAAAGGGCATTAACCCACATCCTAGCCCCCTGAAATTCCCCAAAATATTTTTGGCCCGAAAAATGCATCCTACATCCTTGAAGTTCAGAACATGTTGGCAGCCCAAAAAAGGCCTTAAAATGCATCTTATTCCTGTAAAAATCTTGATAACTTCGGAGGACCAAAAAAGGGGTTTACAGGCATCCTAGACCCCCTAAAGTCCAGAAAATGTTGGTAGGCCAAAAACTGTGTCAGAGAGCTCTGAATGTCCCAAAAACATTTGCAGCCTGAAAAGGGCATTAACCCACATCCTAAACCCCTGAAATTCCCAAAAACATTTTTGGCCCGAAAAATGCATCCTACACCCCTGAAAGTTCAGAAAATGTTGGCAGCCCCAAAAACGCCTTAAAATGCATCTTATTTCTGCAATAATCTTGATATAACTTTGGAGGACCAAAAAAGGGGTTTACATCCTAGACCCCATAAAGTCCAGAAAATGTTGGTGACCTGAAAACAGTGTCAGAGAGCTCTGAATGTCGCAAAAATATTTGAAGCCTGAAAAGGGCATTAATCCGCATCCTGGCCCCCTGAAATCCGCCAAAATATTTTTGGCCCAAAAAATGCATCCTACATCCTTGAAGTTCAGAAAATGTTGGCAGCACAAAACAAGCCTTAAAATACATATTAGGCTTGCAAAAAAGTAGAAGACTTTGGAGGCCCAAAAAAGGGGGTTACAGGCATCCTAGACCCCCTAAAGTCCAGAAAATGTTAGCGGCCCAAAAACTGTGTGAGAGAGCTCTGAATGTCCCAAAAACATTTGCAATCTGAAAAGGGCATTAACCCGCATGCTAGACCCCTGAAATTTCCCAAAATATTTTGGCCACAAAAAATTCATCCTACACCCCTGAAAATTCAGAAAATGTTGGCAGCACAAAAAAGGCCTTAAAATACATATTAGGCCTCCAAAAATGTAGAAAACTTTGGAGGCCCAAAAAAGGGGTTTACAGGCATCCTAGACCCCCTAAAGTCCAGAAAATGTTGGTAGGCCAAAAACTGTGTCAGAGAGCTCTGAATGTCCCAAAAACATTTGCAGCCTGAAAAGGGCATTAACCCACATCCTAAACCCCTGAAATTCCCAAAAACATTTTTGGCCCGAAAAATGAATCCTACACCCCTTAAAGTTCAGAAAATGTTGGCAGCCCCAAAAAGGCCTTAAAATGCATCTTATTCCTGCAAAAATCTTGATAACTTTGGAGGCCCAAAAAAGTGGTTTACATCCTAGACCCCATAAAGTCCAGAAAATGTTGGTGACCTGAAAACAGTGTCAGAGAGCTCTGAATGTCGCAAAAATATTTGCAGCCTGAAAAGGGCATTAATCCGCATCCTGGCCCCCTGAAATACCCCAAAATATTTTTGGCCCAAAAAATGCATCCTACATCCCTGAAGTTCAGAAAATGTTGGCAGCACAAAACAGGCCTTAAAATACATATTAGGCCTGCAAAAATGTAGAAGACTTTGGAGGCCCAAAAAAGGGGTTTACAGGCATCCTAGACCCCTGAAAGTCCAGAAAATGTTGGTGACCCGAAAACAGTGTCAGAGAGCTCTGAATGTCCCAAAAATATTTGCAGCCTGAAAAGGGCATTAACCCACATCCTAGCCCCCTGAAATTCCCCAAAATATTTTTGGCCCGAAAAATGCATCCTACATCCTTGAAGTTCAGAACATGTTGGCAGCCCAAAAAAGGCCTTAAAATGCATCTTATTCCTGTAAAAATCTTGATAACTTTGGAGGACCAAAAAAGGGGTTTACAGGCATCCTAGACCCCCTAAAGTCCAGAAAATGTTGGTAGGCCAAAAACTGTGTCAGAGAGCTCTGAATGTCCCAAAAACATTTGCAGCCTGAAAAGGGCATTAACCCACATCCTAAACCCCTGAAATTCCCAAAAACATTTTTGGCCCGAAAAATGCATCCTACACCCCTGAAAGTTCAGAAAATGTTGGCAGCCCCAAAAACGCCTTAAAATGCATCTTATTTCTGCAATAATCTTGATATAACTTTGGAGGACCAAAAAAGGGGTTTACATCCTAGACCCCATAAAGTCCAGAAAATGTTGGTGACCTGAAAACAGTGTCAGAGAGCTCTGAATGTCGCAAAAATATTTGAAGCCTGAAAAGGGCATTAATCCGCATCCTGGCCCCCTGAAATTCGCCAAAATATTTTTGGCCCAAAAAATGCATCCTACATCCCTGAAGTTCAGAAAATGTTGGCAGAGCTCTGAATGTCGCAAAAATATTTACAGCCTGAAAAGGGCATTAATCCGCAATCTGGCCCCCTGAAATTCCCCAAAATATTTTTGGCCCAAAAAATGCATCCTACATCCCTGAAGTTCAGAAAATGTTGGCAGCACAAAACAAGCCTTAAAATACATATTAGGCTTGCAAAAATGTAGAAGACTTTGGAGGCCCAAAAAAGGGGGTTACAGGCATCCTAGACCCCCTAAAGTCCAGAAAATGTTAGCGGCCCAAAAACTGTGTGAGAGAGCTCTGAATGTCCCAAAAACATTTGCAATCTGAAAAGGGCATTAACCCGCATGCTAGACCCCTGAAATTTCCCAAAATATTTTGGCCACAAAAAATTCATCCTACACCCCTGAAAATTCAGAAAATGTTGGCAGCACAAAAAAGGCCTTAAAATACATATTAGGCCTGCAAAAATGTAGAAGACTTTGGAGGCCCAAAAAAGGGGTTTACAGGCATCCTAGACCCCCTAAAGTCCAGAAAATGTTGGTGGCCCAAAAACTGTCAGAGAGCTCTGAATGTCCCAAAAACATTTGCAGTCTGAAAAGGGCATTAACCCGCATGCTAGACCCCTGAAATTTCCCAAAATATTTTGGCCACGAAAAATTCATCCTACACCCCTGAAAATTCAGAAAATATTGGCAGCACAAAAAAGGCCTTAAAATACATATTAGGCCTCCAAAAATGTAGAAAACTTTGGAGGCCCAAAAAAGGGGTTTACAGGCATCCTAGACCCCCTAAAGTCCAGAAAATGTTGGTAGGCCAAAAACTGTGTCAGAGAGCTCTGAATGTCCCAAAAACGTTTGCAGCCTTAAAAGGGCATTAACCCACATCCTAAACCCCTGAAATTCCCAAAAACATTTTTGGCCCGAAAAATGCATCCTACACCCCTGAAAGTTCAGAAAATGTTGGCAGCCCCAAAAAGGCCTTAAAATGCATCTTATTCCTGCAAAAATCTTGATAACTTTGGAGGCCCAAAAAAGGGGTTTACATCCTAGACCCCATAAAGTCCAGAAAATGTTGGTGACCTGAAAACAGTGTCAGAGAGCTCTGAATGTCGCAAAAATATTTGCAGCCTGAAAAGGGCATTAATCCGCATCCTGGCCCCCTGAAATTCCCCAAAATATTTTTGGCCCAAAAAATGCATCCTACATCCCTGAAGTTCAGAAAATGTTGGCAGCACAAAACAGGCCTTAAAATACATATTAGGCCTGCAAAAATGTAGAAGACTTTGGAGGCCCAAAAAAGGGGTTTACAGGCATCCTAGACCCCCTAAAGTTCAGAAAATGTTGGTGGCCCAAAAACTGTGTCGAGAGCTCTGTATGTCCCAAAAACATTTGCAGTCTGAAAAGGGCATTAACCCGCATGCTAGACCCCTGAAATTTCCCAAAATATTTTGGCCACGAAAAATTCATCCTACACCCATGAAAATTCAGAAAATATTGGCAGCACAAAAAAGGCCTTAAAATACATATTAGGCCTCCAAAAATGTAGAAAACTTTGGAGGCCCAAAAAAGGGGTTTACAGGCATCCTAGACCCCCTAAAGTCCAGAAAATGTTGGTAGGCCAAAAACTGTGTCAGAGAGCTCTGAATGTCCCAAAAACGTTTGCAGCCTGAAAAGGGCATTAATCCGCATCCTGGCCCCCTGAAATTCCCCAAAATATTTTTGGCCCAAAAAATGCATCCTACATCCCTGAAGTTCAGAAAATGTTGGCAGCACAAAACAGGCCTTAAAATATATATTAGGCCTGCAAAAATGTAGAAGACTTTGGAGGCCCAAAAAGGGTTTACAGGTATCCTAGACCCCCTAAAGTCAAGAAAATGTTGGTGGCCAAAAACTGTGTCAGAGAGCTCTGAATGTCCCAAAAACATTTGCAATCTGAAAAGGGCATTAGCCCGCATGCTAGACCCCTGAAATTTCCCAAAATATTTTGGCCACAAAAAATTCATCCTACACCCCTGAAAATTCAGAAAATGTTGGCAGCACAAAAAAGGCCTTAAAATACATATTAGGCCTCCAAAAATGTAGAAAACTTTGGAGGCCCAAAAAAGGGGTTTACAGACATCCTAGACCCCCTAAAGTCCAGAAAATGTTGGTAGGCCAAAAACTGTGTCAGAGAGCTCTGAATGTCCCAAAAACATTTGCAGCCTGAAAAGGGCATTAACCCACATCCTAAACCCCTGAAATTCCCAAAAACATTTTTGGGCCGAAAATTGAATCCTACACCCCTTAAAGTTTAGAAAATGTTGGCAACCCCAAAAAGGCCTTAAAATGCATCTTATTCCTGCAAAAATCTTGATAACTTTGGAGGCCCAAAAAAGGGGTTTACATCCTAGACCCCATAAAGTCCAGAAAATGTTGGTGACCTGAAAACAGTGTCAGAGAGCTCTGAATGTCGCAAAAATATTTGCAGCCTGAAAAGGGCATTAATCCGCATCCTGGCCCCCTGAAATTCCCCAAAATATTTTTGGCCCAAAAAATGCATCCTACATCCCTGAAGTTCAGAAAATGTTGGCAGCACAAAACAGGCCTTAAAATACATATTAGTCCTGCAAAAATGTAGAAGACTTTGGAGGCCCAAAAAAGGGGTTTACAGGCATCCTGGACCCCCTAAAGTCCAGAAAATGTTGGTGGCCAAAAACTGTGTCAGAGAGCTCTGAATGTCCCAAAAACATTTGCAATCTGAAAAGGGCATTAACCCGCATGCTAGACCCCTGAAATTTCCCAAAATATTTTGGCCACAAAAAATTCATCCTAGAACCCTGAAAATTCAGAAAATGTTGGCAGCACAAAAAAGGCCTTAAAATACATATTAGGCCTCCAAAAATGTAGAAAATTTTGGAGGCCCAAAAAAGGGGTTTACAGGCATCCTAGACCCCCTAAAGTCCAGAAAATGTTGGTAGGCCAAAAACTGTGTCAGAGAGCTCTGAATGTCCCAAAAACATTTGCAGCCTGAAAAGGGCATTAACCCACATCCTAAACCCCTGAAATTCACAAAAACATTTTTGGCCCGAAAAATGAATCCTACACCCCTTAAAGTTCAGAAAATGTTGGCAGCCCCAAAAAGGCCTTAAAATGCATCTTATTCCTGCAAAAATCTTGATAACTTTGGAGGCCCAAAAAAGGGGTTTACATCCTAGACCCCATAAAGTCCAGAAAATGTTGGTGACCTGAAAACTGTGTCAGAGAGCTCTGAATGTCGCAAAAATATTTGCAGCCTGAAAAGGGCATTAATCCGCATCCTGGCCCCCTGAAATTCCCCAAAATATTTTTGGCCCAGAAAATGCATCCTACATCCCTGAAGTTCAGAAAATGTTGGCAGCACAAAACAGGCCTTAAAATACATATTAGGCCTGCAAAAATGTAGAAGACTTTGGAGGCCCAAAAAAGGGGTTTACAGGCATCCTAGACCCCCTAAAGTCCAGAAAATGTTGGTGGCCCAAAAACTGTCAGAGAGCTCTGAATGTCCCAAAAACATTTGCAGTCTGAAAAGGGCATTAACCCGCATGCTAGACCCCTGAAATTTCCCAAAATATTTTGGCCACGAAAAATTCATCCTACACCCCTGAAAATTCAGAAAATATTGGCAGCACAAAAAAGGCCTTAAAATACATATTAGGCCTCCAAAAATGTAGAAAACTTTGGAGGCCCAAAAAAGGGGTTTACAGGCATCCTAGACCCCCTAAAGTCCAGAAAATGTTGGTAGGCCAAAAACTGTGTCAGAGAGCTCTGAATGTCCCAAAAACGTTTGCAGCCTTAAAAGGGCATTAACCCACATCCTAAACCCCTGAAATTCCCAAAAACATTTTTGGCCCGAAAAATGCATCCTACACCCCTGAAAGTTCAGAAAATGTTGGCAGCCCCAAAAAGGCCTTAAAATGCATCTTATTTCTGCAATAATCTTGATAACTTTGGAGGCCCAAAAAAGGGGTTTACAGACATCCTAGACCCCTGAAAGTCCAGAAAATGTTGGTTACCCGAAAACAGTGTCAGAGAGCTCTGAATGTCCCAAAAACATTTGCAGCCTGAAAAGGGCATTAACCCACATCCTAGCCCCCTGAAATTCCCCAAAATATTTTTGGCCCGAAAAATGCATCCTACATCCTTGAAGTTCAGAACATGTTGGCAGCCCAAAAAAGGCCTTAAAATGCATCTTATTCCTGTAAAAATCTTGATAACTTTGGAGGCCCAAAAAAGGGGTTTACATCCTAGACCCCATAAAGTCCAGAAAATGTTGGTGACCTGAAAACAGTGTCAGAGAGCTCTGAATGTCGCAAAAATATTTGCAGCCTGAAAAGGGCATTAATCCGCATCCTGGCCCCCTGAAATTCCCCAAAATATTTTTGGCCCAAAAAATGCATCCTACATCCCTGAAGTTCAGAACATGTTGGCAGCACAAAACAGGCCTTAAAATACATATTAGGCCTGCAAAAATGTAGAAGACTTTGGAGGCCCAAAAAAGGGGTTTACAGGCATCCTAGACCCCCTAAAGTCCAGAAAATGTTAGCGGCCCAAAAACTGTGTGAGAGAGCTCTGAATGTCCAAAAAACATTTGCAGTCTGAAAAGGGCATTAACCTGCATGCTAGACCCCTGAAATTCCCCAAAATATTTTGGCCACGAAAAATTCATCCTACACCCCTGAAAATTCAGAAAATGTTGGCAGCACAAAAAAGGCCTTAAAATACATATTAGGCCTCCAAAAATGTAGAAGACTTTGGAGGCCCAAAAAGGGGGTTACAGGCATCCTAGACCCCCTAAAGTCCAGAAAATGTTGGTGGCCCAAAAACTGTGTCAGAGAGCTCTGAATGTCCCAAAAACGTTTGCAGCCTGAAAAGGGCATTAACCCACATCCTAAACCCCTGAAATTCCCAAAAACATTTTTGGCCCGAAAAATGCATCCTACACCCCTGAAAGTTCAGAAAATGTTGGCAGCCCCAAAAAGGCCTTAAAATGCATCTTATTTCTGCAATAATCTTGATAACTTTGGAGGCCCAAAAAAGGGGTTTACAGACATCCTAGACCCCTGAAAGTCCAGAAAATGTTGGTGACCCGAAAACAGTGTCAGAGAGCTCTGAATGTCCCAAAAATATTTGCAGCCTGAAAAGGGCATTAACCCACATCCTAGCCCCCTGAAATTCCCCAAAATACTTTTGGCCCGAAAAATGCATCCTACATCCTTGAAGTTCAGAACATGTTGGCAGCCCAAAAAAGGCCTTAAAATGCATCTTATTCCTGTAAAAATCTTGATAACTTCGGAGGACCAAAAAAGGGGTTTACAGGCATCCTAGACCCCCTAAAGACCAGAAAATGTTGGTAGGCCAAAAACTGTGTCAGAGAGCTCTGAATGTCCCAAAAACATTTGCAGCCTGAAAAGGGCATTAACCCACATCCTAAACCCCTGAAATTCCCAAAAACATTTTTGGCCCGAAAAATGCATCCTACACCCCTGAAAGTTCAGAAAATGTTGGCAGCCCCAAAAACGCCTTAAAATGCATCTTATTTCTGCAATAATCTTGATATAACTTTGGAGGACCAAAAAAGGGGTTTACATCCTAGACCCCATAAAGTCCAGAAAATGTTGGTGACCTGAAAACAGTGTCAGAGAGCTCTGAATGTCGCAAAAATATTTGAAGCCTGAAAAGGGCATTAATCCGCATCCTGGCCCCCTGAAATCCGCCAAAATATTTTTGGCCCAAAAAATGCATCCTACATCCTTGAAGTTCAGAAAATGTTGGCAGCACAAAACAAGCCTTAAAATACATATTAGGCTTGCAAAAAAGTAGAAGACTTTGGAGGCCCAAAAAAGGGGGTTACAGGCATCCTAGACCCCCTAAAGTCCAGAAAATGTTAGCGGCCCAAAAACTGTGTGAGAGAGCTCTGAATGTCCCAAAAACATTTGCAATCTGAAAAGGGCATTAACCCGCATGCTAGACCCCTGAAATTTCCCAAAATATTTTGGCCACAAAAAATTCATCCTACACCCCTGAAAATTCAGAAAATGTTGGCAGCACAAAAAAGGCCTTAAAATACATATTAGGCCTCCAAAAATGTAGAAAACTTTGGAGGCCCAAAAAAGGGGTTTACAGGCATCCTAGACCCCCTAAAGTCCAGAAAATGTTGGTAGGCCAAAAACTGTGTCAGAGAGCTCTGAATGTCCCAAAAACATTTGCAGCCTGAAAAGGGCATTAACCCACATCCTAAACCCCTGAAATTCCCAAAAACATTTTTGGCCCGAAAAATGAATCCTACACCCCTTAAAGTTCAGAAAATGTTGGCAGCCCCAAAAAGGCCTTAAAATGCATCTTATTCCTGCAAAAATCTTGATAACTTTGGAGGCCCAAAAAAGTGGTTTACATCCTAGACCCCATAAAGTCCAGAAAATGTTGGTGACCTGAAAACAGTGTCAGAGAGCTCTGAATGTCGCAAAAATATTTGCAGCCTGAAAAGGGCATTAATCCGCATCCTGGCCCCCTGAAATACCCCAAAATATTTTTGGCCCAAAAAATGCATCCTACATCCCTGAAGTTCAGAAAATGTTGGCAGCACAAAACAGGCCTTAAAATACATATTAGGCCTGCAAAAATGTAGAAGACTTTGGAGGCCCAAAAAAGGGGTTTACAGGCATCCTAGACCCCTGAAAGTCCAGAAAATGTTGGTGACCCGAAAACAGTGTCAGAGAGCTCTGAATGTCCCAAAAATATTTGCAGCCTGAAAAGGGCATTAACCCACATCCTAGCCCCCTGAAATTCCCCAAAATATTTTTGGCCCGAAAAATGCATCCTACATCCTTGAAGTTCAGAACATGTTGGCAGCCCAAAAAAGGCCTTAAAATGCATCTTATTCCTGTAAAAATCTTGATAACTTTGGAGGACCAAAAAAGGGGTTTACAGGCATCCTAGACCCCCTAAAGTCCAGAAAATGTTGGTAGGCCAAAAACTGTGTCAGAGAGCTCTGAATGTCCCAAAAACATTTGCAGCCTGAAAAGGGCATTAACCCACATCCTAAACCCCTGAAATTCCCAAAAACATTTTTGGCCCGAAAAATGCATCCTACACCCCTGAAAGTTCAGAAAATGTTGGCAGCCCCAAAAACGCCTTAAAATGCATCTTATTTCTGCAATAATCTTGATATAACTTTGGAGGACCAAAAAAGGGGTTTACATCCTAGACCCCATAAAGTCCAGAAAATGTTGGTGACCTGAAAACAGTGTCAGAGAGCTCTGAATGTCGCAAAAATATTTGAAGCCTGAAAAGGGCATTAATCCGCATCCTGGCCCCCTGAAATTCGCCAAAATATTTTTGGCCCAAAAAATGCATCCTACATCCCTGAAGTTCAGAAAATGTTGGCAGAGCTCTGAATGTCGCAAAAATATTTACAGCCTGAAAAGGGCATTAATCCGCAATCTGGCCCCCTGAAATTCCCCAAAATATTTTTGGCCCAAAAAATGCATCCTACATCCCTGAAGTTCAGAAAATGTTGGCAGCACAAAACAAGCCTTAAAATACATATTAGGCTTGCAAAAATGTAGAAGACTTTGGAGGCCCAAAAAAGGGGGTTACAGGCATCCTAGACCCCCTAAAGTCCAGAAAATGTTAGCGGCCCAAAAACTGTGTGAGAGAGCTCTGAATGTCCCAAAAACATTTGCAATCTGAAAAGGGCATTAACCCGCATGCTAGACCCCTGAAATTTCCCAAAATATTTTGGCCACAAAAAATTCATCCTACACCCCTGAAAATTCAGAAAATGTTGGCAGCACAAAAAAGGCCTTAAAATACATATTAGGCCTGCAAAAATGTAGAAGACTTTGGAGGCCCAAAAAAGGGGTTTACAGGCATCCTAGACCCCCTAAAGTCCAGAAAATGTTGGTGGCCCAAAAACTGTCAGAGAGCTCTGAATGTCCCAAAAACATTTGCAGTCTGAAAAGGGCATTAACCCGCATGCTAGACCCCTGAAATTTCCCAAAATATTTTGGCCACGAAAAATTCATCCTACACCCCTGAAAATTCAGAAAATATTGGCAGCACAAAAAAGGCCTTAAAATACATATTAGGCCTCCAAAAATGTAGAAAACTTTGGAGGCCCAAAAAAGGGGTTTACAGGCATCCTAGACCCCCTAAAGTCCAGAAAATGTTGGTAGGCCAAAAACTGTGTCAGAGAGCTCTGAATGTCCCAAAAACGTTTGCAGCCTTAAAAGGGCATTAACCCACATCCTAAACCCCTGAAATTCCCAAAAACATTTTTGGCCCGAAAAATGCATCCTACACCCCTGAAAGTTCAGAAAATGTTGGCAGCCCCAAAAAGGCCTTAAAATGCATCTTATTCCTGCAAAAATCTTGATAACTTTGGAGGCCCAAAAAAGGGGTTTACATCCTAGACCCCATAAAGTCCAGAAAATGTTGGTGACCTGAAAACAGTGTCAGAGAGCTCTGAATGTCGCAAAAATATTTGCAGCCTGAAAAGGGCATTAATCCGCATCCTGGCCCCCTGAAATTCCCCAAAATATTTTTGGCCCAAAAAATGCATCCTACATCCCTGAAGTTCAGAAAATGTTGGCAGCACAAAACAGGCCTTAAAATACATATTAGGCCTGCAAAAATGTAGAAGACTTTGGAGGCCCAAAAAAGGGGTTTACAGGCATCCTAGACCCCCTAAAGTTCAGAAAATGTTGGTGGCCCAAAAACTGTGTCGAGAGCTCTGTATGTCCCAAAAACATTTGCAGTCTGAAAAGGGCATTAACCCGCATGCTAGACCCCTGAAATTTCCCAAAATATTTTGGCCACGAAAAATTCATCCTACACCCATGAAAATTCAGAAAATATTGGCAGCACAAAAAAGGCCTTAAAATACATATTAGGCCTCCAAAAATGTAGAAAACTTTGGAGGCCCAAAAAAGGGGTTTACAGGCATCCTAGACCCCCTAAAGTCCAGAAAATGTTGGTAGGCCAAAAACTGTGTCAGAGAGCTCTGAATGTCCCAAAAACGTTTGCAGCCTGAAAAGGGCATTAATCCGCATCCTGGCCCCCTGAAATTCCCCAAAATATTTTTGGCCCAAAAAATGCATCCTACATCCCTGAAGTTCAGAAAATGTTGGCAGCACAAAACAGGCCTTAAAATATATATTAGGCCTGCAAAAATGTAGAAGACTTTGGAGGCCCAAAAAGGGTTTACAGGCATCCTAGACCCCCTAAAGTCAAGAAAATGTTGGTGGCCAAAAACTGTGTCAGAGAGCTCTGAATGTCCCAAAAACATTTGCAATCTGAAAAGGGCATTAGCCCGCATGCTAGACCCCTGAAATTTCCCAAAATATTTTGGCCACAAAAAATTCATCCTACACCCCTGAAAATTCAGAAAATGTTGGCAGCACAAAAAAGGCCTTAAAATACATATTAGGCCTCCAAAAATGTAGAAAACTTTGGAGGCCCAAAAAAGGGGTTTACAGACATCCTAGACCCCCTAAAGTCCAGAAAATGTTGGTAGGCCAAAAACTGTGTCAGAGAGCTCTGAATGTCCCAAAAACGTTTGCAGCCTTAAAAGGGCATTAACCCACATCCTAAACCCCTGAAATTCCCAAAAACATTTTTGGCCCGAAAAATGCATCCTACACCCCTGAAAGTTCAGAAAATGTTGGCAGCCCCAAAAAGGCCTTAAAATGCATCTTATTCCTGCAAAAATCTTGATAACTTTGGAGGCCCAAAAAAGGGGTTTACATCCTAGACCCCATAAAGTCCAGAAAATGTTGGTGACCTGAAAACAGTGTCAGAGAGCTCTGAATGTCGCAAAAATATTTGCAGCCTGAAAAGGGCATTAATCCGCATCCTGGCCCCCTGAAATTCCCCAAAATATTTTTGGCCCAAAAAATGCATCCTACATCCCTGAAGTTCAGAAAATGTTGGCAGCACAAAACAGGCCTTAAAATACATATTAGGCCTGCAAAAATGTAGAAGACTTTGGAGGCCCAAAAAAGGGGTTTACAGGCATCCTAGACCCCCTAAAGTTCAGAAAATGTTGGTGGCCCAAAAACTGTGTCAGAGAGCTCTGAATGTCCCAAAAACATTTGCAGTCTGAAAAGGGCATTAACCCGCATGCTAGACCCCTGAAATTTCCCAAAATATTTTGGCCACAAAAAATTCATCCTAGAACCCTGAAAATTCAGAAAATGTTGGCAGCACAAAAAAGGCCTTAAAATACATATTAGGCCTCCAAAAATGTAGAAAATTTTGGAGGCCCAAAAAAGGGGTTTACAGGCATCCTAGACCCCCTAAAGTCCAGAAAATGTTGGTAGGCCAAAAACTGTGTCAGAGAGCTCTGAATGTCCCAAAAACATTTGCAGCCTGAAAAGGGCATTAACCCACATCCTAAACCCCTGAAATTCCCAAAAACATTTTTGGCCCGAAAAATGAATCCTACACCCCTTAAAGTTCAGAAAATGTTGGCAGCCCCAAAAAGGCCTTAAAATGCATCTTATTCCTGCAAAAATCTTGATAACTTTGGAGGCCCAAAAAAGGGGTTTACATCCTAGACCCCATAAAGTCCAGAAAATGTTGGTGACCTGAAAACAGTGTCAGAGAGCTCTGAATGTCGCAAAAATATTTGCAGCCTGAAAAGGGCATTAATCCGCATCCTGGCCCCCTGAAATTCCCCAAAATATTTTTGGCCCAGAAAATGCATCCTACATCCCTGAAGTTCAGAAAATGTTGGCAGCACAAAACAGGCCTTAAAATACATATTAGGCCTGCAAAAATGTAGAAGACTTTGGAGGCCCAAAAAAGGGGTTTACAGGCATCCTAGACCCCCTAAAGTCCAGAAAATGTTGGTGGCCCAAAAACTGTCAGAGAGCTCTGAATGTCCCAAAAACATTTGCAGTCTGAAAAGGGCATTAACCCGCATGCTAGACCCCTGAAATTTCCCAAAATATTTTGGCCACGAAAAATTCATCCTACACCCCTGAAAATTCAGAAAATATTGGCAGCACAAAAAAGGCCTTAAAATACATATTAGGCCTCCAAAAATGTAGAAAACTTTGGAGGCCCAAAAAAGGGGTTTACAGGCATCCTAGACCCCCTAAAGTCCAGAAAATGTTGGTAGGCCAAAAACTGTGTCAGAGAGCTCTGAATGTCCCAAAAACGTTTGCAGCCTTAAAAGGGCATTAACCCACATCCTAAACCCCTGAAATTCCCAAAAACATTTTTGGCCCGAAAAATGCATCCTACACCCCTGAAAGTTCAGAAAATGTTGGCAGCCCCAAAAAGGCCTTAAAATGCATCTTATTTCTGCAATAATCTTGATAACTTTGGAGGCCCAAAAAAGGGGTTTACAGACATCCTAGACCCCTGAAAGTCCAGAAAATGTTGGTTACCCGAAAACAGTGTCAGAGAGCTCTGAATGTCCCAAAAACATTTGCAGCCTGAAAAGGGCATTAACCCACATCCTAGCCCCCTGAAATTCCCCAAAATATTTTTGGCCCGAAAAATGCATCCTACATCCTTGAAGTTCAGAACATGTTGGCAGCCCAAAAAAGGCCTTAAAATGCATCTTATTCCTGTAAAAATCTTGATAACTTTGGAGGCCCAAAAAAGGGGTTTACATCCTAGACCCCATAAAGTCCAGAAAATGTTGGTGACCTGAAAACAGTGTCAGAGAGCTCTGAATGTCGCAAAAATATTTGCAGCCTGAAAAGGGCATTAATCCGCATCCTGGCCCCCTGAAATTCCCCAAAATATTTTTGGCCCAAAAAATGCATCCTACATCCCTGAAGTTCAGAACATGTTGGCAGCACAAAACAGGCCTTAAAATACATATTAGGCCTGCAAAAATGTAGAAGACTTTGGAGGCCCAAAAAAGGGGTTTACAGGCATCCTAGACCCCCTAAAGTCCAGAAAATGTTAGCGGCCCAAAAACTGTGTGAGAGAGCTCTGAATGTCCAAAAAACATTTGCAGTCTGAAAAGGGCATTAACCTGCATGCTAGACCCCTGAAATTCCCCAAAATATTTTGGCCACGAAAAATTCATCCTACACCCCTGAAAATTCAGAAAATGTTGGCAGCACAAAAAAGGCCTTAAAATACATATTAGGCCTCCAAAAATGTAGAAGACTTTGGAGGCCCAAAAAGGGGGTTACAGGCATCCTAGACCCCCTAAAGTCCAGAAAATGTTGGTGGCCCAAAAACTGTGTCAGAGAGCTCTGAATGTCCCAAAAACGTTTGCAGCCTGAAAAGGGCATTAACCCACATCCTAAACCCCTGAAATTCCCAAAAACATTTTTGGCCCGAAAAATGCATCCTACACCCCTGAAAGTTCAGAAAATGTTGGCAGCCCCAAAAAGGCCTTAAAATGCATCTTATTTCTGCAATAATCTTGATAACTTTGGAGGCCCAAAAAAGGGGTTTACAGACATCCTAGACCCCTGAAAGTCCAGAAAATGTTGGTGACCCGAAAACAGTGTCAGAGAGCTCTGAATGTCCCAAAAATATTTGCAGCCTGAAAAGGGCATTAACCCACATCCTAGCCCCCTGAAATTCCCCAAAATACTTTTGGCCCGAAAAATGCATCCTACATCCTTGAAGTTCAGAACATGTTGGCAGCCCAAAAAAGGCCTTAAAATGCATCTTATTCCTGTAAAAATCTTGATAACTTCGGAGGACCAAAAAAGGGGTTTACAGGCATCCTAGACCCCCTAAAGACCAGAAAATGTTGGTAGGCCAAAAACTGTGTCAGAGAGCTCTGAATGTCCCAAAAACATTTGCAGCCTGAAAAGGGCATTAACCCACATCCTAAACCCCTGAAATTCCCAAAAACATTTTTGGCCCGAAAAATGCATCCTACACCCCTGAAAGTTCAGAAAATGTTGGCAGCCCCAAAAACGCCTTAAAATGCATCTTATTTCTGCAATAATCTTGATATAACTTTGGAGGACCAAAAAAGGGGTTTACATCCTAGACCCCATAAAGTCCAGAAAATGTTGGTGACCTGAAAACAGTGTCAGAGAGCTCTGAATGTCGCAAAAATATTTGAAGCCTGAAAAGGGCATTAATCCGCATCCTGGCCCCCTGAAATCCGCCAAAATATTTTTGGCCCAAAAAATGCATCCTACATCCTTGAAGTTCAGAAAATGTTGGCAGCACAAAACAAGCCTTAAAATACATATTAGGCTTGCAAAAAAGTAGAAGACTTTGGAGGCCCAAAAAAGGGGGTTACAGGCATCCTAGACCCCCTAAAGTCCAGAAAATGTTAGCGGCCCAAAAACTGTGTGAGAGAGCTCTGAATGTCCCAAAAACATTTGCAATCTGAAAAGGGCATTAACCCGCATGCTAGACCCCTGAAATTTCCCAAAATATTTTGGCCACAAAAAATTCATCCTACACCCCTGAAAATTCAGAAAATGTTGGCAGCACAAAAAAGGCCTTAAAATACATATTAGGCCTCCAAAAATGTAGAAAACTTTGGAGGCCCAAAAAAGGGGTTTACAGGCATCCTAGACCCCCTAAAGTCCAGAAAATGTTGGTAGGCCAAAAACTGTGTCAGAGAGCTCTGAATGTCCCAAAAACATTTGCAGCCTGAAAAGGGCATTAACCCACATCCTAAACCCCTGAAATTCCCAAAAACATTTTTGGCCCGAAAAATGAATCCTACACCCCTTAAAGTTCAGAAAATGTTGGCAGCCCCAAAAAGGCCTTAAAATGCATCTTATTCCTGCAAAAATCTTGATAACTTTGGAGGCCCAAAAAAGTGGTTTACATCCTAGACCCCATAAAGTCCAGAAAATGTTGGTGACCTGAAAACAGTGTCAGAGAGCTCTGAATGTCGCAAAAATATTTGCAGCCTGAAAAGGGCATTAATCCGCATCCTGGCCCCCTGAAATACCCCAAAATATTTTTGGCCCAAAAAATGCATCCTACATCCCTGAAGTTCAGAAAATGTTGGCAGCACAAAACAGGCCTTAAAATACATATTAGGCCTGCAAAAATGTAGAAGACTTTGGAGGCCCAAAAAAGGGGTTTACAGGCATCCTAGACCCCTGAAAGTCCAGAAAATGTTGGTGACCCGAAAACAGTGTCAGAGAGCTCTGAATGTCCCAAAAATATTTGCAGCCTGAAAAGGGCATTAACCCACATCCTAGCCCCCTGAAATTCCCCAAAATATTTTTGGCCCGAAAAATGCATCCTACATCCTTGAAGTTCAGAACATGTTGGCAGCCCAAAAAAGGCCTTAAAATGCATCTTATTCCTGTAAAAATCTTGATAACTTTGGAGGACCAAAAAAGGGGTTTACAGGCATCCTAGACCCCCTAAAGTCCAGAAAATGTTGGTAGGCCAAAAACTGTGTCAGAGAGCTCTGAATGTCCCAAAAACATTTGCAGCCTGAAAAGGGCATTAACCCACATCCTAAACCCCTGAAATTCCCAAAAACATTTTTGGCCCGAAAAATGCATCCTACACCCCTGAAAGTTCAGAAAATGTTGGCAGCCCCAAAAACGCCTTAAAATGCATCTTATTTCTGCAATAATCTTGATATAACTTTGGAGGACCAAAAAAGGGGTTTACATCCTAGACCCCATAAAGTCCAGAAAATGTTGGTGACCTGAAAACAGTGTCAGAGAGCTCTGAATGTCGCAAAAATATTTGAAGCCTGAAAAGGGCATTAATCCGCATCCTGGCCCCCTGAAATTCGCCAAAATATTTTTGGCCCAAAAAATGCATCCTACATCCCTGAAGTTCAGAAAATGTTGGCAGAGCTCTGAATGTCGCAAAAATATTTACAGCCTGAAAAGGGCATTAATCCGCAATCTGGCCCCCTGAAATTCCCCAAAATATTTTTGGCCCAAAAAATGCATCCTACATCCCTGAAGTTCAGAAAATGTTGGCAGCACAAAACAAGCCTTAAAATACATATTAGGCTTGCAAAAATGTAGAAGACTTTGGAGGCCCAAAAAAGGGGGTTACAGGCATCCTAGACCCCCTAAAGTCCAGAAAATGTTAGCGGCCCAAAAACTGTGTGAGAGAGCTCTGAATGTCCCAAAAACATTTGCAATCTGAAAAGGGCATTAACCCGCATGCTAGACCCCTGAAATTTCCCAAAATATTTTGGCCACAAAAAATTCATCCTACACCCCTGAAAATTCAGAAAATGTTGGCAGCACAAAAAAGGCCTTAAAATACATATTAGGCCTGCAAAAATGTAGAAGACTTTGGAGGCCCAAAAAAGGGGTTTACAGGCATCCTAGACCCCCTAAAGTCCAGAAAATGTTGGTGGCCCAAAAACTGTCAGAGAGCTCTGAATGTCCCAAAAACATTTGCAGTCTGAAAAGGGCATTAACCCGCATGCTAGACCCCTGAAATTTCCCAAAATATTTTGGCCACGAAAAATTCATCCTACACCCCTGAAAATTCAGAAAATATTGGCAGCACAAAAAAGGCCTTAAAATACATATTAGGCCTCCAAAAATGTAGAAAACTTTGGAGGCCCAAAAAAGGGGTTTACAGGCATCCTAGACCCCCTAAAGTCCAGAAAATGTTGGTAGGCCAAAAACTGTGTCAGAGAGCTCTGAATGTCCCAAAAACGTTTGCAGCCTTAAAAGGGCATTAACCCACATCCTAAACCCCTGAAATTCCCAAAAACATTTTTGGCCCGAAAAATGCATCCTACACCCCTGAAAGTTCAGAAAATGTTGGCAGCCCCAAAAAGGCCTTAAAATGCATCTTATTCCTGCAAAAATCTTGATAACTTTGGAGGCCCAAAAAAGGGGTTTACATCCTAGACCCCATAAAGTCCAGAAAATGTTGGTGACCTGAAAACAGTGTCAGAGAGCTCTGAATGTCGCAAAAATATTTGCAGCCTGAAAAGGGCATTAATCCGCATCCTGGCCCCCTGAAATTCCCCAAAATATTTTTGGCCCAAAAAATGCATCCTACATCCCTGAAGTTCAGAAAATGTTGGCAGCACAAAACAGGCCTTAAAATACATATTAGGCCTGCAAAAATGTAGAAGACTTTGGAGGCCCAAAAAAGGGGTTTACAGGCATCCTAGACCCCCTAAAGTTCAGAAAATGTTGGTGGCCCAAAAACTGTGTCGAGAGCTCTGTATGTCCCAAAAACATTTGCAGTCTGAAAAGGGCATTAACCCGCATGCTAGACCCCTGAAATTTCCCAAAATATTTTGGCCACGAAAAATTCATCCTACACCCATGAAAATTCAGAAAATATTGGCAGCACAAAAAAGGCCTTAAAATACATATTAGGCCTCCAAAAATGTAGAAAACTTTGGAGGCCCAAAAAAGGGGTTTACAGGCATCCTAGACCCCCTAAAGTCCAGAAAATGTTGGTAGGCCAAAAACTGTGTCAGAGAGCTCTGAATGTCCCAAAAACGTTTGCAGCCTGAAAAGGGCATTAATCCGCATCCTGGCCCCCTGAAATTCCCCAAAATATTTTTGGCCCAAAAAATGCATCCTACATCCCTGAAGTTCAGAAAATGTTGGCAGCACAAAACAGGCCTTAAAATATATATTAGGCCTGCAAAAATGTAGAAGACTTTGGAGGCCCAAAAAGGGTTTACAGGCATCCTAGACCCCCTAAAGTCAAGAAAATGTTGGTGGCCAAAAACTGTGTCAGAGAGCTCTGAATGTCCCAAAAACATTTGCAATCTGAAAAGGGCATTAGCCCGCATGCTAGACCCCTGAAATTTCCCAAAATATTTTGGCCACAAAAAATTCATCCTACACCCCTGAAAATTCAGAAAATGTTGGCAGCACAAAAAAGGCCTTAAAATACATATTAGGCCTCCAAAAATGTAGAAAACTTTGGAGGCCCAAAAAAGGGGTTTACAGACATCCTAGACCCCCTAAAGTCCAGAAAATGTTGGTAGGCCAAAAACTGTGTCAGAGAGCTCTGAATGTCCCAAAAACATTTGCAGCCTGAAAAGGGCATTAACCCACATCCTAAACCCCTGAAATTCCCAAAAACATTTTTGGGCCGAAAATTGAATCCTACACCCCTTAAAGTTTAGAAAATGTTGGCAACCCCAAAAAGGCCTTAAAATGCATCTTATTCCTGCAAAAATCTTGATAACTTTGGAGGCCCAAAAAAGGGGTTTACATCCTAGACCCCATAAAGTCCAGAAAATGTTGGTGACCTGAAAACAGTGTCAGAGAGCTCTGAATGTCGCAAAAATATTTGCAGCCTGAAAAGGGCATTAATCCGCATCCTGGCCCCCTGAAATTCCCCAAAATATTTTTGGCCCAAAAAATGCATCCTACATCCCTGAAGTTCAGAAAATGTTGGCAGCACAAAACAGGCCTTAAAATACATATTAGTCCTGCAAAAATGTAGAAGACTTTGGAGGCCCAAAAAAGGGGTTTACAGGCATCCTGGACCCCCTAAAGTCCAGAAAATGTTGGTGGCCAAAAACTGTGTCAGAGAGCTCTGAATGTCCCAAAAACATTTGCAATCTGAAAAGGGCATTAACCCGCATGCTAGACCCCTGAAATTTCCCAAAATATTTTGGCCACAAAAAATTCATCCTAGAACCCTGAAAATTCAGAAAATGTTGGCAGCACAAAAAAGGCCTTAAAATACATATTAGGCCTCCAAAAATGTAGAAAATTTTGGAGGCCCAAAAAAGGGGTTTACAGGCATCCTAGACCCCCTAAAGTCCAGAAAATGTTGGTAGGCCAAAAACTGTGTCAGAGAGCTCTGAATGTCCCAAAAACATTTGCAGCCTGAAAAGGGCATTAACCCACATCCTAAACCCCTGAAATTCCCAAAAACATTTTTGGCCCGAAAAATGAATCCTACACCCCTTAAAGTTCAGAAAATGTTGGCAGCCCCAAAAAGGCCTTAAAATGCATCTTATTCCTGCAAAAATCTTGATAACTTTGGAGGCCCAAAAAAGGGGTTTACATCCTAGACCCCATAAAGTCCAGAAAATGTTGGTGACCTGAAAACAGTGTCAGAGAGCTCTGAATGTCGCAAAAATATTTGCAGCCTGAAAAGGGCATTAATCCGCATCCTGGCCCCCTGAAATTCCCCAAAATATTTTTGGCCCAGAAAATGCATCCTACATCCCTGAAGTTCAGAAAATGTTGGCAGCACAAAACAGGCCTTAAAATACATATTAGGCCTGCAAAAATGTAGAAGACTTTGGAGGCCCAAAAAAGGGGTTTACAGGCATCCTAGACCCCCTAAAGTCCAGAAAATGTTGGTGGCCCAAAAACTGTCAGAGAGCTCTGAATGTCCCAAAAACATTTGCAGTCTGAAAAGGGCATTAACCCGCATGCTAGACCCCTGAAATTTCCCAAAATATTTTGGCCACGAAAAATTCATCCTACACCCCTGAAAATTCAGAAAATATTGGCAGCACAAAAAAGGCCTTAAAATACATATTAGGCCTCCAAAAATGTAGAAAACTTTGGAGGCCCAAAAAAGGGGTTTACAGGCATCCTAGACCCCCTAAAGTCCAGAAAATGTTGGTAGGCCAAAAACTGTGTCAGAGAGCTCTGAATGTCCCAAAAACGTTTGCAGCCTTAAAAGGGCATTAACCCACATCCTAAACCCCTGAAATTCCCAAAAACATTTTTGGCCCGAAAAATGCATCCTACACCCCTGAAAGTTCAGAAAATGTTGGCAGCCCCAAAAAGGCCTTAAAATGCATCTTATTTCTGCAATAATCTTGATAACTTTGGAGGCCCAAAAAAGGGGTTTACAGACATCCTAGACCCCTGAAAGTCCAGAAAATGTTGGTTACCCGAAAACAGTGTCAGAGAGCTCTGAATGTCCCAAAAACATTTGCAGCCTGAAAAGGGCATTAACCCACATCCTAGCCCCCTGAAATTCCCCAAAATATTTTTGGCCCGAAAAATGCATCCTACATCCTTGAAGTTCAGAACATGTTGGCAGCCCAAAAAAGGCCTTAAAATGCATCTTATTCCTGTAAAAATCTTGATAACTTTGGAGGCCCAAAAAAGGGGTTTACATCCTAGACCCCATAAAGTCCAGAAAATGTTGGTGACCTGAAAACAGTGTCAGAGAGCTCTGAATGTCGCAAAAATATTTGCAGCCTGAAAAGGGCATTAATCCGCATCCTGGCCCCCTGAAATTCCCCAAAATATTTTTGGCCCAAAAAATGCATCCTACATCCCTGAAGTTCAGAACATGTTGGCAGCACAAAACAGGCCTTAAAATACATATTAGGCCTGCAAAAATGTAGAAGACTTTGGAGGCCCAAAAAAGGGGTTTACAGGCATCCTAGACCCCCTAAAGTCCAGAAAATGTTAGCGGCCCAAAAACTGTGTGAGAGTGCTCTGAATGTCCAAAAAACATTTGCAGTCTGAAAAGGGCATTAACCTGCATGCTAGACCCCTGAAATTCCCCAAAATATTTTGGCCACGAAAAATTCATCCTACACCCCTGAAAATTCAGAAAATGTTGGCAGCACAAAAAAGGCCTTAAAATACATATTAGGCCTCCAAAAATGTAGAAGACTTTGGAGGCCCAAAAAGGGGGTTACAGGCATCCTAGACCCCCTAAAGTCCAGAAAATGTTGGTGGCCCAAAAACTGTGTCAGAGAGCTCTGAATGTCCCAAAAACGTTTGCAGCCTGAAAAGGGCATTAACCCACATCCTAAACCCCTGAAATTCCCAAAAACATTTTTGGCCCGAAAAATGCATCCTACACCCCTGAAAGTTCAGAAAATGTTGGCAGCCCCAAAAAGGCCTTAACATGCATCTTATTCCTGCAAAAATCTTGGAAACTTTGGAGGCCCAAAAAAGGGGTTTACATCCTAGACCCCATAAAGTCCAGAAAATGTTGGTGACCTGAAAACAGTGTCAGAGAGCTCTGAATGTCGCAAAAATATTTGCAGCCTGAAAAGGGCATTAATCCGCATCCTGGCCCCCTGAAATTCCCCAAAATATTTTTGGCCCAAAAAATGCATCCTACATCCCTGAAGTTCAGAACATGTTGGCAGCACAAAACAGGCCTTAAAATACATATTAGGCCTGCAAAAATGTAGAAGACTTTGGAGGCCCAAAACAGGGGTTTACAGGCATCCTAGACCCCCTAAAGTCCAGAAAATGTTAGCGGCCCAAAAACTGTGTGAGAGAGCTCTGAATGTCCCAAAAACGTTTGCAGCCTGAAAAGGGCATTAACCCACATCCTAAACCCCTGAAATTCCCAAAAACATTTTTGGCCCGAAAAATGCATCCTACATCCCTGAAAGTTCAGAAAATGTTGGCAGCCCCAAAAAGGCCTTAACATGCATCTTATTCCTGCAAAAATCTTGATAGCTTTGGAGGCCCAAAAAAGGGGTTTACATCCTAGACCCCATAAAGTACAGAAAATGTTGGTGACTCGAAAACAGTGTCAGAGAGCTCTGAATGTCCCAAAAATGTTTGCAGCCTGAAAAGGGCATTAATCCGCATCCTGGCCCCCTCAAATTCCCCAAAATATTTTTGGCCCAAAAAATGCATCCTACATCCCTGAAGTTAAGAAAATGTTGGCAGCACAAAACAGGCCTTAAAATACATATTAGGCCTGCAAAAATGTAGAAAACTTTGGAGGCCCAAAAAAGGGGTTTACAGGAATCGTAGACCCCCTAAAGTCCAGAAAATGTTGGCGGCCCAAAAACTGTGTGAGAGAGCTCTGAATGTCCCAAAAACATTTGCAGTCTGAAAAGGGCATTAACCCGCATGCTAGACCCCTGAAATTCCCCAAAATATTTTGGCCACGAAAAATTCATCCTACACCCTTGAAAATTCAGAAAATGTTGGCAGCACAAAAAAAGGCCTTAAAATACATATTAGGCCTCCAAAAATGTAGAAAACTTTGGAGGCCCAAAAAAGGGGTTTACAGGCATCCTAGACCCCCTAAAGTCCAGAAAATGTTAGCGGCCCAGAAACTGTGTGAGAGAGCTCTGAATGTCCAAAAAATATTTGCAGTCTGAAAAGGGCATTAAACCGCATGCTAGACCCCTGAAATTCCCCAAAATATTTTGGCCACGAAAAATTCATCCTACACCCCTGAAAATTCAGAAAATGTTGGCAGCACAAAAAAGGCCTTAAAATACATATTAGGCCTCCAAAAATGTAGAAGACTTTGGAGGCCCAAAAAGGGGTTTACAGGCATCCTAGACCCCCTAAAGTCCAGAAAATGTTGGTGGCCCAAAAACTGTGTCAGAGAGCTCTGAATGTCCCAAAAACGTTTGCAGCCTGAAAAGGGCATTAACCCACATCCTAAACCCCTGAAATTCCCAAAAACATTTTTGGCCCGAAAAATGCATCCTACATCCCTGAAAGTTCAGAAAATGTTGGCAGCCCCAAAAAGGCCTTAACATGCATCTTATTCCTGCAAAAATCTTGATAGCTTTGGAGGCCCAAAAAAGGGGTTTACATCCTAGACCCCATAAAGTACAGAAAATGTTGGTGACTCGAAAACAGTGTCAGAGAGCTCTGAATGTCCCAAAAATGTTTGCAGCCTGAAAAGGGCATTAATCCGCATCCTGGCCCCCTCAAATTCCCCAAAATATTTTTGGCCCAAAAAATGCATCCTACATCTCTGAAGTTCAGAAAATGTTGGCAGCACAAAACAGGCCTTAAAATACATATTAGGCCTGCAAAAATGTAGAAAACTTTGGAGGCCCAAAAAAGGGGTTTACAGGCATCCTAGACCCCCTAAAGTCCAGAAAATGTTGGCGGCCCAAAAACTGTGTGAGAGAGCTCTGAATGTCCCAAAACATTTGCAGTCTGAAAAGGGCATTAACCCGCATACTAGACCCCTGAAATTCCCCAAAATATTTTGGCCATGAAAAATTCATCCTACACCCCTGAAAATTCAGAAAATGTTGGCAACACAAAAAAAGGCCTTAAAATACATATTAGGCCTCCAAAAATGTAGAAAACTTTGGAGGCCCAAAAAAGGGGTTTACAGGCCTCCTAGACCCCCTAAAGTCCAGAAAATGTTGGTAGGCCAAAAACTGTGTCAGAGAGCTCTGAATGTCCCAAAACTGTTTGCAGCCTGAAAAGGGCATTAACCCACATCCTAAACCCCTGAAATTCCCAAAAAAATGGTGGCCCGAAAAATGAATCCTACACCCCTTAAAGTTCAGAAAATGTTGGCAGCCCCAAAAAGGCCTTAAAATGCATCTTATTCCTGCAAAAATCTTGATAACTTTTGAGGCCCAAAAAGGGGTTTACATCCTAGACCCCTGAAAGTCCAGAAAATGTTGGTGACCCGAAAACAGTGTCAGAGAGCTCTGAATGTCCCAAAAACATTTGCAGCCTGAAAAGGGCATTAACCCACATCCTAGCCCCCTGAAATTCCCCAAAATATTTTTGGCCCGAAAAATGCATCCTACATCCTTGAAGTTCAGAACATGTTGGCAGCCCAAAAAAGGCCTTAAAATGCATCTTATTCCTGTAAAAATCTTGATAACTTTGGAGGCCCAAAAAAGGGGTTTACATCCTAGACCCCATAAAGTCCAGAAAATGTTGGTGACCTGAAAACAGTGTCAGAGAGCTCTGAATGTCGCAAAAATTTTTGCAGCCTGAAAAGGGCATTAATCCGCATCCTGGCCCCCTGAAATTCCCCAAAATATTTTTGGCCCAAAAAATGCATCCTACATCCCTGAAGTTCAGAAAATGTTGGCAGCACAAAACAGGCCTTAAAATACATATTAGGCCTGCAAAAATGTAGAAGACTTTGGAGGCCCAAAAAAGGGGTTTACAGGCATCCTACACCCCCTAAAGTCCAGAAAATGTTAGCGGCCCAAAAACTGTGTGAGAGAGCTCTGAATGTCCAAAAAACATTTGCAGTCTGAAAAGGGCATTAACCCGCATGCTAGACCCCTGAAATTCCCCAAAATATTTTGGCCACGAAAAATTCATCCTACACCCCTGAAAATTCAGAAAATGTTGGCAGCACAAAAAAAGGCCTTAAAATACATATTAGGCCTCCAAAAATGTAGAAGACTTTGGAGGCCCAAAAAGGGGTTTACAGGCATCCTAGACCCCCTAAAGTCCAGAAAATGTTGGTGGCCCAAAATCTGTGTCAGAGAGCTCTGAATGTCCCAAAAACGTTTGCAGCCTGAAAAGGGCATTAACCCACATCCTAAACCCCTGAAATTCCCCAAAACATTTTTGGCCCGAAAAATGCATCCTACACCCCTGAAAGTTCAGAAAATGTTGGCAGCCCCAAAAAGGCCTTAAAATGCATCTTATTTCTGCAATAATCTTGATAACTTTGGAGGCCCAAAAAAGGGGTTTACAGACATCCTAGACCCCATAAAGTCCAGAAAATGTTGGTGACCTGAAAACAGTGTCAGAGAGCTCTGAATGTCGCAAAAATATTTGCAGCCTGAAAAGGGCATTAATCCGCATCCTGGCCCCCTGAAATTCCCCAAAATATTTTTGGCCCAAAAAATGCATCCTACATCCCTGAAGTTCAGAAAATGTTGGCAGCACAAAACAGGCCTTAAAATATATATTAGGCCTGCAAAAATGTAGAAGACTTTGGAGGCCCAAAAAGGGTTTACAGGCATCCTAGACCCCCTAAAGTCAAGAAAATGTTGGTGGCCAAAAACTGTGTCAGAGAGCTCTGAATGTCCCAAAAACATTTGCAATCTGAAAAGGGCATTAGCCCGCATGCTAGACCCCTGAAATTTCCCAAAATATTTTGGCCACAAAAAATTCATCCTACACCCCTGAAAATTCAGAAAATGTTGGCAGCACAAAAAATGCCTTAAAATACATATTAGGCCTCCAAAAATGTAGAAAACTTTGGAGGCCCAAAAAAGGGGTTTACAGGCATCCTAGACCCCCTAAAGTCCAGAAAATGTTGGTAGGCCAAAAACTGTGTCAGAGAGCTCTGAATGTCCCAAAAACATTTGCAGCCTGAAAAGGGCATTAACCCACATCCTAAACCCCTGAAATTCCCAAAAACATTTTTGGCCCGAAAAATGAATCCTACACCCCTTAAAGTTCAGAAAATGTTGGCAACCCCAAAAAGGCCTTAAAATGCATCTTATTCCTGCAAAAATCTTGATAACTTTGGAGGCCCAAAAAAGGGGTTTACATCCTAGACCCCATAAAGTCCAGAAAATGTTGGTGACCTGAAAACAGTGTCAGAGAGCTCTGAATGTCGCAAAAATATTTGCAGCCTGAAAAGGGCATTAATCCGCATCCTGGCCCCCTGAAATTCCCCAAAATATTTTTGGCCCAAAAAATGCATCCTACATCCCTGAAGTTCAGAAAATGTTGGCAGCACAAAACAGGCCTTAAAATACATATTAGTCCTGCAAAAATGTAGAAGACTTTGGAGGCCCAAAAAAGGGGTTTACAGGCATCCTGGACCCCCTAAAGTCCAGAAAATGTTGGTGGCCAAAAACTGTGTCAGAGAGCTCTGAATGTCCCAAAAACATTTGCAATCTGAAAAGGGCATTAACCCGCATGCTAGACCCCTGAAATTTCCCAAAATATTTTGGCCACAAAAAATTCATCCTAGAACCCTGAAAATTCAGAAAATGTTGGCAGCACAAAAAAGGCCTTAAAATACATATTAGGCCTCCAAAAATGTAGAAAATTTTGGAGGCCCAAAAAAGGGGTTTACAGGCATCCTAGACCCCCTAAAGTCCAGAAAATGTTGGTGGCCCAAAAACTGTGTCAGAGAGCTCTGAATGTCCCAAAAACGTTTACAGCCTGAAAAGGGCATTAACCCACATCCTAAACCCCTGAAATTCCCAAAAACATTTTTGGCCCGAAAAATGCATCCTACACCCCTGAAAGTTCAGAAAATGTTGGCAGCCCCAAAAAGGCCTTAACATGCATCTTATTCCTGCAAAAATCTTGGAAACTTTGGAGGCCCAAAAAAGGGGTTTACATCCTAGACCCCATAAAGTCCAGAAAATGTTGGTGACCTGAAAACAGTGTCAGAGAGCTCTGAATGTCGCAAAAATATTTGCAGCCTGAAAAGGGCATTAATCCGCATCCTGGCCCCCTGAAATTCCCCAAAATATTTTTGGCCCAAAAAATGCATCCTACATCCCTGAAGTTCAGAACATGTTGGCAGCACAAAACAGGCCTTAAAATACAAATTAGGCCTCCAAAAATGTAGAAGACTTTGGAGGCCCAAAAAAGGGGTTTACAGGCATCCTAGACCCCCTAAAGTCCAGAAAATGTTAGCGGCCCAAAAACTGTGTGAGAGAGCTCTGAATGTCCCAAAAACGTTTGCAGCCTGAAAAGGGCATTAACCCACATCCTAAACCCCTGAAATTCCCAAAAACATTTTTGGCCCGAAAAATGCATCCTACATCCCTGAAAGTTCAGAAAATGTTGGCAGCCCCAAAAAGGCCTTAACATGCATCTTATTCCTGCAAAAATCTTGATAGCTTTGGAGGCCCAAAAAAGGGGTTTACATCCTAGACCCCATAAAGTACAGAAAATGTTGGTGACTCGAAAACAGTGTCAGAGAGCTCTGAATGTCCCAAAAATGTTTGCAGCCTGAAAAGGGCATTAATCCGCATCCTGGCCCCCTCAAATTCCCCAAAATATTTTTGGCCCAAAAAATGCATCCTACATCCCTGAAGTTCAGAAAATGTTGGCAGCACAAAACAGGCCTTAAAATACATATTAGGCCTGCAAAAATGTAGAAAACTTTGGAGGCCCAAAAAAGGGGTTTACAGGAATCGTAGACCCCCTAAAGTCCAGAAAATGTTGGCGGCCCAAAAACTGTGTGAGAGAGCTCTGAATGTCCCAAAAACATTTGCAGTCTGAAAAGGGCATTAACCCGCATGCTAGACCCCTGAAATTCCCCAAAATATTTTGGCCACGAAAAATTCATCCTACACCCTTGAAAATTCAGAAAATGTTGGCAGCACAAAAAAAGGCCTTAAAATACATATTAGGCCTCCAAAAATGTAGAAAACTTTGGAGGCCCAAAAAAGGGGTTTACAGGCATCCTAGACCCCCTAAAGTCCAGAAAATGTTAGCGGCCCAGAAACTGTGTGAGAGAGCTCTGAATGTCCAAAAAATATTTGCAGTCTGAAAAGGGCATTAACCCGCATGCTAGACCCCTGAAATTCCCCAAAATATTTTGGCCACGAAAAATTCATCCTACACCCCTGAAAATTCAGAAAATGTTGGCAGCACAAAAAAGGCCTTAAAATACATATTAGGCCTCCAAAAATGTAGAGGACTTTGGAGGCCCAAAAAGGGGTTTACAGGCATCCTAGACCCCCTAAAGTCCAGAAAATGTTGGTGGCCCAAAAACTGTGTCAGAGAGCTCTGAATGTCCCAAAAACGTTTGCAGCCTGAAAAGGGCATTAACCCACATCCTAAACCCCTGAAATTCCCAAAAATATTTTTGGCCCGAAAAATGCATCCTACATCCCTGAAAGTTCAGAAAATGTTGGCAGCCCCAAAAAGGCCTTAACATGCATCTTATTCCTGCAAAAATCTTGATAGCTTTGGAGGCCCAAAAAAGGGGTTTACATCCTAGACCCCATAAAGTACAGAAAATGTTGGTGACTCGAAAACAGTGTCAGAGAGCTCTGAATGTCCCAAAAATGTTTGCAGCCTGAAAAGGGCATTAATCCGCATCCTGGCCCCCTCAAATTCCCCAAAATATTTTTGGCCCAAAAAATGCATCCTACATCCATGAAGTTCAGAAAATGTTGGCAGCACAAAACAGGCCTTAAAATACATATTAGGCCTGCAAAAATGTAGAAAACTTTGGAGGCCCAAAAAAGGGGTTTACAGGCATCCTAGACCCCCTAAAGTCCAGAAAATGTTGGCGGCCCAAAAACTGTGTGAGAGAGCTCTGAATGTCCCAAAAACATTTGCAGTCTGAAAAGGGCATTAACCCGCATGCTAGACCCCTGAAATTCCCCAAAATATTTTGGCCACGAAAAATTCATCATACACCCCTGAAAATTCAGAAAATGTTGGCAGCACAAAAAAAGGCCTTAAAATACATATTAGGCCTGCAAAAATGTAGAAAACTTTGGAGGCCCAAAAAAGGGGTTCACAGGCATCCTAGACCCCCTAAAGTCCAGAAAATGTTGGCGGCCCAAAAACGGTGTCAGAGAGCTCTGAATGTCCCAAAACATTTGCAGTCTGAAAAGGGCATTAACCCGCATACTAGACCCCTGAAATTTCCCAAAATATTTTGGCCACAAAAAATTCATCCTACACCCCTGAAAATTCAGAAAATGTTGGCAGCACAAAAAAGGCCTTAAAATACATATTAGGCCTCCAAAAATGTAGAAGACTTTGGAGGCCCAAAAAGGGGTTTACAGGCATCCTAGACCCCCTAAAGTCCAGAAAATGTTGGTGGCCCAAAAACTGTGTCAGAGAGCTCTGAATGTCCCAAAAACGTTTGCAGCCTGAAAAGGGCATTAACCCACATCCTAAACCCCTGAAATTCCCAAAAACATTTTTGGCCCGAACAATGCATCCTACATCCCTGAAAGTTCAGAAAATGTTGGCAGCCCCAAAAAGGCCTTAACATGCATCTTATTCCTGCAAAAATCTTGATAGCTTTGGAGGCCCAAAAAAGGGGTTTACATCCTAGACCCCAAAAATTACAAAAAATGTTGGTGACTCGAAAACAGTGTCAGAGAGCTCTGAATGTCCCAAAAATGTTTGCAGCCTGAAAAGGGCATTAATCCGTATCCTGGCCCCCTCAAATTCCCCAAAATATTTTTGGCCCAAAAAATGCATCCTACATCCCTGAAGTTCAGAAAATGTTGGCAGCACAAAAAAGGCCTTAAAATACATATTAGGCCTGCAAAAATGTAGAAAACTTTGGAGGCCCAAAAAAGGGGTTTACAGGCATCCTAGACCCCCTAAAGTCCAGAAAATGTTGGTGACCCGAAAACAGTGTCAGAGAGCTCTGAATGTCCCAAAACTGTTTGCAGCCTGAAAAGGGCATTAACCCACATCCTAAACCCCTGAAATTCCCAAAAAAATTGTGGCCCGAAAAATGAATCCTAGACCCCTTAAAGTTCAGAAAATGTTGGCAGCCCCAAAAAGGCCTTAAAATGCATCTTATTCCTGCAAAAATCTTGATAACTTTGGAGGCCCAAAAAGGGGTTTACATCCTAGACCCCTGAAAGTCCAGAAAATGTTGGTGACCCGAAAACAGTGTCAGAGAGCTCTGAATGTCCCAAAAACATTTGCAGCCTGAAAAGGGCATTAACCCACATCCTAGCCCCCTGAAATTCCCCAAAATATTTTTGGCCCGAAAAATGCATCCTACATCCTTGAAGTTCAGAACATGTTGGCAGCCCAAAAAAGGCCTTAAAATGCATCTTATTCCTGTAAAAATCTTGATAACTTTGGAGGCCCAAAAAAGGGGTTTACATCCTAGACCCAATAAAGTCCAGAAAATGTTGGTGACCTGAAAACAGTGTCAGAGAGCTCTGAATGTCGCAAAAATTTTTGCAGCCTGAAAAGGGCATTAATCCGCATCCTGGCCCCCTGAAATTCCCCAAAATATTTTTGGCCCAAAAAATGCATCCTACATCCCTGAAGTTCAGAAAATGTTGGCAGCACAAAACAGGCCTTAAAATACATATTAGGCCTGCAAAAATGTAGAAGATTTTGGAGGCCCAAAAAAGGGGTTTACAGGCATCCTAGACCCCCTAAAGTCCAGAAAATGTTAGCAGCCCAAAAACTGTGTGAGAGAGCTCTGAATGTCCAAAAAACATTTGCAGTCTGAAAAGGGCATTAACCCGCATGCTAGACCCCTGAAATTCCCCAAAATATTTTGGCCACGAAAAATTCATCCTACACCCCTGAAAATTCAGAAAATGTTGGCAGCACAAAAAAAGGCCTTAAAATACATATTAGGCCTCCAAAAATGTAGAAGACTTTGGAGGCCCAAAAAGGGGTTTGCAGGCATCCTAGACCCCCTAAAGTCCAGAAAATGTTGGTGGCCCAAAAACTGTGTCAGAGAGCTCTGAATGTCCCAAAAACGTTTGCAGCCTGAAAAGGGCATTAACCCACATCCTAAACCCCTGAAATTCCCAAAAACATTTTTGGCCCGAAAAATGCATCCTACACCCCTGAAAGTTCAGAAAATGTTGGCAGCCCCAAAAAGGCCTTAACATGCATCTTATTCCTGCAAAAATCTTGAAAACTTTGGAGGCCCAAAAAAGGGGTTTACATCCTAGACCCCATAAAGTACAGAAAATGTTGGTGACCTGAAAACAGTGTCAGAGAGCTCTGAATGTCGCAAAAATATTTGCAGCCTGAAAAGGGCATTAATCCGCATCCTGGCCCCCTGAAATTCCCCAAAATATTTTTGGCCCAGAAAATGCATCCTACATCCCTGAAGTTCAGAAAATGTTGGCAGCACAAAACAGGCCTTAAAATACATATTAGGCCTGCAAAAATGTAGAAGACTTTGGAGGCCCAAAAAAGGGGTTTACAGGCATCCTAGACACCCTAAAGTCCAGAAAATGTTGGTGGCCCAAAAACTGTGTGAGAGAGCTCTGAATGTCCCAAAAACATTTGCAGTCTGAAAAGGGCATTAACCCGCATGCTAGACCCCTGAAATTTCCCAAAATATTTTGGCCACGAAAAATTCATCCTACACCCCTGAAAATTCAGAAAATATTGGCAGCAAAAAAAAGGCCTTAAAATACATATTAGGCCTCCAAAAATGTAGAAAACTTTGGAGGCCCAAAAAAGGGGTTTACAGGCATCCTAGACCCCCTAAAGTCTAGAAAATGTTGGTAGGCCAAAAACTGTGTCAGAGAGCTCTGAATGTCCCAAAAACGTTTGCAGCCTGAAAAGGGCATTAACCCACATCCTAAACCCCTGAAATTCCCAAAAACATTTTTGGCCCGAAAAATGCATCCTACACCCCTGAAAGTTCAGAAAATGTTGGCAGCCCCAAAAAGGCCTTAACATGCATCTTATTCCTGCAAAAATCTTGGAAACTTTGGAGGCCCAAAAAAGGGGTTTACATCCTAGACCCCATAAAGTCCAGAAAATGTTGGTGACCTGAAAACAGTGTCAGAGAGCTCTGAATGTCGCAAAAATATTTGCAGCCTGAAAAGGGCATTAATCCGCATCCTGGCCCCCTGAAATTCCCCAAAATATTTTTGGCCCAAAAAATGCATCCTACATCCCTGAAGTTCAGAACATGTTGGCAGCACAAAACAGGCCTTAAAATACAAATTAGGCCTCCAAAAATGTAGAAGACTTTGGAGGCCCAAAAAAGGGGTTTACAGGCATCCTAGACCCCCTAAAGTCCAGAAAATGTTAGCGGCCCAAAAACTGTGTGAGAGAGCTCTGAATGTCCCAAAAACGTTTGCAGCCTGAAAAGGGCATTAACCCACATCCTAAACCCCTGAAATTCCCAAAAACATTTTTGGCCCGAAAAATGCATCCTACATCCCTGAAAGTTCAGAAAATGTTGGCAGCCCCAAAAAGGCCTTAACATGCATCTTATTCCTGCAAAAATCTTGATAGCTTTGGAGGCCCAAAAAAGGGGTTTACATCCTAGACCCCATAAAGTACAGAAAATGTTGGTGACTCGAAAACAGTGTCAGAGAGCTCTGAATGTCCCAAAAATGTTTGCAGCCTGAAAAGGGCATTAATCCGCATCCTGGCCCCCTCAAATTCCCCAAAATATTTTTGGCCCAAAAAATGCATCCTACATCCCTGAAGTTCAGAAAATGTTGGCAGCACAAAACAGGCCTTAAAATACATATTAGGCCTGCAAAAATGTAGAAAACTTTGGAGGCCCAAAAAAGGGGTTTACAGGAATCGTAGACCCCCTAAAGTCCAGAAAATGTTGGCGGCCCAAAAACTGTGTGAGAGAGCTCTGAATGTCCCAAAAACATTTGCAGTCTGAAAAGGGCATTAACCCGCATGCTAGACCCCTGAAATTCCCCAAAATATTTTGGCCACGAAAAATTCATCCTACACCCTTGAAAATTCAGAAAATGTTGGCAGCACAAAAAAAGGCCTTAAAATACATATTAGGCCTCCAAAAATGTAGAAAACTTTGGAGGCCCAAAAAAGGGGTTTACAGGCATCCTAGACCCCCTAAAGTCCAGAAAATGTTAGCGGCCCAGAAACTGTGTGAGAGAGCTCTGAATGTCCAAAAAATATTTGCAGTCTGAAAAGGGCATTAACCCGCATGCTAGACCCCTGAAATTCCCCAAAATATTTTGGCCACGAAAAATTCATCCTACACCCCTGAAAATTCAGAAAATGTTGGCAGCACAAAAAAGGCCTTAAAATACATATTAGGCCTCCAAAAATGTAGAGGACTTTGGAGGCCCAAAAAGGGGTTTACAGGCATCCTAGACCCCCTAAAGTCCAGAAAATGTTGGTGGCCCAAAAACTGTGTCAGAGAGCTCTGAATGTCCCAAAAACGTTTGCAGCCTGAAAAGGGCATTAACCCACATCCTAAACCCCTGAAATTCCCAAAAATATTTTTGGCCCGAAAAATGCATCCTACATCCCTGAAAGTTCAGAAAATGTTGGCAGCCCCAAAAAGGCCTTAACATGCATCTTATTCCTGCAAAAATCTTGATAGCTTTGGAGGCCCAAAAAAGGGGTTTACATCCTAGACCCCATAAAGTACAGAAAATGTTGGTGACTCGAAAACAGTGTCAGAGAGCTCTGAATGTCCCAAAAATGTTTGCAGCCTGAAAAGGGCATTAATCCGCATCCTGGCCCCCTCAAATTCCCCAAAATATTTTTGGCCCAAAAAATGCATCCTACATCCATGAAGTTCAGAAAATGTTGGCAGCACAAAACAGGCCTTAAAATACATATTAGGCCTGCAAAAATGTAGAAAACTTTGGAGGCCCAAAAAAGGGGTTTACAGGCATCCTAGACCCCCTAAAGTCCAGAAAATGTTGGCGGCCCAAAAACTGTGTGAGAGAGCTCTGAATGTCCCAAAAACATTTGCAGTCTGAAAAGGGCATTAACCCGCATGCTAGACCCCTGAAATTCCCCAAAATATTTTGGCCACGAAAAATTCATCATACACCCCTGAAAATTCAGAAAATGTTGGCAGCACAAAAAAAGGCCTTAAAATACATATTAGGCCTGCAAAAATGTAGAAAACTTTGGAGGCCCAAAAAAGGGGTTCACAGGCATCCTAGACCCCCTAAAGTCCAGAAAATGTTGGCGGCCCAAAAACGGTGTCAGAGAGCTCTGAATGTCCCAAAACATTTGCAGTCTGAAAAGGGCATTAACCCGCATACTAGACCCCTGAAATTTCCCAAAATATTTTGGCCACAAAAAATTCATCCTACACCCCTGAAAATTCAGAAAATGTTGGCAGCACAAAAAAGGCCTTAAAATACATATTAGGCCTCCAAAAATGTAGAAGACTTTGGAGGCCCAAAAAGGGGTTTACAGGCATCCTAGACCCCCTAAAGTCCAGAAAATGTTGGTGGCCCAAAAACTGTGTCAGAGAGCTCTGAATGTCCCAAAAACGTTTGCAGCCTGAAAAGGGCATTAACCCACATCCTAAACCCCTGAAATTCCCAAAAACATTTTTGGCCCGAACAATGCATCCTACATCCCTGAAAGTTCAGAAAATGTTGGCAGCCCCAAAAAGGCCTTAACATGCATCTTATTCCTGCAAAAATCTTGATAGCTTTGGAGGCCCAAAAAAGGGGTTTACATCCTAGACCCCAAAAATTACAAAAAATGTTGGTGACTCGAAAACAGTGTCAGAGAGCTCTGAATGTCCCAAAAATGTTTGCAGCCTGAAAAGGGCATTAATCCGTATCCTGGCCCCCTCAAATTCCCCAAAATATTTTTGGCCCAAAAAATGCATCCTACATCCCTGAAGTTCAGAAAATGTTGGCAGCACAAAAAAGGCCTTAAAATACATATTAGGCCTGCAAAAATGTAGAAAACTTTGGAGGCCCAAAAAAGGGGTTTACAGGCATCCTAGACCCCCTAAAGTCCAGAAAATGTTGGTGACCCGAAAACAGTGTCAGAGAGCTCTGAATGTCCCAAAACTGTTTGCAGCCTGAAAAGGGCATTAACCCACATCCTAAACCCCTGAAATTCCCAAAAAAATTGTGGCCCGAAAAATGAATCCTAGACCCCTTAAAGTTCAGAAAATGTTGGCAGCCCCAAAAAGGCCTTAAAATGCATCTTATTCCTGCAAAAATCTTGATAACTTTGGAGGCCCAAAAAGGGGTTTACATCCTAGACCCCTGAAAGTCCAGAAAATGTTGGTGACCCGAAAACAGTGTCAGAGAGCTCTGAATGTCCCAAAAACATTTGCAGCCTGAAAAGGGCATTAACCCACATCCTAGCCCCCTGAAATTCCCCAAAATATTTTTGGCCCGAAAAATGCATCCTACATCCTTGAAGTTCAGAACATGTTGGCAGCCCAAAAAAGGCCTTAAAATGCATCTTATTCCTGTAAAAATCTTGATAACTTTGGAGGCCCAAAAAAGGGGTTTACATCCTAGACCCCATAAAGTCCAGAAAATGTTGGTGACCTGAAAACAGTGTCAGAGAGCTCTGAATGTCGCAAAAATTTTTGCAGCCTGAAAAGGGCATTAATCCGCATCCTGGCCCCCTGAAATTCCCCAAAATATTTTTGGCCCAAAAAATGCATCCTACATCCCTGAAGTTCAGAAAATGTTGGCAGCACAAAACAGGCCTTAAAATACATATTAGGCCTGCAAAAATGTAGAAGATTTTGGAGGCCCAAAAAAGGGGTTTACAGGCATCCTAGACCCCCTAAAGTCCAGAAAATGTTAGCAGCCCAAAAACTGTGTGAGAGAGCTCTGAATGTCCAAAAAACATTTGCAGTCTGAAAAGGGCATTAACCCGCATGCTAGACCCCTGAAATTCCCCAAAATATTTTGGCCACGAAAAATTCATCCTACACCCCTGAAAATTCAGAAAATGTTGGCAGCACAAAAAAAGGCCTTAAAATACATATTAGGCCTCCAAAAATGTAGAAGACTTTGGAGGCCCAAAAAGGGGTTTGCAGGCATCCTAGACCCCCTAAAGTCCAGAAAATGTTGGTGGCCCAAAAACTGTGTCAGAGAGCTCTGAATGTCCCAAAAACGTTTGCAGCCTGAAAAGGGCATTAACCCACATCCTAAACCCCTGAAATTCCCAAAAACATTTTTGGCCCGAAAAATGCATCCTACACCCCTGAAAGTTCAGAAAATGTTGGCAGCCCCAAAAAGGCCTTAACATGCATCTTATTCCTGCAAAAATCTTGAAAACTTTGGAGGCCCAAAAAAGGGGTTTACATCCTAGACCCCATAAAGTACAGAAAATGTTGGTGACCTGAAAACAGTGTCAGAGAGCTCTGAATGTCGCAAAAATATTTGCAGCCTGAAAAGGGCATTAATCCGCATCCTGGCCCCCTGAAATTCCCCAAAATATTTTTGGCCCAGAAAATGCATCCTACATCCCTGAAGTTCAGAAAATGTTGGCAGCACAAAACAGGCCTTAAAATACATATTAGGCCTGCAAAAATGTAGAAGACTTTGGAGGCCCAAAAAAGGGGTTTACAGGCATCCTAGACACCCTAAAGTCCAGAAAATGTTGGTGGCCCAAAAACTGTGTGAGAGAGCTCTGAATGTCCCAAAAACATTTGCAGTCTGAAAAGGGCATTAACCCGCATGCTAGACCCCTGAAATTTCCCAAAATATTTTGGCCACGAAAAATTCATCCTACACCCCTGAAAATTCAGAAAATATTGGCAGCAAAAAAAAGGCCTTAAAATACATATTAGGCCTCCAAAAATGTAGAAAACTTTGGAGGCCCAAAAAAGGGGTTTACAGGCATCCTAGACCCCCTAAAGTCTAGAAAATGTTGGTAGGCCAAAAACTGTGTCAGAGAGCTCTGAATGTCCCAAAAACGTTTGCAGCCTGAAAAGGGCATTAACCCACATCCTAAACCCCTGAAATTCCCAAAAACATTTTTGGCCCGAAAAATGCATCCTACACCCCTGAAAGTTCAGAAAATGTTGGCAGCCCCAAAAAGGCCTTAAAATGCATCTTATTTCTGCAATAATCTTGATAACTTTGGAGGCCCAAAAAAGGGGTTTACAGACATCCTAGACCCCTGAAAGTCCAGAAAATGTTGGTGACCCGAAAACAGTGTCAGAGAGCTCTGAATGTCCCAAAAACATTTGCAGCCTGAAAAGGGTATTAATCCGCATCCTGGCCCCCTGAAATTCCCCAAAATATTTTTGGCCCGAAAAATGCATCCTACATCCTTGAAGTTCAGAACATGTTGGCAGCCCAAAACAGGCCTTAAAATGCATCTTATTCCTGTAAAAATCTTGATAACTTTGGAGGCCCAAAAAAGGGGTTTACATCCTAGACCCCATAAAGTCCAGAAAATGTTGGTGACCTGAAAACAGTGTCAGAGAGCTCTGAATGTCGCAAAAATTTTTGCAGCCTGAAAAGGGCATTAATCCGCATCCTGGCCCCCTGAAATTCCCCAAAATATTTTTGGCCCAAAAAATGCATCCTACATCCCTGAAGTTCAGAAAATGTTGGCAGCACAAAACAGGCCTTAAAATACATATTAGGCCTGCAAAAATGTAGAAGACTTTGGAGGCCCGAAAAAGAGGTTTACAGGCATCCTAGACCCCCTAAAGTCAAGAAAATGTTAGCGGCCCAAAAACTGTGTGAGAGAGCTCTGAATGTCCCAAAAACATTTGCAGTCTGAAAAGGGCATTAACCCGCATGCTAGACCCCTGAAATTCCCCAAAATATTTTGGCCACGAAAAATTCATCCTACACCCCTGAAAATTCAGAAAATGTTGGCAGCACAAAAAAAGGCCTTAAAATACATATTAGGCCTGCAAAAATGTAGAAAACTTTGGAGGCCCAAAAAAGGGGTTTACAGGCATCCTAGACCCCCTAAAGTCCAGAAAATGTTGGCGGCCCAAAAACGGTGTCAGAGAGCTCTGAATGTCCCAAAACATTTGCAGTCTGAAAAGGGCATTAACCCGCATACTAGACCCCTGAAATTTCCCAAAATATTTTGGCCACAAAAAATTCATCCTACACCCCTGAAAATTCAGAAAATGTTGGCAGCACAAAAAAGGCCTTAAAATACATATTAGGCCTGCAAAAATGTAGAAAACTTTGGAGGCCCAAAAAAGGGGTTTACAGGCATCCTAGACCCCCTAAAGTCCAGAAAATGTTGGTGACCCGAAAACAGTGTCAGAGAGCTCTGAATGTCCCAAAACTGTTTGCAGCCTGAAAAGGGCATTAACCCACATCCTAAACCCCTGAAATTCCCAAAAAAATTGTGGCCCGAAAAATGAATCCTAGACCCCTTAAAGTTCAGAAAATGTTGGCAGCCCCAAAAAGGCCTTAAAATGCATCTTATTCCTGCAAAAATCTTGATAACTTTGGAGGCCCAAAAAGGGGTTTACATCCTAGACCCCTGAAAGTCCAGAAAATGTTGGTGACCCGAAAACAGTGTCAGAGAGCTCTGAATGTCCCAAAAACATTTGCAGCCTGAAAAGGGCATTAACCCACATCCTAGCCCCCTGAAATTCCCCAAAATATTTTTGGCCCGAAAAATGCATCCTACATCCTTGAAGTTCAGAACATGTTGGCAGCCCAAAAAAGGCCTCAAAATGCATCTTATTCCTGTAAAAATCTTGATAACTTTGGAGGCCCAAAAAAGGGGTTTACATCCTAGACCCCATAAAGTCCAGAAAATGTTGGTAGGCCAAAAACTGTGTCAGAGAGCTCTGAATGTCCCAAAAACATTTGCAGCCTGAAAAGGGCATTAACCCACATCCTAAACCCCTGAAATTCCCAAAAACATTTTTGGCCCGAAAAATGAATCCTACACCCCTTAAAGTTCAGAAAATGTTGGCAGCCCCAAAAAGGCCTTAAAATGCATCTTATTCCTGCAAAAATCTTGATAACTTTGGGGGCCCAAAAAAGGGGTTTACATCCTAGACCCCATAAAGTCCAGAAAATGTTGGTGACCTGAAAACAGTGTCAGAGAGCTCTGAATGTCGCAAAAATATTTGCAGCCTGAAAAGGGCATTAATCCGCATCCTGGCCCCCTGAAGTTCCCCAAAATATTTTTGGCCCAGAAAATGCATCCTACATCCCTGAAGTTCAGAAAATGTTGGCAGCACAAAACAGGCCTTAAAATACATATTAGGCCTGCAAAAATGTAGAAGACTTTGGAGGCCCAAAAAAGGGGTTTACAGGCATCCTAGACCCCCTAAAGTCCAGAAAATGTTGGTGGCCCAAAAACTGTGTCAGAGAGCTCTGAATGTCCCAAAAACATTTGCAGTCTGAAAAGGGCATTAACCCGCATGCTAGACCCCTGAAATTTCCCAAAATATTTTGGCCACGAAAAATTCATCCTACATCCTTGAAGTTCAGAACATGTTGGCAGCCCAAAAAAGGCCTTAAAATGCATCTTATTCCTGTAAAAATCTTGATAACTTTGGAGGCCCAAAAAAGGGGTTTACATCCTAGACCCCATAAAGTCCAGAAAATGTTGGTGACCTGAAAACAGTGTCAGAGAGTTCTGAATGTCGCAAAAATATTTGCAGCCTGAAAAGGGCATTAATCCGCATCCTGGCCCCCTGAAATTCCCCAAAATATTTTTGGCCCAAAAAATGCATCCTACATCCCTGAAGTTCAGAAAATGTTGGCAGCACAAAACAGGCCTTAAAATACATATTAGGCCTGCAAAAATGTAGAAGACTTTGGAGGCCCAAAAAAGGGGTTTACAGGCATCCTAGACCCCCTAAAGTCCAGAAAATGTTAGCGGCCCAAAAACTGTGTGAGAGAGCTCTGAATGTCCAAAAAACATTTGCAGTCTGAAAAGGGCATTAACCCGCATGCTAGACCCCTGAAATTCCCCAAAATATTTCGGCCACGAAAAATTCATCCTACACCCCTGAAAATTCAGAAAATGTTGGCAGCACAAAAAAAGGCCTTAAAATACATATTAGGCCTCCAAAAATGTAGAAGACTTTGGAGGCCCAAAAAGGGGTTTACAGGCATCCTAGACCCCCTAAAGTCCAGAAAATGTTGGCGGCCCAAAAACGGTGTCAGAGAGCTCTGAATGTCCCAAAACATTTGCAGTCTGAAAAGGGCATTAACCCGCATACTAGACCCCTGAAATTTCCCAAAATATTTTGGCCACAAAAAATTCATCCTACACCCCTGAAAATTCAGAAAATGTTGGCAGCACAAAAAAGGCCTTAAAATACATATTAGGCCTCCAAAAATGTAGAAAACTTTGGAGGCCCAAAAAAGGGGTTTACAGGCATCGTAGACCCCCTAAAGTCCAGAAAATCTTGGTAGGCCAAAAACTGTGTCAGATAGCTCTGAATGTCCCAAAAACATTTGCAGCCTGAAAAGGGCATTAACCCACATCCTAAACCCCTGAAATTCGCAAAAACATTTTTGGCCCGAAAAATGAATCCTACACCCCTTAAAGTTCAGAAAATGTTGGCAGCCCCAAAAAGGCCTTAAAATGCATCTTATTCCTGCAAAAATCTTGATAACTTTGGGGGCCCAAAAAAGGGGTTTACATCCTAGACCCCGTAAAGTCCAGAAAATGTTGGTGACCTGAAAACAGTGTCAGAGAGCTCTGAATGTCGCAAAAATATTTGCAGCCTGAAAAGGGCATTAATCCGCATCCTGGCCCCCTGAAATTCCCCAAAATACTTTTGGCCCAAAAAATGCATCCTACATCCCTGAAGTTCAGAAAATGTTGGCAGCACAAAACAGGCCATAAAATATATATTAGGCCTGCAAAAATGTAAAAGACTTTGGAGGCCCAAAAAGGGGTTTACAGGCATCCTAGACCCCCTTAAGTCCAGAAAATGTTGGTGGCCAAAAACTGTGTCAGAGAGCTCTGAATGTCCCAAAAACATTTGCAATCTGAAAAGGGCATTAACCCGCATGCTAGACCCCTGAAATTTCCCAAAATATTTTGGCCACAAAAAATTCATCCTAGACCCCTGAAAATTGAGAAAATGTTGGCAGCACAAAAAAGGCCTTAAAATACATATTAGGCCTCCAAAAATGTAGAAAACTTTGGAGGCCCAAAAAAGGGGTTTACAGGCATCCTAGACCCCCTAAAGTCCAGAAAATGTTGGTAGGCCAAAAACTGTGTCAGAGAGCTCTGAATGTCCCAAAAACATTTGCAGCCTGAAAAGGGCATTAACCCACATCCTAAACCCCTGAAATTCCCAAAAACATTTTTGGCCCGAAAAATGAATCCTACACCCCTTAAAGTTCAGAAAATGTTGGCAGCCCCAAAAAGGCCTTAAAATGCATCTTATTCCTGCAAAAATCTTGATAACTTTGGAGGCCCAAAAAGGGGTTTACATCCTAGACCCCTGAAAGTCCAGAAAATGTTGGTGACCCGAAAACAGTGTCAGAGAGCTCTGAATGTCCCAAAAACATTTGCAGCCTGAAAAGGGCATTAATCCGCATCCTGGCCCCCTGAAATTCCCCAAAATATTTTTGGCCCAAAAAATGCATCCTACATCCCTGAAGTTCAGAAAATGTTGGCAGCACAAAACAGGCCTTAAAATATATATTAGGCCTGCAAAAATGTAGAAGACTTTGGAGGCCCAAAAAGGGGTTTACAGGCATCCTAGACCCCCTAAAGTCCAGAAAATGTTGGTGGCCAAAAACTGTGTCAGAGAGCTCTGAATGTCCCAAAAACATTTGCAATCTGAAAAGGGCATTAACCCGCATGCTAGACCCCTGAAATTTCCCAAAATATTTTGGCCACAAAAAATTCATCCTAGACCCCTGAAAATTGAGAAAATGTTGGCAGCACAAAAAAGGCTTTAAAATACATATTAGGCCTCCAAAAATGTAGAAAACTTTGGAGGCCCAAAAAAGGGGTTTACAGGCATCCTAGACCCCCTAAAGTCCAGAAAATGTTGGTAGGCCAAAAACTGTGTCAGAGAGCTCTGAATGTCCCAAAAACATTTGCAGCCTGAAAAGGGCATTAACCCACATCCTAAACCCCTGAAATTCCCAAAAACATTTTTGCCCCGAAAAATGAATCCTACACCCCTTAAAGTTCAGAAAATGTTGGCAGCCCCAAAAAGGCCTTAAAATGCATCTTATTCCTGCAAAAATCTTGATAACTTTGGAGGCCCAAAAAAGGGGTTTACATCCTAGACCCCATAAAGTCCAGAAAATGTTGGTGACCTGAAAACAGTGTCAGAGAGCTCTGAATGTCGCAAAAATATTTGCAGCCTGAAAAGGGCATTAATCCGCATCCTGGCCCCCTGAAATTCCCCAAAATATTTTTGGCCCAGAAAATGCATCCTACATCCCTGAAGTTCAGAAAATGTTGGCAGCACAAAACAGGCCTTAAAATACATATTAGGCCTGCAAAAATGTAGAAGACTTTGGAGGCCCAAAAAAGGGGTTTACAGGCATCCTAGACCCCCTAAAGTCCAGAAAATGTTGGTGGCCCAAAAACTGTGTGAGAGAGCTCTGAATGTCCCAAAAACATTTGCAGTCTGAAAAGGGCATTAACCCGCATGCTAGACCCCTGAAATTTCCCAAAATATTTTGGCCACGAAAAATTCATCCTACACCCCTGAAAATTCAGAAAATATTGGCAGCACAAAAAAGGCCTTAAAATGCATCTTATTTCTGCAATAATCTTGATAACTTTGGAGGCCCAAAAAAGGGGTTTACAGACATCCTAGACCCCTGAAAGTCCAGAAAATGTTGGTGACCCGAAAACAGTGTCAGAGAGCTCTGAATGTCCCAAAAACATTTGCAGCCTGAAAAGGGCATTAACCCACATCCTAGCCCCCTGAAATTCCCCAAAATATTTTTGGCCCGAAAAATGCATCCTACATCCTTGAAGTTCAGAACATGTTGGCAGCCCAAAAAAGGCCTTAAAATGCATCTTATTCCTGTAAAAGTCTTGATAACTTTGGAGGCCCAAAAAAGGGGTTTACATCCTAGACCCCATAAAGTCCAGAAAATGTTGGTGACCTGAAAACAGTGTCAGAGAGCTCTGAATGTCGCAAAAATATTTGCAGCCTGAAAAGGGTATTTATCCGCATCCTGGCCCCCTGAAATTCCCCAAAATATTTTTGGCCCAAAAAATGCATCCTACATCCCTGAAGTTCAGAAAATGTTGGCAGCACAAAACAGGCCTTAAAATACATATTAGGCCTGCAAAAATGTAGAAGACTTTGGAGGCCCAAAAGAGGGGTTTACAGGCATCCTAGACCCCCTAAAGTCCAGAAAATGTTATCGGCCCAAAAACTGTGTGAGAGAGCTTTGAATGTCCAAAAAACATTTGCAGTCTGAAAAGGGCATTAACCCGCATGCTAGACCCCTGAAATTCCCCAAAATATTTTGGCCACAAAAAATTCATCCTACACCCCTGAAAATTCAGAAAATGTTGGCAGCACAAAAAAAGGCCTTAAAATACATATTAGGCCTCCAAAAATGTAGAAGACTTTGGAGGCCCAAAAAGGGGTTTACAGGCATCCTAGACCCCCTAAAGTCCAGAAAATGTTGGTGGCCCAAAAACTGTGTCAGAGAGCTCTGAATGTCCCAAAAACGTTTGCAGCCTGAAAAGGGCATTAACCCACATCCTAAACCCCTGAAATTCCCAAAAACATTTTTGGCCCGAAAAATGCATCCTACACCCCTGAAAGTTCAGAAAATGTTGGCAGCCCCAAAAAGGCCTTAACATGCATCTTTTTCCTGCAAAAATCTTGAAAACTTTGGAGGCCCAAAAAAGGGGTTTACATCCTAGACCCCATAAAGTACAGAAAATGTTGGTGACTCGAAAACAGTGTCAGAGAGCTCTGAATGTCCCAAAAATGTTTGCAGCCTGAAAAGGGCATTAATCCGCATCCTGGCCCCCTCAAATTCCCCAAAATATTTTTGGCCCAAAAAATGCATCCTACATCCCTGAAGTTCAGAAAATGTTGGCAGCACAAAACAGGCCTTAAAATACATATTAGGCCTGCAAAAATGTAGAAAACTTTGGAGGCCCAAAAAAGGGGTTTACAGGCATCGTAGACCCCCTAAAGTCCAGAAAATGTTGGCGGCCCAAAAACTATGTGAGAGCTCTGAATGTCCCAAAAACATTTGCAGCCTGAAAAGGGCATTAACCCGCATGCTAGACCCCTGAAATTCCCCAAAATATTTTGGCCACAAAAAATTCATCCTACACCCCTGAAAATTCAGAAAATGTTGGCAGCACAAAAAAGGCCTTAAAATACATATTAGGCCTCCAAAAATGTAGAAAACTTTGGAGGCCCAAAAAAGGGGTTTACAGGCATCCTAGACCCCCTAAAGTCCAGAAAATATTGGCGGCCCAAAAACGGTGTCAGAGAGCTCTGAATGTCCCAAAACATTTGCAGTCTGAAAAGGGCATTAACCCGCATACTAGACCCCTGAAATTCCCCAAAATATTTTGGCCATGAAAAATTCATCCTACACCCCTGAAAATTCAGAAAATGTTGGCAACACAAAAAAAGGCCTTAAAATACATATTAAGCCTCCAAAAATGTAGAAAACTTTGGAGGCCCAAAAAAGGGGTTTACAGGCCTCCTAGACCCCCTAAAGTCCAGAAAATGTTGGTAGGCCAAAAACTGTGTCAGAGAGCACTGAATGTCCCAAAAACGTTTGCAGCCTGAAAAGGGCATTAACCCACATCCTAAACCCCTGAAATTCTCAAAAAAATTTTGGCCCAAAAAATGAATCCTACACCCCTTAAAGTTCAGAAAATGTTGGCAGCCCCAAAGAGGCCTTAAAATGCATCTTATTCCTGCAAAAATCTTGATAACTTTGGAGGCCCAAAAAGGGGTTTACATGCTAGACCCCATAAAGTCCAGAAAATGTTGGTGACCTGAAAACAGTTCCAGAGAGCTCTGAATGTCCCAAAAATATTTGCAGCCTGAAAAGGGCATTAATCCGCATCCTGGCCCCCTGAAATTCCCCAAAATATTTTTGGCCCAAAAAATGTATCCTACATCCCTGAAGTTCAGAAAATGTTGGCAGCACAAAACAGGCCTTAAAATATATATTAGGCCTGCAAAAATGTAGAAGACTTTGGAGGCCCAAAAAGGGGTTTACAGGCATCCTAGACCCCCTAAAGTCCAGAAAATGTTGGTGGCCAAAAACTGTGTCAGAGAGCTCTGAATGTCCCAAAAACATTTGCAGTCTGAAAAGGGCATTAACCCGCATGCTAGACCCCTGAAATTTCCCAAAATATTTTGGCCATGAAAAATTCATCCTACACCCCTGAAAATTCAGAAAATATTGGCAGCACAAAAAAGGCCTTAAAATACATATTAGGCCTCCAAAAATGTAGAAAACTTTGGAGGCCCAAAAAAGGGGTTTACAGGCATCCTAGACCCCCTAAAGTCCAGACAATGTTGGTAGGCCAAAAACTGTGTCAGAGAGCTCTGAATGTCCCAAAAACGTTTGCAGCCTGAAAAGGGCATTAACCCACATCCTAAACCCCTGAAATTCCCAAAAACATTGTTGGCCCGAAAAATGCATCCTACACCCCTGAAAGTTCAGAAAATGTTGGCAGCCCCAAAGAGGCCTTAAAATGCATCTTATTCCTGCAAAAATCTTGATAACTTTGGAGGCCCAAAAAGGGGTTTACATGCTAGACCCCATAAAGTCCAGAAAATGTTGGTGACCTGAAAACAGTGCCAGAGAGCTCTGAATGTCCCAAAAATATTTGCAGCCTGAAAAGGGCATTAATCCGCATCCTGGCCCCCTGAAATTCCCCAAAATATTTTTGGCCCAAAAAATGTATCCTACATCCCTGAAGTTCAGAAAATGTTGGCAGCACAAAACAGGCCTTAAAATATATATTAGGCCTGCAAAAATGTAGAAGACTTTGGAGGCCAAAAAAGGGGTTTACAGGCATCCTAGACCCCCTAAAGTCCAGAAAATGTTGGTGGCCAAAAACTGTGTCAGAGAGCTGTGAATGTCCCAAAAACATTTGCAGTCTGAAAAGGGCATTAACCCGCATGCTAGACCCCTGAAATTTCCCAAAATATTTTGGCCACGAAAAATTCATCCTACACCCCTGAAAATTCAGAAAATATTGGCAGCACAAAAAAGGCCTTAAAATACATATTAGGCCTCCAAAAATGTAGAAAACTTTGGAGGCCCAAAAAAGGGGTTTACAGGCATCCTAGACCCCCTAAAGTCCAGAAAATGTTGGTAGGCCAAAAACTGTGTCAGAGAGCTCTGAATGTCCCAAAAACGTTTGCAGCCTGAAAAGGGCATTAACCCACATCCTAAACCCCTGAAATTCCCAAAAACATTTTTGGCCCGAAAAATGCATCCTACACCCCTGAAAGTTCAGAAAATGTTGGCAGCCCCAAAAAGGCCTTAAAATGCATCTTATTTCTGCAATAATCTTGATAACTTTGGAGGCCCAAAAAAGGGGTTTACAGACATCCTAGACCCCTGAAAGTCCAGAAAATGTTGGTGACCCGAAAACAGTGTCAGAGAGCTCTGAATGTCCCAAAAACATTTGCAGCCTGAAAAGGGCATTAACCCACATCCTAGCCCCCTGAAATTCCCCAAAATATTTTGGCCCGAAAAATGCATCCTACATCCTTGAAGTTCAGAACCTGTTGGCAGCCCAAAAAAGGCCTTAAAATGCATCTTATTCCTGTAAAAATCTTGATAACTTTGGAGGCCCAAAAAAGGGGTTTACATCCTAGACCCCATAAAGTCCAGAAAATGTTGGTGACCTGAAAACAGTGTCAGAGAGCTCTGAATGTCGCAAAAATATTTGCAGCCTGAAAAGGGCATTAATCCGCATCCTGGCCCCCTGAAATTCCCCAAAATATTTTTGGCCCAAAAAATGCATCCTACATCCCTGAAGTTCAGAAAATGTTGGCAGCACAAAACAGGCCTTAAAATACAAATTAGGCCTGCAAAAATGTAGAAGACTTTGGAGGCCCAAAAAAGGGGTTTACAGGCATCCTAGACCCCCTAAAGTCCAGAAAATGTTAGCGCCCCAAAAACTGTGTGAGAGAGCTCTGAATGTCCAAAAAACATTTGCAGTCTGAAAAGTGCATTAACCCGCATGCTAGACCCCTGAAATTCCCCAAAATATTTTGGCCACGAAAAAATTCATCCTACACCCCTGAAAATTCAGAAAATGTTGGCAGCACAAAAAAAGGCCTTAAAATACATATTAGGCCTCCAAAAATGTAGAAGACTTTGGAGGCCCAAAAAGGGGTTTACAGGCATCCTAGACCCCCTAAAGTCCAGAAAATGTTGGTGGCCCAAAAACTGTGTCAGAGAGCTCTGAATGTCCCAAAAACGTTTGCAGCCTGAAAAGGGCATTAACCCACATCCTAAACCCCTGAAATCCCCAAAAACATTTTTGGCCCAAAAAATACATCCTACACCCCTGAAAGTTCAGAAAATGTTGGCAGCCCCAAAAAGGCCTTAACATGCATCTTATTCCTGCAAAAATCTTGAAAACTTTGGAGGCCCAAAAAAGGGGTTTACATCCTAGACCCCATAAAGTACAGAAAATGTTGGTGACTCGAAAACAGTGTCAGAGAGCTCTGAATGTCCCAAAAATGTTTGCAGCCTGAAAAGGGCATTAATCCGCATCCTGGCCCCCTCAAATTCCCCAAAATATTTTTGGCCCAAAAAATGCATCCTACATCCATGAAGTTCAGAAAATGTTGGCAGCACAAAACAGGCCTTAAAATACATATTAGGCCTGCAAAAATGTAGAAAACTTTGGAGGCCCAAAAAAGGGGTTTACAGTCATCCTAGACCCCCTAAAGTCCAGAAAATGCTGGCGGCCCAAAAACTGTGTGAGAGAGCTCTGAATGTCCAAAAAACATTTGCAGTCTGAAAAGGGCATTAACCCGCATGCTAGACCCCTGAAATTCCCCAAAATATTTTGGCCACAAAAAATTCATCCTACACCCCTGAAAATTCAGAAAATGTTGGCAGCACAAAAAAAGGCCTTAAAATACATATTAGGCCTCCAAAAATGTAGAAGACTTTGGAGGCCCAAAAAGGGGTTTACAGGCATCCTAGACCCCCTAAAGTCGAGAAAATGTTGGTGGCCCAAAAACTGTGTCAGAGAGCTCTGAATGTCCCAAAAACGTTTGCAGCCTGAAAAGGGCATTAACCCACATCCTAAACCCCTGAAATTCCCAAAAACATTTTTGGCCCGAAAAATGCATCCTACACCCCTGAAAGTTCAGAAAATGTTGGCAGCCCCAAAAAGGCCTTAACATGCATCTTTTTCCTGCAAAAATCTTGAAAACTTTGGAGGCCCAAAAAAGGGGTTTACATCCTAGACCCCATAAAGTACAGAAAATGTTGGTGACTCGAAAACAGTGTCAGAGAGCTCTGAATGTCCCAAAAATGTTTGCAGCCTGAAAAGGGCATTAATCCGCATCCTGGCCCCCTCAAATTCCCCAAAATATTTTTGGCCCAAAAAATGCATCCTACATCCCTGAAGTTCAGAAAATGTTGGCAGCACAAAACAGGCCTTAAAATACATATTAGGCCTGCAAAAATGTAGAAAACTTTGGAGGCCCAAAAAAGGGGTTTGCAGGCATCCTAGACCCCCTAAAGTCCAGAAAATGTTGGCAGCCCAAAAACTGTGTGAGAGAGCTCTGAATGTCCCAAAAACATTTGCAGTCTGAAAAGGGCATTAACCCGCATGCTAGACCCCTGAAATTCCCCAAAATATTTTGGCCACGAAAAATTCATCCTACACCCCTGAAAATTCAGAAAATGTTGGCAGCACAAAAAAAGGCCTTAAAATACATATTAGGCCTGCAAAAATGTAGAAAACTTTGGAGGCCCAAAAAAGGGGTTTACAGGCATCCTAGACCCCCTAAAGTCCAGACAATGTTGGTAGGCCAAAAACTGTGTCAGAGAGCTCTGAATGTCCCAAAAACGTTTGCAGCATGAAAAGGGCATTAACCCACATCCTAAACCCCTGAAATTCCCAAAAACATTGTTGGCCCGAAAAATGCATCCTACACCCCTGAAAGTTCAGAAAATGTTGGCAGCCCCAAAGAGGCCTTAAAATGCATCTTATTCCTGCAAAAATCTTGATAACTTTGGAGGCCCAAAAAGGGGTTTACATGCTAGACCCCATAAAGTCCAGAAAATGTTGGTGACCTGAAAACAGTGCCAGAGAGCTCTGAATGTCCCAAAAATATTTGCAGCCTGAAAAGGGCATTAATCCGCATCCTGGCCCCCTGAAATTCCCCAAAATATTTTTGGCCCAAAAAATGTATCCTACATCCCTGAAGTTCAGAAAATGTTGGCAGCACAAAACAGGCCTTAAAATATATATTAGGCCTGCAAAAATGTAGAAGACTTTGGAGGCCCAAAAAGGGGTTTACAGGCATCCTAGACCCCCTAAAGTCCAGAAAATGTTGGTGGCCAAAAACTGTGTCAGAGAGCTGTGAATGTCCCAAAAACATTTGCAGTCTGAAAAGGGCATTAACCCGCATGCTAGACCCCTGAAATTTCCCAAAATATTTTGGCCACGAAAAATTCATCCTACACCCCTGAAAATTCAGAAAATATTGGCAGCACAAAAAAGGCCTTAAAATACATATTAGGCCTCCAAAAATGTAGAAAACTTTGGAGGCCCAAAAAAGGGGTTTACAGGCATCCTAGACCCCCTAAAGTCCAGAAAATGTTGGTAGGCCAAAAACTGTGTCAGAGAGCTCTGAATGTCCCAAAAACGTTTGCAGCCTGAAAAGGGCATTAACCCACATCCTAAACCCCTGAAATTCCCAAAAACATTTTTGGCCCGAAAAATGCATCCTACACCCCTGAAAGTTCAGAAAATGTTGGCAGCCCCAAAAAGGCCTTAAAATGCATCTTATTTCTGCAATAATCTTGATAACTTTGGAGGCCCAAAAAAGGGGTTTACAGACATCCTAGACCCCTGAAAGTCCAGAAAATGTTGGTGACCCGAAAACAGTGTCAGAGAGCTCTGAATGTCCCAAAAACATTTGCAGCCTGAAAAGGGCATTAACCCACATCCTAGCCCCCTGAAATTCCCCAAAATATTTTGGCCCGAAAAATGCATCCTACATCCTTGAAGTTCAGAACCTGTTGGCAGCCCAAAAAAGGCCTTAAAATGCATCTTATTCCTGTAAAAATCTTGATAACTTTGGAGGCCCAAAAAAGGGGTTTACATCCTAGACCCCATAAAGTCCAGAAAATGTTGGTGACCTGAAAACAGTGTCAGAGAGCTCTGAATGTCGCAAAAATATTTGCAGCCTGAAAAGGGCATTAATCCGCATCCTGGCCCCCTGAAATTCCCCAAAATATTTTTGGCCCAAAAAATGCATCCTACATCCCTGAAGTTCAGAAAATGTTGGCAGCACAAAACAGGCCTTAAAATACAAATTAGGCCTGCAAAAATGTAGAAGACTTTGGAGGCCCAAAAAAGGGGTTTACAGGCATCCTAGACCCCCTAAAGTCCAGAAAATGTTAGCGCCCCAAAAACTGTGTGAGAGAGCTCTGAATGTCCAAAAAACATTTGCAGTCTGAAAAGTGCATTAACCCGCATGCTAGAGCCCTGAAATTCCCCAAAATATTTTGGCCACGAAAAATTCATCCTACACCCCTGAAAATTCAGAAAATGTTGGCAGCACAAAAAAAGGCCTTAAAATACATATTAGGCCTCCAAAAATGTAGAAGACTTTGGAGGCCCAAAAAGGGGTTTACAGGCATCCTAGACCCCCTAAAGTCCAGAAAATGTTGGTGGCCCAAAAACTGTGTCAGAGAGCTCTGAATGTCCCAAAAACGTTTGCAGCCTGAAAAGGGCATTAACCCACATCCTAAACCCCTGAAATCCCCAAAAACATTTTTGGCCCAAAAAATACATCCTACACCCCTGAAAGTTCAGAAAATGTTGGCAGCCCCAAAAAGGCCTTAACATGCATCTTATTCCTGCAAAAATCTTGAAAACTTTGGAGGCCCAAAAAAGGGGTTTACATCCTAGACTCCATAAAGTACAGAAAATGTTGGTGACTCGAAAACAGTGTCAGAGAGCTCTGAATGTCCCAAAAATGTTTGCAGCCTGAAAAGGGCATTAATCCGCATCCTGGCCCCCTCAAATTCCCCAAAATATTTTTGGCCCAAAAAATGCATCCTACATCCATGAAGTTCAGAAAATGTTGGCAGCACAAAACAGGCCTTAAAATACATATTAGGCCTGCAAAAATGTAGAAAACTTTGGAGGCCCAAAAAAGGGGTTTACAGTCATCCTAGACCCCCTAAAGTCCAGAAAATGCTGGCGGCCCAAAAACTGTGTGAGAGAGCTCTGAATGTCCAAAAAACATTTGCAGTCTGAAAAGGGCATTAACCCGCATGCTAGACCCCTGAAATTCCCCAAAATATTTTGGCCACAAAAAATTCATCCTACACCCCTGAAAATTCAGAAAATGTTGGCAGCACAAAAAAAAGGCCTTAAAATACATATTAGGCCTCCAAAAATGTAGAAGACTTTGGAGGCCCAAAAAGGGGTTTACAGGCATCCTAGACCCCCTAAAGTCCAGAAAATGTTGGTGGCCCAAAAACTGTGTCAGAGAGCTCTGAATGTCCCAAAAACGTTTGCAGCCTGAAAAGGGCATTAACCCACATCCTAAACCCCTGAAATTCCCAAAAACATTTTTGGCCCGAAAAATGCATCCTACACCCCTGAAAGTTCAGAAAATGTTGGCAGCCCCAAAAAGGCCTTAACATGCATCTTTTTCCTGCAAAAATCTTGAAAACTTTGGAGGCCCAAAAAAGGGGTTTACATCCTAGACCCCATAAAGTACAGAAAATGTTGGTGACTCGAAAACAGTGTCAGAGAGCTCTGAATGTCCCAAAAATGTTTGCAGCCTGAAAAGGGCATTAATCCGCATCCTGGCCCCCTCAAATTTTCCAAAATATTTTTGGCCCAAAAAATGCATCCTACATCCCTGAAGTTCAGAAAATGTTGGCAGCACAAAACAGGCCTTAAAATACATATTAGGCCTGCAAAAATGTAGAAAACTTTGGAGGCCCAAAAAAGGGGTTTGCAGGCATCCTAGACCCCCTAAAGTCCAGAAAATGTTGGCGGCCCAAAAACTGTGTGAGAGAGCTCTGAATGTCCCAAAAACATTTGCAGTCTGAAAAGGGCATTAACCCGCATGCTAGACCCCTGAAATTCCCCAAAATATTTTGGCCACGAAAAATTCATCCTACACCCCTGAAAATTCAGAAAATGTTGGCAGCACAAAAAAAGGCCTTAAAATACATATTAGGCCTGCAAAAATGTAGAAAACTTTGGAGGCCCAAAAAAGGGGTTTACAGGCATCCTAGACCCCCTAAAGTCCAGAAAATATTGGCGGCCCAAAAACGGTGTCAGAGAGCTCTGAATGTCCCAAAATATTTGCAGCCTGAAAAGGGCATTAACCCGCATACTAGACCCCTGAAATTCCCCAAAATATTTTGGCCATGAAAAATTCATCCTACACCCCTGAAAATTCAGAAAATGTTGGCAACACAAAAAAGGCCTTAAAATACATATTAGGCCTCCAAAAATGTAGAAAACTTTGGAGGCCCAAAAAAGGGGTTTACAGGCCTCCTAGACCCCCTAAAGTCCAGAAAATGTTGGTAGGCCAAAAACTGTGTCAGAGAGCACTGAATGTCCCAAAAACTTTTGCAGCCTGAAAAGGGCATTAACCCACATCCTAAACCCCTGAAATTCTCAAAAAAATTTTGGCCCAAAAAATGAATCCTACACCCCTTAAAGTTCAGAAAATGTTGGCAGCCCCAAAGAGGCCTTAAAATGCATCTTATTCCTGCAAAAATCTTGATAACTTTGGAGGCCCAAAAAGGGGTTTACATGCTAGACCCCATAAAGTCCAGAAAATGTTGGTGACCTGAAAACAGTGCCAGAGAGCTCTGAATGTCCCAAAAATATTTGCAGCCTGAAAAGGGCATTAATCCGCATCCTGGCCCCCTGAAATTCCCCAAAATATTTTTGGCCCAAAAAATGTATCCTACATCCCTGAAGTTCAGAAAATGTTGGCAGCACAAAACAGGCCTTAAAATATATATTAGGCCTGCAAAAATGTAGAAGACTTTGGAGGCCCAAAAAGGGGTTTACAGGCATCCTAGACCCCCTAAAGTCCAGAAAATGTTGGTGGCCAAAAACTGTGTCAGAGAGCTCTGAATGTCCCAAAAACATTTGCAGTCTGAAAAGGGCATTAACCCGCATGCTAGACCCCTGAAATTTCCCAAAATATTTTGGCCACGAAAAATTCATCCTACACCCCTGAAAATTCAGAAAATATTGGCAGCACAAAAAAGGCCTTAAAATACATATTAGGCCTCCAAAAATGTAGAAAACTTTGGAGGCCCAAAAAAGGGGTTTACAGGCATCCTAGACCCCCTAAAGTCCAGAAAATGTTGGTAGGCCAAAAACGTTGTCAGAGAGCTCTGAATGTCCCAAAAACGTTTGCAGCCTGAAAAGGGCATTAACCCACATCCTAAACCCCTGAAATTCCCAAAAACATTTTTGGCCTGAAAAATGCATCCTACACCCCTGAAAGTTCAGAAAATGTTGGCAGCCCCAAAAAGGCCTTAAAATGCATCTTATTTCTGCAATAATCTTGATAACTTTGGAGGCCCAAAAAAGGGGTTTACATCCTAGACCCCATAAAGTACAGAAAATGTTGGTGACTCGAAAACAGTGTCAGAGAGCTCTGAATGTCCCAAAAATGTTTGCAGCCTGAAAAGGGCATTAATCCGCATCCTGGCCCCCTCAAATTCCCCAAAATATTTTTGGCCCAAAAAATGCATCCTACATCCCTGAAGTTCAGAAAATGTTGGCAACACAAAACAGGCCTTAAAATACATATTAGGCCTGCAAAAATGTAGAAAACTTTGGAGGCCCAAAAAAGGGGTTTACAGGCATCCTAGACCCCCTAAAGTCCAGAAAATGATGGCGGCCCAAAAACTGTGTGAGAGAGCTCTGAATGTCCCAAAAACATTTGCAGTCTGAAAAGGGCATTAACCCGCATGCTAGACCCCTGAAATTCCCCAAAATATTTTGGCCACGAAAAATTCATCCTACACCCCTGAAAATTCAGAAAATGTTGGCAGCACAAAAAAAGGCCTTAAAATACATATTAGGCCTGCAAAAATGTAGAAAACTTTGGAGGCCCAAAAAAGGGGTTTACAGGCATCCTAGACCCCCTAAAGTCCAGAAAATATTGGCGGCCCAAAAACGGTGTCAGAGAGCTCTGAATGTCCCAAAACATTTGCAGTCTGAAAAGGGCATTAACCCGCATACTAGACCCCTGAAATTCCCCAAAATATTTTGGCCATGAAAAATTCATCCTACACCCCTGAAAATTCAGAAAATGTTGGCAACACAAAAAAAGGCCTTAAAATACATATTAGGCCTCCAAAAATGTAGAAAACTTTGGAGGCCCAAAAAAGGGGTTTACAGGCATCCTAGACCCCTAAAGTCCAGAAAATGTTGGTAGGCCAAAAACTGTGTAAGAGAGCTCTGAATGTCCCAAAAACATTTGCAGCCTGAAAAGGGCATTAACCCACATCCTAAACCCCTGAAATTCCCAAAAACATTTTTGGCCCGAAAAATGAATCCTACATCCCTGAAAGTTCAGAAAATGTTGGCAGCCCCAAAAAGGCCTTAACATGCATCTTATTCCTGCAAACATCTTGATAACTTTGGAGGCCCAAAAAAGGGGTTTACATCCTAGACCCCGTAAAGTCCAGAAAATGTTGGTGACCTGAAAACAGTGTCAGAGAGCTCTGAATGTCGCAAAAATATTTGCAGCCTGAAAAGGGCATTAATCCGCATCCTGGCCTCCTGAAATTCCCCAAAATATTTTTGGCCCAGAAAATGCATCCTACATCCCTGAAGTTCAGAAAATGTTGGCAGCACAAAACAGGCCTTAAAATACATATTAGGCCTGCAAAAATGTAGAAGACTTTGGAGGCCCAAAAAAGGGGTTTACAGGCATCCTAGACCCCCTAAAGTCCAGAAAATGTTGGTGGCCCAAAAACTGTGTCAGAGAGCTCTGAATGTCCCAAAAACATTTGCAGTCTGAAAAGGGCATTAACTCGCATGCTAGACCCCTGAAATTTCCCAAAATATTTTGGCCACGAAAAATTCATCCTACACCCCTGAAAATTCAGAAAATATTGGCAGCACAAAAAAGGCCTTAAAATACATATTAGGCCTCCAAAAATGTAGAAAACTTTGGAGGCCCAAAAAAGGGGTTTACAGGCATCCTAGACCCCCTAAAGTCCAGAAAATGTTGGTAGGCCAAAAACTGTGTAAGAGAGCTCTGAATGTCCCAAAAACATTTGCAGCCTGAAAAGGGCATTAACCCACATCCTAAACCCCTGAAATTCCCAAAAACATGTTTGGCCCGAAAAATGAATCCTACACCCCTTAAAGTTCAGAAAATGTTGGCAGCCCCAAAAAGGCCTTAAAATGCATCTTATTCCTGCAAAAATCTTGATAACTTTGGAGGCCCAAAAAAGGGGTTTACATCCTAGACCCCATAAAGTCCAGAAAATGTTGGTGACCTGAAAACAGTGTCAGAGAGCTCTGAATGTCGCAAAAAATATTTGCAGCCTGAAAAGGGCATTAATCCGCATCCTGGCCTCCTGAAATTCCCCAAAATATTTTTGGCCCAGAAAATGCATCCTACATCCCTGAAGTTCAGAAAATGTTGGCAGCACAAAACAGGCCTTAAAATACATATTAGGCCTGCAAAAATGTAGAAGACTTTGGAGGCCCAAAAAAGGGGTTTACAGGCATCCTAGACCCCCTAAAGTCCAGAAAATGTTGGTGGCCCAAAAACTGTGTCAGAGAGCTCTGAATGTCCCAAATACATTTGCAGTCTGAAAAGGGCATTAACTCGCATGCTAGACCCCTGAAATTTCTAAAATATTTTGGCCACGAAAAATTCATCCTACACCCCTGAAAATTCAGAAAATATTGGCAGCACAAAAAAGGCCTTAAAATACATATTAGGCCTCCAAAAATGTAGAAAACTTTGGAGGCCCAAAAAAGGGGTTTACAGGCATCCTAGACCCCCTAAAGTCCAGAAAATGTTGGTAGGCCAAAAACTGTGTCAGAGAGCTCTGAATGTCCCAAAAACGTTTGCAGCCTGAAAAGGGCATTAACCCACATCCTAAACCCCTGAAATTCCCAAAAACATTTTTGGCCGAAAAATGCATCCTACACCCCTGAAAGTTCAGAAAATGTTGGCAGCCCCAAAAAGACCTTAAAATGCATCTTATTTCTGCAATAATCTTGATAACTTTGGAGGCCCAAAAAAGGGGTTTACAGACATCCTAGACCCCTCAAAGTCCAGAAAATGTTGGTGACCCGAAAACAGTGTCAGAGAGCTCTGAATGTCCCAAAAACATTTGCAGCCTGAAAAGGGCATTAACCCACATCCTAGCCCCCTGAAATTCCCCAAAATATTTTTGGCCCGAAAAATGCATCCTACAACCTTGAAGTTCAGAACATGTTGGCAGCCCAAAAAAGGCCTCAAAATGCATCTTATTCCTGTAAAAATCTTGATAACTTTGGAGGCCCAAAAAAGGGGTTTACAGACATCCTAGACCCCTCAAAGTCCAGAAAATGTTAGCGGCCCAAAAACTGTGTGAGAGAGCTCTGAATGTCCAAAAAACATTTGCAGTCTGAAAAGGGCATTAACCCGCATGCTAGACCCCTGAAATTCCCCAAAATATTTTGGCCACGAAAAATTCATCCTACACCCCTGAAAATTCAGAAAATGTTGGCAGCACAAAAAAAGGCCTTAAAATACATATTAGGCCTCCAAAAATGTAGAAGACTTTGGAGGCCCAAAAAGGGGTTTACAGGCATCCTAGACCGCCTAAAGTCCAGAAAATGTTGGTGGCCCAAAAACTGTGTCAGAGAGCTCTGAATGTCCCAAAAACGTTTGCAGCCTGAAAAGGGCATTAACCCACATCCTAAACCCCTGAAATTCCCAAAAACATTTTTGGCCCGAAAAATGCATCCTACATCCCTGAAAGTTCAGAAAATGTTGGCAGCCCCAAAAAGGCCTTAACATGCATCTTATTCCTGCAAAAATCTTGATAGCTTTGGAGGCCCAAAAAAGGGGTTTACATCCTAGACCCCATAAAGTACAGAAAATGTTGGTGACTCGAAAACAGTGTCAGAGAGCTCTGAATGTCCCAAAAATGTTTGCAGTCTGAAAAGGGCATTAACCCGCATGCTAGACCCCTGAAATTCCCCAAAATATTTTGGCCACGAAAAATTCATCCTACACCCCTGAAAATTCAGAAAATGTTGGCAGCACAAAAAAAGGCCTTAAAATACATATTAGGCCTCCAAAAATGTAGAAAACTTTGGAGGCCCAAAAAAAGGGTTTACAGGCATCCTAGACCCCCTAAAGTCCAGAAAATGTTGGCGGCCCAAAAACGGTGTCAGAGAGCTCTGAATGTCCCAAAACATTTGCAGTCTGAAAAGGGCATTAACCCGCATACTAGACCCCTGAAATTCCCCAAAATATTTTGGCCATGAAAAATTCATCCTACACCCCTGAAAATTCAGAAAATGTTGGCAACACAAAAAAGGCCTTAAAATACATATTAGGCCTCCAAAAATGTAGAAAACTTTGGAGGCCCAAAAAAGGGGTTTACAGGCCTCCTAGACCCCCTAAAGTCCAGAAAATGTTGGTAGGCCAAAAACTGTGTCAGAGAGCTCTGAATGTCCCAAAACTGTTTGCAGCCTGAAAAGGGCATTAACCCACATCCTAAACCCCTGAAATTCCCCAAAAAAATGTGGCCCGAAAAATGAATCCTACACCCCTTAAAGTTCAGAAAATGTTGGCAGCCCCAAAAAGGCCTTAAAATGCTTCTTATTCCTGCAAAAATCTTGATAACTTTGGAGGCCCAAAAAGGGGTTTACATCCTAGACCCCTGAAAGTCCAGAAAATGTTGGTGACCCGAAAACAGTGTCAGAGAGCTCTGAATGTCCCAAAAACATTTGCAGCCTGAAAAGGGCATTAATCCGCATCCTGGCCCCCTGAAATTCCCCAAAATATTTTTGGCCCAAAAAATGCATCCTACATCCCTGAAGTTCAGAAAATGTTGGCAGCACAAAACAGGCCTTAAAATATATATTAGGCCTGCAAAAATGTAGAAGACTTTGGAGGCCCAAAAAGGGGTTTACAGGCATCCTAGACCCCCTAAAGTCCAGAAAATGTTGGTGGCCAAAAACTGTGTCAGAGAGCTCTGAATGTCCCAAAAACATTTGCAATCTGAAAAGGGCATTAACCCGCATGCTAGACCCCTGAAATTTCCCGAAATATTTTGGCCACAAAAAATTCATCCTAGACCCCTGAAAATTGAGAAAATGTTGGCAGCACAAAAAAGGCCTTAAAATACATATTAGGCCTCCAAAAATGTAGAAAACTTTGGAGGCCCAAAAAAGGGGTTTACAGGCATCCTAGACCCCCTAAAGTCCAGAAAATGTTGGTAGGCCAAAAACTGTGTCAGAGAGCTCTGAATGTCCCAAAAACATTTGCAGCCTGAAAAGGGCATTAACCCACATCCTAAACCCCTGAAATTCCCAAAAACATTTTTGGCCCGAAAAATGAATCCTACACCCCTTAAAGTTCAGAAAATGTTGGCAGCCCCAAAAAGGCCTTAAAATGCATCTTATTCCTGCAAAAATCTTGATAACTTTGGAGGCCCAAAAAAGGGGTTTACATCCTAGACCCCATAAAGTCCAGAAAATGTTGGTGACCTGAAAACAGTGTCAGAGAGCTCTGAATGTCGCAAAAATATTTGCAGCCTGAAAAGGGCATTAATCCGCATCCTGGCCCCCTGAAATTCCCCAAAATATTTTTGGCCCAGAAAATGCATCCTACATCCCTGAAGTTCAGAAAATGTTGGCAGCACAAAACAGGCCTTAAAATACATATTAGGCCTGCAAAAATGTAGAAGACTTTGGAGGCCCAAAAAAGGGGTTTACAGGCATCCTAGACCCCCTAAAGTCCAGAAAATGTTGGTGGCCCAAAAACTGTGTCAGAGAGCTCTGAATGTCCCAAAAACATTTGCAGTCTGAAAAGGGCATTAACCTGCATGCTAGACCCCTGAAATTTCCCAAAATATTTTGGCCACAAAAAATTCATCCTAGACCCCTGAAAATTGAGAAAATGTTGGCAGCACAAAAAAGGCCTTAAAATACATATTAGACCTCCAAAAATGTAGAAAACTTTGGAGGCCCAAAAAAGGGGTTTACAGGCATCCTAGACCCGTAAAGTCCAGAAAATGTTGGTAGGCCAAAAACTGTGTAAGAGAGCTCTGAATGTCCCAAAAACATTTGCAGCCTGAAAAGGGCATTAACCCACATCCTAAACCCCTGAAATTCCCAAAAACATTTTTGGCCCGAAAAATGAATCCTACACCCCTTAAAGTTCAGAAAATGTTGGCAGCCCCAAAAAGGCCTTAAAATGCATCTTATTCCTGCAAAAATCTTGATAACTTTGGAGGCCCAAAAAAGGGGTTTACATCCTAGACCCCATAAAGTCCAGAAAATGTTGGTGACCTGAAAACAGTGTCAGAGAGCTCTGAATGTCGCAAAAATATTTGCAGCCTGAAAAGGGCATTAATCCGCATCCTGGCCCCCTGAAATTCCCCAAAATATTTTTGGCCCAGAAAATGCATCCTACATCCCTGAAGTTCAGAAAATGTTGGCAGCACAAAACAGGCCTTAAAATACATATTAGGCCTGCAAAAATGTAGAAGACTTTGGAGGCCCAAAAAAGGGGTTTACAGGCATCCTAGACCCCCTAAAGTCCAGAAAATGTTGGTGGCCCAAAAACTGTGTCAGAGAGCTCTGAATGTCCCAAAAACATTTGCAGTCTGAAAAGGGCATTAACCCACATCCTAAACCCCTGAAATTCCCAAAAACATTTTTGGCCCGAAAAATGCATCCTACACCCCTGAAAGTTCAGAAAATGTTGGCAGCCCCAAATTAAAATGCATCTTATTTCCGCAATAATCTTGATAACTTTGGAGGCCCAAAAAAGGGGTTTACAGACATCCTAGACCCCTGAAAGTCCAGAAAATGTTGGTGACCCGAAAACAGTGTCAGAGAGCTCTGAATGTCCCAAAAACATTTGCAGCCTGAAAAGGGCATTAACCCACATCCTAGCCCCCTGAAATTCCCCAAAATATTTTTGGCCCGAAAAATGCATCCTACATCCTTGAAGTTCAGAACATGTTGGCAGCCCAAAAAAGGCCTTAAAATGCATCTTATTCCTGCAAAAATCTTGATAACTTTGGAGGCCCAAAAAAGGGGTTTACATCCTAGACCCCATAAAGTCCAGAAAATGTTGGTGACTCGAAAACAGTGTCACAGAGCTCTGAATGTCCAAAAAACATTTGCAGTCTGAAAAGGGCATTAACCCGCATGCTAGACCCCTGAAATTCCAAAAAATATTTTGGCTACGAAAAATTCATCCTACACCCCTGAAAATTCAGAAAATGTTGGCAGCACAAAAAAAGGCCTTAAAATACATATTAGGCCTGCAAAAATGTAGAAGACTTTGGAGGCCCAAAAAGGGGTTTACAGGCATCCTAGATCCCCTAAAGTCCAGAAAATGTTGGTGGCCAAAAACTGTGTCAGAGAGCTCTGAATGTCCCAAAAACATTTGCAATCTGAAAAGGGCTTTAACCCGCATGCTAGACCCCTGAAATTTCCCAAAATATTTTGGCCACAAAAAATTCATCCTACACCCCTGAAAATTCAGAAAATGTTGGCAGCACAAAAAAGGCCTTAAAATACATATTAGGCCTCCAAAAATGTAGAAAACTTTGGAGGCCCAAAAAAGGGGTTTACAGGCATCCTAGACCCCCTAAAGTCCAGAAAATGTTGGTAGGCCAAAAACTGTATCAGAGAGCTCTGAATGTCCCAAAAACATTTGCAGCCTGAAAAGGGCATTAACCCACATCCTAAACCCCTGAAATTCCCAAAAACATTTTGGCCCGAAAAATGAATCCTACACCCCTTAAAGTTCAGAAAATGTTGGCAGCCCCAAAAAGGCCTTAAAATGCATCTTATTCCTGCAAAAATCTTGATAACTTTGGAGGCCCAAAAAAGGGGTTTACATCCTAGACCCCATAAAGTCCAGAAAATGTTGGTGACCTGAAAACAGTGTCAGAGAGCTCTGAATGTCCCAAAAATGTTTGCAGCCTGAAAAGGGCATTAACCCGCATCCTAGACCCCTGAAATTCCTAAAAACATTTATGGCCCGAAAAATGCATCCTACACCCCTTAAAGTTCAGAATATGTTGGCAGCCCAAAAAATGCCTTAAAAATCATCTTATTCTTGCAATAATCTTTAAAACTTTGGAGGCCCAAAAAAGGGGTTTGCAGGCATCCTAGACCCCCTAAAGTCCAGAAAATGTTGGTGGCCCACAAACTGTATCAGAGAGCTCTGAATTTCCCAAAAACATTTGCAGTCTGAAAAGGGCATTAACCCGCATCCTAGACCCCTGAAATTCCTAAAAACATTTATGGCCCGAAAAATGCATCCTACACCCCTGAAAGTTCAGAAAATGTTAGCAGCCCAAAAAAAGGCCTTAAAATGTATCTTATTCTTGCAAAAATCTTGATAACTTTGGAGGCCCAAAAAAGGGGTTTACAGGCATCCTAGACCCCTGAAAGTCCAGAAAATGTTGGTGACCCGAAAACTGTGTCAGAGAGCTCTGATTGTCCCAAGAACATGTGCAGCCTGAAAAGGGCATTAACCCGCATCCTAGACCCCTGAAATTCCCCAAAACATTTTTGGCCCAGAAAATGCATCCTACATCCCTGAAAGTTCAGAAAATGTTGGCAGCACAAAAAAGGCCTTAAAATACATATTAGGACTAAAAAATGTAGTAAACTTTAGAGGCCCAAAAAAGGGGTTTACAGGCATCGTAGACCGCCTAAAGTCCAGAAAATGTCAGTGCAAAGAAACGGTGTCAGAGAGCTCTGAATGTCCCAAAAACATTTGCAGCCTGAAAAAGGCATTAACCCGCATTCAGACCCCTTAAATTCCCAAAAACATTTTTGGCCCGAAAAATGCATCTTACATCCCTGAACGTTCAGAAAACGTTAGCAGCCCAAAAAAGGCCTTAAATGCCTCTTAGGCCCACAAAAATGTAGTAAACTTTAGACGCCCAAACAAGGGGTTTACAGGCATCGTAGACCGCCTAAAGTCCAGAAAATGTTGGTAGGCCAAAAACTGTATCAGAGAGCTCTGAATGTCCCAAAAACATTTGCAGCCTGAAAAGGGCATTAACCCACATCCTAAACCCCTGAAATTCCCAAAAACATTTTTGGCCCGAAAAATGAATCCTACACCCCTTAAAGTTCAGAAAATGTTGGCAGCCCCAAAAAGGCCTTAAAATGCATCTTATTCCTGCAAAAATCTTGATAACTTTGGAGGCCCAAAAAAGGGGTTTACATCCTAGACCCCATAAAGTCCAGAAAATGTTGGTGACCTGAAAACAGTGTCAGAGAGCTCTGAATGTCCCAAAAATGTTTGCAGCCTGAAAAGGGCATTAACCCGCATCCTAGACCCCTGAAATTCCTAAAAACATTTATGGCCCGAAAAATGCATCCTACACCCCTTAAAGTTCAGAATATGTTGGCAGCCCAAAAAATGCCTTAAAATGCATCTTATTCTTGCAATAATCTTTAAAACGTTGGAGGCCCAAAAAAGGGGTTTGCAGGCATCCTAGACCCCCTAAAGTCCAGAAAATGTTGGTGGCCCACAAACTGTATCAGAGAGCTCTGAATTTCCCAAAAACATTTGCAGTCTGAAAAGGGCATTAACCCGCATCCTAGACCCCTGAAATTCCTAAAAACATTTATGGCCCGAAAAATGCATCCTACACCCCTGAAAGTTCAGAAAATGTTAGCAGCCCAAAAAAAGGCCTTAAAATGTATCTTATTCTTGCAAAAATCTTGATAACTTTGGAGGCCCAAAAAAGGGGTTTACAGGCATCCTAGACCCCTGAAAGTCCAGAAAATGTTGGTGACCCGAAAACTGTGTCAGAGAGCTCTGATTGTCCCAAGAACATGTGTAGTCTGAAAAGGGCATTAACCCGCATCCTAGACCCCTGAAATTCCCCAAAACATTTTTGGCCCAGAAAATGCATCCTACATCCCTGAAAGTTCAGAAAATGTTAGCAGCCCAAAAAAAGGCCTTAAAATGTATCTTATTCTTGCAAAAATCTTGATAACTTTAGAGGCCCAAAAAAGGGGTTTACAGGCATCGTAGACCGCCTAAAGTCCAGAAAATGTCAGTGCAAAGAAACGGTGTCAGAGAGCTCTGAATGTCCCAAAAACATTTGCAGCCTGAAAAAGGCATTAACCCGCATTCAGACCCCTTAAATTCCCAAAAACATTTTTGGCCCGAAAAATGCATCTTACATCCCTGAACGTTCAGAAAACGTTAGCAGCCCAAAAAAGGCCTTAAATGCCTCTTAGGCCCACAAAAATGTAGTAAACTTTAGACGCCCAAACAAGGGGTTTACAGGCATCGTAGACCGCCTAAAGTCCAGAAAATGTCGGTGCAAAAAAACGGTGTCAGAGAGCTCTGAATGTCCCAAAAACATTTGCAGCATGAAAAAGGCATTAACCCGCATCCTAGACCCCTTAAATTTCCAAAAAATGTTTGGCCCAAAAAATGCATCCTACATCCCTGAAAGTTCAGAAAATGTTGGCAGCACAAAAAAGGCCTTAAAATAGATATTAGGCCTGCAAAAATGTAGAAAACTTTGGAGGCCCAAAAAGGGGGTTTACAGGCATCCTAGACCCCCTAAAGTCCAGAAAATGTTGGTGGCCCATAACTGTATCAGAGAGCTCTGAATATCCCAAAAACATTTGCAGTCTGAAAAGGGCATTAATCCGCATGCTAGACCCCTGAAATTCCCCCAAAATATTTTGGTCATGAAAAATGCATCCTACACCCCTGAAAGTTCAGATAATTTTGGCAGCACAAAAAAGGCCTTAAATTCCTCTTAGGCCTACAAAAATGTAGTAAACTTTAGAGGCCCAACTAAGGGGTTTACAGGCATCGTAGACCCCTTAAAGTCCAGAAAATGTTGGTGCCCAAAAAGGGTGTCAGAGAGCTCTGAATTTCCCAAAAACATTTGCAGCCTTAAAAGGGCATCAACCCACATCCTAGACCCCTTAAAATCCCAAAAACATTTTTGGCCTGAAAAATGCATCCTACACCCCTGAAAGTTCAGAAAATGTTGGAAGCCCAAAAAAGGCCTTAAAATGCATCTTATTCCTGCAAAAATGTAGAAAACTTTGGAGGCCCAAAAAAGGGGTTTACAGGCATCCTAGACCCTCTAAAGGCCAGAAAATGTTGGTGGCCCAAAAACTGTGTCAGAGAGCTCTGAATGTCCCAAAAACGTTTGCAGCCTGAAAAGGGCATTAACCCACATCCTAGACCCCTTAAATTCCCAAAAACATTTTTGGCCCGAAAAATGCATCCTACACCCCTGAAAGTTCAGAAAATGGTGGCAGCCCAAAAAAGGCCTTAGATGCCTCTTAGGCCTAAAAAATGTAGTAAACTTTAGAGGCCCAAAAAAGGGGTTTACAGGCATTGTAGACCCCCTAAAGTCCAGAAAATGTTGGTGCCCAAAAACAGTGTCAGAGAGCTCTGAATGTCCCAAAAACATTTGGAGCCTGAAAAAGGCATTAACCCGCATCCTAGACCCCTTAAATTCCCAAAAACATTTTTGGCCTGAAAAATGCATCCTACATCCCTGAAAGTTCAGAAAATGTTGGCAGCACAAAAAAGGCCTTAAAATAGATATCAGGCCTGCAAAAATGTAGAAAACTTTGGAGGCCCAAAAAAGGGGTTTACAGGCATCCCAGACCCCCTAAAGTCCAGAAAATGTTGGTGCACTGGCCCATAACTGTATCAGAGAGCTCTGAATGTCCCAAAAACATTTGCAGTCTGAAAAGGGCATTAACCCGCATCCTAGACCCATGAAATTACTAAAAACATTTATGGCCTGAAAAATGCATCCTACACCCCTGAAAGTTCAGCAAATGTTGGAAGCCCAAAAAAAGGCCTTAAAATGCATCTTATTTCTGCAAAAATCTTGATAACTTTGGAGGCCCAGAAAAGGGGTTTACAGGCATCCTAGACCCCTGAAAGTCCAGAAAATGTTGGTGACCCGAAAACAGTGTCAGAGAGCTCTGAATGTCCCAAAAACATTTGCAGCCTGAAAAGGGCATTTACCCGCATCCTAGCCCCCTGAAATTCCCCAAAATATTTTTGGCCCGAAAAATGCATCCTACATCCCTGAAGTTCAGAAAATGTTGGCAGCACAAAACAGGCCTTAAAATATATATTAGGCCTGCAAAAATGTAGAAAAGTTTGGAGGCCCAAAAAAGGGGTTTACAGGCATCCTAGACGCCCCAAAGTCCAGAAAATGTTGGTGGCCTAAAAACTGTGTCAGAGAGCTCTGAATGTCCCAAAAACATTTGCAGTCTGAAAAGGGCATTAACCCGCATGCTAGACCCCTGAAATTCCCCAAAATATTTTGGCCACGAAAAATGCATCCTACACCCCTGAAAGTTCAGAAAATGTTGGCAGCCCAAAAAAGGCCTTAAATGCCTCTTAGGCCTACAAAAATGTAGTAAACTTTAGAGGCCCAAAAAAGGGGTTTACAGGCCTCGTAGACCGCCTAAAGTCCAGAAAATGTTGGTGCCCAAAAACGGTGTCAGAGAGCTCTGAATGTCTGAAAAACATTTGCAGCCTGAAAAAGGCATTAACCCGCATCCTAGACCCCTGAAAGTAATAAAAATATTTATGGCCCGAAAAATACATCTTACACCCCTGAAAGTTCAGAAAATGTTGGCAGCACAAAAAAAGGCCTTAAAATGCATCTTATTCCTGCAAAAATCTTGATAACTTTGGAGGCCCAAAAAAGGGGTTTACAGGCATCCTAGACCCCTGAAAGTCCAGAAAATGTTGGTGACCCGAAAACTGTGTCAGAGAGCTCTGATTGTCCCAAAAACATTTGCAGCCTGAAAAGGGCATTAACCCGCATCCTAGACCCCTGAAATTCCCCCAAAATATTTTGGTCATGAAAAATGCATCCTACACCCCTGAAAGTTCAGAAAATGTTGGCAGCACAAAAAAAGGCCTTGAAATACACATTAGGCCTGCAAAAATGTAGAAAACTTTGGAGGCCCAAAAAAGGGGTTTACAGGCATCCTAGACCCCCTAAAGTCCAGAAAATGTTGGTGGCCCAAAAACTGTGTCAGAGAGCCCTGAATGTCCCAAAAACATTTGCAGTCTGAAAAAGGCATTAACCCGCATGCTAGACCCCTGGAATTCCCCCAAAATATTTTGGTCATGAAAAATGCATCCTACACCCCTGAAATTTCAGAAAATTTTGGCAGCCCAAAAAAGGCCTTAAATTTCTCTTAGGCCTACAAAAATGTAGTAAACTTTAGAGGCCCAAAAAAGGGGTTTACAGGCATCGTAGACCGCCTAAAGTCCAGAAAATGTCAGTGCAAAGAAACGGTGTCAGAGAGCTCTGAATGTCCCAAAAACATTTGCAGCCTGAAAAAGGCATTAACCCGCATTCAGACCCCTTAAATTCCCAAAAACATTTTTGGCCCGAAAAATGCATCCTACATCCCTGAACGTTCAGAAAAACGTTAGCAGCCCAAAAAAGGCCTTAAAATAGATATTAGGCCTGCAAAAATGTAGAAAACTTTGGAGGCCCAAAAAGGGGGTTTACAGGCATCCTAGACCCCCTAAAGTCCAGAAAATGTTGGTGGCCCATAACTGTATCAGAGAGCTCTGAATGTCCCAAAACATTTGCAGTCTGAAAAGGGCATTAATCCGCATGCTAGACCCCTGAAATTCCCCCAAAATATTTTGGTCATGAAAAATGCATCCTACACCCCTGAAAGTTCAGAACATTTTGGCAGCACAAAAAAGGCCTTAAATGCCTCTTAGGCCTACAAAAATGTAGTAAACTTTAGAGGCCCAACTAAGGGGTTTACAGGCATCGTAGACCCCTTAAAGTCCAGAAAATGTTGGTGCCCAAAAAGGGTGTCAGAGAGCTCTGAATTTCCCAAAAACATTTGCAGCCTTAAAAGGGCATCAACCCACATCCTAGATCCCTTAAAATCCCAAAAACATTTTTGGCCCGAAAAATGCATCCTACACCCCTGAAAGTTCAGAAAATGTTGGAAGCCCAAAAAAGGCCTTAAAATGCATCTTATTCCTGCAAAAATGTAGAAAACTTTGGAGGCCCAAAAAAGGGGTTTACAGGCATCCTAGACCCTCTAAAGGCCAGAAAATGTTGGTGGCCCAAAAACTGTGTCAGAGAGCTCTGAATGTCCCAAAAACGTTTGCAGCCTGAAAAGGGCATTAACCCACATCCTAGACCCCTTAAATTCCCAAAAACATTTTTGGCCCGAAAAATGCATCCTACACCCCTGAAAGTTCAGAAAATGTTGGCAGCCCAAAAAAGGCCTTAGATGCCTCTTAGGCCTAAAAAATGTAGTAAACTTTAGAGGCCCAAAAAGGGGTTTACAGGCATCATAGACCCCCTAAAGTCCAGAAAATGTTGGTGCCCAAAAACAGTGTCAGAGAGCTCTGAATGTCCCAAAAACATTTGGAGCCTGAAAAAGGCATTAACCCGCATCCTAGACCCCTTAAATTCCCAAAAACATTTTTGGCCTGAAAAATGCATCCTACATCCCTGAAAGTTCAGAAAATGTTGGCAGCACAAAAAAGGCCTTAAAATAGATATCAGGCCTGCAAAAATGTAGAAAACTTTGGAGGCCCAAAAAAGGGGCTTACAGGCATCCCAGACCCCCTAAAGTCCAGAAAATGTTGGTGGCCCATAACTGTATCAGAGAGCTCTGAATGTCCGAAAAACATTTGCAGTCTGAAAAGGGCATTAACCCGCATCCTAGACCCATGAAATTACTAAAAACATTTATGGCCCGAAAAATGCATCCTACAACCCTGAAAGTTCAGCAAATGTTGGAAGCCCAAAAAAAGGCCTTAAAATGCATCTTATTTCTGCAAAAATCTTGATAACTTTGGAGGCCCAGAAAAGGGGTTTACAGGCATCCTAGACCCCTGAAAGTCCAGAAAATGTTGGTGACCCGAAAACAGTGTCAGAGAGCTCTGAATGTCCCAAAAACATTTGCAGCCTGAAAAGGGCATTTACCCGCATCCTAGCCCCCTGAAATTCCCCAAAATATTTTTGGCCCGAAAAATGCATCCTACATCCCTGAAGTTCAGAAAATGTTGGCAGCACAAAACAGGCCTTAAAATATATATTAGGCCTGCAAAAATGTAGAAAAGTTTGGAGGCCCAAAAAAGGGGTTTACAGGCATCCTAGACACCCCAAAGTCCAGAAAATGTTGGTGGCCCAAAAACTGTGTCAGAGAGCTCTGAATGTCCCAAAAACATTTGCAGTCTGAAAAGGGCATTAACCCGCATGCTAGACCCCTGAAATTCCCCAAAATATTTTGGCCACGAAAAATGCATCCTACACCCCTGAAAGTTCAGAAAATGTTGGCATCCCAAAAAAGGCCTTAAATGCCTCTTAGGCCTACAAAAATGTAGTAAACTTTAGAGGCCCAAAAAAGGGGTTTACAGGCATCGTAGACCGCCTAAAGTCCAGAAAATGTTGGTGCCCAAAAACGGTGTCAGAGAGCTCTGAATGTCTGAAAAACATTTGCAGCCTGAAAAAGGCATTAACCCGCATCCTAGACCCCTGAAAGTAATAAAAATATTTATGGCCCGAAAAATACATCTTACACCCCTGAAAGTTCAGAAAATGTTGGCAGCACAAAAAAAGGCCTTAAAATGCATCTTATTCCTGCAAAAATCTTGATAACTTTGGAGGCCCAAAAAAGGGGTTTACAGGCATCCTAGACCCCTGAAAGTCCAGAAAATGTTGGTGACCCGAAAACTGTGTCAGAGAGCTCTGATTGTCCCAAAAACATTTGCAGCCTGAAAAGGGCATTAACCCGCATCCTAGACCCCTGAAATTCCCCAAAACATTTTTGGCCCTAAAAATGCATCCGACATCCCTGAAAGTTCAGAAAATGTTGGCAGCACAAAAAAGGCCTTAAAATACATATTAGGAATGCAAAAATGTAGAAAATGTTTGAGGCCCAAAAAAGGTGTTTACAGCCATCCTAGAATCCATAAAGTCCAGAAAATGTTGGTGGCCCAAAAACTGTGACAAAGAGCTCTGAATTTCCCAAAAACATTTGCAGCCTGAAAAGGGCATTAAACCGCATCCTAGACCCCTGAAATTCCCAAAAACATTTTTGGCCCGAAAAATGCATCCTACACCCCTGAAAGTTCAGAAAATGATGGCAACCCAAAAAATGCTTTAAAATGCATCTTATTCTTGCAATAATATTGAAAACTTTGGAGGCCCAAAAAAGGGGTTTAGAGGCAACCTAGACCCCCTAAATTCCAGAAACTGTTGGTGGCCCAAAAACGGTGTCAGAGAGCTCTGAATTTCCCCAAACCATTTGCAGTCTGAAAAGGGCATTAACCCGCATGCTAGACCCCTGAAATTCCCCAAAATATTTTGGCCACGAAAAATTCATCCTACACCCCTGAAAATTCAGAAAATGTTGGCAGCACAAAAAAAGGCCTTAAAATACATATTAGGCCTGCAAAAATGTAGAAAACTTTGGAGGCCCAAAAAAGGGGTTTACAGGCATCCTAGACCCCCTAAAGTCCAGAAAATATTGGCGGCCAAAAAACGGTGTCAGAGAGCTCTGAATGTCCCAAAACATTTGCAGTCTGAAAAGGGCATTAACCCGCATACTAGACCCCTGAAATTCCCCAAAATATTTTGGCCATGAAAAATTCATCCTACACCCCTGAAAATTCAGAAAATGTTGGCAACACAAAAAAAGGCCTTAAAATACATATTAGGCCTCCAAAAATGTAGAAAACTTTGGAGGCCCAAAAAAGGGGTTTACAGGCCTCCTGGACCCCCTAAAGTCCAGAAAATGTTGGTAGGCCAAAAACTGTGTCAGAGAGCACTGAATGTCCCAAAAACGTTTGCAGCCTGAAAAGGGCATTAATCCGCATCCTGGCCCCCTGAAATTCCCCAAAATATTTTTGGCCCAAAAAATGTATCCTACACCCCTGAAAGTTCAGAAAATGTTGGCAGCCCCAAAGAGGCCTTAAAATGCATCTTATTCCTGCAAAAATCTTGATAACTTTGGAGGCCCAAAAAGGGGTTTACATGCTAGACCCCATAAAGTCCAGAAAATGTTGGTGACCTGAAAACAGTGCCAGAGAGCTCTGAATGTCCCAAAAATATTTGCAGCCTGAAAAGGGCATTAATCCGCATCCTGGCCCCCTGAAATTCCCCAAAATATTTTTGGCCCAAAAAATGTGTCCTACATCCCTGAAGTTCAGAAAATGTTGGCAGCACAAAACAGGCCTTAAAATATATATTAGGCCTGCAAAAATGTAGAAGACTTTGGAGGCCCAAAAAGGGGTTTACAGGCATCCTAGACCCCCTAAAGTCCAGAAAATGTTGGTAGGCCAAAAACTCTGTCAGAGAGCTCTGAATGTCCCAAAAACGTTTGCAGCCTGAAAAGGGCATTAACCCACATCCTAAACCCCTGAAATTCCCAAAAACATTTTTGGCCCGAAAAATGCATCCTACACCCCTGAAAGTTCAGAAAATGTTGGCAGCCCCAAAAAGGCCTTAAAATGCATCTTATTTCTGCAATAATCTTGATAACTTTGGAGGCCCAAAAAAGGGGTTTACATCCTAGACCCCATAAAGTACAGAAAATGTTGGTGACTCGAAAACAGTGTCAGAGAGCTCTGAATGTCCCAAAAATGTTTGCAGCCTGAAAAGGGCATTAATCCGCATCCTGGCCCCCTCAAATTCCCCAAAATATTTTTGGCCCAAAAAATGCATCCTACATCCCTGAAGTTCAGAAAATGTTGGCAACACAAAACAGGCCTTAAAATACATATTAGGCCTGCAAAAATGTAGAAAACTTTGGAGGCCCAAAAAAGGGGTTTACAGGCATCCTAGACCCCCTAAAGTCCAGAAAATGTTGGCGGCCCAAAAACTGTGTGAGAGAGCTCTGAATGTCCCAAAAACATTTGCAGTCTGAAAAGGGCATTAACCCGCATGCTAGACCCCTGAAATTCCCCAAAATATTTTGGCCACGAAAAATTCATCCTACACCCCTGAAAATTCAGAAAATGTTGGCAGCACAAAAAAAGGCCTTAAAATACATATTAGGCCTGCAAAAATGTAGAAAACTTTGGAGGCCCAAAAAAGGGGTTTACAGGCATTCTAGACCCCCTAAAGTCCAGAAAATATTGGCGGCCCAAAAACGGTGTCAGAGAGCTCTGAATGTCCCAAAACATTTGCAGTCTGAAAAGGGCATTAACCCGCATACTAGACCCCTGAAATTCCCCAAAATATTTTGGCCATGAAAAATTCATCCTACACCCCTGAAAATTCAGAAAATGTTGGCAACACAAAAAAAGGCCTTAAAATACATATTAGGCCTCCAAAAATGTAGAAAACTTTGGAGGCCCAAAAAAGGGGTTTACAGGCCTCCTAGAACCCCTAAAGTCCAGAAAATGTTGGTAGGCCAAAAACTGTGTCAGAGAGCACTGAATGTCCCAAAAACGTTTGCAGCCTGAAAAGGGCATTAACCCACATCCTAAACCCCTGAAATTCTCAAAAAAATTTTGGCCCAAAAAATGAATACTACACCCCTTAAAGTTCAGAAAATGTTGGCAGCCCCAAAGAGGCCTTAAAATGCATCTTATTCCTGCAAAAATCTTGATAACTTTGGAGGCCCAAAAAGGGGTTTACATGCTAGACCCCATAAAGTCCAGAAAATGTTGGTGACCTGAAAACAGTGCCAGAGAGCTCTGAATGTCCCAAAAATATTTGCAGCCTGAAAAGGGCATTAACCCACATCCTAGCCCCCTGAAATTCCCCAAAATATTTTTGGCCCGAAAAATGCATCCTACATCCTTGAAGTTCAGAACCTGTTGGCAGCCCAAAAAAGACCTTAAAATGCATCTTATTCCTGTAAAAATCTTGATAACTTTGGAGGCCCAAAAAAGGGGTTTACAGGCATCCTAGACCCCCTAAAGTCCAGAAAATGTTGGTGGCCAAAAACTGTGTCAGAGAGCTCTGAATGTCCCAAAAATATTTGCAGTCTGAAAAGGGCATTAACCCGCATGCTAGACCCCTGAAATTTCCCAAAATATTTTGGCCACGAAAAATTCATCCTACACCCCTGAAAATTCAGAAAATATTGGCAGCACAAAAAAGGCCTTAAAATACATATTAGGCCTCCAAAAATCTTGATAACTTTGGAGGCCCAAAAAGGGGTTTACATGCTAGACCCCATAAAGTCCAGAAAATGTTGGTGACCTGAAAACAGTGCCAGAGAGCTCTGAATGTCCCAAAAATATTTGCAGCCTGAAAAGGGCATTAATCCGCATCCTGGCCCCCTGAAATTCCCCAAAATATTTTTGGCCCAAAAAATGTATCCTACATCCCTGAAGTTCAGAAAATGTTGGCAGCACAAAACAGGCCTTAAAATATATATTAGGCCTGCAAAAATGTAGAAGACTTTGGAGGCCCAAAAAGGGGTTTACAGGCATCCTAGACCCCCTAAAGTCCAGAAAATGTTGGTAGGCCAAAAACTGTGTCAGAGAGCTCTGAATGTCCCAAAAACGTTTGCAGCCTGAAAAGGGCATTAACCCACATCCTAAACCCCTGAAATTCCCAAAAACATTTTTGGCCCGAAAAATGCATCCTACACCCCTGAAAGTTCAGAAAATGTTGGCAGCCGCAAAAAGGCCTTAAAATGCATCTTATTTCTGCAATAATCTTGATAACTTTGGAGGCCCAAAAAAGGGGTTTACAGACATCCTAGACCCCTGAAAGTCCAGAAAATGTTGGTGACCCGAAAACAGTGTCAGAGAGCTCTGAATGTCCCAAAAACATTTGCAGCCTGAAAAGGGCATTAACCCACATCCTAGCCCCCTGAAATTCCCCAAAATATTTTTGGCCCGAAAAATGCATCCTACATCCTTGAAGTTCAGAACCTGTTGGCAGCCCAAAAAAGACCTTAAAATGCATCTTATTCCTGTAAAAATCTTGATAACTTTGGAGGCCCAAAAAAGGGGTTTACATCCTAGACCCCATAAAGTCCAGAAAATGTTGGTGACCTGAAAACAGTGTCAGAGAGCTCTGAATGTCGCAAAAATATTTGCAGCCTGAAAAGGGCATTAATCCGCATCCTGGCCCCCTGAAATTCCCCAAAATATTTTTGGCCCAAAAAATGCATCCTACATCCCTGAAGTTCAGAAAATGTTGGCAGCACAAAACAGGCCTTAAAATACATATTAGGCCTGCAAAAATGTAGAAGACTTTGGAGGCTCAAAAAAGGGGTTTACAGGCATCCTAGACCCCCTAAAGTCCAGAAAATGTTAGCGCCCCAAAAAATGTGAGAGAGCTCTGAATGTCCAAAAAACATTTGCAGTCTGAAAAGGGCATTAACCCGCATGCTAGACCCCTGAAATTCCCCAAAATATTTTGGCCACGAAAAATTCATCCTACACCCCTGAAAATTCAGAAAATGTTGGCAGCACAAAAAAAGGCCTTAAAATACATATTAGGCCTCCAAAAATGTAGAAGACTTTGGAGGCCCAAAAAGGGGTTTACAGGCATCCTAGACCCCCTAAAGTCCAGAAAATGTTGGTGGCCCAAAAACTGTGTCAGGGAGCTCTGAATGTCCCAAAAACGTTTGCAGCCTGAAAAGGGCATTAACCCACATCCTAAACCCCTGAAATTCCCAAAAACATTTTTGGCCCAAAAAATGCATCCTACACCCCTGAAAGTTCAGAAAATGTTGGCAGCCCCAAAAAGGCCTTAACATGCATCTTATTCCTGCAAAAATCTTGAAAACTTTGGAGGCCCAAAAAAGGGGTTTACATCCTAGACCCCATAAAGTACAGAAAATGTTGGTGACTCGAAAACAGTGTCAGAGAGCTCTGAATGTCCCAAAAATGTTTGCAGCCTGAAAAGGGCATTAATCCGCATCCTGGCCCCCTCAAATTCCCCAAAATATTTTTGGCCCAAAAAATGCATCCTACATCCATGAAGTTCAGAAAATGTTGGCAGCACAAAACAGGCCTTAAAATACATATTAGGCCTGCAAAAATGTAGAAAACTTTGGAGGCCCAAAAAAGGGGTTTACAGGCATCCTAGACCCCCTAAAGTCCAGAAAATGTTGGCGGCCCAAAAACTGTGTGAGAGAGCTCTGAATGTCCCAAAAACATTTGCAGTCTGAAAAGGGCATTAACCCGCATACTAGACCCCTGAAATTCCCCAAAATATTTTGGCCACTAAAAATTCATCCTACACCCCTGAAAATTCAGAAAATGTTGGCAGCACAAAAAAAGGCCTTAAAATACATATTAGGCCTGCAAAAATGTAGAAAACTTTGGAGGCCCAAAAAAGGGGTTTACAGGCATCCTAGACCCCCTAAAGTCCAGAAAATGTTGGCGGCCCAAAAACGGTGTCAGAGAGCTCTGAATGTCCCAAAACATTTGCAGTCTGAAAAGGGCATTAACCTGCATACTAGACCCCTGAAATTTCCCAAAATATTTTGGCCACAAAAAATTCATCCTACACCCCTGAAAATTCAGAAAATGTTGGCAGCACAAAAAAGGCCTTAAAATACATATTAGGCCTCCAAAAATGTAGAAAACTTTGGAGGCCCAAAAAAGGGGTTTACAGGCATCCTAGACCCCCTAAAGTCCAGAAAATGTTGGTAGGCCAAAAACTGTGTCAGAGAGCTCTGAATGTCCCAAAAACATTTGCAGCCTGAAAAGGGCATTAACCCACATCCTAAACCCCTGAAATTCCCAAAAACATTTTTGGCCCGAAAAATGAATCCTACACCCCTTAAAGTTCAGAAAATGTTGGCAGCCCCAAAAAGGCCTTAAAATGCATCTTATTCCTGCAAAAATCTTGATAACTTTGGAGGCCCAAAAAAGGGGTTTACATCCTAGACCCCCTAAAGTCCAGAAAATGTTGGCGGCCAAAAAACTGTGTGAGAGAGCTCTGAATGTCCCAAAAATATTTGCAGTCTGAAAAGGGCATTAACCCGCATGCTAGACCCCTGAAATTCCCCAAAATATTTTGGCCACGAAAAATGCATCCTACATCCCTGAAGTTCAGAAAATGTTGGCAGCACAAAACAGGCCTTAAAATACATATTAGGCCTGCAAAAATGTAGAAGACTTTGGAGGCCCAAAAAAGGGGTTTACAGGCAACCTAGACCCCCTAAAGTCCAGAAAATGTTGGTGGCCCAAAAACTGTGTCAGAGAGCTCTGAATGTCCCAAAAACGTTTGCAGCCTGAAAAGGGCATTAACCCACATCCTAAACCCCTGAAATTCCCAAAAACATTTTTGGCCCGAAAAATGCATCCTACACCCCTGAAAGTTCAGAAAATGTTGGCAGCCCCAAAAAGGCCTTAAAATGCATCTTATTTCTGCAATAATCTTGATAACTTTGGAGGCCCAAAAAAGGGGTTTACAGACATCCTAGACCCCTGAAAGTCCAGAAAATGTTGGTGACCCGAAAACAGTGTCAGAGAGCTCTGAATGTCCCAAAAACATTTGCAGCCTGAAAAGGGCATTAACCCACATCCTAGCCCCCTGAAATTCCCCAAAATATTTTTGGCCCGAAAACTGCATCCTACATCCTTGAAGTTCAGAACCTGTTGGCAGCCCAAAAAAGGCCTTAAAATGCATCTTATTCCTTTAAAAATCTTGATAACTTTGGAGGCCCAAAAAAGGGGTTTACATCCTAGACCCCATAAAGTCCAGAAAATGTTGGTGACCTGAAAACAGTGTCAGAGAGCTCTGAATGTCGCAAAAATATTTGCAGCCTGAAAAGGGCATTAATCCGCATCCTGGCCCCCTGAAATTCCCCAAAATATTTTTGGCCCAAAAAATGCATCCTACATCCCTGAAGTTCAGAAAATGTTGGCAGCACAAAACAGGCCTTAAAATACATATTAGGCCTGCAAAAATGTAGAAGACTTTGGAGGCTCAAAAAAGGGGTTTACAGGCATCCTAGACCCCCTAAAGTCCAGAAAATGTTAGCGCCCCAAAAACTGTGTGAGAGAGCTCTGAATGTCCAAAAAACATTTGCAGTCTGAAAAGGGCATTAACCCGCATGCTAGACCCCTGAAATTCCCCAAAATATTTTGGCCACGAAAAATTCATCCTACACCCCTGAAAATTCAGAAAATGTTGGCAGCACAAAAAAAGGCCTTAAAATACATATTAGGCCTCCAAAAATGTAGAAGATTTGGAGGCCCAAAAAGGGGTTTACAGGCATCCTAGACCCCCTAAAGTCCAGAAAATGTTGGTGGCCCAAAAACTGTGTCAGAGAGCTCTGAATGTCCCAAAAACGTTTGCAGCCTGGAAAGGGCATTAACCTACATCCTAAACCCCTGAAATTCCCAAAAACATTTTTGGCCCAAAAAATGCATCCTACACCCCTGAAAGTTCAGAAAATGTTGGCAGCCCCAAAAAGGCCTTAACATGCATCTTATTCCTGCAAAAATCTTGAAAACTTTGGAGGCCCAAAAAAGGGGTTTACATCCTAGACCCCATAAAGTACAGAAAATGTTGGTGACTCGAAAACAGTGTCAGAGAGCTCTGAATGTCCCAAAAATGTTTGCAGCCTGAAAAGGGCATTAATCCGCATCCTGGCCCCCTCAAATTCCCCAAAATATTTTTGGCCCAAAAAATGCATCCTACATCCATGAAGTTCAGAAAATGTTGGCAGCACAAAACAGGCCTTAAAATACATATTAGGCCTGCAAAAATGTAGAAAACTTTGGAGGCCCAAAAAAGGGGTTTACAGGCATCCTAGACCCCCTAAAGTCCAGAAAATGTTGGCGGCCCAAAAACTGTGTGAGAGAGCTCTGAATGTCCCAAAAACATTTGCAGTCTGAAAAGGGCATTAACCCGCATGCTAGACCCCTGAAATTCCCCAAAATATTTTGGCCACGAAAAATTCATCCTACACCCCTGAAAATTCAGAAAATGTTGGCAGCACAAAAAAAGGCCTTAAAATACATATTAGGCCTGCAAAAATGTAGAAAACTTTGGAGGCCCAAAAAAGGGGTTTACAGGCATCCTAGACCCCCTAAAGTCCAGAAAATGTTGGCGGCCCAAAAACGGTGTCAGAGAGCTCTGAATGTCCCAAAACATTTGCAGTCTGAAAAGGGCATTAACCCGCATACTAGACCCCTGAAATTTCCCAAAATATTTTGGCCACAAAAAATTCATCCTACACCCCTGAAAATTCAGAAAATGTTGGCAGCACAAAAAAGGCCTTAAAATACATATTAGGCCTCCAAAAATGTAGAAAACTTTGGAGGCCCAAAAAAGGGGTTTACAGGCATCCTAGACCCCCTAAAGTCCAGAAAATGTTGGTAGGCCAAAAACTGTGTCAGAGAGCTCTGAATGTCCCAAAAACATTTGCAGCCTGAAAAGGGCATTAACCCACATCCTAAACCCCTGAAATTCCCAAAAACATTTTTGGCCCGAAAAATGAATCCTACACCCCTTAAAGTTCAGAAAATGTTGGCAGCCCCAAAAAGGCCTTAAAATGCATCTTATTCCTCCTGCAAAAATCTTGATAACTTTGGAGGCCCAAAAAAGGGGTTTACATCCTAGACCCCCTAAAGTCCAGAAAATGTTGGCGGCCCAAAAACTGTGTGAGAGAGCTCTGAATGTCCCAAAAATATTTGCAGTCTGAAAAGGGCATTAACCCGCATGCTAGACCCCTGAAATTCCCCAAAATATTTTGGCCACGAAAAATGCATCCTACATCCCTGAAGTTCAGAAAATGTTGGCAGCACAAAACAGGCCTTAAAATACATATTAGGCCTGCAAAAATGTAGAAGACTTTGGAGGCCCAAAAAAGGGGTTTACAGGCATCCTAGACCCCCTAAAGTCCAGAAAATGTTGGTGGCCCAAAAACTGTGTCAGAGAGCTCTGAATGTCCCAAAAACGTTTGCAGCCTGAAAAGGGCATTAACCCACATCCTAAACCCCTGAAAGTCCCAAAAACATTTTTGGCCCGAAAAATGCATCCTACACCCCTGAAAGTTCAGAAAATGTTGGCAGCCCCAAAAAGGCCTTAAAATGCATCTTATTTCTGCAATAATCTTGATAACTTTGGAGGCCCAAAAAAGGGGTTTACAGACATCCTAGACCCCTGAAAGTCCAGAAAATGTTGGTGACCCGAAAACAGTGTCAGAGAGCTCTGAATGTCCCAAAAACATTTGCAGTCTGAAAAGGGCATTAACCCGCATGCTAGACCCCTGAAATTTCCCAAAATATTTTGGCCACGAAAAATTCATCCTACACCCCTGAAAATTCAGAAAATATTGGCAGCACAAAAAAGGCCTTAAAATACATATTAGGCCTCCAAAAATGTAGAAAACTTTGGAGGCCCAAAAAAGGGGTTTACAGGCATCCTAGACCCCCTAAAGTCCAGAAAATGTTGGTAGGCCAAAAACTGTGTCAGAGAGCTCTGAATGTCCCAAAAAAACGTTTGCAGCCTGAAAAGGGCATTAACCCACATCCTAAACCCCTGAAATTCCCAAAAACATTTTTGGCCCGAAAAATGCATCCTACACCCCTGAAAGTTCAGAAAATGTTGGCAGCCCCAAAAAGGCCTTAAAATGCATCTTATTTCTGCAATAATCTTGATAACTTTGGAGGCCCAAAAAAGGGGTTTACAGACATCCTAGACCCCTGAAAGTCCAGAAAATGTTGGTGACCCGAAAACAGTGTCAGAGAGCTCTGAATGTCCCAAAAACATTTGCAGCCTGAAAAGGGCATTAATCCGCATCCTGGCCCCCTGAAATTCCCCAAAATATTTTTGGCCCAAAAAATGCATCCTACATCCCTGAAGTTCAGAAAATGTTGGCAGCACAAAACAGGCCTTAAAATACATATTAGGCCTGCAAAAATGTAGAAGACTTTGGAGGCCCAAAAAAGGGGTTTACAGGCATCCTAGACCCCCTAAAGTCCAGAAAATGTTAGCGGCCCAAAAACTGTGTGAGAGAGCTCTGAATGTCCAAAAAACATTTGCAGTCTGAAAAGGGCATTAACCCGCATGCTAGACCCCTGAAATTCCCCAAAATATTTTGGCCACGAAAAATTCATCCTACACCCCTGAAAATTCAGAAAATGTTGGCAGCACAAAAAAAGGCCTTAAAATACATATTAGGCCTGCAAAAATGTAGAAAACTTTGGAGGCCTAAAAAAGGGGTTTACAGGCATCCTAGAACCCCTAAAGTCCAGAAAATGTTGGCGGCCCAAAAACGGTGTCAGAGAGCTCTGAATGTCCCAAAACATTTGCAGTCTGAAAAGGGCATTAACCCGCATACTAGACCCCTGAAATTTCCCAAAATATTTTGGCCACAAAAAATTCATCCTACACCCCTGAAAATTCAGAAAATGTTGGCAGCACAAAAAAGGCCTTAAAATACATATTAGGCCTCCAAAAATGTAGAAAACTTTGGAGGCCCAAAAAAGGGGTTTACAGGCATCCTAGATCCCCTAAAGTCCAGAAAATGTTGGTAGGCCAAAAACTGTGTCAGAGAGCTCTGAATGTCCCAAAAACATTTGCAGCCTGAAAAGGGCATTAACCCACATCCTAAACCCCTGAAATTCCCAAAAACATTTTTGGCCCGAAAAATGAATCCTACACCCCTTAAAGTTCAGAAAATGTTGGCAGCCCCAAAAAGGCCTTAAAATGCATCTTATTCCTGCAAAAATCTTGATAACTTTGGAGGCCCAAAAAAGGGGTTTACATCCTAGACCCCCTAAAGTCCAGAAAATGTTGGCGGCCCAAAAACTGTGTGAGAGAGCTCTGAATGTCCCAAAAATATTTGCAGTCTGAAAAGGGCATTAACCCGCATGCTAGACCCCTGAAATTCCCCAAAATATTTTGGCCACGAAAAATGCATCCTACATCCCTGAAGTTCAGAAAATGTTGGCAGCACAAAACAGGCCTTAAAATACATATTAGGCCTGCAAAAATGTAGAAGACTTTGGAGGCCCAAAAAAGGGGTTTACAGGCATCCTAGACCCCCTAAAGTCCAGAAAATGTTGGTGGCCCAAAAACTGTGTCAGAGAGCTCTGAATGTCCCAAAAACGTTTGCAGCCTGAAAAGGGCATTAACCCACATCCTAAACCCCTGAAAGTCCCAAAAACATTTTTGGCCCGAAAAATGCATCCTACACCCCTGAAAGTTCAGAAAATGTTGGCAGCCCCAAAAAGGCCTTAAAATGCATCTTATTTCTGCAATAATCTTGATAACTTTGGAGGCCCAAAAAAGGGGTTTACAGACATCCTAGACCCCTGAAAGTCCAGAAAATGTTGGTGACCCGAAAACAGTGTCAGAGAGCTCTGAATGTCCCAAAAACATTTGCAGTCTGAAAAGGGCATTAACCCGCATGCTAGACCCCTGAAATTTCCCAAAATATTTTGGCCACGAAAAATTCATCCTACACCCCTGAAAATTCAGAAAATATTGGCAGCACAAAAAAGGCCTTAAAATACATATTAGGCCTCCAAAAATGTAGAAAACTTTGGAGGCCCAAAAAAGGGGTTTACAGGCATCCTAGACCCCCTAAAGTCCAGAAAATGTTGGTAGGCCAAAAACTGTGTCAGAGAGCTCTGAATGTCCCAAAAAAACGTTTGCAGCCTGAAAAGGGCATTAACCCACATCCTAAACCCCTGAAATTCCCAAAAACATTTTTGGCCCGAAAAATGCATCCTACACCCCTGAAAGTTCAGAAAATGTTGGCAGCCCCAAAAAGGCCTTAAAATGCATCTTATTTCTGCAATAATCTTGATAACTTTGGAGGCCCAAAAAAGGGGTTTACAGACATCCTAGACCCCTGAAAGTCCAGAAAATGTTGGTGACCCGAAAACAGTGTCAGAGAGCTCTGAATGTCCCAAAAACATTTGCAGCCTGAAAAGGGCATTAATCCGCATCCTGGCCCCCTGAAATTCCCCAAAATATTTTTGGCCCAAAAAATGCATCCTACATCCCTGAAGTTCAGAAAATGTTGGCAGCACAAAACAGGCCTTAAAATACATATTAGGCCTGCAAAAATGTAGAAGACTTTGGAGGCCCAAAAAAGGGGTTTACAGGCATCCTAGACCCCCTAAAGTCCAGAAAATGTTAGCGGCCCAAAAACTGTGTGAGAGAGCTCTGAATGTCCAAAAAACATTTGCAGTCTGAAAAGGGCATTAACCCGCATGCTAGACCCCTGAAATTCCCCAAAATATTTTGGCCACGAAAAATTCATCCTACACCCCTGAAAATTCAGAAAATGTTGGCAGCACAAAAAAAGGCCTTAAAATACATATTAGGCCTGCAAAAATGTAGAAAACTTTGGAGGCCTAAAAAAGGGGTTTACAGGCATCCTAGAACCCCTAAAGTCCAGAAAATGTTGGCGGCCCAAAAACGGTGTCAGAGAGCTCTGAATGTCCCAAAACATTTGCAGTCTGAAAAGGGCATTAACCCGCATACTAGACCCCTGAAATTTCCCAAAATATTTTGGCCACAAAAAATTCATCCTACACCCCTGAAAATTCAGAAAATGTTGGCAGCACAAAAAAGGCCTTAAAATACATATTAGGCCTCCAAAAATGTAGAAAACTTTGGAGGCCCAAAAAAGGGGTTTACAGGCATCCTAGATCCCCTAAAGTCCAGAAAATGTTGGTAGGCCAAAAACTGTGTCAGAGAGCTCTGAATGTCCCAAAAACATTTGCAGCCTGAAAAGGGCATTAACCCACATCCTAAACCCCTGAAATTCCCAAAAACATTTTTGGCCCGAAAAATGAATCCTACACCCCTTAAAGTTCAGAAAATGTTGGCAGCCCCAAAAAGGCCTTAAAATGCATCTTATTCCTGCAAAAATCTTGATAACTTTGGAGGCCCAAAAAAGGGGTTTACATCCTAGACCCCATAAAGTCCAGAAAATGTTGGTGACCTGAAAACAGTGTCAGAGAGCTCTGAATGTCGCAAAAATATTTGCAGCCTGAAAAGGGCATTAATCCGCATCCTGGCCTCCTGAAATTCCCCAAAATATTTTTGGCCCAGAAAATGCATCCTACATCCCTGAAGTTCAGAAAATGTTGGCAGCACAAAACAGGCCTTAAAATACATATTAGGCCTGCAAAAATGTAGAAGACTTTGGAGGCCCAAAAAAGGGGTTTACAGGCATCCTAGACCCCCTAAAGTCCAGAAAATGTTGGTGGCCCAAAAACTGTGTCAGAGAGCTCTGAATGTCCCAAAAACATTTGCAGTCTGAAAAGGGCATTAACTCGCATGCTAGACCCCTGAAATTTCCCAAAATATTTTGGCCACGAAAAATTCATCCTACACCCCTGAAAATTCAGAAAATATTGGCAGCACAAAAAAGGCCTTAAAATACATATTAGGCCTCCAAAAATGTAGAAAACTTTGGAGGCCCAAAAAAGGGGTTTACAGGCATCCTAGACCCCCTAAAGTCCAGAAAATGTTGGTAGGCCAAAAACTGTGTCAGAGATCTCTGAATGTCCCAAAAACGTTTGCAGCCTGAAAAGGGCATTAACCCACATCCTAAACCCCTGAAATTCCCAAAAACATTTTTGGCCAAAAAATGCATCCTACACCCCTGAAAGTTCAGAAAATGTTGGCAGCCCCAAAAAGGCCTTAAAATGCATCTTATTTCTGCAATAATCTTGATAACTTTGGAGGCCCAAAAAAGGGGTTTACAGACATCCTAGACCCCTGAAAGTCCAGAAAATGTTGGTGACCCGAAAACAGTGTCAGAGAGCTCTGAATGTCCCAAAAACATTTGCAGCCTGAAAAGGGCATTAACCCACATCCTAGCCCCCTGAAATTCCCCAAAATATTTTTGGCCCGAAAAATGCATCCTACATCCTTGAAGTTCAGAACATGTTGGCAGCCCAAAAACGGCCTCAAAATGCATCTTATTCCTGTAATAATCTTGATAACTTTGGAGGCCCAAAAAAGGGGTTTACATCCTAGACCCCATAAAGTCCAGAAAATGTTGGTGACCTGAAAACAGTGTCAGAGAGCTCTGAATGTCGCAAAAATATTTGCAGCCTGAAAAGGGCATTAATCCGCATCCTGGCCCCCTGAAATTCCCCAAAATATTTTTGGCCCAAAAAATGCATCCTACATCCCTGAAGTTCAGAAAATGTTGGCAGCACAAAACAGGCCTTAAAATACATATTAGGCCTGCAAAAATGTAGAAAACTTTGGAGGCCCAAAAAAGGGGTTTACAGGCATCCTAGATCCCCTAAAGTCCAGAAAATGTTGGTAGGCCAAAAACTGTGTCAGAGAGCTCTGAATGTCCCAAAAACATTTGCAGCCTGAAAAGGGCATTAACCCACATCCTAAACCCCTGAAATTCCCAAAAACATTTTTGGCCCGAAAAATGAATCCTACACCCCTTAAAGTTCAGAAAATGTTGGCAGCCCCAAAAAGGCCTTAAAATGCATCTTATTCCTGCAAAAATCTTGATAACTTTGGAGGCCCAAAAAAGGGGTTTACATCCTAGACCCCCTAAAGTCCAGAAAATGTTGGCGGCCCAAAAACTGTGTGAGAGAGCTCTGAATGTCCCAAAAATATTTGCAGTCTGAAAAGGGCATTAACCCGCATGCTAGACCCCTGAAATTCCCCAAAATATTTTGGCCACGAAAAATGCATCCTACATCCCTGAAGTTCAGAAAATGTTGGCAGCACAAAACAGGCCTTAAAATACATATTAGGCCTGCAAAAATGTAGAAGACTTTGGAGGCCCAAAAAAGGGGTTTACAGGCATCCTAGACCCCCTAAAGTCCAGAAAATGTTGGTGGCCCAAAAACTGTGTCAGAGAGCTCTGAATGTCCCAAAAACGTTTGCAGCCTGAAAAGGGCATTAACCCACATCCTAAACCCCTGAAAGTCCCAAAAACATTTTTGGCCCGAAAAATGCATCCTACACCCCTGAAAGTTCAGAAAATGTTGGCAGCCCCAAAAAGGCCTTAAAATGCATCTTATTTCTGCAATAATCTTGATAACTTTGGAGGCCCAAAAAAGGGGTTTACAGACATCCTAGACCCCTGAAAGTCCAGAAAATGTTGGTGACCCGAAAACAGTGTCAGAGAGCTCTGAATGTCCCAAAAACATTTGCAGTCTGAAAAGGGCATTAACCCGCATGCTAGACCCCTGAAATTTCCCAAAATATTTTGGCCACGAAAAATTCATCCTACACCCCTGAAAATTCAGAAAATATTGGCAGCACAAAAAAGGCCTTAAAATACATATTAGGCCTCCAAAAATGTAGAAAACTTTGGAGGCCCAAAAAAGGGGTTTACAGGCATCCTAGACCCCCTAAAGTCCAGAAAATGTTGGTAGGCCAAAAACTGTGTCAGAGAGCTCTGAATGTCCCAAAATGCAATAATCTTGATAACTTTGGAGGCCCAAAAAAGGGGTTTACAGACATCCTAGACCCCTGAAAGTCCAGAAAATGTTGGTGACCCGAAAACAGTGTCAGAGAGCTCTGAATGTCCCAAAAACATTTGCAGCCTGAAAAGGGCATTAACCCACATCCTAGCCCCCTGAAATTCCCCAAAATATTTTTGGCCCAAAAAATGCATCCTACATCCCTGAAGTTCAGAAAATGTTGGCAGCACAAAACAGGCCTTAAAATACATATTAGGCCTGCAAAAATGTAGAAGACTTTGGAGGCCCAAAAAAGGGGTTTACAGGCATCCTAGACCCCCTAAAGTCCAGAAAATGTTAGCGGCCCAAAAACTGTGTGAGAGAGCTCTGAATGTCCAAAAAACATTTGCAGTCTGAAAAGGGCATTAACCCGCATGCTAGACCCCTGAAATTCCCCAAAATATTTTGGCCACGAAAAATTCATCCTACACCCCTGAAAATTCAGAAAATGTTGGCAGCACAAAAAAGGCCTTAAAATACATATTAGGCCTCCAAAAATGTAGAAGACTTTGGAGGCCCAAAAAGGGGTTTACAGGCATCCTAGACCCCCTAAAGTCCAGAAAATGTTGGTGGCCCAAAAACTGTGTCAGAGAGCTCTGAATGTCCCAAAAACGTTTGCAGCCTGAAAAGGGCATTAACCCACATCCTAAACCCCTGAAATTCCCAAAAACATTTTTGGCCCGAAAAATGCATCCTACATCCCTGAAAGTTCAGAAAATGTTGGCAGCCCCAAAAAGGCCTTAACATGCATCTTATTCCTGCAAAAATCTTGATAGCTTTGGAGGCCCAAAAAAGGGGTTTACATCCTAGACCCCATAAAGTACAGAAAATGTTGGTGACTCGAAAACAGTGTCAGAGAGCTCTGAATGTCCCAAAAATGTTTGCAGTCTGAAAAGGGCATTAACCCGCATGCTAGACCCCTGAAATTCCCCAAAATATTTTGGCCACGAAAAATTCATCCTACACCCCTGAAAATTCAGAAAATGTTGGCAGCACAAAAAAAGGCCTTAAAATACATATTAGGCCTCCAAAAATGTAGAAAACTTTGGAGGCCCAAAAAAGGGGTTTACAGGCATCCTAGACCCCCTAAAGTCCAGAAAATGTTGGCGGCCCAAAAACGGTGTCAGAGAGCTCTGAATGTCCCAAAACATTTGCAGTCTGAAAAGGGCATTAACCCGCATACTAGACCCCTGAAATTCCCCAAAATATTTTGGCCATGAAAAATTCATCCTACACCCCTGAAAATTCAGAAAATGTTGGCAACACAAAAAAGGCCTTAAAATACATATTAGGCCTCCAAAAATGTAGAAAACTTTGGAGGCCCAAAAAAGGGGTTTACAGGCCTCCTAGACCCCCTAAAGTCCAGAAAATGTTGGTAGGCCAAAAACTGTGTCAGAGAGCTCTGAATGTCCCACAACTGTTTGCAGCCTGAAAAGGGCATTAACCCACATCCTAAACCCCTGAAATTCCCAAAAAAATGTGGCCCAAAAAATGAATCCTACACCCCTTAAAGTTCAGAAAATGTTGGCAGCCCCAAAAAGGCCTTAAAATGCTTCTTATTCCTGCAAAAATCTTGATAACTTTGGAGGCCCAAAAAGGGGTTTACATCCTAGACCCCTGAAAGTCCAGAAAATGTTGGTGACCCGAAAACAGTGTCAGAGAGCTCTGAATGTCCCAAAAACATTTGCAGCCTGAAAAGGGCATTAACCCACATCCTAGCCCCCTGAAATTCCCCAATATATTTTTGGCCCCAAAAATGCATCCTACATCCTTGAAGTTCAGAACATGTTGGCAGCCCTAAAAAGGCCTTAAAATGCATCTTATTCCTGTAAAAATCTTGATAACTTTGGAGGCCCAAAAAGGGGTTTACATCCTAGACCCCTGAAAGTCCAGAAAATGTTGGTGACCCGAAAACAGTGTCAGAGAGCTCTGAATGTCCCAAAAACATTTGCAGCCTGAAAAGGGCATTAACCCACATCCTAAACCCCTGAAATTCCCAAAAAAATGTGGCCCAAAAAATGAATCCTACACCCCTTAAAGTTCAGAAAATGTTGGCAGCCCCAAAAAGGCCTTAAAATGCTTCTTATTCCTGCAAAAATCTTGATAACTTTGGAGGCCCAAAAAGGGGTTTACATCCTAGACCCCTGAAAGTCCAGAAAATGTTGGTGACCCGAAAACAGTGTCAGAGAGCTCTGAATGTCCCAAAAACATTTGCAGCCTGAAAAGGGCATTAACCCACATCCTAGCCCCCTGAAATTCCCCAAAATATTTTTGGCCCGAAAAATGCATCCTACATCCTTGAAGTTCAGAACATGTTGGCAGCCCAAAAAAGGCCTTAAAATACATATTAGGCCTCCAAAAATGTAGAAGACTTTGGAGGCCCAAAAAGGGGTTTACAGGCATCCTAGACCCCCTAAAGTCCAGAAAATGTTGGTGGCCCACAAACTGTGTCAGAGAGCTCTGAATGTCCCAAAAACGTTTGCAGCCTGAAAAGGGCATTAACCCACATCCTAAACCCCTGAAATTCCCAAAAACATTTTTGGCCCGAAAAATGCATCCTACATCCCTGAACGTTCAGAAAACGTTAGCAGCCCAAAAAAGGCCTTAAATGCCTCTTAGGCCCACAAAAATGTAGTAAACTTTAGACGCCCAAACAAGGGGTTTACAGGCATCGTAGACCGCCTAAAGTCCAGAAAATGTTGGTGGCCCACAAACTGTGTCAGAGAGCTCTGAATGTCCCAAAAACATTTGCAGCATGAAAAAGGCATTAACCCGCATCCTAGACCCCTTAAATTCCCAAAAAATGTTTGGCCCAAAAAATGCATCCTACATCCCTGAAAGTTCAGAAAATGTTGGCAGCACAAAAAGGCCTTAAAATAGATATTAGGCCTGCAAAAATGTAGAAAACTTTGGAGGCCCAAAAAGGGGGTTTACAGGCATCCTAGACCCCCTAAAGTCCAGAAAATGTTGGTGGCCCATAACTGTATCAGAGAGCTCTGAATGTCCCAAAAACATTTGCAGTCTGAAAAGGGCATTAATCCGCATGCTAGACCCCTGAAATTCCCCCAAAATATTTTGCTCATGAAAAATGCATCCTACACCCCTGAAAGTTCTGAAAATTTTGGCAGCACAAAAAAGGCCTTAAATGCCTCTTAGGCCTACAAAAATGTAGTAAACTTTAGAGGCCCAACTAAGGGGTTTACAAGCATCGTAGACCCCTTACAGTCCAGAAAATGTTGGTGCCCAAAAAGGGTGTCAGAGAGCTCTGAATTTCCCAAAAACATTTGCAGCCTTAAAAGGGCATCAACCCACATCCTAGACCCCTTAAAATCCCAAAAACATTTTTGGCCTGAAAAATGCATCCTACACCCCTGAAAGTTCAGCAAATGTTGGAAGCCCAAAAAAGGCCTTAAAATGCATCTTATTCCTGCAAAAATGTAGAAAACTTTGGAGGCCCAAAAAAGGGGTTTACAGGCATCCTAGACCCTCTAAAGGCCAGAAAATGTTGGTGGCCCAAAAACTGTGTCAGAGAGCTCTGAATGTCCCAAAAACGTTTGCAGCCTGAAAAGGGCATTAACCCACATCCTAGACCCCTTAAATTCCCAAAAACATTTTTGGCCCGAAAAATGCATCCTACACCCCTGAAAGTTCAGAAAATGTTGGCAGCCCAAAAAAGGCCTTAGATGCCTCTTAGGCCTAAAAAATTTAGTAAACTTTAGAGGCCCAAAAAAGGGGTTTACAGGCATTGTAGACCCCCTAAAGTCCAGAAAATGTTGGTGCCCAAAAACAGTGTCAGAGAGCTCTGAATGTCCCAAAAACATTTGGAGCCTGAAAAAGGCATTAACCCGCATCCTAGACCCCTTAAATTCCCAAAAACATTTTTGGCCTGAAAAATGCATCCTACATCCCTGAAAGTTCAGAAAATTTTGGCAGCACAAAAAAGGCCTTAAAATAGATATCAGGCCTGCAAAAATGTAGAAAACTTTGGAGGCCCAAAAAAGGGGTTTACAGGCATCCCAGACCCCCTAAAGTCCAGAAAATGTTGGTGCCCTGGCCCATAACTGTATCAGAGAGCTCTGAATGTCCCAAAAACATTTGCAGTCTGAAAAGGGCATTAACCCGCATCCTAGACCCATGAAATTACTAAAAACATTTATGGCCCGAAAAATGCATCCTACACCCCTGAAAGTTCAGCAAATGTTGGAAGCCAAAAAAAAAGGCCTTAAAATGCATCTTATTTCTGAAAAATCTTGATAACTTTGGAGGCCCAGAAAAGGGGTTTACATCCTAGACCCCATAAAGTACAGAAAATGTTGGTGACTCGAAAACAGTGTCAGAGAGCTCTGAATGTCCCAAAAATGTTTGCAGCCTGAAAAGGGCATTTACCCGCATCCTAGCCCCCTGAAATTCCCCAAAATATTTTTGGCCCGAAAAATGCATCCTACATCCCTGAAAATTCAGAAAATATTGGCAGCACAAAAAAGGCCTTAAAATACATATTAGGCCTCCAAAAATGTAGAAAACTTTGGAGGCCCAAAAAAGGGGTTTACAGGCATCCTAGACCCCCTAAAGTCCAGAAAATGTTGATAGGCCAGAAACTCTGTCAGAGAGCTCTGAATGTCCCAAAAACGTTTGCAGCCTGAAAAGGGCATTAACCCACATCCTAAACCCCTGAAATTCCCAAAAACATTTTTGGCCCGAAAAATGCATCCTACACCCCTGAAAGTTCAGAAAATGTTGGCAGCCCCAAAAAGGCCTTAAAATGCATCTTATTTCTGCAATAATCTTGATAACTTTGGAGGCCCAAAAAAGGGGTTTACATCCTAGACCCCATAAAGTACAGAAAATGTTGGTGACTCGAAAACAGTGTCAGAGAGCTCTGAATGTCCCAAAAATGTTTGCAGCCTGAAAAGGGCATTAATCCGCATCCTGGCCCCCTCAAATTCCCCAAAATATTTTTGGCCCAAAAAATGCATCCTACATCCCTGAAGTTCAGAAAATGTTGGCAACACAAAACAGGCCTTAAAATACATATTAGGCCTGCAAAAATGTAGAAAACTTTGGAGGCCCAAAAAAGGGGTTTACAGGCATCCTAGACCCCCTAAAGTCCAGAAAATGTTGGCGGCCCAAAAACTGTGTGAGAGAGCTCTGAATGTCCCAAAAACATTTGCAGTCTGAAAAGGGCATTAACCCGCATGCTAGACCCCTGAAATTCCCCAAAATATTTTGGCCACGAAAAATTCATCCTACACCCCTGAAAATTCAGAAAATGTTGGCAGCACAAAAAAAGGCCTTAAAATACATATTAGGCCTGCAAAAATGTAGAAAACTTTGGAGGCCCAAAAAAGGGGTTTACAGGCATTCTAGACCCCCTAAAGTCCAGAAAATATTGGCGGCCCAAAAACGGTGTCAGAGAGCTCTGAATGTCCCAAAACATTTGCAGTCTGAAAAGGGCATTAACCCGCATACTAGACCCCTGAAATTCCCCAAAATATTTTGGCCATGAAAAATTCATCCTACACCCCTGAAAATTCAGAAAATGTTGGCAACACAAAAAAAGGCCTTAAAATACATATTAGGCCTCCAAAAATGTAGAAAACTTTGGAGGCCCAAAAAAGGGGTTTACAGGCCTCCTAGACCCCCTAAAGTCCAGAAAATGTTGGTAGGCCAAAAACTGTGTCAGAGAGCACTGAATGTCCCAAAAACGTTTGCAGCCTGAAAAGGGCATTAACCCACATCCTAAACCCCTGAAATTCCCAAAAACATTTTTGGCCCGAAAAATGCATCCTACACCCCTGAAAGTTCAGAAAATGTTGGCAGCCCCAAAAAGGCCTTAACATGCATCTTATTCCTGCAAAAATCTTGAAAACTTTGGAGGCCCAAAAAAGGGGTTTACATCCTAGACCCCATAAAGTACAGAAAATGTTGGTGACTCGAAAACAGTGTCAGAGAGCTCTGAATGTCCCAAAAATGTTTGCAGCCTGAAAAGGGCATTAATCCGCATCCTGGCCCCCTCAAATTCCCCAAAATATTTTTGGCCCAAGAAATGCATCCTACATCCATGAAGTTCAGAAAATGTTGGCAGCACAAAACAGGCCTTAAAATACATATTAGGCCTGCAAAAATGTAGAAAACTTTGGAGGCCCAAAAAAGGGGTTTACAGGCATCCTAGACCCCCTAAAGTCCAGAAAATGTTGGCGGCCCAAAAACTGTGTGAGAGAGCTCTGAATGTCCCAAAAACATTTGCAGTCTGAAAAGGGCATTAACCCGCATGCTAGACCCCTGAAATTCCCCAAAATATTTTGGCCACGAAAAATTCATCCTACACCCCTGAAAATTCAGAAAATGTTGGCAGCACAAAAAAAGGCCTTAAAATACATATTAGGCCCGCAAAAATGTAGAAAACTTTGGAGGCCCAAAAAAGGGGTTTACAGGCATCCTAGACCCCCTAAAGTCCAGAAAATGTTGGCGGCCCAAAAACGGTGTCAGAGAGCTCTGAATGTCCCAAAACATTTGCAGTCTGAAAAGGGCATTAACCCGCATACTAGACCCCTGAAATTTCCCAAAATATTTTGGCCACAAAAAATTCATCCTACACCCCTGAAAATTCAGAAAATGTTGGCAGCACAAAAAAGGCCTTAAAATACATATTAGGCCTCCAAAAATGTAGAAAACTTTGGAGGCCCAAAAAAGGGGTTTACAGGCATCCTAGACCCCCTAAAGTCCAGAAAATGTTGGTAGGCCAAAAACTGTGTCAGAGAGCTCTGAATGTCCCAAAAACATTTGCAGCCTGAACAGGGCATTAACCCACATCCTAAACCCCTGAAATTCCCAAAAACATTTTTGGCCCGAAAAATGAATCCTACACCCCTTAAAGTTCAGAAAATGTTGGCAGCCCCAAAAAGGCCTTAAAATGCATCTTATTCCTGCAAAAATCTTGATAACTTTGGAGGCCCAAAAAAGGGGTTTACATCCTAGACCCCCTAAAGTCCAGAAAATGTTGGCGGCCCAAAAACTGTGTGAGAGAGCTCTGAATGTCCCAAAAATATTTGCAGTCTGAAAAGGGCATTAACCCGCATGCTAGACCCCTGAAATTCCCCAAAATATTTTGGCCACGAAAAATGCATCCTACATCCCTGAAGTTCAGAAAATGTTGGCAGCACAAAACAGGCCTTAAAATACATATTAGGCCTGCAAAAATGTAGAAGACTTTGGAGGCCCAAAAAAGGGGTTTACAGGCATCCTAGACCCCCTAAAGTCCAGAAAATGTTGGTGGCCCAAAAACTGTGTCAGAGAGCTCTGAATGTCCCAAAAACGTTTGCAGCCTGAAAAGGGCATTAACCCACATCCTAAACCCCTGAAATTCCCAAAAACATTTTTGGCCCGAAAAATGCATCCTACACCCCTGAAAGTTCAGAAAATGTTGGCAGCCCCAAAAAGGCCTTAAAATGCATCTTATTTCTGCAATAATCTTGATAACTTTGGAGGCCCAAAAAAGGGGTTTACAGACATCCTAGACCCCTGAAAGTCCAGAAAATGTTGGTGACCCGAAAACAGTGTCAGAGAGCTCTGAATGTCCCAAAAACATTTGCAGTCTGAAAAGGGCATTAACCCGCATGCTAGACCCCTGAAATTTCCCAAAATATTTTGGCCACGAAAAATTCATCCTACACCCCTGAAAATTCAGAAAATATTGGCAGCACAAAAAAGGCCTTAAAATACATATTAGGCCTCCAAAAATGTAGAAAACTTTGGAGGCCCAAAAAAGGGGTTTACAGGCATCCTAGACCCCCTAAAGTCCAGAAAATGTTGGTAGGCCAAAAACTGTGTCAGAGAGCTCTGAATGTCCCAAAAACGTTTGCAGTCTGAAAAGGGCATTAACCCACATCCTAAACCCCTGAAATTCCCAAAAACATTTTTGGCCCGAAAAATGCATCCTACACCCCTGAAAGTTCAGAAAATGTTGGCAGACCCAAAAAGGCCTTAAAATGCATCTTATTTCTGCAATAATCTTGATAACTTTGGAGGCCCAAAAAAGGGGTTTACAGACATCCTAGACCCCTGAAAGTCCAGAAAATGTTGGTGACCCGAAAACAGTGTCAGAGAGCTCTGAATGTCCCAAAAACATTTGCAGCCTGAAAAGGGCATTAACCCACATCCTAGCCCCCTGAAATTCCCCAAAATATTTTTGGCCCGAAAAATGCATCCTACATCCTTGAAGTTCAGAACATGTTGGCAGCCCAAAAAATGCCTTAAAATGCATCTTATTCCTGTAAAAATCTTGATAACTTTGGAGGCCCAAAAAAGGGGTTTACATCCTAGACCCCATAAAGTCCAGAAAATGTTGGTGACCTGAAAACAGTGTCAGAGAGCTCTGAATGTCGCAAAAATATTTGCAGCCTGAAAAGGGCATTAATCTGCATCCTGGCCCCCTGAAATTCCCCAAAATATTTTTGGCCCAAAAAATGCATCCTACATCCCTGAAGTTCAGAAAATGTTGGCAGCACAAAACAGGCCTTAAAATACATATTAGGCCTGCAAAAATGTAGAAGACTTTGGAGGCCCAAAAAAGGGGTTTACAGGCATCCTAGACCCCCTAAAGTCCAGAAAATGTTAGCGGCCCAAAAACTGTGTGAGAGAGCTCTGAATGTCCAAAAAACATTTGCAGTCTGAAAAGGGCATTAACCCGCATGCTAGACCCCTGAAATTCCCCAAAATATTTTGGCCACGAAAAATTCATCCTACACCCCTGAAAATTCAGAAAATGTTGGCAGCACAAAAAAAGGCCTTAAAATACATATTAGGCCTGCAAAAATGGCCTGCAAAAAGGGCATTAACCCGCATGCTAGACCCCTGAAATTCCCCAAAATATTTTGGCCACGAAAAATTCATCCTACACCCCTGAAAATTCAGAAAATGTTGGCAGCACAAAAAAAGGCCTTAAAATACATATTAGGCCTCCAAAAATGTAGAAGACTTTGGAGGCCCAAAAAGGGGTTTACAGGCATCCTAGACCCCCTAAAGTCCAGAAAATGTTGGTGGCCCAAAAACTGTGTCAGAGAGCTCTGAATGTCCCAAAAACGTTTGCAGCCTGAAAAGGGCATTAACCCACATCCTAAACCCCTGAAATTCCCAAAAACATTTTTGGCCCAAAAAATGCATCCTACACCCCTGAAAGTTCAGAAAATGTTGGCAGCCCCAAAAAGGCCTTAACATGCATCTTATTCCTGCAAAAATCTTGAAAACTTTGGAGGCCCAAAAAAGGGGTTTACATCCTAGACCCCATAAAGTACAGAAAATGTTGGTGACTCGAAAACAGTGTCAGAGAGCTCTGAATGTCCCAAAAATGTTTGCAGCCTGAAAAGGGCATTAATCCGCATCCTGGCCCCCTCAAATTCCCCAAAATATTTTTGGCCCAAGAAATGCATCCTACATCCATGAAGTTCAGAAAATGTTGGCAGCACAAAACAGGCCTTAAAATACATATTAGGCCTGCAAAAATGTAGAAAACTTTGGAGGCCCAAAAAAGGGGTTTACAGGCATCCTAGACCCCCTAAAGTCCAGAAAATGTTGGCGGCCCAAAAACTGTGTGAGAGAGCTCTGAATGTCCCAAAAACATTTGCAGTCTGAAAAGGGCATTAACCCGCATGCTAGACCCCTGAAATTCCCCAAAATATTTTGGCCACGAAAAATTCATCCTACACCCCTGAAATTTCAGAAAATATTGGCAGCACAAAAAAAGGCCTTAAAATACATATTAGGCCTGCAAAAATGTAGAAAACTTTGGAGGCCCAAAAAAGGGGTTTACAGGCATCCTAGACCCCCTAAAGTCCAGAAAATGTTGGCGGCCCAAAAACGGTGTCAGAGAGCTCTGAATGTCCCAAAACATTTGCAGTCTGAAAAGGGCATTAACCCGCATACTAGACCCCTGAAATTTCCCAAAATATTTTGGCCACAAAAAATTCATCCTACACCCCTGAAAATTCAGAAAATGTTGGCAGCACAAAAAAGGCCTTAAAATACATATTAGGCCTCCAAAAATGTAGAAAACTTTGGAGGCCCAAAAAAGGGGTTTACAGGCATCCTAGACCCCCTAAAGTCCAGAAAATGTTGGTAGGCCAAAAACTGTGTCAGAGAGCTCTGAATGTCCCAAAAACATTTGCAGCCTGAACAGGGCATTAACCCACATCCTAAACCCCTGAAATTCCCAAAAACATTTTTGGCCCGAAAAATGAATCCTACACCCCTTAAAGTTCAGAAAATGTTGGCAGCCCCAAAAAGGCCTTAAAATGCATCTTATTCCTGCAAAAATCTTGATAACTTTGGAGGCCCAAAAAAGGGGTTTACATCCTAGACCCCCTAAAGTCCAGAAAATGTTGGCGGCCCAAAAACTGTGTGAGAGAGCTCTGAATGTCCCAAAAATATTTGCAGTCTGAAAAGGGCATTAACCCGCATGCTAGACCCCTGAAATTCCCCAAAATATTTTGGCCACGAAAAATGCATCCTACATCCCTGAAGTTCAGAAAATGTTGGCAGCACAAAACAGGCCTTAAAATACATATTAGGCCTGCAAAAATGTAGAAGACTTTGGAGGCCCAAAAAAGGGGTTTACAGGCATCCTAGACCCCCTAAAGTCCAGAAAATGTTGGTGGCCCAAAAACTGTGTCAGAGAGCTCTGAATGTCCCAAAAACGTTTGCAGCCTGAAAAGGGCATTAACCCACATCCTAAACCCCTGAAATTCCCAAAAACATTTTTGGCCCGAAAAATGCATCCTACACCCCTGAAAGTTCAGAAAATGTTGGCAGCCCCAAAAAGGCCTTAAAATGCATCTTATTTCTGCAATAATCTTGATAACTTTGGAGGCCCAAAAAAGGGGTTTACAGACATCCTAGACCCCCGAAAGTCCAGAAAATGTTGGTGACCCGAAAACAGTGTCAGAGAGCTCTGAATGTCCCAAAAACATTTGCAGCCTGAAAAGGGCATTAACCCACATCCTAGCCCCCTGAAATTCCCCAAAATATTTTTGGCCCGAAAAATGCATCCTACATCCTTGAAGTTCAGAACCTGTTGGCAGCCCAAAAAAGGCCTTAAAATGCATCTTATTCCTTTAAAAATCTTGATAACTTTGGAGGCCCAAAAAAGGGGTTTACATCCTAGACCCCATAAAGTCCAGAAAATGTTGGTGACCTGAAAACAGTGTCAGAGAGCTCTGAATGTCGCAAAAATATTTGCAGCCTGAAAAGGGCATTAATCCGCATCCTGGCCCCCTGAAATTCCCCAAAATATTTTTGGCCCAAAAAATGCATCCTACATCCCTGAAGTTCAGAAAATGTTGGCAGCACAAAACAGGCCTTAAAATACATATTAGGCCTGCAAAAATGTAGAAGACTTTGGAGGCTCAAAAAAGGGGTTTACAGGCATCCTAGACCCCCTAAAGTCCAGAAAATGTTAGCGCCCCAAAAACTGTGTGAGAGAGCTCTGAATGTCCAAAAAACATTTGCAGTCTGAAAAGGGCATTAACCCGCATGCTAGACCCCTGAAATTCCCCAAAATATTTTGGCCACGAAAAATTCATCCTACACCCCTGAAAATTCAGAAAATGTTGGCAGCACAAAAAAAGGCCTTAAAATACATATTAGGCCTCCAAAAATGTAGAAGATTTGGAGGCCCAAAAAGGGGTTTACAGGCATCCTAGACCCCCTAAAGTCCAGAAAATGTTGGTGGCCCAAAAACTGTGTCAGAGAGCTCTGAATGTCCCAAAAACGTTTGCAGCCTGGAAAGGGCATTAACCTACATCCTAAACCCCTGAAATTCCCAAAAACATTTTTGGCCCAAAAAATGCATCCTACACCCCTGAAAGTTCAGAAAATGTTGGCAGCCCCAAAAAGGCCTTAACATGCATCTTATTCCTGCAAAAATCTTGAAAACTTTGGAGGCCCAAAAAAGGGGTTTACATCCTAGACCCCATAAAGTACAGAAAATGTTGGTGACTCGAAAACAGTGTCAGAGAGCTCTGAATGTCCCAAAAATGTTTGCAGCCTGAAAAGGGCATTAATCCGCATCCTGGCCCCCTCAAATTCCCCAAAATATTTTTGGCCCAAAAAATGCATCCTACATCCATGAAGTTCAGAAAATGTTGGCAGCACAAAACAGGCCTTAAAATACATATTAGGCCTGCAAAAATGTAGAAAACTTTGGAGGCCCAAAAAAGGGGTTTACAGGCATCCTAGACCCCCTAAAGTCCAGAAAATGTTGGCGGCCCAAAAACTGTGTGAGAGAGCTCTGAATGTCCCAAAAACATTTGCAGTCTGAAAAGGGCATTAACCCGCATGCTAGACCCCTGAAATTCCCCAAAATATTTTGGCCACGAAAAATTCATCCTACACCCCTGAAAATTCAGAAAATGTTGGCAGCACAAAAAAAGGCCTTAAAATACATATTAGGCCTGCAAAAATGTAGAAAACTTTGGAGGCCCAAAAAAGGGGTTTACAGGCATCCTAGACCCCCTAAAGTCCAGAAAATGTTGGCGGCCCAAAAACGGTGTCAGAGAGCTCTGAATGTCCCAAAACATTTGCAGTCTGAAAAGGGCATTAACCCGCATACTAGACCCCTGAAATTTCCCAAAATATTTTGGCCACAAAAAATTCATCCTACACCCCTGAAAATTCAGAAAATGTTGGCAGCACAAAAAAGGCCTTAAAATACATATTAGGCCTCCAAAAATGTAGAAAACTTTGGAGGCCCAAAAAAGGGGTTTACAGGCATCCTAGACCCCCTAAAGTCCAGAAAATGTTGGTAGGCCAAAAACTGTGTCAGAGAGCTCTGAATGTCCCAAAAACATTTGCAGCCTGAAAAGGGCATTAACCCACATCCTAAACCCCTGAAATTCCCAAAAACATTTTTGGCCCGAAAAATGAATCCTACACCCCTTAAAGTTCAGAAAATGTTGGCAGCCCCAAAAAGGCCTTAAAATGCATCTTATTCCTGCAAAAATCTTGATAACTTTGGAGGCCCAAAAAAGGGGTTTACATCCTAGACCCCCTAAAGTCCAGAAAATGTTGGCGGCCCAAAAACTGTGTGAGAGAGCTCTGAATGTCCCAAAAATATTTGCAGTCTGAAAAGGGCATTAACCCGCATGCTAGACCCCTGAAATTCCCCAAAATATTTTGGCCACGAAAAATGCATCCTACATCCCTGAAGTTCAGAAAATGTTGGCAGCACAAAACAGGCCTTAAAATACATATTAGGCCTGCAAAAATGTAGAAGACTTTGGAGGCCCAAAAAAGGGGTTTACAGGCATCCTAGACCCCCTAAAGTCCAGAAAATGTTGGTGGCCCAAAAACTGTGTCAGAGAGCTCTGAATGTCCCAAAAACGTTTGCAGCCTGAAAAGGGCATTAACCCACATCCTAAACCCCTGAAAGTCCCAAAAACATTTTTGGCCCGAAAAATGCATCCTACACCCCTGAAAGTTCAGAAAATGTTGGCAGCCCCAAAAAGGCCTTAAAATGCATCTTATTTCTGCAATAATCTTGATAACTTTGGAGGCCCAAAAAAGGGGTTTACAGACATCCTAGACCCCTGAAAGTCCAGAAAATGTTGGTGACCCGAAAACAGTGTCAGAGAGCTCTGAATGTCCCAAAAACATTTGCAGTCTGAAAAGGGCATTAACCCGCATGCTAGACCCCTGAAATTTCCCAAAATATTTTGGCCACGAAAAATTCATCCTACACCCCTGAAAATTCAGAAAATATTGGCAGCACAAAAAAGGCCTTAAAATACATATTAGGCCTCCAAAAATGTAGAAAACTTTGGAGGCCCAAAAAAGGGGTTTACAGGCATCCTAGACCCCCTAAAGTCCAGAAAATGTTGGTAGGCCAAAAACTGTGTCAGAGAGCTCTGAATGTCCCAAAAAAACGTTTGCAGCCTGAAAAGGGCATTAACCCACATCCTAAACCCCTGAAATTCCCAAAAACATTTTTGGCCCGAAAAATGCATCCTACACCCCTGAAAGTTCAGAAAATGTTGGCAGCCCCAAAAAGGCCTTAAAATGCATCTTATTTCTGCAATAATCTTGATAACTTTGGAGGCCCAAAAAAGGGGTTTACAGACATCCTAGACCCCTGAAAGTCCAGAAAATGTTGGTGACCCGAAAACAGTGTCAGACAGCTCTGAATGTCCCAAAAACATTTGCAGCCTGAAAAGGGCATTAATCCGCATCCTGGCCCCCTGAAATTCCCCAAAATATTTTTGGCCCAAAAAATGCATCCTACATCCCTGAAGTTCAGAAAATGTTGGCAGCACAAAACAGGCCTTAAAATACATATTAGGCCTGCAAAAATGTAGAAGACTTTGGAGGCCCAAAAAAGGGGTTTACAGGCATCCTAGACCCCCTAAAGTCCAGAAAATGTTAGCGGCCCAAAAACTGTGTGAGAGAGCTCTGAATGTCCAAAAAACATTTGCAGTCTGAAAAGGGCATTAACCCGCATGCTAGACCCCTGAAATTCCCCAAAATATTTTGGCCACGAAAAATTCATCCTACACCCCTGAAAATTCAGAAAATGTTGGCAGCACAAAAAAAGGCCTTAAAATACATATTAGGCCTGCAAAAATGTAGAAAACTTTGGAGGCCTAAAAAAGGGGTTTACAGGCATCCTAGAACCCCTAAAGTCCAGAAAATGTTGGCGGCCCAAAAACGGTGTCAGAGAGCTCTGAATGTCCCAAAACATTTGCAGTCTGAAAAGGGCATTAACCCGCATACTAGACCCCTGAAATTTCCCAAAATATTTTGGCCACAAAAAATTCATCCTACACCCCTGAAAATTCAGAAAATGTTGGCAGCACAAAAAAGGCCTTAAAATACATATTAGGCCTCCAAAAATGTAGAAAACTTTGGAGGCCCAAAAAAGGGGTTTATAGGCATCCTAGATCCCCTAAAGTCCAGAAAATGTTGGTAGGCCAAAAACTGTGTCAGAGAGCTCTGAATGTCCCAAAAACATTTGCAGCCTGAAAAGGGCATTAACCCACATCCTAAACCCCTGAAATTCCCAAAAACATTTTTGGCCCGAAAAATGAATCCTACACCCCTTAAAGTTCAGAAAATGTTGGCAGCCCCAAAAAGGCCTTAAAATGCATCTTATTCCTGCAAAAATCTTGATAAATTTGGAGGCCCAAAAAAGGGGTTTACATCCTAGACCCCATAAAGTCCAGAAAATGTTGGTGACCTGAAAACAGTGTCAGAGAGCTCTGAATGTCGCAAAAATATTTGCAGCCTGAAAAGGGCATTAATCCGCATCCTGGCCTCCTGAAATTCCCCAAAATATTTTTGGCCCAGAAAATGCATCCTACATCCCTGAAGTTCAGAAAATGTTGGCAGCACAAAACAGGCCTTAAAATACATATTAGGCCTGCAAAAATGTAGAAGACTTTGGAGGCCCAAAAAAGGGGTTTACAGGCATCCTAGACCCCCTAAAGTCCAGAAAATGTTGGTGGCCCAAAAACTGTGTCAGAGAGCTCTGAATGTCCCAAAAACATTTGCAGTCTGAAAAGGGCATTAACTCGCATGCTAGACCCCTGAAATTTCCCAAAATATTTTGGCCACGAAAAATTCATCCTACACCCCTGAAAATTCAGAAAATATTGGCAGCACAAAAAAGGCCTTAAAATACATATTAGGCCTCCAAAAATGTAGAAAACTTTGGAGGCCCAAAAAAGGGGTTTACAGGCATCCTAGACCCCCTAAAGTCCAGAAAATGTTGGTAGGCCAAAAACTGTGTCAGAGAGCTCTGAATGTCCCAAAAACGTTTGCAGCCTGAAAAGGGCATTAACCCACATCCTAAACCCCTGAAATTCCCAAAAACATTTTTGGCCGAAAAATGCATCCTACACCCCTGAAAGTTCAGAAAATGTTGGCAGCCCCAAAAAGGCCTTAAAATGCATCTTATTTCTGCAATAATCTTGATAACTTTGGAGGCCCAAAAAAGGGGTTTACAGACATCCTAGACCCCTGAAAGTCCAGAAAATGTTGGTGACCCGAAAACAGTGTCAGAGAGCTCTGAATGTCCCAAAAACATTTGCAGCCTGAAAAGGGCATTAACCCACATCCTAGCCCCCTGAAATTCCCCAAAATATTTTTGGCCCGAAAAATGCATCCTACATCCTTGAAGTTCAGAACATGTTGGCAGCCCAAAAACGGCCTCAAAATGCATCTTATTCCTGTAAAAATCTTGATAACTTTGGAGGCCCAAAAAAGGGGTTTACATCCTAGACCCCATAAAGTCCAGAAAATGTTGGTGACCTGAAAACAGTGTCAGAGAGCTCTGAATGTCGCAAAAATATTTGCAGCCTGAAAAGGGCATTAATCCGCATCCTGGCCCCCTGAAATTCCCCAAAATATTTTTGGCCTAAAAAATGCATCCTACATCCCTGAAGTTCAGAAAATGTTGGCAGCACAAAACAGGCCTTAAAATACATATTAGGCCTGCAAAAATGTAGAAGACTTTGGAGGCCCAAAAAAGGGGTTTACAGGCATCCTAGACCCCCTAAAGTCCAGAAAATGTTAGCGGCCCAAAAACTGTGTGAGAGAGCTCTGAATGTCCAAAAAACATTTGCAGTCTGAAAAGGGCATTAACCCGCATGCTAGACCCCTGAAATTCCCCAAAATATTTTGGCCACAAAAAATTCATCCTACACCCCTGAAAATTCAGAAAATGTTGGCAGCACAAAAAAAGGCCTTAAAATACATATTAGGCCTCCAAAAATGTAGAAGACTTTGGAGGCCCAAAAAGGGGTTTACAGGCATCCTAGACCCCCTAAAGTCCAGAAAATGTTGGTGGCCCACAAACTGTGTCAGAGAGCTCTGAATGTCCCAAAAACGTTTGCAGCCTGAAAAGGGCATTAACCCACATCCTAAACCCCTGAAATTCCCAAAAACATTTTTGGCCCGAAAAATGCATCCTACATCCCTGAACGTTCAGAAAACGTTAGCAGCCCAAAAAAGGCCTTAAATGCCTCTTAGGCCCACAAAAATGTAGTAAACTTTAGACGCCCAAACAAGGGGTTTACAGGCATCGTAGACCGCCTAAAGTCCAGAAAATGTTGGTGGCCCACAAACTGTGTCAGAGAGCTCTGAATGTCCCAAAAACATTTGCAGCATGAAAAAGGCATTAACCCGCATCCTAGACCCCTTAAATTCCCAAAAAATGTTTGGCCCAAAAAATGCATTCTACATCCCTGAAAGTTCAGAAAATGTTGGCAGCACAAAAAGGCCTTAAAATAGATATTAGGCCTGCAAAAATGTAGAAAACTTTGGAGGCCCAAAAAGGGGGTTTACAGGCATCCTAGACCCCCTAAAGTCCAGAAAATGTTGGTGGCCCATAACTGTATCAGAGAGCTCTGAATGTCCCAAAAACATTTGCAGTCTGAAAAGGGCATTAATCCGCATGCTAGACCCCTGAAATTCCCCCAAAATATTTTGCTCATGAAAAATGCATCCTACACCCCTGAAAGTTCTGAAAATTTTGGCAGCACAAAAAAGGCCTTAAATGCCTCTTAGGCCTACAAAAATGTAGTAAACTTTAGAGGCCCAACTAAGGGGTTTACAAGCATCGTAGACCCCTTACAGTCCAGAAAATGTTGGTGCCCAAAAAGGGTGTCAGAGAGCTCTGAATTTCCCAAAAACATTTGCAGCCTTAAAAGGGCATCAACCCACATCCTAGACCCCTTAAAATCCCAAAAACATTTTTGGCCTGAAAAATGCATCCTACACCCCTGAAAGTTCAGCAAATGTTGGAAGCCCAAAAAAGGCCTTAAAATGCATCTTATTCCTGCAAAAATGTAGAAAACTTTGGAGGCCCAAAAAAGGGGTTTACAGGCATCCTAGACCCTCTAAAGGCCAGAAAATGTTGGTGGCCCAAAAACTGTGTCAGAGAGCTCTGAATGTCCCAAAAACGTTTGCAGCCTGAAAAGGGCATTAACCCACATCCTAGACCCCTTAAATTCCCAAAAACATTTTTGGCCCGAAAAATGCATCCTACACCCCTGAAAGTTCAGAAAATGTTGGCAGCCCAAAAAAGGCCTTAGATGCCTCTTAGGCCTAAAAAATTTAGTAAACTTTAGAGGCCCAAAAAAGGGGTTTACAGGCATTGTAGACCCCCTAAAGTCCAGAAAATGTTGGTGCCCAAAAACAGTGTCAGAGAGCTCTGAATGTCCCAAAAACATTTGGAGCCTGAAAAAGGCATTAACCCGCATCCTAGACCCCTTAAATTCCCAAAAACATTTTTGGCCTGAAAAATGCATCCTACATCCCTGAAAGTTCAGAAAATTTTGGCAGCACAAAAAAGGCCTTAAAATAGATATCAGGCCTGCAAAAATGTAGAAAACTTTGGAGGCCCAAAAAAGGGGTTTACAGGCATCCCAGACCCCCTAAAGTCCAGAAAATGTTGGTGCCCTGGCCCATAACTGTATCAGAGAGCTCTGAATGTCCCAAAAACATTTGCAGTCTGAAAAGGGCATTAACCCGCATCCTAGACCCATGAAATTACTAAAAACATTTATGGCCCGAAAAATGCATCCTACACCCCTGAAAGTTCAGCAAATGTTGGAAGCCCAAAAAAAAGGCCTTAAAATGCATCTTATTTCTGAAAAATCTTGATAACTTTGGAGGCCCAGAAAAGGGGTTTACAGGCATCCTAGACCCCTGAAAGTCCAGAAAATGTTGGTGACCCGAAAACAGTGTCAGAGAGCTCTGAATGTCCCAAAAACATTTGCAGCCTGAAAAGGGCATTTACCCGCATCCTAGCCCCCTGAAATTCCCCAAAATATTTTTGGCCCGAAAAATGCATCCTACATCCCTGAAAGTTCAGAAAATGTTGGCAGCACAAAAAAGGCCTTAAAATAGATATCAGGCCTGCAAAAATGTAGAAGACTTTGGAGGCCCAAAAAAGTGGTTTGCAGGCATCCTAGACCCCATAAAGTCCAGAAAATGTTGGTGGCCCATAAACTGTGTCAGAGAGCTCTGAATGTCCCAAAAACATTTGCAGTCTGAAAAGGGCATTAACCCGCATGCTAGACCCCTGAAATTTCCCAAAATATTTTGGCCACGAAAAATTCATCCTACACCCCTGAAAATTCAGAAAATATTGGCAGCACAAAAAAGGCCTTAAAATACATATTAGGCCTCCAAAAATGTAGAAAACTTTGGAGGCCCAAAAAAGGGGTTTACAGGCATCCTAGACCCCCTAAAGTCCAGAAAATGTTGGTAGGCCAAAAACTCTGTCAGAGAGCTCTGAATGTCCCAAAAACGTTTGCAGCCTGAAAAGGGCATTAACCCACATCCTAAACCCCTGAAATTCCCAAAAACATTTTTGGCCCGAAAAATGCATCCTACACCCCTGAAAGTTCAGAAAATGTTGGCAGCCCCAAAAAGGCCTTAAAATGCATCTTATTTCTGCAATAATCTTGATAACTTTGGAGGCCCAAAAAAGGGGTTTACATCCTAGACCCCATAAAGTACAGAAAATGTTGGTGACTCGAAAACAGTGTCAGAGAGCTCTGAATGTCCCAAAAATGTTTGCAGCCTGAAAAGGGCATTTACCCGCATCCTAGCCCCCTGAAATTCCCCAAAATATTTTTGGCCCGAAAAATGCATCCTACATCCCTGAAAGTTCAGAAAATGTTGGCAGCACAAAAAAGGCCTTAAAATAGATATCAGGCCTGCAAAAATGTAGAAGACTTTGGAGGCCCAAAAAAGTGGTTTGCAGGCATCCTAGACCCCATAAAGTCCAGAAAATGTTGGTGGCCCATAAACTGTGTCAGAGAGCTCTGAATGTCCCAAAAACATTTGCAGTCTGAAAAGGGCATTAACCCGCATGCTAGACCCCTGAAATTTCCCAAAATATTTTGGCCACGAAAAATTCATCCTACACCCCTGAAAATTCAGAAAATATTGGCAGCACAAAAAAGGCCTTAAAATACATATTAGGCCTCCAAAAATGTAGAAAACTTTGGAGGCCCAAAAAAGGGGTTTACAGGCATCCTAGACCCCCTAAAGTCCAGAAAATGTTGATAGGCCAGAAACTCTGTCAGAGAGCTCTGAATGTCCCAAAAACGTTTGCAGCCTGAAAAGGGCATTAACCCACATCCTAAACCCCTGAAATTCCCAAAAACATTTTTGGCCCGAAAAATGCATCCTACACCCCTGAAAGTTCAGAAAATGTTGGCAGCCCCAAAAAGGCCTTAAAATGCATCTTATTTCTGCAATAATCTTGATAACTTTGGAGGCCCAAAAAAGGGGTTTACATCCTAGACCCCATAAAGTACAGAAAATGTTGGTGACTCGAAAACAGTGTCAGAGAGCTCTGAATGTCCCAAAAATGTTTGCAGCCTGAAAAGGGCATTCATCCGCATCCTGGCCCCCTCAAATTCCCCAAAATATTTTTGGCCCAAAAAATGCATCCTACATCCCTGAAGTTCAGAAAATGTTGGCAACACAAAACAGGCCTTAAAATACATATTAGGCCTGCAAAAATGTAGAAAACTTTGGAGGCCCAAAAAAGGGGTTTACAGGCATCCTAGACCCCCTAAAGTCCAGAAAATGTTGGCGGCCCAAAAACTGTGTGAGAGAGCTCTGAATGTCCCAAAAACATTTGCAGTCTGAAAAGGGCATTAACCCGCATGCTAGACCCCTGAAATTCCCCAAAATATTTTGGCCACGAAAAATTCATCCTACACCCCTGAAAATTCAGAAAATGTTGGCAGCACAAAAAAAGGCCTTAAAATACATATTAGGCCTGCAAAAATGTAGAAAACTTTGGAGGCCCAAAAAAGGGGTTTACAGGCATTCTAGACCCCCTAAAGTCCAGAAAATATTGGCGGCCCAAAAACGGTGTCAGAGAGCTCTGAATGTCCCAAAACATTTGCAGTCTGAAAAGGGCATTAACCCGCATACTAGACCCCTGAAATTCCCCAAAATATTTTGGCCATGAAAAATTCATCCTACACCCCTGAAAATTCAGAAAATGTTGGCAACACAAAAAAAGGCCTTAAAATACATATTAGGCCTCCAAAAATGTAGAAAACTTTGGAGGCCCAAAAAAGGGGTTTACAGGCCTCCTAGACCCCCTAAAGTCCAGAAAATGTTGGTAGGCCAAAAACTGTGTCAGAGAGCACTGAATGTCCCAAAAACGTTTGCAGCCTGAAAAGGGCATTAACCCACATCCTAAACCCCTGAAATTCCCAAAAACATTTTTGGCCCGAAAAATGCATCCTACACCCCTGAAAGTTCAGAAAATGTTGTCAGCCCCAAAAAGGCCTTAAAATGCATCTTATTTCTGCAATAATCTTGATAACTTTGGAGGCCCAAAAAAGGGGTTTACAGACATCCTAGACCCCTGAAAGTCCAGAAAATGTTGGTGACCCGAAAACAGTGTCAGAGAGCTCTGAATGTCCCAAAAACATTTGCAGCCTGAAAAGGGCATTAACCCACATCCTAGCCCCCTGAAATTCCCCAAAATATTTTTGGCCCGAAAAATGCATCCTGCATCCTTGAAGTTCAGAACCTGTTGGCAGCCCAAAAAAGGCCTTAAAATGCATCTTATTCCTGTAAAAATCTTGATAACTTTGGAGGCCCAAAAAAGGGGTTTACATCCTAGACCCCATAAAGTCCAGAAAATGTTGGTGACCTGAAAACAGTGTCAGAGAGCTCTGAATGTCGCAAAAATATTTGCAGCCTGAAAAGGGCATTAATCCGCATCCTGGCCCCCTGAAATTCCCCAAAATATTTTTGGCCCAAAAAATGCATCCTACATCCCTGAAGTTCAGAAAATGTTGGCAGCACAAAACAGGCCTTAAAATACATATTAGGCCTGCAAAAATGTAGAAGACTTTGGAGGCTCAAAAAAGGGGTTTACAGGCATCCTAGACCCCCTAAAGTCCAGAAAATGTTAGCGCCCCAAAAACTGTGTGAGAGAGCACTGAATGTCCAAAAAACATTTGCAGTCTGAAAAGGGCATTAACCCGCATGCTAGACCCCTGAAATTCCCCAAAATATTTTGGCCACGAAAAATTCATCCTACACCCCTGAAAATTCAGAAAATGTTGGCAGCCCCAAAAAGGCCTTAACATGCATCTTATTCCTGCAAAAATCTTGAAAACTTTGGAGGCCCAAAAAAGGGGTTTACATCCTAGACCCCATAAAGTACAGAAAATGTTGGTGACTCGAAAACAGTGTCAGAGAGCTCTGAATGTCCCAAAAATGTTTGCAGCCTGAAAAGGGCATTAATCCGCATCCTGGCCCCCTCAAATTCCCCAAAATATTTTTGGCCCAAGAAATGCATCCTACATCCATGAAGTTCAGAAAATGTTGGCAGCACAAAACAGGCCTTAAAATACATATTAGGCCTGCAAAAATGTAGAAAACTTTGGAGGCCCAAAAAAGGGGTTTACAGGCATCCTAGACCCCCTAAAGTCCAGAAAATGTTGGCGGCCCAAAAACTGTGTGAGAGAGCTCTGAATGTCCCAAAAACATTTGCAGTCTGAAAAGGGCATTAACCCGCATGCTAGACCCCTGAAATTCCCCAAAATATTTTGGCCACGAAAAATTCATCCTACACCCCTGAAAATTCAGAAAATATTGGCAGCACAAAAAAAGGCCTTAAAATACATATTAGGCCTGCAAAAATGTAGAAAACTTTGGAGGCCCAAAAAAGGGGTTTACAGGCATCCTAGACCCCCTAAAGTCCAGAAAATGTTGGCGGCCCAAAAACGGTGTCAGAGAGCTCTGAATGTCCCAAAACATTTGCAGTCTGAAAAGGGCATTAACCCGCATACTAGACCCCTGAAATTTCCCAAAATATTTTGGCCACAAAAAATTCATCCTACACCCCTGAAAATTCAGAAAATGTTGGCAGCACAAAAAAGGCCTTAAAATACATATTAGGCCTCCAAAAATGTAGAAAACTTTGGAGGCCCAAAAAAGGGGTTTACAGGCATCCTAGACCCCCTAAAGTCCAGAAAATGTTGGTAGGCCAAAAACTGTGTCAGAGAGCTCTGAATGTCCCAAAAACATTTGCAGCCTGAACAGGGCATTAACCCACATCCTAAACCCCTGAAATTCCCAAAAACATTTTTGGCCCGAAAAATGAATCCTACACCCCTTAAAGTTCAGAAAATGTTGGCAGCCCCAAAAAGGCCTTAAAATGCATCTTATTCCTGCAAAAATCTTGATAACTTTGGAGGCCCAAAAAAGGGGTTTACATCCTAGACCCCCTAAAGTCCAGAAAATGTTGGCGGCCCAAAAACTGTGTGAGAGAGCTCTGAATGTCCCAAAAATATTTGCAGTCTGAAAAGGGCATTAACCCGCATGCTAGACCCCTGAAATTCCCCAAAATATTTTGGCCACGAAAAATGCATCCTACATCCCTGAAGTTCAGAAAATGTTGGCAGCACAAAACAGGCCTTAAAATACATATTAGGCCTGCAAAAATGTAGAAGACTTTGGAGGCCCAAAAAAGGGGTTTACAGGCATCCTAGACCCCCTAAAGTCCAGAAAATGTTGGTGGCCCAAAAACTGTGTCAGAGAGCTCTGAATGTCCCAAAAACGTTTGCAGCCTGAAAAGGGCATTAACCCACATCCTAAACCCCTGAAATTCCCAAAAACATTTTTGGCCCGAAAAATGCATCCTACACCCCTGAAAGTTCAGAAAATGTTGGCAGCCCCAAAAAGGCCTTAAAATGCATCTTATTTCTGCAATAATCTTGATAACTTTGGAGGCCCAAAAAAGGGGTTTACAGACATCCTAGACCCCTGAAAGTCCAGAAAATGTTGGTGACCCGAAAACAGTGTCAGAGAGCTCTGAATGTCCCAAAAACATTTGCAGTCTGAAAAGGGCATTAACCCGCATGCTAGACCCCTGAAATTTCCCAAAATATTTTGGCCACGAAAAATTCATCCTACACCCCTGAAAATTCAGAAAATATTGGCAGCACAAAAAAGGCCTTAAAATACATATTAGGCCTCCAAAAATGTAGAAAACTTTGGAGGCCCAAAAAAGGGGTTTACAGGCATCCTAGACCCCCTAAAGTCCAGAAAATGTTGGTAGGCCAAAAACTGTGTCAGAGAGCTCTGAATGTCCCAAAAACGTTTGCAGCCTGAAAAGGGCATTAACCCACATCCTAAACCCCTGAAATTCCCAAAAACATTTTTGGCCCGAAAAATGCATCCTACACCCCTGAAAGTTCAAAAATGTTGGCAGACCCAAAAAGGCCTTAAAATGCATCTTATTTCTGCAATAATCTTGATAACTTTGGAGGCCCAAAAAAGGGGTTTACAGACATCCTAGACCCCTGAAAGTCCAGAAAATGTTGGTGACCCGAAAACAGTGTCAGAGAGCTCTGAATGTCCCAAAAACATTTGCAGCCTGAAAAGGGCATTAACCCACATCCTAGCCCCCTGAAATTCCCCAAAATATTTTTGGCCCGAAAAATGCATCCTACATCCTTGAAGTTCAGAACATGTTGGCAGCCCAAAAAATGCCTTAAAATGCATCTTATTCCTGTAAAAATCTTGATAACTTTGGAGGCCCAAAAAAGGGGTTTACATCCTAGACCCCATAAAGTCCAGAAAATGTTGGTGACCTGTAAACAGTGTCAGAGAGCTCTGAATGTCGCAAAAATATTTGCAGCCTGAAAAGGGCATTAATCCGCATCCTGGCCCCCTGAAATTCCCCAAAATATTTTTGGCCCAAAAAATGCATCCTACATCCCTGAAGTTCAGAAAATGTTGGCAGCACAAAACAGGCCTTAAAATACATATTAGGCCTGCAAAAATGTAGAAGACTTTGGAGGCCCAAAAAAGGGGTTTACAGGCATCCTAGACCCCCTAAAGTCCAGAAAATGTTAGCGGCCCAAAAACTGTGTGAGAGAGCTCTGAATGTCCAAAAAACATTTGCAGTCTGAAAAGGGCATTAACCCGCATGCTAGACCCCTGAAATTCCCCAAAATATTTTGGCCACGAAAAATTCATCCTACACCCCTGAAAATTCAGAAAATGTTGGCAGCACAAAAAAAGGCCTTAAAATACATATTAGGCCTGCAAAAATGGCCTGCAAAAAGGGCATTAACCCGCATGCTAGACCCCTGAAATTCCCCAAAATATTTTGGCCACGAAAAATTCATCCTACACCCCTGAAAATTCAGAAAATGTTGGCAGCACAAAAAAAGGCCTTAAAATACATATTAGGCCTCCAAAAATGTAGAAGACTTTGGAGGCCCAAAAAGGGGTTTACAGGCATCCTAGACCCCCTAAAGTCCAGAAAATGTTGGTGGCCCAAAAACTGTGTCAGGGAGCTCTGAATGTCCCAAAAACGTTTGCAGCCTGAAAAGGGCATTAACCCACATCCTAAACCCCTGAAATTCCCAAAAACATTTTTGGCCCAAAAAATGCATCCTACACCCCTGAAAGTTCAGAAAATGTTGGCAGCCCCAAAAAGGCCTTAACATGCATCTTATTCCTGCAAAAATCTTGAAAACTTTGGAGGCCCAAAAAAGGGGTTTACATCCTAGACCCCATAAAGTACAGAAAATGTTGGTGACTCGAAAACAGTGTCAGAGAGCTCTGAATGTCCCAAAAATGTTTGCAGCCTGAAAAGGGCATTAATCCGCATCCTGGCCCCCTCAAATTCCCCAAAATATTTTTGGCCCAAGAAATGCATCCTACATCCATGAAGTTCAGAAAATGTTGGCAGCACAAAACAGGCCTTAAAATACATATTAGGCCTGCAAAAATGTAGAAAACTTTGGAGGCCCAAAAAAGGGGTTTACAGGCATCCTAGACCCCCTAAAGTCCAGAAAATGTTGGCGGCCCAAAAACTGTGTGAGAGAGCTCTGAATGTCCCAAAAACATTTGCAGTCTGAAAAGGGCATTAACCCGCATGCTAGACCCCTGAAATTCCCCAAAATATTTTGGCCACGAAAAATTCATCCTACACCCCTGAAAATTCAGAAAATGTTGGCAGCACAAAAAAAGGCCTTAAAATACATATTAGGCCTGCAAAAATGTAGAAAACTTTGGAGGCCCAAAAAAGGGGTTTACAGGCATCCTAGACCCCCTAAAGTCCAGAAAATGTTGGCGGCCCAAAAACGGTGTCAGAGAGCTCTGAATGTCCCAAAACATTTGCAGTCTGAAAAGGGCATTAACCCGCATATAGACCCCTGAAATTTCCCAAAATATTTTGGCCACAAAAAATTCATCCTACACCCCTGAAAATTCAGAAAATGTTGGCAGCACAAAAAAGGCCTTAAAATACATATTAGGCCTCCAAAAATGTAGAAAACTTTGGAGGCCCAAAAAAGGGGTTTACAGGCATCCTAGACCCCCTAAAGTCCAGAAAATGTTGGTAGGCCAAAAACTGTGTCAGAGAGCTCTGAATGTCCCAAAAACATTTGCAGCCTGAACAGGGCATTAACCCACATCCTAAACCCCTGAAATTCCCAAAAACATTTTTGGCCCAAAAAATGAATCCTACACCCCTTAAAGTTCAGAAAATGTTGGCAGCCCCAAAAAGGCCTTAAAATGCATCTTATTCCTGCAAAAATCTTGATAACTTTGGAGGCCCAAAAAAGGGGTTTACATCCTAGACCCCCTAAAGTCCAGAAAATGTTGGCGGCCCAAAAACTGTGTGAGAGAGCTCTGAATGTCCCAAAAATATTTGCAGTCTGAAAAGGGCATTAACCCGCATGCTAGACCCCTGAAATTCCCCAAAATATTTTGGCCACGAAAAATGCATCCTACATCCCTGAAGTTCAGAAAATGTTGGCAGCACAAAACAGGCCTTAAAATACATATTAGGCCTGCAAAAATGTAGAAGACTTTGGAGACCCAAAAAAGGGGTTTACAGGCATCCTAGACCCCCTAAAGTCCAGAAAATGTTGGTGGCCCAAAAACTGTGTCAGAGAGCTCTGAATGTCCCAAAAACGTTTGCAGCCTGAAAAGGGCATTAACCCACATCCTAAACCCCTGAAATTCCCAAAAACATTTTTGGCCCGAAAAATGCATCCTACACCCCTGAAAGTTCAGAAAATGTTGGCAGCCCCAAAAAGGCCTTAAAATGCATCTTATTTCTGCAATAATCTTGATAACTTTGGAGGCCCAAAAAAGGGGTTTACAGACATCCTAGACCCCTGAAAGTCCAGAAAATGTTGGTGACCCGAAAACAGTGTCAGAGAGCTCTGAATGTCCCAAAAACATTTGCAGTCTGAAAAGGGCATTAACCCGCATGCTAGACCCCTGAAATTTCCCAAAATATTTTGGCCACGAAAAATTCATCCTACACCCCTGAAAATTCAGAAAATATTGGCAGCACAAAAAAGGCCTTAAAATACATATTAGGCCTCCAAAAATGTAGAAAACTTTGGAGGCCCAAAAAAGGGGTTTACAGGCATCCTAGACCCCCTAAAGTCCAGAAAATGTTGGTAGGCCAAAAACTGTGTCAGAGAGCTCTGAATGTCCCAAAAACGTTTGCAGCCTGAAAAGGGCATTAACCCACATCCTAAACCCCTGAAATTCCCAAAAACATTTTTGGCCCGAAAAATGCATCCTACACCCCTGAAAGTTCAGAAAATGTTGGCAGACCCAAAAAGGCCTTAAAATGCATCTTATTTCTGCAATAATCTTGATAACTTTGGAGGCCCAAAAAAGGGGTTTACAGACATCCTAGACCCCTGAAAGTCCAGAAAATGTTGGTGACCCGAAAACAGTGTCAGAGAGCTCTGAATGTCCCAAAAACATTTGCAGCCTGAAAAGGGCATTAACCCACATCCTAGCCCCCTGAAATTCCCCAAAATATTTTTGGCCCGAAAAATGCATCCTACATCCTTGAAGTTCAGAACATGTTGGCAGCCCAAAAAATGCCTTAAAATGCATCTTATTCCTGTAAAAATCTTGATAACTTTGGAGGCCCAAAAAAGGGGTTTACATCCTAGACCCCATAAAGTCCAGAAAATGTTGGTGACCTGAAAACAGTGTCAGAGAGCTCTGAATGTCCCAAAAATATTTGCAGCCTGAAAAGGGCATTAATCCGCATCCTGGCCCCCTGAAATTCCCCAAAATATTTTTGGCCCAAAAAATGCATCCTACATCCCTGAAGTTCAGAAAATGTTGGCAGCACAAAACAGGCCTTAAAATACATATTAGGCCTGCAAAAATGTAGAAGACTTTGGAGGCCCAAAAAAGGGGTTTACAGGCATCCTAGACCCCCTAAAGTCCAGAAAATGTTAGCGGCCCAAAAACTGTGTGAGAGAGCTCTGAATGTCCAAAAAACATTTGCAGTCTGAAAAGGGCATTAACCCGCATGCTAGACCCCTGAAATTCCCCAAAATATTTTGGCCACGAAAAATTCATCCTACACCCCTGAAAATTCAGAAAATGTTGGCAGCACAAAAAAAGGCCTTAAAATACATATTAGGCCTGCAAAAATGGCCTGCAAAAAGGGCATTAACCCGCATGCTAGACCCCTGAAATTCCCCAAAATATTTTGGCCACGAAAAATTCATCCTACACCCCTGAAAATTCAGAAAATGTTGGCAGCACAAAAAAAGGCCTTAAAATACATATTAGGCCTCCAAAAATGTAGAAGACTTTGGAGGCCCAAAAAGGGGTTTACAGGCATCCTAGACCCCCTAAAGTCCAGAAAATGTTGGTGGCCCAAAAACTGTGTCAGAGAGCTCTGAATGTCCCAAAAACGTTTGCAGCCTGAAAAGGGCATTAACCCACATCCTAAACCCCTGAAATTCCCAAAAACATTTTTGGCCCAAAAAATGCATCCTACACCCCTGAAAGTTCAGAAAATGTTGGCAGCCCCAAAAAGGCCTTAACATGCATCTTATTCCTGCAAAAATCTTGAAAACTTTGGAGGCGCAAAAAAGGGGTTTACATCCTAGACCCCATAAAGTACAGAAAATGTTGGTGACTCGAAAACAGTGTCAGAGAGCTCTGAATGTCCCAAAAATGTTTGCAGCCTGAAAAGGGCATTAATCCGCATCCTGGCCCCCTCAAATTCCCCAAAATATTTTTGGCCCAAGAAATGCATCCTACATCCATGAAGTTCAGAAAATGTTGGCAGCACAAAACAGGCCTTAAAATACATATTAGGCCTGCAAAAATGTAGAAAACTTTGGAGGCCCAAAAAAGGGGTTTACAGGCATCCTAGACCCCCTAAAGTCCAGAAAATGTTGGCGGCCCAAAAACTGTGTGAGAGAGCTCTGAATGTCCCAAAAACATTTGCAGTCTGAAAAGGGCATTAACCCGCATGCTAGACCCCTGAAATTCCCCAAAATATTTTGGCCACGAAAAATTCATCCTACACCCCTGAAAATTCAGAAAATGTTGGCAGCACAAAAAAAGGCCTTAAAATACATATTAGGCCTGCAAAAATGTAGAAAACTTTGGAGGCCCAAAAAAGGGGTTTACAGGCATCCTAGACCCCCTAAAGTCCAGAAAATGTTGGCGGCCCAAAAACGGTGTCAGAGAGCTCTGAATGTCCCAAAACATTTGCAGTCTGAAAAGGGCATTAACCCGCATACTAGACCCCTGAAATTTCCCAAAATATTTTGGCCACAAAAAATTCATCCTACACCCCTGAAAATTCAGAAAATGTTGGCAGCACAAAGAAGGCCTTAAAATACATATTAGGCCTCCAAAAATGTAGAAAACTTTGGAGGCCCAAAAAAGGGGTTTACAGGCATCCTAGACCCCCTAAAGTCCAGAAAATGTTGGTAGGCCAAAAACTGTGTCAGAGAGCTCTGAATGTCCCAAAAACATTTGCAGCCTGAACAGGGCATTAACCCACATCCTAAACCCCTGAAATTCCCAAAAACATTTTTGGCCCGAAAAATGAATCCTACACCCCTTAAAGTTCAGAAAATGTTGGCAGCCCCAAAAAGGCCTTAAAATGCATCTTATTCCTGCAAAAATCTTGATAACTTTGGAGGCCCAAAAAAGGGGTTTACATCCTAGACCCCCTAAAGTCCAGAAAATGTTGGCGGCCCAAAAACTGTGTGAGAGAGCTCTGAATGTCCCAAAAATATTTGCAGTCTGAAAAGGGCATTAACCCGCATGCTAGACCCCTGAAATTCCCCAAAATATTTTGGCCACGAAAAATGCATCCTACATCCCTGAAGTTCAGAAAATGTTGGCAGCACAAAACAGGCCTTAAAATACATATTAGGCCTGCAAAAATGTAGAAGACTTTGGAGGCCCAAAAAAGGGGTTTACAGGCATCCTAGACCCCCTAAAGTCCAGAAAATGTTGGTGGCCCAAAAACTGTGTCAGAGAGCTCTGAATGTCCCAAAAACGTTTGCAGCCTGAAAAGGGCATTAACCCACATCCTAAACCCCTGAAATTCCCAAAAACATTTTTGGCCCGAAAAATGCATCCTACACCCCTGAAAGTTCAGAAAATGTTGGCAGACCCAAAAAGGCCTTAAAATGCATCTTATTTCTGCAATAATCTTGATAACTTTGGAGGCCCAAAAAAGGGGTTTACAGACATCCTAGACCCCTGAAAGTCCAGAAAATGTTGGTGACCCGAAAACAGTGTCAGAGAGCTCTGAATGTCCCAAAAACATTTGCAGCCTGAAAAGGGCATTAACCCACATCCTAGCCCCCTGAAATTCCCCAAAATATTTTTGGCCCGAAAAATACATCCTACATCCTTGAAGTTCAGAACATGTTGGCAGCCCAAAAAATGCCTTAAAATGCATCTTATTCCTGTAAAAATCTTGATAACTTTGGAGGCCCAAAAAAGGGGTTTACATCCTAGACCCCATAAAGTCCAGAAAATGTTGGTGACCTGAAAACAGTGTCAGAGAGCTCTGAATGTCGCAAAAATATTTGCAGCCTGAAAAGGGCATTAATCCGCATCCTGGCCCCCTGAAATTCCCCAAAATATTTTTGGCCCAAAAAATGCATCCTACATCCCTGAAGTTCAGAAAATGTTGGCAGCACAAAACAGGCCTTAAAATACATATTAGGCCTGCAAAAATGTAGAAGACTTTGGAGGCCCAAAAAAGGGGTTTACAGGCATCCTAGACCCCCTAAAGTCCAGAAAATGTTAGCGGCCCAAAAACTGTGTGAGAGAGCTCTGAATGTCCAAAAAACATTTGCAGTCTGAAAAGGGCATTAACCCGCATGCTAGACCCCTGAAATTCCCCAAAATATTTTGGCCATGAAAAATTCATCCTACACCCCTGAAAATTCAGAAAATGTTGGCAGCACAAAAAAAGGCCTTAAAATACATATTAGGCCTGCAAAAATGTAGAAAACTTTGGAGGCCTAAAAAAGGGGTTTACAGGCATCCTAGAACCCCTAAAGTCCAGAAAATGTTGGCGGCCCAAAAACGGTGTCAGAGAGCTCTGAATGTCCCAAAACATTTGCAGTCTGAAAAGGGCATTAACCCGCATACTAGACCCCTGAAATTTCCCAAAATATTTTGGCCACAAAAAATTCATCCTACACCCCTGAAAATTCAGAAAATGTTGGCAGCACAAAAAAGGCCTTAAAATACATATTAGGCCTCCAAAAATGTAGAAAACTTTGGAGGCCTAAAAAAGGGGTTTACAGGCATCCTAGATCCCCTAAAGTCCAGAAAATGTTGGTAGGCCAAAAACTGTGTCAGAGAGCTCTGAATGTCCCAAAAACATTTGCAGCCTGAAAAGGGCATTAACCCACATCCTAAACCCCTGAAATTCCCAAAAACATTTTTGGCCCGAAAAATGAATCCTACACCCCTTAAAGTTCAGAAAATGTTGGCAGCCCCAAAAAGGCCTTAAAATGCATCTTATTCCTGCAAAAATCTTGATAACTTTGGAGGCCCAAAAAAGGGGTTTACATCCTAGACCCCATAAAGTCCAGAAAATGTTGGTGACCTGAAAACAGTGTCAGAGAGCTCTGAATGTCGCAAAAATATTTGCAGCCTGAAAAGGGCATTAATCCGCATCCTGGCCCCCTGAAATTCCCCAAAATATTTTTGGCCTAAAAAATGCATCCTACATCCCTGAAGTTCAGAAAATGTTGGCAGCACAAAACAGGCCTTAAAATACATATTAGGCCTGCAAAAATGTAGAAGACTTTGGAGGCCCAAAAAAGGGGTTTACAGGCATCCTAGACCCCCTAAAGTCCAGAAAATGTTAGCGGCCCAAAAACTGTGTGAGAGAGCTCTGAATGTCCAAAAAACATTTGCAGTCTGAAAAGGGCATTAACCCGCATGCTAGACCCCTGAAATTCCCCAAAATATTTTGGCCACAAAAAATTCATCCTACACCCCTGAAAATTCAGAAAATGTTGGCAGCACAAAAAAAGGCCTTAAAATACATATTAGGCCTCCAAAAATGTAGAAGACTTTGGAGGCCCAAAAAGGGGTTTACAGGCATCCTAGACCCCCTAAAGTCCAGAAAATGTTGGTGGCCCAAAAACTGTGTCAGAGAGCTCTGAATGTCCCAAAAACGTTTGCAGCCTGAAAATGGCATTAACCCACATCCTAAACCCCTGAAATTCCCAAAAACATTTTTGGCCCGAAAAATGCATCCTACATCCCTGAACGTTCAGAAAACGTTAGCAGCCCAAAAAAGGCCTTAAATGCCTCTTAGGCCCACAAAAATGTAGTAAACTTTAGACGCCCAAACAAGGGGTTTACAGGCATCGTAGACCGCCTAAAGTCCAGAAAATGTCGGTGCAAAAAAACGGTGTCAGAGAGCTCTGAATGTCCCAAAAACATGTGCAGCATGAAAAAGGCATTAACCCGCATCCTAGACCCCTTAAATTCCCAAAAAATGTTTGGCCCAAAAAATGCATCCTACATCCCTGAAAGTTCAGAAAATGTTGGCAGCACAAAAAAGGCCTTAAAATAGATATTAGGCCTGCAAAAATGTAGAAAACTTTGGAGGCCCAAAAAGGGGGTTTACAGGCATCCTAGACCCCCTAAAGTCCAGAAAATGTTGGTGGCCCATAACTGTATCAGAGTGCTCTGAATGTCCCAAAAACATTTGCAGTCTGAAAAGGGCATTAATCCGCATGCTAGACCCCTGAAATTCCCCCAAAATATTTTGGTCATGAAAAATTCATCCTACACCCCTGAAAGTTCAGAAAATTTTGGCAGCACAAAAAAGGCCTTAAATGCCTCTTAGGCCTACAAAAATGTAGTAAACTTTAGAGGCCCAACTAAGGGGTTTACAGGCATCGTAGACCCCTTACAGTCCAGAAAATGTTGGTGCCCAAAAAGGGTGTCAGAGAGCTCTGAATTTCCCAAAAACATTTGCAGCCTTAAAAGGGCATCAACTCACATCCTAGACCCCTTAAAATCCCAAAAACATTTTTGGCCTGAAAAATGCATCCTACACCCCTGAAAGTTCAGAAAATGTTGGAAGCCCAAAAAAGGCCTTAAAATGCATCTTATTCCTGCAAAAATGTAGAAAACTTTGGAAGCCCAAAAAAGGGGTTTACAGGCATCCTAGACCCTCTAAAGGCCAGAAAATGTTGGTGGCCCAAAAACTGTGTCAGAGAGCTCTGAATGTCCCAAAAACGTTTGCAGCCTGAAAAGGGCATTAACCCACATCCTAGACCCCTTAAATTCCCAAAAACATTTTTGGCCCGAAAAATGCATCCTACACCCCTGAAAGTTCAGAAAATGTTGGCAGCCCAAAAAAGGCCTTAGATGCCTCTTAGGCCTAAAAAATTTAGTAAACTTTAGAGGCCCAAAAAAGGGGTTTACAGTCATTGTAGACCCCCTAAAGTCCAGAAAATGTTGGTGCCCAAAAACAGTGGCAGAGAGCTCTGAATGTCCCAAAAACATTTGGAGCCTGAAAAAGGCATTAACCCGCATCCTAGACCCCTTAAATTCCCAAAAACATTTTTGGCCTGAAAAATGCATCCTACATCCCTGAAAGTTCAGAAAATTTTGGCAGCACAAAAAAGGCCTTAAAATAGATATCAGGCCTGCAAAAATGTAGAAAACTTTGGAGGCCCAAAAAAGGGGTTTACAGGCATCCCAGACCCCCTAAAGTCCAGAAAATGTTGGTGCCCTGGCCCATAACTGTATCAGAGAGCTCTGAATGTCCCAAAAACATTTGCAGTCTGAAAAGGGCATTAACCCGCATCCTAGACCCATGAAATTACTAAAAACATTTATGGCCCGAAAAATGCATCCTACACCCCTGAAAGTTCAGCAAATGTTGGAAGCCCAAAAAAAGGCCTTAAAATGCATCTTATTTCTGCAAAAATCTTGATAACTTTGGAGGCCCAGAAAAGGGGTTTACAGGCATCCTAGACCCCTGAAAGTCCAGAAAATGTTGGTGACCCGAAAACAGTGTCAGAGAGCTCTGAATGTCCCAAAAACATTTGCAGCCTGAAAAGGGCATTTACCCGCATCCTAGCCCCCTGAAATTCCCCAAAATATTTTGGCCCGAAAAATGCATCCTACATCCCTGAAAGTTCAGAAAATGTTGGCAGCACAAAAAAGGCCTTAAAATAGATATCAGGCCTGCAAAAATGTAGAAGACTTTGGAGGCCCAAAAAAGTGGTTTGCAGGCATCCTAGACCCCATAAAGTCCAGAAAATGTTGGTGGCCCATAAACTGTGTCAGAGAGCTCTGAATGTCCCAAAAACATTTGCAGTCTGAAAAGGGCATTAACCCGCATGCTAGACCCCTGAAATTTCCCAAAATATTTTGGCCACGAAAAATTCATCCTACACCCCTGAAAATTCAGAAAATATTGGCAGCACAAAAAAGGCCTTAAAATACATATTAGGCCTCCAAAAATGTATAAAACATTGGAGGCCCAAAAAAGGGGTTTACAGGCATCCTAGACCCCCTAAAGTCCAGAAAATGTTGGTAGGCCAAAAACTCTGTCAGAGAGCTCTGAATGTCCCAAAAACGTTTGCAGCCTGAAAAGGGCATTAACCCACATCCTAAACCCCTGAAATTCCCAAAAACATTTTTGGCCCGAAAAATGCATCCTACACCCCTGAAAGTTCAGAAAATGTTGGCAGCCCCAAAAAGGCCTTAAAATGCATCTTATTTCTGCAATAATCTTGATAACTTTGGAGGCCCAAAAAAGGGGTTTACATCCTAGACCCCATAAAGTACAGAAAATGTTGGTGACTCGAAAACAGTGTCAGAGAGCTCTGAATGTCCCAAAAATGTTTGCAGCCTGAAAAGGGCATTAATCCGCATCCTGGCCCCCTCAAATTCCCCAAAATATTTTTGGCCCAAAAAATGCATCCTACATCCCTGAAGTTCAGAAAATGTTGGCAACACAAAACAGGCCTTAAAATACATATTAGGCCTGCAAAAATGTAGAAAACTTTGGAGGCCCAAAAAAGGGGTTTACAGGCATCCTAGACCCCCTAAAGTCCAGAAAATGTTGGCGGCCCAAAAACTGTGTGAGAGAGCTCTGAATGTCCCAAAAACATTTGCAGTCTGAAAAGGGCATTAACCCGCATGCTAGACCCGTGAAATTCCCCAAAATATTTTGGCCACGAAAAATTCATCCTACACCCCTGAAAATTCAGAAAATGTTGGCAGCACAAAAAAAGGCCTTAAAATACATATTAGGCCTGCAAAAATGTAGAAAACTTTGGAGGCCCAAAAAAGGGGTTTACAGGCATCCTAGACCCCCTAAAGTCCAGAAAATGTTGGCGGCCCAAAAACGGTGTCAGAGAGCTCTGAATGTCCCAAAACATTTGCAGTCTGAAAAGGGCATTAACCCGCATACTAGACCCCTGAAATTTCCCAAAATATTTTGGCCACAAAAAATTCATCCTACACCCCTGAAAATTCAGAAAATGTTGGCAGCACAAAAAAGGCCTTAAAATACATATTAGGCCTCCAAAAATGTAGAAAACTTTGGAGGCCCAAAAAAGGGGTTTACAGGCCTCCTAGACCCCCTAAAGTCCAGAAAATGTTGGTAGGCCAAAAACTGTGTCAGAGAGCTCTGAATGTCCCAAAAACATTTGCAGCCTGAAAAGGGCATTAACCCACATCCTAAACCCCTGAAATTCCCAAAAACATTTTTGGCCCGAAAAATGAATCCTACACCCCTTAAAGTTCAGAAAATGTTGGCAGCCCCAAAAAGGCCTTAAAATGCATCTTATTCCTGCAAAAATCTTGATAACTTTGGAGGCCCAAAAAAGGGGTTTACATCCTAGACCCCCTAAAGTCCAGAAAATGTTGGTGACCTGAAAACAGTGCCAGAGAGCTCTGAATGTCCCAAAAATATTTGCAGCCTGAAAAGGGCATTAATCCGCATCCTGGCCCCCTGAAATTCCCCAAAATATTTTTGGCCCAAAAAATGTATCCTACATCCCTGAAGTTCAGAAAATATTGGCAGCACAAAAAAGGCCTTAAAATACATATTAGGCCTCCAAAAATGTAGAAAACTTTGGAGGCCCAAAAAAGGGGTTTACAGGCATCCTAGACCCCCTAAAGTCCAGAAAATGTTGGTAGGCCAAAAACTCTGTCAGAGAGCTCTGAATGTCCCAAAAACGTTTGCAGCCTGAAAAGGGCATTAACCCACATCCTAAACCCCTGAAATTCCCAAAAACATTTTTCGCCCGAAAAATGCATCCTACACCCCTGAAAGTTCAGAAAATGTTGGCAGCCCCAAAAAGGCCTTAAAATGCATCTTATTTCTGCAATAATCTTGATAACTTTGGAGGCCCAAAAAAGGGGTTTACATCCTAGACCCCATAAAGTACAGAAAATGTTGGTGACTCGAAAACAGTGTCAGAGAGCTCTGAATGTCCCAAAAATGTTTGCAGCCTGAAAAGGGCATTAATCCGCATCCTGGCCCCCTCAAATTCCCCAAAATATTTTTGGCCCAAAAAACGCATCCTACATCCCTGAAGTTCAGAAAATGTTGGCAACACAAAACAGGCCTTAAAATACATATTAGGCTTGCAAAAATGTAGAAAACTTTGGAGGCCCAAAAAAGGGGTTTACAGGCATCCTAGACCCCCTAAAGTCCAGAAAATGCTAGCGGCCCAAAAACTGTGTGAGAGAGCTCTGAATGTCCCAAAAACATTTGCAGTCTGAAAAGGGCATTAACCCGCATGCTAGACCCCTGAAATTCCCCAAAATATTTTGGCCACGAAAAATTCATCCTACACCCCTGAAAATTCAGAAAATGTTGGCAGCACAAAAAAAGGCCTTAAAATACATATTAGGCCTGCAAAAATGTAGAAAACTTTGGAGGCCCAAAAAAGGGGTTTACAGGCATTCTAGACCCCCTAAAGTCCAGAAAATATTGGCGGCCCAAAAACGGTGTCAGAGAGCTCTGAATGTCCCAAAACATTTGCAGTCTGAAAAGGGCATTAACCCGCATACTAGACCCCTGAAATTCCCCAAAATATTTTGGCCATGAAAAATTCATCCTACACCCCTGAAAATTCAGAAAATGTTGGCAACACAAAAAAAGGCCTTAAAATACATATTAGGCCTCCAAAAATGTAGAAAACTTTGGAGGCCCAAAAAAGGGGTTTACAGGCCTCCTAGACCCCCTAAAGTCCAGAAAATGTTGGTAGGCCAAAAACTGTGTCAGAGAGCACTGAATGTCCAAAAACGTTTGCAGCCTGAAAAGGGCATTAACCCACATCCTAAACCCTTGAAATTCTCAAAAAAATTTTGGCCCAAAAAATGAATCCTACACCCCTTAAAGTTCAGAAAATGTTGGCAGCCCCAAAGAGGCCTTAAAATGCATCTTATTCCTGCAAAAATCTTGATAACTTTGGAGGCCCAAAAAGGGGTTTACATGCTAGACCCCATAAAGTCCAGAAAATGTTGGTGACCTGAAAACAGTGCCAGAGAGCTCTGAATGTCCCAAAAATATTTGCAGCCTGAAAAGGGCATTAATCCGCATCCTGGCCCCCTGAAATTCCCCAAAATATTTTTGGCCCAAAAAATGTATCCTACATCCCTGAAGTTCAGAAAATGTTGGCAGCACAAAACAGGCCTTAAAATATATATTAGGCCTGCAAAAATGTAGAAGACTTTGGAGGCCCAAAAAGGGGTTTACAGTCATCCTAGACCCCCTAAAGTCCAGAAAATGTTGGTGGCCAAAAACTGTGTCAGAGAGCTCTGAATGTCCCAAAAACATTTGCAGTCTGAAAAGGGCATTAACCCGCATGCTAGACCCCTGAAATTTCCCAAAATATTTTGGCCACGAAAAATTCATCCTACACCCCTGAAAATTCAGAAAATATTGGCAGCACAAAAAAGGCCTTAAAATACATATTAGGCCTCCAAAAATGTAGAAAACTTTGGAGGCCCAAAAAAGGGGTTTACAGGCATCCTAGACCCCCTAAAGTCCAGAAAATGTTGGTAGGCCAAAAACTGTGTCAGAGAGCTCTGAATGTCCCAAAAACGTTTGCAGCCTGAAAAGGGCATTAACCCACATCCTAAACCCCTGAAATTCCCCAAAACATTTTTGGCCCGAAAAATGCATCCTACACCCCTGAAAGTTCAGAAAATGTTGGCAGCCCCAAAAAGGCCTTAAAATGCATCTTATTTCTGCAATAATCTTGATAACTTTGGAGGCCCAAAAAAGGGGTTTACAGACATCCTAGACCCCTGAAAGTCCAGAAAATGTTGGTGACCCGAAAACAGTGTCAGAGAGCTCTGAATGTCCCAAAAACATTTGCAGCCTGAAAAGGGCATTAACCCACATCCTAGCCCCCTGAAATTCCCCAAAATATTTTTGGCCCGAAAAATGCATCCTACATCCTTGAAGTTCAGAACCTGTTGGCAGCCCAAAAAAGGCCTTAAAATGCATCTTATTCCTGTAAAAATCTTGATAACTTTGGAGGCCCAAAAAAGGGGTTTACATCCTAGACCCCATAAAGTCCAGAAAATGTTGGTGACCTGAAAACAGTGTCAGAGAGCTCTGAATGTCGCAAAAATATTTGCAGCCTGAAAAGGGCATTAATCCGCATCCTGGCCCCCTGAAATTCCCCAAAATATTTTTGGCCCAAAAAATGCATCCTACATCCCTGAAGTTCAGAAAATGTTGGCAGCACAAAACAGGCCTTAAAATACATATTAGGCCTGCAAAAATGTAGAAGACTTTGGAGGCCCAAAAAAGGGGTTTACAGGCATCCTAGACCCCCTAAAGTCCAGAAAATGTTGGTGGCCCAAAAACTGTGTCAGAGAGCTCTGAATGTCCAAAAACATTTGCAGTCTGAAAAGGGCATTAACCCGCATGCTAGACCCCTGAAATTTCCCAAAATATTTTGGCCACAAAAAATTCATCCTAGACCCCTGAAAATTGAGAAAATGTTGGCAGCACAAAAAAGGCCTTAAAATACATATTAGGCCTCCAAAAATGTAGAAAACTTTGGAGGCCCAAAAAAGGGGTTTACAGGCATCCTAGACCCCCTAAAGTCCAGAAAATGTTGGTAGGCCAAAAACTGTGTAAGAGAGCTCTGAATGTCCCAAAAACATTTGCAGCCTGAAAAGGGCATTAACCCACATCCTAAACCCCTGAAATTCCCAAAAACATTTTTGGCCCGAAAAATGAATCCTACACCCCTTAAAGTTCAGAAAATGTTGGCAGCCCCAAAAAGGCCTTAAAATGCAACTTATTCCTGCAAAAATCTTGATAACTTTGGAGGCCCAAAAAAGGGGTTTACATCCTAGACCCCATAAAGTCCAGAAAATGTTGGTGACCTGAAAACAGTGTCAGAGAGCTCTGAATGTCGCAAAAATATTTGCAGCCTGAAAAGGGCATTAATCCGCATCCTGGCCCCCTGAAATTCCCCAAAATATTTTTGGCCCAGAAAATGCATCCTACATCCCTGAAGTTCAGAAAATGTTGGCAGCACAAAACAGGCCTTAAAATACATATTAGGCCTGCAAAAATGTAGAAGACTTTGGAGGCCCAAAAAAGGGGTTTACAGGCATCCGAGACCCCCTAAAGTCCAGAAAATGTTGGTGGCCCAAAAACTGTGTCAGAGAGCTCTGAATGTCCCAAAAACATTTGCAGTCTGAAAAGGGCATTAACCCGCATGCTAGACCCCTGAAATTCCCCAAAATATTTTGGCCACGAAAAATTCATCCTACACCCCTGAAAATTCAGAAAATGTTGGCAGCACAAAAAAAGGCCTTAAAATACATATTAGGCCTCCAAAAATGTAGAAAACTTTGGAGGCCCAAAAAAGAGGTTTACAGGCATCCTAGACCCCCTAAAGTCCAGAAAATGTTGGCGGCCCAAAAACGGTGTCAGAGAGCTCTGAATGTCCCAAAACATTTGCAGTCTGAAAAGGGCATTAACCCGCATACTAGACCCCTGAAATTCCCCAAAATATTTTGGCCATGAAAAATTCATCCTACACCCCTGAAAATTCAGAAAATGTTGGCAACACAAAAAAGGCCTTAAAATACATATTAGGCCTCCAAAAATGTAGAAAACTTTGGAGGCCCAAAAAAGGGGTTTACAGGCCTCCTAGACCCCCTAAAGTCCAGAAAATGTTGGTAGGCCAAAAACTGTGTCAGAGAGCTCTGAATGTCCCAAAACTGTTTGCAGCCTGAAAAGGGCATTAACCCACATCCTAAACCCCTGAAATTCCCAAAAAAAATGTGGCCCGAAAAATGAATCCTACACCCCTTAAAGTTCAGAAAATGTTGGCAGCCCCAAAAAGGCCTTAAAATGCTTCTTATTCCTGCAAAAATCTTGATAACTTTGGAGGCCCAAAAAGGGGTTTACATCCTAGACCCCTGAAAGTCCAGAAAATGTTGGTGACCCGAAAACAGTGTCAGAGAGCTCTGAATGTCCCAAAAACATTTGCAGCCTGAAAAGGGCATTAATCAGCATCCTGGCCCCCTGAAATTCCCCAAAATATTTTTGGCCCAAAAAATGCATCCTACATCCCTGAAGTTCAGAAAATGTTGGCAGCACAAAACAGGCCTTAAAATATATATTAGGCCTGCAAAAATGTAGAAGACTTTGGAGGCCCAAAAAGGGGTTTACAGGCATCCTAGACCCCCTAAAGTCCAGAAAATGTTGGTGGCCAAAAACTGTGTCAGAGAGCTCTGAATGTCCCAAAAACATTTGCAATCTGAAAAGGGCATTAACCCGCATGCTAGACCCCTGAAATTTCCCGAAATATTTTGGCCACAAAAAATTCATCCTAGACCCCTGAAAATTGAGAAAATGTTGGCAGCACAAAAAAGGCCTTAAAATACATATTAGGCCTCCAAAAATGTAGAAAACTTTGGAGGCCCAAAAAAGGGGTTTACAGGCATCCTAGACCCCGTAAAGTCCAGAAAATGTTGGTAGGCCAAAAACTGTGTCAGAGAGCTCTGAATGTCCCAAAAACATTTGCAGCCTGAAAAGGGCATTAACCCACATCCTAAACCCCTGAAATTCCCAAAAACATTTTTGGCCCGAAAAATGAATCCTACACCCCTTAAAGTTCAGAAAATGTTGGCAGCCCCAAAAAGGCCTTAAAATGCATCTTATTCCTGCAAAAATCTTGATAACTTTGGAGGCCCAAAAAAGGGGTTTACATCCTAGACCCCATAAAGTCCAGAAAATGTTGGTGACCTGAAAACAGTGTCAGAGAGCTCTGAATGTCGCAAAAATATTTGCAGCCTGAAAAGGGCATTAATCCGCATCCTGGCCCCCTGAAATTCCCCAAAATATTTTTGGCCCAGAAAATGCATCCTACATCCCTGAAGTTCAGAAAATGTTGGCAGCACAAAACAGGCCTTAAAATACATATTAGGCCTGCAAAAATGTAGAAGACTTTGGAGGCCCAAAAAAGGGGTTTACAGGCATCCTAGAGCCCCTAAAGTCCAGAAAATGTTGGTGGCCCAAAAACTGTGTCAGAGAGCTCTGAATGTCCCAAAAACATTTGCAGTCTGAAAAGGGCATTAACCCGCATGCTAGACCCCTGAAATTTCCCAAAATATTTTGGCCACAAAAAATTCATCCTAGACCCCTGAAAATTGAGAAAATGTTGGCAGCACAAAAAAGGCCTTAAAATACATATTAGGCCTCCAAAAATGTAGAAAACTTTGGAGGCCCAAAAAAGGTGTTTACAGGCATCCTAGACCCCCTAAAGTCCAGAAAATGTTGGTAGGCCAAAAACTGTGTAAGAGAGCTCTGAATGTCCCAAAAACATTTGCAGCCTGAAAAGGGCATTAACCCACATCCTAAACCCCTGAAATTCCCAAAAACATTTTTGGCCTGAAAAATGAATCCTACACCCCTTAAAGTTCAGAAAATGTTGGCAGCCCCAAAAAGGCCTTAAAATGCATCTTATTCCTGCAAAAATCTTGATAACTTTGGAGGCCCAAAAAAGGGGTTTACATCCTAGACCCCATAAAGTCCCGAAAATGTTGGTGACCTGAAAACAGTGTCAGAGAGCTCTGAATGTCGCAAAAATATTTGCAGCCTGAAAAGGGCATTAATCCGCATCCTGGCCCCCTGAAATTCCCCAAAATATTTTTGGCCCAGAAAATGCATCCTACATCCCTGAAGTTCAGTAAATGTTGGCAGCACAAAACAGGCCTTAAAATACATATTAGGCCTGCAAAAATGTAGAAGACTTTGGAGGCCCAAAAAAGGGGTTTACAGGCATCCTAGACCCCCTAAAGTCCAGAAAATGTTGGTGGCCCAAAAACTGTGTCAGAGAGCTCTGAATGTCCCAAAAACATTTGCAGTCTGAAAAGGGCATTAACCCGCATGCTAGACCCCTGAAATTTCCCAAAATATTTTGGCCACGAAAAATTCATCCTACACCCCTGAAAATTCAGAAAATATTGGCAGCACAAAAAAGGCCTTAAAATACATATTAGGCCTCCAAAAATGTAGAAAACTTTGGAGGCCCAAAAAAGGGGTGGGTTTACAGGCATCCTAGACCCCCTAAAGTCCAGAAAATGTTGGTAGGCCAAAAACTGTGTCAGAGAGCTCTGAATGTCCCAAAAACGTTTGCAGCCTGAAAAGGGCATTAACCCACATCCTAAACCCCTGAAATTCCCAAAAACATGTTTGGCCCGAAAAATGCATCCTACACCCCTGAAAGTTCAGAAAATGTTGGCAGCCCCAAAAAGGCCTTAAAATGCATCTTATTTCTGCAATAATCTTGATAACTTTGGAGGCCCAAAAAAGGGGTTTACAGACATCCTAGACCCCTGAAAGTCCAGAAAATGTTGGTGACCCGAAAACAGTGTCAGAGAGCTCTGAATGTCCCAAAAACATTTGCAGCCTGAAAAGGGCATTAACCCACATCCTAGCCCCCTGAAATTCCCCAAAATATTTTTGGCCCGAAAAATGCATCCTACATCCTTGAAGTTCAGAACATGTTGGCAGCCCAAAAAATGCCTTAAAATGCATCTTATTCCTGTAAAAATCTTGATAACTTTGGAGGCCCAAAAAAGGGGTTTACATCCTAGACCCCATAAAGTCCAGAAAATGTTGGTGACCTGAAAACAGTGTCAGAGAGCTCTGAATGTCGCAAAAATATTTGCAGCCTGAAAAGGGCATTAATCCGCATCCTGGCCCCCTGAAATTCCCCAAAATATTTTTGGCCTAAAAAATGCATCCTACATCCCTGAAGTTCAGAAAATGTTGGCAGCACAAAACAGGCCTTAAAATACATATTAGGCCTGCAAAAATGTAGAAGACTTTGGAGGCCCAAAAAAGGGGTTTACAGGCATCCTAGACCCCCTAAAGTCCAGAAAATGTTAGCGGCCCAAAAACTGTGTGAGAGAGCTCTGAATGTCCAAAAAACATTTGCAGTCTGAAAAGGGCATTAACCCGCATGCTAGACCCCTGAAATTCCCCAAAATATTTTGGCCACAAAAAATTCATCCTACACCCCTGAAAATTCAGAAAATGTTGGCAGCACAAAAAAAGGCCTTAAAATACATATTAGGCCTCCAAAAATGTAGAAGACTTTGGAGGCCCAAAAAGGGGTTTACAGGCATCCTAGACCCCCTAAAGTCCAGAAAATGTTGGTGGCCCAAAAACTGTGTCAGAGAGCTCTGAATGACCCAAAAACGTTTGCAGCCTGAAAAGGGCATTAACCCACATCCTAAACCCCTGAAATTCCCAAAAACATTTTTGGCCCGAAAAATGCATCTTACATCCCTGAACGTTCAGAAAACGTTAGCAGCCCAAAAAAGGCCTTAAATGCCTCTTAGGCCCACAAAAATGTAGTAAACTTTAGACGCCCAAACAAGGGGTTTACAGGCATCGTAGACCGCCTAAAGTCCAGAAAATGTCGGTGCAAAAAAACGGTGTCAGAGAGCTCTGAATGTCCCAAAAACATTTGCAGTCTGAAAAGGGCATTAATCCGCATGCTAGACCCCTGAAATACCCCCAAAATATTTTGGTCATGAAAAATGCATCCTACACCCCTGAAAGTTCAGAAAATTTTGGCAGCACAAAAAAGGCCTTAAATGCCTCTTAGGCCTACAAAAATGTAGTAAACTTTAGAGGCCCAACTAAGGGGTTTACAGGCATCGTAGACCCCTTACAGTCCAGAAAATGTTGGTGCCCAAAAAGGGTGTCAGAGAGCTCTGAATTTCCCAAAAACATTTGCAGCCTTAAAAGGGCATCAACCCACATCCTAGACCCCTTAAAATCCCAAAAACATTTTTGGCCTGAAAAATGCATCCTACACCCCTGAAAGTTCAGAAAATGTTGGAAGCCCAAAAAAGGCCTTAAAATGCATCTTATTCCTGCAAAAATGTAGAAAACTTTGGAGGCCCAAAAAAGGGGTTTACAGGCATCCTAGACCCTCTAAAGGCCAGAAAATGTTGGTGGCCCAAAAACTGTGTCAGAGAGCTCTGAATGTCCCAAAAACGTTTGCAGCCTGAAAAGGGCATTAACCCACATCCTAGACCCCTTAAATTCCCAAAAACATTTTTGGCCCGAAAAATGCATCCTACACCCCTGAAAGTTCAGAAAATGTTGGCAGCCCAAAAAAGGCCTTAGATGCCTCTTAGGCCTAAAAAATTTAGTAAACTTTAGAGGCCCAAAAAAGGGGTTTACAGGCATTGTAGACCCCCTAAAGTCCAGAAAATGTTGGTGCCCAAAAACAGTGTCAGAGAGCTCTGAATGTCCCAAAAACATTTGAAGCCTGAAAAAGGCATTAACCCGCATCCTAGACCCCTTAAATTCCCAAAAACATTTTTGGCCTGAAAAATGCATCCTACATCCCTGAAAGTTCAGAAAATTTTGGCAGCACAAAAAAGGCCTTAAAATAGATATCAGGCCTGCAAAAATGTAGAAAACTTTGGAGGCCCAAAAAAGGGGTTTACAGGCATCCCAGACCCCCTAAAGTCCAGAAAATGTTGGTGCCCTGGCCCATAACTGTAATCAGAGAGCTCTGAATGTCCCAAAAACATTTGCAGTCTGAAAAGGGCATTAACCCGCATCCTAGACCCATGAAATTACTAATTTATGGCCCGAAAAATGCATCCTACACCCCTGAAAGTTCAGCAAATGTTGGAAGCCCAAAAAAAGGCCTTAAAATGCATCTTATTTCTGCAAAAATCTTGATAACTTTGGAGGCCCAGAAAAGGGGTTTACAGGCATCCTAGACCCCTGAAAGTCCAGAAAATGTTGGTGACCCGAAAACAGTGTCAGAGAGCTCTGAATGTCCCAAAAACATTTGCAGCCTGAAAAGGGCATTTACCCGCATCCTAGCCCCCTGAAATTCCCCAAAATATTTTTGGCCCGAAAAATGCATCCTACATCCCTGAAAGTTCAGAAAATGTTGGCAGCACAAAAAAGGCCTTAAAATAGATATCAGGCCTGCAAAAATGTAGAAGACTTTGGAGGCCCAAAAAAGTGGTTTGCAGGCATCCTAGACCCCATAAAGTCCAGAAAATGTTGGTGGCCCATAAACTGTGTCAGAGAGCTCTGAATGTCCCAAAAACATTTGCAGTCTGAAAAGGGCATTAACCCGCATGCTAGACCCCTGAAATTTCCCAAAATATTTTGGCCACGAAAAATTCATCCTACACCCCTGAAAATTCAGAAAATATTGGCAGCACAAAAAAGGCCTTAAAATACATATTAGGCCTCCAAAAATGTAGAAAACTTTGGAGGCCCAAAAATGGGGTTTACAGGCATCCTAGACCCCCTAAAGTCCAGAAAATGTTGGTAGGCCAAAAACTCTGTCAGAGAGCTCTGAATGTCCCAAAAACGTTTGCAGCCTGAAAAGGGCATTAATCCGCATCCTGGCCCCCTCAAATTCCCCAAAATATTTTTGGCCCAAAAAATGCATCCTACATCCCTGAAGTTCAGAAAATGTTGGCAACACAAAAAGGCCTTAAAATGCATCTTATTTCTGCAATAATCTTGATAACTTTGGAGGCCCAAAAAAGGGGTTTACATCCTAGACCCCATAAAGTACAGAAAATGTTGGTGACTCGAAAACAGTGTCAGAGAGCTCTGAATGTCCCAAAAATGTTTGCAGCCTGAAAAGGGCATTAATCCGCATCCTGGCCCCCTCAAATTCCCCAAAATATTTTTGGCCCAAAAAATGCATCCTACATCCCTGAAGTTCAGAAAATGTTGGCAACACAAAACAGGCCTTAAAATACATATTAGGCCTGCAAAAATGTAGAAGACTTTGGAGGCCCAAAAAAGGGGTTTACAGGCATCCTAGACCCCCTAAAGTCCAGAAAATGTTGGCGGCCCAAAAACTGTGTGAGAGAGCTCTGAATGTCCCAAAAACATTTGCAGTCTGAAAAGGGCATTAACCCGCATGCTAGACCCCTGAAATTCCCCAAAATATTTTGGCCACGAAAAATTCATCCTACACCCCTGAAAATTCAGAAAATGTTGGCAGCACAAAAAAAGCCCTTAAAATACATATTAGGCCTGCAAAAATGTAGAAAACTTTGGAGGCCCAAAAAAGGGGTTTACAGGCATTCTAGACCCCCTAAAGTCCAGAAAATATTGGCGGCCCAAAAACGGTGTCAGAGAGCTCTGAATGTCCCAAAACATTTGCAGTCTGAAAAGGGCATTAACCCGCATACTAGACCCCTGAAATTCCCCAAAATATTTTGGCCATGAAAAATTCATCCTACACCCCTGAAAATTCAGAAAATGTTGGCAACACAAAAAAAGGCCTTAAAATACATATTAGGCCCCCAAAAATGTAGAAAACTTTGGAGGCCCAAAAAAGGGGTTTACAGGCCTCCTAGACCCCCTAAAGTCCAGAAAATGTTGGTAGGCCAAAAACTGTGTCAGAGAGCACTGAATGTCCCAAAAACGTTTGCAGCCTGAAAAGGGCATTAACCCACATCCTAAACCCCTGAAATTCTCAAAAATATTTTGGCCCAAAAAATGAATCCTACACCCCTTAAAGTTCAGAAAATGTTGGCAGCCCCAAAGAGGCCTTAAAATGCATCTTATTCCTGCAAAAATCTTTATAACTTTGGAGGCCCAAAAAGGGGTTTACATGCTAGACCCCATAAAGTCCAGAAAATGTTGGTGACCTGAAAACAGTGCCAGAGAGCTCTGAATGTCCCAAAAATATTTGCAGCCTGAAAAGGGCATTAATCCGCATCCTGGCCCCCTGAAATTCCCCAAAATATTTTTGGCCCAAAAAATGTATCCTACATCCCTGAAGTTCAGAAAATGTTGGCAGCACAAAACAGGCCTTAAAATATATATTAGGCCTGCAAAAATGTAGAAGACTTTGGAGGCCCAAAAAGGGGTTTACAGGCATCCTAGACCCCCTAAAGTCCAGAAAATGTTGGTGGCCAAAAACTGTGTCAGAGAGCTCTGAATGTCCCAAAAACATTTGCAGTCTGAAAAGGGCATTAACCCGCATGCTAGACCCCTGAAATTTCCCAAAATATTTTGGCCACGAAAAATTCATCCTACACCCCTGAAAATTCAGAAAATATTGGCAGCACAAAAAAGGCCTTAAAATACATATTAGGCCTCCAAAAATGTAGAAAACTTTGGAGGCCCAAAAAAGGGGTTTACAGGCATCCTAGACCCCCTAAAGTCCAGAAAATGTTGGTAGGCCAAAAACTGTGTCAGAGAGCTCTGAATGTCCCAAAAACGTTTGCAGCCTGAAAAGGGCATTAACCCACATCCTAAACCCCTGAAATTCCCAAAAATATTTTTGGCCCGAAAAATGCATCCTACACCCCTGAAAGTTCAGAAAATGTTGGCAGCCCCAAAAAGGCCTTAAAATGCATCTTATTTCTGCAATAATCTTTATAACTTTGGAGGCCCAAAAAAGGGGTTTACAGACATCTAGACCCCTGAAAGTCCAGAAAATGTTGGTGACCCGAAAACAGTGTCAGAGAGCTCTGAATGTCCCAAAAACATTTGCAGCCTGAAAAGGGCATTAACCCACATCCTAGCCCCCTGAAATTCCCCAAAATATTTTTGGCCCGAAAAATGCATCCTACTTCCTTGAAGTTCAGAACCTGTTGGCAGCCCAAAAAAGGCCTTAAAATGCATCTTATTCCTGTAAAAATCTTGATAAATTTGGAGGCCCAAAAAAGGGGTTTACATCCTAGACCCCATAAAGTCCAGAAAATGTTGGTGACCTGAAAACAGTGTCAGAGAGCTCTGAATGTCGCAAAAATATTTGCAGCCTGAAAAGGGCATTAACCCACATCCTAGCCCCCTGAAATTCCCCAAAATATTTTTGGCCCGAAAAATGCATCCTACATCCTTGAAGTTCAGAACCTGTTGGCAGCCCAAAAAAGGCCTTAAAATGCATCTTATTCCTGTAAAAATCTTGATAAATTTGGAGGCCCAAAAAAGGGGTTTACATCCTAGACCCCCTAAAGTCCAGAAAATGTTGGTGGCCCAAAAACTGTGTCAGAGAGCTCTGAATGTCCCAAAAACGTTTGCAGCCTGAAAAGGGCATTAACCCACATCCTAAACCCCTGAAATTCCCAAAAACATTTTTGGCCCAAAAAATGCATCCTACACCCCTGAAAGTTCAGAAAATGTTGGCAGCCCCAAAAAGGCCTTAACATGCATCTTATTCCTGCAAAAATCTTGAAAACTTTGGAGGCCCAAAAAAGGGGTTTACATCCTAGACCCCATAAAGTACAGAAAATGTTGGTGACTCGAAAACAGTGTCAGAGAGCTCTGAATGTCCCAAAAATGTTTGCAGCCTGAAAAGGGCATTAATCCGCATCCTGGCCCCCTCAAATTCCCCAAAATATTTTTGGCCCAAAAAATGCATCCTACATCCATGAAGTTCAGAAAATGTTGGCAGCACAAAACAGGCCTTAAAATACATATTAGGCCTGCAAAAATGTAGAAAACTTTGGAGGCCCAAAAAAGGGGTTTACATCCTAGACCCCATAAAGTCCAGAAAATGTTGGTGACCTGAAAACAGTGTCAGAGAGCTCTGAATGTCGCAAAAATATTTGCAGCCTGAAAAGGGCATTAATCCGCATCCTGGCCCCCTGAAATTCCCCAAAATATTTTTGGCCCAAAAAATGCATCCTACATCCCTGAAGTTCAGAAAATGTTGGCAGCACAAAACAGGCCTTAAAATACATATTAGGCCTGCAAAAATGTAGAAGACTTTGGAGGCCCAAAAAAGGGGTTTACAGGCATCCTAGACCCCCTAAAGTCCAGAAAATGTTGGTGGCCCAAAAACTGTGTCAGAGAGCTCTGAATGTCCAAAAACATTTGCAGTCTGAAAAGGGCATTAACCCGCATGCTAGACCCCTGAAATTTCCCAAAATATTTTGGCCACAAAAAATTCATCCTAGACCCCTGAAAATTGAGAAAATGTTGGCAGCACAAAAAAGGCCTTAAAATACATATTAGGCCTCCAAAAATGTAGAAAACTTTGGAGGCCCAAAAAAGGGGTTTACAGGCATCCTAGACCCCCTAAAGTCCAGAAAATGTTGGTAGGCCAAAAACTGTGTAAGAGAGCTCTGAATGTCCCAAAAACATTTGCAGCCTGAAAAGGGCATTAACCCACATCCTAAACCCCTGAAATTCCCAAAAACATTTTTGGCCCGAAAAATGAATCCTACACCCCTTAAAGTTCAGAAAATGTTGGCAGCCCCAAAAAGGCTTTAAAATGCAACTTATTCCTGCAAAAATCTTGATAACTTTGGAGGCCCAAAAAAGGGGTTTACATCCTAGACCCCATAAAGTCCAGAAAATGTTGGTGACCTGAAAACAGTGTCAGAGAGCTCTGAATGTCGCAAAAATATTTGCAGCCTGAAAAGGGCATTAATCCGCATCCTGGCCCCCTGAAATTCCCCAAAATATTTTTGGCCCAGAAAATGCATCCTACATCCCTGAAGTTCAGAAAATGTTGGCAGCACAAAACAGGCCTTAAAATACATATTAGGCCTGCAAAAATGTAGAAGACTTTGGAGGCCCAAAAAAGGGGTTTACAGGCATCCGAGACCCCCTAAAGTCCAGAAAATGTTGGTGGCCCAAAAACTGTGTCAGAGAGCTCTGAATGTCCCAAAAACATTTGCAGTCTGAAAAGGGCATTAACCCGCATGCTAGACCCCTGAAATTCCCCAAAATATTTTGGCCACGAAAAATTCATCCTACACCCCTGAAAATTCAGAAAATGTTGGCAGCACAAAAAAAGGCCTTAAAATACATATTAGGCCTCCAAAAATGTAGAAAACTTTGGAGGCCCAAAAAAGAGGTTTACAGGCATCCTAGACCCCCTAAAGTCCAGAAAATGTTGGCGGCCCAAAAACGGTGTCAGAGAGCTCTGAATGTCCCAAAACATTTGCAGTCTGAAAAGGGCATTAACCCGCATACTAGACCCCTGAAATTCCCCAAAATATTTTGGCCATGAAAAATTCATCCTACACCCCTGAAAATTCAGAAAATGTTGGCAACACAAAAAAGGCCTTAAAATACATATTAGGCCTCCAAAAATGTAGAAAACTTTGGAGGCCCAAAAAAGGGGTTTACAGGCCTCCTAGACCCCCTAAAGTCCAGAAAATGTTGGTAGGCCAAAAACTGTGTCAGAGAGCTCTGAATGTCCCAAAACTGTTTGCAGCCTGAAAAGGGCATTAACCCACATCCTAAACCCCTGAAATTCCCAAAAAAAATGTGGCCCGAAAAATGAATCCTACACCCCTTAAAGTTCAGAAAATGTTGGCAGCCCCAAAAAGGCCTTAAAATGCTTCTTATTCCTGCAAAAATCTTGATAACTTTGGAGGCCCAAAAAGGGGTTTACATCCTAGACCCCTGAAAGTCCAGAAAATGTTGGTGACCCGAAAACAGTGTCAGAGAGCTCTGAATGTCCCAAAAACATTTGCAGCCTGAAAAGGGCATTAATCTGCATCCTGGCCCCCTGAAATTCCCCAAAATATTTTTGGCCCAAAAAATGCATCCTACATCCCTGAAGTTCAGAAAATGTTGGCAGCACAAAACAGGCCTTAAAATATATATTAGGCCTGCAAAAATGTAGAAGACTTTGGAGGCCCAAAAAGGGGTTTACAGGCATCCTAGACCCCCTAAAGTCCAGAAAATGTTGGTGGCCAAAAACTGTGTCAGAGAGCTCTGAATGTCCCAAAAACATTTGCAATCTGAAAAGGGCATTAACCCGCATGCTAGACCCCTGAAATTTCCCGAAATATTTTGGCCACAAAAAATTCATCCTAGACCCCTGAAAATTGAGAAAATGTTGGCAGCACAAAAAAGGCCTTAAAATACATATTAGGCCTCCAAAAATGTAGAAAACTTTGGAGGCCCAAAAAAGGGGTTTACAGGCATCCTAGACCCCCTAAAGTCCAGAAAATGTTGGTAGGCCAAAAACTGTGTCAGAGAGCTCTGAATGTCCCAAAAACATTTGCAGCCTGAAAAGGGCATTAACCCACATCCTAAACCCCTGAAATTCCCAAAAACATTTTTGGCCCGAAAAATGAATCCTACACCCCTTAAAGTTCAGAAAATGTTGGCAGCCCCAAAAAGGCCTTAAAATGCATCTTATTCCTGCAAAAATCTTGATAACTTTGGAGGCCCAAAAAAGGGGTTTACATCCTAGACCCCATAAAGTCCAGAAAATGTTGGTGACCTGAAAACAGTGTCAGAGAGCTCTGAATGTCGCAAAAATATTTGCAGCCTGAAAAGGGCATTAATCCGCATCCTGGCCCCCTGAAATTCCCCAAAATATTTTTGGCCCAGAAAATGCATCCTACATCCCTGAAGTTCAGAAAATGTTGGCAGCACAAAACAGGCCTTAAAATACATATTAGGCCTGCAAAAATGTAGAAGACTTTGGAGGCCCAAAAAAGGGGTTTACAGGCATCCTAGAGCCCCTAAAGTCCAGAAAATGTTGGTGGCCCAAAAACTGTGTCAGAGAGCTCTGAATGTCCCAAAAACATTTGCAGTCTGAAAAGGGCATTAACCCGCATGCTAGACCCCTGAAATTTCCCAAAATATTTTGGCCACAAAAAATTCATCCTAGACCCCTGAAAATTGAGAAAATGTTGGCAGCACAAAAAAGGCCTTAAAATACATATTAGGCCTCCAAAAATGTAGAAAACTTTGGAGGCCCAAAAAAGGTGTTTACAGGCATCCTAGACCCCCTAAAGTCCAGAAAATGTTGGTAGGCCAAAAACTGTGTAAGAGAGCTCTGAATGTCCCAAAAACATTTGCAGCCTGAAAAGGGCATTAACCCACATCCTAAACCCCTGAAATTCCCAAAAACATTTTTGGCCTGAAAAATGAATCCTACACCCCTTAAAGTTCAGAAAATGTTGGCAGCCCCAAAAAGGCCTTAAAATGCATCTTATTCCTGCAAAAATCTTGATAACTTTGGAGGCCCAAAAAAGGGGTTTACATCCTAGACCCCATAAAGTCCCGAAAATGTTGGTGACCTGAAAACAGTGTCAGAGAGCTCTGAATGTCGCAAAAATATTTGCAGCCTGAAAAGGGCATTAATCCGCATCCTGGCCCCCTGAAATTCCCCAAAATATTTTTGGCCCAGAAAATGCATCCTACATCCCTGAAGTTCAGTAAATGTTGGCAGCACAAAACAGGCCTTAAAATACATATTAGGCCTGCAAAAATGTAGAAGACTTTGGAGGCCCAAAAAAGGGGTTTACAGGCATCCTAGACCCCCTAAAGTCCAGAAAATGTTGGTGGCCCAAAAACTGTGTCAGAGAGCTCTGAATGTCCCAAAAACATTTGCAGTCTGAAAAGGGCATTAACCCGCATGCTAGACCCCTGAAATTTCCCAAAATATTTTGGCCACGAAAAATTCATCCTACACCCCTGAAAATTCAGAAAATATTGGCAGCACAAAAAAGGCCTTAAAATACATATTAGGCCTCCAAAAATGTAGAAAACTTTGGAGGCCCAAAAAAGGGGTGGGTTTACAGGCATCCTAGACCCCCTAAAGTCCAGAAAATGTTGGTAGGCCAAAAACTGTGTCAGAGAGCTCTGAATGTCCCAAAAACGTTTGCAGCCTGAAAAGGGCATTAACCCACATCCTAAACCCCTGAAATTCCCAAAAACATGTTTGGCCCGAAAAATGCATCCTACACCCCTGAAAGTTCAGAAAATGTTGGCAGCCCCAAAAAGGCCTTAAAATGCATCTTATTTCTGCAATAATCTTGATAACTTTGGAGGCCCAAAAAAGGGGTTTACAGACATCCTAGACCCCTGAAAGTCCAGAAAATGTTGGTGACCCGAAAACAGTGTCAGAGAGCTCTGAATGTCCCAAAAACATTTGCAGCCTGAAAAGGGCATTAACCCACATCCTAGCCCCCTGAAATTCCCCAAAATATTTTTGGCCCGAAAAATGCATCCTACATCCTTGAAGTTCAGAACATGTTGGCAGCCCAAAAAATGCCTTAAAATGCATCTTATTCCTGTAAAAATCTTGATAACTTTGGAGGCCCAAAAAAGGGGTTTACATCCTAGACCCCATAAAGTCCAGAAAATGTTGGTGACCTGAAAACAGTGTCAGAGAGCTCTGAATGTCGCAAAAATATTTGCAGCCTGAAAAGGGCATTAATCCGCATCCTGGCCCCCTGAAATTCCCCAAAATATTTTTGGCCTAAAAAATGCATCCTACATCCCTGAAGTTCAGAAAATGTTGGCAGCACAAAACAGGCCTTAAAATACATATTAGGCCTGCAAAAATGTAGAAGACTTTGGAGGCCCAAAAAAGGGGTTTACAGGCATCCTAGACCCCCTAAAGTCCAGAAAATGTTAGCGGCCCAAAAACTGTGTGAGAGAGCTCTGAATGTCCAAAAAACATTTGCAGTCTGAAAAGGGCATTAACCCGCATGCTAGACCCCTGAAATTCCCCAAAATATTTTGGCCACAAAAAATTCATCCTACACCCCTGAAAATTCAGAAAATGTTGGCAGCACAAAAAAAGGCCTTAAAATACATATTAGGCCTCCAAAAATGTAGAAGACTTTGGAGGCCCAAAAAGGGGTTTACAGGCATCCTAGACCCCCTAAAGTCCAGAAAATGTTGGTGGCCCAAAAACTGTGTCAGAGAGCTCTGAATGACCCAAAAACGTTTGCAGCCTGAAAAGGGCATTAACCCACATCCTAAACCCCTGAAATTCCCAAAAACATTTTTGGCCCGAAAAATGCATCTTACATCCCTGAACGTTCAGAAAACGTTAGCAGCCCAAAAAAGGCCTTAAATGCCTCTTAGGCCCACAAAAATGTAGTAAACTTTAGACGCCCAAACAAGGGGTTTACAGGCATCGTAGACCGCCTAAAGTCCAGAAAATGTCGGTGCAAAAAAACGGTGTCAGAGAGCTCTGAATGTCCCAAAAACATTTGCAGTCTGAAAAGGGCATTAATCCGCATGCTAGACCCCTGAAATACCCCCAAAATATTTTGGTCATGAAAAATGCATCCTACACCCCTGAAAGTTCAGAAAATTTTGGCAGCACAAAAAAGGCCTTAAATGCCTCTTAGGCCTACAAAAATGTAGTAAACTTTAGAGGCCCAACTAAGGGGTTTACAGGCATCGTAGACCCCTTACAGTCCAGAAAATGTTGGTGCCCAAAAAGGGTGTCAGAGAGCTCTGAATTTCCCAAAAACATTTGCAGCCTTAAAAGGGCATCAACCCACATCCTAGACCCCTTAAAATCCCAAAAACATTTTTGGCCTGAAAAATGCATCCTACACCCCTGAAAGTTCAGAAAATGTTGGAAGCCCAAAAAAGGCCTTAAAATGCATCTTATTCCTGCAAAAATGTAGAAAACTTTGGAGGCCCAAAAAAGGGGTTTACAGGCATCCTAGACCCTCTAAAGGCCAGAAAATGTTGGTGGCCCAAAAACTGTGTCAGAGAGCTCTGAATGTCCCAAAAACGTTTGCAGCCTGAAAAGGGCATTAACCCACATCCTAGACCCCTTAAATTCCCAAAAACATTTTTGGCCCGAAAAATGCATCCTACACCCCTGAAAGTTCAGAAAATGTTGGCAGCCCAAAAAAGGCCTTAGATGCCTCTTAGGCCTAAAAAATTTAGTAAACTTTAGAGGCCCAAAAAAGGGGTTTACAGGCATTGTAGACCCCCTAAAGTCCAGAAAATGTTGGTGCCCAAAAACAGTGTCAGAGAGCTCTGAATGTCCCAAAAACATTTGAAGCCTGAAAAAGGCATTAACCCGCATCCTAGACCCCTTAAATTCCCAAAAACATTTTTGGCCTGAAAAATGCATCCTACATCCCTGAAAGTTCAGAAAATTTTGGCAGCACAAAAAAGGCCTTAAAATAGATATCAGGCCTGCAAAAATGTAGAAAACTTTGGAGGCCCAAAAAAGGGGTTTACAGGCATCCCAGACCCCCTAAAGTCCAGAAAATGTTGGTGCCCTGGCCCATAACTGTAATCAGAGAGCTCTGAATGTCCCAAAAACATTTGCAGTCTGAAAAGGGCATTAACCCGCATCCTAGACCCATGAAATTACTAATTTATGGCCCGAAAAATGCATCCTACACCCCTGAAAGTTCAGCAAATGTTGGAAGCCCAAAAAAAGGCCTTAAAATGCATCTTATTTCTGCAAAAATCTTGATAACTTTGGAGGCCCAGAAAAGGGGTTTACAGGCATCCTAGACCCCTGAAAGTCCAGAAAATGTTGGTGACCCGAAAACAGTGTCAGAGAGCTCTGAATGTCCCAAAAACATTTGCAGCCTGAAAAGGGCATTTACCCGCATCCTAGCCCCCTGAAATTCCCCAAAATATTTTTGGCCCGAAAAATGCATCCTACATCCCTGAAAGTTCAGAAAATGTTGGCAGCACAAAAAAGGCCTTAAAATAGATATCAGGCCTGCAAAAATGTAGAAGACTTTGGAGGCCCAAAAAAGTGGTTTGCAGGCATCCTAGACCCCATAAAGTCCAGAAAATGTTGGTGGCCCATAAACTGTGTCAGAGAGCTCTGAATGTCCCAAAAACATTTGCAGTCTGAAAAGGGCATTAACCCGCATGCTAGACCCCTGAAATTTCCCAAAATATTTTGGCCACGAAAAATTCATCCTACACCCCTGAAAATTCAGAAAATATTGGCAGCACAAAAAAGGCCTTAAAATACATATTAGGCCTCCAAAAATGTAGAAAACTTTGGAGGCCCAAAAATGGGGTTTACAGGCATCCTAGACCCCCTAAAGTCCAGAAAATGTTGGTAGGCCAAAAACTCTGTCAGAGAGCTCTGAATGTCCCAAAAACGTTTGCAGCCTGAAAAGGGCATTAATCCGCATCCTGGCCCCCTCAAATTCCCCAAAATATTTTTGGCCCAAAAAATGCATCCTACATCCCTGAAGTTCAGAAAATGTTGGCAACACAAAAAGGCCTTAAAATGCATCTTATTTCTGCAATAATCTTGATAACTTTGGAGGCCCAAAAAAGGGGTTTACATCCTAGACCCCATAAAGTACAGAAAATGTTGGTGACTCGAAAACAGTGTCAGAGAGCTCTGAATGTCCCAAAAATGTTTGCAGCCTGAAAAGGGCATTAATCCGCATCCTGGCCCCCTCAAATTCCCCAAAATATTTTTGGCCCAAAAAATGCATCCTACATCCCTGAAGTTCAGAAAATGTTGGCAACACAAAACAGGCCTTAAAATACATATTAGGCCTGCAAAAATGTAGAAGACTTTGGAGGCCCAAAAAAGGGGTTTACAGGCATCCTAGACCCCCTAAAGTCCAGAAAATGTTGGCGGCCCAAAAACTGTGTGAGAGAGCTCTGAATGTCCCAAAAACATTTGCAGTCTGAAAAGGGCATTAACCCGCATGCTAGACCCCTGAAATTCCCCAAAATATTTTGGCCACGAAAAATTCATCCTACACCCCTGAAAATTCAGAAAATGTTGGCAGCACAAAAAAAGCCCTTAAAATACATATTAGGCCTGCAAAAATGTAGAAAACTTTGGAGGCCCAAAAAAGGGGTTTACAGGCATTCTAGACCCCCTAAAGTCCAGAAAATATTGGCGGCCCAAAAACGGTGTCAGAGAGCTCTGAATGTCCCAAAACATTTGCAGTCTGAAAAGGGCATTAACCCGCATACTAGACCCCTGAAATTCCCCAAAATATTTTGGCCATGAAAAATTCATCCTACACCCCTGAAAATTCAGAAAATGTTGGCAACACAAAAAAAGGCCTTAAAATACATATTAGGCCCCCAAAAATGTAGAAAACTTTGGAGGCCCAAAAAAGGGGTTTACAGGCCTCCTAGACCCCCTAAAGTCCAGAAAATGTTGGTAGGCCAAAAACTGTGTCAGAGAGCACTGAATGTCCCAAAAACGTTTGCAGCCTGAAAAGGGCATTAACCCACATCCTAAACCCCTGAAATTCTCAAAAATATTTTGGCCCAAAAAATGAATCCTACACCCCTTAAAGTTCAGAAAATGTTGGCAGCCCCAAAGAGGCCTTAAAATGCATCTTATTCCTGCAAAAATCTTTATAACTTTGGAGGCCCAAAAAGGGGTTTACATGCTAGACCCCATAAAGTCCAGAAAATGTTGGTGACCTGAAAACAGTGCCAGAGAGCTCTGAATGTCCCAAAAATATTTGCAGCCTGAAAAGGGCATTAATCCGCATCCTGGCCCCCTGAAATTCCCCAAAATATTTTTGGCCCAAAAAATGTATCCTACATCCCTGAAGTTCAGAAAATGTTGGCAGCACAAAACAGGCCTTAAAATATATATTAGGCCTGCAAAAATGTAGAAGACTTTGGAGGCCCAAAAAGGGGTTTACAGGCATCCTAGACCCCCTAAAGTCCAGAAAATGTTGGTGGCCAAAAACTGTGTCAGAGAGCTCTGAATGTCCCAAAAACATTTGCAGTCTGAAAAGGGCATTAACCCGCATGCTAGACCCCTGAAATTTCCCAAAATATTTTGGCCACGAAAAATTCATCCTACACCCCTGAAAATTCAGAAAATATTGGCAGCACAAAAAAGGCCTTAAAATACATATTAGGCCTCCAAAAATGTAGAAAACTTTGGAGGCCCAAAAAAGGGGTTTACAGGCATCCTAGACCCCCTAAAGTCCAGAAAATGTTGGTAGGCCAAAAACTGTGTCAGAGAGCTCTGAATGTCCCAAAAACGTTTGCAGCCTGAAAAGGGCATTAACCCACATCCTAAACCCCTGAAATTCCCAAAAATATTTTTGGCCCGAAAAATGCATCCTACACCCCTGAAAGTTCAGAAAATGTTGGCAGCCCCAAAAAGGCCTTAAAATGCATCTTATTTCTGCAATAATCTTTATAACTTTGGAGGCCCAAAAAAGGGGTTTACAGACATCTAGACCCCTAAAAGTCCAGAAAATGTTGGTGACCCGAAAACAGTGTCAGAGAGCTCTGAATGTCCCAAAAACATTTGCAGCCTGAAAAGGGCATTAACCCACATCCTAGCCCCCTGAAATTCCCCAAAATATTTTTGGCCCGAAAAATGCATCCTACATCCTTGAAGTTCAGAACCTGTTGGCAGCCCAAAAAAGGCCTTAAAATGCATCTTATTCCTGTAAAAATCTTGATAAATTTGGAGGCCCAAAAAAGGGGTTTACATCCTAGACCCCATAAAGTCCAGAAAATGTTGGTGACCTGAAAACAGTGTCAGAGAGCTCTGAATGTCGCAAAAATATTTGCAGCCTGAAAAGGGCATTAACCCACATCCTAGCCCCCTGAAATTCCCCAAAATATTTTTGGCCCGAAAAATGCATCCTACATCCTTGAAGTTCAGAACCTGTTGGCAGCCCAAAAAAGGCCTTAAAATGCATCTTATTCCTGTAAAAATCTTGATAAATTTGGAGGCCCAAAAAAGGGGTTTACATCCTAGACCCCCTAAAGTCCAGAAAATGTTGGTGGCCCAAAAACTGTGTCAGAGAGCTCTGAATGTCCCAAAAACGTTTGCAGCCTGAAAAGGGCATTAACCCACATCCTAAACCCCTGAAATTCCCAAAAACATTTTTGGCCCAAAAAATGCATCCTACACCCCTGAAAGTTCAGAAAATGTTGGCAGCCCCAAAAAGGCCTTAACATGCATCTTATTCCTGCAAAAATCTTGAAAACTTTGGAGGCCCAAAAAAGGGGTTTACATCCTAGACCCCATAAAGTACAGAAAATGTTGGTGACTCGAAAACAGTGTCAGAGAGCTCTGAATGTCCCAAAAATGTTTGCAGCCTAAAAAAAGGGCATTAATCCGCATCCTGGCCCCCTCAAATTCCCCAAAATATTTTTGGCCCAAAAAATGCATCCTACATCCATGAAGTTCAGAAAATGTTGGCAGCACAAAACAGGCCTTAAAATACATATTAGGCCTGCAAAAATGTAGAAAACTTTGGAGGCCCAAAAAAGGGGTTTACATCCTAGACCCCATAAAGTCCAGAAAATGTTGGTGACCTGAAAACAGTGTCAGAGAGCTCTGAATGTCGCAAAAATATTTGCAGCCTGAAAAGGGCATTAATCCGCATCCTGGCCCCCTGAAATTCCCCAAAATATTTTTGGCCCAAAAAATGCATCCTACATCCCTGAAGTTCAGAAAATGTTGGCAGCACAAAACAGGCCTTAAAATACATATTAGGCCTGCAAAAATGTAGAAGACTTTGGAGGCCCAAAAAAGGGGTTTACAGGCATCCTAGACCCCCTAAAGTCCAGAAAATGTTAGCGGCCCAAAAACTGTGTGAGAGAGCTCTGAATGTCCAAAAAACATTTGCAGTCTGAAAAGGGCATTAACCCGCATGCTAGACCCCTGAAATTCCCCAAAATATTTTGGCCACGAAAAATTCATCCTACACCCCTGAAAATTCAGAAAATGTTGGCAGCACAAAAAAGGCCTTAAAATACATATTAGGCCTCCAAAAATGTAGAAGACTTTGGATGCCCAAAAAGGGGTTTACAGGCATCCTAGACCCCCTAAAGTCCAGAAAATGTTGGCGGCCCAAAAACTGTGTGAGAGAGCTCTGAATGTCCCAAAAACATTTGCAGTCTGAAAAGGGCATTAACCCGCATGCTAGACCCCTGAAATTCCCCAAAATATATTGGCCACGAAAAATTCATCCTACACCCCTGAAAATTCAGAAAATGTTGGCAGCACAAAAAAAGGCCTTAAAATACATATTAGGCCTGCAAAAATGTAGAAAACTTTGGAGGCCCAAAAAAGGGGTTTACAGGCATCCTAGACCCCCTAAAGTCCAGAAAATGTTGGCGGCCCAAAAACGGTGTCAGAGAGCTCTGAATGTCCCAAAACATTTGCAGTCTGAAAAGGGCATTAACCCGCATACTAGACCCCTGAAATTTCCCAAAATATTTTGGCCACAAAAAATTCATCCTACACCCCTGAAAATTCAGAAAATGTTGGCAGCACAAAAAAGGCCTTAAAATACATATTAGGTCTCCAAAAATGTAGAAAACTTTGGAGGCCCAAAAAAGGGGTTTACAGGCATCCTAGACCCCCTAAAGTCCAGAAAATGTTGGTAGGCCAAAAACTGTGTCAGAGAGCTCTGAATGTCCCAAAAACATTTGCAGCCTGAAAAGGGCATTAACCCACATCCTAAACCCCTGAAATTCCCAAAAACATTTTTGGCCCGAAAAATGAATCCTACACCCCTTAAAGTTCAGAAAATGTTGGCAGCCCCAAAAAGGCCTTAAAATGCATCTTATTCCTGCAAAAATCTTGATAACTTTGGAGGCCCAAAAAAGGGGTTTACATCCTAGACCCCCTAAAGTCCAGAAAATGTTGGCGGCCCAAAAACTGTGTGAGAGAGCTCTGAATGTCCCAAAAATATTTGCAGTCTGAAAAGGGCATTAACCCGCATGCTAGACCCCTGAAATTCCCCAAAATATTTTGGCCACGAAAAATGCATCCTACATCCCTGAAGTTCAGAAAATGTTGGCAGCACAAAACAGGCCTTAAAATACATATTAGGCCTGCAAAAATGTAGAAGACTTTGGAGGCCCAAAAAAGGGGTTTACAGGCATCCTAGACCCCCTAAAGTCCAGAAAATGTTGGTGGCCCAAAAACTGTGTCAGAGAGCTCTGAATGTCCCAAAAACGTTTGCAGCCTGAAAAGGGCATTAACCCACATCCTAAACCCCTGAAATTCCCAAAAACATTTTTGGCCCGAAAAATGCATCCTACACCCCTGAAAGTTCAGAAAATGTTGGCAGCCCCAAAAAGGCCTTAAAATGCATCTTATTTCTGCAATAATCTTGATAACTTTGGAGGCCCAAAAAAGGGGTTTACAGACATCCTAGACCCCTGAAAGTCCAGAAAATGTTGGTGACCCGAAAACAGTGTCAGAGAGCTCTGAATGTCCCAAAAACATTTGCAGTCTGAAAAGGGCATTAACCCGCATGCTAGACCCCTGAAATTTCCCAAAATATTTTGGCCACGAAAAATTCATCCTACACCCCTGAAAATTCAGAAAATATTGGCAGCACAAAAAAGGCCTTAAAATACATATTAGGCCTCCAAAAATGTAGAAAACTTTGGAGGCCCAAAAAAGGGGTTCACAGGCATCCTAGACCCCCTAAAGTCCAGAAAACGTTGGTAGGCCAAAAACTGTGTCAGAGAGCTCTGAATGTCCCAAAAACGTTTGCAGCCTGAAAAGGGCATTAACCCACATCCTAAACCCCTGAAATTCCCAAAAACATTTTTGGCCCGAAAAATGCATCCTACACCCCTGAAAGTTCAGAAAATGTTGGCAGCCCCAAAAAGGCCTTAAAATGCATCTTATTTCTGCAATAATCTTGATAACTTTGGAGGCCCAAAAAAGGGGTTTACAGACATCCTAGACCCCTGAAAGTCCAGAAAATGTTGGTGACCCGAAAACAGTGTCAGAGAGCTCTGAATGTCCCAAAAACATTTGCAGCCTGAAAAGGGCATTAACCCACATCCTAGCCCCCTGAAATTCCCCAAAATATTTTTGGCCCGAAAAATGCATCCTACATCCTTGAAGTTCAGAACATGTTGGCAGCCCAAAAAATGCCTTAAAATGCATCTTATTCCTGTAAAAATCTTGATAACTTTGGAGGCCCAAAAAAGGGGTTTACATCCTAGACCCCATAAAGTCCAGAAAATGTTGGTGACCTGAAAACAGTGTCAGAGAGCTCTGAATGTCGCAAAAATATTTGCAGCCTGAAAAGGGCATTAATCCGCATCCTGGCCCCCGGAAATTCCCCAAAATATTTTTGGCCCAAAAAATGCATCCTACATCGCTGAAGTTCAGAAAATGTTGGCAGCACAAAACAGGCCTTAAAATACATATTAGGCCTGCAAAAATGTAGAAGACTTTGGAGGCCCAAAAAAGGGGTTTACAGGCATCCTAGACCCCCTAAAGTCCAGAAAATGTTAGCGGCCCAAAAACTGTGTGAGAGAGCTCTGAATGTCCAAAAAACATTTGCAGTCTGAAAAGGGCATTAACCCGCATGCTAGACCCCTGAAATTCCCCAAAATATATTGGCCACGAAAAATTCATCCTACACCCCTGAAAATTCAGAAAATGTTGGCAGCACAAAAAAGGCCTTAAAATACATATTAGGCCTCCAAAAATGTAGAAAACTTTGGAGGCCCAAAAAAGGGGTTTACAGGCATCCTAGATCCCCTAAAGTCCAGAAAATGTTGGTAGGCCAAAAACTGTGTCAGAGAGCTCTGAATGTCCCAAAAACATTTGCAGCCTGAAAAGGGCATTAACCCACATCCTAAACCCCTGAAATTCCCAAAAACATTTTTGGCCCGAAAAATGAATCCTACACCCCTTAAAGTTCAGAAAATGTTGGCAGCCCCAAAAAGGCCTTAAAATGCATCTTATTCCTGCAAAAATCTTGATAACTTTAGAGGCCCAAAAAAGGGGTTTACATCCTAGACCCCATAAAGTCCAGAAAATGTTGGTGACCTGAAAACAGTGTCAGAGAGCTCTGAATGTCGCAAAAATATTTGCAGCCTGAAAAGGGCATTAATCCGCATCCTGGCCTCCTGAAATTCCCCAAAATATTTTTGGCCCAGAAAATGCATCCTACATCCCTGAAGTTCAGAAAATGTTGGCAGCACAAAACAGGCCTTAAAATACATATTAGGCCTGCAAAAATGTAGAAGACTTTGGAGGCCCAAAAAAGGGGTTTACAGGCATCCTAGACCCCCTAAAGTCCAGAAAATGTTGGTGGCCCAAAAACTGTGTCAGAGAGCTCTGAATGTCCCAAAACATTTGCAGTCTGAAAAGGGCATTAACTCGCATGCTAGACCCCTGAAATTTCCCAAAATATTTTGGCCACGAAAAATTCATCCTACACCCCTGAAAATTCAGAAAATATTGGCAGCACAAAAAAGGCCTTAAAATACATATTAGGCCTCCAAAAATGTAGAAAACTTTGGAGGCCCAAAAAAGGGGTTTACAGGCATCCTAGACCCCCTAAAGTCCAGAAAATGTTGGTAGGCCAAAAACTGTGTCAGAGAGCTCTGAATGTCCCAAAAACGTTTGCAGCCTGAAAAGGGCATTAACCCACATCCTAAACCCCTGAAATTCCCAAAAACATTTTTGGCCGAAAAATGCATCCTACACCCCTGAAAGTTCAGAAAATGTTGGCAGCCCCAAAAAGGCCTTAAAATGCATCTTATTTCTGCAATAATCTTGATAACTTTGGAGGCCCAAAAAAGGGGTTTACGGACATCCTAGACCCCTGAAAGTCCAGAAAATGTTGGTGACCCGAAAACAGTGTCAGAGAGCTCTGAATGTCCCAAAAACATTTGCAGCCTGAAAAGGGCATTAACCCACATCCTAGCCCCCTGAAATTCCCCAAAATATTTTTGGCCCGAAAAATGCATCCTACATCCTTGAAGTTCAGAACATGTTGGCAGCCCAAAAAAGGCCTCAAAATGCATCTTATTCCTGTAAAAATCTTGATAACTTTGGAGGCCCAAAAAAGGGGTTTACATCCTAGACCCCATAAAGTCCAGAAAATGTTGGTAGGCCAAAAACTGTGTCAGAGAGCTCTGAATGTCCCAAAAACATTTGCAGCCTGAAAAGGGCATTAACCCACATCCTAAACCCCTGAAATTCCCAAAAACATTTTTGGCCCGAAAAATGAATCCTACACCCCTTAAAGTTCAGAAAATGTTGGCAGCCCCAAAAAGGCCTTAAAATGCATCTTATTCCTGCAAAAATCTTGATAACTTTGGAGGCCCAAAAAAGGGGTTTACATCCTAGACCCCATAAAGTCCAGAAAATGTTGGTGACCTGAAAACAGTGTCAGAGAGCTCTGAATGTCGCAAAAATATTTGCAGCCTGAAAAGGGCATTAATCCGCATCCTGGCCCCCTGAAATTCCCCAAAATATTTTTGGCCCAGAAAATGCATCCTACATCCCTGAAGTTCAGAAAATGTTGGCAGCACAAAACAGGCCTTAAAATACATATTAGGCCTGCAAAAATGTAGAAGACTTTGGAGGCCCAAAAAAGGGGTTTACAGGCATCCTAGACCCCCTAAAGTCCAGAAAATGTTGGTGGCCCAAAAACTGTGTCAGAGAGCTCTGAATGTCCCAAAAACATTTGCAGTCTGAAAAGGGCATTAACCCGCATGCTAGACCCCTGAAATTTCCCAAAATATTTTGGCCACAAAAAATTCATCCTAGACCCCTGAAAATTGAGAAAATGTTGGCAGCACAAAAAAGGCCTTAAAATACATATTAGGCCTCCAAAAATGTAGAAAACTTTGGAGGCCCAAAAAAGGGGTTTACAGGCATCCTAGACCCCCTAAAGTCCAGAAAATGTTGGTAGGCCAAAAACTGTGTAAGAGAGCTCTGAATGTCCCAAAAACATTTGCAGCCTGAAAAGGGCATTAACCCACATCCTAAACCCCTGAAATTCCCAAAAACATTTTTGGCCCGAAAAATGAATCCTACACCCCTTAAAGTTCAGAAAATGTTGGCAGCCCCAAAAAGGCCTTAAAATGCATCTTATTCCTGCAAAAATCTTGATAACTTTGGAGGCCCAAAAAAGGGGTTTACATCCTAGACCCCATAAAGTCCAGAAAATGTTGGTGACCTGAAAACAGTGTCAGAGAGCTCTGAATGTCGCAAAAATATTTGCAGCCTGAAAAGGGCATTAATCCGCATCCTGGCCTCCTGAAATTCCCCAAAATATTTTTGGCCCAGAAAATGCATCCTACATCCCTGAAGTTCAGAAAATGTTGGCAGCACAAAACAGGCCTTAAAATACATATTAGGCCTGCAAAAATGTAGAAGACTTTGGAGGCCCAAAAAAGGGGGTTTACAGGCATCCTAGACCCCCTAAAGTCCAGAAAATGTTGGTGGCCCAAAAACTGTGTCAGAGAGCTCTGAATGTCCCAAAAACATTTGCAGTCTGAAAAGGGCATTAACTCGCATGCTAGACCCCTGAAATTTCCCAAAATATTTTGGCCACGAAAAATTCATCCTACACCCCTGAAAATTCAGAAAATATTGGCAGCACAAAAAAGGCCTTAAAATACATATTAGGCCTCCAAAAATGTAGAAAACTTTGGAGGCCCAAAAAAGGGGTTTACAGGCATCCTAGACCCCCTAAAGTCCAGAAAATGTTGGTAGGCCAAAAACTGTGTCAGAGAGCTCTGAATGTCCCAAAAACGTTTGCAGCCTGAAAAGGGCATTAACCCACATCCTAAACCCCTGAAATTCCCAAAAACATTTTTGGCCGAAAAATGCATCCTACACCCCTGAAAGTTCAGAAAATGTTGGCAGCCCCAAAAAGGCCTTAAAATGCATCTTATTTCTGCAATAATCTTGATAACTTTGGAGGCCCAAAAAAGGGGTTTACAGACATCCTAGACCCCTGAAAGTCCAGAAAATGTTGGTGACCCGAAAACAGTGTCAGAGAGCTCTGAATGTCCCAAAAACATTTGCAGCCTGAAAAGGGCATTAACCCACATCCTAGCCCCCTGAAATTCCCCAAAATATTTTTGGCCCGAAAAATGCATCCTACATCCTTGAAGTTCAGAACATGTTGGCAGCCCAAAAAAGGCCTCAAAATGCATCTTATTCCTGTAAAAATCTTGATAACTTTGGAGGCCCAAAAAAGGGGTTTACATCCTAGACCCCATAAAGTCCAGAAAATGTTGGTAGGCCAAAAACTGTGTCAGAGAGCTCTGAATGTCCCAAAAACATTTGCAGCCTGAAAAGGGCATTAACCCACATCCTAAACCCCTGAAATTCCCAAAAACATTTTTGGCCCGAAAAATGAATCCTACACCCCTTAAAGTTCAGAAAATGTTGGCAGCCCCAAAAAGGCCTTAAAATGCATCTTATTCCTGCAAAAATCTTGATAACTTTGGAGGCCCAAAAAAGGGGTTTACATCCTAGACCCCATAAAGTCCAGAAAATGTTGGTGACCTGAAAACAGTGTCAGAGAGCTCTGAATGTCGCAAAAATATTTGCAGCCTGAAAAGGGCATTAATCCGCATCCTGGCCCCCTGAAATTCCCCAAAATATTTTTGGCCCAGAAAATGCATCCTACATCCCTGAAGTTCAGAAAATGTTGGCAGCACAAAACAGGCCTTAAAATACATATTAGGCCTGCAAAAATGTAGAAGACTTTGGAGGCCCAAAAAAGGGGTTTACAGGCATCCTAGACCCCCTAAAGTCCAGAAAATGTTGGTGGCCCAAAAACTGTGTCAGAGAGCTCTGAATGTCCCAAAAACATTTGCAGTCTGAAAAGGGCATTAACCCGCATGCTAGACCCCTGAAATTTCCCAAAATATTTTGGCCACAAAAAATTCATCCTAGACCCCTGAAAATTGAGAAAATGTTGGCAGCACAAAAAAGGCCTTAAAATACGTATTAGGCCTCCAAAAATGTAGAAAACTTTGGAGGCCCAAAAAAGGGGTTTACAGGCATCCTAGACCCCCTAAAGTCCAGAAAATGTTGGTAGGCCAAAAACTGTGTAAGAGAGCTCTGAATGTCCCAAAAACATTTGCAGCCTGAAAAGGGCATTAACCCACATCCTAAACCCCTGAAATTCCCAAAAACATTTTTGGCCCGAAAAATGAATCCTACACCCCTTAAAGTTCAGAAAATGTTGGCAGCCCCAAAAAGGCCTTAAAATGCATCTTATTCCTGCAAAAATCTTGATAACTTTGGAGGCCCAAAAAAGGGGTTTACATCCTAGACCCCATAAAGTCCAGAAAATGTTGGTGACCTGAAAACAGTGTCAGAGAGCTCTGAATGTCACAAAAATATTTGCAGCCTGAAAAGGGCATTAATCCGCATCCTGGCCCCCTGAAATTCCCCAAAATATTTTTGGCCCAAAAAATGCATCCTACATCCCTGAAGTTCAGAAAATGTTGGCAGCACAAAACAGGCCTTAAAATACATATTAGGCCTGCAAAAATGTAGAAGACTTTGGAGGCTCAAAAAAGGGGTTTACAGGCATCCTAGACCCCCTAAAGTCCAGAAAATGTTAGCGCCCCAAAAACTGTGTGAGAGAGCTCTGAATGTCCAAAAAACATTTGCAGTCTGAAAAGGGCATTAACCCGCATGCTAGACCCCTGAAATTCCCCAAAATATTTTGGCCACGAAAAATTCATCCTACACCCCTGAAAATTCAGAAAATGTTGGCAGCACAAAAAAAGGCCTTAAAATACATATTAGGCCTCCAAAAATGTAGAAGACTTTGGAGGCCCAAAAAGGGGTTTACAGGCATCCTAGACCCCCTAAAGTCCAGAAAATGTTGGTGGCCCAAAAACTGTGTCAGAGAGCTCTGAATGTCCCAAAAACGTTTGCAGCCTGAAAAGGGCATTAACCCACATCCTAAACCCCTGAAATTCCCAAAAACATTTTTGGCCCAAAAAATGCATCCTACACCCCTGAAAGTTCAGAAAATGTTGGCAGCCCCAAAAAGGCCTTAACATGCATCTTATTCCTGCAAAAATCTTGAAAACTTTGGAGGCCCAAAAAAGGGGTTTACATCCTAGACCCCATAAAGTACAGAAAATGTTGGTGACTCGAAAACAGTGTCAGAGAGCTCTGAAGGTCCCAAAAATGTTTGCAGCCTGAAAAGGGCATTAATCCGCATCCTGGCCCCCTCAAATTCCCCAAAATATTTTTGGCCCAAAAAATGCATCCTACATCCATGAAGTTCAGAAAATGTTGGCAGCACAAAACAGGCCTTAAAATACATATTAGGCCTGCAAAAATGTAGAAAACTTTGGAGGCCCAAAAAAGGGGTTTACAGGCATCCTAGACCCCCTAAAGTCCAGAAAATGTTGGTGGCCCAAAAACTGTGTCAGAGAGCTCTGAATGTCCCAAAAACATTTGCAGTCTGAAAAGGGCATTAACTCGCATGCTAGACCCCTGAAATTTCCCAAAATATTTTGGCCACGAAAAATTCATCCTACACCCCTGAAAATTCAGAAAATATTGGCAGCACAAAAAAGGCCTTAAAATACATATTAGGCCTCCAAAAATGTAGAAAACTTTGGAGGCCCAAAAAAGGGGTTTACAGGCATCCTAGACCCCCTAAAGTCCAGAAAATGTTGGTAGGCCAAAAACTGTGTCAGAGAGCTCTGAATGTCCCAAAAACGTTTGCAGCCTGAAAAGGGCATTAACCCACATCCTAAACCCCTGAAATTCCCAAAAACATTTTTGGCCGAAAAATGCATCCTACACCCCTGAAAGTTCAGAAAATGTTGGCAGCCCCAAAAAGGCCTTAAAATGCATCTTATTTCTGCAATAATCTTGATAACTTTGGAGGCCCAAAAAAGGGGTTTACAGACATCCTAGACCCCTGAAAGTCCAGAAAATGTTGGTGACCCGAAAACAGTGTCAGAGAGCTCTGAATGTCCCAAAAACATTTGCAGCCTGAAAAGGGCATTAACCCACATCCTAGCCCCCTGAAATTCCCCAAAATATTTTTGGCCCGAAAAATGCATCCTACATCCTTGAAGTTCAGAACATGTTGGCAGCCCAAAAAAGGCCTCAAAATGCATCTTATTCCTGTAAAAATCTTGATAACTTTGGAGGCCCAAAAAAGGGGTTTACATCCTAGACCCCATAAAGTCCAGAAAATGTTGGTAGGCCAAAAACTGTGTCAGAGAGCTCTGAATGTCCCAAAAACATTTGCAGCCTGAAAAGGGCATTAACCCACATCCTAAACCCCTGAAATTCCCAAAAACATTTTTGGCCCGAAAAATGAATCCTACACCCCTTAAAGTTCAGAAAATGTTGGCAGCCCCAAAAAGGCCTTAAAATGCATCTTATTCCTGCAAAAATCTTGATAACTTTGGAGGCCCAAAAAAGGGGTTTACATCCTAGACCCCATAAAGTCCAGAAAATGTTGGTGACCTGAAAACAGTGTCAGAGAGCTCTGAATGTCGCAAAAATATTTGCAGCCTGAAAAGGGCATTAATCCGCATCCTGGCCCCCTGAAATTCCCCAAAATATTTTTGGCCCAAAAAATGCATCCTACATCCCTGAAGTTCAGAAAATGTTGGCAGCACAAAACAGGCCTTAAAATACATATTAGGCCTGCAAAAATGTAGAAGACTTTGGAGGCCCAAAAAAGGGGTTTACAGGCATCCTAGACCCCCTAAAGTCCAGAAAATGTTAGCGGCCCAAAAACTGTGTGAGAGAGCTCTGAATGTCCAAAAAACATTTGCAGTCTGAAAAGGGCATTAACCCGCATGCTAGACCCCTGAAATTCCCCAAAATATTTTGGCCACGAAAAATTCATCCTACACCCCTGAAAATTCAGAAAATGTTGGCAGCACAAAAAAGGCCTTAAAATACATATTAGGCCTCCAAAAATGTAGAAGACTTTGGATGCCCAAAAAGGGGTTTACAGGCATCCTAGACCCCCTAAAGTCCAGAAAATGTTGGCGGCCCAAAAACTGTGTGAGAGAGCTCTGAATGTCCCAAAAACATTTGCAGTCTGAAAAGGGCATTAACCCGCATGCTAGACCCCTGAAATTCCCCAAAATATATTGGCCACGAAAAATTCATCCTACACCCCTGAAAATTCAGAAAATGTTGGCAGCACAAAAAAAGGCCTTAAAATACATATTAGGCCTGCAAAAATGTAGAAAACTTTGGAGGCCCAAAAAAGGGGTTTACAGGCATCCTAGACCCCCTAAAGTCCAGAAAATGTTGGCGGCCCAAAAACGGTGTCAGAGAGCTCTGTATGTCCCAAAACATTTGCAGTCTGAAAAGGGCATTAACCCGCATACTAGACCCCTGAAATTTCCCAAAATATTTTGGCCACAAAAAATTCATCCTACACCCCTGAAAATTCAGAAAATGTTGGCAGCACAAAAAAGGCCTTAAAATACATATTAGGTCTCCAAAAATGTAGAAAACTTTGGAGGCCCAAAAAAGGGGTTTACAGGCATCCTAGACCCCCTAAAGTCCAGAAAATGTTGGTAGGCCAAAAACTGTGTCAGAGAGCTCTGAATGTCCCAAAAACATTTGCAGCCTGAAAAGGGCATTAACCCACATCCTAAACCCCTGAAATTCCCAAAAACATTTTTGGCCCGAAAAATGAATCCTACACCCCTTAAAGTTCAGAAAATGTTGGCAGCCCCAAAAAGGCCTTAAAATGCATCTTATTCCTGCAAAAATCTTGATAACTTTGGAGGCCCAAAAAAGGGGTTTACATCCTAGACCCCCTAAAGTCCAGAAAATGTTGGCGGCCCAAAAACTGTGTGAGAGAGCTCTGAATGTCCCAAAAATATTTGCAGTCTGAAAAGGGCATTAACCCGCATGCTAGACCCCTGAAATTCCCCAAAATATTTTGGCCACGAAAAATGCATCCTACATCCCTGAAGTTCAGAAAATGTTGGCAGCACAAAACAGGCCTTAAAATACATATTAGGCCTGCAAAAATGTAGAAGACTTTGGAGGCCCAAAAAAGGGGTTTACAGGCATCCTAGACCCCCTAAAGTCCAGAAAATGTTGGTGGCCCAAAAACTGTGTCAGAGAGCTCTGAATGTCCCAAAAACGTTTGCAGCCTGAAAAGGGCATTAACCCACATCCTAAACCCCTGAAATTCCCAAAAACATTTTTGGCCCGAAAAATGCATCCTACACCCCTGAAAGTTCAGAAAATGTTGGCAGCCCCAAAAAGGCCTTAAAATGCATCTTATTTCTGCAATAATCTTGATAACTTTGGAGGCCCAAAAAAGGGGTTTACAGACATCCTAGACCCCTGAAAGTCCAGAAAATGTTGGTGACCCGAAAACAGTGTCAGAGAGCTCTGAATGTCCCAAAAACATTTGCAGTCTGAAAAGGGCATTAACCCGCATGCTAGACCCCTGAAATTTCCCAAAATATTTTGGCCACGAAAAATTCATCCTACACCCCTGAAAATTCAGAAAATATTGGCAGCACAAAAAAGGCCTTAAAATACATATTAGGCCTCCAAAAATGTAGAAAACTTTGGAGGCCCAAAAAAGGGGTTCACAGGCATCCTAGACCCCCTAAAGTCCAGAAAACGTTGGTAGGCCAAAAACTGTGTCAGAGAGCTCTGAATGTCCCAAAAACGTTTGCAGCCTGAAAAGGGCATTAACCCACATCCTAAACCCCTGAAATTCCCAAAAACATTTTTGGCCCGAAAAATGCATCCTACACCCCTGAAAGTTCAGAAAATGTTGGCAGCCCCAAAAAGGCCTTAAAATGCATCTTATTTCTGCAATAATCTTGATAACTTTGGAGGCCCAAAAAAGGGGTTTACAGACATCCTAGACCCCTGAAAGTCCAGAAAATGTTGGTGACCCGAAAACAGTGTCAGAGAGCTCTGAATGTCCCAAAAACATTTGCAGCCTGAAAAGGGCATTAACCCACATCCTAGCCCCCTGAAATTCCCCAAAATATTTTTGGCCCGAAAAATGCATCCTACATCCTTGAAGTTCAGAACATGTTGGCAGCCCAAAAAATGCCTTAAAATGCATCTTATTCCTGTAAAAATCTTGATAACTTTGGAGGCCCAAAAAAGGGGTTTACATCCTAGACCCCATAAAGTCCAGAAAATGTTGGTGACCTGAAAACAGTGTCAGAGAGCTCTGAATGTCGCAAAAATATTTGCAGCCTGAAAAGGGCATTAATCCGCATCCTGGCCCCCGGAAATTCCCCAAAATATTTTTGGCCCAAAAAATGCATCCTACATCGCTGAAGTTCAGAAAATGTTGGCAGCACAAAACAGGCCTTAAAATACATATTAGGCCTGCAAAAATGTAGAAGACTTTGGAGGCCCAAAAAAGGGGTTTACAGGCATCCTAGACCCCCTAAAGTCCAGAAAATGTTAGCGGCCCAAAAACTGTGTGAGAGAGCTCTGAATGTCCAAAATACATTTGCAGTCTGAAAAGGGCATTAACCCGCATGCTAGACCCCTGAAATTCCCCAAAATATATTGGCCACGAAAAATTCATCCTACACCCCTGAAAATTCAGAAAATGTTGGCAGCACAAAAAAGGCCTTAAAATACATATTAGGCCTCCAAAAATGTAGAAAACTTTGGAGGCCCAAAAAAGGGGTTTACAGGCATCCTAGATCCCCTAAAGTCCAGAAAATGTTGGTAGGCCAAAAACTGTGTCAGAGAGCTCTGAATGTCCCAAAAACATTTGCAGCCTGAAAAGGGCATTAACCCACATCCTAAACCCCTGAAATTCCCAAAAACATTTTTGGCCCGAAAAATGAATCCTACACCCCTTAAAGTTCAGAAAATGTTGGCAGCCCCAAAAAGGCCTTAAAATGCATCTTATTCCTGCAAAAATCTTGATAACTTTAGAGGCCCAAAAAAGGGGTTTACATCCTAGACCCCATAAAGTCCAGAAATTGTTGGTGACCTGAAAACAGTGTCAGAGAGCTCTGAATGTCGCAAAAATATTTGCAGCCTGAAAAGGGCATTAATCCGCATCCTGGCCTCCTGAAATTCCCCAAAATATTTTTGGCCCAGAAAATGCATCCTACATCCCTGAAGTTCAGAAAATGTTGGCAGCACAAAACAGGCCTTAAAATACATATTAGGCCTGCAAAAATGTAGAAGACTTTGGAGGCCCAAAAAAGGGGTTTACAGGCATCCTAGACCCCCTAAAGTCCAGAAAATGTTGGTGGCCCAAAAACTGTGTCAGAGAGCTCTGAATGTCCCAAAACATTTGCAGTCTGAAAAGGGCATTAACTCGCATGCTAGACCCCTGAAATTTCCCAAAATATTTTGGCCACGAAAAATTCATCCTACACCCCTGAAAATTCAGAAAATATTGGCAGCACAAAAAAGGCCTTAAAATACATATTAGGCCTCCAAAAATGTAGAAAACTTTGGAGGCCCAAAAAAGGGGTTTACAGGCATCCTAGACCCCCTAAAGTCCAGAAAATGTTGGTAGGCCAAAAACTGTGTCAGAGAGCTCTGAATGTCCCAAAAACGTTTGCAGCCTGAAAAGGGCATTAACCCACATCCTAAACCCCTGAAATTCCCAAAAACATTTTTGGCCGAAAAATGCATCCTACACCCCTGAAAGTTCAGAAAATGTTGGCAGCCCCAAAAAGGCCTTAAAATGCATCTTATTTCTGCAATAATCTTGATAACTTTGGAGGCCCAAAAAAGGGGTTTACGGACATCCTAGACCCCTGAAAGTCCAGAAAATGTTGGTGACCCGAAAACAGTGTCAGAGAGCTCTGAATGTCCCAAAAACATTTGCAGCCTGAAAAGGGCATTAACCCACATCCTAGCCCCCTGAAATTCCCCAAAATATTTTTGGCCCGAAAAATGCATCCTACATCCTTGAAGTTCAGAACATGTTGGCAGCCCAAAAAAGGCCTCAAAATGCATCTTATTCCTGTAAAAATCTTGATAACTTTGGAGGCCCAAAAAAGGGGTTTACATCCTAGACCCCATAAAGTCCAGAAAATGTTGGTAGGCCAAAAACTGTGTCAGAGAGCTCTGAATGTCCCAAAAACATTTGCAGCCTGAAAAGGGCATTAACCCACATCCTAAACCCCTGAAATTCCCAAAAACATTTTTGGCCCGAAAAATGAATCCTACACCCCTTAAAGTTCAGAAAATGTTGGCAGCCCCAAAAAGGCCTTAAAATGCATCTTATTCCTGCAAAAATCTTGATAACTTTGGAGGCCCAAAAAAGGGGTTTACATCCTAGACCCCATAAAGTCCAGAAAATGTTGGTGACCTGAAAACAGTGTCAGAGAGCTCTGAATGTCGCAAAAATATTTGCAGCCTGAAAAGGGCATTAATCCGCATCCTGGCCCCCTGAAATTCCCCAAAATATTTTTGGCCCAGAAAATGCATCCTACATCCCTGAAGTTCAGAAAATGTTGGCAGCACAAAACAGGCCTTAAAATACATATTAGGCCTGCAAAAATGTAGAAGACTTTGGAGGCCCAAAAAAGGGGTTTACAGGCATCCTAGACCCCCTAAAGTCCAGAAAATGTTGGTGGCCCAAAAACTGTGTCAGAGAGCTCTGAATGTCCCAAAAACATTTGCAGTCTGAAAAGGGCATTAACCCGCATGCTAGACCCCTGAAATTTCCCAAAATATTTTGGCCACAAAAAATTCATCCTAGACCCCTGAAAATTGAGAAAATGTTGGCAGCACAAAAAAGGCCTTAAAATACATATTAGGCCTCCAAAAATGTAGAAAACTTTGGAGGCCCAAAAAAGGGGTTTACAGGCATCCTAGACCCCCTAAAGTCCAGAAAATGTTGGTAGGCCAAAAACTGTGTAAGAGAGCTCTGAATGTCCCAAAAACATTTGCAGCCTGAAAAGGGCATTAACCCACATCCTAAACCCCTGAAATTCCCAAAAACATTTTTGGCCCGAAAAATGAATCCTACACCCCTTAAAGTTCAGAAAATGTTGGCAGCCCCAAAAAGGCCTTAAAATGCATCTTATTCCTGCAAAAATCTTGATAACTTTGGAGGCCCAAAAAAGGGGTTTACATCCTAGACCCCATAAAGTCCAGAAAATGTTGGTGACCTGAAAACAGTGTCAGAGAGCTCTGAATGTCGCAAAAATATTTGCAGCCTGAAAAGGGCATTAATCCGCATCCTGGCCTCCTGAAATTCCCCAAAATATTTTTGGCCCAGAAAATGCATCCTACATCCCTGAAGTTCAGAAAATGTTGGCAGCACAAAACAGGCCTTAAAATACATATTAGGCCTGCAAAAATGTAGAAGACTTTGGAGGCCCAAAAAAGGGGGTTTACAGGCATCCTAGACCCCCTAAAGTCCAGAAAATGTTGGTGGCCCAAAAACTGTGTCAGAGAGCTCTGAATGTCCCAAAAACATTTGCAGTCTGAAAAGGGCATTAACTCGCATGCTAGACCCCTGAAATTTCCCAAAATATTTTGGCCACGAAAAATTCATCCTACACCCCTGAAAATTCAGAAAATATTGGCAGCACAAAAAAGGCCTTAAAATACATATTAGGCCTCCAAAAATGTAGAAAACTTTGGAGGCCCAAAAAAGGGGTTTACAGGCATCCTAGACCCCCTAAAGTCCAGAAAATGTTGGTAGGCCAAAAACTGTGTCAGAGAGCTCTGAATGTCCCAAAAACGTTTGCAGCCTGAAAAGGGCATTAACCCACATCCTAAACCCCTGAAATTCCCAAAAACATTTTTGGCCGAAAAATGCATCCTACACCCCTGAAAGTTCAGAAAATGTTGGCAGCCCCAAAAAGGCCTTAAAATGCATCTTATTTCTGCAATAATCTTGATAACTTTGGAGGCCCAAAAAAGGGGTTTACAGACATCCTAGACCCCTGAAAGTCCAGAAAATGTTGGTGACCCGAAAACAGTGTCAGAGAGCTCTGAATGTCCCAAAAACATTTGCAGCCTGAAAAGGGCATTAACCCACATCCTAGCCCCCTGAAATTCCCCAAAATATTTTTGGCCCGAAAAATGCATCCTACATCCTTGAAGTTCAGAACATGTTGGCAGCCCAAAAAAGGCCTCAAAATGCATCTTATTCCTGTAAAAATCTTGATAACTTTGGAGGCCCAAAAAAGGGGTTTACATCCTAGACCCCATAAAGTCCAGAAAATGTTGGTAGGCCAAAAACTGTGTCAGAGAGCTCTGAATGTCCCAAAAACATTTGCAGCCTGAAAAGGGCATTAACCCACATCCTAAACCCCTGAAATTCCCAAAAACATTTTTGGCCCGAAAAATGAATCCTACACCCCTTAAAGTTCAGAAAATGTTGGCAGCCCCAAAAAGGCCTTAAAATGCATCTTATTCCTGCAAAAATCTTGATAACTTTGGAGGCCCAAAAAAGGGGTTTACATCCTAGACCCCATAAAGTCCAGAAAATGTTGGTGACCTGAAAACAGTGTCAGAGAGCTCTGAATGTCGCAAAAATATTTGCAGCCTGAAAAGGGCATTAATCCGCATCCTGGCCCCCTGAAATTCCCCAAAATATTTTTGGCCCAGAAAATGCATCCTACATCCCTGAAGTTCAGAAAATGTTGGCAGCACAAAACAGGCCTTAAAATACATATTAGGCCTGCAAAAATGTAGAAGACTTTGGAGGCCCAAAAAAGGGGTTTACAGGCATCCTAGACCCCCTAAAGTCCAGAAAATGTTGGTGGCCCAAAAACTGTGTCAGAGAGCTCTGAATGTCCCAAAAACATTTGCAGTCTGAAAAGGGCATTAACCCGCATGCTAGACCCCTGAAATTTCCCAAAATATTTTGGCCACAAAAAATTCATCCTAGACCCCTGAAAATTGAGAAAATGTTGGCAGCACAAAAAAGGCCTTAAAATACATATTAGGCCTCCAAAAATGTAGAAAACTTTGGAGGCCCAAAAAAGGGGTTTACAGGCATCCTAGACCCCCTAAAGTCCAGAAAATGTTGGTAGGCCAAAAACTGTGTAAGAGAGCTCTGAATGTCCCAAAAACATTTGCAGCCTGAAAAGGGCATTAACCCACATCCTAAACCCCTGAAATTCCCAAAAACATTTTTGGCCCGAAAAATGAATCCTACACCCCTTAAAGTTCAGAAAATGTTGGCAGCCCCAAAAAGGCCTTAAAATGCATCTTATTCCTGCAAAAATCTTGATAACTTTGGAGGCCCAAAAAAGGGGTTTACATCCTAGACCCCATAAAGTCCAGAAAATGTTGGTGACCTGAAAACAGTGTCAGAGAGCTCTGAATGTCACAAAAATATTTGCAGCCTGAAAAGGGCATTAATCCGCATCCTGGCCCCCTGAAATTCCCCAAAATATTTTTGGCCCAAAAAATGCATCCTACATCCCTGAAGTTCAGAAAATGTTGGCAGCACAAAACAGGCCTTAAAATACATATTAGGCCTGCAAAAATGTAGAAGACTTTGGAGGCTCAAAAAAGGGGTTTACAGGCATCCTAGACCCCCTAAAGTCCAGAAAATGTTAGCGCCCCAAAAACTGTGTGAGAGAGCTCTGAATGTCCAAAAAACATTTGCAGTCTGAAAAGGGCATTAACCCGCATGCTAGACCCCTGAAATTCCCCAAAATATTTTGGCCACGAAAAATTCATCCTACACCCCTGAAAATTCAGAAAATGTTGGCAGCACAAAAAAAGGCCTTAAAATACATATTAGGCCTCCAAAAATGTAGAAGACTTTGGAGGCCCAAAAAGGGGTTTACAGGCATCCTAGACCCCCTAAAGTCCAGAAAATGTTGGTGGCCCAAAAACTGTGTCAGAGAGCTCTGAATGTCCCAAAAACGTTTGCAGCCTGAAAAGGGCATTAACCCACATCCTAAACCCCTGAAATTCCCAAAAACATTTTTGGCCCAAAAAATGCATCCTACACCCCTGAAAGTTCAGAAAATGTTGGCAGCCCCAAAAAGGCCTTAACATGCATCTTATTCCTGCAAAAATCTTGAAAACTTTGGAGGCCCAAAAAAGGGGTTTACATCCTAGACCCCATAAAGTACAGAAAATGTTGGTGACTCGAAAACAGTGTCAGAGAGCTCTGAAGGTCCCAAAAATGTTTGCAGCCTGAAAAGGGCATTAATCCGCATCCTGGCCCCCTCAAATTCCCCAAAATATTTTTGGCCCAAAAAATGCATCCTACATCCATGAAGTTCAGAAAATGTTGGCAGCACAAAACAGGCCTTACAATACATATTAGGCCTGCAAAAATGTAGAAAACTTTGGAGGCCCAAAAAAGGGGTTTACAGGCATCCTAGACCCCCTAAAGTCCAGAAAATGTTGGCGGCCCAAAAACTGTGTGAGAGAGCTCTGAATGTCCCAAAAACATTTGCAGTCTGAAAAGGGCATTAACCCGCATGCTAGACCCCTGAAATTCCCCAAAATATTTTGGCCACGAAAAATTCATCCTACACCCCTGAAAATTCAGAAAATGTTGGCAGCACAAAAAAAGGCCTTAAAATACATATTAGGCCTGCAAAAATGTAGAAAACTTTGGAGGCCCAAAAAAGGGGTTTACAGGCATCCTAGACCCCCTAAAGTCCAGAAAATGTTGGCGGCCCAAAAACGGTGTCAGAGAGCTCTGAATGTCCCAAAACATTTGCAGTCTGAAAAGGGCATTAACCCGCATACTAGACCCCTGAAATTTCCCAAAATATTTTGGCCACAAAAAATTCATCCTACACCCCTGAAAATTCAGAAAATGTTGGCAGCAAAAAAAGGCCTTAAAATACATATTAGGCCTCCAAAAATGTAGAAGACTTTGGAGGCCCAAAAAAGGGGTTTACAGGCATCCTAGGCCCCCTAAAGTCCAGAAAATGTTGGTAGGCCAAAAACTGTGTCAGAGAGCTCTGAATGTCCCAAAAACATTTGCAGCCTGAAAAGGGCATTAACCCACATCCTAAACCCCTGAAATTCCCAAAAACATTTTTGGCCCGAAAAATGAATCCTACACCCCTTAAAGTTCAGAAAATGTTGGCAGCCCCAAAAAGGCCTTAAAATGCATCTTATTCCTGCAAAAATCTTGATAACTTTGGAGGCCCAAAAAAGGGGTTTACATCCTAGACCCCCTAAAGTCCAGAAAATGTTGGCGGCCCAAAAACTGTGTGAGAGAGCTCTGAATGTCCCAAAAATATTTGCAGTCTGAAAAGGGCATTAACCCGCATGCTAGACCCCTGAAATTCCCCAAAATATTTTGGCCACGAAAAATGCATCCTACATCCCTGAAGTTCAGAAAATGTTGGCAGCACAAAACAGGCCTTAAAATACATATTAGGCCTGCAAAAATGTAGAAGACTTTGGAGGCCCAAAAAAGGGGTTTACAGGCATCCTAGACCCCCTAAAGTCCAGAAAATGTAGGTAGGCCAAAAACTGTGTCAGAGAGCTCTGAATGTCCCAAAAACGTTTGCAGCCTGAAAAGGGCATTAACCCACATCCTAAACCCCTGAAATTCCCAAAAACATTTTTGGCCCGAAAAATGCATCCTACACCCCTGAAAGTTCAGAAAATGTTGGCAGCCCCAAAAAGGCCTTAAAATGCATCTTATTCCTGCAAAAATCTTGATAACTTTGGAGGCCCAAAAAAGGGGTTTACATCCTAGACCCCCTAAAGTCCAGAAAATGTTGGCGGCCCAAAAACTGTGTGAGAGAGCTCTGAATGTCCCAAAAATATTTGCAGTCTGAAAAGGGCATTAACCCGCATGCTAGACCCCTGAAATTCCCCAAAATATTTTGGCCACGAAAAATGCATCCTACATCCCTGAAGTTCAGAAAATGTTGGCAGCACAAAACAGGCCTTAAAATACATATTAGGCCTGCAAAAATGTAGAAGACTTTGGAGGCCCAAAAAAGGGGTTTACAGGCATCCTAGACCCCCTAAAGTCCAGAAAATGTAGGTAGGCCAAAAACTGTGTCAGAGAGCTCTGAATGTCCCAAAAACGTTTGCAGCCTGAAAAGGGCATTAACCCACATCCTAAACCCCTGAAATTCCCAAAAACATTTTTGGCCCGAAAAATGCATCCTACACCCCTGAAAGTTCAGAAAATGTTGGCAGCCCCAAAAAGGCCTTAAAATGCATCTTATTTCTGCAATAATCTTGATAACTTTGGAGGCCCAAAAAAGGGGTTTACAGACATCCTAGACCCCTGAAAGTCCAGAAAATGTTGGTGACCCGAAAACAGTGTCAGAGAGCTCTGAATGTCCCAAAAACATTTGCAGCCTGAAAAGGGCATTAACCCACATCCTAGCCCCCTGAAATTCCCCAAAATATTTTTGGCCCGAAAAATGCATCCTACATCCTTGAAGTTCAGAACCTGTTGGCAGCCCAAAAAAGGCCTTAAAATGCATCTTATTCCTGTAAAAATCTTGATAACTTTGGAGGCCCAAAAAAGGGGTTTACATCCTAGACCCCATAAAGTCCAGAAAATGTTGGTGACCTGAAAACAGTGTCAGAGAGCTCTGAATGTCGCAAAAATATTTGCAGCCTGAAAAGGGCATTAATCCGCATCCTGGCCCCCTGAAATTCCCCAAAATATTTTTGGCCCAAAAAATGCATCCTACATCCCTGAAGTTCAGAAAATGTTGGCAGCACAAAACAGGCCTTAAAATACATATTAGGCCTGCAAAAATGTAGAAGACTTTGGAGGCTCAAAAAAGGGGTTTACAGGCATCCTAGACCCCCTAAAGTCCAGAAAATGTTAGCGCCCCAAAAACTGTGTGAGAGAGCTCTGAATGTCCAAAAAACATTTGCAGTCTGAAAAGGGCATTAACCCGCATGCTAGACCCCTGAAATTCCCCAAAATATTTTGGCCACGAAAAATTCATCCTACACCCCTGAAAATTCAGAAAATGTTGGCAGCACAAAAAAAGGCCTTAAAATACATATTAGGCCTCCAAAAATGTAGAAGACTTTGGAGGCCCAAAAAGGGGTTTACAGGCATCCTAGACCCCCTAAAGTCCAGAAAATGTTGGTGGCCCAAAAACTGTGTCAGAGAGCTCTGAATGTCCCAAAAACGTTTGCAGCCTGAAAAGGGCACTAACCCACATCCTAAACCCCTGAAATTCCCAAAAACATTTTTGGCCCAAAAAATGCATCCTACACCCCTGAAAGTTCAGAAAATGTTGGCAGCCCCAAAAAGGCCTTAACATGCATCTTATTCCTGCAAAAATCTTGAAAACTTTGGAGGCCCAAAAAAGGGGTTTACATCCTAGACCCCATAAAGTACAGAAAATGTTGGTGACTCGAAAACAGTGTCAGAGAGCTCTGAATGTCCCAAAAATGTTTGCAGCCTGAAAAGGGCATTAATCCGCATCCTGGCCCCCTCAAATTCCCCAAAATATTTTTGGCCCAAAAAATGCATCCTACATCCATGAAGTTCAGAAAATGTTGGCAGCACAAAACAGGCCTTAAAATACATATTAGGCCTGCAAAAATGTAGAAAACTTTGGAGGCCCAAAAAAGGGGTTTACAGGCATCCTAGACCCCCTAAAGTCCAGAAAATGTTGGCGGCCCAAAAACTGTGTGAGAGAGCTCTGAATGTCCCAAAAACATTTGCAGTCTGAAAAGGGCATTAACCCGCATGCTAGACCCCTGAAATTCCCCAAAATAGTTTGGCCACGAAAAATTCATCCTACACCCCTGAAAATTCAGAAAATGTTGGCAGCACAAAAAAAGGCCTTAAAATACATATTAGGCCTGCAAAAATGTAGAAAACTTTGGAGGCCCAAAAAAGGGGTTTACAGGCATCCTAGACCCCCTAAAGTCCAGAAAATGTTGGCGGCCCAAAAACGGTGTCAGAGAGCTCTGAATGTCCCAAAACATTTGCAGTCTGAAAAGGGCATTAACCCGCATACTAGACCCCTGAAATTTCGCAAAATATTTTGCCCACAAAAAATTCATCCTACACCCCTGAAAATTCAGAAAATGTTGGCAGCACAAAAAAGGCCTTAAAATACATATTAGGCCTCCAAAAATGTAGAAGACTTTGGAGGCCCAAAAAAGGGGTTTACAGGCATCCTAGACCCCCTAAAGTCCAGAAAATGTTGGTAGGCCAAAAACTGTGTCAGAGAGCTCTGAATGTCCCAAAAACATTTGCAGCCTGAAAAGGGCATTAACCCACATCCTAAACCCCTGAAATTCCCAAAAACATTTTTGGCCCGAAAAATGAATCCTACACCCCTTAAAGTTCAGAAAATGTTGGCAGCCCCAAAAAGGCCTTAAAATGCATCTTATTCCTGCAAAAATCTTGATAACTTTGGAGGCCCAAAAAAGGGGTTTACATCCTAGACCCCCTAAAGTCCAGAAAATGTTGGTGGCCCAAAAACTGTGTGAGAGAGCTCTGAATGTCCCAAAAATATTTGCAGTCTGAAAAGGGCATTAACCCGCATGCTAGACCCCTGAAATTCCCCAAAATATTTTGGCCACGAAAAATGCATCCTACATCCCTGAAGTTCAGAAAATGTTGGCAGCACAAAACAGGCCTTAAAATACATATTAGGCCTGCAAAAATGTAGAAGACTTTGGAGGCCCAAAAAAGGGGTTTACAGGCATCCTAGACCCCCTAAAGTCCAGAAAATGTTGGTAGGCCAAAAACTGTGTCAGAGAGCTCTGAATGTCCCAAAAACGTTTGCAGCCTGAAAAGGGCATTAACCCACATCCTAAACCCCTGAAATTCCCAAAAACATTTTTGGCCCGAAAAATGCATCCTACACCCCTGAAAGTTCAGAAAATGTTGGCAGCCCCAAAAAGGCCTTAAAATGCATCTTATTTCTGCAATAATCTTGATAACTTTGGAGGCCCAAAAAAGGGGTTTACAGACATCCTAGACCCCTGAAAGTCCAGAAAATGTTGGTGACCCGAAAACAGTGTCAGAGAGCTCTGAATGTCCCAAAAACATTTGCAGCCTGAAAAGGGCATTAATCCGCATCCTGGCCCCCTGAAATTCCCCAAAATATTTTTGGCCCAAAAAATGCATCCTACATCCCTGAAGTTCAGAAAATGTTGGCAGCACAAAACAGGCCTTAAAATATATATTAGGCCTGCAAAAATGTAGAAGACTTTGGAGGCCCAAAAAGGGGTTTACAGGCATCCTAGACCCCCTAAAGTCCAGAAAATGTTGGTGGCCAAAAACTGTGTCAGAGAGCTCTGAATGTCCCAAAAACATTTGCAATCTGAAAAGGGCATTAACCCGCATGCTAGACCCCTGAAATTTCCCGAAATATTTTGGCCACAAAAAATTCATCCTAGACCCCTGAAAATTGAGAAAATGTTGGCAGCACAAAAAAGGCCTTAAAATACATATTAGGCCTCCAAAAATGTAGAAAACTTTGGAGGCCCAAAAAAGGGGTTTACAGGCAACCTAGACCCCCTAAAGTCCAGAAAATGTTGGTAGGCCAAAAACTGTGCCAGAGAGCTCTGAATGTCCCAAAAACATTTGCAGCCTGAAAAGTGCATTAACCCACATCCTAAACCCCTGAAATTCCCAAAAACATTTTTGGCCCGAAAAATGAATCCTACACCCCTTAAAGTTCAGAAAATGTTGGCAGCCCCAAAAAGGCCTTAAAATGCATCTTATTCCTGCAAAAATCTTGATAACTTTGGAGGCCCAAAAAAGGGGTTTACATCCTAGACCCCATAAAGTCCAGAACATGTTGGTGACCTGAAAACAGTGTCAGAGAGCTCTGAATGTCGCAAAAATATTTGCAGCCTGAAAAGGGCATTAATCCGCATCCTGGCCCCCTGAAATTCCCCAAAATATTTTTGGCCCAGAAAATGCATCCTACATCCCTGAAGTTCAGAAAATGTTGGCAGCACAAAACAGGCCTTAAAATACATATTAGGCCTGCAAAAATGTAGAAGACTTTGGAGGCCCAAAAAAGGGGTTTACAGGCATCCTAGACCCCCTAAAGTCCAGAAAATGTTGGTGGCCCAAAAACTGTGTCAGAGAGCTCTGAATGTCCCAAAAACATTTGCAGTCTGAAAAGGGCATTAACCCGCATGCTAGACCCCTGAAATTTCCCAAAATATTTTGGCGACGAAAAATTCATCCTACACCCCTGAAAATTCAGAAAATATTGGCAGCACAAAAAAGGCCTTAAAATACATATTAGGCCTCCAAAAATGTAGAAAACTTTGGAGGCCCAAAAAAGGGGTGGGTTTACAGGCATCCTAGACCCCCTAAAGTCCAGAAAATGTTGGTAGGCCAAAAACTGTGTCAGAGAGCTCTGAATGTCCCAAAAACGTTTGCAGCCTGAAAAGGGCATTAACCCACATCCTAAACCCCTGAAATTCCCAAAAACATTTTTGGCCCGAAAAATGCATCCTACACCCCTGAAAGTTCAGAAAATGTTGGCAGCCCCAAAAAGGCCTTAAAATGCATCTTATTTCTGCAATAATCTTGATAACTTTGGAGGCCCAAAAAAGGGTTTTACAGACATCCTAGACCCCTGAAAGTCCAGAAAATGTTGGTGACCCGAAAACAGTGTCAGAGAGCTCTGAATGTCCCAAAAACATTTGCAGCCTGAAAAGGGCATTAACCCACATCCTAGCCCCCTGAAATTCCCCAAAATATTTTTGGCCCGAAAAATGCATCCTACATCCTTGAAGTTCAGAACATGTTGGCAGCCCAAAAAATGCCTTAAAATGCATCTTATTCCTGTAAAAATCTTGATAACTTTGGAGGCCCAAAAAAGGGGTTTACATCCTAGACCCCATAAAGTCCAGAAAATGTTGGTGACCTGAAAACAGTGTCAGAGAGCTCTGAATGTCGCAAAAATATTTGCAGCCTGAAAAGGGCATTAATCCGCATCCTGGCCCGCTGAAATTCCCCAAAATATTTTTGGCCTAAAAAATGCATCCTACATCCCTGAAGTTCAGAAAATGTTGGCAGCACAAAACAGGCCTTAAAATACATATTAGGCCTGCAAAAATGTAGAAAACTTTGGAGGCCCAAAAAAGGGGTTTACAGGCATCCTAGACCCCCTAAAGTCCAGAAAATGTTAGCGGCCCAAAAACTGTGTGAGAGAGCTCTGAATGTCCAAAAAACATTTGCAGTCTGAAAAGGGCATTAACCCGCATGCTAGACCCCTGAAATGCCCCAAAATATTTTGGCCACAAAAAATTCATCCTACACCCCTGAAAATTCAGAAAATGTTGGCAGCACAAAAAAGGCCTTAAAATACATATTAGGCCTCCAAAAATGTAGAAGACTTTGGAGGCCCAAAAAGGGGTTTACAGGCATCCTAGACCCCCTAAAGTCCAGAAAATGTTGGTGGCCCAAAAACTGTGTCAGAGAGCTCTGAATGTCCCAAAAACGTTTGCAGCCTGAAAAGGGCATTAACCCACATCCTAAACCCCTGAAATTCCCAAAAACATTTTTGGCCCGAAAAATGCATCCTACATCCCTGAACGTTCAGAAAACGTTAGCAGCCCAAAAAAGGCCTTAAATGCCTCTTAGGCCCACAAAAATGTAGTAAACTTTAGACGCCCAAACAAGGGGTTTACAGGCATCGTAGACCGCCTAAAGTCCAGAAAATGTCGGTGCAAAAAAACGGTGTCAGAGAGCTCTGAATGTCCCAAAAACATTTGCAGTCTGAAAAGGGCATTAATCCGCATGCTAGACCCCTGAAATTCCCCCAAAATATTTTGGTCATGAAAAATGCATCCTACACCCCTGAAAGTTCAGAAAATTTTGGCAGCACAAAAAAGGCCTTAAATGCCTCTTAGGCCTACAAAAATGTAGTAAACTTTAGAGGCCCAACTAAGGGGTTTACAGGCATCGTAGACCCCTTACAGTCCAGAAAATGTTGGTGCCCAAAAAGGGTGTCAGAGAGCTCTGAATTTCCCAAAAACATTTGCAGCCTTAAAAGGGCATCAACCCACATCCTAGACCCCTTAAAATCCCAAAAACATTTTTGGCCTGAAAAATGCATCCTACACCCCTGAAAGTTCAGAAAATGTTGGAAGCCCAAAAAAGGCCTTAAAATGCATCTTATTCCTGCAAAAATGTAGAAAACTTTGGAGGCCCAAAAAAGGGGTTTACAGGCATCCTAGACCCTCTAAAGGCCAGAAAATGTTGGTGGCCCAAAAACTGTGTCAGAGAGCTCTGAATGTCCCAAAAACGTTTGCAGCCTGAAAAGGGCATTAACCCACATCCTAGACCCCTTAAATTCCCAAAAACATTTTTGGCCCGAAAAATGCATCCTACACCCCTGAAAGTTCAGAAAATGTTGGCAGCCCAAAAAAGGCCTTAGATGCCTCTTAGGCCTAAAAAATTTAGTAAACTTTAGAGGCCCAAAAAAGGGGTTTACAGGCATTGTAGACCCCCTAAAGTCCAGAAAATGTTGGTGCCCAAAAACAGTGTCAGAGAGCTCTGAATGTCCCAAAAACATTTGAAGCCTGAAAAAGGCATTAACCCGCATCCTAGACCCCTTAAATTCCCAAAAACATTTTTGGCCTGAAAAATGCATCCTACATCCCTGAAAGTTCAGAAAATTTTGGCAGCACAAAAAAGGCCTTAAAATAGATATCAGGCCTGCAAAAATGTAGAAAACTTTGGAGGCCCAAAAAAGGGGTTTACAGGCATCCCAGACCCCCTAAAGTCCAGAAAATGTTGGTGCCCTGGCCCATAACTGTATCAGAGAGCTCTGAATGTCCCAAAAACATTTGCAGTCTGAAAAGGGCATTAACCCGCATCCTAGACCCATGAAATTACTAAAAACATTTATGGCCCGAAAAATGCATCCTACACCCCTGAAAGTTCAGCAAATGTTGGAAGCCCAAAAAAAGGCCTTAAAATGCATCTTATTTCTGCAAAAATCTTGATAACTTTGGAGGCCCAGAAAAGGGGTTTACAGGCATCCTAGACCCCTGAAAGTCCAGAAAATGTTGGTGACCCGAAAACAGTGTCAGAGAGCTCTGAATGTCCCAAAAACATTTGCAGCCTGAAAAGGGCATTTACCCGCATCCTAGCCCCCTGAAATTCCCCAAAATATTTTTGGCCCGAAAAATGCATCCTACATCCCTGAAAGTTCAGAAAATGTTGGCAGCACAAAAAAGGCCTTAAAATAGATATCAGGCCTGCAAAAATGTAGAAGACTTTGGAGGCCCAAAAAAGTGGTTTGCAGGCATCCTAGACCCCATAAAGTCCAGAAAATGTTGGTGGCCCATAAACTGTGTCAGAGAGCTCTGAATGTCCCAAAAACATTTGCAGTCTGAAAAGGGCATTAACCCGCATGCTAGACCCCTGAAATTTCCCAAAATATTTTGGCCACGAAAAATTCATCCTACACCCCTGAAAATTCAGAAAATATTGGCAGCACAAAAAAGGCCTTAAAATACATATTAGGCCTCCAAAAATGTAGAAAACTTTGGAGGCCCAAAAATGGGGTTTACAGGCATCCTAGACCCCCTAAAGTCCAGAAAATGTTGGTAGGCCAAAAACTCTGTCAGAGAGCTCTGAATGTCCCAAAAACGTTTGCAGCCTGAAAAGGGCATTAATCCGCATCCTGGCCCCCTCAAATTCCCCAAAATATTTTTGGCCCAAAAAATGCATCCTACATCCCTGAAGTTCAGAAAATGTTGGCAACACAAAAAGGCCTTAAAATGCATCTTATTTCTGCAATAATCTTGATAACTTTGGAGGCCCAAAAAAGGGTTTTACAGACATCCTAGACCCCTGAAAGTCCAGAAAATGTTGGTGACCCGAAAACAGTGTCAGAGAGCTCTGAATGTCCCAAAAACATTTGCAGCCTGAAAAGGGCATTAACCCACATCCTAGCCCCCTGAAATTCCCCAAAATATTTTTGGCCCGAAAAATGCATCCTACATCCTTGAAGTTCAGAACATGTTGGCAGCCCAAAAAATGCCTTAAAATGCATCTTATTCCTGTAAAAATCTTGATAACTTTGGAGGCCCAAAAAAGGGGTTTACATCCTAGACCCCATAAAGTCCAGAAAATGTTGGTGACCTGAAAACAGTGTCAGAGAGCTCTGAATGTCGCAAAAATATTTGCAGCCTGAAAAGGGCATTAATCCGCATCCTGGCCCGCTGAAATTCCCCAAAATATTTTTGGCCTAAAAAATGCATCCTACATCCCTGAAGTTCAGAAAATGTTGGCAGCACAAAACAGGCCTTAAAATACATATTAGGCCTGCAAAAATGTAGAAAACTTTGGAGGCCCAAAAAAGGGGTTTACAGGCATCCTAGACCCCCTAAAGTCCAGAAAATGTTAGCGGCCCAAAAACTGTGTGAGAGAGCTCTGAATGTCCAAAAAACATTTGCAGTCTGAAAAGGGCATTAACCCGCATGCTAGACCCCTGAAATGCCCCAAAATATTTTGGCCACAAAAAATTCATCCTACACCCCTGAAAATTCAGAAAATGTTGGCAGCACAAAAAAGGCCTTAAAATACATATTAGGCCTCCAAAAATGTAGAAGACTTTGGAGGCCCAAAAAGGGGTTTACAGGCATCCTAGACCCCCTAAAGTCCAGAAAATGTTGGTGGCCCAAAAACTGTGTCAGAGAGCTCTGAATGTCCCAAAAACGTTTGCAGCCTGAAAAGGGCATTAACCCACATCCTAAACCCCTGAAATTCCCAAAAACATTTTTGGCCCGAAAAATGCATCCTACATCCCTGAACGTTCAGAAAACGTTAGCAGCCCAAAAAAGGCCTTAAATGCCTCTTAGGCCCACAAAAATGTAGTAAACTTTAGACGCCCAAACAAGGGGTTTACAGGCATCGTAGACCGCCTAAAGTCCAGAAAATGTCGGTGCAAAAAAACGGTGTCAGAGAGCTCTGAATGTCCCAAAAACATTTGCAGTCTGAAAAGGGCATTAATCCGCATGCTAGACCCCTGAAATTCCCCCAAAATATTTTGGTCATGAAAAATGCATCCTACACCCCTGAAAGTTCAGAAAATTTTGGCAGCACAAAAAAGGCCTTAAATGCCTCTTAGGCCTACAAAAATGTAGTAAACTTTAGAGGCCCAACTAAGGGGTTTACAGGCATCGTAGACCCCTTACAGTCCAGAAAATGTTGGTGCCCAAAAAGGGTGTCAGAGAGCTCTGAATTTCCCAAAAACATTTGCAGCCTTAAAAGGGCATCAACCCACATCCTAGACCCCTTAAAATCCCAAAAACATTTTTGGCCTGAAAAATGCATCCTACACCCCTGAAAGTTCAGAAAATGTTGGAAGCCCAAAAAAGGCCTTAAAATGCATCTTATTCCTGCAAAAATGTAGAAAACTTTGGAGGCCCAAAAAAGGGGTTTACAGGCATCCTAGACCCTCTAAAGGCCAGAAAATGTTGGTGGCCCAAAAACTGTGTCAGAGAGCTCTGAATGTCCCAAAAACGTTTGCAGCCTGAAAAGGGCATTAACCCACATCCTAGACCCCTTAAATTCCCAAAAACATTTTTGGCCCGAAAAATGCATCCTACACCCCTGAAAGTTCAGAAAATGTTGGCAGCCCAAAAAAGGCCTTAGATGCCTCTTAGGCCTAAAAAATTTAGTAAACTTTAGAGGCCCAAAAAAGGGGTTTACAGGCATTGTAGACCCCCTAAAGTCCAGAAAATGTTGGTGCCCAAAAACAGTGTCAGAGAGCTCTGAATGTCCCAAAAACATTTGAAGCCTGAAAAAGGCATTAACCCGCATCCTAGACCCCTTAAATTCCCAAAAACATTTTTGGCCTGAAAAATGCATCCTACATCCCTGAAAGTTCAGAAAATTTTGGCAGCACAAAAAAGGCCTTAAAATAGATATCAGGCCTGCAAAAATGTAGAAAACTTTGGAGGCCCAAAAAAGGGGTTTACAGGCATCCCAGACCCCCTAAAGTCCAGAAAATGTTGGTGCCCTGGCCCATAACTGTATCAGAGAGCTCTGAATGTCCCAAAAACATTTGCAGTCTGAAAAGGGCATTAACCCGCATCCTAGACCCATGAAATTACTAAAAACATTTATGGCCCGAAAAATGCATCCTACACCCCTGAAAGTTCAGCAAATGTTGGAAGCCCAAAAAAAGGCCTTAAAATGCATCTTATTTCTGCAAAAATCTTGATAACTTTGGAGGCCCAGAAAAGGGGTTTACAGGCATCCTAGACCCCTGAAAGTCCAGAAAATGTTGGTGACCCGAAAACAGTGTCAGAGAGCTCTGAATGTCCCAAAAACATTTGCAGCCTGAAAAGGGCATTTACCCGCATCCTAGCCCCCTGAAATTCCCCAAAATATTTTTGGCCTGAAAAATGCATCCTACATCCCTGAAAGTTCAGAAAATGTTGGCAGCACAAAAAAGGCCTTAAAATAGATATCAGGCCTGCAAAAATGTAGAAGACTTTGGAGGCCCAAAAAAGTGGTTTGCAGGCATCCTAGACCCCATAAAGTCCAGAAAATGTTGGTGGCCCATAAACTGTGTCAGAGAGCTCTGAATGTCCCAAAAACATTTGCAGTCTGAAAAGGGCATTAACCCGCATGCTAGACCCCTGAAATTTCCCAAAATATTTTGGCCACGAAAAATTCATCCTACACCCCTGAAAATTCAGAAAATATTGGCAGCACAAAAAAGGCCTTAAAATACATATTAGGCCTCCAAAAATGTAGAAAACTTTGGAGGCCCAAAAATGGGGTTTACAGGCATCCTAGACCCCCTAAAGTCCAGAAAATGTTGGTAGGCCAAAAACTCTGTCAGAGAGCTCTGAATGTCCCAAAAACGTTTGCAGCCTGAAAAGGGCATTAATCCGCATCCTGGCCCCCTCAAATTCCCCAAAATATTTTTGGCCCAAAAAATGCATCCTACATCCCTGAAGTTCAGAAAATGTTGGCAACACAAAAAGGCCTTAAAATGCATCTTATTTCTGCAATAATCTTGATAACTTTGGAGGCCCAAAAAAGGGGTTTACATCCTAGACCCCATAAAGTACAGAAAATGTTGGTGACTCGAAAACAGTGTCAGAGAGCTCTGAATGTCCCAAAAATGTTTGCAGCCTGAAAAGGGCATTAATCCGCATCCTGGCCCCCTCAAATTCCCCAAAATATTTTTGGCCCAAAAAATGCATCCTACATCCCTGAAGTTCAGAAAATGTTGGCAACACAAAACAGGCCTTAAAATACATATTAGGCCTGCAAAAATGTAGAAGACTTTGGAGGCCCAAAAAAGGGGTTTACAGGCATCCTAGACCCCCTAAAGTCCAGAAAATGTTGGCGGCCCAAAAACTGTGTGAGAGAGCTCTGAATGTCCCAAAAACATTTGCAGTCTGAAAAAGGCATTAACCCGCATGCTAGACCCCTGAAATTCCCCAAAATATTTTGGCCACGAAAAATTCATCCTACACCCCTGAAAATTCAGAAAATGTTGGCAGCACAAAAAAAGCCCTTAAAATACATATTAGGCCTGCAAAAATGTAGAAAACTTTGGAGGCCCAAAAAAGGGGTTTACAGGCATTCTAGACCCCCTAAAGTCCAGAAAATATTGGCGGCCCAAAAACGGTGTCAGAGAGCTCTGAATGTCCCAAAACATTTGCAGTCTGAAAAGGGCATTAACCCGCATACTAGACCCCTGAAATTCCCCAAAATATTTTGGCCATGAAAAATTCATCCTACACCCCTGAAAATTCAGAGAATGTTGGCAACACAAAAAAAGCCTTAAAATACATATTAGGCCCCCAAAAATGTAGAAAACTTTGGAGGCCCAAAAAAGGGGTTTACAGGCCTCCTAGACCCCCTAAAGTCCAGAAAATGTTGGTAGGCCAAAAACTGTGTCAGAGAGCACTGAATGTCCCAAAAACGTTTGCAGCCTGAAAAGGGCATTAACCCACATCCTAAACCCCTGAAATTCTCAAAAATATTTTGGCCCAAAAAATGAATCCTACACCCCTTAAAGTTCAGAAAATGTTGGCAGCCCCAAAGAGGCCTTAAAATGCATCTTATTCCTGCAAAAATCTTGATAACTTTGGAGGCCCAAAAAGGGGTTTACATGCTAGACCCCATAAAGTCCAGAAAATGTTGGTGACCTGAAAACAGTGCCAGAGAGCTCTGAATGTCCCAAAAATATTTGCAGCCTGAAAAGGGCATTAATCCGCATCCTGGCCCCCTGAAATTCCCCAAAATATTTTTGGCCCAAAAAATGTATCCTACATCCCTGAAGTTCAGAAAATGTTGGCAGCACAAAACAGGCCTTAAAATATATATTAGGCCTGCAAAAATGTAGAAGACTTTGGAGGCCCAAAAAGGGGTTTACAGGCATCCTAGACCCCCTAAAGTCCAGAAAATGTTGGTGGCCAAAAACTGTGTCAGAGAGCTCTGAATGTCCCAAAAACATTTGCAGTCTGAAAAGGGCATTAACCCGCATGCTAGACCCCTGAAATTTCCCAAAATATTTTGGCCACGAAAAATTCATCCTACACCCCTGAAAATTCAGAAAATATTGGCAGCACAAAAAAGGCCTTAAAATACATATTAGGCCTCCAAAAATGTAGAAAACTTTGGAGGCCCAAAAAAGGGGTTTACAGGCATCCTAGACCCCCTAAAGTCCAGAAAATGTTGGTAGGCCAAAAACTGTGTCAGAGAGCTCTGAATGTCCCAAAAACGTTTGCAGCCTGAAAAGGGCATTAACCCACATCCTAAACCCCTGAAATTCCCAAAAATATTTTTGGCCCGAAAAATGCATCCTACACCCCTGAAAGTTCAGAAAATGTTGGCAGCCCCAAAAAGGCCTTAAAATGCATCTTATTTCTGCAATAATCTTGATAACTTTGGAGGCCCAAAAAAGGGGTTTACAGACATCTAGACCCCTGAAAGTCCAGAAAATGTTGGTGACCCGAAAACAGTGTCAGAGAGCTCTGAATGTCCCAAAAACATTTGCAGCCTGAAAAGGGCATTAACCCACATCCTAGCCCCCTGAAATTCCCCAAAATATTTTTGGCCCGAAAAATGCATCCTACATCCTTGAAGTTCAGAACCTGTTGGCAGCCCAAAAAAGGCCTTAAAATGCATCTTATTCCTGTAAAAATCTTGATAAATTTGGAGGCCCAAAAAAGGGGTTTACATCCTAGACCCCATAAAGTCCAGAAAATGTTGGTGACCTGAAAACAGTGTCAGAGAGCTCTGAATGTCGCAAAAATATTTGCAGCCTGAAAAGGGCATTAACCCACATCCTAGCCCCCTGAAATTCCCCAAAATATTTTTGGCCCGAAAAATGCATCCTACATCCTTGAAGTTCAGAACCTGTTGGCAGCCCAAAAAAGGCCTTAAAATGCATCTTATTCCTGTAAAAATCTTGATAAATTTGGAGGCCCAAAAAAGGGGTTTACATCCTAGACCCCCTAAAGTCCAGAAAATGTTGGTGGCCCAAAAACTGTGTCAGAGAGCTCTGAATGTCCCAAAAACGTTTGCAGCCTGAAAAGGGCATTAACCCACATCCTAAACCCCTGAAATTCCCAAAAACATTTTTGGCCCAAAAAATGCATCCTACACCCCTGAAAGTTCAGAAAATGTTGGCAGCCCCAAAAAGGCCTTAACATGCATCTTATTCCTGCAAAAATCTTGAAAACTTTGGAGGCCCAAAAAAGGGGTTTACATCCTAGACCCCATAAAGTACAGAAAATGTTGGTGACTCGAAAACAGTGTCAGAGAGCTCTGAATGTCCCAAAAACATTTGCAGTCTGAAAAGGGCATTAACCCGCATGCTAGACCCCTGAAATTCCCCAAAATATATTGGCCACGAAAAATTCATCCTACACCCCTGAAAATTCAGAAAATGTTGGCAGCACAAAAAAAGGCCTTAAAATACATATTAGGCCTGCAAAAATGTAGAAAACTTTGGAGGCCCAAAAAAGGGGTTTACAGGCATCCTAGACCCCCTAAAGTCCAGAAAATGTTGGCGGCCCAAAAACGGTGTCAGAGAGCTCTGAATGTCCCAAAACATTTGCAGTCTGAAAAGGGCATTAACCCGCATACTAGACCCCTGAAATTTCCCAAAATATTTTGGCCACAAAAAATTCATCCTACACCCCTGAAAATTCAGAAAATGTTGGCAGCACAAAAAAGGCCTTAAAATACATATTAGGTCTCCAAAAATGTAGAAAACTTTGGAGGCCCAAAAAAGGGGTTTACAGGCATCCTAGACCCCCTAAAGTCCAGAAAATGTTGGTAGGCCAAAAACTGTGTCAGAGAGCTCTGAATGTCCCAAAAACATTTGCAGCCTGAAAAGGGCATTAACCCACATCCTAAACCCCTGAAATTCCCAAAAACATTTTTGGCCCGAAAAATGAATCCTACACCCCTTAAAGTTCAGAAAATGTTGGCAGCCCCAAAAAGGCCTTAAAATGCATCTTATTCCTGCAAAAATCTTGATAACTTTGGAGGCCCAAAAAAGGGGTTTACATCCTAGACCCCCTAAAGTCCAGAAAATGTTGGCGGCCCAAAAACTGTGTGAGAGAGCTCTGAATGTCCCAAAAATATTTGCAGTCTGAAAAGGGCATTAACCCGCATGCTAGACCCCTGAAATTCCCCAAAATATTTTGGCCACGAAAAATGCATCCTACATCCCTGAAGTTCAGAAAATGTTGGCAGCACAAAACAGGCCTTAAAATACATATTAGGCCTGCAAAAATGTAGAAGACTTTGGAGGCCCAAAAAAGGGGTTTACAGGCATCCTAGACCCCCTAAAGTCCAGAAAATGTTGGTGGCCCAAAAACTGTGTCAGAGAGCTCTGAATGTCCCAAAAACGTTTGCAGCCTGAAAAGGGCATTAACCCACATCCTAAACCCCTGAAATTCCCAAAAACATTTTTGGCCCGAAAAATGCATCCTACACCCCTGAAAGTTCAGAAAATGTTGGCAGCCCCAAAAAGGCCTTAAAATGCATCTTATTTCTGCAATAATCTTGATAACTTTGGAGGCCCAAAAAAGGGGTTTACAGACATCCTAGACCCCTGAAAGTCCAGAAAATGTTGGTGACCCGAAAACAGTGTCAGAGAGCTCTGAATGTCCCAAAAACATTTGCAGTCTGAAAAGGGCATTAACCCGCATGCTAGACCCCTGAAATTTCCCAAAATATTTTGGCCACGAAAAATTCATCCTACACCCCTGAAAATTCAGAAAATATTGGCAGCACAAAAAAGGCCTTAAAATACATATCAGGCCTCCAAAAATGTAGAAAACTTTGGAGGCCCAAAAAAGGGGTTCACAGGCATCCTAGACCCCCTAAAGTCCAGAAAATGTTGGTAGGCCAAAAACTGTGTCAGAGAGCTCTGAATGTCCCAAAAACATTTGCAGCCTGAAAAGGGCATTAACCCACATCCTAAACCCCTGAAATTCCCAAAAACATTTTTGGCCCGAAAAATGCATCCTACACCCCTGAAAGTTCAGAAAATGTTGGCAGCCCCAAAAAGGCCTTAAAATGCATCTTATTTCTGCAATAATCTTGATAACTTTGGAGGCCCAAAAAAGGGGTTTACAGACATCCTAGACCCCTGAAAGTCCAGAAAATGTTGGTGACCCGAAAACAGTGTCAGAGAGCTCTGAATGTCCCAAAAACATTTGCAGCCTGAAAAGGGCATTAACCCACATCCTAGCCCCCTGAAATTCCCCAAAATATTTTTGGCCCGAAAAATGCATCCTACATCCTTGAAGTTCAGAACATGTTGGCAGCCCAAAAAATGCCTTAAAATGCATCTTATTCCTGTAAAAATCTTGATAACTTTGGAGGCCCAAAAAAGGGGTTTACATCCTAGACCCCATAAAGTCCAGAAAATGTTGGTGACCTGAAAACAGTGTCAGAGAGCTCTGAATGTCGCAAAAATATTTGCAGCCTGAAAAGGGCATTAATCCGCATCCTGGCCCCCGGAAATTCCCCAAAATATTTTTGGCCCAAAAAATGCATCCTACATCGCTGAAGTTCAGAAAATGTTGGCAGCACAAAACAGGCCTTAAAATACATATTAGGCCTGCAAAAATGTAGAAGACTTTGGAGGCCCAAAAAAGGGGTTTACAGGCATCCTAAACCCCCTAAAGTCCAGAAAATGTTAGCGGCCCAAAAACTGTGTGAGAGAGCTCTGAATGTCCAAAAAACATTTGCAGTCTGAAAAGGGCATTAACCCGCATGCTAGACCCCTGAAATTCCCCAAAATATATTGGCCACGAAAAATTCATCCTACACCCCTGAAAATTCAGAAAATGTTGGCAGCACAAAAACGGCCTTAAAATACATATTAGGCCTCCAAAAATGTAGAAAACTTTGGAGGCCCAAAAAAGGGGTTTACAGGCATCCTAGATCCCCTAAAGTCCAGAAAATGTTGGTAGGCCAAAAACTGTGTCAGAGAGCTCTGAATGTCCCAAAAACATTTGCAGCCTGAAAAGGGCATTAACCCACATCCTAAACCCCTGAAATTCCCAAAAACATTTTTGGCCCGAAAAATGAATCCTACACCCCTTAAAGTTCAGAAAATGTTGGCAGCCCCAAAAAGGCCTTAAAATGCATCTTATTCCTGCAAAAATCTTGATAACTTTAGAGGCCCAAAAAAGGGGTTTACATCCTAGACCCCATAAAGTCCAGAAAATGTTGGTGACCTGAAAACAATGTCAGAGAGCTCTGAATGTCGCAAAAATATTTGCAGCCTGAAAAGGGCATTAATCCGCATCCTGGCCTCCTGAAATTCCCCAAAATATTTTTGGCCCAGAAAATGCATCCTACATCCCTGAAGTTCAGAAAATGTTGGCAGCACAAAACAGGCCTTAAAATACATATTAGGCCTGCAAAAATGTAGAAGACTTTGGAGGCCCAAAAAAGGGGTTTACAGGCATCCTAGACCCCCTAAAGTCCAGAAAATGTTGGTGGCCCAAAAACTGTGTCAGAGAGCTCTGAATGTCCCAAAAACATTTGCAGTCTGAAAAGGGCATTAACTCGCATGCTAGACCCCTGAAATTTCCCAAAATATTTTGGCCACGAAAAATTCATCCTACACCCCTGAAAATTCAGAAAATATTGGCAGCACAAAAAAGGCCTTAAAATACATATTAGGCCTCCAAAAATGTAGAAAACTTTGGAGGCCCAAAAAAGGGGTTTACAGGCATCCTAGACCCCCTAAAGTCCAGAAAATGTTGGTAGGCCAAAAACTGTGTCAGAGAGCTCTGAATGTCCCAAAAACGTTTGCAGCCTGAAAAGGGCATTAACCCACATCCTAAACCCCTGAAATTCCCAAAAACATTTTTGGCCGAAAAATGCATCCTACACCCCTGAAAGTTCAGAAAATGTTGGCAGCCCCAAAAAGACCTTAAAATGCATCTTATTTCTGCAATAATCTTGATAACTTTGGAGGCCCAAAAAAGGGGTTTACAGACATCCTAGACCCCTGAAAGTCCAGAAAATGTTGGTGACCCGAAAACAGTGTCAGAGAGCTCTGAATGTCCCAAAAACATTTGCAGCCTGAAAAGGGCATTAACCCACATCCTAGCCCCCTGAAATTCCCCAAAATATTTTTGGCCCGAAAAATGCATCCTACATCCTTGAAGTTCAGAACATGTTGGCAGCCCAAAAAAGGCCTCAAAATGCATCTTATTCCTGTAAAAATCTTGATAACTTTGGAGGCCCAAAAAAGGGGTTTACATCCTAGACCCCATAAAGTCCAAAAAATGTTGGTAGGCCAAAAACTGTGTCAGAGAGCTCTGAATGTCCCAAAAACATTTGCAGCCTGAAAAGGGCATTAACCCACATCCTAAAACCCTGAAATTCCCAAAAACATTTTTGGCCCGAAAAATGAATCCTACACCCCTTAAAGTTCAGAAAATGTTGGCAGCCCCAAAAAGGCCTTAAAATGCATCTTATTCCTGCAAAAATCTTGATAACTTTGGAGGCCCAAAAAAGGGGTTTACATCCTAGACCCCATAAAGTCCAGAAAATGTTGGTTACCTGAAAACAGTGTCAGAGAGCTCTGAATGTCGCAAAAATATTTGCAGCCTGAAAAGGGCATTAATCCGCATCCTGGCCCCCTGAAATTCCCCAAAATATTTTTGGCCCAGAAAATGCATCCTACATCCCTGAAGTTCAGAAAATGTTGGCAGCACAAAACAGGCCTTAAAATACATATTAGGCCTGCAAAAATGTAGAAGACTTTGGAGGCCCAAAAAAGGGGTTTACAGGCATCCTAGACCCCCTAAAGTCCAGAAAATGTTGGTGGCCCAAAAACTGTGTCAGAGAGCTCTGAATGTCCCAAAAACATTTGCAGTCTGAAAAGGGCATTAACCCGCATGCTAGACCCCTGAAATTTCCCAAAATATTTTGGCCACAAAAAATTCATCCTAGACCCCTGAAAATTGAGAAAATGTTGGCAGCACAAAAAAGGCCTTAAAATACATATTAGGCCTCCAAAAATGTAGAAAACTTTGGAGGCCCAAAAAAGGGGTTTACAGGCATCCTAGACCCCCTAAAGTCCAGAAAATGTTGGTAGGCCAAAAACTGTGTAAGAGAGCTCTGAATGTCCCAAAAACATTTGCAGCCTGAAAAGGGCATTAACCCACATCCTAAACCCCTGAAATTCCCAAAAACATTTTTGGCCCGAAAAATGAATCCTACACCCCTTAAAGTTCAGAAAATGTTGGCAGCCCCAAAAAGGCCTTAAAATGCATCTTATTCCTGCAAAAATCTTGATAACTTTGGAGGCCCAAAAAAGGGGTTTACATCCTAGACCCCATAAAGTCCAGAAAATGTTGGTGACCTGAAAACAGTGTCAGAGAGCTCTGAATGTCGCAAAAATATTTGCAGCCTGAAAAGGGCATTAATCCGCATCCTGGCCTCCTGAAATTCCCCAAAATATTTTTGGCCCAGAAAATGCATCCTACATCCCTGAAGTTCAGAAAATGTTGGCAGCACAAAACAGGCCTTAAAATACATATTAGGCCTGCAAAAATGTAGAAGACTTTGGAGGCCCAAAAAAGGGGGTTTACAGGCATCCTAGACCCCCTAAAGTCCAGAAAATGTTGGTGGCCCAAAAACTGTGTCAGAGAGCTCTGAATGTCCCAAAAACATTTGCAGTCTGAAAAGGGCATTAACTCGCATGCTAGACCCCTGAAATTTCCCAAAATATTTTGGCCACGAAAAATTCATCCTACACCCCTGAAAATTCAGAAAATATTGGCAGCACAAAAAAGGCCTTAAAATACATATTAGGCCTCCAAAAATGTAGAAAACTTTGGAGGCCCAAAAAAGGGGTTTACAGGCATCCTAGACCCCCTAAAGTCCAGAAAATGTTGGTAGGCCAAAAACTGTGTCAGAGAGCTCTGAATGTCCCAAAAACGTTTGCAGCCTGAAAAGGGCATTAACCCACATTCTAAACCCCTGAAATTCCCAAAAACATTTTTGGCCGAAAAATGCATCCTACACCCCTGAAAGTTCAGAAAATGTTGGCAGCCCCAAAAAGGCCTTAAAATGCATCTTATTTCTGCAATAATCTTGATAACTTTGGAGGCCCAAAAAAGGGGTTTACAGACATCCTAGACCCCTGAAAGTCCAGAAAATGTTGGTGACCCGAAAACAGTGTCAGAGAGCTCTGAATGTCCCAAAAACATTTGCAGCCTGAAAAGGGCATTAACCCACATCCTAGCCCCCTGAAATTCCCCAAAATATTTTTGGCCCGAAAAATGCATCCTACATCCTTGAAGTTCAGAACATGTTGGCAGCCCAAAAAAGGCCTCAAAATGCATCTTATTCCTGTAAAAATCTTGATAACTTTGGAGGCCCAAAAAAGGGGTTTACATCCTAGACCCCATAAAGTCCAGAAAATGTTGGTAGGCCAAAAACTGTGTCAGAGAGCTCTGAATGTCCCAAAAACATTTGCAGCCTGAAAAGGGCATTAACCCACATCCTAAACCCCTGAAATTCCCAAAAACATTTTTGGCCCGAAAAATGAATCCTACACCCCTTAAAGTTCAGAAAATGTTGGCAGCCCCAAAAAGGCCTTAAAATGCATCTTATTCCTGCAAAAATCTTGATAACTTTGGAGGTCCAAAAAAGGGGTTTACATCCTAGACCCCATAAAGTCCAGAAAATGTTGGTGACCTGAAAACAGTGTCAGAGAGCTCTGAATGTCGCAAAAATATTTGCAGCCTGAAAAGGGCATTAATCCGCATCCTGGCCCCCTGAAATTCCCCAAAATATTTTTGGCCCAGAAAATGCATCCTACATCCCTGAAGTTCAGAAAATGTTGGCAGCACAAAACAGGCCTTAAAATACATATTAGGCCTGCAAAAATGTAGAAGACTTTGGAGGCCCAAAAAAGGGGTTTACAGGCATCCTAGACCCCCTAAAGTCCAGAAAATGTTGGTGGCCCAAAAACTGTGTCAGAGAGCTCTGAATGTCCCAAAAACATTTGCAGTCTGAAAAGGGCATTAACCCGCATGCTAGACCCCTGAAATTTCCCAAAATATTTTGGCCACAAAAAATTCATCCTAGACCCCTGAAAATTGAGAAAATGTTGGCAGCACAAAAAAGGCCTTAAAATACATATTAGGCCTCCAAAAATGTAGAAAACTTTGGAGGCCCAAAAAAGGGGTTTACAGGCATCCTAGACCCCCTAAAGTCCAGAAAATGTTGGTAGGCCAAAAACTGTGTAAGAGAGCTCTGAATGTCCCAAAAACATTTGCAGCCTGAAAAGGGCATTAACCCACATCCTAAACCCCTGAAATTCCCAAAAACATTTTTGGCCCGAAAAATGAATCCTACACCCCTTAAAGTTCAGAAAATGTTGGCAGCCCCAAAAAGGCCTTAAAATGCATCTTATTCCTGCAAAAATCTTGATAACTTTGGAGGCCCAAAAAAGGGGTTTACATCCTAGACCCCATAAAGTCCAGAAAATGTTGGTGACCTGAAAACAGTGTCAGAGAGCTCTGAATGTCGCAAAAATATTTGCAGCCTGAAAAGGGCATTAATCCGCATCCTGGCCCCCTGAAATTCCCCAAAATATTTTTGGCCCAAAAAATGCATCCTACATCCCTGAAGTTCAGAAAATGTTGGCAGCACAAAACAGGCCTTAAAATACATATTAGGCCTGCAAAAATGTAGAAGACTTTGGAGGCTCAAAAAAGGGGTTTACAGGCATCCTAGACCCCCTAAAGTCCAGAAAATGTTAGCGCCCCAAAAACTGTGTGAGAGAGCTCTGAATGTCCAAAAAACATTTGCAGTCTGAAAAGGGCATTAACCCGCATGCTAGACCCCTGAAATTCCCCAAAATATTTTGGCCACGAAAAATTCATCCTACACCCCTGAAAATTCAGAAAATGTTGGCAGCACAAAAAAAGGCCTTAAAATACATATTAGGCCTCCAAAAATGTAGAAGACTTTGGAGGCCCAAAAAGGGGTTTACAGGCATCCTAGACCCCCTAAAGTCCAGAAAATGTTGGTGGCCCAAAAACTGTGTCAGAGAGCTCTGAATGTCCCAAAAACGTTTGCAGCCTGAAAAGGGCATTAACCCACATCCTAAACCCCTGAAATTCCCAAAAACATTTTTGGCCCAAAAAATGCATCCTACACCCCTGAAAGTTCAGAAAATGTTGGCAGCCCCAAAAAGGCCTTAACATGCATCTTATTCCTGCAAAAATCTTGAAAACTTTGGAGGCCCAAAAAAGGGGTTTACATCCTAGACCCCATAAAGTACAGAAAATGTTGGTGACTCGAAAACAGTGTCAGAGAGCTCTGAAGGTCCCAAAAATGTTTGCAGCCTGAAAAGGGCATTAATCCGCATCCTGGCCCCCTCAAATTCCCCAAAATATTTTTGGCCCAAAAAATGCATCCTACATCCATGAAGTTCAGAAAATGTTGGCAGCACAAAACAGGCCTTAAAATACATATTAGTCCTGCAAAAATGTAGAAAACTTTGGAGGCCCAAAAAAGGGGTTTACAGTCATCCTAGACCCCCTAAAGTCCAGAAAATGTTGGCGGCCCAAAAACTGTGTGAGAGAGCTCTGAATGTCCCAAAAACATTTGCAGTCTGAAAAGGGCATTAACCCGCATGCTAGACCCCTGAAATTCCCCAAAATATTTTGGCCACGAAAAATTCATCCTACACCCCTGAAAATTCAGAAAATGTTGGCAGCACAAAAAAAGGCCTTAAAATACATATTAGGCCTGCAAAAATGTAGAAAACTTTGGAGGCCCAAAAAAGGGGTTTACAGGCATCCTAGACCCCCTAAAGTCCAGAAAATGTTGGCGGCCCAAAAACGGTGTCAGAGAGCTCTGAATGTCCCAAAACATTTGCAGTCTGAAAAGGGCATTAACCCGCATACTAGACCCCTGAAATTTCCCAAAATATTTTGGCCACAAAAAATTCATCCTACACCCCTGAAAATTCAGAAAATGTTGGCAGCACAAAAAAGGCCTTAAAATACATATTAGGCCTCCAAAAATGTAGAAGACTTTGGAGGCCCAAAAAAGGGGTTTACAGGCATCCTAGACCCCCTAAAGTCCAGAAAATGTTGGTAGGCCAAAAACTGTGTCAGAGAGCTCTGAATGTCCCAAAAACATTTGCAGCCTGAAAAGGGCATTAACCCACATCCTAAACCCCTGAAATTCCCAAAAACATTTTTGGCCCGAAAAATGAATCCTACACCCCTTAAAGTTCAGAAAATGTTGGCAGCCCCAAAAAGGCCTTAAAATGCATCTTATTCCTGCAAAAATCTTGATAACTTTGGAGGCCCAAAAAAGGGGTTTACATCCTAGACCCCCTAAAGTCCAGAAAATGTTGGCGGCCCAAAAACTGTGTGAGAGAGCTCTGAATGTCCCAAAAATATTTGCAGTCTGAAAAGGGCATTAACCCGCATGCTAGACCCCTGAAATTCCCCAAAATATTTTGGCCACGAAAAATGCATCCTACATCCCTGAAGTTCAGAAAATGTTGGCAGCACAAAACAGGCCTTAAAATACATATTAGGCCTGCAAAAATGTAGAAGACTTTGGAGGCCCAAAAAAGGGGTTTACAAGCATCCTAGACCCCCTAAAGTCCAGAAAATGTTGGTAGGCCAAAAACTGTGTCAGAGAGCTCTGAATGTCCCAAAAACGTTTGCAGCCTGAAAAGGGCATTAACCCACATCCTAAACCCCTGAAATTCCCAAAAACATTTTTGGCCCGAAAAATGCATCCTACACCCCTGAAAGTTCAGAAAATGTTGGCAGCCCCAAAAAGGCCTTAAAATGCATCTTATTTCTGCAATAATCATGATAACTTTGGAGGCCCAAAAAAGGGGTTTACAGACATCCTAGACCCCTGAAAGTCCAGAAAATGTTGGTGACCCGAAAACAGTGTCAGAGAGCTCTGAATGTCCCAAAAACATTTGCAGCCTGAAAAGGGCATTAACCCACATCCTAGCCCCCTGAAATTCCCCAAAATATTTTTGGCCCGAAAAATGCATCCTACATCCTTGAAGTTCAGAACCTGTTGGCAGCCCAAAAAAGGCCTTAAAATGCATCTTATTCCTGTAAAAATCTTGATAACTTTGGAGGCCCAAAAAAGGGGTTTACATCCTAGACCCCATAAAGTCCAGAAAATGTTGGTGACCTGAAAACAGTGTCAGAGAGCTCTGAATGTCGCAAAAATATTTGCAGCCTGAAAAGGGCATTAATCCGCATCCTGGCCCCCTGAAATTCCCCAAAATATTTTTGGCCCAAAAAATGCATCCTACATCCCTGAAGTTCAGAAAATGTTGGCAGCACAAAACAGGCCTTAAAATACATATTAGGCCTGCAAAAATGTAGAAGACTTTGGAGGCTCAAAAAAGGGGTTTACAGGCATCCTAGACCCCCTAAAGTCCAGAAAATGTTAGCGCCCCAAAAACTGTGTGAGAGAGCTCTGAATGTCCAAAAAACATTTGCAGTCTGAAAAGGGCATTAACCCGCATGCTAGACCCCTGAAATTCCCCAAAATATTTTGGCCACGAAAAATTCATCCTACACCCCTGAAAATTCAGAAAATGTTGGCAGCACAAAAAAAGGCCTTAAAATACATATTAGGCCTCCAAAAATGTAGAAGACTTTGGAGGCCCAAAAAGGGGTTTACAGGCATCCTAGACCCCCTAAAGTCCAGAAAATGTTGGTGGCCCAAAAACTGTGTCAGAGAGCTCTGAATGTCCCAAAAACGTTTGCAGCCTGAAAAGGGCATTAACCCACATCCTAAACCCCTGAAATTCCCAAAAACATTTTTGGCCCAAAAAATGCATCCTACACCCCTGAAAGTTCAGAAAATGTTGGCAGCCCCAAAAAGGCCTTAACATGCATCTTATTCCTGCAAAAATCTTGAAAACTTTGGAGGCCCAAAAAAGGGGTTTACATCCTAGACCCCATAAAGTACAGAAAATGTTGGTGACTCGAAAACAGTGTCAGAGAGCTCTGAATGTCCCAAAAATGTTTGCAGCCTGAAAAGGGCATTAATCCGCATCCTGGCCCCCTCAAATTCCCCAAAATATTTTTGGCCCAAAAAATGCATCCTACATCCATGAAGTTCAGAAAATGTTGGCAGCACAAAACAGGCCTTAAAATACATATTAGGCCTGCAAAAATGTAGAAAACTTTGGAGGCCCAAAAAAGGGGTTTACAGGCATCCTAGACCCCCTAAAGTCCAGAAAATGTTGGCGGCCCAAAAACTGTGTGAGAGAGCTCTGAATGTCCCAAAAACATTTGCAGTCTGAAAAGGGCATTAACCCGCATGCTAGACCCCTGAAATGCCCCAAAATATTTTGGCCACGAAAAATTCATCCTACACCCCTGAAAATTCAGAAAATGTTGGCAGCACAAAAAAAGGCCTTAAAATACATATTAGGCCTGCAAAAATGTAGAAAACTTTGGAGGCCCAAAAAAGGGGTTTACAGGCATCCTAGACCCACTAAAGTCCAGAAAATGTTGGCGGCCCAAAAACGGTGTCAGAGAGCTCTGAATGTCCCAAAACATTTGCAGTCTGAAAAGGGCATTAACCCGCATACTAGACCCCTGAAATTTCGCAAAATATTTTGCCCACAAAAAATTCATCCTACACCCCTGAAAATTCAGAAAATGTTGGCAGCACAAAAAAGGCCTTAAAATACATATTAGGCCTCCAAAAATGTAGAAGACTTTGGAGGCCCAAAAAAGGGGTTTACAGGCATCCTAGACCCCCTAAAGTCCAGAAAATGTTGGTAGGCCAAAAACTGTGTCAGAGAGCTCTGAATGTCCCAAAAACATTTGCAGCCTGAAAAGGGCATTAACCCACATCCTAAACCCCTGAAATTCCCAAAAACATTTTTGGCCCGAAAAATGAATCCTACACCCCTTAAAGTTCAGAAAATGTTGGCAGCCCCAAAAAGGCCTTAAAATGCATCTTATTCCTGCAAAAATCTTGATAACTTTGGAGGCCCAAAAAAGGAGTTTACATCCTAGACCCCCTAAAGTCCAGAAAATGTTGGTGGCCCAAAAACTGTGTGAGAGAGCTCTGAATGTCCCAAAAATATTTGCAGTTTGAAAAGGGCATTAACCCGCATGCTAGACCCCTGAAATTCCCCAAAATATTTTGGCCACGAAAAATGCATCCTACATCCCTGAAGTTCAGAAAATGTTGGCAGCACAAAACAGGCCTTAAAATACATATTAGGCCTGCAAAAATGTAGAAGACTTTGGAGGCCCAAAAAAGGGGTTTACAGGCATCCTAGACCCCCTAAAGTCCAGAAAATGTTGGTGGCCCAAAAACTGTGTCAGAGATCTCTGAATGTCCCAAAAACGTTTGCAGCCTGAAAAGGGCATTAACCCACATCCTAAACCCCTGAAATTCCCAAAAAAAATGTGGCCCGAAAAATGAATCCTACACCCCTTAAAGTTCAGAAAATGTTGGCAGCCCCAAAAAGGCCTTAAAATGCTTCTTATTCCTGCAAAAATCTTGATAACTTTGGAGGCCCAAAAAGGGGTTTACATCCTAGACCCTTGAAAGTCCAGAAAATGTTGGTGACCCGAAAACAGTGTCAGAGAGCTCTGAATGTCCCAAAAACATTTGCAGCCTGAAAAGGGCATTAATCCGCATCCTGGCCCCCTGAAATTCCCCAAAATATTTTTGGCCCAAAAAATGCATCCTACATCCCTGAAGTTCAGAAAATGTTGGCAGCACAAAACAGGCCTTAAAATATATATTAGGCCTGCAAAAATGTAGAAGACTTTGGAGGCCCAAAAAGGGGTTTACAGGCATCCTAGACCCCCTAAAGTCCAGAAAATGTTGGTGGCCAAAAACTGTGTCAGAGAGCTCTGAATGTCCCAAAAACATTTGCAATCTGAAAAGGGCATTAACCCGCATGCTAGACCCCTGAAATTTCCCGAAATATTTTGGCCACAAAAAATTCATCCTAGACCCCTGAAAATTGAGAAAATGTTGGCAGCACAAAAAAGCCCTTAAAATACATATTAGGCCTCCAAAAATGTAGAAAACTTTGGAGGCCCAAAAAAGGGGTTTACAGGCATCCTAGACCCCCTAAAGTCCAGAAAATGTTGGTAGGCCAAAAACTGTGTCAGAGAGCTCTGAATGTCCCAAAAACATTTGCAGCCTGAAAAGTGCATTAACCCACATCCTAAACCCCTGAAATTCCCAAAAACATTTTTGGCCCGAAAAATGAATCCTACACCCCTTAAAGTTCAGAAAATGTTGGCAGCCCCAAAAAGGCCTTAAAATGCATCTTATTCCTGCAAAAATCTTGATAACTTTGGAGGCCCAAAAAAGGGGTTTACATCCTAGACCCCATAAAGTCCAGAACATGTTGGTGACCTGAAAACAGTGTCAGAGAGCTCTGAATGTCGCAAAAATATTTGCAGCCTGAAAAGGGCATTAATCCGCATCCTGGCCCCCTGAAATTCCCCAAAATATTTTTGGCCCAGAAAATGCATCCTACATCCCTGAAGTTCAGAAAATGTTGGCAGCACAAAACAGGCCTTAAAATACATATTAGGCCTGCAAAAATGTAGAAGACTTTGGAGGCCCAAAAAAGGGGTTTACAGGCATCCTAGACCCCCTAAAGTCCAGAAAATGTTGGTGGCCCAAAAACTGTGTCAGAGAGCTCTGAATGTCCCAAAAATATTTGCAGTCTGAAAAGGGCATTAACCCGCATGCTAGACCCCTGAAATTTCCCAAAATATTTTGGCCACAAAAAATTCATCCTAGACCCCTGAAAATTGAGAAAATGTTGGCAGCACAAAAAAGGCCTTAAAATACATATTAGGCCTCCAAAAATGTAGAAAACTTTGGAGGCCCAAAAAAGGGGTTTACAGGCATCCTAGACCCCCTAAAGTCCAGAAAATGTTGGTAGGCCAAAAACTGTGTAAGAGAGCTCTGAATGTCCCAAAAACATTTGCAGCCTGAAAAGGGCATTAACCCACATCCTAAACCCCTGAAATTCCCAAAAACATTTTTGGCCCGAAAAATGAATCCTACACCCCTTAAAGTTCAGAAAATGTTGGCAGCCCCAAAAAGGCCTTAAAATGCATCTTATTCCTGCAAAAATCTTGATAACTTTGGAGGCCCAAAAAAGGGGTTTACATCCTAGACCCCATAAAGTCCAGAAAATGTTGGTGACCTGAAAACAGTGTCAGAGAGCTCTGAATGTCGCAAAAATATTTGCAGCCTGAAAAGGGCATTAATCCGCATCCTGGCCCCCTGAAATTCCCCAAAATATTTTTGGCCCAGAAAATGCATCCTACATCCCTGAAGTTCAGAAAATGTTGGCAGCACAAAACAGGCCTTAAAATACATATTAGGCCTGCAAAAATGTAGAAGACTTTGGAGGCCCAAAAAAGGGGTTTACAGGCATCCGAGACCCCCTAAAGTCCAGAAAATGTTGGTGGCCCAAAAACTGTGTCAGAGAGCTCTGAATGTCCCAAAAACATTTGCAGTCTGAAAAGGGCATTAACCCGCATGCTAGACCCCTGAAATTCCCCAAAATATTTTGGCCACGAAAAATTCATCCTACACCCCTGAAAATTCAGAAAATGTTGGCAGCACAAAAAAAGGCCTTAAAATACATATTAGGCCTCCAAAAATGTAGAAAACTTTGGAGGCCCAAAAAAGGGGTTTACAGGCATCCTAGACCCCCTAAAGTCCAGAAAATGTTGGCGGCCCAAAAACGGTGTCAGAGAGCTCTGAATGTCCCAAAACATTTGCAGTCTGAAAAGGGCATTAACCCGCATACTAGACCCCTGAAATTCCCCAAAATATTTTGGCCATGAAAAATTCATCCTACACCCCTGAAAATTCAGAAAATGTTGGCAACACAAAAAAGGCCTTAAAATACATATTAGGCCTCCAAAAATGTAGAAAACTTTGGAGGCCCAAAAAAGGGGTTTACAGGCCTCCTAGACCCCCTAAAGTCCAGAAAATGTTGGTAGGCCAAAAACTGTGTCAGAGAGCTCTGAATGTCCCAAAACTGTTTGCAGCCTGAAAAGGGCATTAACCCACATCCTAAACCCCTGAAATTCCCAAAAAAATGTGGCCCGAAAAATGAATCCTACACCCCTTAAAGTTCAGAAAATGTTGGCAGCCCCAAAAAGGCCTTAAAATGCTTCTTATTCCTGCAAAAATCTTGATAACTTTGGAGGCCCAAAAAGGGGTTTACATCCTAGACCCCTGAAAGTCCAGAAAATGTTGGTGACCCGAAAACAGTGTCAGAGAGCTCTGAATGTCCCAAAAACATTTGCAGCCTGAAAAGGGCATTAATCCGCATCCTGGCCCCCTGAAATTCCCCAAAATATTTTTGGCCCAAAAAATGCATCCTACATCCCTGAAGTTCAGAAAATGTTGGCAGCACAAAACAGGCCTTAAAATATATATTAGGCCTGCAAAAATGTAGAAGACTTTGGAGGCCCAAAAAGGGGTTTACAGGCATCCTAGACCCCCTAAAGTCCAGAAAATGTTGGTGGCCAAAAACTGTGTCAGAGAGCTCTGAATGTCCCAAAAACATTTGCAATCTGAAAAGGGCATTAACCCGCATGCTAGACCCCTGAAATTTCCCGAAATATTTTGGCCACAAAAAATTCATCCTAGACCCCTGAAAATTGAGAAAATGTTGGCAGCACAAAAAAGACCTTAAAATACATATTAGGCCTCCAAAAATGTAGAAAACTTTGGAGGCCCAAAAAAGGGGTTTACAGGCATCCTAGACCCCCTAAAGTCCAGAAAATGTTGGTAGGCCAAAAACTGTGTCAGAGAGCTCTGAATGTCCCAAAAACATTTGCAGCCTGAAAAGGGCATTAACCCACATCCTAAACCCCTGAAATTCCCAAAAACATTTTTGGCCCGAAAAATGAATCCTACACCCCTTAAAGTTCAGAAAATGTTGGCAGCCCCAAAAAGGCCTTAAAATGCATCTTATTCCTGCAAAAATCTTGATAACTTTGGAGGCCCAAAAAAGGGGTTTACATCCTAGACCCCATAAAGTCCAGAAAATGTTGGTGACCTGAAAACAGTGTCAGAGAGCTCTGAATGTTGCAAAAATATTTGCAGCCTGAAAAGGGCATTAATCCGCATCCTGGCCCCCTGAAATTCCCCAAAATATTTTTGGCCCAGAAAATGCATCCTACATCCCTGAAGTTCAGAAAATGTTGGCAGCACAAAACAGGCCTTAAAATACATATTAGGCCTGCAAAAATGTAGAAGACTTTGGAGGCCCAAAAAAGGGGTTTACAGGCATCCTAGACCCCCTAAAGTCCAGAAAATGTTGGTGGCCCAAAAACTGTGTCAGAGAGCTCTGAATGTCCCAAAAACATTTGCAGTCTGAAAAGGGCATTAACCCGCATGCTAGACCCCTGAAATTTCCCAAAATATTTTGGCCACAAAAAATTCATCCTAGACCCCTGAAAATTGAGAAAATGTTGGCAGCACAAAAAAGGCCTTAAAATACATATTAGGCCTCCAAAAATGTAGAAAACTTTGGAGGCCCAAAAAAGGTGTTTACAGGCATCCTAGACCCCCTAAAGTCCAGAAAATGTTGGTAGGCCAAAAACTGTGTAAGAGAGCTCTGAATGTCCCAAAAACATTTGCAGCCTGAAAAGGGCATTAACCCACATCCTAAACCCCTGAAATTCCCAAAAACATTTTTGGCCTGAAAAATGAATCCTACACCCCTTAAAGTTCAGAAAATGTTGGCAGCCCCAAAAAGGCCTTAAAATGCATCTTATTCCTGCAAAAATCTTGATAACTTTGGAGGCCCAAAAAAGGGGTTTACATCCTAGACCCCATAAAGTCCCGAAAATGTTGGTGACCTGAAAACAGTGTCAGAGAGCTCTGAATGTCGCAAAAATATTTGCAGCCTGAAAAGGGCATTAATCCGCATCCTGGCCCCCTGAAATTCCCCAAAATATTTTTGGCCCAGAAAATGCATCCTACATCCCTGAAGTTCAGTAAATGTTGGCAGCACAAAACAGGCCTTAAAATACATATTAGGCCTGCAAAAATGTAGAAGACTTTGGAGGCCCAAAAAAGGGGTTTACAGGCATCCTAGAACCCCTAAAGTCCAGAAAATGTTGGTGGCCCAAAAACTGTGTCAGAGAGCTCTGAATGTCCCAAAAACATTTGCAGTCTGAAAAGGGCATTAACCCGCATGCTAGACCCCTGAAATTTCCCAAAATATTTTGGCCACGAAAAATTCATCCTACACCCCTGAAAATTCAGAAAATATTGGCAGCACAAAAAAGGCCTTAAAATACATATTAGGCCTCCAAAAATGTAGAAAACTTTGGAGGCCCAAAAAAGGGGTGGGTTTACAGGCATCCTAGACCCCCTAAAGTCCAGAAAATGTTGGTAGGCCAAAAACTGTGTCAGAGAGCTCTGAATGTCCCAAAAACGTTTGCAGCCTGAAAAGGGCATTAACCCACATCCTAAACCCCTGAAATTCCCAAAAACATTTTTGGCCCGAAAAATGCATCCTACACCCCTGAAAGTTCAGAAAATGTTGGCAGCCCCAAAAAGGCCTTAAAATGCATCTTATTTCTGCAATAATCTTGATAACTTTGGAGGCCCAAAAAAGGGGTTTACAGACATCCTAGACCCCTGAAAGTCCAGAAAATGTTGGTGACCCGAAAACAGTGTCAGAGAGCTCTGAATGTCCCAAAAACATTTGCAGCCTGAAAAGGGCATTAACCCACATCCTAGCCCCCTGAAATTCCCCAAAATATTTTTGGCCCGAAAAATGCATCCTACATCCTTGAAGTTCAGAACATGTTGGCAGCCCAAAAAATGCCTTAAAATGCATCTTATTCCTGTAAAAATCTTGATAACTTTGGAGGCCCAAAAAAGGGGTTTACATCCTAGACCCCATAAAGTCCAGAAAATGTTGGTGACCTGAAAACAGTGTCAGAGAGCTCTGAATGTCGCAAAAATATTTGCAGCCTGAAAAGGGCATTAATCCGCATCCTGGCCCCCTGAAATTCCCCAAAATATTTTTGGCCTAAAAAATGCATCCTACATCCCTGAAGTTCAGAAAATGTTGGCAGCACAAAACAGGCCTTAAAATACATATTAGGCCTGCAAAAATGTAGAAGACTTTGGAGGCCCAAAAAAGGGGTTTACAGGCATCCTAGACCCCCTAAAGTCCAGAAAATGTTAGCGGCCCAAAAACTGTGTGAGAGAGCTCTGAATGTACAAAAAACATTTGCAGTCTGAAAAGGGCATTAACCCGCATGCTAGACCCCTGAAATTCCCCAAAATATTTTGGCCACAAAAAATTCATCCTACACCCCTGAAAATTCAGAAAATGTTGGCAGCACAAAAAAAGGCCTTAAAATACATATTAGGCCTCCAAAAATGTAGAAGACTTTGGAGGCCCAAAAAGGGGTTTACAGGCATCCTAGACCCCCTAAAGTCCAGAAAATGTTGGTGGCCCAAAAACTGTGTCAGAGAGCTCTGAATGACCCAAAAACGTTTGCAGCCTGAAAAGGGCATTAACCCACATCCTAAACCCCTGAAATTCCCAAAAACATTTTTGGCCCGAAAAATGCATCCTACATCCCTGAACGTTCAGAAAACGTTAGCAGCCCAAAAAAGGCCTTAAATGCCTCTTAGGCCCACAAAAATGTAGTAAACTTTAGACGCCCAAACAAGGGGTTTACAGGCATCGTAGACCGCCTAAAGTCCAGAAAATGTCGGTGCAAAAAAACGGTGTCAGAGAGCTCTGAATGTCCCAAAAACATTTGCAGTCTGAAAAGGGCATTAATCCGCATGCTAGACCCCTGAAATTCCCCCAAAATATTTTGGTCATGAAAAATGCATCCTACACCCCTGAAAGTTCAGAAAATTTTGGCAGCACAAAAAAGGCCTTAAATGCCTCTTAGGCCTACAAAAATGTAGTAAACTTTAGAGGCCCAACTAAGGGGTTTACAGGCATCGTAGACCCCTTACAGTCCAGAAAATGTTGGTGCCCAAAAAGGGTGTCAGAGAGCTCTGAATTTCCCAAAAACATTTGCAGCCTTAAAAGGGCATCAACCCACATCCTAGACCCCTTAAAATCCCAAAAACATTTTTGGCCTGAAAAATGCATCCTACACCCCTGAAAGTTCAGAAAATGTTGGAAGCCCAAAAAAGGCCTTAAAATGCATCTTATTCCTGCAAAAATGTAGAAAACTTTGGAGGCCCAAAAAAGGGGTTTACAGGCATCCTAGACCCTCTAAAGGCCAGAAAATGTTGGTGGCCCAAAAACTGTGTCAGAGAGCTCTGAATGTCCCAAAAACGTTTGCAGCCTGAAAAGGGCATTAACCCACATCCTAGACCCCTTAAATTCCCAAAAACATTTTTGGCCCGAAAAATGCATCCTACACCCCTGAAAGTTCAGAAAATGTTGGCAGCCCAAAAAAGGCCTTAGATGCCTCTTAGGCCTAAAAAATTTAGTAAACTTTAGAGGCCCAAAAAAGGGGTTTACAGGCATTGTAGACCCCCTAAAGTCCAGAAAATGTTGGTGCCCAAAAACAGTGTCAGAGAGCTCTGAATGTCCCAAAAACATTTGGAGCCTGAAAAAGGCATTAACCCGCATCCTAGACCCCTTAAATTCCCAAAAACATTTTTGGCCTGAAAAATGCTTCCTACATCCCTGAAAGTTCAGAAAATTTTGGCAGCACAAAAAAGGCCTTAAAATAGATATCAGGCCTGCAAAAATGTAGAAAACTGTGGAGGCCCAAAAAAGGGGTTTACAGGCATCCCAGACCCCCTAAAGTCCAGAAAATGTTGGTGCCCTGGCCCATAACTGTATCAGAGAGCTCTGAATGTCCCAAAAACATTTGTAGTCTGAAAAGGGCATTAACCCGCATCCTAGACCCATGAAATTACTAAAAACATTTATGGCCCGAAAAATGCATCCTACACCCCTGAAAGTTCAGCAAATGTTGGAAGCCCAAAAAAAGGCCTTAAAATGCATCTTATTTCTGCAAAAATCTTGATAACTTTGGAGGCCCAGAAAAGGGGTTTACAGGCATTCTAGACCCCTGAAAGTCCAGAAAATGTTGGTGACCCGAAAACAGTGTCAGAGAGCTCTGAATGTCCCAAAAACATTTGCAGCCTGAAAAGGGCATTTACCCGCATCCTAGCCCCCTGAAATTCCCCAAAATATTTTTGGCCCGAAAAATGCATCCTACATCCCTGAAAGTTCAGAAAATGTTGGCAGCACAAAAAAGGCCTTAAAATAGATAACAGGCCTGCAAAAATGTAGAAGACTTTGGAGGCCCAAGAAAGTGGTTTGCAGGCATCCTAGACCCCATAAAGTCCAGAAAATGTTGGTGGCCCATAAACTGTGTCAGAGAGCTCTGAATGTCCCAAAAACATTTGCAGTCTGAAAAGGGCATTAACCCGCATGCTAGACCCCTGAAATTTCCCAAAATATTTTGGCCACGAAAAATTCATCCTACACCCCTGAAAATTCAGAAAATATTGGCAGCACAAAAAAGGCCTTAAAATACATATTAGGCCTCCAAAAATGTAGAAAACTTTGGAGGCCCAAAAAAGGGGTTTACAGGCATCCTAGACCCCCTAAAGTCCAGAAAATGTTGGTAGGCCAAAAACTCTGTCAGAGAGCTCTGAATGTCCCAAAAACGTTTGCAGCCTGAAAAGGGCATTAACCCACATCCTAAACCCCTGAAATTCCCAAAAACATTTTTGGCCCGAAAAATGCATCCTACACCCCTGAAAGTTCAGAAAATGTTGGCAGCCCCAAAAAGGCCTTAAAATGCATCTTATTTCTGCAATAATCTTGATAACTTTGGAGGCCCAAAAAAGGGGTTTACATCCTAGACCCCATAAAGTACAGAAAATGTTGGTGACTCGAAAACAGTGTCAGAGAGCTCTGAATGTCCCAAAAATGTTTGCAGCCTGAAAAGGGCATTAATCCGCATCCTGGCCCCCTCAAATTCCCCAAAATATTTTTGGCCCAAAAAATGCATCCTACATCCCTGAAGTTCAGAAAATGTTGGCAACACAAAACAGGCCTTAAAATACATATTAGGCCTGCAAAAATGTAGAAAACTTTGGAGGCCCAAAAAAGGGGTTTACAGGCATCCTAGACCCCCTAAAGTCCAGAAAATGTTGGCGGCCCAAAAACTGTGTGAGAGAGCTCTGAATGTCCCAAACACATTTGCAGTCTGAAAAGGGCATTAACCCGCATGCTAGACCCCTGAAATTCTCCAAAATATTTTGGCCACGAAAAATTCATCCTACACCCCTGAAAATTCAGAAAATGTTGGCAGCACAAAAAAAGGCCTTAACATACATATTAGGCCTGCAAAAATGTAGAAAACTTTGGAGGCCCAAAAAAGGGGTTTACAGGCCTCCTAGACCCCCTAAAGTCCAGAAAATGTTGGTAGGCCAAAAACTGTGTCAGAGAGCACTGAATGTCCCAAAAACGTTTGCAGCCTGAAAAGGGCATTAACCCACATCCTAAACCCCTGAAATTCTCAAAAAAATTTTGGCCCAAAAAATGAATCCTACACCCCTTAAAGTTCAGAAAATGTTGGCAGCCCCAAAGAGGCCTTAAAATGCATCTTATTCCTGCAAAAATCTTGATAACTTTGGAGGCCCAAAAAGGGGTTTACATGCTAGACCCCACAAAGTCCAGAAAATGTTGGTGACCTGAAAACAGTGCCAGAGAGCTCTGAATGTCCCAAAAATATTTGCAGCCTGAAAAGGGCATTAATCCGCATCCTGGCCCCCTGAAATTCCCCAAAATATTTTTGGCCCAAAAAATGTATCCTACATCCCTGAAGTTCAGAAAATGTTGGCAGCACAAAACAGGCCTTAAAATATATATTAGGCCTGCAAAAATGTAGAAGACTTTGGAGGCCCAAAAAGGGGTTTACAGGCATCCTAGACCCCCTAAAGTCCAGAAAATGTTGGTGGCCAAAAACTGTGTCAGAGAGCTCTGAATGTCCCAAAAACATTTGCAGTCTGAAAAGGGCATTAACCCGCATGCTAGACCCCTGAAATTTCCCAAAATATTTTGGCCACGAAAAATTCATCCTACACCCCTGAAAATTCAGAAAATATTGGCAGCACAAAAAAGGCCTTAAAATACATATTAGGCCTCCAAAAATGTAGAAAACTTTGGAGGCCCAAAAAAGGGGTTTACAGGCATCCTAGACCCCCTAAAGTCCAGAAAATGTTGGTAGGCCAAAAACTGTGTCAGAGAGCTCTGAATGTCCCAAAAACGTTTGCAGCCTGAAAAGGGCATTAACCCACATCCTAAACCCCTGAAATTCCCAAAAACATTTTTGGCCCGAAAAATGCATCCTACACCCCTGAAAGTTCAGAAAATGTTGGCAGCCCCAAAAAGGCCTTAACATGCATCTTATTCCTGCAAAAATCTTGAAAACTTTGGAGGCCCAAAAAAGGGGTTTACATCCTAGACCCCATAAAGTACAGAAAATGTTGGTGACTCGAAAACAGTGTCAGAGAGCTCTGAATGTCCCAAAAATGTTTGCAGCCTGAAAAGGGCATTAATCCGCATCCTGGCCCCCTCAAATTCCCCAAAATATTTTTGGCCCAAAAAATGCATCCTACATCCATGAAGTTCAGAAAATGTTGGCAGCACAAAACAGGCCTTAAAATACATATTAGGCCTGCAAAAATGTAGAAAACTTTGGAGGCCCAAAAAAGGGGTTTACAGGCATCCTAGACCCCCTAAAGTCCAGAAAATGTTGGCGGCCCAAAAACTGTGTGAGAGAGCTCTGAATGTCCCAAAAACATTTGCAGTCTGAAAAGGGCATTAACCCGCATGCTAGACCCCTGAAATTCCCCAAAATATTTTGGGTACGAAAAATTCATCCTACACCCCTGAAAATTCAGAAAATGTTGGCAGCACAAAAAAAGGCCTTAAAATACATATTAGGCCTGCAAAAATGTAGAAAACTTTGGGTGCCCAAAAAAGAGGTTTACAGGCATCCTAGACCCCCTAAAGTCCAGAAAATGTTGGCGGCCCAAAAACGGTGTCAGAGAGCTCTGAATGTCCCAAAACATTTGCAGTCTGAAAAGGGCATTAACCCACATACTAGACCCCTGAAATTTCCCAAAATATTTTGGCCACAAAAAATTCATCCTACACCCCTGAAAATTCAGAAAATGTTGGCAGCACAAAAAAGGCCTTAAAATACATATTAGGCCTCCAAAAATGTAGAAAACTTTGGAGGCCCAAAAAAGGGGTTTACAGGCATCCTAGACCCCCTAAAGTCCAGAAAATGTTGGTAGGCCAAAAACTGTGTCAGAGAGCTCTGAATGTCCCAAAAACATTTGCAGCCTGAAAAGGGCATTAACCCACATCCTAAACCCCTGAAATTCCCAAAAACATTTTTGGCCCGAAAAATGAATCCTACACCCCTTAAAGTTCAGAAAATGTTGGCAGCCCCAAAAAGGCCTTAAAATGCATCTTATTCCTGCAAAAATCTTGATAACTTTGGAGGCCCAAAAAAGGGGTTTACATCCTAGACCCCCTAAAGTCCAGAAAATGTTGGCGGCCCAAAAACTGTGTGAGAGAGCTCTGAATGTCCCAAAAATATTTGCAGTCTGAAAAGGGCATTAACCCGCATGCTAGACCCCTGAAATTCCCCAAAATATTTTGGCCACGAAAAATGCATCCTACATCCCTGAAGTTCAGAAAATGTTGGCAGCACAAAAAAGGCCTTAAAATACATATTAGGCCTGCAAAAATGTAGAAGACTTTGGAGGCCCAAAAAAGGGGTTTACAGGCATCCTAGACCCCCTAAAGTCCAGAAAATGTTGGTGGCCCAAAAACTGTGTCAGAGAGCTCTGAATGTCCCAAAAACGTTTGCAGCCTGAAAAGGGCATTAACCCACATCCTAAACCCCTGAAATTCCCAAAAACATTTTTGGCCCGAAAAATGCCTCCTACACCCCTGAACGTTCAGAAAATGTTGGCAGCCCCAAAAAGGCCTTAAAATGCATCTTATTTCTGCAATAATCTTGATAACTTTGGAGGCCCAAAAAAGGGGTTTACAGACATCCTAGACCCCTGAAAGTCCAGAAAATGTTGGTGACCCGAAAACAGTGTCAGAGAGCTCTGAATGTCCCAAAAACATTTGCAGTCTGAAAAGGGCATTAACCCGCATGCTAGACCCCTGAAATTTCCCAAAATATTTTGGCCACGAAAAAATCATCCTACACCCCTGAAAATTCAGAAAATATTGGCAGCACAAAAAAGGCCTTAAAATACATATTAGGCCTCCAAAAATGTAGAAAACTTTGGAGGCCCAAAAAAGGGGTTTACAGGCATCCTAGACCCCCTAAAGTCCAGAAAATGTTGGTGGCCCATAACTGTATCAGAGAGCTCTGAATGTCCCAAAAACATTTGCAGTCTGAAAAGGGCATTAATCCGCATGCTAGACCCCTGAAATTCCCCCAAAATATTTTGGTCATGAAAAATGCATCCTACACCCCTGAAAGTTCAGAAAATTTTGGCAGCACAAAAAAGGCCTTAAATGCCTCTTAGGCCTACAAAAATGTAGTAAACTTTAGAGGCCCAACTAAGGGGTTTACAGGCATCGTAGACCCCTTACAGTCCAGAAAATGTTGGTGCCCAAAAAGGGTGTCAGAGAGCTCTGAATTTCCCAAAAACATTTGCAGCCTTAAAAGGGCATCAACCCACATCCTAGACCCCTTAAAATCCCAAAAACATTTTTGGCCTGAAAAATGCATCCTACACCCCTGAAAGTTCAGAAAATGTTGGAAGCCCAAAAAAGGCCTTAAAATGCATCTTATTCCTGCAAAAATGTAGAAAACTTTGGAGGCCCAAAAAAGTGGTTTACAGGCATCCTAGACCCTCTAAAGGCCAGAAAATGTTGGTGGCCCAAAAACTGTGTCAGAGAGCTCTGAATGTCCCAAAAACGTTTGCAGCCTGAAAAGGGCATTAACCCACATCCTAGACCCCTTAAATTCCCAAAAACATTTTTGGCCCGAAAAATGCATCCTACACCCCTGAAAGTTCAGAAAATGTTGGCAGCCCAAAAAAGGCCTTAGATGCCTCTTAGGCCTAAAAAATTTAGTAAACTTTAGAGGCCCAAAAAAGGGGTTTACAGGCATTGTAGACCCCCTAAAGTCCAGAAAATGTTGGTGCCCAAAAACAGTGTCAGAGAGCTCTGAATGTCCAAAAAACATTTGGAGCCTGAAAAAGGCATTAACCCGCATCCTAGACCCCTTAAATTCCCAAAAACATTTTTGGCCTGAAAAATGCATCCTACATCCCTGAAAGTTCAGAAAATTTTGGCAGCACAAAAAAGGCCTTAAAATAGATATCAGGCAAGCAAAAATGTAGAAAACTTTGGAGGCCCAAAAAAGGGGTTTACAGGCATCCCAGACCCCCTAAAGTCCAGAAAATGTTGGTGCCCTGGCCCATAACTGTATCAGAGAGCTCTGAATGTCCCAAAAACATTTGCAGTCTGAAAAGGGCATTAACCCGCATCCTAGACCCATGAAATTACTAAAAACATTTATGGCCCGAAAAATGCATCCTACACCCCTGAAAGTTCAGCAAATGTTGGAAGCCCAAAAAAAGGCCTTAAAATGCATCTTATTTCTCCAAAAATCTTGATAACTTTGGAGGCCCAGAAAAGGGGTTTACATCCCAGACCCCTGAAAGTCCAGAAAATGTTGGTGACCCGAAAACAGTGTCAGAGAGCTCTGAATGTCCCAAAAACATTTGCAGCCTGAAAAGGGCATTTACCCGCATCCTAGCCCCCTGAAATTCCCCAAAATATTTTTGGCCCAAAAAATGCATCCTACATCCCTGAAGTTCAGAAAATGTTGGCAACACAAAACAGGCCTTAAAATACATATTAGGCCTGCAAAAATGTAGAAAACTTTGGAGGCCCAAAAAAGGGGTTTACAGGCATCCTAGACCCCCTAAAGTCCAGAAAATGTTGGCGGCCCAAAAACTGTGTGAGAGAGCTCTGAATGTCCCAAAACATTTGCAGTCTGAAAAGGGCATTAACCCGCATACTAGACCCCTGAAATTCCCCAAAATATTTTGGCCATGAAAAATTCATCCTACACCCCTGAAAATTCAGAAAATGTTGGCAACACAAAAAAAGGCCTTAAAATACATATTAGGCGTCCAAAAATGTAGAAAACTTTGGAGGCCCAAAAAAGGGGTTTACAGGCCTCCTAGACCCCCTAAAGTCCAGAAAATGTTGGTAGGCCAAAAACTGTGTCAGAGAGCACTGAATATGTCCCAAAAACGTTTGCAGCCTGAAAAGGGCATTAACCCACATCCTAAACCCCTGAAATTCTCAAAAAAATTTTGGCCCAAAAAATGAATCCTACACCCCTTAAAGTTCAGAAAATGTTGGCAGCCCCAAAGAGGCCTTAAAATGCATCTTATTCCTGCAAAAATCTTGATAACTTTGGAGGCCCAAAAAGGGGTTTACATGCTAGACCCCATAAAGTCCAGAAAATGTTGGTGACCTGAAAACAGTGCCAGAGAGCTCTGAATGTCCCAAAAAAATTTTGCAGCCTGAAAAGGGCATTAATCCGCATCCTGGCCCCCTGAAATTCCCCAAAATATTTTTGGCCCAAAAAATGTATCCTACATCCCTGAAGTTCAGAAAATATTGGCAGCACAAAAAAGGCCTTAAAATACATATTAGGCCTCCAAAAATGTAGAAAACTTTGGAGGCCCAAAAAAGGGGTTTACAGGCATCCTAGACCCCCTAAAGTCCAGAAAATGTTGGTAGGCCAAAAACTGTGTCAGAGAGCTCTGAATGTCCCAAAAACGTTTGCAGCCTGAAAAGGGCATTAACCCACATCCTAAACCCCTGAAATTCCCAAAAACATTTTTGGCCCGAAAAATGCATCCTACACCCCGGAAAGTTCAGAAAATGTTGGCAGCCCCAAAAAGGCCTTAAAATGCATCTTATTTCTGCAATAATCTTGATAACTTTGGAGGCCCAAAAAAGGGGTTTACATCCTAGACCCCATAAAGTCCAGAAAATGTTGGTGACCTGAAAACAGTGTCAGAGAGCTCTGAATGTCGCAAAAATATTTGCAGCCTGAAAAGGGCATTAATCTGCATCCTGGCCCCCTGAAATTCCCCAAAATATTTTTGGCCCAAAAAATGCATCCTACATCTCTGAAGTTCAGAAAATGTTGGCAGCACAAAACAGGCCTTAAAATACATATTAGGCCTGCAAAAATGTAGAAGACTTTGGAGGCTCAAAAAAGGGGTTTACAGGCATCCTAGACCCCCTAAAGTCCAGAAAATGTTAGCGCCCCAAAAACTGTGTGAGAGAGCTCTGAATGTCCAAAAAACATTTGCAGTCTGAAAAGGGCATTAACCCGCATGCTGGACCCCTGAAATTCCCCAAAATATTTTGGCCACGAAAAATTCATCCTACACCCCTGAAAATTCAGAAAATGTTGGCAGCACAAAAAAAGGCCTTAAAATACATATTAGGCCTCCAGAAATGTAGAAGACTTTGGAGGCCCAAAAAGGGGTTTACAGGCATCCTAGACCCCCTAAAGTCCAGAAAATGTTGGTGGCCCAAAAACTGTGTCAGAGAGCTCTGAATGTCCCAAAAACGTTTGCAGCCTGAAAAGGGCATTAACCCACACCCTAAACCCCTGAAATTCCCAAAAACATTTTTGGCCCAAAAAATGCATCCTACACCCCTGAAAGTTCAGAAAATGTTGGCAGCCCCAAAAAGGCCTTAACATGCATCTTATTCCTGCAAAAATCTTGAAAACTTTGGAGGCCCAAAAAAGGGGTTTACATCCTAGACCCCATAAAGTACAGAAAATGTTGGTGACTCGAAAACAGTGTCAGAGAGCTCTGAATGTCCCAAAAATGTTTGCAGCCTGAAAAGGGCATTAATCCGCATCCTGGCCCCCTCAAATTCCCCAAAATATTTTTGGCCCAAAAAATGCATCCTACATCCATGAAGTTCAGAAAATGTTGGCAGCACAAAACAGGCCTTAAAATACATATTAGGCCTGCAAAAATGTAGAAAACTTTGGAGGCCCAAAAAAGGGGTTTACAGGCATCCTAGACCCCCTAAAGTCCAGAAAATGTTGGCGGCCCAAAAACTGTGTGAGAGAGCTCTGAATGTCCCAAAAACATTTGCAGTCTGAAAAGGGCATTAACCCGCATGCTAGACCCCTGAAATTCCCCAAAATATTTTGGGTACGAAAAATTCATCCTACACCCCTGAAAATTCAGAAAATGTTGGCAGCACAAAAAAAGGCCTTAAAATACATATTAGGCCTGCAAAAATGTAGAAAACTTTGGGTGCCCAAAAAAGAGGTTTACAGGCATCCTAGACCCCCTAAAGTCCAGAAAATGTTGGCGGCCGAAAAACGGTGTCAGAGAGCTCTGAATGTCCCAAAACATTTGCAGTCTGAAAAGGGCATTAACCCGCATACTAGACCCCTGAAATTTCCCAAAATATTTTGGCCACAAAAAATTCATCCTACACCCCTGAAAATTCAGAAAATGTTGGCAGCACAAAAAAGGCCTTAAAATACATATTAGGCCTCCAAAAATGTAGAAAACTTTGGAGGCCCAAAAAAGGGGTTTACAGGCATCCTAGACCCCCTAAAGTCCAGAAAATGTTGGTAGGCCAAAAACTGTGTCAGAGAGCTCTGAATGTCCCAAAAACATTTGCAGCCTGAAAAGGGCATTAACCCACATCCTAAACCCCTGAAATTCCCAAAAACATTTTTGGCCCGAAAAATGAATCCTACACCCCTTAAAGTTCAGAAAATGTTGGCAGCCCCAAAAAGGCCTTAAAATGCATCTTATTCCTGCAAAAATCTTGATAACTTTGGAGGCCCAAAAAAGGGGTTTACATCCTAGACCCCCTAAAGTCCAGAAAATGTTGGCGGCCCAAAAACTGTGTGAGAGAGCTCTGAATGTTCCAAAAATATTTGCAGTCTGAAAAGGGCATTAACCCGCATGCTAGACCCCTGAAATTCCCCAAAATATTTTGGCCACGAAAAATGCATCCTACATCCCTGAAGTTCAGAAAATGTTGGCAGCACAAAAAAAGGCCTTAAAATACATATTAGGCCTGCAAAAATGTAGAAGACTTTGGAGGCCCAAAAAAGGGGTTTACAGGCATCCTAGACCCCCTAAAGTCCAGAAAATGTTGGTGGCCCAAAAACTGTGTCAGAGAGCTCTGAATGTCCCAAAAACGTTTGCAGCCTGAAAAGGGCATTAACCCACATCCTAAACCCCTGTAATTCCCAAAAACATTTTTGGCCCGAAAAATGCCTCCTACACCCCTGAACGTTCAGAAAATGTTGGCAGCCCCAAAAAGGCCTTAAAATGCATCTTATTTCTGCAATAATCTTGATAACTTTGGAGGCCCAAAAAAGGGGTTTACAGACATCCTAGACCCCTGAAAGTCCAGAAAATGTTGGTGACCCGAAAACAGTGTCAGAGAGCTCTGAATGTCCCAAAAACATTTGCAGTCTGAAAAGGGCATTAACCCGCATGCTAGACCCCTGAAATTTCCCAAAATATTTTGGCCACAAAAAATTCATCCTACACCCCTGAAAATTCAGAAAATATTGGCAGCACAAAAAAGGCCTTAAAATACATATTAGGCCTCCAAAAATGTAGAAAACTTTGGAGGCCCAAAAAAGGGGTTTACAGGCATCCTAGACCCCCTAAAGTCCAGAAAATGTTGGTGGCCCATAACTGTATCAGAGAGCTCTGAATGTCCCAAAAACATTTGCAGTCTGAAAAGGGCATTAATCCGCATGCTAGACCCCTGAAATTCCCCCAAAATATTTTGGTCATGAAAAATGCATCCTACACCCCTGAAAGTTCAGAAAATTTTGGCAGCACAAAAAAGGCCTTAAATGCCTCTTAGGCCTACAAAAATGTAGTAAACTTTAGAGGCCCAACTAAGGGGTTTACAGGCATCGTAGACCCCTTACAGTCCAGAAAATGTTGGTGCCCAAAAAGGGTGTCAGAGAGCTCTGAATTTCCCAAAAACATTTGCAGCCTTAAAAGGGCATCAACCCACATCCTAGACCCCCTTAAAATCCCAAAAACATTTTTGGCCTGAAAAATGCATCCTACACCCCTGAAAGTTCAGAAAATGTTGGAAGCCCAAAAAAGGCCTTAAAATGCATCTTATTCCTGCAAAAATGTAGAAAACTTTGGAGGCCCAAAAAAGTGGTTTACAGGCATCCTAGACCCTCTAAAGGCCAGAAAATGTTGGTGGCCCAAAAACTGTGTCAGGGAGCTCTGAATGTCCCAAAAACGTTTGCAGCCTGAAAAGGGCATTAACCCACATCCTAGACCCCTTAAATTCCCAAAAACATTTTTGGCCCGAAAAATGCATCCTACACCCCTGAAAGTTCAGAAAATGTTGGCAGCCCAAAAAAGGCCTTAGATGCCTCTTAGGCCTAAAAAATTTAGTAAACTTTAGAGGCCCAAAAAAGGGGTTTACAGGCATTGTAGACCCCCTAAAGTCCAGAAAATGTTGGTGCCCAAAAACAGTGTCAGAGAGCTCTGAATGTCCAAAAAACATTTGGAGCCTGAAAAAGGCATTAACCCGCATCCTAGACCCCTTAAATTCCCAAAAACATTTTTGGCCTGAAAAATGCATCCTACATCCCTGAAAGTTCAGAAAATTTTGGCAGCACAAAAAAGGCCTTAAAATAGATATCAGGCAAGCAAAAATGTAGAAAACTTTGGAGGCCCAAAAAAGGGGTTTACAGGCATCCCAGACCCCCTAAAGTCCAGAAAATGTTGGTGCCCTGGCCCATAACTGTATCAGAGAGCTCTGAATGTCCCAAAAACATTTGCAGTCTGAAAAGGGCATTAACCCGCATCCTAGACCCATGAAATTACTAAAAACATTTATGGCCCGAAAAATGCATCCTACACCCCTGAAAGTTCAGCAAATGTTGGAAGCCCAAAAAAAGGCCTTAAAATGCATCTTATTTCTGCAAAAATCTTGATAACTTTGGAGGCCCAGAAAAGGGGTTTACATCCCAGACCCCTGAAAGTCCAGAAAATGTTGGTGACCCGAAAACAGTGTCAGAGAGCTCTGAATGTCCCAAAAACATTTGCAGCCTGAAAAGGGCATTTACCCGCATCCTAGCCCCCTGAAATTCCCCAAAATATTTTTGGCCCAAAAAATGCATCCTACATCCCTGAAGTTCAGAAAATGTTGGCAACACAAAACAGGCCTTAAAATACATATTAGGCCTGCAAAAATGTAGAAAACTTTGGAGGCCCAAAAAAGGGGTTTACAGGCATCCTAGACCCCCTAAAGTCCAGAAAATGTTGGCGGCCCAAAAACTGTGTGAGAGAGCTCTGAATGTCCCAAAACATTTGCAGTCTGAAAAGGGCATTAACCCGCATACTAGACCCCTGAAATTCCCCAAAATATTTTGGCCATGAAAAATTCATCCTACACCCCTGAAAATTCAGAAAATGTTGGCAACACAAAAAAAGGCCTTAAAATACATATTAGGCGTCCAAAAATGTAGAAAACTTTGGAGGCCCAAAAAAGGGGTTTACAGGCCTCCTAGACCCCCTAAAGTCCAGAAAATGTTGGTAGGCCAAAAACTGTGTCAGAGAGCACTGAATATGTCCCAAAAACGTTTGCAGCCTGAAAAGGGCATTAACCCACATCCTAAACCCCTGAAATTCTCAAAAACATTTTGGCCCAAAAAATGAATCCTACACCCCTTAAAGTTCAGAAAATGTTGGCAGCCCCAAAGAGGCCTTAAAATGCATCTTATTCCTGCAAAAATCTTGATAACTTTGGAGGCCCAAAAAGGGGTTTACATGCTAGACCCCATAAAGTCCAGAAAATGTTGGTGACCTGAAAACAGTGCCAGAGAGCTCTGAATGTCCCAAAAAATTTTTGCAGCCTGAAAAGGGCATTAATCCGCATCCTGGCCCCCTGAAATTCCCCAAAATATTTTTGGCCCAAAAAATGTATCCTACATCCCTGAAGTTCAGAAAATATTGGCAGCACAAAAAAGGCCTTAAAATACATATTAGGCCTCCAAAAATGTAGAAAACTTTGGAGGCCCAAAAAAGGGGTTTACAGCATCCTAGACCCCCTAAAGTCCAGAAAATGTTGGTAGGCCAAAAACTGTGTCAGAGAGCTCTGAATGTCCCAAAAACGTTTGCAGCCTGAAAAGGGCATTAACCCACATCCTAAACCCCTGAAATTCCCAAAAACATTTTTGGCCCGAAAAATGCATCCTACACCCCTGAAAGTTCAGAAAATGTTGGCAGCCCCAAAAAGGCCTTAAAATGCATCTTATTTCTGCAATAATCTTGATAACTTTGGAGGCCCAAAAAAGGGGTTTACATCCTAGACCCCATAAAGTCCAGAAAATGTTGGTGACCTGAAAACAGTGTCAGAGAGCTCTGAATGTCGCAAAAATATGTGCAGCCTGAAAAGGGCATTAATCTGCATCCTGGCCCCCTGAAATTCCCCAAAATATTTTTGGCCCAAAAAATGCATCCTACATCTCTGAAGTTCAGAAAATGTTGGCAGCACAAAACAGGCCTTAAAATACATATTAGGCCTGCAAAAATGTAGAAGACTTTGGAGGCTCAAAAAAGGGGTTTACAGGCATCCTAGACCCCCTAAAGTCCAGAAAATGTTAGCGCCCCAAAAACTGTGTGAGAGAGCTCTGAATGTCCAAAAAACATTTGCAGTCTGAAAAGGGCATTAACCCGCATGCTGGACCCCTGAAATTCCCCAAAATATTTTGGCCACGAAAAATTCATCCTACACCCCTGAAAATTCAGAAAATGTTGGCAGCACAAAAAAAGGCCTTAAAATACATATTAGGCCTCCAAAAATGTAGAAGACTTTGGAGGCCCAAAAAGGGGTTTACAGGCATCCTAGACCCCCTAAAGTCCAGAAAATGTTGGTGGCCCAAAAACTGTGTCAGAGAGCTCTGAATGTCCCAAAAACATTTGCAGCCTGAAAAGGGCATTAACCCACATCCTAGCCCCCTGAAATTCCCCAAAATATTTTTGGCCCGAAAAATGCATCCTACATACTTGAAGTTCAGAACCTGTTGGCAGCCCAAAAAAGGCCTTAAAATGCATCTTATTCCTGTAAAAATCTTGATAACTTTGGAGGCCCAAAAAAGGGGTTTACATCCTAGACCCCATAAAGTCCAGAAAATGTTGGTGACTCGAAAACAGTGTCAGAGAGCTCTGAATGTCCCAAAAATGTTTGCAGCCTGAAAAGGGCATTAATCCGCATCCTGGCCCCCTCAAATTCCCCAAAATATTTTTGGCCCAAAAAATGCATCCTACATCCATGAAGTTCAGAAAATGTTGGCAGCACAAAACAGGCCTTAAAATACATATTAGGCCTGCAAAAATGTAGAAAACTTTGGAGGCCCAAAAAAGGGGTTTACAGGCATCCTAGACCCCCTAAAGTCCAGAAAATGTTGGTAGGTCAAAAACTGTGTCAGAGAGCTCTGAATGTCCCAAAAACATTTGCAGCCTGAAAAGGGCATTAACCCACATCCTAAACCCCTGAAATTCCCAAAAACATTTTTGGCCCGAAAAATGAATCCTACACCCCTTAAAGTTCAGAAAATGTTGGCAGCCCCAAAAAGGCCTTAAAATGCATCTTATTCCTGCAAAAATCTTGATAACTTTGGAGGCCCAAAAAAGGGGTTTACATCCTAGACCCCCTAAAGTCCAGAAAATGTTGGCGGCCCAAAAACTGTGTGAGAGAGCTCTGAATGTCCCAAAAATATTTGCAGCCTGAAAAGGGCATTAACCCGCATGCTAGACCCCTGAAATTCCCCAAAATATTTTGGCCACGAAAAATGCATCCTACATCCCTGAAGTTCAGAAAATGTTGGCAGCACAAAACAGGCCTTAAAATACATATTAGGCCTGCAAAAATGTAGAAGACTTTGGAGGCCCAAAAAACGGGTTTACAGGCATCCTAGACCCCCTAAAGTCCAGAAAATGTTGGTGGCCCAAAAACTGTGTCAGAGAGCTCTGAATGTCCCAAAAACGTTTGCAGCCTGAAAAGGGCATTAACCCACATCCTAAACCCCTGAAATTCCCAAAAACATTTTTGGCCCGAAAAATGCATCCTACACCCCTGAAAGTTCAGAAAATGTTGGCAGCCCCAAAAAGGCCTTAAAATGCATCTTATTTCTGCAATAATCTTGATAACTTTGGAGGCCCAAAAAAGGGGTTTACAGACATCCTAGACCCCTGAAAGTCCAGAAAATGTTGGTGACCCGAAAACAGTGTCAGAGAGCTCTGAATGTCCCAAAAACATTTGCAGTCTGAAAAGGGCATTAACCCGCATGCTAGACCCCTGAAATTTCCCAAAATATTTTGGCCACGAAAAATTCATCCTACACCCCTGAAAATTCAGAAAATATTGGCAGCACAAAAAAGGCCTTAAAATACATATTAGGCCTCCAAAAATGTAGAAAACTTTGGAGGCCCAAAAAAGGGGTTTACAGGCATCCTAGACCCCCTAAAGTCCAGAAAATGTTGGTAGGCCAAAAACTGTGTCAGAGAGCTCTGAATGTCCCAAAAACGTTTGCAGCCTGAAAAGGGCATTAACCCACATCCTAAACCCCTGAAATTCCCAAAAACATTTTTGGCCCGAAAAATGCATCCTACACCCCTTAAAGTTCAGAAAATGTTGGCAGCCCCAAAAAGGCCTTAAAATGCATCTTATTTCTGCAATAATCTTGATAACTTTGGAGGCCCAAAAAAGGGGTTTACAGACATCCTAGACCTCTGAAAGTCCAGAAAATGTTGGTGACCCGAAAACAGTGTCAGAGAGCTCTGAATGTCCCAAAAACATTTGCAGCCTGAAAAGGGCATTAACCCACATCCTAGCCCCCTGAAATTCCCCAAAATATTTTTGGCCCGAAAAATGCATCCTACATCCTTGAAGTTCAGAACATGTTGGCAGCCCAAAAAATGCCTTAAAATGCATCTTATTCCTGTAAAAATCTTGATAACTTTGGAGGCCCAAAAAAGGGGTTTACATCCTAGACCCCATAAAGTCCAGAAAATGTTGGTGACCTGAAAACAGTGTCAGAGAGCTCTGAATGTCGCAAAAATATTTGCAGCCTGAAAAGGGCATTAATCCGCATCCTGGCCCACTGAAATTCCCCAAAATATTTTTGGCCCGAAAAATGCATCCTACATCCCTGAAGTTCAGAAAATGTTGGCAGCACAAAACAGGCCTTAAAATACATATTAGGCCTGCAAAAATGTAGAAGACTTTGGAGGCCCAAAAAAGGGGTTTACAGGCATCCTAGACCCCCTAAAGTCCAGAAAATGTTAGCGGCCCAAAAACTGTGTGAGAGAGCTCTGAATGTCCAAAAAACATTTGCAGTCTGAAAAGGGCATTAACCCGCATGCTAGAGCCCTGAAATTCCCCAAAATATTTTGGCCACGAAAAATTCATCCTACACCCCTGAAAATTCAGAAAATGTTGGCAGCACAAAAAAAGGCCTTAAAATACATATTAGGCCTGCAAAAATGTAGAAAACTTTGGAGGCCTAAAAAAGGGGTTTACAGGCATCCTAGAACCCCTAAAGTCCAGAAAATGTTGGCGGCCCAAAAACGGTGTCAGAGAGCTCTGAATGTCCCAAAACATTTGCAGTCTGAAAAGGGCATTAACCCGCATACTAGACCCCTGAAATTTCCCAAAATATTTTGGCCACAAAAAATTCATCCTACACCCCTGAAAATTCAGAACATGTTGGCAGCACAAAAAAAGGCCTTAAAATACATATTAGGCCTGCAAAAATGTAGAAAACTTTGGAGGCCTAAAAAAGGGGTTTACAGGCATCCTAGAACCCCTAAAGTCCAGAAAATGTTGGTGGCCCAAAAACTGTGTCAGAGAGCTCTGAATGTCCCAAAAACGTTTGCAGCCTGAAAAGGGCATTAACCCACATCCTAAACCCCTGAAATTCCCAAAAACATTTTTGGCCCGAAAAATGCATCCTACATCCCTGAACGTTCAGAAAACGTTAGCAGCCCAAAAAAGGCCTTAAATGCCTCTTAGGCCCACAAAAATGTAGTAAACTTTAGACGCCCAAACAAGGGGTTTACAGGCATCGTAGACCGCCTAAAGTCCAGAAAATGTCGGTGCAAAAAAACTGTGTCAGAGAGCTCTGAATGTCCCAAAAACATTTGCAGCATGAAAAAGGCATTAACCCGCATCCTAGACCCCTTAAATTCCCAAAAAATGTTTGGCCCAAAAAATGCATCCTACATCCCTGAAAGTTCAGAAAATGTTGGCAGCACAAAAAAGGCCTTAAAATAGATATTAGGCCTGCAAAAATGTAGAAAACTTTGGAGGCCTAAAAAGGGGGTTTACAGGCATCCTAGACCCCCTAAAGTCCAGAAAATGTTGGTGGCCCATAACTGTATCAGAGAGCTCTGAATGTCCCAAAAACATTTGCAGTCTGAAAAGGGCATTAATCTGCATGCTAGAACCCTGAAATTCCCCCAAAATATTTTGGTCATGAAAAATGCATCCTACACCCCTGAAAGTTCAGAAAATTTTGGCAGCACAAAAAAGGCCTTGAATGCCTCTTAGGCCTACAAAAATGTAGTAAACTTTAGAGGCCCAACTAAGGGGTTTACAGGCATCGTAGACCCCTTACAGTCCAGAAAATGTTGGTGCCCAAAAAGGGTGTCAGAGAGCTCTGAATTTCCCAAAAACATTTGCAGCCTTAAAAGGGCATCAACCCACATCCTAGACCCCTTAAAATCCCAAAAACATTTTTGGCCTGAAAAATGCATCCTACACCCCTGAAAGTTCAGAAAATGTTGGAAGCCCAAAAAAGGCCTTAAAATGCATCTTATTCCTGCAAAAATGTAGAAAACTTTGGAGGCCCAAAAAAGGGGTTTACAGGCATCCTAGACCCTCTAAAGGCCAGAAAATGTTGGTGGCCCAAAAACTGTGTCAGAGAGCTCTGAATGTCCCAAAAACGTTTGCAGCCTGAAAAGGGCATTAACCCACATCCTAGACCCCTTAAATTCCCAAAAACATTTTTGGCCCGAAAAATGCATCCTACACCCCTGAAAGTTCAGAAAATGTTGGCAGCCCAAAAAAGGCCTTAGATGCCTCTTAGGCCTAAAAAATTTAGTAAACTTTAGAGGCCCAAAAAAGGGGTTTACAGGCATTGTAGACCCCCTAAAGTCCAGAAAATGTTGGTGCCCAAAAACAGTGTCAGAGAGCTCTGAATGTCCCAAAAACATTTGGAGCCTGAAAAAGGCATTAACCCGCATCCTAGACCCCTTAAATTCCCAAAAACATTTTTGGCCTGAAAAATGCATCCTACATCCCTGAAAGTTCAGAAAATTTTGGCAGCACAAAAAAGGCCTTAAAATAGATATCAGGCCTGCAAAAATGTAGAAAACTTTGGAGGCCCAAAAAAGGGGTTTACAGGCATCCCAGACCCCCTAAAGTCCAGAAAATGTTGGTGCCCTGGCCCATAACTGTATCAGAGAGCTCTGAATGTCCCAAAAACATTTGCAGTCTGAAAAGGGCATTAACCCGCATCCTAGACCCATGAAATTACTAAAAACATTTATGGCCCGAAAAATGCATCCTACACCCCTGAAAGTTCAGCAAATGTTGGAAGCCCAAAAAAAGGCCTTAAAATGCATCTTATTTCTGCAAAAATCTTGATAACTTTGGAGGCCCAGAAAAGGGGTTTACAGGCATTCTAGACCCCTGAAAGTCCAGAAAATGTTGGTGCCCTGGCCCATAACTGTATCAGAGAGCTCTGAATGTCCCAAAAACATTTGCAGCCTGAAAAGGGCATTTACCCGCATCCTAGCCCCCTGAAATTCCCCAAAATATTTTTGGCCCGAAAAATGCATCCTACATCCCTGAAAGTTCAGAAAATGTTGGCAGCACAAAAAAGGCCTTAAAATAGATATCAGGCCTGCAAAAATGTAGAAGACTTTGGAGGCCCAAAAAAGTGGTTTGCAGGCATCCTAGACCCCATAAAGTCCAGAAAATGTTGGTGGCCCATAAACTGTGTCAGAGAGCTCTGAATGTCCCAAAAACATTTGCAGTCTGAAAAGGGCATTAACCCGCATGCTAGACCCCTGAAATTTCCCAAAATATTTTGGCCACGAAAAATTCATCCTACACCCCTGAAAATTCAGAAAATATTGGCAGCACAAAAAAGGCCTTAAAATACATATTAGGCCTCCAAAAATGTAGAAAACTTTGGAGGCCCAAAAAAGGGGTTTACAGGCATCCTAGACCCCCTAAAGTCCAGAAAATGTTGGTAGGCCAAAAACTCTGTCAGAGAGCTCTGAATGTCCCAAAAACGTTTGCAGCCTGAAAAGGGCATTAACCCACATCCTAAACCCCTGAAATTCCCAAAAACATTTTTGGCCCGAAAAATGCATCCTACACCCCTGAAAGTTCAGAAAATGTTGGCAGCCCCAAAAAGGCCTTAAAATGCATCTTATTTCTGCAATAATCTTGATAACTTTGGAGGCCCAAAAAAGGGGTTTACATCCTAGACCCCATAAAGTACAGAAAATGTTGGTGACTCGAAAACAGTGTTAGAGAGCTCTGAATGTCCCAAAAATGTTTGCAGCCTGAAAAGGGCATTAATCCGCATCCTGGCCCCCTCAAATTCCCCAAAATATTTTTGGCCCAAAAAATGCATCCTACATCCCTGAAGTTCAGAAAATGTTGGCAACACAAAACAGGCCTTAAAATACATATTAGGCCTGCAAAAATGTAGAAAACTTTGGAGGCCCAAAAAAGGGGTTTACAGGCATCCTAGACCCCCTAAAGTCCAGAAAATGTTGGCGGCCCAAAAACTGTGTGAGAGAGCTCTGAATGTCGCAAAAACATTTGCAGTCTGAAAAGGGCATTAACCCGCATGCTAGACCCCTGAAATTCCCCAAAATATTTTGGCCACGAAAAATTCATCCTACACCCCTGAAAATTCAGAAAATGTTGGCAGCACAAAAAAAGGCCTTAAAATACATATTAGGCCTGCAAAAATGTAGAAAACTTTGGAGGCCCAAAAAAGGGGTTTACAGGCATTCTAGACCCCCTAAAGTCCAGAAAATATTGGCGGCCCAAAAACGGTGTCAGAGAGCTCTGAATGTCCCAAAACATTTGCAGTCTGAAAAGGGCATTAACCCGCATACTAGACCCCTGAAATTCCCCAAAATATTTTGGCCATGAAAAATTCATCCTACACCCCTGAAAATTCAGAAAATGTTGGCAACACAAAAAAAGGCCTTAAAATACATATTAGGCCTCCAAAAATGTAGAAAACTTTGGAGGCCCAAAAAAGGGGTTTACAGGCCTCCTAGACCCCCTAAAGTCCAGAAAATGTTGGTAGGCCAAAAACTGTGTCAGAGAGCACTGAATGTCCCAAAAACGTTTGCAGCCTGAAAAGGGCATTAACCCACATCCTAAACCCCTGACATTCTCAAAAAAATTTTGGGCCAAAAAATGAATCCTACACCCCTTAAAGTTCAGAAAATGTTGGCAGCCCCAAAGAGGCCTTAAAATGCATCTTATTCCTGCAAAAATCTTGATAACTTTGGAGGCCCAAAAAGGGGTTTACATGCTAGACCCCATAAAGTCCAGAAAATGTTGGTGACCTGAAAACAGTGCCAGAGAGCTCTGAATGTCCCAAAAATATTTGCAGCCTGAAAAGGGCATTAATCCGCATCCTGGCCCCCTGAAATTCCCCAAAATATTTTTGGCCCAAAAAATGTATCCTACATCCCTGAAGTTCAGAAAATGTTGGCAGCACAAAACAGGCCTTAAAATATATATTAGGCCTGCAAAAATGTAGAAGACTTTGGAGGCCCAAAAAGGGGTTTACAGGCATCCTAGACCCCCTAAAGTCCAGAAAATGTTGGTGGCCAAAAACTGTGTCAGAGAGCTCTGAATGTCCCAAAAACATTTGCAGTCTGAAAAGGGCATTAACCCGCATGCTAGACCCCTGAAATTTCCCAAAATATTTTGGCCACGAAAAATTCATCCTACACCCCTGAAAATTCAGAAAATATTGGCAGCACAAAAAAGGCCTTAAAATACATATTAGGCCTCCAAAAATGTAGAAAACTTTGGAGGCCCAAAAAAGGGGTTTACAGGCATCCTAGACCCCCTAAAGTCCAGAAAATGTTGGTAGGCCAAAAACTGTGTCAGAGAGCTCTGAATGTCCCAAAAACGTTTGCAGCCTGAAAAGGGCATTAACCCACATCCTAAACCCCTGAAATTCCCAAAAACATTTTTGGCCCGAAAAATGCATCCTACACCCCTGAAAGTTCAGAAAATGTTGGCAGCCCCAAAAAGGCCTTAAAATGCATCTTATTTCTGCAATAATCTTGATAACCTTGGAGGCCCAAAAAGGGGGTTTACAGACATCCTAGACCCCTGAAAGTCCAGAAAATGTTGGTGACCCGAAAACAGTGTCAGAGAGCTCTGAATGTCCCAAAAACATTTGCAGCCTGAAAAGAGCATTAACCCACATCCTAGCCCCCTGAAATTCCCCAAAATATTTTTGGCCCGAAAAATGCATCCTACATCCTTGAAGTTCAGAACCTGTTGGCAGCCCAAAAAAGGCCTTAAAATGCATCTTATTCCTGTAAAAATCTTGATAACTTTGGAGGCCCAAAAAAGGGGTTTACATCCTAGACCCCATAAAGTCCAGAAAATGTTGGTGACTCGAAAACAGTGTCAGAGAGCTCTGAATGTCCCAAAAATGTTTGCAGCCTGAAAAGGGCATTAATCCGCATCCTGGCCCCCTCAAATTCCCCAAAATATTTTTGGCCCAAAAAATGCATCCTACATCCATGAAGTTCAGAAAATGTTGGCAGCACAAAACAGGCCTTAAAATACATATTAGGCCTGCAAAAATGTAGAAAACTTTGGAGGCCCAAAAAAGGGGTTTACAGGCATCCTAGACCCCCTAAAGTCCAGAAAATGTTGGCGGCCCAAAAACTGTGTGAGAGAGCTCTGAATGTCCCAAAAACATTTGCAGTCTGAAAAGGGCATTAACCCGCATGCTAGACCCCTGAAATTCCCCAAAATATTTTGGCCACGAAAAATTCATCCTACACCCCTGAAAATTCAGAAAATGTTGGCAGCACAAAAAAAGGCCTTAAAATACATATTAGGCCTGCAAAAATGTAGAAAACTTTGGAGGCCCAAAAAAGGGGTTTACAGGCATCCTAGACCCCCTAAAGTCCAGAAAATGTTGGCGGCCCAAAAACTGTGTGAGAGAGCTCTGAATGTCCCAAAAACATTTGCAGTCTGAAAAGGGCATTAACCCGCATGCTAGACCCCTGAAATTCCCCAAAATATTTTGGCCACAAAAAATTCATCCTACACCCCTGAAAATTCAGAAAATGTTGGCAGCACAAAAAAAGGCCTTAAAATACATATTAGGCCTGCAAAAATGTAGAAAACTTTGGAGGCCCAAAAAAGGGGTTTACAGGCATCCTAGACCCCCTAAAGTCCAGAAAATGTTGGTAGGCCAAAAACTGTGTAAGAGAGCTCTGAATGTCCCAAAAACATTTGCAGCCTGAAAAGGGCATTAACCCACATCCTAAACCCCTGAAATTCCCAAAAACATTTTTGGCCCGAAAAATGAATCCTACACCCCTTAAAGTTCAGAAAATGTTGGCAGCCCCAAAAAGGCCTTAAAATGCATCTTATTCCTGCAAAAATCTTGATAACTTTGGAGGCCCAAAAAAGGGGTTTACATCCTAGACCCCATAAAGTCCAGAAAATGTTGGTGACCTGAAAACAGTGTCAGAGAGCTCTGAATGTCGCAAAAATATTTGCAGCCTGAAAAGGGCATTAATCCGCATCCTGGCCTCCTGAAATTCCCCAAAATATTTTTGGCCCAGAAAATGCATCCTACATCCCTGAAGTTCAGAAAATGTTGGCAGCACAAAACAGGCCTTAAAATACATATTAGGCCTGCAAAAATGTAGAAGACTTTGGAGGCCCAAAAAAGGGGTTTACAGGCATCCTAGACCCCCTAAAGTCCAGAAAATGTTGGTGGCCCAAACACTGTGTCAGAGAGCTCTGAATGTCCCAAAAACATTTGCAGTCTGAAAAGGGCATTAACTCGCATGCTAGACCCCTGAAATTTCCCAAAATATTTTGGCCACGAAAAATTCATCCTACACCCCTGAAAATTCAGAAAATATTGGCAGCACAAAAAAGGCCTTAAAATACATATTAGGCCTCCAAAAATGTAGAAAACTTTGGAGGCCCAAAAAAGGGGTTTACAGGCATCCTAGACCCCCTAAAGTCCAGAAAATGTTGGTAGGCCAGAAACTGTGTAAGAGAGCTCTGAATGTCCCAAAAACATTTGCAGCCTGAAAAGGGCATTAACCCACATCCTAAACCCCTGAAATTCCCAAAAACATTTTTGGCCCGAAAAATGAATCCTACACCCCTTAAAGTTCAGAAAATGTTGGCAGCCCCAAAAAGGCCTTAAAATGCATCTTATTCCTGCAAAAATCTTGATAACTTTGGAGGCCCAAAAAAGGGGTTTACATCCTAGACCCCATAAAGTCCAGAAAATGTTGGTGACCTGAAAACAGTGTCAGAGAGCTCTGAATGTCGCAAAAATATTTGCAGCCTGAAAAGGGCATTAATCCGCATCCTGGCCTCCTGAAATTCCCCAAAATATTTTTGGCCCAGAAAATGCATCCTACATCCCTGAAGTTCAGAAAATGTTGGCAGCACAAAACAGGCCTTAAAATACATATTAGGCCTGCAAAAATGTAGAAGACTTTGGAGGCCCAAAAAAGGGGTTTACAGGCATCCTAGACCCCCTAAAGTCCAGAAAATGTTGGTGGCCCAAAAACTGTGTCAGAGAGCTCTGAATGTCCCAAAAACATTTGCAGTCTGAAAAGGGCATTAACTCGCATGCTAGACCCCTGAAATTTCCCAAAATATTTTGGCCACGAAAAATTCATCCTACACCCCTGAAAATTCAGAAAATATTGGCAGCACAAAAAAGGCCTTAAAATACATATTAGGCCTCCAAAAATGTAGAAAACTTTGGAGGCCCAAAAAAGGGGTTTACAGGCATCCTAGACCCCCTAAAGTCCAGAAAATGTTGGTAGGCCAAAAACTGTGTAAGAGAGCTCTGAATGTCCCAAAAACATTTGCAGCCTGAAAAGGGCATTAACCCACATCCTAAACCCCTGAAATTCCCAAAAACATTTTTGGCCCGAAAAATGAATCCTACACCCCTTAAAGTTCAGAAAATGTTGGCAGCCCCAAAAAGGCCTTAAAATGCATCTTATTCCTGCAAAAATCTTGATAACTTTGGAGGCCCAAAAAAGGGGTTTACATCCTAGACCCCATAAAGTCCAGAAAATGTTGGTGACCTGAAAACAGTGTCAGAGAGCTCTGAATGTCGCAAAAATATTTGCAGCCTGAAAAGGGCATTAATCCGCATCCTGGCCTCCTGAAATTCCCCAAAATATTTTTGGCCCAGAAAATGCATCCTACATCCCTGAAGTTCAGAAAATGTTGGCAGCACAAAACAGGCCTTAAAATACATATTAGGCCTGCAAAAATGTAGAAGACTTTGGAGGCCCAAAAAAGGGGTTTACAGGCATCCTAGACCCCCTAAAGTCCAGAAAATGTTGGTGGCCCAAAAACTGTGTCAGAGAGCTCTGAATGTCCCAAAAACATTTGCAGTCTGAAAAGGGCATTAACTCGCATGCTAGACCCCTGAAATTTCCCAAAATATTTTGGCCACGAAAAATTCATCCTACACCCCTGAAAATTCAGAAAATATTGGCAGCACAAAAAAGGCCTTAAAATACATATTAGGCCTCCAAAAATGTAGAAAACTTTGGAGGCCCAAAAAAGGGGTTTACAGGCATCCTAGACCCCCTAAAGTCCAGAAAATGTTGGTAGGCCAAAAACTGTGTCAGAGAGCTCTGAATGTCCCAAAAACGTTTGCAGCCTGAAAAGGGCATTAACCCACATCCTAAACCCCTGAAATTCCCAAAAACATTATTGGCCGAAAAATGCATCCTACACCCCTGAAAGTTCAGAAAATGTTGGCAGCCCCAAAAAGGCCTTAAAATACATATTAGGCCTCCAAAAATGTAGAAAACTTTGGAGGCCCAAAAAAGGGGTTTACAGGCATCCTAGACCCCCTAAAGTCCAGAAAATGTTGGTAGGCCAAAAACTGTGTCAGAGAGCTCTGAATGTCCCAAAAACGTTTGCAGCCTGAAAAGGGCATTAACCCACATCCTAAACCCCTGAAATTCCCAAAAACATTATTGGCTGAAAAATGCATCCTACACCCCTGAAAGTTCAGAAAATGTTGGCAGCCCCAAAAAGGCCTTAAAATGCATCTTATTTCTGCAATAATCTTGATAACTTTGGAGGCCCAAAAAAGGGGTTTACAGACATCCTAGACCCCTGAAAGTCCAGAAAATGTTGGTGACCCGAAAACAGTGTCAGAGAGCTCTGAATGTCCCAAAAACATTTGCAGCCTGAAAAGGGCATTAACCCACATCCTAGCCCCCTGAAATTCCCCAAAATATTTTTGGCCCGAAAAATGCATCCTACATCCTTGAAGTTCAGAACATGTTGGCAGCCCAAAAAAGGCCTCAAAATGCATCTTATTCCTGTAAAAATCTTGATAACTTTGGAGGCCCAAAAAAGGGGTTTACATCCTAGACCCCATAAAGTCCAGAAAATGTTGGTGACCTGAAAACAGTGTCAGAGAGCTCTGAATGTCGCAAAAATATTTGCAGCCTGAAAAGGGCATTAATCCGCATCCTGGCCCCCTGAAATTCCCCAAAATATTTTTGGCCCAAAAAATGCATCCTACATCCCTGAAGTTCAGAAAATGTTGGCAGCACAAAACAGGCCTTAAAATACATATTAGGCCTGCAAAAATGTAGAAGACTTTGGAGGCCCAAAAAGGGGTTTACAGGCATCCCAGACCCCCTAAAGTCCAGAAAATGTTGGTGGCCAAAAACTGTGTCAGAGAGCTCTGAATGTCCCAAAAACATTTGCAGTCTGAAAAGGGCATTAACCCGCATGCTAGACCCCTGAAATTTCCCAAAATATTTTGGCCACGAAAAATTCATCCTACACCCCTGAAAATTCAGAAAATATTGGCAGCACAAAAAAGGCCTTAAAATACATATTAGGCCTCCAAAAATGTAGAAAACTTTGGAGGCCCAAAAAAGGGGTTTACAGGCATCCTAGACCCCCTAAAGTCCAGAAAATGTTGGTAGGCCAAAAACTGTGTCAGAGAGCTCTGAATGTCCCAAAAACGTTTGCAGCCTGAAAAGGGCATTAACCCACATCCTAAACCCCTGAAATTCCCAAAAACATTTTTGGCCCGAAAAATGCATCCTACACCCCTGAAAGTTCAGAAAATGTTGGCAGCCCCAAAAAGGCCTTAAAATGCATCTTATTTCTGCAATAATCTTGATAACTTTGGAGGCCCAAAAAAGGGGTTTACAGACATCCTAGACCCCTGAAAGTCCAGAAAATGTTGGTGACCCGAAAACAGTGTCAGAGAGCTCTGAATGTCCCAAAAACATTTGCAGCCTGAAAAGGGCATTAACCCACATCCTAGCCCCCTGAAATTCCCCAAAATATTTTTGGCCCGAAAAATGCATCCTACATACTTGAAGTTCAGAACCTGTTGGCAGCCCAAAAAAGGCCTTAAAATGCATCTTATTCCTGTAAAAATCTTGATAACTTTGGAGGCCCAAAAAAGGGGTTTACATCCTAGACCCCATAAAGTCCAGAAAATGTTGGTGACTCGAAAACAGTGTCAGAGAGCTCTGAATGTCCCAAAAATGTTTGCAGCCTGAAAAGGGCATTAATCCGCATCCTGGCCCCCTCAAATTCCCCAAAATATTTTTGGCCCAAAAAATGCATCCTACATCCATGAAGTTCAGAAAATGTTGGCAGCACAAAACAGGCCTTAAAATACATATTAGGCCTGCAAAAATGTAGAAAACTTTGGAGGCCCAAAAAAGGGGTTTACAGGCATCCTAGACCCCCTAAAGTCCAGAAAATGTTGGCGGCCCTTAAACTGTGTGAGAGAGCTCTGAATGTCCCAAAAACATTTGCAGTCTGAAAAGGGCATTAACCCGCATGCTAGACCCCTGAAATTCCCCAAAATATTTTGGCCACGAAAAATTCATCCTACACCCCTGAAAATTCAGAAAATGTTGGCAGCACAAAAAAAGGCCTTAAAATACATATTAGGCCTGCAAAAATGTAGAAAACTTTGGAGGCCCAAAAAAGGGGTTTACAGGCATCCTAGACCCCCTAAAGTCCAGAAAATGTTGGCGGCCCAAAAACGGTGTCAGAGAGCTCTGAATGTCCCAAAACATTTGCAGTCTGAAAAGGGCATTAACCCGCATACTAGACCCCTGAAATTTCCCAAAATATTTTGGCCACAAAAAATTCATCCTACACCCCTGAAAATTCAGAAAATGTTGGCAGCACAAAAAAGGCCTTAAAATACATATTAGGCCTCCAAAAATGTAGAAAACTTTGGAGGCCCAAAAAAGGGGTTTACAGGCATCCTAGACCCCCTAAAGTCCAGAAAATGTTGGTAGGTCAAAAACTGTGTCAGAGAGCTCTGAATGTCCCAAAAACATTTGCAGCCTGAAAAGGGCATTAACCCACATCCTAAACCCCTGAAATTCCCAAAAACATTTTTGGCCCGAAAAATGAATCCTACACCCCTTAAAGTTCAGAAAATGTTGGCAGCCCCAAAAAGGCCTTAAAATGCATCTTATTCCTGCAAAAATCTTGATAACTTTGGAGGCCCAAAAAAGGGGTTTACATCCTAGACCCCCTAAAGTCCAGAAAATGTTGGCGGCCCAAAAACTGTGTGAGAGAGCTCTGAATGTCCCAAAAATATTTGCAGCCTGAAAAGGGCATTAACCCGCATGCTAGACCCCTGAAATTCCCCAAAATATTTTGGCCACGAAAAATGCATCCTACATCCCTGAAGTTCAGAAAATGTTGGCAGCACAAAACAGGCCTTAAAATACATATTAGGCCTGCAAAAATGTAGAAGACTTTGGAGGCCCAAAAAACGGGTTTACAGGCATCCTAGACCCCCTAAAGTCCAGAAAATGTTGGTGGCCCAAAAACTGTGTCAGAGAGCTCTGAATGTCCCAAAAACGTTTGCAGCCTGAAAAGGGCATTAACCCACATCCTAAACCCCTGAAATTCCCAAAAACATTTTTGGCCCGAAAAATGCATCCTACACCCCTGAAAGTTCAGAAAATGTTGGCAGCCCCAAAAAGGCCTTAAAATGCATCTTATTTCTGCAATAATCTTGATAACTTTGGAGGCCCAAAAAAGGGGTTTACAGACATCCTAGACCCCTGAAAGTCCAGAAAATGTTGGTGACCCGAAAACAGTGTCAGAGAGCTCTGAATGTCCCAAAAACATTTGCAGTCTGAAAAGGGCATTAACCCGCATGCTAGACCCCTGAAATTTCCCAAAATATTTTGGCCACGAAAAATTCATCCTACACCCCTGAAAATGCAGAAAATATTGGCAGCACAAAAAAGGCCTTAAAATACATATTAGGCCTCCAAAAATGTAGAAAACTTTGGAGGCCCAAAAAAGGGGTTTACAGGCATCCTAGACCCCCTAAAGTCCAGAAAATGTTGGTAGGCCAAAAACTGTGTCAGAGAGCTCTGAATGTCCCAAAAACGTTTGCAGCCTGAAAAGGGCATTAACCCACATCCTAAACCCCTGAAATTCCCAAAAACATTTTTGGCCCGAAAAATGCATCCTACACCCCTGAAAGTTCAGAAAATGTTGGCAGCCCCAAAAAGGCCTTAAAATGCATCTTATTTCTGCAATAATCTTGATAACTTTGGAGGCCCAAAAAAGGGGTTTACAGACATCCTAGACCCCTGAAAGTCCAGAAAATGTTGGTGACCCGAAAACAGTGTCAGAGAGCTCTGAATGTCCCAAAAACATTTGCAGCCTGAAAAGGGCATTAACCCACATCCTAGCCCCCTGAAATTCCCCAAAATATTTTTGGCCCGAAAAATGCATCCTACATCCTTGAAGTTCAGAACATGTTGGCAGCCCAAAAAATGCCTTAAAATGCATCTTATTCCTGTAAAAATCTTGATAACTTTGGAGGCCCAAAAAAGGGGTTTACATCCTAGACCCCATAAAGTCCAGAAAATGTTGGTGACCTGAAAACAGTGTCAGAGAGCTCTGAATGTCGCAAAAATATTTGCAGCCTGAAAAGGGCATTAATCCGCATCTTGGCCCCCTGAAATTCCCCAAAATATTTTTGGCCCAAAAAATGCATCCTACATCCCTGAAGTTCAGAAAATGTTGGCAGCACAAAACAGGCCTTAAAATACATATTAGGCCTGCAAAAATGTAGAAGACTTTGGAGGCCCAAAAAAGGGGTTTACAGGCATCCTAGACCCCCTAAAGTCCAGAAAATGTTAGCGGCCCAAAAACTGTGTGAGAGTGCTCTGAATGTCCAAAAAACATTTGCAGTCTGAAAAGGGCATTAACCCGCATGCTAGACCCCTGAAATTCCCCAAAATATTTTGGCCACGAAAAATTCATCCTACACCCCTGAAAATTCAGAAAATGTTGGCAGCACAAAAAAAGGCCTTAAAATACATATTAGGCCTGCAAAAATGTAGAAAACTTTGGAGGCCTAAAAAAGGGGTTTACAGGCATCCTAGAACCCCTAAAGTCCAGAAAATGTTGGCGGCCCAAAAACGGTGTCAGAGAGCTCTGAATGTCCCAAAACATTTGCAGTCTGAAAAGGGCATTAACCCGCATACTAGACCCCTGAAATTTCCTAAAATATTTTGGCCACAAAAAATTCATCCTACACCCCTGAAAATTCAGAAAATGTTGGCAGCACAAAAAAGGCCTTAAAATACATATTAGGCCTCCAAAAATGTAGAAAACTTTGGAGGCCCAAAAAAGGGGTTTACAGGCATCCTAGATCCCCTAAAGTCCAGAAAATGTTGGTAGGCCAAAAACTGTGTCAGAGAGCTCTGAATGTCCCAAAAACATTTGCAGCCTGAAAAGGGCATTAACCCACATCCTAAACCCCTGAAATTCCCAAAAACATTTTTGGCCCGAAAAATGAATCCTACACCCCTTAAAGTTCAGAAAATGTTGGCAGCCCCAAAAAGGCCTTAAAATGCATCTTATTCCTGCAAAAATTTTGATAACTTTGGAGGCCCAAAAAAGGGGTTTACATCCTAGACCCCATAAAGTCCAGAAAATGTTGGTGACCTGAAAACAGTGTCAGAGAGCTCTGAATGTCGCAAAAATATTTGCAGCCTGAAAAGGGCATTAATCCACATCCTGGCCTCCTGAAATTCCCCAAAATATTTTTGGCCCAGAAAATGCATCCTACATCCCTGAAGTTCAGAAAATGTTGGCAGCACAAAACAGGCCTTAAAATACATATTAGGCCTGCAAAAATGTAGAAGACTTTGGAGGCCCAAAAAAGGGGTTTACAGGCATCCTAGACCCCCTAAAGTCCAGAAAATGTTGGTGGCCCAAAAACTGTGTCGGAGAGCTCTGAATGTCCCAAAAACATTTGCAGTCTGAAAAGGGCATTAACTCGCATGCTAGACCCCTGAAATTTCCCAAAATATTTTGGCCACGAAAAATTCATCCTACACCCCTGAAAATTCAGAAAATATTGGCAGCACAAAAAAGGCCTTAAAATACATATTAGGCCTCCAAAAATGTAGAAAACTTTGGAGGCCCAAAAAAGGGGTTTACAGGCATCCTAGACCCCCTAAAGTCCAGAAAATGTTGGTAGGCCAAAAACTGTGTCAGAGAGCTCTGAATGTCCCAAAAACGTTTGCAGCCTGAAAAGGGCATTAATCCGCATCCTGGCCCCCTGAAATTCCCCAAAATATTTTTGGCCCAAAAAATGCATCCTACATCCCTGAAGTTCAGAAAATGTTGGCAGCACAAAACAGGCCTTAAAATACATATTAGGCCTGCAAAAATGTAGAAGACTTTGGAGGCCCAAAAAAGGGGTTTACAGGCATCCTAGACCCCCTAAAGTCCAGAAAATGTTAGCGGCCCAAAAACTGTGTGAGAGAGCTCTGAATGTCCAAAAAACATTTACAGTCTGAAAAGGGCATTAACCCGCATGCTAGACCCCTGAAATTCCCCAAAATATTTTGGCCACGAAAAATTCATCCTATACCCCTGAAAATTCAGAAAATGTTGGCAGCACAAAAAAAGGCCTTAAAATACATATTAGGCCTCCAAAAATGTAGAAGACTTTGGAGGCCCAAAAAGGGGTTTACAGGCATCCTAGACCCCCTAAAGTCCAGAAAATGTTGGTGGCCCAAAAACTGTGTCAGAGAGCTCTGAATGTCCCAAAAACGTTTGCAGCCTGAAAAGGGCATTAACCCACATCCTAAACCCCTGAAATTCCCAAAAACATTTTTGGCCCGAAAAATGCATCCTACACCCCTGAAAGTTCAGAAAATGTTGGCAGCCCCAAAAAGGCCTTAACATGCATCTTATTCCTGCAAAAATCTTGAAAACTTTGGAGGCCCAAAAAAGGGGTTTACATCCTAGACCCCATAAAGTACAGAAAATGTTGGTGACTCGAAAACAGTGTCAGAGAGCTCTGAATGTCCCAAAAATGTTTGCAGCCTGAAAAGGGCATTAATCCGCATCCTGGCCCCCTCAAATTCCCCAAAATATTTTTGGCCCAAAAAATGCATCCTACATCCATGAAGTTCAGAAAATGTTGGCAGCACAAAACAGGCCTTAAAATACATATTAGGCCTGCAAAAATGTAGAAAACTTTGGAGGCCCAAAAAAGGGGTTTACAGGCATCCTAGACCCCCTAAAGTCCAGAAAATGTTGGCGGCCCAAAAACTGTGTGAGAGAGCTCTGAATGTCCCAAAAACATTTGCAGTCTGAAAAGGGCATTAACCCGCATGCTAGACCCCTGAAATTCCCCAAAATATTTTGGCCACGAAAAATTCATCCTACACCCCTGAAAATTCAGAAAATGTTGGCAGCACAAAATAAGGCCTTAAAATACATATTAGGCCTGCAAAAATGTAGAAAACTTTGGAGGCCCAAAAAAGGGGTTTACAGGCATCCTAGACCCCCTAAAGTCCAGAAAATGTTGGCGGCCCAAAAACGGTGTCAGAGAGCTCTGAATGTCCCAAAACATTTGCAGTCTGAAAAGGGCATTAACCCGCATACTAGACCCCTGAAATTTCCCAATATATTTTGGCCACAAAAAATTCATCCTACACCCCTGAAAATTCAGAAAATGTTGGCAGCACAAAAAAGGCCTTAAAATACATATTAGGCCTCCAAAAATGTAGAAAACTTTGGAGGCCCAAAAAAGGGGTTTACAGGCATCCTAGACCCCCTAAAGTCCAGAAAATGTTGGTAGGCCAAAAACTGTGTCAGAGAGCTCTGAATGTCCCAAAAACATTTGCAGCCTGAAAAGGGCATTAACCCACATCCTAAACCCCTGAAATTCCCAAAAACATTTTTGGCCCGAAAAATGAATCCTACACCCCTTAAAGTTCAGAAAATGTTGGCAGCCCCAAAAAGGCCTTAAAATGCATCTTATTCCTGCAAAAATCTTGATAACTTTGGAGGCCCAAAAAAGGGGTTTACATCCTAGACCCCATAAAGTCCAGAAAATGTTGGTGACCCGAAAACAGTGTCAGAGAGCTCTGAATGTTGCAAAAATATTTGCAGCCTGAAAAGGGCATTAATCCGCATCCTGGCCCCCTGAAATTCCCCAAAATATTTTTGGCCCAGAAAATGCATCCTACATCCCTGAAGTTCAGAAAATGTTGGCAGCACAAAACAGGCCTTAAAATACATATTAGGCCTGCAAAAATGTAGAAGACTTTGGAGGCCCAAAAAAGGGGTTTACAGGCATCCTAGACCCCCTAAAGTCCAGAAAATGTTGGTGGCCCAAAAACAGTGTCAGAGAGCTCTGAATGTCCCAAAAACATTTGCAGCCTGAAAAGGGCATTAACCCACATCCTAGCCCCCTGAAATCCCCCAAAATATTTTTGGCCTGAAAAATGGGGGTTTACAGGCCTCCTAGACCCCCTAAAGTCCAGAAAATGTTGGTAGGCCAAAAACTGTGTCAGAGAGCTCTGAATGTCCCAAAACTGTTTGCAGCCTGAAAAGGGCATTAACCCACATCCTAAACCCCTGAAATTCCCAAACAAATTGTGGCCCGAAAAATGAATCCTACACCCCTTAAAGTTCAGAAAATGTTGGCAGCCCCAAAAAGGCCTTAAAATGCATCTTATTCCTGCAAAAATCTTGATAACTTTGGAGGCCCAAAAAGGGGTTTACATCCTAGACCCCTGAAAGTCCAGAAAATGTTGGTGACCCGAAAACAGTGTCAGAGAGCTCTGAATGTCCCAAAAACATTTGCAGCCTGAAAAGGGCATTAATCCGCATCCTGGCCCCCTGAAATTCCCCAAAATATTTTTGGCCCAAAAAATGCATCCTACATCCCTGAAGTTCAGAAAATGTTGGCAGCACAAAACAGGCCTTAAAATATATATTAGGCCTGCAAAAATGTAGAAGACTTTGGAGGCCCAAAAAGGGGTTTACAGGCATCCTAGACCCCCTAAAGTCCAGAAAATGTTGGTGGCCAAAAACTGTGTCAGAGAGCTCTGAATGTCCCAAAAACATTTGCAATCTGAAAAGGGCATTAACCCGCATGCTAGACCCCTGAAATTTCCCAAAATATTTTGGCCACAAAAAATTCATCCTAGACCCCTGAAAATTGAGAAAATGTTGGCAGCACAAAAAAGGCCTTAAAATACATATTAGGCCTCCAAAAATGTAGAAAACTTTGGAGGCCCAAAAAGGGGGTTTACAGGCATCCTAGACCCCCTAAAGTCCAGAAAATGTTGGTAGGCCAAAAACTGTGTCAGAGAGCTCTGAATGTCCCAAAAACATTTGCAGCCTGAAAAGGGCATTAACTCACATCCTAAACCCCTGAAATTCCCAAAAACATTTTTGGCCCGAAAAATGAATCCTACACCCCTTAAAGTTCAGAAAATGTTGGCAGCCCCAAAAAGGCCTTAAAATTCATCTTATTCCTGCAAAAATCTTGATAACTTTGGAGGCCCAAAAAGGGGTTTACATCCTAGACCCCTGAAAGTCCAGAAAATGTTGGTGACCCGAAAACAGTGTCAGAGAGCTCTGAATGTCCCAAAAACATTTGCAATCTGAAAAGGGCATTAACCCGCATGCTAGACCCCTGAAATTTCCCAAAATATTTTGGCCACGAAAAATTCATCCTACACCCCTGAAAATTCAGAAAATATTGGCAGCACAAAAAAGGCCTTAAAATACATATTAGGCCTCCAAAAATGTAGAAAACTTTGGAGGCCCAAAAAAGGGGTTTACAGGCATCCTAGACCCCCTAAAGTCCAGAAAATGTTGGTAGGCCAAAAACTGTGTCAGAGAGCTCTGAATGTCCCAAAAACGTTTGCAGCCTGAAAAGGGCATTAACCCACATCCTAAACCCCTGAAATTCCCAAAAACATTTTTGGCCGAAAAATGCATCCTACACCCCTGAAAGTTCAGAAAATGTTGGCAGCCCCAAAAAGGCCTTAAAATGCATCTTATTTCTGCAATAATCTTGATAACTTTGGAGGCCCAAAAAAGGGGTTTACAGACATCCTAGACCCCTGAAAGTCCAGAAAATGTTGGTGACCCGAAAACAGTGTCAGAGAGCTCTGAATGTCCCAAAAACATTTGCAGCCTGAAAAGGGCATTAACCCACATCCTAGCCCCCTGAAATCCCCCAAAATATTTTTGGCCTGAAAAATGGGGGTTTACAGGCCTCCTAGACCCCCTAAAGTCCAGAAAATGTTGGTAGGCCAAAAACTGTGTCAGAGAGCTCTGAATGTCCCAAAACTGTTTGCAGCCTGAAAAGGGCATTAACCCACATCCTAAACCCCTGAAATTCCCAAACAAATTGTGGCCCGAAAAATGAATCCTACACCCCTTAAAGTTCAGAAAATGTTGGCAGCCCCAAAAAGGCCCTAAAATGCATCTTATTCCTGCAAAAATCTTGATAACTTTGGAGGCCCAAAAAGGGGTTTACATCCTAGACCCCTGAAAGTCCAGAAAATGTTGGTGACCCGAAAACAGTGTCAGAGAGCTCTGAATGTCCCAAAAACATTTGCAGCCTGAAAAGGGCATTAATCCGCATCCTGGCCCCCTGAAATTCCCCAAAATATTTTTGGCCCAAAAAATGCATCCTACATCCCTGAAGTTCAGAAAATGTTGGCAGCACAAAACAGGCCTTAAAATATATATTAGGCCTGCAAAAATGTAGAAGACTTTGGAGGCCCAAAAAGGGGTTTACAGGCATCCTAGACCCCCTAAAGTCCAGAAAATGTTGGTGGCCAAAAACTGTGTCAGAGAGCTCTGAATGTCCCAAAAACATTTGCAATCTGAAAAGGGCATTAACCCGCATGCTAGACCCCTGAAATTTCCCAAAATATTTTGGCCACAAAAAATTCATCCTAGACCCCTGAAAATTGAGAAAATGTTGGCAGCACAAAAAAGGCCTTAAAATACATATTAGGCCTCCAAAAATGTAGAAAACTTTGGAGGCCCAAAAAGGGGGTTTACAGGCATCCTAGACCCCCTAAAGTCCAGAAAATGTTGGTAGGCCAAAAACTGTGTCAGAGAGCTCTGAATGTCCCAAAAACATTTGCAGCCTGAAAAGGGCATTAACTCACATCCTAAACCCCTGAAATTCCCAAAAACATTTTTGGCCCGAAAAATGAATCCTACACCCCTTAAAGTTCAGAAAATGTTGGCAGCCCCAAAAAGGCCTTAAAATTCATCTTATTCCTGCAAAAATCTTGATAACTTTGGAGGCCCAAAAAGGGGTTTACATCCTAGACCCCTGAAAGTCCAGAAAATGTTGGTGACCCGAAAACAGTGTCAGAGAGCTCTGAATGTCCCAAAAACATTTGCAATCTGAAAAGGGCATTAACCCGCATGCTAGACCCCTGAAATTTCCCAAAATATTTTGGCCACGAAAAATTCATCCTACACCCCTGAAAATTCAGAAAATATTGGCAGCACAAAAAAGGCCTTAAAATACATATTAGGCCTCCAAAAATGTAGAAAACTTTGGAGGCCCAAAAAAGGGGTTTACAGGCATCCTAGACCCCCTAAAGTCCAGAAAATGTTGGTAGGCCAAAAACTGTGTCAGAGAGCTCTGAATGTCCCAAAAACGTTTGCAGCCTGAAAAGGGCATTAACCCACATCCTAAACCCCTGAAATTCCCAAAAACATTTTTGGCCGAAAAATGCATCCTACACCCCTGAAAGTTCAGAAAATGTTGGCAGCCCCAAAAAGGCCTTAAAATGCATCTTATTTCTGCAATAATCTTGATAACTTTGGAGGCCCAAAAAAGGGGTTTACAGACATCCTAGACCCCTGAAAGTCCAGAAAATGTTGGTGACCCGAAAACAGTGTCAGAGAGCTCTGAATGTCCCAAAAACATTTGCAGCCTGAAAAGGGCATTAACCCACATCCTAGCCCCCTGAAATTCCCCAAAATATTTTTGGCCCGAAAAATGCATCCTACATCCTTGAAGTTCAGAACATGTTGGCAGCCCAAAAAAGGCCTCAAAATGCATCTTATTCCTGTAAAAATCTTGATAACTTTGGAGGCCCAAAAAAGGGGTTTACATCCTAGACCCCATAAAGTCCAGAAAATGTTGGTGACCTGAAAACAGTGTCAGAGAGCTCTGAATGTCGCAAAAATATTTGCAGCCTGAAAAGGGCATTAATCCGCATCCTGGCCCCCTGAAATTCCCCAAAATATTTTTGGCCCAGAAAATGCATCCTACATCCCTGAAGTTCAGAAAATGTTGGCAGCACAAAACAGGCCTTAAAATACATATTAGGCCTGCAAAAATGTAGAAGACTTTGGAGGCCCAAAAAAGGGGTTTACAGGCATCCTAGACCCCCTAAAGTCCAGAAAATGTTGGTGGCCCAAAAACTGTGTCAGAGAGCTCTGAATGTCCCAAAAACATTTGCAGTCTGAAAAGGGCATTAACCCGCATGCTAGACCCCTGAAATTTCCCAAAATATTTTGGCCACAAAACATTCATCCTAGACCCCTGAAAATTGAGAAAATGTTGGCAGCACAAAAAAGGCCTTAAGCCTTTAAGTGCCATGGGTATTTCTCCCCAGTGCCAGAGCCTTTTTTGGTGATTTTGGTATGTGGCCATTCAATGGCTTGTAACTTTTTTGTTACATGAGATATCTCGGCCAAATTTGGCTCCTTTTCTTCCCACATGTAGGCGGTCGTAACGCCACCCAGGAATCCCAGGTTGCTGTAGGGGGGTGAGAGAAAATAAGGAAAATGTGCGAAAATTTTGGGTTTTTTCAAAAAATGCCAATAAAATGATGCACAAAGAAGCCTGTGGTTTTTTCCTTGTAAGAGCTAGGAACAAATGGTTTGCTGTGCTGAGTTCCCCAATGTGTTGGCTTTCAGGAACAGGTTGAGTGGAAATGGAAAAAAATTATTTTGATGGGGATATCAACCGTTTTGTGAGAGGTAGGCGATTTTTGCCATTTTTGCCAATTGGACATGCATGGACGGAATGGAAGAAAAGGGCAGGAAAGCCAAATTGGAGGACAGAAAGGCATATATTTCTGAAAAGTAAACAAAATTCCAAGTTTAGGAAGGGGTGATTTGTATAGGTCAGGCAACAACTAGGTAGGGGAAACTGCCATCGAATGGGGGAAAAGCGGGAAAATGACTGAAAAAAAAGGTATGTGTTGGACATGGTTGGCTTGGTACGGCAATGGCTTCTATGAATTTTGAGAAAAGCAATGCTCCGCTACATTCCCCCGACTCTTGCAGTTAGGAGAGCATACCATTTTTGTAGTGTTTGTACAAAACAAGCAATACCACAAGCCAAACACTGAGCCATGGTACACAGGAGTTTTACGCTCACGGCCTGACCAGACGCACTTAGCATGTGTAAATTGGGAACACCAATGTGGTGAGGAATGGCAGCCATACATTTTTTGAAAGAGCACAGGCAGACCTTTTCAAGGGTAGGTGACTTGTGCAGGTTACAAAAGTGTATGGTGGCTAAAGCAGCGACTAAATGTAGGTCACATTTGGGAAAAGAAAGGGTTGTGAGACAAAGGGCTCCAGCAAATGGGTCAAAACGTTATGAAAACTACACAAACACAACACATGGCCTACCGTCCCGCGTTTCCACAGGTGTCCCGATGAAAACGGTACCTCACATGTGTGGGTGCACCTACCTGGCCGCCAAGGGGAAAGCCCAAAACACAAGTAACCCCAAGTCTGTTTTCACACCGGAAATGTCACACTCTCCCATCATACAGATATGGGCCTCGGGTGTCCAAGCCACCGAGGAAAACAGGGAACCCCATGCATTTCCGAAAAGAGGACACCCCTGGGAATCCGCAGAGGTATGATATGCCCAAATTGCCCCAGAATTTATTACCCAGACACCCCTGCAAAGTCCGAAATGTGGGGAAAAAAAGGCTTTTTCCGCACATTTCGCTCGACGCACCCATCGAAACACGCCCCCAACAACACATGGCCTACTGTCACGCGTTCCCACAGGTGTCCCGATGAAAACGGTACCTCACATGTGTGGGTGCACCTACCTGGCCGCCAAGGGGAAAGCCTAAAACACAAGTAACCCCAAGTCTGTTTTCACACCGGAAATGTCACACTCTCACATCATACAGATATGGGCCTCGGGTGTCCAAGCCACCAAGGAAAACAGGGAACCCCATGCATTTCCGGAAAGAGGACACCCGTGGGAATCCGCAGAGGTATGATATGCCCAAATCGCCCCAGAATTTATTACCCAGACACCCCCGCAAAGTCCGAAATGTGGGAAAAAATACGCATTTTCCTCACATTTCGCTCGACTCACCCATCGAAACACGCCCCCAACAACACATGGCCTACCGTCCCGCGTTCCCACAGGTGTCCCGATGAAAACGGTACCTCACATGTGTGGGTGCACCTACCTGGCCGCCAAGGGGAAAGCCTAAAACACAAGTAACCCCAAGTCTGTTTTCAGAGGGAAAACTCAGACCTTCTGCCGACCGGCACAATGTACAGATATGGGCCTCGGGTGTCCAAGCCACCGAGGAAAACAGGGAACCCCATGCATTTCTGAAAAGAGGACACCCGTGGGAATCCGCAGAGGTATGATATGCCCAAATTGCCCCAGAATTTATTACCCAGACACCCCTGCAAAGTCCGAAATGTGGGGAAAAAAACGCTTTTTCCGCACATTTCGCTCGACGCACCCATCGAAACACGCCCCCAACAACACATGGCCTACCGTCACGCGTTCCCACAGGTGTCCCGATGAAAACGGTACCTCACATGTGTGGGTGCACCTACCTGGCCGCCAAGGGGAAAGCCTAAAACACAAGTAACCCCAAGTCTGTTTTCACACCGGAAATGTCACACTCTCACATCATACAGATATGGGCCTCGGGTGTCCAAGCCACCAAGGAAAACAGGGAACCCCATGCATTTCCGGAAAGAGGACACCCGTGGGAATCCGCAGAGGTATGATATGCCCAAATCGCCCCAGAATTTATTACCCAGACACCCCCGCAAAGTCCGAAATGTGGGAAAAAATACGCATTTTCCTCACATTTCGCTCGACTCACCCATCGAAACACGCCCCCAACAACACATGGCCTACCGTCCCGCGTTCCCACAGGTGTCCCGATGAAAACGGTACCTCACATGTGTGGGTGCACCTACCTGGCCGCCAAGGGGAAAGCCTAAAACACAAGTAACCCCAAGTCTGTTTTCAGAGGGAAAACTCAGACATTCTGCCGACCGGCACAATGTACAGATATGGGCCTCGGGTGTCCAAGCCACCGAGGAAAACAGGGAACCCCATGCATTTCCGAAAATAGGACACCCGTGGGAATCCGCAGAGGTATGATATGCCCAAATGGCCCCAGAATTTATTACCCAGACACCCCTGCAAAGTCCGAAATGTGGGGAAAAAAACGCTTTTTCCGCACATTTCGCTCGACGCACCCATCGAAACACGCCCCCAACAACACATGGCCTACCGTCCCGCGTTCCCACAGGTGTCCCGATGAAAACGGTACCTCACATGTGTGGGTGCACCTACCTGGCCGCCAAGGGGAAAGCCTAAAACACAAGTAACCCCAAGTCTGTTTTCACACCGGAAATGTCACACTCTCACATCATACAGATATGGGCCTCGGGTGTCCAAGCTACCAAGGAAAACAGGGAACCCCATGCATTTCCGGAAAGAGGACACCCGTGGGAATCCGCAGAGGTATGATATGCCCAAATCGCCCCAGAATTTATTACCCAGACACCCCCGCAAAGTCCGAAATGTGGGAAAAAAAACGCATTTTCCTCACATTTCGCTCGACTCACCCATCGAAACACGCCCCCAACAACACATGGCCTACCGTCCCGCGTTCCCACAGGTGTCCCGATGAAAACGGTACCTCACATGTGTGGGTGCACCTACCTGGCCGCCAAGGGGAAAGCCTAAAACACAAGTAACCCCAAGTATGTTTTCAGAGGGAAAACTCAGACATTCTGCCGACCGGTACAATGTACAGATATGGGCCTCGGGTGTCCAAGCCACCGAGGAAAACAGGGAACCCCATGCATTTCCGAAAAGAGGACACCCGTGGGACTCCGCAGAGGTATGATATGCCCAAATTGCCCCAGAATTTGTTACCCAGACACCCCTGCAAAGTCCGAAATGTGGGGAAAAAAACACTTTTTCCGCACATTTCGCTCGACGCACCCATCGAAACACGCCCCCAACAACACATGGCCTACCGTCACGCGTTCCCACAGGTGTCCCGATGAAAACGGTACCTCACATGTGTGGGTGCACCTACCTGGCCGCCAAGGGGAAAGCCTAAAACACAAGTAATCCCAAGTCTGTTTTCACACCGGAAATGTCACACTCTCACATCATACAGATATGGGCCTCGGGTGTCCAAGCCACCAAGGAAAACAGGGAACCCCATGCATTTCCGGAAAGAGGACACCCGTGGGAATCCGCAGAGGTATGATATGCCCAAATCGCCCCAGAATGTTTTACCCAGACACCCCCGCAAAGTCCGAAATGTGGGAAAAAATACGCATTTTCCTCACATTTCGCTCGACTCACCCATCGAAACACGCCTCCAACAACACATGGCCTACCGTCCCGCATTCCCACAGGTGTCCCGATGAAAACGGTACCTCACATGTGTGGGTGCACCTACCTGGCCGCCAAGGGGAAAGCCTAAAACACAAGTAACCCCAAGTCTGTTTTCAGAGGGAAAACTCAGACATTCTGCCGACCGGCACAATGTACAGATATGGGCCTCGGGTGTCCAAGCCACCGAGGAAAACAGGGAACCCCATGCATTTCCGAAAAGAGGACACCCGTGGGAATCCGCAGAGGTATGATATGCCCAAATTGCCCCAGAATTTATTACCCAGACACCCCTGCAAAGTCCGAAATGTGGGGAAAAAAACGCTTTTTCCGCACATTTCACTCGACGCACCCATCGAAACACGCCCCCAACAACACATGGCCTACCGTCACGCGTTCCCACAGGTGTCCCGATGAAAACGGTACCTCACATGTGTGGGTGCAACTACCTGGCCGCCAAGGGGAAAGCCTAAAACACAAGTAACCCCAAGTCTGTTTTCACACCGGAAATGTCACACTCTCACATCATACAGATATGGGCCTCGGGTGTCCAAGCCACCGAGGAAAACAGGGAACCCCATGCATTTCCGGAAAGAGGACACCCGTGGGAATCCGCAGAGGTATGATATGCCCAAATCGCCCCAGAATTTATTACCCAGACACCCCCGCAAAGTCCGAAATGTGGGAAAAAATACGCATTTTCCTCACATTTCGCTCGACTCACCCATCGAAACACGCCCCCAACAACACATGGCCTACCGTCCCGCGTTCCCACAGGCGTCCCGATGAAAACGGTACCTCACATGTGTGGGTGCACCTACCTGCCCGCCAAGGGGAAAGCCTAAAACACAAGTAACCCCATGTCTGTTTTCAGAGGGAAAACTCAGACATTCTGCCGACCGGCACAATGTACAGATATGGGCCTCGGGTGTCCAAGCCACCAAGGAAAACAGGGAACCCCATGCATTTCCGGAAAGAGGACACCCGTGGGAATCCGCAGAGGTATGATATGCCCAAATCGCCCCAGAATTTATTACCCAGACACCCCCGCAAAGTCCGAAATGTGGGAAAAAATACGCATTTTCCTCACATTTCGCTCGACTCACCCATCGAAACACGCCCCCAACAACACATGGCCTACCGTCCCGCGTTCCCACAGGTGTCCCGATGAAAACGGTACCTCACATGTGTGGGTGCACCTACCTGGCCGCCAAGGGGAAAGCCTAAAACACAAGTAACCCCAAGTCTGTTATCAGAGGGAAAACTCAGACATTCTGCCGACCGGCACAATGTACAGATATGGGCCTCGGGTGTCCAAGCCACCGAGGAAAACAGGGAACCCCATGCATTTCCGAAAAGAGGACACCCGTGGGAATCCGCAGAGGTATGATATGCCCAAATTGCCCCAGAATTTATTACCCAGACACCCCTGCAAAGTCCGAAATGTGGGGAAAAAAATGCTTTTTCCGCACATTTTGCTCGACGCACCCATCGAAACACGCCCCCAACAACACATGGCCTACCGTCACGCGTTCCCACAGGTGTCCCGATGAAAACGGTACCTCACATGTGTGGGTGCACCTACCTGGCCGCCAAGGGGAAAGCCTAAAACACAAGTAATCCCAAGTCTGTTTTCACACCGGAAATGTCACACTCTCACATCATACAGATATGGGCCTCGGGTGTCCAAGCCACCAAGGAAAACAGGGAACCCCATGCATTTCCGGAAAGAGGACACCCGTGGGAATCCGCAGAGGTATGATATGCCCAAATCGCCCCAGAATTTATTACCCAGACACCCCCGCAAAGTCCGAAATGTGGGAAAAAATACGCATTTTCCTCACATTTCGCTCGACTCACCCATCGAAACACGCCTCCAACAACACATGGCCTACCGTCCCGCGTTCCCACAGGTGTCCCGATGAAAACGGTACCTCACATGTGTGGGTGCACCTACCTGGCCGCCAAGGGGAAAGCCTAAAACACAAGTAACCCCAAGTCTGTTTTCAGAGGGAAAACTCAGACATTCTGCCGACCGGCACAATGTACAGATATGGGCCTCGGGTGTCCAAGCCACCGAGGAAAACAGGGAACCCCATGCATTTCCGAAAAGAGGACACCCGTGGGAATCCGCAGAGGTATGATATGCCCAAATTGCCCCAGAATTTATTACCCAGACACCCCTGCAAAGTCCGAAATGTGGGGAAAAAAACGCTTTTTCCGCACATTTCGCTCGACGCACCCATCGAAACACGCCCCCAACAACACATGGCCTACCGTCACGCGTTTCCACAGGTGTCCCGATGAAAACGGTACCTCACATGTGTGGGTGCACCTACCTGGCCGCCAAGGGGAAAGCCTAAAACACAAGTAACCCCAAGTCTGTTTTCACACCGGAAATGTCACACTCTCACATCATACAGATATGGGCCTCGGGTGTCCAAGCCACCAAGGAAAACAGGGAACCCCATGCATTTCCAGAAAGAGGACACCCGTGGGAATCCGCAGAGGTATGATATGCCCAAATCGCCCCAGAATTTATTACCCAGACACCCCCGCAAAGTCCGAAATGTGGGAAAAAATATGCATTTTCCTCACATTTCGCTCGACTCACCCATCGAAACACGCCCCCAACAACACATGGCCTACCGTCCCGCGTTCCCACAGGTGTCCCGATGAAAACGGTACCTCACATGTGTGGGTGCACCTACCTGGCCGCCAAGGGGAAAGCCTAAAACACAAGTAACCCCAAGTCTGTTGTCAGAGGGAAATCTCCGACATTCTGCCGACCGGCGCAACTTACAGATATGGGCCTCGGGTGTCCAAGCCACCGAGGAAAACAGGGAACCCCATGCATTTTCGAAAAGAGGACACCCGTGGGAATCCGCAGAGGTGTGATTTGCGCCCATCGCCCCAGATTTTTTTACCCAGACAGCCCTGCAAAGTCGGAAATGTGGGGAAAAAAACACTTTTTCCGCACATTTCGCTCGCCGCACCCATCGAAACACGCCCCCCACAACACATGGCCTACCGTCCCGCATTCCCACAGGTGTCCCGATGAAAACGGTACCTCACATGTGTGGGTGCACCTACCTGGCCGCCAAGGGGAAAGCCTAAAACACAAGTAACCCCAAGTCTGTTGTCAGAGGGAAATCTCCGACATTCTGCCGACCGGCGCAACTTACAGATATGGGCCTCGGGTGTCCAAGCCACCGAGGAAAACAGGGAACCCCATGCATTTTCGAAAAGAGGACACCCGTGGGAATCCGCAGAGGTGTGATTTGCGCCCATCGCCCCAGATTTTTTTACCCAGACAGCCCTGCAAAGTCGGAAATGTGGGGAAAAAAACGCTTTTTCCGCACATTTCGCTCGCCGCACCCATCGAAACGCGCCCCCCACAACACATGGCCTACCGTCCCGCGTTCCCACAGGTGTCCCGATGAAAACGGTACCTCACATGTGTGGGTGCACCTACCTGGCCGCCAAGGGGAAAGCCTAAAACACAAGTAACCCCAAGTCTGTTGTCAGAGGGAAATCTCCGACATTCTGCCGACCGGCGCAACTTACAGATATGGGCCTCGGGTGTCCAAGCCACCGAGGAAAACAGGGAACCCCATGCATTTTCGAAAAGAGGACACCCGTGGGAATCCGCAGAGGTGTGATTTGCGCCCATCGCCCCAGATTTTTTTACCCAGACAGCCCTGCAAAGTCGGAAATGTGGGGGAAAAAATGCTTTTTCCGCACATTTCACTCACCGCACCCATCGAAACACGCCCCCCACAACACATGGCCTACCGTCCCGTGTTCCCACAGGTGTCCCGATGAAAATGGTACCTCACATGTGTGGGTGCACCTACCTGGCCGCCAAGGGGAAAGCCTAAAACACAAGTAACCCCAAGTCTGTTGTCCATTCTGCCGACCGGCGCAACTTACAGATATGGGCCTCGGTTGTCCAAGCCACCGAGGAAAACAGGGAACCCCATGCATTTTCGAAAAGAGGACACCCGTGGGAATCCGCAAAGGTGTGATTTGCGCCCATCGCCCCAGATTTTTTTACCCAGACAGCCCTGCAAAGTCGGAAATGTGGGGAAAAAAACGCTTTTTCCGCACATTTCGCTCGCCGCACCCATCGAAACACGCCCCCCACAACACATGGCCTACCGTCCCGCGTTCCCACAGGTGTCCCGATGAAAATGGTACCTCACATGTGTGGGTGCACCTACCTGGCCGCCAAGGGGAAAGCCTAAAACACAAGTAACCCCAAGTCTGTTGTCAGAGGGAAATCTCCGACATTCTGCCGACCGGCGCAACTTACAGATATGGGCCTCGGGTGTCCAAGCCACCGAGGAAAACAGGGAACCCCATGCATTTTCGAAAAGAGGACACCCGTGGGAATCCGCAGAGGTGTGATTTGCGCCCATCGCCCCAGATTTTTTTACCCAGACAGCCCTGCAAAGTCGGAAATGTGGGGAAAAAAACGCTTTTTCCGCACATTTCGCTCGCCGCACCCATCGAAACACGCCCCCCACAACACATGGCCTACCGTCCCGCGTTCCCACAGGTGTCCCGATGAAAACGGTACCTCACATGTGTGGGTGCACCTACCTGGCCGCCAAGGGGAAAGCCTAAAACACAAGTAACCCCAAGTCTGTTGTCCATTCTGCCGACCGGCGCAACTTACAGATATGGGCCTCGGGTGTCCAAGCCACCGAGGAAAACAGGGAACCCCATGCATTTTCGAAAAGAGGACACCCGTGGGAATCCGCAGAGGTGTGATTTGCGCCCATCGCCCCAGATTTTTTTACCCAGACAGCCCTGCAAAGTCGGAAATGTGGGGAAAAAAACGCTTTTTCCGCACATTTCGCTCGCCGCACCCATCGAAACGCGCCCCCCACAACACATGGCCTACCGTCCCGCGTTCCCACAGGTGTCCCGATGAAAACGGTACCTCACATGTGTGGGTGCACCTACCTGGCCGCCAAGGGGAAAGCCTAAAACACAAGTAACCCCAAGTCTGTTGTCCATTCTGCCGACCGGCGCAACTTACAGATATGGGCCTCGGGTGTCCAAGCCACCGAGGAAAACAGGGAACCCCATGCATTTTCGAAAAGAGGACACCCGTGGGAATCCGCAGAGGTGTGATTTGCGCCCATCGCCCCAGATTTTTTTACCCAGACAGCCCTGCAAAGTCGGAAATGTGGGGAAAAAAACGCTTTTTCCGCACATTTCGCTCGCCGCACCCATCGAAACGCGCCCCCCATAACACATGGCCTACTGTCCCGCGTTCCCACAGGTGTCCCGATGAAAACGGTACCTCACATGTGTGGGTGCACCTACCTGGCCGCCAAGGGGAAAGCCTAAAACACAAGTAACCCCAAGTCTGTTGTCAGAGGGAAATCTCCGACATTCTGCTGACCGGCGCAACTTACAGATATGGGCCTCGGGTGTCCAAGCCACCGAGGAAAACAGGGAACCCCATGCATTTTCGAAAAGAGGACACCCGTGGGAATCCGCAGAGGTGTGATTTGCGCCCATCGCCCCAGATTTTTTTACCCAGACAGCCCTGCAAAGTCGGAAATGTGGGGAAAAAAACGCTTTTTCCGCACATTTCGCTCGCCGCACCCATCGAAACACGCCCCCCACAACACATGGCCTACCGTCCCGCGTTCCCACAGGTGTCCCGATGAAATCGGTACCTCACATGTGTGGGTGCACCTACCTGGCCGCCAAGGGGAAAGCCTAAAACACAAGTAACCCCAAGTCTGTTGTCAGAGGGAAATCTCCGACATTCTGCCGACCGGCGCAACTTACAGATATGGGCCTCGGGTGTCCAAGCCACCGAGGAAAACAGGGAACCCCATGCATTTTCGAAAAGAGGACACCCGTGGGAATCCGCAGAGGTGTGATTTGCGCCCATCGCCCCAGATTTTTTTACCCAGACAGCCCTGCAAAGTCGGAAATGTGGGGAAAAAAACGCTTTTTCCGCACATTTTGCTCGCCGCACCCATCGAAACACGCCCCCCACAACACATGGCCTACCGTCCCGCGTTCCCACAGGTGTCCCGATGAAAACGGTACCTCACATGTGTGGGTGCACCTACCTGGCCACCAAGGGGAAAGCCTAAAACACAAGTAACCCCAAGTCTGTTGTCAGAGGGAAATCTCCGACATTCTGCCGACCGGCGCAACTTACAGATATGGGCCTCGGGTGTCCAAGCCACCGAGGAAAACAGGGAACCCCATGCATTTTCGAAAAGAGGACACCCGTGGGAATCCGCAGAGGTGTGATTTGCGCCCATCGCCCCAGATTTTTTTACCCAGACAGCCCTGCAAAGTCGGAAATGTGGGGAAAAAAACGCTTTTTCCGCACATTTCGCTCGCCGCACCCATCGAAACACGCCCCCCACAACACATGGCCTACCGTCCCGCGTTCCCACAGGTGTCCCGATGAAAACGGTACCTCACATGTGTGGGTGCACCTACCTGGCCGCCAAGGGGAAAGCCTAAAACACAAGTAACCCCAAGTCTGTTGTCCATTCTGCCGACCGGCGCAACTTACAGATATGGGCCTCGGGTGTCCAAGCCACCGAGGAAAACAGGGAACCCCATGCATTTTCGAAAAGAGGACACCCGTGGGAATCCGCAGAGGTGTGATTTGCGCCCATCGCCCCAGATTTTTTTACCCAGACAGCCCTGCAAAGTCGGAAATGTGGGGAAAAAAATGCTTTTTCCGCACATTTCGCTCGCCGCACCCATCGAAACACGCCCCCCACAACACATGGCCTACCGTCCCGCGTTCCCACAGGTGTCCCGATGAAAACGGTACCTCACATGTGTGGGTGCACCTACCTGGCCGCCAAGGGGAAAGCCTAAAACACAAGTAACCCCAAGTCTGTTGTCAGAGGGAAATCTCCGACATTCTGCCGACCGGCGCAACTTACAGATATGGGCCTCGGGTGTCCAAGCCACCGAGGAAAACAGGGAACCCCATGCATTTTCGAAAAGAGGACACCCGTGGGAATCCGCAGAGGTGTGATTTGCGCCCATCGCCCCAGATTTTTTTACCCAGACAGCCCTGCAAAGTCGGAAATGTGGGGAAAAAAACGCTTTTTCCGCACATTTCGCTCGCCGCACCCATCGAAACGCGCCCCCCACAACACATGGCCTACCGTCCCGCGTTCCCACAGGTGTCCCGATGAAAACGGTACCTCACATGTGTGGGTGCACCTACCTGGCCGCCAAGGGGAAAGCCTAAAACACAAGTAACCCCAAGTCTGTTGTCAGAGGGAAATCTCCGACATTCTGCCGACCGGCGCAACTTACAGATATGGGCCTCGGGTGTCCAAGCCACCGAGGAAAACAGGGAACCCCATGCATTTTCGAAAAGAGGACACCCGTGGGAATCCGCAGAGGTGTGATTTGCGCCCATCGCCCCAGATTTTTTTACCCAGACAGCCCTGCAAAGTCGGAAATGTGGGGAAAAAAACGCTTTTTCCGCACATTTCGCTCGCCGCACCCATCGAAACACGCCCCGCACAACACATGGCCTACCGTCCCGCGTTCCCACAGGTGTCCCGATGAAAACGGTACCTCACATGTGTGGGTGCACCTACCTGGCCGCCAAGGGGAAAGCCTAAAACACAAGTAACCCCAAGTCTGTTGTCCATTCTGCCGACCGGCGCAACTTACAGATATGGGCCTCGGGTGTCCAAGCCACCGAGGAAAACAGGGAACCCCATGCATTTTCGAAAAGAGGACACCCGTGGGAATCCGCAGAGGTGTGATTTGCGCCCATCGCCCCAGATTTTTTTACCCAGACAGCCCTGCAAAGTCGGAAATGTGGGGAAAAAAACGCTTTTTCCGCACATTTCGCTCGCCACACCCATCAAAACGCGCCCCCCACAACACATAGCCTACCGTCCCGCGTTCCCACAGGTGTCCCGATGAAAACGGTACCTCACATGTGTGGGTGCACCTACCTGGCCGCCAAGGGGAAAGCCTAAAACACAAGTAACCCCAAGTCTGTTGTCAGAGGGAAATCTCCGACATTCTGCCGACCGGCGCAACTTACAGATATGGGCCTCGGGTGTCCAAGCCACCGAGGAAAACAGGGAACCCCATGCATTTTCGAAAAGAGGACACCCGTGGGAATCCGCAGAGGTGTGATTTGCGCCCATCGCCCCAGATGTTTTTACCCAGACAGCCCTGCAAAGTCGGAAATGTGGGGAAAAAAACGCTTTTTCCGCACATTTCGCTCGCCGCACCCATCGAAACGCGCCCCCCACAACACATGGCCTACCGTCCCGCGTTCCCACAGGTGTCCCGATGAAAACGGTACCTCACATGTGTGGGTGCACCTACCTGGCCGCCAAGGGGAAAGCCTAAAACACAAGTAACCCCAAGTCTGTTGTCAGAGGGAAATCTCCGACATTCTGCCGACCGGCGCAACTTACAGATATGGGCCTCGGGTGTCCAAGCCACCGAGGAAAACAGGGAACCCCATGCATTTTCGAAAAGAGGACACCCGTGGGAATCCGCAGAGGTGTGATTTGCGCCCATCGCCCCAGATTTTTTTACCCAGACAGCCCTGCAAAGTCGGAAATGTGGGGAAAAAAACGCTTTTTCCACACATTTCGCTCGCGGCACCCATCGAAACACGCCCCCCACAACACGTGGCCTACCTTCCCGTGTCCCCACACGTGTCCCGATGAAAACGGTACCTCACATGTGTGGGTGCACCTACCGGGGGCGCAAAAGGAAAAGGGTAACCGACTGGGAACCCCAAGCCATTCGCCACTGCCCATTTTGTTCATGTGGGCAACCTACAGATTTGGGCCTAGGGTGTCGCAGCCAGCAAGGGAAACAGGGAACCCCATGCATTTCCCAAAAGAGGACACCCGTGGGAATCCACAGAGGTCTGACTTACGCAAATCGGCCCAGAATGTAATACCCAGAACCACCAGCAAAGACCCACATGGGAGAAGGGTGCCCAAGGCCAGGGATATTACCGCCGACTTTGCTGGAGCCCTGGCTGCCCTGCGTTACAGCTTCTCCCCACCAAGGAGTCTCGGCAGTGTGCCAATACCTCCCCGAAGGGAAAAGCTGTAATGCAGCCAAGCCGCAACTCCAGGACAGTTGGAGGTGATCTGCCCAGACGGGCCATTCCCACCCACACCACCAACAATCCAGCCCCAGTCTCACCCACCCCACTGACAGTGGGCCCTAACCATAGAATAATAAAAAACAGTACTCACATAACGTTGCAGCTGCTCGGGTAGAAAAAGCTGTAAACAAAACAAAGAACATGTGTTACCTATGGTCACACCAGCAAAATGTAGCCCTCCCCGGGGGCAGATAGGGGGGGGGGGTTGTCCTGCACTCCTCCCTGGGCTGAGGCGTCCGTTCCTAGGAGCAGATATCTGGTCCCAGGAAGGGCTGCATGACTTGGCACCCACTCCATTGCGGGTGGGGGGGGGGGTCAACGCCCCATCCCATTAGAAAATTCCCTGACCCATTGGGGTGCCCCACCGCCCCCCCCTAAAAAGCGTTCCACCATTTTCATTTTTTTCCTTTGGTAACCCAACTCCCCTTGGTGCAGAGGGTCACATTGGTGTGCCAATCTGGCGCCGGGGTGCCCAAACCTTACTCCCCCACCCACTGGGGGGGCCTGTCCCACCATTTTTGGGGGCCCTCTCCCCCCTCACCCCAAATGGCTGGGGGACACACCTCATGCAGGCCTCCCTGGGCCTCCTCCAACCGGCTGCGTGAGGTACACCCCACCTCCATTTGGGGTGAGGGGGGAGAGGGCCACCCCAAAAGGTGGGGCAGGACCCCCAATAGATGGGGCAGTAGGGTTTGGGCACCCTGGGGACAGATAGCCACACTAATGTGGCCATCTGCACCAAGCAAAGTTGGGTAAACAAAAAAAAATATACAAAACCACAGGCTGCTTTTTAGGGGGGGCTGAGGGCCACCCTAAATTGGCAGCGCATGATGTACCGCAACGGGGGGTGGCCCTCAACCCCCCCCGCCCCAAATGGAGGGCCCCACCTCATGCAACCCTCCCTGGGGGCAGATATCTGCTCCTAGGAAGGGGCATCTGACCCCAGGGAGGGATGCATGAGGTGAGGCCCGCCCTATCTGCGCCCAGGGAGGGTTGCATGAGGTGGGGCCCTCCATTTGGGGGGGGGGGTTGAGGGCCACCCCCGTTGCGGTACATCATGCGCTGTCAATTCAGGGTGGCCCTCAGCCCCCCCTAAAAAGCAGCCTGTGATTTTGTATATTTTTTTTTGTTTACCCAACTTGGCTTGGTGCAGATGGGCCCATTAGTGTGGCTATCTGCCCCCAGGGTGCCCAAACCCTACTGCCCCATCTATTGGGGGTCCTGCCCCACCTTTTGGGGTGCCCCCCCCACCCCACCCCCAATGGCTGGGGGACACACCTCATGCAGGCCTCCCTGGGCCTCCTCCAAACGGCTGCGTGAGGTACACCCCACCTCCATTTGGGGTGAGGGGGGAGAGGGCCACCCCAAAAGGTGGGGCAGGACCCCCAATAGATGGGGCAGTAGGGTTTGGGCACCCTGGGGGCAGATAGCCACACTAATGTGGCCATCTGCACCAAGCAAAGTTGGGTAAACAAAAAAAAATATACAAAACCACAGGCTGCTTTTTAGGGGGGGCTGAGGGCCACCCTAAATTGGCAGCGCATGATGTACCGCAACGGGGGGTGGCCCTCAACCCCCCCCCACCCCAAATGGAGGGCCCCACCTCATGCAACCCTCCCTGGGGGCAGATATCTGCTCCTAGGAAGGGGCATCTGACCCCAGGGAGGGATGCATGAGGTGAGGCCCCCCTATCTGCGCCCAGGGAGGGTTGCATGAGGTGGGGCCCTCCATTTGGGGTGGGGGGGGGTTGAGGGCCACCCCCCGTTATGGTACATCATGCGCTGCCAATTCAGGGTGGCCCTCAGCCCCCCCTAAAAAGCAGCCTGTGATTTTGTATATTTTTTTTTGTTTACCCAACTTGGCTTGGTGCAGATGGGCCCATTAGTGTGGCTATCTGCCCCCAGGGTGCCCAAACCCTACTGCCCCATCTATTGGGGGTCCTGCCCCACCTTTTGGGGTGCCCCCCCCACCCCACCCCCAATGGCTGGGGGACACACCTCATGCAGGCCTCCCTGGGCCTCCTCCAAACGGCTGCGTGAGGTACACCCCACCTCCATTTGGGGTGAGGGGGGAGAGGGCCACCCCAAAAGGTGGGGCAGGACCCCCAATAGATGGGACAGTAGGGTTTGGGCACCCTGGGGGCAGATAGCCACACTAATGTGGCCATCTGCACCAAGCAAAGTTGGGTAAACAAAAAAAAATATACAAAACCACAGGCTGCTTTTTAGGGGGGGCTGAGGGCCACCCTAAATTGGCAGCGCATGATGTACCGCAACGGGGGGTGGCCCTCAACCCCCCCCCCACCCCAAATGGAGGGCCCCACCTCATGCAACCCTCCCTGGGGGCAGATATCTGCTCCTAGGAAGGGGCATCTGACCCCAGGGAGGGATGCATGAGGTGAGGCCCCCCCTATCTGCGCCCAGGGAGGGTTGCATGAGGTGGGGCCCTCCATTTGGGGTGGGGGGGGGGTTGAGGGCCACCCCCCGTTGCGGTACATCATGCGCTGCCAATTCAGGGTGGCCCTCAGCCCCCCCTAAAAAGCAGCCTGTGATTTTGTATATTTTTTTTTGTTAACCCAACTTGGCTTGGTGCAGATGGGCCCATTAGTGTGGCTATCTGCCCCCAGGGTGCCCAAACCCTACTGCCCCATCTATTGGGGGTCCTGACCCACCTTTTGGGGTGCCCCCCCACCCCACCCCCAATGGCTGGGGGACACACCTCATGCAGGCCTCCCTGGGCCTCCTCCAAACGGCTGCGTGAGGTACACCCCACCTCCATTTGGGGTGAGGGGGGAGAGGGCCACCCCAAAAGGTGGGGCAGGACCCCCAATAGATGGGGCAGTAGGGTTTGGGCACCCTGGGGGCAGATAGCCACACTAATGTGGCCATCTGCACCATGTATAGTTGGGTAAACAAAAAAAAATATACAAAACCACAGGCTGCTTTTTAGGGGGGGCTGAGGGCCACCCTAAATTGGCAGCGCATGATGTACCGCAACGGGGGGTGGCCCTCAACCCCCCCCCACCCCAAATGGAGGGCCCCACCTCATGCAACCCTCCCTGGGGGCAGATATCTGCTCCTAGGAAGGGGCATCTGACCCCAGGGAGGGATGCATGAGGTGAGGCCCCCCTATCTGCGCCCAGGGAGGGTTGCATGAGGTGGGGCCCTCCATTTGGGGTGGGGGGGGGTTGAGGGCCACCCCCCGTTGCGGTACATCATGCGCTGCCAATTCAGGGTGGCCCTCAGCCCCCCCTAAAAAGCAGCCTGTGATTTTGTATATTTTTTTTTGTTTACCCAACTTGGCTTGGTGCAGATGGGCCCATCAGTGTGGCTATCTGCCCCCAGGGTGCCCAAACCCTACTGCCCCATCTATTGGGGGTCCTGCCCCACCTTTTGGGGTGCCCCCCCCACCCCACCCCCAATGGCTGGGGGACACACCTCATGCAGGCCTCCCTGGGCCTCCTCCAAACGGCTGCGTGAGGTACACCCCACCTCCATTTGGGGTGAGGGGGGAGAGGGCCACCCCAAAAGGTGGGGCAGGACCCCCAATAGATGGGGCAGTAGGGTTTGGGCACCCTGGGGGCACATAGCCACACTAATGTGGCCATCTGCACCAAGCAAATTTGGGTAAACAAAAAAAAATATACAAAACCACAGGCTGCTTTTTAGGGGGGCTGAGGGCCACCCTAAATTGGCAGCGCATGATGTACCGCAACGGGGGGTGGCCCTCAACCCCCCCCCACCCCAAATGGAGGGCCCCACCTCATGCAACCCTCCCTGGGGGCAGATATCTGCTCCTAGGAAGGGGCATCTGACCCCAGGGAGGGATGCATGAGGTGAGGCCCCCCTATCTGCGCCCAGGGAGGGTTGCATGAGGTGGGGCCCTCCATTTGGGGTGGGGGGGGTTGAGGGCCACCCCCCGTTGCGGTACATCATGCGCTGCCAATTCAGGGTGGCCCTCAGCCCCCCCTAAAAAGCAGCCTGTGATTTTGTATATTTTTTTTTGTTTACCCAACTTGGCTTGGTGCAGATGGGCCCATTAGTGTGGCTATCTGCCCCCAGGGTGCCCAAACCCTACTGCCCCATCTATTGGGGGTCCTGCCCCACCTTTTGGGGTGCCCCCCCACCCCACCCCCAATGGCTGGGGGACACACCTCATGCAGGCCTCCCTGGGCCTCCTCCAAACGGCTGCGTGAGGTACACCCCACCTCCATTTGGGGTGAGGGGGGAGAGGGCCACCCCAAAAGGTGGGGCAGGACCCCCAATAGATGGGGCAGTAGGGTTTGGGCACCCTGGGGGCAGATAGCCACACTAATGTGGCCATCTGCACCAAGCAAAGTTGGGTAAACAAAAAAAAATATACAAAACCACAGGCTGCTTTTTAGGGGGGGCTGAGGGCCACCCTAAATTGGCAGCGCATGATGTACCGCAACGGGGGGTGGCCCTCAACCCCCCCCACCCCAAATGGAGGGCCCCACCTCATGCAACCCTCCCTGGGGGCAGATATCTGCTCCTAGGAAGGGGCATCTGACCCCAGGGAGGGATGCATGAGGTGAGGCCCCCCCTATCTGCGCCCAGGGAGGGTTGCATGAGGTGGGGCCCTCCATTTGGGGTGGGGGGGGTTGAGGGCCACCCCCCGTTGCGGTACATCATGCGCTGCCAATTCAGGGTGGCCCTCAGCCCCCCCTAAAAAGCAGCCTGTGATTTTGTATATTTTTTTTTGTTTACCCAACTTGGCTTGGTGCAGATGGGCCCATTAGTGTGGCTATCTGCCCCCAGGGTGCCCAAACCCTACTGCCCCATCTATTGGGGGTCCTGCCCCACCTTTTGGGGTGCCCCCCCCACCCCACCCCCAATGGCTGGGGGACACACCTCATGCAGGCCTCCCTGGGCCTCCTCCAAACGGCTGCGTGAGGTACACCCCACCTCCATTTGGGGTGAGGGGGGAGAGGGCCACCCCAAAAGGTGGGGCAGGACCCCCAATAGATGGGGCAGTAGGGTTTGGGCACCCTGGGGGCAGATAGCCACACTAATGTGGCCATCTGCACCAAGCAAAGTTGGGTAAACAAAAAAAAATATACAAAACCACTGGCTGCTTTTTAGGGGGGGCTGAGGGCCACCCTAAATTGGCAGCGCATGATGTACCGCAACGGGGGGTGGCCCTCAACCCCCCCCACCCCAAATGGAGGGCCCCACCTCATGCAACCCTCCCTGGGGCAGATAGGGGGGGCCCCACCTCATGCATCCCTCCCTGGGGTCAGATGGCCCTTCCTAGGAACAGATATCTGCCCCCAGGGAGGGTTACAAGGGGTGCCCCCTTTCTACTTTGGTTGGAGGGGCACCCCCCCTATGGGGGGACACCCCCTTCCTTTCATTCAGTAAAAAATCCATGGTGGCTAGTGGCCCCCACCCCTTCCCCCAACCCTGTTTCCGATCATTTCATTTTTATTTTTTATTTTACATTCCCTTGGGGCAGATGGTCAGCCATCTGCCCCAGGGTTCACATACATGTGCCCCCATGCTTTGGGGTCGGGAGGGGGGAGAGGGCTGCTTACTTGAAGCAGCCCCCTTCCCACCCCCCACCTCACAAAGAGATCCATGGTGGTCTAGTGGGTTGCTGGTCACGGATCGAGCGCTCTGCGCCGATCCGTGACCAGCAATGCCTCATATGTGGTGTCCTTGGAAAGGGGAGAAAGTCCCCTTTCCAGGGACACCACTTTCTGCTCAATCCCTGGTGGCCTAGTGGGCCCCAGGACCCCAAACCCCCTCCCACCTCCCCCCATCCCTCGGATTATTTTCACGTTTTCTTTTATACATTTCCCTGGGGGCAGATGGTCAGCCATCTGCCCCCAGGGTTCATTTTCATGTGTCCCCATGCTTTGGGGACCGGGGGGGGGAGAGGGCTGCTTACCTGAAGCAGCCCCCCTCCCCCGCAACTCGCAAACAGATCCATGGTGGTTCAGTGGGTTGCTGGTCACGGATCAGCGCTCTGCGCTGATCCGTGACCAGCAATGCGGCATATGAGTGGTGTCCCTGGAAAGGGGAGAAAGTCCCCTTTCCAGGGACACCACTTTTAGGTCAATCGCTGGTGGCCCAGTGGGCCCCAGGGCCCAAAACCCCCTCCCACCTCCCTCCTTCCCTCGATTTTTTTTTTTTTTTTCCCCCACCCCTGGGGGCAGTGATCATCTGCCCCCAGGGGTCCCTGGCGCTGTGGCCCCATGCTTTGGGGCCACGGGGGAAGAGGGCCGCTTACCTAGTAAGCAGCCCCCCCTCCCCCAGGCGTCACAAAAGGATCTTGGTTTGATCCGTGACGTTGCTGCCCGCGGATCGAGGCGCCCTGCGCCCGATCCGCGAGCAGCAAAGCCACACAATGGGTACCGTTGGAAAGGGGAAGATCTCCCCTTTCCAACGATACCCGCCTCGATCTCCGGCTTGAAATACAGCCGGAGATCGAGGCGGAACAAGAAGGGCACTCACCTTCTCTCTCCAACGCAGCAGCCGAAAATGGCTGCTGCGGTGGAATTGCTTTCAGTTTCACGCCGACGTGCGTCACGCACGTCGGCGTGTAACTGAAGGAAATCCAACCCCCGGGCAGTGAGGGGGGACCTCCCCCTCACATAGCCCGGGGGTTGGATTACAGTTTTGAGCGATCCCTGCTTTGCAGGGATCGCTCAAAACAAGGTGCCGAAAAGGACGAGCTATCTCGTCCTTGGCACTGCGTGTGCACTTCCAAGGACGAGATACCTCGTCCTTGGCACTTAAAGGGTTAAATTCCCAAAAAATGTTTGGCCCAAAAAATGCATCCCTGAAAGTTCAGAAAATGTTAGCAGCACAAAAAAGGCCTTAAAATAGATATTAGGCCTGCAAAAATGTAGAAAACTTTGGAGGCCCAAAAAGGGGGTTTACAGGCATCCTAGACCCCCTAAAGTCCAGAAAATGTTGGTGGCCCATAACTGTATCAGAGAGCTCTGAATGTCCCAAAAACATTTGCAGTCTGAAAAGGGAATTAATCCGCATGCTAGACCCCTGAAATTCCCCCAAAATATTTTGGTCATGAAAAATGCATCCTACACCCCTGAAAGTTCAGAAACTTTTGGCAGCCCAAAAAAGGCCTTAAATGCCTCTTAGGCCTACAAAAATGTAGTAAACTTTAGAGGCCCAACTAAGGGGTTTACAGGCATCGTAGACCCCTTAAAGTCCAGAAAATGTTGGTGCCCAAAAACGGTGTCAGAGAGCTCTGAATTTCCCAAAAACATTTGCAGCCTTAAAAGGGCATTAACCCACATCCTAGACCCCTTAAAATCCCAAAAACATTTTTGGCCCGAAAAATGCATCCTACACCCCTGAAAGTTCAGAAAATGATGGAAGCCCAAAAAAGGCCTTAAAATGCATATTATTCCTGCAAAAATGTAGAAAACTTTGGAGGCCCAAAAAAGGGGTTTACAGGCATCCTAGACCCTCTAAAGTCCAGAAAATGTTGATGGCCCAAAAACTGTGCCAGAGAGCTCTGAATGTCCCAAAAACGTTTGCAGCCTGAAAAGGGCATTAAACCACATCCTAGACCCCTTAAATTCCCAAAAACATTTTTGGCCCGAAAAATGCATTCTACACCCCTGAAAGTTCAGAAAATGTTGGCAGCCCAAAAAAGGCCTTAAATGCCTCTTAGGCCTACAAAAATGTAGTAAACTTTAGAGGCCCAAAAAAGGGGTTTACAGGCATCGTAGACCCCCTAAAGTCCAGAAAATGTTGGTGCCCAAAAACGGTGTCAGAAAGCTCTGAATGTCCCAAAAACATTTGGAGCCTGAAAAAGGCATTAACCCGCATCCTAGACCCCTTAAATTCCCAAAAACATTTTTGGCCTGAAAAATGCATCCTACATCCCTGAAAGTTCAGAAAATGTTGGCAGCACAAAACAGGCCTTAAAATATATATTAGGCCTGCAAAAATGTAGAAAAGTTTGGAGGCCCAAAAAAGGGGTTTACAGGCATCCTAGACGCCCCAAAGTCCAGAAAATGTTGGTGGCCCAAAAACTGTGTCAGAGAGCTCTGAATGTCCCAAAAACATTTGCAGTCTGAAAAGGGCATTAACCCGCATGCTAGACCCCTGAAATTCCCCAAACAATTTTTGCCATGAAAAATGCATCCTACACCCCTGAAAGTTCAGAAAATGTTGGCAGCCCAAAAAAGGCCTTAAATGCCTCTTAGGCCTACAAAAATGTAGTAAACTTTAGAGGCCCAAAAAAGGGGTTTACAGGCATCGTAGACCGCCTAAAGTCCAGAAAATGTTGGTGCCCAAAAACGGTGTCAGAGAGCTCTGAATGTCTGAAAAACATTTGCAGCCTGAAAAAGCCATTAACCCGCATCCTAGACCTCTGAAAGTAATAAAAATATTTATGGCCCGAAAAATACATCTTACACCCCTGAAAGTTCAGAAAATGTTGGCAGCACAAAAAAAGGCCTTAAAATGCATCTTATTCCTGCAAAAATCTTGATAACTTTGGAGGCCCAAAAAAGGGGTTTACAGGCATCCTAGACCCCTGAAAGTCCAGAAAATGTTGGTGACCCGAAAACTGTGTCAGAGAGCTCTGATTGTCCCAAAAACATTTGCAGCCTGAAAAGGGCATTAACCCGCATCCTAGACCCCTGAAATTCCCCAAAACATTTTTGGCCCTAAAAATGCATCCGACATCCCTGAAAGTTCAGAAAATGTTGGCAGCACAAAAAAGGCCTTAAAATACATATTAGGAATGCAAAAATGTAGAAAACGTTTGAGGCCCAAAAAAGGTGTTTACAGGCATCCTAGAATCCATAAAGTCCAGAAAATGTTGGTGGCCCAAAAACTGTGACAAAGAGCTCTGAATTTCCCAAAAACATTTGCAGCCTGAAAAGGGCATTAAACCGCATCCTAGACCCCTGAAATTCCCTAAAACATTTTTGGCCCGAAAAATGCATCCTACACCCCTGAAAGTTCAGAAAATGATGGCAACCCAAAAAATGCCTTAAAATGCATCTTATTCTTGCAATAATATTGAAAACTTTGGAGGCCCAAAAAAGGGGTTTACAGGCAAACTAGACCCCCTAAATTCCAGAAACTGTTGGTGGCCCAAAAACGGTGTCAGAGAGCTCTGAATTTCCCCAAACCATTTGCAGTCTGAAAAGGGCATTAACCTGCATGCTAGACCCCTGAAATTCCCCAAAATATTTTGGGCATGAAAAATGCATCCCACAACCCTGAAAGTTCAGAAAATGTTGGCAGCACAAAAAAAGTCCTTAAAATACATATTAGGCCTGCAAAAATGTAGAAAACTTTGGAGGCCCAAAAAAGGGGTTTACAGGCATCCTAGACCCCCTAAAGTCCAGAAAATGTTGGTGGCCCAAAAACTGTGTCAGAGAGCTCTGAATGTCCCAAAAACATTTGCAGTCTGAAAAGGGCATTAACCTGCATGCTAGACCCCTGAAATTCCCCCAAAATATTTTGGTCATGAAAAATGCATCCTACACCCCTGAAAGTTCAGAAAATTTTGGCAGCCCAAAAAAGGCCTTAAATGCCTCTTAGGCCTACAAAAATGTAGTAAACTTTAGAGGCCCAAAAAAGGGGTTTACAGGCATCGTAGACCGCCTAAAGTCCAGAAAATGTCAGTGCAAAGAAACGGTGTCAGAGAGCTCTGAATGTCCCAAAAACATTTGCAGCCTGAAAAAGGCATTAACCCGCATCCTAGACCCGTTAAATTCCCAAAAACATTTTTGGCCCGAAAAATGCATCCTACATCCCTGAACGTTCAGAAAACGTTAGCAGCCCAAAAAAGGCCTTAAATGCCTCTTAGGCCCACAAAAATGTAGTAAACTTTAGACGCCCAAACAAGGGGTTTACAGGCATCGTAGACCGCCTAAAGTCCAAAAAATATTGGTGCAAAAAAACGGTGTCAGAGAGCTCTGAATGTCCCAAAAACATTTGCAGCCTGAAAAAGGCATTAACCCGCATCCTAGACCCCTTAAATTCCCAAAAAATGTTTGGCCCGAAAAATGCATCCTACATCCCTGAAAGTTCAGAAAATGTTGGCAGCACAAAAAAGGCCTCAAAATAGATATTAGGCCTGCAAAAATGTAGAAAACTTTGGAGGCCCAAAAAGGGGGTTTACAGGCATCCTAGACCCATTAAAATCCAGAAAATGTTGGTGCCCAAAAACGGTGTCAGAGAGCTCTGAATTTCCCAAAAACATTTGCAGCCTTAAAAGGGCATTAACCCACATCCTAGACCCCTTAAAATCCCAAAAACATTTTTGGCCCGAAAAATGCATCCTACACCCCTGAAAGTTCAGAAAATGTTGGAAGCCCAAAAAAGGCCTTAAAATGCATCTTATTCCTACAAAAATGTAGAAAACTTTGGAGGCCCAAAAAAGGGGTTTACAGGCATCCTAGATCCTCTAAAGTCCAGAAAATGTTGGTGGCCCAAAAACTGTGTCAGAGAGCTCTGAATGTCCGAAAAACGTTTGCAGCCTGAAAAGGGCATTAACCCACATCCTAGACCCCTTAAATTCCCAAAAACATTTTTGGCCCGAAAAATGCATCCTACACCCCTGAAAGTTCAGAAAATGTTGGCAGCCCAAAAAAGTCCTTAAATGCCTCTTAGGCCTACAAAAATGTAGTAAACTTTAGAGGCCCAAAAAAGGGGTTTACAGGCATCGTAGACCCCCTAAAGTCCTGAAAATGTTGGTGCCCAAAAACGGTGTCAGAGAGCTCTGAATGTCCCAAAAACATTTGGAGCCTGAAAAAGGCATTAACCCGCATCCTAGACCCCTTAAATTCCCAAAAACATTTTTGGCCCGAAAAATTCATCCTACACCCATGAAAATTCAGAAAATATTGGCAGCACAAAAAAGGCCTTAAAATACATATTAGGCCTCCAAAAATGTAGAAAACTTTGGAGGCCCAAAAAAGGGGTTTACAGGCATCCTAGACCCCCTAAAGTCCAGAAAATGTTGGTTGGCCAAAAACTGTGTCAGAGAGCTCTGAATGTCCCAAAAACGTTTGCAGCCTGAAAAGGGCATTAACCCACATCCTAAACCCCTGAAATTCCCAAAAACATTTTTGGCCCGAAAAATGCATCCTACACCCCTGAAAGTTCAGAAAATGTTGGCAGCCCCAAAAAGGCCTTAAAATGCATCTTATTTCTGCAATAATCTTGATAACTTTGGAGGCCCAAAAAAGGGGTTTACAGACAATCTAGACCCCTGAAAGTCCAGAAAATATTGGTGACCCGAAAACAGTGTCAGAGAGCTCTGAATGTCCCAAAAACATTTGCAGCCTGAAAAGGGCATTAACCCACATCCTAGCCCCCTGAAATTCCCCAAAATATTTTTGGCCCGAAAAATGCATCCTACATCCTTGAAGTTCAGAGCATGTTGGCAGCCCAAAAAAAGCCTTAAAATGCATCTTATTCCTGTAAAAATCTTGATAACTTTGGAGGCCCAAAAAAGGGGTTTACAGGCATCCTAGACCCCCTAAAGTCCAGAAAATGTTGGTGGCCCAAAAACTGTGTCAGAGAGCTCTGAATGTCCCAAAATATTTGCAGTCTGAAAAGGGCATTAACCCGCATGCTAGACCCCTGAAATTCCCCCAGAATATTTTGGTCATGAAAAATGCATCCTACATCCCTGAAGTTCAGAAAATGTTGGCAGCACAAAACAGGCCTCAAAATCCATATTAGGGCTGCAAAAATGTAGAAAAGTTTGGAGGACCAAAAAAGGGGTTTACAGGCATCCTAGACCCCCTAAAGTCCAGAAAATGTTGGTGGCCCAAAAAAGGCCTTAAATGCCTCTTAGGCCTACAAAAATGTAGTAAACTTTAGAGGCCCAAAAAAGGGGTTTACAGGCATCGTAGACCCCCTAAAGTCCAGAAAATGTTGGTGCCCAAAAACGGTGTCAGAGAGCTCTGAATTTCCCCAAACCATTTGTAGTCTGAAAAGAGCATTAACCCGCATGCTAGACCCCTGAAATTCCCCAAAATATTTTGGCCATGAAAAATGCATCCCACAACCCTGAAAGTTCAGAAAATGTTGGCAGCACAAAAAAGGCCTTAAAATACATATTAGGCCTGCAAAAATGTAGAAAACTTTGGAGGCCCAAAAAAATGGGTTTACAGGCATCCTAGACCCCCTAAAGTCCAGAAAATGTTGGTAGGCCAAAAACTGTGTCAGAGAGCTCTGAATGTCCGAAAAACATTTGCAGCCTGAAAAGGGCATTAACCCACATCCTAAACCCCTGAAATTCCCAAAAACATTTTTGGCCCAAAAAATGCCTCCTACACCCCTGAAAGTTCAGAAAATGTTGGCAGCCCAAAAAAAGGCCTTAAAACGCATCTTATTATTGCAAAAATCTTGATAACTTTGGAGGCCCAAAAAAGGGGTTTACAGGCATCCTAGACCCCTGAAGGTCCAGAAAATGTTGGTGACCCGAAAACAGTGTCAGAGAGCTCTGAATGTCCGAAAAACTTTTGCAGCCTGAAAAGGGCATTAACCGGCATCCTAGCCCCCTGAAATTCCCCAAAATATTTTTGGCCCGAAAAATGCATCCTACATCCCTGAAGTTCAGAAAATGTTGGCAGCACAAAACAGGCCTTAAAATACATATTAGGCCTGCAAAAATGTTGAAAACTTTGGAGGCCCAAAAAAGGGGTTTACAGGCATCCTAGACCCCCTAAAGTCCAGAAAATGTTGTTGGCCCAAAAACTGTGTCAGAGAGCACTGAATGTCCCAAAAATGTTTGCAGCCTGAAAAGGGCATTAACCCGCATCCTAGACCCCTGAAATTCCTAAAAACATTTATGGCCCGAAAAATGCATCCTACACCCCTTAAAGTTCAGAATATGTTGGCAGCCCAAAAAATGCCTTAAAATGCATCTTATTCTTGCAATAATCTTTAAAACTTTGGAGGCCCAAAAAAGGGGTTTGCAGGCATCCTAGACCCCCTAAAGTCCAGAAAATGTTGGTGGCCCACAAACTGTATCAGAGAGCTCTGAATTTCCCAAAAACATTTGCAGTCTGAAAAGGGCATTAACCCGCATCCTAGACCCCTGAAATTACTAAAAACATTTATGGCCCGAAAAATGCATCCTACACCCCTGAAAGTTCAGAAAATGTTGGCAACACAAAAAAGGCCTTAAAATACATATTAGGACTGCAAAAATGTAGAAAACTTTTGAGGCCCAAAAAATGTGTTTACAGGCATCCTACAATCCATAAAGTCCAGAAAATGTTGGTGGCCCAAAAACTGTGACAAAGAGCTCTGAATTTCCCAAAAACATTTGCAGCCTGAAAAGGGCATTAAACTGCATCCTAGACCCCTGAAAGTAATAAAAATATTCATGGCCCGAAAAATACATCTTACACCCCTGAAAGTTCAGAAAATGTTGGCAGCACAAAAAAAGGCCTTAAAATGCATCTTATTCCTGCAAAAATCTTGATAACTTTGGAGGCCCAAAAAAGGGGTTTACAGGCATCCTAGACCCCTGAAAGTCCAGAAAATGTTGGTGACCCGAAAACTGTGTCAGAGAGCTCTGAATGTCTGAAAAACATTTGCAGCCTGAAAAAGGCATTAACCCGTATCCTAGACCCCTGAAAGTAATAAAAATATTCATGGCCCGAAAAATACTTCTTACACCCCTGAAAGTTCAGAAAATGTTGGCAGCACAAAAAAAGGCCTTAAAATGCATCTTATTCCTGCAAAAATCTTGATAACTTTGGAGGCCCAAAAAAGGGGTTTACAGGCATCCAGAAAATGTTGGTGACCCGAAAACTGTGTCAGAGAGCTCTGATTGTCCCAAAAACATTTGCAGCCTGAAAAGGGCATTAACCCGCATCCTAGACCCCTGAAATTCCCCAACACATTTTTGGCCCTAAAAATGCACCCGACATCCCTGAAAGTTCAGAAAATGTTGGCAGCACAAAAAAGGCCTTAAAATACATATTAGGATTGCAAAAATGTAGAAAACTTTTGAGGCCCAAAAAAGGTGTTTACAGGCATCCTAGAATCCATAAAGTCCAGAAAATGTTGGTGGCCCAAAAACTGTGACAAAGAGCTCTGAATTTCCCAAAAACATTTGCAGCCTGAAAAGGGCATTAAACCGCATCCTAGACCCCTGAAATTCCCAAAAACATTTTTGGCCCGAAAAATGCATCCTACACCCCTGAAAGTTCAGAAAATGATGGCAACCCAAAAAATGCCTTAAAATGCATCTTATTCTTGCAATAATATTGAAAACTTTGGAGGCCCAAAAAAGGGGTTTACAGCAACCTAGACCCCCTAAATTCCAGAAACTGTTGGTGGCCCAAAAACGGTGTCATAGAGCTCTGAATTTCCCCAAACCATTTGCAGTCTGAAAAGGGCATTAACCTGCATGCTAGACCCCTGAAAATCCCCAAAATATTTTGGGCATGAAAAATGCATCCCATAACCCTGAAAGTTCAGAAAATGTTGGCAGCACAAAAAAAGGCCTTGAAATACACATTAGGCCTGCAAAAATGTAGAAAACTTTGGAGGCCCAAAAAAAGGGTTTACAGGCATCCTAGACCCCCTAAAGTCCAGAAAATGTTGGTGGCCCAAAAACTGTGTCAGAGAGCCCTGAATGTCCCAAAAACATTTGCAGTCTGAAAAGGGCATTAACACGCATGCTAGACCCCTGGAATTCCCCCAAAATATTTTGGTCATGAAAAATGCATCCTACGCCCCTGAAAGTTCAGAAAATTTTGGCAGCCCAAAAAAGGCCTTAAATTTCTCTTAGGCCTACAAAAATGTAGTAAACTTTAGAGGCCCAAAAAAGGGGTTTACAGGCATCGTAGACCGCCTAAAGTCCAGAAAATGTCAGTGCAAAGAAACGGTGTCAGAGAGCTCTGAATGTCCCAAAAACATTTGCAGCCTGAAAAAGGCATTAACCCGCATTCAGACCCCTTAAATTCCCAAAAAATGTTTGGCCCGAAAAATGCATCCTACATCCCTGAAAGTTCAGAAAATGTTGGCAGCACAAAAAAGGCCTTAAAATAGATATTAGGCCTGCAAAAATGTAGAAAACTTTGGAGGCCCAAAAAGGGGGTTTACAGGCATCCTAGACCCCCTAAAGTCCAGAAAATGTTGGTGGCCCATAACTGTATTAGAGAGCTCTGAATGTCCCAAAAACATTTGCAGTCTGAAAAGGGCATTAATCCGCATGCTAGACCCCTGAAATTCCCCCAAAATATTTTGGTCATGAAAAATGCATCCTACACCCCTGAAAGTTCAGAAAATGTTGGCAGCCCAAAAAAGGCCTTAGATGCCTCTTAGGCCTAAAAATGTAGTAAACTTTAGAGGCCCAAAAAAGGGGTTACAGGCATCGTAGACCCCCTAAAGTCCAGAAAATGTTGGTGCCCAAAAACAGTGTCAGAGAGCTCTGAATGTACCAAAAACATTTGGAGCCTGAAAAAGGCATTAACCCGCATCCTAGACCCCTTAAATTCCCAAAAACATTTTTGGCCTGAAAAATGCATCCTACATCCCTGAAAGTTCAGAAAATGTTGGCAGCACAAAAAAGGCCTTAAAATAGATATCAGGCCTGCAAAAATGTAGAAAACTGTGGAGGCCCAAAAAAGGGGTTTACAGGCATCCCAGACCCCCTAAAGTCCAGAAAATGTTGGTGGCCCATAACTGTATCAGAGAGCTCTGAATGTCCCAAAAACATTTGCAGTCTGAAAAGGGCATTAACCCGCATCCTAGACCCATGAAATTACTAAAAACATTCATGGCCCGAAAAATGCATCCTACACCCCTGAAAGTTCAGCAAATGTTGGAAGCCCAAAAAAAGGCCTTAAAATGCATCTTATTTCTGCAAAAATCTTGATAACTTTGGAGGCCCAGAAAAGGGGTTTACAGGCATCCTAGACCCCTGAAAGTCCAGAAAATGTTGGTGACCCGAAAACAGTGTCAGAGAGCTCTGAATGTCCCAAAAACATTTGCAGCCTGAAAAGGGCATTTTCCCGCATCCTAGCCCCCTGAAATTCCCCAAAATATTTTTGGCCCAAAAAATGCATCCTACATCCCTGAAGTTCAGAAAATGTTGGCAGCACAAAACAGGCCTTAAAATATATATTAGGCCTGCAAAAATGTAGAAAAGTTTGGAGGCCCAAAAAAGGGGTTTACAGGCATCCTAGACGCCCCAAAGTCCAGAAAATGTTGGTGGCCCAAAAACTGTGTCAGAGAGCTCTGAATGTCCCAAAAACATTTGCAGTCTGAAAAGGGCATTAACCCGCATGCTAGACCCCTGAAATTCCCCAAAATATTTTGGCCACGAAAAATGCATCCTACACCCCTGAAATTTCAGAAAATGTTGGCAGCACAAAAAAGGCCTTAAAATGCATCTTATTCCTGCAAAAATGTAGAAAACTTTGGAGGCCCAAAAAAGGGGTTTACAGGTATCCTAGACCCTCTAAAGGCCAGAAAATGTTGGTGGCCCAAAAACTGTGTCAGAGAGCTCTGAATGTCCCAAAAACGTTTGCAGCCTGAAAAGGGCATTAACCCACATCCTAGACCCATGAAATTACTAAAAACATTTATGGCCCGAAAAATGCATCCTACACCCCTGAAAGTTCAGAAAATGTTGGCAGCCCAAAAAAGGCCTTAGATGCCTCTTAAGCCTAAAAATGTAGTAAACTTTAGAGGCCCAAAAAAGGGGTTTACAGGCATCGTAGACCCCCTAAAGTCCAGAAAATGTTGGTGGCCCAAAAACTGTGTCAGAGAGCTCTGAATGTCCCAAAAACATTTGCAGTCTGAAAAGGGCATTAACCCGCATGCTAGACCCCTGAAATTCCCCAAAATATTTTGGCCACGAAAAATGCATCCTACACCCCTGAAAGTTCAGAAAATGTTGGCAGCACAAAAAAGGCCTTAAAATGCATCTTATTCCTGCAAAAATGTAGAAAACTTTGGAGGCCCAAAAAAGGGGTTTACAGGCATCCTAGACCCTCTAAAGGCCAGAAAATGTTGGTGGCCCAAAAACTGTGTCAGAGAGCTCTGAATGTCCCAAAAACGTTTGCAGCCTGAAAAGGGCATTAACCCACATCCTAGACCCATGAAATTACTAAAAACATTTATGGCCCGAAAAATGCATCCTACACCCCTGAAAGTTCAGAAAATGTTGGCAGCCCAAAAAAGGCCTTAGATGCCTCTTAAGCCTAAAAATGTAGTAAACTTTAGAGGCCCAAAAAAGGGGTTTACAGGCATCGTAGACCCCCTAAAGTCCAGAAAATGTTGGTGGCCCAAAAACTGTGTCAGAGAGCTCTGAATGTCCCAAAAACATTTGCAGTCTGAAAAGGGCATTAACCCGCATGCTAGACCCCTGAAATTCCCCAAAATATTTTGGCCACGAAAAATGCATCCTACACCCCTGAAAGTTCAGAAAATGTTGGCAGCACAAAAAAGGCCTTAAAATGCATCTTATTCCTGCAAAAATGTAGAAAACTTTGGAGGCCCAAAAAAGGGGTTTACAGGCATCCTAGACCCTCTAAAGGCCAGAAAATGTTGGTGGCCCAAAAACTGTGTCAGAGAGCTCTGAATGTCCCAAAAACATTTGCAGCCTGAAAAGGGCATTTTCCCGCATCCTAGCCCCCTGAAATTCCCCAAAACATTTTTGGCCCTAAAAATGCATCCTACATCCCTGAAGTTCAGAAAATGTTGGCAGCACAAAACAGGCCTTAAAATATATATTAGGCCTGCAAAAATGTAGAAAAGTTTGGAGGCCCAAAAAAGGGGTTTACAGGCATCCTAGACGCCCCAAAGTCCAGAAAATGTTGGTGGCCCAAAAACTGTGTCAGAGAGCTCTGAATGTCCCAAAAACATTTGCAGTCTGAAAAGGGCATTAACCCGCATGCTAGACCCCTGAAATTCCCCAAAATATTTTGGCCACGAAAAATGCATCCTACACCCCTGAAAGTTCAGAAAATGTTGGCAGCACAAAACAGGCCTTAAAATATATATTAGGCCTGCAAAAATGTAGAAAAGTTTGGAGGCCCAAAAAAGGGGTTTACAGGCATCCTAGACGCCCCAAAGTCCAGAAAATGTTGGTGGCCCAAAAACTGTGTCAGAGAGCTCTGAATGTCCCAAAAACATTTGCAGCCTGAAAAGGGCATTAACCCGCATCCTAGACCCCTGAAATTCCCCAAAACATTTTTGGCCCTAAAAATGCATCCGACATCCCTGAAAGTTCAGAAAATGTTCGCAGCACAAAACAGGCCTTAAAATATATATTAGGCCTGCAAAAATGTAGAAAAGTTTAGAGGCCCAAAAAAGGGGTTTACAGGCATCCTAGACGCTCCAAAGTCCAGAAAATGTTGGAGGCCCAAAAACTGTGTCAGAGAGCTCTGAATGTCCCAAAAACATTTGCAGCCTGAAAAGGGCATTAACCCGCATCCTAGACCCATGAAATTACTAAAAACATTTATGGCCCGAAAAATGCATCCTACACCCCTGAAAGTTCAGAAAATGATGGCAACCCAAAAAATGCCTTAGATGCCTCTTAGGCCTAAAAATGTAGTAAACTTTAGAGGCCCAAAAAAGGGGTTTACAGGCATCGTAGACCCCCTAAAGTCCAGAAAATGTTGGTGCCCAAAAACAGTGTCAGAGAGCTCTGAATGTCCCAAAAACGTTTGCAGCCTGAAAAGGGCATTAACCCACATCCTAGACCCCTTAAATTCCCCAAAACATTTTTGGCCCGAAAAATGCATCCTACATCCCTGAAAGTTCAGAAAATGTTGGTGACCCGAAAAAGGCCTTAGATGCCTCTTAGGCCTAAAAATGTAGTAAACTTTAGAGGCCCAAAAAAGGGGTTTACAGGCATCGTAGACCCCCTAAAGTCCAGAAAATGTTGGTGCCCAAAAACAGTGTCAGAGAGCTCTGAATGTCCCAAAAACATTTGGAGCCTGAAAAAGGCATTAACCCGCATCCTAGACCCCTTAAATTCCCAAAAACATTTTTGGCCTGAAAAATGCATCCTACATCCCTGAAAGTTCAGAAAATGTTGGAAGCCCAAAAAAAGGCCTTAAAATGCATCTTATTTCTGCAAAAATCTTGATAACTTTGGAGGCCCAGAAAAGGGGTTTACAGGCATCCTAGACCCCTGAAAGTCCAGAAAATGTTGGTGACCCGAAAACAGTGTCAGAGAGCTCTGAATGTCCCAAAAACATTTGCAGCCTGAAAAGGGCATTTTCCCGCATCCTAGCCCCCTGAAATTCCCCAAAACATTTTTGGCCCTAAAAATGCATCCTACATCCCTGAAGTTCAGAAAATGTTGGCAGCACAAAACAGGCCTTAAAATATATATTAGGCCTGCAAAAATGTAGAAAAGTTTGGAGGCCCTAAAAAGGGGTTTACAGGCATCCTAGACGCCCCAAAGTCCAGAAAATGTTGGTGGCCCAAAAACTATGTCAGAGAGCTCTGAATGTCCCAAAAACATTTGCAGTCTGAAAAGGGCATTAACCCGCATCCTAGACCCATGAAATTACTAAAAACATTTATGGCCCGAAAAATGCATCCTACACCCCTGAAAGTTCAGCAAATGTTGGAAGCCCAAAAAAAGGCCTTAAAATGCATCTTATTTCTGCAAAAATCTTGATAACTTTGGAGGCCCAGAAAAGGGGTTTACAGGCATCCTAGACCCCTGAAAGTCCAGAAAATGTTGGTGACCCGAAAACTGTGTCAGAGAGCTCTGATTGTCCCAAAAACATTTGCAGCCTGAAAAGGGCATTAACCCGCATCCTAGACCCCTGAAATTCCCAAAAACATTCTTGGCCCGAAAAATGCATCCTACACCCCTGAAAGTTCAGAAAATGTTGGCAGCCCAAAAAAGGCCTTAAATGCCTCTTAGGCCTCCAAAAATGTAGTAAACTTTAGAGGCCCAAAAAAGGGGTTTACAGGCACCGTAGACCGCCTAAAGTCCAGAAAATCTTGGTGCCCAAAAACGGTGTCAGAGAGCTCTGAATGTCTGAAAAACATTTGCAGCCTGAAAAAGGCATTAACCCGCATCCTAGACCCCTGAAAGTAATAAAAATATTTATGGCCCGAAAAATACATCTTACACCCCTGAAAGTTCAGAAAATGTTGGCAGCCCCGAAAACGCCTTAAAATGCATCTTATTCCTGCAAAAATCTTGATAACTTTGGAGGCCCAAAAAAGGGGTTTACAGGCATCCTAGACCCCTGAAAGTCCAGAAAATGTTGGTGACCCGAAAACTGTGTCAGAGAGCTCTGATTGTCCCAAAAACATTTGCAGCCTGAAAAGGGCATTAACCCGCATCCTAGACCCCTGAAATTCCCCAAAACATTTTTGGCCCTAAAAATGCATCCGACATCCCTGAAAGTTCAGAAAATGTTGGCAGCACAAAAAAGGCCTTAAAATACATATTAGGAATGCAAAAATGTAGAAAACGTTTGAGGCCCAAAAAAGGTGTTTACAGGCATCCTAGAATCCATAAAGTCCAGAAAATGTTGGTGGCCCAAAAACTGTGACAAAGAGCTCTGAATTTCCCAAAAACATTTGCAGCCTGAAAAGGGCATTAAACCGCATCCTAGACCCCTGAAATTCCCCAAAATATTTTTGGCCCGAAAAATGCATCCTACATCCCTGAAGTTCAGAAAATGTTGGCAGCACAAAACAGGCCATAAAATATATATTAGGCGTGCAAAAATGTAGAAAAGTTTGGAGGCCCAAAAAAGGGGTTTACAGGCATCCTAGACGCCCTAAAGTCCAGAAAATGTTGGTGGCCCAAAAACTGTGTCAGAGAGCTCTGAATGTCCCAAAAACATTTGCAGTCTGAAAAGGGCATTAACCCGCATGCTAGACCCCTGAAATTCCCCAAAATATTTTGGCCACGAAAAATGCATCCTACACCCCTGAAAGTTCAGAAAATGTTGGCAGCCCAAAAAAGGCCTTAAATGCCTCTTAGGCCTCCAAAAATGTAGTAAACTTTAGAGGCCCAAAAAAGGGGTTTACAGCCATCGTAGACCGCCTAAAGTCCAGAAAATGTTGGTGCCCAAAAACGGTGTCAGAGAGCTCTGAATGTCTGAAAAACATTTGCAGCCTGAAAAAGGCATTAACCCGCATCCTAGACCCCTGAAAGTAATAAAAATATTTATGGCCCGAAAAATACATCTTACACCCCTGAAAGTTCAGAAAATGTTGGCAGCACAAAAAAAGGCCTTAAAATGCATCTTATTCCTACAAAAATCTTGATAACTTTGGATGCCCAAAAAAGGGGTTTACAGGCATCCTAGACCCCTGAAAGTCCAGAAAATGTTGGTGACCCGAAAACTGTGTCAGAGAGCTCTGATTGTCCCAAAAACATTTGCAGCCTGAAAAGGGCATTAACCCGCATCCTAGACCCCTGAAATTCCCCAAAATATTTTTGGCCCGAAAAATGAATCCTACACCCCTTAAAGTTCAGAAAATATTGGCAGCCGCAAAAAGGCCTTAAAATGCATCTTATGCCTGCAAAAATCTTGATAACTTTGGAGGCCCAAAAAAGGGGTTTACATCCTAGACCCCATAAAGTCCAGAAAATGTTGGTGACCCGAAAACAGTGTCAGAGAGCTCTGAATGTCCCAAAAATATTTGCATCTGAAAAGGGCATTAATCCGCATCCTGGCCCCCTGAAATTCCCCAAAATATTTTTGGCCCGAAAAATGCATCCTACATCCCTGAAGTTCAGAAAATGTTGGCAGCACAAAACAGGCCTTAAAATACATATTAGGCCACCAAAAATGTAGAAAACTCTGGAGGCCCAAAAAAGGGGTTTACAGGCATCCTAGACCCCCTAAAGTCCAGAAAATGTTGGTAGGCCAAAAACTGTGTCAGAGAGCTCTGAATGTCCCAAAAACATTTGCAGCCTGAAAAGGGCATTAACCCACATCCTAAACCCCTGAAATTCCCAAAAACATTTTTGGCCCGAAAAATGAATCCTACACCCCTTAAAGTTCAGAAAATATTGGCAGCCGCAAAAAGGCCTTAAAATGCATCTTATTCCTGCAAAAATCTTGATAACTTTGGAGGCCCAAAAAAGGGGTTTACATCCTAGACCCCATAAAGTCCAGAAAATGTTGGTGACCCGAAAACAGTGTCAGAGAGCTCTGAATGTCCCAAAAATATTTGCATCTGAAAAGGGCATTAATCCGCATCCTGGCCCCCTGAAATTCCCCAAAATATTTTTGGCCCGAAAAATGCATCCTACATCCCTGAAGTTCAGAAAATGTTGGCAGCACAAAACAGGCCTTAAAATACATATTAGGCCTGCAAAAATGTAGAAAACTTTGGAGGCCCAAAAAAGGGGTTTACAGGCATCCTAGACCCACTAAAGTCCAGAAAATGTTGGTGGCCCAAAAACTGTGTCAGAGAGCTCTGAATGTCCCAAACACATTTGCAGTCTGAAAAGGGCATTAACTTGCATGCTAGACCCCTGAAATTCCCCAAAATATTTTGGCCACGAAAAATTCATCCTACACCCCTGAAAATTCAGAAAATGTTGGCAGCACAAAAAAGGCCTTAAAATACATATTAGGCCTCTAAAAATGTAGAAAACTTTGGAGGCCCAAAAAAGGGGTTTACAGGCATCCTAGACCCCCTAAAGTCCAGAAAATGTTGGTAGGCCAACAACTGTGTCAGAGAGCTCTGAATGTCCCAAAAATGTTTGCAGCCTGAAAAGGGCATTAACCCACATCCTAAACCCCTGAAATTCCCAAAAACATTTTTGGCCCGAAAAATGCATCCTACACCCCTGAAAGTTCTGAAAATGTTGGCAGCCCCAAAAAGGCCTTAAAATGCATCTTATTCCTGCAAAAATCTTGATAACTTTGGAGGCCCAAAAAAGAGGCCTTTTTGAAAGTATTCTAAGAACACTGGTAATGTCCGCGGACATTAAAAGTTTCCATAGGCCATAGTTGAAATGTTTTACTCTATGGGTGTGATATGCTGCGGTGGAGATGGAGACGGGTGCAGCATCATCATCGTCATCTAGACCCCATAAAGTCCAGAAAATGTTGGTGACCCGAAAACAGTGTCAGAGAGCTCTGAATGTCCCAAAAATAGTTGCAGCCTGAAAAGGGCATTAATCCGCATCCTGGCCCCCTGAAATTCCCCAAAATATTTTTGGCCCGAAAAATGCATCCTACATCCCTGAAGTTCAGAAAATGTTGGCAGCACAAAACAGGCCTTAAAATACATATTAGGCCTGCAAAAATGTAGAAAACTTTGGAGGCCCAAAAAAGGGGTTTACAGGCATCCTAGACCCACTAAAGTCCAGAAAATGTTGGCGGCCCAAAAACTGTGTCAGAGAGCTCTGAATGTCCCAAAAACATTTGCAATCTGAAAAGGGCATTAACCCGCATGCTAGACCCCTGAAATTCCCCAAAATATTTTGGCCACGAAAAATTCATCCTACACCCCTGAAAATTCAGAAAATGTTGGCAGCACAAAAAAGGCCTTAAAATACATATTAGGCCTGCAAAAATGTAGAAAACTTTGGAGGCCCAAAAAAGGGGTTTACAGGCATCCTAGACCACATAAAGTCCAGAAAATGTTGGTGGCCCAAAAACTGTGTCAGAGAGCTCTGAATGGCCCAAAAACGCTTGCAGCCTGAAAAGGGCATTAACCCGCATCCTAGACCCCTGAAATTCCTAAAAACATTCATGGCCCGAAAAATGCATCCTACACCCCTTAAAGTTCAGAAACTGTTGGCAGCCCAAAAAATGCCTTAAAATGCATCTTATTTCTGCAATAATCTTTAAAACTTTGGAGGCCCAAAAAAGGGGTTTGCAGGCATCCTAGACCCCATAAAGTCCAGAAAATGTTGGTGACCCGAAAACAGTGTCAGAGAGCCCTGAATGTCCCAAAAATATTTGCAGTCTGAAAAGGACATTAACCCGCATGCTAGACCCCTGAAATTTCCCAAAATATTTTGGCCACGAAAAATTCATCCTACACCCCTGAAAATGCAGAAAATATTGGCAGCACAAAAAAGGCCTTAAAATACATATTAGGCCTCCAAAAATGTAGAAAACTTTGGAGGCCCAAAAAAGGGGTTTACAGGCATCCTAGAACCCCTAAAGTCCAGAAAATGTTGGTAGGCCAAAAACTGTGTCAGAGAGCTCTGAATGTCCCAAAAACGTTTGCAGCCTGAAAAGGGCATTAACCCACATCCTAACCCCCTGAAATTCCCAAAAACATTCTTGGCCCGAAAAATGCATCCTACACCCCTGAAAGTTCAGAAAATGTTGGCAGCCCCAAAAAGGCCTTAAAATGCATCTTATTCCTGCAAAACTCTTGATAACTTTCGAGGCCCAAAAAAGGGGTTTACATCCTAGACCCCATAAAGTCCAGAAAATGTTGGTGACCTGAAAACAGTGTCAGAGAGCTCTGAATGTCCCAAAAATATTTGCAGCCTGAAAAGGGCATTAATCCGCATTCTGGCCCCCTGAAATTCCCCAAAATATTTTTGGCCCAAAAAATGCATCCTACATCCCTGAAGTTCAGAAAATGTTGGCAGCACAAAACAGGCCTTAAAATACATATTAGGCCTGCAAAAATGTAGAAAACTTTGGTTGCCCAAAAAAGGGGTTTACAGGCATCCTAGACCCCCTAAAGTCCAGAAAATGTTGGCGGCCCAAAAACTGTGTCAGAGAGTTCTGAATGTCCCAAAAACATTTGCAGTCTGAAAAGGGCATTAACCCGCATGCTAGACCCCTGAACTTCCCCAAAATATTTTGGCCATGAAAAATTCATCCTACACCCCTGAAAATTCAGAAAATGTTGGCAACACAAAAAAAGGCCTTAAAATACATATTAGGCCTCCAAAAATGTAGAAAACTCTGGAGGCCCAAAAAAGGGGTTTACAGGCATCCTAGAACCCCTAAAGTCTAGAAAATGTTGGTAGGCCAAAAACTGTGTCAGAAAGCTCTGAATGTCCCAAAAACGTTTGCAGCCTGAAAAGGGCATTAACCCACATCCTAAACCCCTGAAATTCCCAAAAACATTTTTGGCCCGAAAAATGCATCCTACACCCCTGAAAGTTCCGAAAATGTTGGCAGCCCCAAAAAGGCCTTAAAATACATCTTATTCCTGCAAAAATCTTGATAACTTTGGAGGCCCAAAAAAGGGGTTTACATCCTAGACCCCATAAAGTCCAGAAAATGTTGGTGACCCGAAAACAGTGTCAGAGAGCTCTGAATGTCCCAAAAATATTTGCATCTGAAAAGGGCATTAATCCGCATCCTGGCCCCCTGAAATTCCCCAAAAAGGCCTTAAAATGCATCTTATTCCTGCAAAAATCTTGATAACTTTTGAGGCCCAAAAAAGAGGCCTTTTTGAAAGTATTCTAAGAACACTGGTAATGTCCGCGGACATTAAAAGTTTCCATAGGCCATAGTTGAAATGTTTTACTCTATGGGTGTGATATGCTGCGGTGGAGATGGAGACGGGTGCAGCATCATCATCGTCATCTAGACCCCATAAAGTCCAGAAAATGTTGGTGACCCGAAAACAGTGTCAGAGAGCTCTGAATGTCCCAAAAATAGTTGCAGCCTGAAAAGGGCATTAATCTGCATCCTGGCCCCCTGAAATTCCCCAAAATATTTTTGGCCCGAAAAATGCATCCTACATCCCTGAAAGTTCAGAAAATGTTGGTGACCCGAAAAAGGCCTTAGATGCCTCTTAGGCCTAAAAATGTAGTAAACTTTAGAGGCCCAAAAAAGGGGTTTACAGGCATCGTAGACCCCCTAAAGTCCAGAAAATGTTGGTGCCCAAAAACAGTGTCAGAGAGCTCTGAATGTCCCAAAAACATTTGGAGCCTGAAAAAGGCATTAACCCGCATCCTAGACCCCTTAAATTCCCAAAAACATTTTTGGCCTGAAAAATGCATCCTACATCCCTGAAAGTTCAGAAAATGTTGGAAGCCCAAAAAAAGGCCTTAAAATGCATCTTATTTCTGCAAAAATCTTGATAACTTTGGAGGCCCAGAAAAGGGGTTTACAGGCATCCTAGACCCCTGAAAGTCCAGAAAATGTTGGTGACCCGAAAACAGTGTCAGAGAGCTCTGAATGTCCCAAAAACATTTGCAGCCTGAAAAGGGCATTTTCCCGCATCCTAGCCCCCTGAAATTCCCCAAAACATTTTTGGCCCTAAAAATGCATCCTACATCCCTGAAGTTCAGAAAATGTTGGCAGCACAAAACAGGCCTTAAAATATATATTAGGCCTGCAAAAATGTAGAAAAGTTTGGAGGCCCAAAAAAGGGGTTTACAGGCATCCTAGACGCCCCAAAGTCCAGAAAATGTTGGTGGCCCAAAAACTGTGTCAGAGAGCTCTGAATGTCCCAAAAACATTTGCAGTCTGAAAAGGGCATTAACCCGCATGCTAGACCCCTGAAATTCCCCAAAATATTTTGGCCACGAAAAATGCATCCTACACCCCTGAAAGTTCAGAAAATGTTGGCAGCACAAAACAGGCCTTAAAATATATATTAGGCCTGCAAAAATGTAGAAAAGTTTGGAGGCCCAAAAAAGGGGTTTACAGGCATCCTAGACGCCCCAAAGTCCAGAAAATGTTGGTGGCCCAAAAACTGTGTCAGAGAGCTCTGAATGTCCCAAAAACATTTGCAGCCTGAAAAGGGCATTAACCCGCATCCTAGACCCCTGAAATTCCCCAAAACATTTTTGGCCCTAAAAATGCATCCGACATCCCTGAAAGTTCAGAAAATGTTCGCAGCACAAAACAGGCCTTAAAATATATATTAGGCCTGCAAAAATGTAGAAAAGTTTAGAGGCCCAAAAAAGGGGTTTACAGGCATCCTAGACGCTCCAAAGTCCAGAAAATGTTGGAGGCCCAAAAACTGTGTCAGAGAGCTCTGAATGTCCCAAAAACATTTGCAGCCTGAAAAGGGCATTAACCCGCATCCTAGACCCATGAAATTACTAAAAACATTTATGGCCCGAAAAATGCATCCTACACCCCTGAAAGTTCAGAAAATGATGGCAACCCAAAAAATGCCTTAGATGCCTCTTAGGCCTAAAAATGTAGTAAACTTTAGAGGCCCAAAAAAGGGGTTTACAGGCATCGTAGACCCCCTAAAGTCCAGAAAATGTTGGTGCCCAAAAACAGTGTCAGAGAGCTCTGAATGTCCCAAAAACGTTTGCAGCCTGAAAAGGGCATTAACCCACATCCTAGACCCCTTAAATTCCCCAAAACATTTTTGGCCCGAAAAATGCATCCTACATCCCTGAAAGTTCAGAAAATGTTGGTGACCCGAAAAAGGCCTTAGATGCCTCTTAGGCCTAAAAATGTAGTAAACTTTAGAGGCCCAAAAAAGGGGTTTACAGGCATCGTAGACCCCCTAAAGTCCAGAAAATGTTGGTGCCCAAAAACAGTGTCAGAGAGCTCTGAATGTCCCAAAAACATTTGGAGCCTGAAAAAGGCATTAACCCGCATCCTAGACCCCTTAAATTCCCCAAAATATTTTTGGCCCAAAAAATGCATCCTACATCCCTGAAAGTTCAGAAAATGTTGGAAGCCCAAAAAAAGGCCTTAAAATGCATCTTATTTCTGCAAAAATCTTGATAACTTTGGAGGCCCAGAAAAGGGGTTTACAGGCATCCTAGACCCCTGAAAGTCCAGAAAATGTTGGTGACCCGAAAACAGTGTCAGAGAGCTCTGAATGTCCCAAAAACATTTGCAGCCTGAAAAGGGCATTTTCCCGCATCCTAGCCCCCTGAAATTCCCCAAAACATTTTTGGCCCTAAAAATGCATCCTACATCCCTGAAGTTCAGAAAATGTTGGCAGCACAAAACAGGCCTTAAAATATATATTAGGCCTGCAAAAATGTAGAAAAGTTTGGAGGCCCTAAAAAGGGGTTTACAGGCATCCTAGACGCCCCAAAGTCCAGAAAATGTTGGTGGCCCAAAAACTATGTCAGAGAGCTCTGAATGTCCCAAAAACATTTGCAGTCTGAAAAGGGCATTAACCCGCATCCTAGACCCATGAAATTACTAAAAACATTTATGGCCCGAAAAATGCATCCTACACCCCTGAAAGTTCAGCAAATGTTGGAAGCCCAAAAAAAGGCCTTAAAATGCATCTTATTTCTGCAAAAATCTTGATAACTTTGGAGGCCCAGAAAAGGGGTTTACAGGCATCCTAGACCCCTGAAAGTCCAGAAAATGTTGGTGACCCGAAAACTGTGTCAGAGAGCTCTGATTGTCCCAAAAACATTTGCAGCCTGAAAAGGGCATTAACCCGCATCCTAGACCCCTGAAATTCCCAAAAACATTCTTGGCCCGAAAAATGCATCCTACACCCCTGAAAGTTCAGAAAATGTTGGCAGCCCAAAAAAGGCCTTAAATGCCTCTTAGGCCTCCAAAAATGTAGTAAACTTTAGAGGCCCAAAAAAGGGGTTTACAGGCACCGTAGACCGCCTAAAGTCCAGAAAATCTTGGTGCCCAAAAACGGTGTCAGAGAGCTCTGAATGTCTGAAAAACATTTGCAGCCTGAAAAAGGCATTAACCCGCATCCTAGACCCCTGAAAGTAATAAAAATATTTATGGCCCGAAAAATACATCTTACACCCCTGAAAGTTCAGAAAATGTTGGCAGCCCCGAAAACGCCTTAAAATGCATCTTATTCCTGCAAAAATCTTGATAACTTTGGAGGCCCAAAAAAGGGGTTTACAGGCATCCTAGACCCCTGAAAGTCCAGAAAATGTTGGTGACCCGAAAACTGTGTCAGAGAGCTCTGATTGTCCCAAAAACATTTGCAGCCTGAAAAGGGCATTAACCCGCATCCTAGACCCCTGAAATTCCCCAAAACATTTTTGGCCCTAAAAATGCATCCGACATCCCTGAAAGTTCAGAAAATGTTGGCAGCACAAAAAAGGCCTTAAAATACATATTAGGAATGCAAAAATGTAGAAAACGTTTGAGGCCCAAAAAAGGTGTTTACAGGCATCCTAGAATCCATAAAGTCCAGAAAATGTTGGTGGCCCAAAAACTGTGACAAAGAGCTCTGAATTTCCCAAAAACATTTGCAGCCTGAAAAGGGCATTAAACCGCATCCTAGACCCCTGAAATTCCCCAAAATATTTTTGGCCCGAAAAATGCATCCTACATCCCTGAAGTTCAGAAAATGTTGGCAGCACAAAACAGGCCTTAAAATATATATTAGGCGTGCAAAAATGTAGAAAAGTTTGGAGGCCCAAAAAAGGGGTTTACAGGCATCCTAGACGCCCTAAAGTCCAGAAAATGTTGGTGGCCCAAAAACTGTGTCAGAGAGCTCTGAATGTCCCAAAAACATTTGCAGTCTGAAAAGGGCATTAACCCGCATGCTAGACCCCTGAAATTCCCCAAAATATTTTGGCCACGAAAAATGCATCCTACACCCCTGAAAGTTCAGAAAATGTTGGCAGCCCAAAAAAGGCCTTAAATGCCTCTTAGGCCTCCAAAAATGTAGTAAACTTTAGAGGCCCAAAAAAGGGGTTTACAGCCATCGTAGACCGCCTAAAGTCCAGAAAATGTTGGTGCCCAAAAACGGTGTCAGAGAGCTCTGAATGTCTGAAAAACATTTGCAGCCTGAAAAAGGCATTAACCCGCATCCTAGACCCCTGAAAGTAATAAAAATATTTATGGCCCGAAAAATACATCTTACACCCCTGAAAGTTCAGAAAATGTTGGCAGCACAAAAAAAGGCCTTAAAATGCATCTTATTCCTGCAAAAATCTTGATAACTTTGGATGCCCAAAAAAGGGGTTTACAGGCATCCTAGACCCCTGAAAGTCCAGAAAATGTTGGTGACCCGAAAACTGTGTCAGAGAGCTCTGATTGTCCCAAAAACATTTGCAGCCTGAAAAGGGCATTAACCCGCATCCTAGACCCCTGAAATTCCCCAAAATATTTTTGGCCCGAAAAATGAATCCTACACCCCTTAAAGTTCAGAAAATATTGGCAGCCGCAAAAAGGCCTTAAAATGCATCTTATTCCTGCAAAAATCTTGATAACTTTGGAGGCCCAAAAAAGGGGTTTACATCCTAGACCCCATAAAGTCCAGAAAATGTTGGTGACCCGAAAACAGTGTCAGAGAGCTCTGAATGTCCCAAAAATATTTGCACCTGAAAAGGGCATTAATCCGCATCCTGGCCCCCTGAAATTCCCCAAAATATTTTTGGCCCGAAAAATGCATCCTACATCCCTGAAGTTCAGAAAATGTTGGCAGCACAAAACAGGCCTTAAAATACATATTAGGCCACCAAAAATGTAGAAAACTCTGGAGGCCCAAAAAAGGGGTTTACAGGCATCCTAGACCCCCTAAAGTCCAGAAAATGTTGGTAGGCCAAAAACTGTGTCAGAGAGCTCTGAATGTCCCAAAAACATTTGCAGCCTGAAAAGGGCATTAACCCACATCCTAAACCCCTGAAATTCCCAAAAACATTTTTGGCCCGAAAAATGAATCCTACACCCCTTAAAGTTCAGAAAATATTGGCAGCCGCAAAAAGGCCTTAAAATGCATCTTATTCCTGCAAAAATCTTGATAACTTTGGAGGCCCAAAAAAGGGGTTTACATCCTAGACCCCATAAAGTCCAGAAAATGTTGGTGACCCGAAAACAGTGTCAGAGAGCTCTGAATGTCCCAAAAATATTTGCATCTGAAAAGGGCATTAATCCGCATCCTGGCCCCCTGAAATTCCCCAAAATATTTTTGGCCCGAAAAATGCATCCTACATCCCTGAAGTTCAGAAAATGTTGGCAGCACAAAACAGGCCTTAAAATACATATTAGGCCTGCAAAAATGTAGAAAACTTTGGAGGCCCAAAAAAGGGGTTTACAGGCATCCTAGACCCACTAAAGTCCAGAAAATGTTGGTGGCCCAAAAACTGTGTCAGAGAGCTCTGAATGTCCCAAACACATTTGCAGTCTGAAAAGGGCATTAACTTGCATGCTAGACCCCTGAAATTCCCCAAAATATTTTGGCCACGAAAAATTCATCCTACACCCCTGAAAATTCAGAAAATGTTGGCAGCACAAAAAAGGCCTTAAAATACATATTAGGCCTCTAAAAATGTAGAAAACTTTGGAGGCCCAAAAAAGGGGTTTACAGGCATCCTAGACCCCCTAAAGTCCAGAAAATGTTGGTAGGCCAACAACTGTGTCAGAGAGCTCTGAATGTCCCAAAAATGTTTGCAGCCTGAAAAGGGCATTAACCCACATCCTAAACCCCTGAAATTCCCAAAAACATTTTTGGCCCGAAAAATGCATCCTACACCCCTGAAAGTTCTGAAAATGTTGGCAGCCCCAAAAAGGCCTTAAAATGCATCTTATTCCTGCAAAAATCTTGATAACTTTGGAGGCCCAAAAAAGAGGCCTTTTTGAAAGTATTCTAAGAACACTGGTAATGTCCGCGGACATTAAAAGTTTCCATAGGCCATAGTTGAAATGTTTTACTCTATGGGTGTGATATGCTGCGGTGGAGATGGAGACGGGTGCAGCATCATCATCGTCATCTAGACCCCATAAAGTCCAGAAAATGTTGGTGACCCGAAAACAGTGTCAGAGAGCTCTGAATGTCCCAAAAATAGTTGCAGCCTGAAAAGGGCATTAATCCGCATCCTGGCCCCCTGAAATTCCCCAAAATATTTTTGGCCCGAAAAATGCATCCTACATCCCTGAAGTTCAGAAAATGTTGGCAGCACAAAACAGGCCTTAAAATACATATTAGGCCTGCAAAAATGTAGAAAACTTTGGAGGCCCAAAAAAGGGGTTTACAGGCATCCTAGACCCACTAAAGTCCAGAAAATGTTGGCGGCCCAAAAACTGTGTCAGAGAGCTCTGAATGTCCCAAAAACATTTGCAATCTGAAAAGGGCATTAACCCGCATGCTAGACCCCTGAAATTCCCCAAAATATTTTGGCCACGAAAAATTCATCCTACACCCCTGAAAATTCAGAAAATGTTGGCAGCACAAAAAAGGCCTTAAAATACATATTAGGCCTGCAAAAATGTAGAAAACTTTGGAGGCCCAAAAAAGGGGTTTACAGGCATCCTAGACCACATAAAGTCCAGAAAATGTTGGTGGCCCAAAAACTGTGTCAGAGAGCTCTGAATGGCCCAAAAACGCTTGCAGCCTGAAAAGGGCATTAACCCGCATCCTAGACCCCTGAAATTCCTAAAAACATTCATGGCCCGAAAAATGCATCCTACACCCCTTAAAGTTCAGAAACTGTTGGCAGCCCAAAAAATGCCTTAAAATGCATCTTATTTCTGCAATAATCTTTAAAACTTTGGAGGCCCAAAAAAGGGGTTTGCAGGCATCCTAGACCCCATAAAGTCCAGAAAATGTTGGTGACCCGAAAACAGTGTCAGAGAGCCCTGAATGTCCCAAAAATATTTGCAGTCTGAAAAGGACATTAACCCGCATGCTAGACCCCTGAAATTTCCCAAAATATTTTGGCCACGAAAAATTCATCCTACACCCCTGAAAATTCAGAAAATATTGGCAGCACAAAAAAGGCCTTAAAATACATATTAGGCCTCCAAAAATGTAGAAAACTTTGGAGGCCCAAAAAAGGGGTTTACAGGCATCCTAGAACCCCTAAAGTCCAGAAAATGTTGGTAGGCCAAAAACTGTGTCAGAGAGCTCTGAATGTCCCAAAAACGTTTGCAGCCTGAAAAGGGCATTAACCCACATCCTAACCCCCTGAAATTCCCAAAAACATTCTTGGCCCGAAAAATGCATCCTACACCCCTGAAAGTTCAGAAAATGTTGGCAGCCCCAAAAAGGCCTTAAAATGCATCTTATTCCTGCAAAAATCTTGATAACTTTCGAGGCCCAAAAAAGGGGTTTACATCCTAGACCCCATAAAGTCCAGAAAATGTTGGTGACCTGAAAACAGTGTCAGAGAGCTCTGAATGTCCCAAAAATATTTGCAGCCTGAAAAGGGCATTAATCCGCATTCTGGCCCCCTGAAATTCCCCAAAATATTTTTGGCCCAAAAAATGCATCCTACATCCCTGAAGTTCAGAAAATGTTGGCAGCACAAAACAGGCCTTAAAATACATATTAGGCCTGCAAAAATGTAGAAAACTTTGGTTGCCCAAAAAAGGGGTTTACAGGCATCCTAGACCCCCTAAAGTCCAGAAAATGTTGGAAGCCCAAAAAACGGTGTCAGAGAGCTCTGAATGTCCCAAAAACGTTTGCAGCCTGAAAATGGCATTAACCCACATCCTAAACCCCTGAAATTCCCAAAAACATTTTTGGCCCTAAAAATGAATCCTACACCCCTTAAAGTTCAGAAAATATTGGCAGCCGCAAAAAGGCCTTAAAATGCATCTTATTCCTCCAAAAATCTTGATAACTTTGGAGGCCCAAAAAAGGGGTTTACATCCTAGACCCCATAAAGTCCAGAAAATGTTGGTGACCCGAAAACAGTGTCAGAGAGCTCTGAATGTCCCAAAAATATTTGCAGCCTGAAAAGGACATTAATCCGCATCCTGGCCCCCTGAAATTCCCCAAAATATTTTTGGCCCAAAAAATGCATCCTACATCCCTGAAGTTCAGAAAATGTTGGCAGCACAAAACAGGCCTTAAAATACATATTAGGCCTGCAAAAATGTAGAAAACTTTGGTTGCCCAAAAAAGGGGTTTACAGGCATCCTAGACCCCCTAAAGTCCAGAAAATGTTGGCGGCCCAAAAACTGTGTCAGAGAGTTCTGAATGTCCCAAAAACATTTGCAGTCTGAAAAGGGCATTAACCCGCATGCTAGACCCCTGAACTTCCCCAAAATATTTTGGCCATGAAAAATTCATCCTACACCCCTGAAAATTCAGAAAATGTTGGCAACACAAAAAAAGGCCTTAAAATACATATTAGGCCTCCAAAAATGTAGAAAACTCTGGAGGCCCAAAAAAGGGGTTTACAGGCATCCTAGAACCCCTAAAGTCTAGAAAATGTTGGTAGGCCAAAAACTGTGTCAGAAAGCTCTGAATGTCCCAAAAACGTTTGCAGCCTGAAAAGGGCATTAACCCACATCCTAAACCCCTGAAATTCCCAAAAACATTTTTGGCCCGAAAAATGCATCCTACACCCCTGAAAGTTCCGAAAATGTTGGCAGCCCCAAAAAGGCCTTAAAATACATCTTATTCCTGCAAAAATCTTGATAACTTTGGAGGCCCAAAAAAGGGGTTTACATCCTAGACCCCATAAAGTCCAGAAAATGTTGGTGACCCGAAAACAGTGTCAGAGAGCTCTGAATGTCCCAAAAATATTTGCATCTGAAAAGGGCATTAATCCGCATCCTGGCCCCCTGAAATTCCCCAAAATATTTTGGCCCGAAAAATGCATCCTACATCCCTGAAGTTCAGAAAATGTTGGCAGCACAAAACAGGCCTTAAAATACATATTAGGCCTGCAAAAATGTAGACAACTTTGGAGGCCCAAAAAAGGGGTTTACAGGCATCCTAGACCCCCTAAAGTCCAGAAAATGTTGGTGGCCCAAAAAACGGTGTCAGAGAGCTCTGAATGTCCCAAAAACATTTGCAGTCTGAAAAGGGCATTAACCCGCATGCTAGACCCCTGAACTTCCCCAAAATATTTTCGCCATGAAAAATTCATCCTACACCCCTGAACATTCAGAAAATGTTGGCAACACAAAAAAAGGCCTTAAAATACATATTAGGCCACCAAAAATGTAGAAAACTCTGGAGGCCCAAAAAAGGGGTTTACAGGCATCCTAGACCCCCTAAAGTCCAGAAAATGTTGGTAGGCCAAAAACTGTGTCAGAGAGCTCTGAATGTCCCAAAAACATTTGCAGCCTGAAAAGGGCATTAACCCACATCCTAAACCCCTGAAATTCCCAAAAACATTTTTGGCCTGAAAAATGAATCCTACACCCCTTAAAGTTCAGAAAATATTGGCAGCCGCAAAAAGGCCTTAAAATGCATCTTATTCCTGCAAAAATCTTGATAACTTTGGAGGCCCAAAAAAGGGGTTTACATCCTAGACCCCATAAAGTCCAGAAAATGTTGGTGACCCGAAAACAGTGTCAGAGAGCTCTGAATGTCCCAAAAATATTTGCATCTGAAAAGGGCATTAATCCGCATCCTGGCCCCCTGAAATTCCCCAAAATATTTTTGGCCCGAAAAATGCATCCTACATCCCTGAAGTTCAGAAAATGTTGGCAGCACAAAACAGGCCTTAAAATACATATTGGGCCTTCCAAAAATGTAGAAAACTTTGGAGGCCCAAAAAAGGGGTTTACAGGCATCCTAGACCCACTAAAGTCCTGAAAATGTTGGTGGCCCAAAAACTGTGTCAGAGAGCTCTGAATGTCCCAAAAATGTTTGCAGCCTGAAAAGGGCATTAACCCACATCCTAAACCCCTGAAATTCCCAAAAACATTTTTGGCCCGAAAAATGCATCCTACACCCCTGAAAGTTCCGAAAATGTTGGCAGCCCCAAAAAGGCCTTAAAATGCATCTTATTCCTGCAAAAATCTTGATAACTTTTGAGGCCCAAAAAAGAGGCCTTTTTGAAAGTATTCTAAGAACACTGGTAATGTCCGCGGACATTAAAAGTTTCCATAGGCCATAGTTGAAATGTTTTACTCTATGGGTGTGATATGCTGCGGTGGAGATGGAGACGGGTGCAGCATCATCATCGTCATCTAGACCCCATGAAGTCCAGAAAATGTTGGTGACCCGAAAACAGTGTCAGAGAGCTCTGAATGTCCCAAAAATAGTTGCAGCCTGAAAAGGGCATTAATCCGCATCCTGGCCCCCTGAAATTCCCCAAAATATTTTTGGCCCAAAAAATGCATCCTACATCCCTGAAGTTCAGAAAATGTTGGCAGCACAAAACAGGCCTTAAAATACATATTAGGCCTGCAAAAATGTAGAAAACTTTGGAGGCCCAAAAAAGGGGTTTACAGGCATCCTAGACCCACTAAAGTCCAGAAAATGTTGGCGGCCCAAAAACTGTGTCAGAGAGCTCTGAATGTCCCAAAAACATTTGCAATCTGAAAAGGGCATTAACCCGCATGCTAGACCCCTGAAATTCCCCAAAATATTTTGGCCACGAAAAATTCATCCTACACCCCTGAAAATTCAGAAAATGTTGGCAGCACAAAAAAGGCCTTAAAATACATATTAGGCCTGCAAAAATGTAGAAAACTTTGGAGGCCCAAAAAAGGGGTTTACAGGCATCCTAGACCACATAAAGTCCAGAAAATGTTGGTGGCCCAAAAACTGTGTCAGAGAGCTCTGAATGGCCCAAAAACGCTTGCAGCCTGAAAAGGGCATTAACCCGCATCCTAGACCCCTGAAATTCCTAAAAACATTCATGGCCCGAAAAATGCATCCTACACCCCTTAAAGTTCAGAAACTGTTGGCAGCCCAAAACATGCCTTAAAATGCATCTTATTTCTGCAATAATCTTTAAAACTTTGGAGGCCCAAAAAAGGGGTTTGCAGGCATCCTAGACCCCATAAAGTCCAGAAAATGTTGGTGACCCGAAAACAGTGTCAGAGAGCTCTGAATGTCCCAAAAATATTTGCAGTCTGAAAAGGACATTAACCCGCATGCTAGACCCCTGAAATTTCCCAAAATATTTTGGCCACGAAAAATTCATCCTACACCCCTGAAAATTCAGAAAATATTGGCAGCACAAAAAAGGCCTTAAAATACATATTAGGCCTCCAAAAATGTAGAAAACTTTGGAGGCCCAAAAAAGGGGTTTACAGGCATCCTAGACCCCCTAAAGTCCAGAAAATGTTGGCGGCCCAAAAAACGGTGTCAGAGAGCTCTGAATGTCCCAAAAACGTTTGCAGCCTGAAAATGGCATTAACCCACATCCTAAACCCCTGAAATTCCCAAAAACATTTTTGGCCCGAAAAATGAATCCTACACCCCTTAAAGTTCAGAAAATATTGGCAGCCGCAAAAAGGCCTTAAAATGCATCTTATTCCTCCAAAAATCTTGATAACTTTGGAGGCCCAAAAAAGGGGTTTACATCCTAGACCCCATAAAGTCCAGAAAATGTTGGTGACCCGAAAACAGTGTCAGAGAGCTCTGAATGTCCCAAAAATATTTGCAGCCTGAAAAGGACATTAATCCGCATCCTGGCCCCCTGAAATTCCCCAAAATATTTTTGGCCCGAAAAATGCATCCTACATCCCTGAAGTTCAGAAAATGTTGGCAGCACAAAACAGGCCTTAAAATACACATTAGGCCGGCAAAAATGTAGAAAACTTTGGAGGCCCAAAAAAGGGGTTTACAGGCATCCTAGACCCCCTAAAGTCCAGAAAATGTTGGCGGCCCAAAAACTGTGTCAGAGAGTTCTGAATGTCCCAAAAACATTTGCAGTCTGAAAAGGGCATTAACCCGCATGCTAGACCCCTGAAATTTCCCAAAATATTTTGGCCACATAAAATTCATCCTACACCCCTGAAAATTCAGAAAATGTTGGCAGCACAAAAAAGGCCTTAAAATACATATTAGGCCTCTAAAAATGTAGAAAACTTTGGAGGCCCAAATAAGGGGTTTACAGGCACCCTAGACCCCCTAAAGTCCAGAAAATGTTGGTAGGCCAACAACTGTGTCAGAGAGCTCTGAATGTCCCAAAAACGTTTGCAGCCTGAAAAGGGCATTAACCCACATCCTAAACCCCTGAAATTCCCAAAAACATTTTTGGCCCGAAAAATGCATCCTACACCCCTGAAAGTTCCGAAAATGTTGGCAGCCCCAAATAGGCCTTAAAATGCATCTTATTCCTGCAAAAATCTTGATAACTTTGGAGGCCCAAAAAAGGGGCCTTTTTGAAAGTATTCTAAGAACACTGGTAATGTCCGCGGACATTAAAAGTTTCCATAGGCCATAGTTGAAATGTTTTACTCTATGGGTGTGATATGCTGCGGTGGAGATGGAGACGGGTGCAGCATCATCATCGTCATCTAGACCCCATAAAGTCCAGAAAATGTTGGTGACCCGAAAACAGTGTCAGAGAGCTCTGAATGTCCCAAAAATATTTGCAGCCTGAAAAGGGCATTAATCCGCATCCTGGTCCCCTGAAATTCCCCAAAATATTTTTGGCCCAAAAAATGCATCCTACATCCCTGAAGTTCACAAAATGTTGGCAGCACAAAACAGGCCTTAAAATAAATATTAGGCCTGCAAAAATGTAGAAAACTTTGAAGGCCCAAAAAAGGGGTTTACAGGCATCCTAGACCCCCTAAAGTCCAGAAAATGTTGGCAGCCCAAAAACTGTATCAGAGAGCTCTGAATGTCCCCAAAACATTTGCAGTCTGAAAAGGGCATTAACCCGCATGCTAGACCCCTGAAATTTCCCAAAATATTTTGGCCACGAAAAATTCATCCTACACCCCTGAAAATTCAGAAAATATTGGCAGCACAAAAAAGGCCTTAAAATACATATTAGGCATCCAAAAATGTAGAAAACTTTGGAGGCCCAAAAAAGGGGTTTACAGGCATCCTTGACCCCCTAAAGTCCAGAAAATGTTGGTGGCCCAAAAACTGTGTCAGAGAGCTCTGAATGGCCCAAAAACGCTTGCAGCCTGAAAAGGGCATTAACCCGCATCCTAAACCCCTGAAATTCCCAAAAACATTTTTGGCCCGAAAAATGCATCCTACACCCCTGAAAGTTCAGAAAATGTTGGCAGCCCCGAAAAGGCCTTAAAATGCATCTTATTCCTGCAAAAATCTTGATAACTTTGGAGGCCCAAAAAAGGGGTTTACATGCTAGACCCCATAAAGTCCAGAAAATGTTGGTGACCCGAAAACAGTGTCAGAGAGCTCTGAATGTCCCAAAAATAGTTGCAGCCTGAAAAGGGCATTAATCCGCATCCTGGCCCCCTGAAATTCCCCAAAGTATTTTTGGCCCGAAAAATGCATCCTACATCCCTGAAGTTCAGAAAATGTTGGCAGCACAAAACAGGCCTTAAAATACATATTAGGCCTGCAAAAATGTAGAAAACTTTGGAGGCCCAGAAAAGGGGTTTACAGGCATCCTAGACCCACTAAAGTCCAGAAAATGTTGGCGGCCCAAAAACTGTGTCAGAGAGCTCTGAATGTCCCAAAAACATTTGCAATCTGAAAAGGGCATAAACCCGCATGCTAGACCCCTGAAATTCCCCAAAATATTTTGGCCACGAAAAATTCATCCTACACCCCTGAAAATTCAGAAAATGTTGGCAGCACAAAAAAGGCCTTAAAATACATATTAGGCCTGCAAAAATGTAGAAAACTTTGGAGGCCCAAAAAAGGGGTTTACAGGCATCCTAGACCACATAAAGTCCAGAAAATGTTGGTGGCCCAAAAACGGTGTCAGAGAGCTCTGAATGGCCCAAAAACGCTTGCAGCCTGAAAAGGGCATTAACCCGCATCCTAGACCCCTGAAATTCCTAAAAACATTCATGGCCCGAAAAATGCATCCTACACCCCTTAAAGTTCAGAAACTGTTGGCAGCCCAAAAAATGCCTTAAAATGCATCTTATTTCTGCAAATATCTTTAAAACTTTGGAGGCCCAAAAAAGGGTTTTGCAGGCATCCTAGACCCCATAAAGTCCAGAAAATGTTGGTGACCCGAAAACAGTGTCAGAGAGCTCTGAATGTCCCAAAAATATTTGCAGTCTGAAAAGGGCATTAACCCGCATGCTAGACCCCTGAAATTTCCCAAAATATTTTGGCCACGAAAAATTCATCCTACACCCCTGAAAATTCAGAAAATATTGGCAGCACAAAACAGGCCTTAAAATACATATTAGGCCTGCAAAAATGTAGAAAATTTTGGAGGCCCAAAAAAGGGGTTTACAGGCATCCTAGACCCACTAAAGTCCAGAAAATGTTGGCGGCCCAAAAACTGTGTCAGAGAGCTCTGAATGTCCCAAACACATTTGCAGTCTGAAAAGGGCATTAACTCGCATGCTAGACCCCTGAAATTCCCCAAAATATTTTGACCACGAAAAATTCATCCTACACCCCTGAAAATTCAGAAAATGTTGGCAGCACAAAAAAGGCCTTAAAATACATATTAGGCCTCTAAAAATGTAGAAAACTTTGGAGGCCCAAAAAAGGGGTTTACAGGCATCCTAGACCCCCTAAAGTCCAGAAAATGTTGGTAGGCCAAAAACTGTGTCAGAGAGCTCTGAATGTCCCAAAAACATTTGCAGCCTGAAAAGGGCATTAACCCACATCCTAAACCCCTGAAATTCGCAAAAACATTTTTGGCCCAAAAAATGCATCCTACACCCCTGAAAGTTCAGAAAATGTTGGCAGCCCCAAAAAGGCCTTAAAATGCATCTTATTCCTGCAAAAATCTTGATAACTTTCGAGGCCCCAAAAAGGGGTTTACATCCTAGACCCCATAAAGTCCAGAAAATGTTGGTGACCTGAAAACAGTGTCAGAGAGCTCTGAATGTCCCAAAAATATTTGCAGCCTGAAAAGGACATTAATCCGCATCCTGGCCCCCTGAAATTCCCCAAAATACTTTTGGCCCAAAAAATGCATCCTACATCCCTGAAGTTCAGAAAATGTTGGCAGCACAAAACAGGCCTTAAAATACATGTTAGGCCTGCAAAAATGTAGAAAACTTTGGTTGCCCAAAAAAGGGGTTTACAGGCATCCTAGACCCCCTAAAGTCCAGAAAATGTTGGTGGCCCAAAAAACGGTGTCAGAGAGCTCTGAATGTCCCAAAAACATTTGCAGTCTGAAAAGGGCATTAACCCGCATGCTAGACCCCTGAACTTCCCCAAAATATTTTGGCCATGAAAAATTCATCCTACACCCCTGAAAATTCAGAAAATGTTGGCAACACAAAAAAAGGCCTTAAAATACATATTAGGCCACCAAAAATGTAGAAAACTCTGGAGGCCCAAAAAAGGGGTTTACAGGCATCCTAGACCCCCTAAAGTACAGAAAATGTTGGTAGGCCAAAAACTGTGTCAGAGAGCTCTGAATGTCCCAAAAACATTTGCAGCCTGAAAAGGGCATTAACCCACATCCTAAACCCCTGAAATTCGCAAAAACATTTTTGGCCCAAAAAATGCATCCTACACCCCTGAAAGTTCAGAAAATGTTGGCAGCCCCAAAAAGGCCTTAAAATGCATCTTATTCCTGCAATAATCTTTAAAACTTTGGAGGCCCAAAAAAGGGGTTTGCAGGCATCCTAGACCCCATAAAGTCCAGAAAATGTTGGTGACCCGAAAACAGTGTCAGAGAGCTCTGAATGTCCCAAAAACATTTCCAGCCTGAAAAGGGCATTAACCCACATCCTAAACCCCTGAAATTCCCAAAAACATGTTTGGCCCGAAAAATGAATCCTACACCCCTTAAAGTTCAGAAAATATTGGCAGCCGCAAAAAGGCCTTAAAATGCATCTTATTCCTGCAAAAATCTTGATAACTTTGGAGGCCCAAAAAAGGGGTTTACATCCTAGACCCCATAAAGTCCAGAAAATGTTGGTGACCCGAAAACAGTAGCTCTGAATGTCCCAAAAATATTTGCATCTGAAAAGGGCATTAATCCACATCCTGGCCCCCTGAAATTCCCCAAAATATTTTTGGCCCGAAAAATGCATCCTACATCCCTGAAGTTCAGAAAATGTTGGCAGCACAAAACAGGCCTTAAAATACATATTAGGCCTGCAAAAATGTAGAAAACTTTGGAGGCCCAAAAAAGGGGTTTACAGGCATCCTAGACCCACTAAAGTCCAGAAAATGTTGGCGGCCCAAAAACTGTGTCAGAGAGCTCTGAATGTCCCAAACACATTTGCAGTCTGAAAAGGGCATTAACTCGCATGCTAGACCCCTGAAATTCCCCAAAATATTTTGGCCACGAAAAATTCATCCTACACCCCTGAAAATTCAGAAAATGTTGGCAGCACAAAAAAGGCCTTAAAATACATATTAGGCCTCTAAAAATGTAGAAAACTTTGGAGGCCCAAAAAAGGGGTTTACAGGCATCCTAGACCCCCTAAAGTCCAGAAAATGTTGGTAGGCCAAAAACTGTGTCAGAGAGCTCTGAATGTCCCAAAAACGTTTGCAGCCTGAAAAGGGCATTAACCCACATCCTAAACCCCTGAAATTCGCAAAAACATTTTTGGCCCAAAAAATGCATCCTACACCCCTGAAAGTTCAGAAAATGTTGGCAGCCCCAAAAAGGCCTTAAAATGCATCTTATTCCTGCAAAAATCTTGATAACTTTCGAGGCCCCAAAAAGGGGTTTACATCCTAGACCCCATAAAGTCCAGAAAATGTTGGTGACCTGAAAACAGTGTCAGAGAGCTCTGAATGTCCCAAAAATATTTGCAGCCTGAAAAGGGCATTAATCCGCATCCTGGCCCCCTGAAATTCCCCAAAATACTTTTGGCCCAAAAAATGCATCCTACATCCCTGAAGTTCAGAAAATGTTGGCAGCACAAACAGGCCTTAAAATACATATTAGGCCTGCAAAAATGTAGAAAAATTCGGTTGCCCAAAAAAGGGGTTTACAGGCATCCTAGACCCCCTAAAGTCCAGAAAATGTTGGTGGCCCAAAAAACGGTGTCAGAGAGCTCTGAATGTCCCAAAAACATTTGCAGTCTGAAAAGGGCATTAACCCGCATGCTAGACCCCTGAACTTCCCCAAAATATTTTGGCCATGAAAAATTCATCCTACACCCCTGAAAATTCAGAAAATGTTGGCAACACAAAAAAAGGCCTTAAAATACATATTGGGCCACCAAAAATGTAGAAAACTCTGGAGGCCCAAAAAAGGGGTTTACAGGCATCATAGACCCCCTAAAGTCCAGAAAATGTTGGTAGGCCAAAAACTGTGTCAGAGAGCTCTGAATGTCCCAAAAACGTTTGCAGCCTGAAAAGGGCATTAACCCACATCCTAAACCCCTGAAATTCCCAAAAACATTTTTGGCCCGAAAAATGAATCCTACACCCCTTAAAGTTCAGAAAATATTGGCAGCCGCAAAAAGGCCTTAAAATGCATCTTATTCCTGCAAAAATCTTGATAACTTTGGAGGCCCAAAAAAGGGGTTTACATCCTAGACCCCATAAAGTCCAGAAAATGTTGGTGACCCAAAAAACGGTGTCAGAGAGCTCTGAATGTCCCAAAAACATTTGCAGTCTGAAAAGGGCATTAACCCGCATGCTAAACCCCTGAAATTCGCAAAAACATTTTTGGCCCAAAAAAAGCATCCTACACCCCTGAAAGTTCAGAAAATGTTGGCAGCCCCAAAAAGACCTTAAAATGCATCTTATTCCTGCAAAAATCTTGATAACTTTCGAGGCCAAAAAAAGGGGTTTACATCCTAGACCCCATAAAGTCCAGAAAATGTTGTTGACCATGAAAACAGTTTCAGAGAGCTCTGAATGTCCCAATAATGTTTGCAGCCTGAAAAGGGCATTAATCCGCATCCTGGCCCCCTGAAATTCCCCAAAATACTTTTGGCCCAAAAAATGCATCCTACATCCCTGAAGTTCAGAAAATGTTGGCAGCACAAAACAGGCCTTAAAATACATATTAGGCCTGCAAAAATGTAGAAAACTTTGGTTGCCCAAAAAAGGGGTTTACAGGCATCCTAGACCCCCTAAAGTCCAGAAAATGTTGGCGGCCCAAAAAACGGTATCAGAGAGCTCTGAATGTCCCAAAAACATTTGCAGTCTGAAAAGGGCATTAACCCGCATGCTAGACCCCTGAACTTCCCCAAAATATTTTGGCCATGAAAAATTCATCCTACACCCCTGAAAATTCAGAAAATGTTGGCAACACAAAAAAGGCCTTAAAATACATATTAGGCCACCAAAAATGTAGAAAACTCTGGAGGCCCAAAAAAGGGGTTTACAGGCATCCTAGACCCCCTAAAGTCCAGAAAATGTTGGAAGGCCAAAAACTGTGTCAGAGAGCTCTGAATGTCCCAAAAACGTTTGCAGCCTGAAAAGGGCATTAACCCACATCCTAAACCCCTGAAATTCCCAAAAACATTTTTAGCCCGAAAAATGAATCCTACACCCCTTAAAGTTCAGAAAATATTGGCAGCCGCAAAAAGGCCTTAAAATGCATCTTATTCCTGCAAAAATCTTGATAACTTTGGAGGCCCAAAAAAGGGGTTTACATCCTACACCCCATAAAGTCCATAAAATGTTGGTGACCCGAAAACAGTGTCAGAGAGCTCTGAATGTCCCAAAAATATTTGCATCTGAAAAGGGCATTAATCCGCATCCTGGCCCCCTGAAATTCCCCAAAATATTTTTGGCCCGAAAAATGCATCCTACATCCCTGAAGTTCAGAAAATGTTGGCAGCACAAAACAGGCCTTAAAATACATATTAGGCCTGCAAAAATGTAGAAAACTTTGGAGGCCCAAAAAAGGGGTTTACAGGCATCCTAGACCCACTAAAGTCCAGAAAATGTTTGCGGCCCAAAAACTGTGTCAGAGAGCTCTGAATGTCCCAAACACATTTGCAGTCTGAAAAGGGCATTAACTCGCATGCTAGATCCCTGAAATTCCCCAAAATATTTTGGCCACGAAAAATTCATCCTACACCCCTGAAAATTCAGAAAATGTTGGCAGCACAAAAAAGGCCTTAAAATACATATTAGGCCTCTAAAAATGTAGAAAACTTTGGATGCCCAAAAAAGGGGTTTACAGGCATCCTAGACCCCCTAAAGTCCAGAAAATGTTGGTAGGCCAACAACTGTGTCAAAGAGCTCTGAATGTCCCAAAAATGTTTGCAGCCTGAAAAGGGCATTAACCCACATCCTAAACCCCTGAAATTCCCAAAAACATTTTTGGCCCGAAAAATGCATCCTACACCCCTGAAAGTTCCGAAAATGTTGGCAGCCCCAAAAAGGCCTTAAAATGCATCTTATTCCTGCAAAAATCTTGATAACTTTGGAGGCCCAAAAAAGAGGCCTTTTTGAAAGTATTCTAAGAACACTGGTAATGTCCGCGGACATTAAAAGTTTCCATAGGCCATAGTTGAAACGTTTTACTCTATGGGTGTGATATGCTGCGGTGGAGATGGAGACGGGTGCAGCATCATCATCGTCATCTAGACCCCATAAAGTCCAGAAAATGTTGGTGACCCAAAAACAGTGTCAGAGAGCTCTGAATGTCCCAAAAATAGTTGCAGCCTGAAAAGGGCATTAATCCGCATCCTGGCCCCCTGAAATTCCCCAAAATATTTTTTGCCGAAAAATGCATCCTACATCCCTGAAGTTCAGAAAATGTTGGCAGCACAAAACAGGCCTTAAAATACATATTAGGCCTGCAAAAATGTAGAAAACTTTGGAGGCCCAAAAAAGGGGTTTACAGGCATCCTAGACCCACTAAAGTCCAGAAAATGTTGGCGGCCCAAAAACTGTGTCAGAGAGCTCTGAATGTCCCAAAAACATTTGCAATCTGAAAAGGGCATTAACCCGCATGCTAGACCCTTGAAATTCCTAAAAACATTTATGGCCCGAAAAATGCATCCTACACCCTTGAAAGTCCAGAAAATGTTGGCAGCCCCAAAAAGGCCTTAAAATGCATCTTATTCCTGCAAAAATCTTGATAACTTTGGAGGCCCAAAAAAGGGGTTTACATCCTAGACCTCATAAAGTCCAGAAAATGTTGGTAGGCCAAAAACTGTGTCAGAGAGCTCTGAATGTCCCAAAAACATTTGCAGCCTGAAAAGGGCATTAAACCACATCCTAGACCCTTGAAATTCCTAAAAACATTTATGGCCCGAAAAATGCATCCTACACCCCTTAAAGTTCAGAAAATGTTGGCAGCCCAAAAAATGCCTTAAAATGCATCTTAATCCTGCAATAATCTTTAAAACTTTGGAGGCCCAAAAAAGGGGTTTTCAGGCATCCTAGACCCCATAAAGTCCAGAAAATGTTGGTGGCCCATAAACTGTGTCAGAGAGCTCTGAATGTCCCAAAAACATTTGCAGCCTGAAAAGGGCATTAACCCACATCCTAAACCCCTGAAATTCCCAAAAACATGTTTGGCCTGAAAAATGCATCCTACACCCCTGAAAGTTCAGAAAATGTTGGCAGCCCCAAAAAGGCCTTAAAATGCATCTTATTCCTGTAAAAATATTGATAACTTTGGAGGCCCAAAAAAGGGGTTTACATCCTAGACCTCATAAAGTCCAGAAAATGTTGGTGACCTGAAAACAGTGTCAGAGAGCTCTGAATGTCCCAAAAATATTTGCAGCCTGAAAAGGGCATTAATCCGCATCCTGGCCCCCTGAAATTCCCCAAAATATTTTTGGCCCAAAAAATGCATCCTACACCCCTGAAAATTCAGAAAATGTTGGCAGCACAAAACAGGCCTTAAAGTATATATTAGGCCTGCAAAAATGTCGAAAACTTTGGAAGCCCAAAAAAGGGGTTTACAGGCATCCTAGACCCCCTAAAGTCCAGAAAATGTTGGCGGCCCAAAAACTGTGTCAGAGAGCTCTGAATTTCCCAAAAACATTTGCAGTCTGAAAAGGGCATTAACCCGCAAGCTAGACCCCTGAAATTCCCCAAAATATTTTGGCCACGAAAAATTCATCCTACACCCCTGAAAATTCAGAAAATGTTGGCAGCACAAAAAAGGCCTTAAAATACATATTAGGCCTGCAAAAATGTAGAAAACTTTGGAGGTCCAAAAAAGGGGTTTACAGGCATCCTAGACCCCCTAAAGTCCAGAAAATGTTGGTGGCCCAAAAACAGTGTCAGAGAGCTCTGAATGTCCCAAAAATATTTGCAGCCTGAAAAGGGCATTAACCCGCATCGTAGACCCCTGAAATTCCTAAAAACATTTATGGCCCGAAAAATGCATCCTACACCCCTTAAAGTTCAGAAAATGTTGGCAGCCCAAAAAATGCCTTAAAATGCATCTTAATCCTGCTATAATCTTTAAAACTTTGGAGGCCCAAAAAAGGGGTTTTCAGGCATCCTAGATCCCATAAAGTCCAGAAAATGTTGGTGGCCCATAAACTGTGTCAGAGAGCTCTGAATGTCCCAAAAACATTTGCAGCCTGAAAAGGGCATTAACCCACTTCCTAAACCCCTGAAATTCCCAAAAACATGTTTGGCCTGAAAAATGCATCCTACACCCCTGAAAGTTCAGAGAATGTTGGCAGCCCCAAAAAGGCCTTAAAATGCATCTTATTCCTGTAAAAATCTTGATAACTTTGGAGGCCCAAAAAAGGGGTTTACATCCTAGACCTCATAAAGTCCAGAAAATGTTGGTGACCCGAAAACAGTGTCAGAGAGCTCTGAATGTCCCAAAAATATTTGCAGCCTTAAAAGGGCATTAATCCGCATCCTGGCCCCCTGAAATTCCCCAAAATATTTTTGGCCCAAAAAATGCATCCTACACCCCTGAAAATTCAGAAAATGTTGGCAGCACAAAACAGGCCTTAAAGTATATATTAGGCCTGCAAAAATGTAGAAAACTTTGGAGGCCCAAAAAAGGGATTTACAGGCATCCTAGACCCCCTAATGTCCAGAAAATGTTGGCGGTCCAAAAACTGTGTCAGAGAGCTCTGAATTTCCCAAAAACATTTGCAGTCTGAAAAGGGCATTAACCCGCAAGCTAGACCCCTGAAATTCCCCACAATATTTTGGCCACGAAAAATTCATCCTACACCCCTGAAAATTCAGAAAATGTTGGCAGCACAAAAAAGGCCTTAAAATACATATTAGGCCTGCAAAAATGTAAAAAAACTTTGGAGGTCCAAAAAAGGGGTTTACAGGCATCCTAGACCCCCTAAAGTCCAGAAAATGTTGGTGGCCCAAAAACAGTGTCAGAGAGCTCTGAATGTCCCAAAAATATTTGCAGCCTGAAAAGGGCATTAACCCGAATCGTAGACCCCTGAAATTCCTAAAAACATTTATGGCCCGAAAAATGCATCCTACACCCCTTAAAGTTCAGAAAATGTTGGCAGCCCAAAAAATGCCTTAAAATGCATCTTAATCCTGCAATAATCTTTAAAACTTTGGAGGCCCAAAAAAGGGGTTTTCAGGCATCCTAGACCCCATAAAGTCCAGAAAATGTTGGTGGCCCATAAACTGTGTCAGAGAGCTCTGAATGTCCCAAAAACATTTGCAGTCTGAAAAGGGCATTAACCCGCATGCTAGACCCCTGAAATTCCCCAAAATATTTTGGCCACGAAAAATTCATCCTACACCCCTGAAAATTCAGAAAATGTTGGCAGCACAAAAAAGGCCTTAAAATATATATTAGTCCTCCAAAAATGTAGAAAACTTTAGAGGCCCAAAAAAGAGGTTTACAGGCATCCTAGACCCCCTAAAGTCCAGAAAATGTTGGTAGGCAAAAAACTGTGTCAGAGAGCTCTGAATGTCCCAAAAACATTTGCAGCCTGAAAAGGGCATTAACCCACTTCCTAAACCCCTGAAATTCCCAAAAACATGTTTGGCCCGAAAAATGCATCCTACATGCCTGAAAGTTCAGAAAATGTTGGCAGCCCCAAAAAGTCCTTAAAATGCATCTTATTCCTGTAAAAATCTTGATAACTTTGGAGGCCCAAAAAAGGGGTTTACATCCTAGACCTCATAAAGTCCAGAAAATGTTGGTGACCCGAAAACAGTGTCAGAGAGCTCTGAATGTCCCAAAAATATTTGCAGCCTGAAAAGGGAATTAATCCGCATCCTGGCCCCCTGAAATTCCCCAAAATATTTTTGGTCCAAAAAATGCATCCTACGCCCCTGAAAATTCAGAAAATGTTGGCAGCACAAAACAGGCCTTAAAGTATATATTAGGCCTGCAAAAATGTAGAAAACTTTGGAGGCCCAAAAAAGGGGTTTACAGGCATCCTAGACCCCCTAAAGTCCAGAAAATGTTGGCGGCCCAAAAACTGTGTCAGAGAGCTCTGAATGTCCCAAAAACATTTGCAGCCTGAAAAGGGCATTAACCCACATCCTAAACCCCTGAAATTCCCAAAAACATGTTTGGCCCGAAAAATGCATCCTACACCCCTGAAAGTTCAGAAAATGTTGGCAGCCCCAAAAAGGCCTTAAAATGCATCTTATTCCTGCAAAAATCTTGATAACTTTCGAGGCCCAAAAAAGGGGTTTACATCCTAGACCCCATAAAGTCCAGAAAATGTTGGTGACCTGAAAACAGTGTCAGAGAGCTCTGAATGTCCCAAAAATATTTGCAGCCTGAAAAGGGCATTAATCCGCATCCTGGCCCCCTGAAATTCCCCAAAATATTTTTGGCCCAAAAAATGCATCCTACATCCCTGAAGTTCAGAAAATGTTGGCAGCACAAAACAGGCCTTAAAATACATATTAGGCCTGCAAAAATGTAGAAAACTTTGGTTGCCCAAAAAAGGGGTTTACAGGCATCCTAGAACCCCTAAAGTCCAGAAAATGTTGGCGGCCCAAAAAACGGTGTCAGAGAGCTCTGAATGTCCCAAAAACATTTGCAGTCTGAAAAGGGCATTAACCCGCATGCTAGACCCCTGAACTTCCCCAAAATATTTTGGCCATGAAAAATTCATCCTACACCCCTGAAAATTCAGAAAATGTTGGCAGCACAAAAAAGGCCTTAAAATACATATTAGGCCTGCAAAAATGTAGAAAACTTTGGAGGTCCAAAAAAGGGGTTTACAGGCATCCTAGACCCCCTAAAATCCAGAAAATGTTGGTGGCCCAAAAACAGTGTCAGAGAGCTCTGAATGTCCCAAAAATATTTGCAGCCTGAAAAGGGCATTAACCCGCATCGTAGACCCCTGAAATTCCTAAAAACATTTATGGCCCGAAAAATGCATCCTACACCCCTTAAAGTTCAGAAAATGTTGGCAGCCCAAAAAATGCCTTAAAATGCATCTTAATCCTGCAATAATCTTTAAAACTTTGGAGACCCAAAAAAGGGGTTTTCAGGCATCCTAGACCCCATAAAGTCCAGAAAATGTTGGTGGCCCATAAACTGTGTCAGAGAGCTCTGAATGTCCCAAAAACATTTGCAGTCTGAAAAGGGCATTAACCCGCATGCTAGACCCCTGAAATTCCCCAAAATATTTTGGCCACGAAAAATTCATCCTACACCCCTGAAAATTCAGAAAATGTTGGCAGCACAAAAAAGGCCTTAAAATATATATTAGTCCTCCAAAAATGTAGAAAACTTTAGAGGCCCAAAAAAGAGGTTTACAGGCATCCTAGACCCCCTAAAGTCCAGAAAATGTTGGTAGGCAAAAAACTGTGTCAGAGAGCTCTGAATGTCCCAAAACATTTGCAGCCTGAAAAGGGCATTAACCCACTTCCTAAACCCCTGAAATTCCCAAAAACATGTTTGGCCCGAAAAATGCATCCTACACCCCTGAAAGTTCAGAAAATGTTGGCAGCCCCAAAAAGGCCTTAAAATGCATCTTATTCCTATAAAAATCTTGATAACTTTGGAGGCCCAAAAAAGGGGTTTACATCCTAGACCTCATAAAGTCCAGAAAATGTTGGTGACCCGAAAACAGTGTCAGAGAGCTCTGAATGTCCCAAAAATATTTGCAGCCTGAAAAGGGCATTAATCCGCATCCTGGCCCCCTGAAATTCCGCAAAATATATTTGGCCCAAAAAAAGCATCCTACACCCCTGAAAATTCAGAAAATGTTGGCAGCACAAAACAGGCCTTAAAGTATATATTAGGCCTGCAAAAATGTAGAAAACTTTGGAGGCCCAAAAAAGGGGTTTACAGGCATCCTAGACCCCATAAAGTCCAGAAAATGTTGGCGGACCAAAAACTGTGTCAGAGAGCTCTGAATGTCCCAAAAATATTTGCAGCCTTTAAAAGGGCATTAACCCACATCCTAAACCCCTGAAATTCCCAAAAACATGTTTGGCCCGAAAAATGCATCCTACACCCCTGAAAGTTCAGAAAATGTTGGCAGCCCCAAAAAGGCCTTAAAATGCATCTTATTCCTGCAAAAATCTTGATAACTTTCGAGGCCCAAAAAAGGGGTTTACATCCTAGACCCCATAAAGTCCAGAAAATGTTGGTGACCTGAAAACAGTGTCAGAGAGCTCTGAATGTCCCAAAAATTTGTGCAGCCTGAAAAGGGCATTAATCCGCATCCTGGCCCCCTGAAATTCCCCAAAATATTTTTGGCCCAAAAAATGCATCCTACATCCCTGAAGTTCAGAAAATGTTGGCAGCACAAAACAGGCCTTAAAATACATATTAGGCCTGCAAAAATGTAGAAAACTTTGGTTGCCCAAAAAAGGGGTTTACAGGCATCCTAGACCCCCTAAAGTCCAGAAAATGTTGGCAGCCCAAAAAACGGTGTCAGAGAGCTCTGAATGTCCCAAAAACATTTGCAGTCTGAAAAGGGCATTAACCCGCATGCTAGACCCCTGAACTTCCCCAAAATATTTTGGCCATGAAAAATTCATCCTACAACCCTGAAAATTCAGAAAATGTTGGCAACACAAAAAAAGGCCTTAAAATACATATTAGGCCTCCAAAAATGTAGAAAACTTTGGAGGCCCGAAAAAGGGGTTTACAGGCATCCTAGACCCCCTAAAGTCCAGAAAATGTTGGTAGGCCAAAAACTGTGTCAGAGAGCTCTGAATGTCCCAAAAACGTTTGCAGCCTGAAAAGGGCATTAACCAACATCCTAAACCCCTGAAATTCCCAAAAACATTTTTGGCCCAAAAAATGATTCCTACACCCCTTAAAGTTCAGAAAATATTGGCAGCCGCAAAAAGGCCTTAAAATGCATCTTATTCCTGCAAAAATCTTGATAACTTTGGAGGCCCAAAAAAGGGGTTTACATCCTAGACCCCATAAAGTCCAGAAAATGTTGGTGACCCGAAAACAGTGTCAGAGAGCTCTGAATGTCCCAAAAATATTTGCAGCCTGAAAAGGGCATTAATCCGCAATCTGGCCCCCTGAAATTCCCCAAAATATTTTTGGATCGAAAAATGCATCCTACATCCCTGAAGTCCAGAAAATGTTGGCAGCACAAAACAGGCCTTAAAATACATATTAGGCCTGCAAAAATGTAGAAAACTTTGGAGGCCCAAAAAAGGGGATTACAGACATCCTAGACCCCATAAAGTCCAGAAAATGTTGGTGACCCGAAAACAGTGTCAGAGAGCTCTGAATGTCCCAAAAATATTTGCAGTCTGAAAAGGGCATTAACCCGCATGCTAGACCCCTGAACTTCCCCAAAATATTTTGGCCATGAAAAATTCATCCTACAACCCTGAAAATTCAGAAAATGTTGGCAACACAAAAAAAAGGCCTTAAAATACATATTAGGCCTCCAAAAATGTCGAAAACTTTGGAGGCCCGAAAAAGGGGTTTACAGGCATCCTAGACCCACTAAAGTCCAGAAAATGTTGGTGGCCCAAAAACAGTGTCAGAGAGCTCTGAATGTCCCAAAAATATTTGCAGCCTGAAAAGGGCATTAACCCGCATCGTAGACCCCTGAAATTCCTAAAAACATTTATGGCCCGAAAAATGCATCCTACACCCCTTAAAGTTCAGAAAATGTTGGCAGCCCAAAAAATGCCTTAAAATGCATCTTAATCCTGCAATAATCTTTAAAACTTTGGAGACCCAAAAAAGGGGTTTTCAGGCATCCTAGACCCCATAAAGTCCAGAAAATGTTGGTGGCCCATAAACTGTGTCAGAGAGCTCTGAATGTCCCAAAAACATTTGCAGTCTGAAAAGGGCATTAACCCGCATGCTAGACCCCTGAAATTCCCCAAAATATTTTGGCCACGAAAAATTCATCCTACACCCCTGAAAATTCAGAAAATGTTGGCAGCACAAAAAAGGCCTTAATATATATATTAGTCCTCCAAAAATGTAGAAAACTTTAGAGGCCCAAAAAAGAGGTTTACAGGCATTCTAGACCCCCTAAAGTCCAGAAAATGTTGGTAGGCAAAAAACTGTGTCAGAGAGCTCTGAATGTCCCAAAAACATTTGCAGCCTGAAAAGGGCATTAACCCACTTCCTAAACCCCTGAAATTCCCAAAAACATGTTTGGCCCGAAAAATGCATCCTACACCCCTGAAAGTTCAGAAAATGTTGGCAGCCCCAAAAAGGCCTTAAAATGCATCTTATTCCTGTAAAAATCTTGATAACTTTGGAGGCCCAAAAAAGGGGTTTACATCCTAGACCTCATAAAGTCCAGAAAATGTTGGTGACCCGAAAACAGTGTCAGAGAGCTCTGAATGTCCCAAAAATATTTGCAGCCTGAAAAGGGCATTAATCCGCATCCTGGCCCCCTGAAATTCCCCAAAATATATTTGGCCCAAAAAATGCATCCTACACCCCTGAAAATTCAGAAAATGTTGGCAGCACAATACAGGCCTTAAAGTATATATTAGGCCTGCAAAAATGTAGAAAACTTTGGAGGCCCAAAAAAGGGGTTTACAGGCATCCTAGACCCCCTAAAGTCCAGAAAATGTTGGCGGCCCAAAAACTGTGTCAAAGAGCTCTGAATGTCCCAAAAATATTTGCAGCCTTTAAAAGGGCATTAACCCACATCCTAAACCCCTGAAATTCCCAAAAACATGTTTGGCCCGAAAAATGCATCCTACACCCCTGAAAGTTCAGAAAATGTTGGCAGCCCCAAAAAGGCCTTAAAATGCATCTTATTCCTGCAAAAATCTTGATAACTTTCGAGGCCCAAAAAAGGGGTTTACATCCTAGACCCCATAAAGTCCAGAAAATGTTGGTGACCTGAAAACAGTGTCAGAGAGCTCTGAATGTCCCAAAAATATTTGCAGCCTGAAAAGGGCATTAATCCGCATCCTGGCCCCTTGAAATTCCCCAAAATATTTTTGGCCCAAAAAATGCATCCTACACCCCTGAAAATTCAGAAAATGTTGGCAGCACAAAACAGGCCTTAAAGTATATATTAGGCCTGCAAAAATGTAGAAAACTTTGGAGGCCCAAAAAAGGGATTTACAGGCATCCTAGACCCCCTAATGTCCAGAAAATGTTGGCGGTCCAAAAACTGTGTCAGAGAGCTCTGAATTTCCCAAAAACATTTGCAGTCTGAAAAGGGCATTAACCCGCAAGCTAGACCCCTGAAATTCCCCACAATATTTTGGCCACGAAAAATTCATCCTACACCCCTGAAAATTCAGAAAATGTTGGCAGCACAAAAAAGGCCTTAAAATACATATTAGGCCTGCAAAAATGTAAAAAAACTTTGGAGGTCCAAAAAAGGGGTTTACAGGCATCCTAGACCCCCTAAAGTCCAGAAAATGTTGGTGGCCCAAAAACAGTGTCAGAGAGCTCTGAATGTCCCAAAAATATTTGCAGCCTGAAAAGGGCATTAACCCGAATCGTAGACCCCTGAAATTCCTAAAAACATTTATGGCCCGAAAAATGCATCCTACACCCCTTAAAGTTCAGAAAATGTTGGCAGCCCAAAAAATGCCTTAAAATGCATCTTAATCCTGCAATAATCTTTAAAACTTTGGAGGCCCAAAAAAGGGGTTTTCAGGCATCCTAGACCCCATAAAGTCCAGAAAATGTTGGTGGCCCATAAACTGTGTCAGAGAGCTCTGAATGTCCCAAAAACATTTGCAGTCTGAAAAGGGCATTAACCCGCATGCTAGACCCCTGAAATTCCCCAAAATATTTTGGCCACGAAAAATTCATCCTACACCCCTGAAAATTCAGAAAATGTTGGCAGCACAAAAAAGGCCTTAAAATATATATTAGTCCTCCAAAAATGTAGAAAACTTTAGAGGCCCAAAAAAGAGGTTTACAGGCATCCTAGACCCCCTAAAGTCCAGAAAATGTTGGTAGGCAAAAAACTGTGTCAGAGAGCTCTGAATGTCCCAAAAACATTTGCAGCCTGAAAAGGGCATTAACCCACTTCCTAAACCCCTGAAATTCCCAAAAACATGTTTGGCCCGAAAAATGCATCCTACACCCCTGAAAGTTCAGAAAATGTTGGCAGCCCCAAAAAGGCCTTAAAATGCATCTTATTCCTGTAAAAATCTTGATAACTTTGGAGGCCCAAAAAAGGGGTTTACATCCTAGACCTCATAAAGTCCAGAAAATGTTGGTGACCCGAAAACAGTGTCAGAGAGCTCTGAATGTCCCAAAAATATTTGCAGCCTGAAAAGGGAATTAATCCGCATCCTGGCCCCCTGAAATTCCCCAAAATATTTTTGGTCCAAAAAATGCATCCTACACCCCTGAAAATTCAGAAAATGTTGGCAGCACAAAACAGGCCTTAAAGTATATATTAGGCCTGCAAAAATGTAGAAAACTTTGGAGGCCCAAAAAAGGGGTTTACAGGCATCCTAGACCCCATAAAGTCCAGAAAATGTTGGCGGCCCAAAAACTGTGTCAGAGAGCTCTGAATGTCCCAAAAACATTTGCAGCCTGAAAAGGGCATTAACCCACATCCTAAACCCCTGAAATTCCCAAAAACATGTTTGGCCCGAAAAATGCATCCTACACCCCTGAAAGTTCAGAAAATGTTGGCAGCCCCAAAAAGGCCTTAAAATGCATCTTATTCCTGCAAAAATCTTGATAACTTTCGAGGCCCAAAAAAGGGGTTTACATCCTAGACCCCATAAAGTCCAGAAAATGTTGGTGACCTGAAAACAGTGTCAGAGAGCTCTGAATGTCCCAAAAATATTTGCAGCCTGAAAAGGGCATTAATCCGCATCCTGGCCCCCTGAAATTCCCCAAAATATTTTTGGCCCAAAAAATGCATCCTACATCCCTGAAGTTCAGAAAATGTTGGCAGCACAAAACAGGCCTTAAAATACATATTAGGCCTGCAAAAATGTAGAAAACTTTGGTTGCCCAAAAAAGGGGTTTACAGGCATCCTAGAACCCCTAAAGTCCAGAAAATGTTGGCGGCCCAAAAAACGGTGTCAGAGAGCTCTGAATGTCCCAAAAACATTTGCAGTCTGAAAAGGGCATTAACCCGCATGCTAGACCCCTGAACTTCCCCAAAATATTTTGGCCATGAAAAATTCATCCTACACCCCTGAAAATTCAGAAAATGTTGGCAGCACAAAAAAGGCCTTAAAATACATATTAGGCCTGCAAAAATGTAGAAAACTTTGGAGGTCCAAAAAAGGGGTTTACAGGCATCCTAGACCCCCTAAAGTCCAGAAAATGTTGGTGGCCCAAAAACAGTGTCAGAGAGCTCTGAATGTCCCAAAAATATTTGCAGCCTGAAAAGGGCATTAACCCGCATCGTAGACCCCTGAAATTCCTAAAAACATTTATGGCCCGAAAAATGCATCCTACACCCCTTAAAGTTCAGAAAATGTTGGCAGCCCAAAAAATGCCTTAAAATGCATCTTAATCCTGCAATAATCTTTAAAACTTTGGAGACCCAAAAAAGGGGTTTTCAGGCATCCTAGACCCCATAAAGTCCAGAAAATGTTGGTGGCCCATAAACTGTGTCAGAGAGCTCTGAATGTCCCAAAAACATTTGCAGTCTGAAAAGGGCATTAACCCGCATGCTAGACCCCTGAAATTCCCCAAAATATTTTGGCCACGAAAAATTCATCCTACACCCCTGAAAATTCAGAAAATGTTGGCAGCACAAAAAAGGCCTTAAAATATATATTAGTCCTCCAAAAATGTAGAAAACTTTAGAGGCCCAAAAAAGAGGTTTACAGGCATCCTAGACCCCCTAAAGTCCAGAAAATGTTGGTAGGCAAAAAACTGTGTCAGAGAGCTCTGAATGTCCCAAAAACATTTGCAGCCTGAAAAGGGCATTAACCCACTTCCTAAACCCCTGAAATTCCCAAAAACATGTTTGGCCCGAAAAATGCATCCTACACCCCTGAAAGTTCAGAAAATGTTGGCAGCCCCAAAAAGGCCTTAAAATGCATCTTATTCCTATAAAAATCTTGATAACTTTGGAGGCCCAAAAAAGGGGTTTACATCCTAGACCTCATAAAGTCCAGAAAATGTTGGTGACCCGAAAACAGTCTCAGAGAGCTCTGAATGTCCCAAAAATATTTGCAGCCTGAAAAGGGCATTAATCCGCATCCTGGCCCCCTGAAATTCCCCAAAATATTTTTGGCCCAAAAAATGCAACCTACATCCCTGAAGTTCAGAAAATGTTGGCAGCACAAAACAGGCCTTAAAATACATATTAGGCCTGCAAAAATGTAGAAAACTTTGGTTGCCCAAAAAAGGGGTTTACAGGCATCCTAGACCCCCTAAAGTCCAGAAAATGTTGGCAGCCCAAAAAACGGTGTCAGAGAGCTCTGAATGTCCCAAAAACATTTGCAGTCTGAAAAGGGCATTAACCCGCATGCTAGACCCCTGAACTTCCCCAAAATATTTTGGCCATGAAAAATTCATCCTACAACCCTGAAAATTCAGAAAATGTTGGCAACACAAAAAAAGGCCTTAAAATACATATTAGGCCTCCAAAAATGTAGAAAACTTTGGAGGCCCAAAAAAGGGGTTTACAGGCATCCTAGACCCCCTAAAGTCCAGAAAATGTTGGCGGCCCAAAAACTGTGTCAAAGAGCTCTGAATGTCCCAAAAATATTTGCAGCCTTTAAAAGGGCATTAACCCACATCCTAAACCCCTGAAATTCCCAAAAACATGTTTGGCCCGAAAAATGCATCCTACACCCCTGAAAGTTCAGAAAATGTTGGCAGCCCCAAAAAGGCCTTAAAATGCATCTTATTCCTGCAAAAATCTTGATAACTTTCGAGGCCCAAAAAAGGGGTTTACATCCTAGACCCCATAAAGTCCAGAAAATGTTGGTGACCTGAAAACAGTGTCAGAGAGCTCTGAATGTCCCAAAAATATTTGCAGCCTGAAAAGGGCATTAATCCGCATCCTGGCCCCCTGAAATTCCCCAAAATATTTTTGGCCCAAAAAATGCATCCTACACCCCTGAAAATTCTGAAAATGTTGGCAGCACAAAACAGGCCTTAAAGTATATATTAGGCCTGCAAAAATGTAGAAAACTTTGGAGGCCCAAAAAAGGGATTTACAGGCATCCTAGACCCCCTAATGTCCAGAAAATGTTGGCGGTCCAAAAACTGTGTCAGAGAGCTCTGAATTTCCCAAAAACATTTGCAGTCTGAAAAGGGCATTAACCCGCAAGCTAGACCCCTGAAATTCCCCACAATATTTTGGCCACGAAAAATTCATCCTACACCCCTGAAAATTCAGAAAATGTTGGCAGCACAAAAAAGGCCTTAAAATACATATTAGGCCTGCAAAAATGTAAAAAAACTTTGGAGGTCCAAAAAAGGGGTTTACAGGCATCCTAGACCCCCTAAAGTCCAGAAAATGTTGGTGGCCCAAAAACAGTGTCAGAGAGCTCTGAATGTCCCAAAAATATTTGCAGCCTGAAAAGGGCATTAACCCGAATCGTAGACCCCTGAAATTCCTAAAAACATTTATGGCCCGAAAAATGCATCCTACACCCCTTAAAGTTCAGAAAATGTTGGCAGCCCAAAAAATGCCTTAAAATGCATCTTAATCCTGCAATAATCTTTAAAACTTTGGAGGCCCAAAAAAGGGGTTTTCAGGCATCCTAGACCCCATAAAGTCCAGAAAATGTTGGTGGCCCATAAACTGTGTCAGAGAGCTCTGAATGTCCCAAAAACATTTGCAGTCTGAAAAGGGCATTAACCCGCATGCTAGACCCCTGAAATTCCCCAAAATATTTTGGCCACGAAAAATTCATCCTACACCCCTGAAAATTCAGAAAATGTTGGCAGCACAAAAAAGGCCTTAAAATATATATTAGTCCTCCAAAAATGTAGAAAACTTTAGAGGCCCAAAAAAGAGGTTTACAGGCATCCTAGACCCCCTAAAGTCCAGAAAATGTTGGTAGGCAAAAAACTGTGTCAGAGAGCTCTGAATGTCCCAAAAACATTTGCAGCCTGAAAAGGGCATTAACCCACTTCCTAAACCCCTGAAATTCCCAAAAACATGTTTGGCCCGAAAAATGCATCCTACACCCCTGAAAGTTCAGAAAATGTTGGCAGCCCCAAAAAGGCCTTAAAATGCATCTTATTCCTGTAAAAATCTTGATAACTTTGGAGGCCCAAAAAAGGGGTTTACATCCTAGACCTCATAAAGTCCAGAAAATGTTGGTGACCCGAAAACAGTGTCAGAGAGCTCTGAATGTCCCAAAAATATTTGCAGCCTGAAAAGGGAATTAATCCGCATCCTGGCCCCCTGAAATTCCCCAAAATATTTTTGGTCCAAAAAATGCATCCTACACCCCTGAAAATTCAGAAAATGTTGGCAGCACAAAACAGGCCTTAAAGTATATATTAGGCCTGCAAAAATGTAGAAAACTTTGGAGGCCCAAAAAAGGGGTTTACAGGCATCCTAGACCCCCTAAAGTCCAGAAAATGTTGGCGGCCCAAAAACTGTGTCAGAGAGCTCTGAATGTCCCAAAAACATTTGCAGCCTGAAAAGGGCATTAACCCACATCCTAAACCCCTGAAATTCCCAAAAACATGTTTGGCCCGAAAAATGCATCCTACACCCCTGAAAGTTCAGAAAATGTTGGCAGCCCCAAAAAGGCCTTAAAATGCATCTTATTCCTGCAAAAATCTTGATAACTTTCGAGGCCCAAAAAAGGGGTTTACATCCTAGACCCCATAAAGTCCAGAAAATGTTGGTGACCTGAAAACAGTGTCAGAGAGCTCTGAATGTCCCAAAAATATTTGCAGCCTGAAAAGGGCATTAATCCGCATCCTGGCCCCCTGAAATTCCCCAAAATATTTTTGGCCCAAAAAATGCATCCTACATCCCTGAAGTTCAGAAAATGTTGGCAGCACAAAACAGGCCTTAAAATACATATTAGGCCTGCAAAAATGTAGAAAACTTTGGTTGCCCAAAAAAGGGGTTTACAGGCATCCTAGAACCCCTAAAGTCCAGAAAATGTTGGCGGCCCAAAAAACGGTGTCAGAGAGCTCTGAATGTCCCAAAAACATTTGCAGTCTGAAAAGGGCATTAACCCGCATGCTAGACCCCTGAACTTCCCCAAAATATTTTGGCCATGAAAAATTCATCCTACACCCCTGAAAATTCAGAAAATGTTGGCAGCACAAAAAAGGCCTTAAAATACATATTAGGCCTGCAAAAATGTAGAAAACTTTGGAGGTCCAAAAAAGGGGTTTACAGGCATCCTAGACCCCCTAAAGTCCAAAAAATGTTGGTGGCCCAAAAACAGTGTCAGAGAGCTCTGAATGTCCCAAAAATATTTGCAGCCTGAAAAGGGCATTAACCCGCATCGTAGACCCCTGAAATTCCAAAAAAACATTTATGGCCCGAAAAATGCATCCTACACCCCTTAAAGTTCAGAAAATGTTGGCAGCCCAAAAAATGCCTTAAAATGCATCTTAATCCTGCAATAATCTTTAAAACTTTGGAGACCCAAAAAAGGGGTTTTCAGGCATCCTAGACCCCATAAAGTCCAGAAAATGTTGGTGGCCCATAAACTGTGTCAGAGAGCTCTGAATGTCCCAAAAACATTTGCAGTCTGAAAAGGGCATTAACCCGCATGCTAGACCCCTGAAATTCCCCAAAATATTTTGGCCACGAAAAATTCATCCTACACCCCTGAAAATTCAGAAAATGTTGGCAGCACAAAAAAGGCCTTAAAATATATATTAGTCCTCCAAAAATGTAGAAAACTTTAGAGGCCCAAAAAAGAGGTTTACAGGCATCCTAGACCCCCTAAAGTCCAGAAAATGTTGGTAGGCAAAAAACTGTGTCAGAGAGCTCTGAATGTCCCAAAAACATTTGCAGCCTGAAAAGGGCATTAACCCACTTCCTAAACCCCTGAAATTCCCAAAAACATGTTTGGCCCGAAAAATGCATCCTACACCCCTGAAAGTTCAGAAAATGTTGGCAGCCCCAAAAAGGCCTTAAAATGCATCTTATTCCTATAAAAATCTTGATAACTTTGGAGGCCCAAAAAAGGGGTTTACATCCTAGACCTCATAAAGTCCAGAAAATGTTGGTGACCCGAAAACAGTCTCAGAGAGCTCTGAATGTCCCAAAAATATTTGCAGCCTGAAAAGGGCATTAATCCGCATCCTGGCCCCCTGAAATTCCCCAAAATATTTTTGGCCCAAAAAATGCATCCTACATCCCTGAAGTTCAGAAAATGTTGGCAGCACAAAACAGGCCTTAAAATACATATTAGGCCTGCAAAAATGTAGAAAACTTTGGTTGCCCAAAAAAGGGGTTTACAGGCATCCTAGACCCCCTAAAGTCCAGAAAATGTTGGCAGCCCAAAAAACGGTGTCAGAGAGCTCTGAATGTCCCAAAAACATTTGCAGTCTGAAAAGGGCATTAACCCGCATGCTAGACCCCTGAACTTCCCCAAAATATTTTGGCCATGAAAAATTCATCCTACAACCCTGAAAATTCAGAAAATGTTGGCAACACAAAAAAAGGCCTTAAAATACATATTAGGCCTCCAAAAATGTAGAAAACTTTGGAGGCCCGAAAAAGGGGTTTACAGGCATCCTAGACCCCCTAAAGTCCAGAAAATGTTGGTAGGCCAAAAACTGTGTCAGAGAGCTCTGAATGTCCCAAAAACGTTTGCAGCCTGAAAAGGGCATTAACCAACATCCTAAACCCCTGAAATTCCCAAAAACATTTTTGGCCCAAAAAATGATTCCTACACCCCTTAAAGTTCAGAAAATATTGGCAGCCGCAAAAAGGCCTTAAAATGCATCTTATTCCTGCAAAAATCTTGATAACTTTGGAGGCCCAAAAAAGGGGTTTACATCCTAGACCCCATAAAGTCCAGAAAATGTTGGTGACCCGAAAACAGTGTCAGAGAGCTCTGAATGTCCCAAAAATATTTGCAGCCTGAAAAGGGCATTAATCCGCAATCTGGCCCCTGAAATTCCCCAAAATATTTTTGGCTCGAAAAATGCATCCTACATCCCTGAAGTCCAGAAAATGTTGGCAGCACAAAACAGGCCTTAAAATACATATTAGGCCTGCAAAAATGTAGAAAACTTTGGAGGCCCAAAAAAGGGGTTTACAGACATCCTAGACCCCATAAAGTCCAGAAAATGTTGGTGACCCGAAAACAGTGTCAGAGAGCTCTGAATGTCCCAAAAATATTTGCAGTCTGAAAAGGGCATTAACCCGCATGCTAGACCCCTGAACTTCCCCAAAATATTTTGGCCATGAAAAATTCATCCTACAACCCTGAAAATTCAGAAAATGTTGGCAACACAAAAAAAAGGCCTTAAAATACATATTAGGCCTCCAAAAATGTAGAAAACTTTGGAGGCCCGAAAAAGGGGTTTACAGGCATCCTAGACCCACTAAAGTCCAGAAAATGTTGGTGGCCCATAAACTGTGTCAGAGAGCTCTGAATGTCCCAAAAACATTTGCAGTCTGAAAAGGGCATTAACCCGCATGCTAGACCCCTGAAATTCCCCAAAATATTTTGGCCACGAAAAATTCATCCTACACCCCTGAAAATTCAGAAAATGTTGGCAGCACAAAAAAGGCCTTAATATATATATTAGTCCTCCAAAAATGTAGAAAACTTTAGAGGCCCAAAAAAGAGGTTTACAGGCATCCTAGACCCCCTAAAGTCCAGAAAATGTTGGTAGGCAAAAAACTGTGTCAGAGAGCTCTGAATGTCCCAAAAACATTTGCAGCCTGAAAAGGGCATTAACCCACTTCCTAAACCCCTGAAATTCCCAAAAACATGTTTGGCCCGAAAAATGCATCCGACACCCCTGAAAATTCAGAAAATGTTGGCAGCCCCAAAAAGGCCTTAAAATGCATCTTATTCCTGTAAAAATCTTGATAACTTTGGAGGCCCAAAAAAGGGGTTTACATCCTAGACCTCATAAAGTCCAGAAAATGTTGGTGACCCGAAAACAGTGTCAGAGAGCTCTGAATGTCCCAAAAATATTTGCAGCCTGAAAAGGGCATTAATCCGCATCCTGGCCCCCTGAAATTCCCCAAAATATATTTGGCCCAAAAAATGCATCCTACACCCCTGAAAATTCAGAAAATGTTGGCAGCACAATACAGGCCTTAAAGTATATATTAGGCCTGCAAAAATGTAGAAAACTTTGGAGGCCCAAAAAAGGGGTTTACAGGCATCCTAGACCCCCTAAAGTCCAGAAAATGTTGGCGGCCCAAAAACTGTGTCAAAGAGCTCTGAATGTCCCAAAAATATTTGCAGCCTTTAAAAGGGCATTAACCCACATCCTAAACCCCTGAAATTCCCAAAAACATGTTTGGCCCGAAAAATGCATCCTACACCCCTGAAAGTTCAGAAAATGTTGGCAGCCCCAAAAAGGCCTTAAAATGCATCTTATTCCTGCAAAAATCTTGATAACTTTCGAGGCCCAAAAAAGGGGTTTACATCCTAGACCCCATAAAGTCCAGAAAATGTTGGTGACCTGAAAACAGTGTCAGAGAGCTCTGAATGTCCCAAAAATATGTGCAGCCTGAAAAGGGCATTAATCCGCATCCTGGCCCCCTGAAATTCCCCAAAATATTTTTGGCCCAAAAAATGCATCCTACATCCCTGAAGTTCAGAAAATGTTGGCAGCACAAAACAGGCCTTAAAATACATATTAGGCCTGCAAAAATGTAGAAAACTTTGGTTGCCCAAAAAAGGGGTTTACAGGCATCCTAGACCCCCTAAAGTCCAGAAAATGTTGGCGGCCCAAAAAACGGTGTCAGAGAGCTCTGAATGTCCCAAAAACATTTGCAGTCTGAAAAGGGCATTAACCCGCATGCTAGACCCCTGAACTTCCCCAAAATATTTTGGCCATGAAAAATTCATCCTACAACCCTGAAAATTCAGAAAATGTTGGCAACACAAAAAAAAGGCCTTAAAATACATATTAGGCCTCCAAAAATGTAGAAAACTTTGGAGGCCCGAAAACGGGGTTTACAGGCATCCTAGACCCCCTAAAGTCCAGAAAATGTTGGTAGGCCAAAAACTGTGTCAGAGAGCTCTGAATGTCCCAAAAACGTTTGCAGCCTGAAAAGGGCATTAACCCACATCCTAAACCCCTGAAATTCCCAAAAACATTTTTGGCCCAAAAAATGATTCCTACACCCCTTAAAGTTCAGAAAATATTGGCAGCCGCAAAAAGGCCTTAAAATGCATCTTATTCCTGCAAAAATCTTGATAACTTTGGAGGCCCAAAAAAGGGGTTTACATCCTAGACCCCATAAAGTCCAGAAAATGTTGGTGACCCGAAAACAGTGTCAGAGACCTCTGAATGTCCCAAAAATATTTGCAGCCTGAAAAGGGCATTAATCCGCAATCTGGCCCCCTGAAATTCCACAAAATATTTTTGGCGCGAAAAATGCATCCTACATCCCTGAAGTCCAGAAAATGTTGGCAGCACAAAACAGGCCTTAAAATACATATTAGGCCTGCAAAAATGTAGAAAACTTTGGAGGCCCAAAAAAGGGGTTTACAGACATCCTAGACCCCATAAAGTCCAGAAAATGTTGGTGACCCGAAAACAGTGTCAGAGAGCTCTGAATGTCCCAAAAATATTTGCAGTCTGAAAAGGGCATTAACCCGCATGCTAGACCCCTGAACTTCCCCAAAATATTGTGGCCATGAAAAATTCATCCTACAACCCTGAAAATTCAGAAAATGTTGGCAACACAAAAAAAAGGCCTTAAAATACATATTAGGCCTCCAAAAATGTAGAAAACTTTGGAGGCCCGAAAAAGGGGTTTACAGGCATCCTAGACCCCCTAAAGTCCAGAAAATGTTGGTAGGCCAAAAACTGTGTCAGAGAGCTCTGAATGTCCCAAAAACGTTTGCAGCCTGAAAAGGGCATTAACCAACATCCTAAACCCCTGAAATTCCCAAAAACATTTTTGGCCCAAAAAATGATTCCTACACCCCTTAAAGTTCAGAAAATATTGGCAGCCGCAAAAAGGCCTTAAAATGCATCTTATACCTGCAAAAATCTTGATAACTTTGGAGGCCCAAAAAAGGGGTTTACATCCTAGACCCCATAAAGTCCAGAAAATGTTGGTGACCCGAAAACAGTGTCAGAGAGCTCTGAATGTCCCAAAAATATTTGCAGCCTGAAAAGGGCATTAATCCGCAATCTGGCCCCCTGAAATTCCCCAAAATATTTTTGGCCCGAAAAATGCATCCTACATCCCTGAAGTCCAGAAAATGTTGGCAGCACAAAACAGGCCTAAAAATACATATTAGGCCTGCAAAAATGTAGAAAACTTTGGAGGCCCAAAAAAGGGGTTTACAGGCATCCTAGACCCCATAAAGTCCAGAAAATGTTGGTGACCCGAAAACAGTGTCAGAGAGCTCTGAATGTCCCAAAAATATTTGCAGTCTGAAAAGGGCATTAACCCGCATGCTAGACCCCTGAAATTTCCCAAAATATTTTGGCCACGAAAAATTCATCCTACACCCCTGAAAATTCAGAAAATATTGGCAGCACAAAAAAGGCCTTAAAATACATATTATGCATCCAAAAATGTAGAAAACTTCGGAGGCCCAAAAAAGGGGTTTACAGGCATCCTAGACCCCCTAAAGTCCAGAAAATGTTGGTAGGCCAAAAACTGTGTCAGAGAGCTCTGAATGTCCCAAAAATATTTGCAGCCTGAAAAGGGCATTAATCCGCATCCTGGCCCCCTGAAATTCCCCAAAATATTTTTGGCCCAAAAAATGCATCCTACATCCCTGAAGTTCAGAAAATGTTGGCAGCACAAAACAGGCCTTAAAATACATATTAGGCCTGCAAAAATGTAGAAAACTTTGGTTGCCCAAAAAAGGGGTTTACAGGCATCCTAGACCCCCTAAAGTCCAGAAAATGTTGGCGGCCCAAAAAACGGTGTCAGAGAGCTCTGAATGTCCCAAAAACATTTGCAGTCTGAAAAGGGCATTAACCCGCATGCTAGACCCCTGAACGTCCCCAAAATATTTTGGCCATGAAAAATTCATCCTACACCCCTGAAAATTCAGAAAATGTTGGCAACACAAAAAAAAGCCTTAAAATACATATTAGGCCTCCAAAAATGTAGAAAACTTTGGAGGCCCAAAAAAGGGGTTTACAGGCATCCTAGACCCCCTAAAGTCCAGAAAATGTTGGTAGGCCAAAAACTGTGTCAGAGAGCTCTGAGAGCTCTGTCAGAGAGCTCTGAATGTCCCAAAAATATGTGCAGCCTGAAAAGGGCATTAATCCGCATCCTGGCCCCCTGAAATTCCCCAAAATATTTTTGGCCCAAAAAATGCATCCTACATCCCTGAAGTTCAGAAAATGTTGGCAGCACAAAACAGGCCTTAAAATACATATTAGGCCTGCAAAAATGTAGAAAACTTTGGTTGCCCAAAAAAGGGGTTTACAGGCATCCTAGACCCCCTAAAGTCCAGAAAATGTTGGCGGCCCAAAAAACGGTGTCAGAGAGCTCTGAATGTCCCAAAAACATTTGCAGTCTGAAAAGGGCATTAACCCGCATGCTAGACCCCTGAACGTCCCCAAAATATTTTGGCCATGAAAAATTCATCCTACACCCCTGAAAATTCAGAAAATGTTGGCAACACAAAAAAAAGCCTTAAAATACATATTAGGCCTCCAAAAATGTAGAAAACTTTGGAGGCCCAAAAAAGGGGTTTACAGGCATCCTAGACCCCCTAAAGTCCAGAAAATGTTGGTAGGCCAAAAACTGTGTCAGAGAGCTCTGAGAGCTCTGTCAGAGAGCTCTGAATGTCCCAAAAATATGTGCAGCCTGAAAAGGGCATTAATCCGCATCCTGGCCCCCTGAAATTCCCCAAAATATTTTTGGCCCAAAAAATGCATCCTACATCCCTGAAGTTCAGAAAATGTTGGCAGCACAAAACAGGCCTTAAAATACATATTAGGCCTGCAAAAATGTAGAAAACTTCGGTTGCCCAAAAAAGGGGTTTACAGGCATCCTAGACCCCCTAAAGTCCAGAAAATGTTGGCGGCCCAAAAAACGGTGTCAGAGAGCTCTGAATGTCCCAAAAACATTTGCAGTCTGAAAAGGGCATTAACCCGCATGCTAGACCCCTGAACTTCCCCAAAATATTTTGGCCATGAAAAATTCATCCTACAACCCTGAAAATTCAGAAAATGTTGGCAACACAAAAAAAGGCCTTAAAATACATATTAGGCCTCCAAAAATGTAGAAAACTTTGGAGGCCCGAAAACGGGGTTTACAGGCATCCTAGACCCCCTAAAGTCCAGAAAATGTTGGTAGGCCAAAAACTGTGTCAGAGAGCTCTGAATGTCCCAAAAACGTTTGCAGCCTGAAAAGGGCATTAACCAACATCCTAAACCCCTGAAATTCCCAAAAACATTTTTGGCCCAAAAAATGATTCCTACACCCCTTAAAGTTCAGAAAATATTGGCAGCCGCAAAAAGGCCTTAAAATGCATCTTATTCCTGCAAAAATCTTGATAACTTTGGAGGCCCAAAAAAGGGGTTTACATCCTAGACCCCACAAAGTCCAGAAAATGTTGGTGACCCGAAAACAGTGTCAGAGAGCTCTGAATGTCCCAAAAATATTTGCAGCCTGAAAAGGGCATTAATCCGCAATCTGGCCCCCTGAAATTCCACAAAATATTTTTGGCGCGAAAAATGCATCCTACATCCCTGAAGTCCAGAAAATGTTGGCAGCACAAAACAGGCCTTAAAATACATATTAGGCCTGCAAAAATGTAGAAAACTTTGGAGGCCCAAAAAAGGGGTTTACAGGCATCCTAGACCCCCTAAAGTCCAGAAAATGTTGGTGACCCGAAAACGGTGTCAGAGAGCTCTGAATGTCCCAAAAATATTTGCAGTCTGAAAAGGGCATTAACCCGCATGCTAGACCCCTGAACTTCCCCAAAATATTTTGGCCATGAAAAATTCATCCTACAACCCTGAAAATTCAGAAAATGTTGGCAACACAAAAAAAGGCCTTAAAATACATATTAGGCCTCCAAAAATGTAGAAAACTTTGGAGGCCCGAAAAAGGGGTTTACAGGCATCCTAGACCCCCTAAAGTCCAGAAAATGTTGGTAGGCCAAAAACTGTGTCAGAGAGCTCTGAATGTCCCAAAAACGTTTGCAGCCTGAAAAGGGCATTAACCAACATCCTAAACCCCTGAAATTCCCAAAAACATTTTTGGCCCAAAAAATGATTCCTACACCCCTTAAAGTTCAGAAAATATTGGCAGCCGCAAAAAGGCCTTAAAATGCATCTCATTCCTGCAAAAATCTTGATAACTTTGGAGGCGCAAAAAAGGGGTTTACAGGCATCCTAGACCCACTAAAGTCCAGAAAATGTTGGCGGCCCAAAAACTGTGTCAGAGAGCTCTGAATGTCCCAAACACATTTGCAGTCTGAAAAGGGCATTAACTCGCATGCTAGACCCCTGAAATTCCCCAAAATATTTTGGCCACGAAAAATTCATCCTACACCCCTGAAAATTCAGAAAATGTTGGCAGCACAAAAAAGGCCTTAAAATACATATTAGGCCTCTAAAAATGTAGAAAACTTTGGATTCCCAAAAAAGGGGTTTACAGGCATCCTAGACCCCCTAAAGTCCAGAAAATGTTGGTAGGCCAAAAACTGTGTCAGAGAGCTCTGAATGTCCCAAAAACGTTTGCAGCCTGAAAAGGGCATTAACCCACATCCTAAACCCCTGAAATTCCCAAAAACATTTTTGGCCCGAAAAATGCATCCTACACCCCTGAAAGTTCCGAAAATGTTGGCAGCCCCAAAAAGGCCTTAAAATGCATCTTATTCCTGCAAAAATCTTGATAACTTTGGAGGCCCAAAAAAGGGGCCTTTTTGAAAGTATTCTAAGAACACTGGTAATGTCCGCGGACATTAAAAGTTTCCATAGGCCATAGTTGAAATGTTTTACTCTATGGGTGTGATATGCTGCGGTGAAGATGGAGACGGGTGCAGCATCATCATCATCATCTAGACCCCATAAAGTCCAGAAAATGTTGGTGACCTGAAAACAGTGTCATAGAGCTCTGAATGTCCCAAAAATATTTGCAGCCTGAAAAGGGCATTAATCCACATCCTGGCCCCCTGAAATTCCCCAAAATATTTTTGGCCCAAAAAATGCATCCTACATCCCTGAAGTTCAGAAAATGTTGGCAGCACAAAACAGGCCTTAAAATACACATTAGGCCTGCAAATTGTAGAAAACTTTGGAGGCCCAAAAAAGGGGTTTACAGGCATCCTAGACCCCCTAAAGTCCAGAAAATGTTGGCGGCCCAAAAACTGTGTCAGAGAGTTCTGAATGTCCCAAAAACATTTGCAGTCTGAAAAGGGCATTAACCCGCATGCTAGACCCCTGAAATTTCCCAAAATATTTTGGCCACGAAAAATTCATCCTACACCCCTGAAAATTCAGAAAATGTTGGCAGCACAAAAAAGGCCTTAAAATACATATTAGGCCTCCAAAAATGTAGAAAACTTTGGAGGCCCAAAAAAGGGGTTTACAGGCATCCTAGACCCCCTAAAGTCCAGAAAATGTTGGTAGGCCAACAACTGTGTCAGAGAGCTCTGAATGTCCCAAAAACGTTTGCAGCCTGAAAAGGGCATTAACCCACATCCTAAACCTCTGAAATTCCCAAAAACATTTTTGGCCCGAAAAATGAATCCTACACCCCTTAAAGTTCAGAAAATATTGGCAGCGGCAAAAAGGCCTTAAAATGCATCTTATTCCTGCAAAAATCTTGATAACTTTGGAGGCCCAAAAAAGGGGTTTACAGGCATCCTAGACCCACTAAAGTCCAGAAAATGTTGGCGGCCCAAAAACTGTCTCAGAGAGCTCTGAATGTCCCAAACACATTTGCAGTCTGAAAAGGGCATTAACTCGCATGCTAGACCCCTGAAATTCCCCAAAATATTTTGGCCACGTAAAATTCATCCTACACCCCTGAAAATTCAGAAAATGTTGGCAGCACAAAAAAGGCCTTAAAATACATATTAGGCCTCTAAAAATGTAGAAAACTTTGGATTCCCAAAAAAGGGGTTTACAGGCATCCTAGACCCCCTAAAGTCCAGAAAATGTTGGTAGGCCAACAACTGTGTCAGAGAGCTCTGAATGTCCCAAAAACGTTTGCAGCCTGAAAAGGGCATTAACCCACATCCTAAACCCCTGAAATTCGCAAAAACAATTTTTGGCCCAAAAAATGCATCCTACACCCCTGAAAGTTCAGAAAATGTTGGCAGCCCCAAAAAGGCCTTAAAATGCATCTTATTCCTGCAAAAATCTTGATAACTTTCGAGGCCCAAAAAAGGGGTGTACATCCTAGACCCCATAAAGTCCAGAAAATGTTGGTGACCTGAAAACAGTGTCAGAGAGCTCTGAATGTCCCAAAAATATTTGCAGCCTCAAAAGGGCATTAATCCGCATCCTGGCCCCCTGAAATTCCCCAAAATACTTTTGGCCCAAAAAATGCACCCTACATCCCTGAAGTTCAGAAAATGTTGGCAGCACAAAACAGGCCTTAAAATACATATTAGGCCTGCAAAAATGTAGAAAACTTTGGTTGCCCAAAAAAGGGGTTTACAGGCATCCTAGACCCCCTAAAGTCCAGAAAATGTTGGCGGCCCAAAAAACGGTGTCAGAGAGCTCTGAATGTCCCAAAAACATTTGCAGTCTGAAAAGGGCATTAACCCGCATGCTAGACCCCTGAACTTCCCCAAAATATTTTGGCCATGAAAAATTCATCCTACACCCCTGAAAATTCAGAAAATGTTGGCAGCACAAAAAAGGCCTTAAAATACATATTAGGCCTGCAAAAATGTAGAAAACTTTGGAGGCCCAAAAAAGGGGTTTACAGGCATCCTAGACCACATAAAGTCCAGAAAATGTTGGTGGCCCAAAAACTGTGTCAGAGAGCTCTGAATGGCCCAAAAACGCTTGCAGCCTGAAAAGGGCATTAACCCGCATCCTAGACCCCTGAAATTCCTAAAAACATTTATGGCCCGAAAAATGCATCCTACACCCCTTAAAGTTCAGAAACTGTTGGCAGCCCAAAAAATGCCTTGAAATTCATCTTATTCCTGCAAAAATCTTGATAACTTTGGAGGCCCAAAAAAGGGGTTTACAGGCATCCTAGACCCACTAAAGTCCAGAAAATGTTGGCGGCCCAAAAACTGTGTCAGAGAGCTCTGAATGTCCCAAAAACGTTTGCAGCCTGAAAAGGGCATTAACCCACATCCTAAACCTCTGAAATTCCCAAAAACATTTTTGGCCCGAAAAATGAATCCTACACCCCTTAAAGTTCAGAAAATATTGGCAGCCGCAAAAAGGCCTTAAAATGCATCTTATTCCTGCAAAAATCTTGATAACTTTGGAGGCCCAAAAAAGGGGTTTACAGGCATCCTAGACCCCCTAAAGTCCAGAAAATGTTGGCGGCCCAAAAACTGTGTCAGAGAGCTCTGAATGTCCCAAACACATTTGCAGTCTGAAAAGGGCATTAACCCGCATGCTAGACCCCTGAACTTCCCCAAAATATTTTGGCCATGAAAAATTCATCCTACACCCCTGAAAATTCAGAAAATGTTGGCAGCACAAAAAAGGCCTTAAAATACATATTAGGCCTGCAAAAATGTAGAAAACTTTGGAGGTCCAAAAAAGGGGTTTACAGGCATCCTAGACCCCCTAAAGTCCAGAAAATGTTGGTGGCCCAAAAACAGTGTCAGAGAGCTCTGAATGTCCCAAAAATATTTGCAGCCTGAAAAGGGCATTAACCCGCATCGTAGACCCCTGAAATTCCTAAAAACATTTATGGCCCGAAAAATGCATCCTACACCCCTTAAAGTTCAGAAAATGTTGGCAGCCCAAAAAATGCCTTAAAATGCATCTTAATCCTGCAATAATCTTTAAAACTTTGGAGACCCAAAAAAGGGGTTTTCAGGCATCCTAGACCCCATAAAGTCCAGAAAATGTTGGTGGCCCATAAACTGTGTCAGAGAGCTCTGAATGTCCCAAAAACATTTGCAGTCTGAAAAGGGCATTAACCCGCATGCTAGACCCCTGAAATTCCCCAAAATATTTTGGCCACGAAAAATTCATCCTACACCCCTGAAAATTCAGAAAATGTTGGCAGCACAAAAAAGGCCTTAAAATATATATTAGTCCTCCAAAAATGTAGAAAACTTTAGAGGCCCAAAAAAGAGGTTTACAGGCATCCTAGACCCCCTAAAGTCCAGAAAATGTTGGTAGGCAAAAAACTGTGTCAGAGAGCTCTGAATGTCCCAAAACATTTGCAGCCTGAAAAGGGCATTAACCCACTTCCTAAACCCCTGAAATTCCCAAAAACATGTTTGGCCCGAAAAATGCATCCTACACCCCTGAAAGTTCAGAAAATGTTGGCAGCCCCAAAAAGGCCTTAAAATGCATCTTATTCCTATAAAAATCTTGATAACTTTGGAGGCCCAAAAAAGGGGTTTACATCCTAGACCTCATAAAGTCCAGAAAATGTTGGTGACCCGAAAACAGTGTCAGAGAGCTCTGAATGTCCCAAAAATATTTGCAGCCTGAAAAGGGCATTAATCCGCATCCTGGCCCCCTGAAATTCCGCAAAATATATTTGGCCCAAAAAAAGCATCCTACACCCCTGAAAATTCAGAAAATGTTGGCAGCACAAAACAGGCCTTAAAGTATATATTAGGCCTGCAAAAATGTAGAAAACTTTGGAGGCCCAAAAAAGGGGTTTACAGGCATCCTAGACCCCCTAAAGTCCAGAAAATGTTGGCGGACCAAAAACTGTGTCAGAGAGCTCTGAATGTCCCAAAAATATTTGCAGCCTTTAAAAGGGCATTAACCCACATCCTAAACCCCTGAAATTCCCAAAAACATGTTTGGCCCGAAAAATGCATCCTACACCCCTGAAAGTTCAGAAAATGTTGGCAGCCCCAAAAAGGCCTTAAAATGCATCTTATTCCTGCAAAAATCTTGATAACTTTCGAGGCCCAAAAAAGGGGTTTACATCCTAGACCCCATAAAGTCCAGAAAATGTTGGTGACCTGAAAACAGTGTCAGAGAGCTCTGAATGTCCCAAAAATATGTGCAGCCTGAAAAGGGCATTAATCCGCATCCTGGCCCCCTGAAATTCCCCAAAATATTTTTGGCCCAAAAAATGCATCCTACATCCCTGAAGTTCAGAAAATGTTGGCAGCACAAAACAGGCCTTAAAATACATATTAGGCCTGCAAAAATGTAGAAAACTTTGGTTGCCCAAAAAAGGGGTTTACAGGCATCCTAGACCCCCTAAAGTCCAGAAAATGTTGGCAGCCCAAAAAACGGTGTCAGAGAGCTCTGAATGTCCCAAAAACATTTGCAGTCTGAAAAGGGCATTAACCCGCATGCTAGACCCCTGAACTTCCCCAAAATATTTTGGCCATGAAAAATTCATCCTACAACCCTGAAAATTCAGAAAATGTTGGCAACACAAAAAAAGGCCTTAAAATACATATTAGGCCTCCAAAAATGTAGAAAACTTTGGAGGCCCGAAAAAGGGGTTTACAGGCATCCTAGACCCCCTAAAGTCCAGAAAATGTTGGTAGGCCAAAAACTGTGTCAGAGAGCTCTGAATGTCCCAAAAACGTTTGCAGCCTGAAAAGGGCATTAACCAACATCCTAAACCCCTGAAATTCCCAAAAACATTTTTGGCCCAAAAAATGATTCCTACACCCCTTAAAGTTCAGAAAATATTGGCAGCCGCAAAAAGGCCTTAAAATGCATCTTATTCCTGCAAAAATCTTGATAACTTTGGAGGCCCAAAAAAGGGGTTTACATCCTAGACCCCATAAAGTCCAGAAAATGTTGGTGACCCGAAAACAGTGTCAGAGAGCTCTGAATGTCCCAAAAATATTTGCAGCCTGAAAAGGGCATTAATCCGCAATCTGGCCCCCTGAAATTCCCCAAAATATTTTTGGCTCGAAAAATGCATCCTACATCCCTGAAGTCCAGAAAATGTTGGCAGCACAAAACAGGCCTTAAAATACATATTAGGCCTGCAAAAATGTAGAAAACTTTGGAGGCCCAAAAAAGGGGTTTACAGACATCCTAGACCCCATAAAGTCCAGAAAATGTTGGTGACCCGAAAACAGTGTCAGAGAGCTCTGAATGTCCCAAAAATATTTGCAGTCTGAAAAGGGCATTAACCCGCATGCTAGACCCCTGAACTTCCCCAAAATATTTTGGCCATGAAAAATTCATCCTACAACCCTGAAAATTCAGAAAATGTTGGCAACACAAAAAAAAGGCCTTAAAATACATATTAGGCCTCCAAAAATGTAGAAAACTTTGGAGGCCCGAAAAAGGGGTTTACAGGCATCCTAGACCCACTAAAGTCCAGAAAATGTTGGTGGCCCAAAAACAGTGTCAGAGAGCTCTGAATGTCCCAAAAATATTTGCAGCCTGAAAAGGGCATTAACCCGCATCGTAGACCCCTGAAATTCCTAAAAACATTTATGGCCCGAAAAATGCATCCTACACCCCTTAAAGTTCAGAAAATGTTGGCAGCCCAAAAAATGCCTTAAAATGCATCTTAATCCTGCAATAATCTTTAAAACTTTGGAGACCCAAAAAAGGGGTTTTCAGGCATCCTAGACCCCATAAAGTCCAGAAAATGTTGGTGGCCCATAAACTGTGTCAGAGAGCTCTGAATGTCCCAAAAACATTTGCAGTCTGAAAAGGGCATTAACCCGCATGCTAGACCCCTGAAATTCCCCAAAATATTTTGGCCACGAAAAATTTATCCTACACCCCTGAAAATTCAGAAAATGTTGGCAGCACAAAAAAGGCCTTAATATATATATTAGTCCTCCAAAAATGTAGAAAACTTTAGAGGCCCAAAAAAGAGGTTTACAGGCATCCTAGACCCCCTAAAGTCCAGAAAATGTTGGTAGGCAAAAAACTGTGTCAGAGAGCTCTGAATGTCCCAAAAACATTTGCAGCCTGAAAAGGGCATTAACCCACTTCCTAAACCCCTGAAATTCCCAAAAACATGTTTGGCCCGAAAAATGCATCCTACACCCCTGAAAGTTCAGAAAATGTTGGCAGCCCCAAAAAGGCCTTAAAATGCATCTTATTCCTGTAAAAATCTTGATAACTTTGGAGGCCCAAAAAAGGGGTTTACATCCTAGACCTCATAAAGTCCAGAAAATGTTGGTGACCCGAAAACAGTGTCAGAGAGCTCTGAATGTCCCAAAAATATTTGCAGCCTGAAAAGGGCATTAATCCGCATCCTGGCCCCCTGAAATTCCCCAAAATATATTTGGCCCAAAAAATGCATCCTACACCCCTGAAAATTCAGAAAATGTTGGCAGCACAATACAGGCCTTAAAGTATATATTAGGCCTGCAAAAATGTAGAAAACTTTGGAGGCCCAAAAAAGGGGTTTACAGGCATCCTAGACCCCCTAAAGTCCAGAAAATGTTGGCGGCCCAAAAACTGTGTCAAAGAGCTCTGAATGTCCCAAAAATATTTGCAGCCTTTAAAAGGGCATTAACCCACATCCTAAACCCCTGAAATTCCCAAAAACATGTTTGGCCCGAAAAATGCATCCTACACCCCTGAAAGTTCAGAAAATGTTGGCAGCCCCAAAAAGGCCTTAAAATGCATCTTATTCCTGCAAAAATCTTGATAACTTTCGAGGCCCAAAAAAGGGGTTTACATCCTAGACCCCATAAAGTCCAGAAAATGTTGGTGACCTGAAAACAGTGTCAGAGAGCTCTGAATGTCCCAAAAATATTTGCAGCCTGAAAAGGGCATTAATCCGCATCCTGGCCCCCTGAAATTCCCCAAAATATTTTTGGCCCAAAAAATGCATCCTACACCCCTGAAAATTCAGAAAATGTTGGCAGCACAAAACAGGCCTTAAAGTATATATTAGGCCTGCAAAAATGTAGAAAACTTTGGAGGCCCAAAAAAGGGATTTACAGGCATCCTAGACCCCCTAATGTCCAGAAAATGTTGGCGGTCCAAAAACTGTGTCAGAGAGCTCTGAATTTCCCAAAAACATTTGCAGTCTGAAAAGGGCATTAACCCGCAAGCTAGACCCCTGAAATTCCCCACAATATTTTGGCCACGAAAAATTCATCCTACACCCCTGAAAATTCAGAAAATGTTGGCAGCACAAAAAAGGCCTTAAAATACATATTAGGCCTGCAAAAATGTAAAAAAACTTTGGAGGTCCAAAAAAGGGGTTTACAGGCATCCTAGACCCCCTAAAGTCCAGAAAATGTTGGTGGCCCAAAAACAGTGTCAGAGAGCTCTGAATGTCCCAAAAATATTTGCAGCCTGAAAAGGGCATTAACCCGAATCGTAGACCCCTGAAATTCCTAAAAACATTTATGGCCCGAAAAATGCATCCTACACCCCTTAAAGTTCAGAAAATGTTGGCAGCCCAAAAAATGCCTTAAAATGCATCTTAATCCTGCAATAATCTTTAAAACTTTGGAGGCCCAAAAAAGGGGTTTTCAGGCATCCTAGACCCCATAAAGTCCAGAAAATGTTGGTGGCCCATAAACTGTGTCAGAGAGCTCTGAATGTCCCAAAAACATTTGCAGTCTGAAAAGGGCATTAACCCGCATGCTAGACCCCTGAAATTCCCCAAAATATTTTGGCCACGAAAAATTCATCCTACACCCCTGAAAATTCAGAAAATGTTGGCAGCACAAAAAAGGCCTTAAAATATATATTAGTCCTCCAAAAATGTAGAAAACTTTAGAGGCCCAAAAAAGAGGTTTACAGGCATCCTAGACCCCCTAAAGTCCAGAAAATGTTGGTAGGCAAAAAACTGTGTCAGAGAGCTCTGAATGTCCCAAAAACATTTGCAGCCTGAAAAGGGCATTAACCCACTTCCTAAACCCCTGAAATTCCCAAAAACATGTTTGGCCCGAAAAATGCATCCTACACCCCTGAAAGTTCAGAAAATGTTGGCAGCCCCAAAAAGGCCTTAAAATGCATCTTATTCCTGTAAAAATCTTGATAACTTTGGAGGCCCAAAAAAGGGGTTTACATCCTAGACCTCATAAAGTCCAGAAAATGTTGGTGACCCGAAAACAGTGTCAGAGAGCTCTGAATGTCCCAAAAATATTTGCAGCCTGAAAAGGGAATTAATCCGCATCCTGGCCCCCTGAAATTCCCCAAAATATTTTTGGTCCAAAAAATGCATCCTACACCCCTGAAAATTCAGAAAATGTTGGCAGCACAAAACAGGCCTTAAAGTATATATTAGGCCTGCAAAAATGTAGAAAACTTTGGAGGCCCAAAAAAGGGGTTTACAGGCATCCTAGACCCCATAAAGTCCAGAAAATGTTGGCGGCCCAAAAACTGTGTCAGAGAGCTCTGAATGTCCCAAAAATATTTGCAGCCTGAAAAGGGCATTAACCCGCATCGTAGACCCCTGAAATTCCTAAAAACATTTATGGCCCGAAAAATGCATCCTACACCCCTTAAAGTTCAGAAAATGTTGGCAGCCCAAAAAATGCCTTAAAATGCATCTTAATCCTGCAATAATCTTTAAAACTTTGGAGACCCAAAAAAGGGGTTTTCAGGCATCCTAGACCCCATAAAGTCCAGAAAATGTTGGTGGCCCATAAACTGTGTCAGAGAGCTCTGAATGTCCCAAAAACATTTGCAGTCTGAAAAGGGCATTAACCCGCATGCTAGACCCCTGAAATTCCCCAAAATATTTTGGCCACGAAAAATTCATCCTACACCCCTGAAAATTCAGAAAATGTTGGCAGCACAAAAAAGGCCTTAAAATATATATTAGTCCTCCAAAAATGTAGAAAACTTTAGAGGCCCAAAAAAGAGGTTTACAGGCATCCTAGACCCCCTAAAGTCCAGAAAATGTTGGTAGGCAAAAAACTGTGTCAGAGAGCTCTGAATGTCCCAAAAACATTTGCAGCCTGAAAAGGGCATTAACCCACTTCCTAAACCCCTGAAATTCCCAAAAACATGTTTGGCCCGAAAAATGCATCCTACACCCCTGAAAGTTCAGAAAATGTTGGCAGCCCCAAAAAGGCCTTAAAATGCATCTTATTCCTATAAAAATCTTGATAACTTTGGAGGCCCAAAAAAGGGGTTTACATCCTAGACCTCATAAAGTCCAGAAAATGTTGGTGACCCGAAAACAGTCTCAGAGAGCTCTGAATGTCCCAAAAATATTTGCAGCCTGAAAAGGGCATTAATCCGCATCCTGGCCCCCTGAAATTCCCCAAAATATTTTTGGCCCAAAAAATGCATCCTACATCCCTGAAGTTCAGAAAATGTTGGCAGCACAAAACAGGCCTTAAAATACATATTAGGCCTGCAAAAATGTAGAAAACTTTGGTTGCCCAAAAAAGGGGTTTACAGGCATCCTAGACCCCCTAAAGTCCAGAAAATGTTGGCAGCCCAAAAAACGGTGTCAGAGAGCTCTGAATGTCCCAAAAACATTTGCAGTCTGAAAAGGGCATTAACCCGCATGCTAGACCCCTGAACTTCCCCAAAATATTTTGGCCATGAAAAATTCATCCTACAACCCTGAAAATTCAGAAAATGTTGGCAACACAAAAAAAGGCCTTAAAATACATATTAGGCCTCCAAAAATGTAGAAAACTTTGGAGGCCCAAAAAAGGGGTTTACAGGCATCCTAGACCCCCTAAAGTCCAGAAAATGTTGGCGGCCCAAAAACTGTGTCAAAGAGCTCTGAATGTCCCAAAAATATTTGCAGCCTTTAAAAGGGCATTAACCCACATCCTAAACCCCTGAAATTCCCAAAAACATGTTTGGCCCGAAAAATGCATCCTACACCCCTGAAAGTTCAGAAAATGTTGGCAGCCCCAAAAAGGCCTTAAAATGCATCTTATTCCTGCAAAAATCTTGATAACTTTCGAGGCCCAAAAAAGGGGTTTACATCCTAGACCCCATAAAGTCCAGAAAATGTTGGTGACCTGAAAACAGTGTCAGAGAGCTCTGAATGTCCCAAAAATATTTGCAGCCTGAAAAGGGCATTAATCCGCATCCTGGCCCCCTGAAATTCCCCAAAAAATTTTTGGCCCAAAAAATGCATCCTACACCCCTGAAAATTCTGAAAATGTTGGCAGCACAAAACAGGCCTTAAAGTATATATTAGGCCTGCAAAAATGTAGAAAACTTTGGAGGCCCAAAAAAGGGATTTACAGGCATCCTAGACCCCCTAATGTCCAGAAAATGTTGGCGGTCCAAAAACTGTGTCAGAGAGCTCTGAATTTCCCAAAAACATTTGCAGTCTGAAAAGGGCATTAACCCGCAAGCTAGACCCCTGAAATTCCCCACAATATTTTGGCCACGAAAAATTCATCCTACACCCCTGAAAATTCAGAAAATGTTGGCAGCACAAAAAAGGCCTTAAAATACATATTAGGCCTGCAAAAATGTAAAAAAACTTTGGAGGTCCAAAAAAGGGGTTTACAGGCATCCTAGACCCCCTAAAGTCCAGAAAATGTTGGTGGCCCAAAAACAGTGTCAGAGAGCTCTGAATGTCCCAAAAATATTTGCAGCCTGAAAAGGGCATTAACCCGAATCGTAGACCCCTGAAATTCCTAAAAACATTTATGGCCCGAAAAATGCATCCTACACCCCTTAAAGTTCAGAAAATGTTGGCAGCCCAAAAAATGCCTTAAAATGCATCTTAATCCTGCAATAATCTTTAAAACTTTGGAGGCCCAAAAAAGGGGTTTTCAGGCATCCTAGACCCCATAAAGTCCAGAAAATGTTGGTGGCCCATAAACTGTGTCAGAGAGCTCTGAATGTCCCAAAAACATTTGCAGTCTGAAAAGGGCATTAACCCGCATGCTAGACCCCTGAAATTCCCCAAAATATTTTGGCCACGAAAAATTCATCCTACACCCCTGAAAATTCAGAAAATGTTGGCAGCACAAAAAAGGCCTTAAAATATATATTAGTCCTCCAAAAATGTAGAAAACTTTAGAGGCCCAAAAAAGAGGTTTACAGGCATCCTAGACCCCCTAAAATCCAGAAAATGTTGGTAGGCAAAAAACTGTGTCAGAGAGCTCTGAATGTCCCAAAAACATTTGCAGCCTGAAAAGGGCATTAACCCACTTCCTAAACCCCTGAAATTCCCAAAAACATGTTTGGCCCGAAAAATGCATCCTACACCCCTGAAAGTTCAGAAAATGTTGGCAGCCCCAAAAAGGCCTTAAAATGCATCTTATTCCTGTAAAAATCTTGATAACTTTGGAGGCCCAAAAAAGGGGTTTACATCCTAGACCTCATAAAGTCCAGAAAATGTTGGTGACCCGAAAACAGTGTCAGAGAGCTCTGAATGCCCCAAAAATATTTGCAGCCTGAAAAGGGAATTAATCCGCATCCTGGCCCCCTGAAATTCCCCAAAATATTTTTGGTCCAAAAAATGCATCCTACACCCCTGAAAATTCAGAAAATGTTGGCAGCACAAAACAGGCCTTAAAGTATATATTAGGCCTGCAAAAATGTAGAAAACTTTGGAGGCCCAAAAAAGGGGTTTACAGGCATCCTAGACCCCCTAAAGTCCAGAAAATGTTGGCGGCCCAAAAACTGTGTCAGAGAGCTCTGAATGTCCCAAAAACATTTGCAGCCTGAAAAGGGCATTAACCCACATCCTAAACCCCTGAAATTCCCAAAAACATGTTTGGCCCGAAAAATGCATCCTACACCCCTGAAAGTTCAGAAAATGTTGGCAGCCCCAAAAAGGCCTTAAAATGCATCTTATTCCTGCAAAAATCTTGATAACTTTCGAGGCCCAAAAAAGGGGTTTACATCCTAGACCCCATAAAGTCCAGAAAATGTTGGTGACCTGAAAACAGTGTCAGAGAGCTCTGAATGTCCCAAAAATATTTGCAGCCTGAAAAGGGCATTAATCCGCATCCTGGCCCCCTGAAATTCCCCAAAATATTTTTGGCCCAAAAAATGCATCCTACATCCCTGAAGTTCAGAAAATGTTGGCAGCACAAAACAGGCCTTAAAATACATATTAGGCCTGCAAAAATGTAGAAAACTTTGGTTGCCCAAAAAAGGGGTTTACAGGCATCCTAGAACCCCTAAAGTCCAGAAAATGTTGGCGGCCCAAAAAACGGTGTCAGAGAGCTCTGATTGTCCCAAAAACATTTGCAGTCTGAAAAGGGCATTAACCCGCATGCTAGACCCCTGAACTTCCCCAAAATATTTTGGCCATGAAAAATTCATCCTACACCCCTGAAAATTCAGAAAATGTTGGCAGCACAAAAAAGGCCTTAAAATACATATTAGGCCTGCAAAAATGTAGAAAACTTTGGAGGTCCAAAAAAGGGGTTTACAGGCATCCTAGACCCCCTAAAGTCCAGAAAATGTTGGTGGCCCAAAAACAGTGTCAGAGAGCTCTGAATGTCCCAAAAATATTTGCAGCCTGAAAAGGGCATTAACCCGCATCGTAGACCCCTGAAATTCCAAAAAAACATTTATGGCCCGAAAAATGCATCCTACACCCCTTAAAGTTCAGAAAATGTTGGCAGCCCAAAAAATGCCTTAAAATGCATCTTAATCCTGCAATAATCTTTAAAACTTTGGAGACCCAAAAAAGGGGTTTTCAGGCATCCTAGACCCCATAAAGTCCAGAAAATGTTGGTGGCCCATAAACTGTGTCAGAGAGCTCTGAATGTCCCAAAAACATTTGCAGTCTGAAAAGGGCATTAACCCGCATGCTAGACCCCTGAAATTCCCCAAAATATTTTGGCCACGAAAAATTCATCCTACACCCCTGAAAATTCAGAAAATGTTGGCAGCACAAAAAAGGCCTTAAAATATATATTAGTCCTCCAAAAATGTAGAAAACTTTAGAGGCCCAAAAAAGAGGTTTACAGGCATCCTAGACCCCCTAAAGTCCAGAAAATGTTGGTAGGCAAAAAACTGTGTCAGAGAGCTCTGAATGTCCCAAAAACATTTGCAGCCTGAAAAGGGCATTAACCCACTTCCTAAACCCCTGAAATTCCCAAAAACATGTTTGGCCCGAAAAATGCATCCTACACCCCTGAAAGTTCAGAAAATGTTGGCAGCCCCAAAAAGGCCTTAAAATGCATCTTATTCCTATAAAAATCTTGATAACTTTGGAGGCCCAAAAAAGGGGTTTACATCCTAGACCTCATAAAGTCCAGAAAATGTTGGTGACCCGAAAACAGTCTCAGAGAGCTCTGAATGTCCCAAAAATATTTGCAGCCTGAAAAGGGCATTAATCCGCATCCTGGCCCCCTGAAATTCCCCAAAATATTTTTGGCCCAAAAAATGCATCCTACATCCCTGAAGTTCAGAAAATGTTGGCAGCACAAAACAGGCCTTAAAATACATATTAGGCCTGCAAAAATGTAGAAAACTTTGGTTGCCCAAAAAAGGGGTTTACAGGCATCCTAGACCCCCTAAAGTCCAGAAAATGTTGGCAGCCCAAAAAACGGTGTCAGAGAGCTCTGAATGTCCCAAAAACATTTGCAGTCTGAAAAGGGCATTAACCCGCATGCTAGACCCCTGAACTTCCCCAAAATATTTTGGCCATGAAAAATTCATCCTACAACCCTGACAATTCAGAAAATGTTGGCAACACAAAAAAAGGCCTTAAAATACATATTAGGCCTCCAAAAATGTAGAAAACTTTGGAGGCCCGAAAAAGGGGTTTACAGGCATCCTAGACCCCCTAAAGTCCAGAAAATGTTGGTAGGCCAAAAACTGTGTCAGAGAGCTCTGAATGTCCCAAAAACGTTTGCAGCCTGAAAAGGGCATTAACCAACATCCTAAACCCCTGAAATTCCCAAAAACATTTTTGGCCCAAAAAATGATTCCTACACCCCTTAAAGTTCAGAAAATATTGGCAGCCGCAAAAAGGCCTTAAAATGCATCTTATTCCTGCAAAAATCTTGATAACTTTGGAGGCCCAAAAAAGGGGTTTACATCCTAGACCCCATAAAGTCCAGAAAATGTTGGTGACCCGAAAACAGTGTCAGAGAGCTCTGAATGTCCCAAAAATATTTGCAGCCTGAAAAGGGCATTAATCCGCAATCTGGCCCCCTGAAATTCCCCAAAATATTTTTGGCTCGAAAAATGCATCCTACATCCCTGAAGTCCAGAAAATGTTGGCAGCACAAAACAGGCCTTAAAATACATATTAGGCCTGCAAAAATGTAGAAAACTTTGGAGGCCCAAAAAAAGGGTTTACAGACATCCTAGACCCCATAAAGTCCAGAAAATGTTGGTGACCCGAAAACAGTGTCAGAGAGCTCTGAATGTCCCAAAAATATTTGCAGTCTGAAAAGGGCATTAACCCGCATGCTAGACCCCTGAACTTCCCCAAAATATTTTGGCCATGAAAAATTCATCCTACAACCCTGAAAATTCAGAAAATGTTGGCAACACAAAAAAAAGGCCTTAAAATACATATTAGGCCTCCAAAAATGTAGAAAACTTTGGAGGCCCGAAAAAGGGGTTTACAGGCATCCTAGACCCACTAAAGTCCAGAAAATGTTGGTGGCCCAAAAACAGTGTCAGAGAGCTCTGAATGTCCCAAAAATATTTGCAGCCTGAAAAGGGCATTAACCCGCATCGTAGACCCCTGAAATTCCTAAAAACATTTATGGCCCGAAAAATGCATCCTACACCCCTTAAAGTTCAGAAAATGTTGGCAGCCCAAAAAATGCCTTAAAATGCATCTTAATCCTGCAATAATCTTTAAAACTTTGGAGACCCAAAAAAGGGGTTTTCAGGCATCCTAGACCCCATAAAGTCCAGAAAATGTTGGTGGCCCATAAACTGTGTCAGAGAGCTCTGAATGTCCCAAAAACATTTGCAGTCTGAAAAGGGCATTAACCCGCATGCTAGACCCCTGAAATTCCCCAAAATATTTTGGCCACGAAAAATTCATCCTACACCCCTGAAAATTCAGAAAATGTTGGCAGCACAAAAAAGGCCTTAATATATATATTAGTCCTCCAAAAATGTAGAAAACTTTAGAGGCCCAAAAAAGAGGTTTACAGGCATCCTAGACCCCCTAAAGTCCAGAAAATGTTGGTAGGCAAAAAACTGTGTCAGAGAGCTCTGAATGTCCCAAAAACATTTGCAGCCTGAAAAGGGCATTAACCCACTTCCTAAACCCCTGAAATTCCCAAAAACATGTTTGGCCCGAAAAATGCATCCGACACCCCTGAAAATTCAGAAAATGTTGGCAGCCCCAAAAAGGCCTTAAAATGCATCTTATTCCTGTAAAAATCTTGATAACTTTGGAGGCCCAAAAAAGGGGTTTACATCCTAGACCTCATAAAGTCCAGAAAATGTTGGTGACCCGAAAACAGTGTCAGAGAGCTCTGAATGTCCCAAAAATATTTGCAGCCTGAAAAGGGCATTAATCCGCATCCTGGCCCCCTGAAATTCCCCAAAATATATTTGGCCCAAAAAATGCATCCTACACCCCTGAAAATTCAGAAAATGTTGGCAGCACAATACAGGCCTTAAAGTATATATTAGGCCTGCAAAAATGTAGAAAACTTTGGAGGCCCAAAAAAGGGGTTTACAGGCATCCTAGACCCCCTAAAGTCCAGAAAATGTTGGCGGCCCAAAAACTGTGTCAAAGAGCTCTGAATGTCCCAAAAATATTTGCAGCCTTTAAAAGGGCATTAACCCACATCCTAAACCCCTGAAATTCCCAAAAACATGTTTGGCCCGAAAAATGCATCCTACACCCCTGAAAGTTCAGAAAATGTTGGCAGCCCCAAAAAGGCCTTAAAATGCATCTTATTCCTGCAAAAATCTTGATAACTTTCGAGGCCCAAAAAAGGGGTTTACATCCTAGACCCCATAAAGTCCAGAAAATGTTGGTGACCTGAAAACAGTGTCAGAGAGCTCTGAATGTCCCAAAAATATGTGCAGCCTGAAAAGGGCATTAATCCGCATCCTGGCCCCCTGAAATTCCCCAAAATATTTTTGGCCCAAAAAATGCATCCTACATCCCTGAAGTTCAGAAAATGTTGGCAGCACAAAACAGGCCTTAAAATACATATTAGGCCTGCAAAAATGTAGAAAACTTTGGTTGCCCAAAAAAGGGGTTTACAGGCATCCTAGACCCCCTAAAGTCCAGAAAATGTTGGCGGCCCAAAAAACGGTGTCAGAGAGCTCTGAATGTCCCAAAAACATTTGCAGTCTGAAAAGGGCATTAACCCGCATGCTAGACCCCTGAACTTCCCCAAAATATTTTGGCCATGAAAAATTCATCCTACAACCCTGAAAATTCAGAAAATGTTGGCAACACAAAAAAAAGGCCTTAAAATACATATTAGGCCTCCAAAAATGTAGAAAACTTTGGAGGCCCGAAAACGGGGTTTACAGGCATCCTAGACCCCCTAAAGTCCAGAAAATGTTGGTAGGCCAAAAACTGTGTCAGAGAGCTCTGAATGTCCCAAAAACGTTTGCAGCCTGAAAAGGGCATTAACCCACATTCTAAACCCCTGAAATTCCCAAAAACATTTTTGGCCCAAAAAATGATTCCTACACCCCTTAAAGTTCAGAAAATATTGGCAGCCGCAAAAAGGCCTTAAAATGCATCTTATTCCTGCAAAAATCTTGATAACTTTGGAGGCCCAAAAAAGGGGTTTACATCCTAGACCCCATAAAGTCCAGAAAATGTTGGTGACCCGAAAACAGTGTCAGAGACCTCTGAATGTCCCAAAAATATTTGCAGCCTGAAAAGGGCATTAATCCGCAATCTGGCCCCCTGAAATTCCACAAAATATTTTTGGCGCAAAAAATGCATCCTACATCCCTGAAGTCCAGAAAATGTTGGCAGCACAAAACAGGCCTTAAAATACATATTAGGCCTGCAAAAATGTAGAAAACTTTGGAGGCCCAAAAAAGGGGTTTACAGACATCCTAGACCCCATAAAGTCCAGAAAATGTTGGTGACCCGAAAACAGTGTCAGAGAGCTCTGAATGTCCCAAAAATATTTGCAGTCTGAAAAGGGCATTAACCCGCATGCTAGACCCCTGAACTTCCCCAAAATATTGTGGCCATGAAAAATTCATCCTACAACCCTGAAAATTCAGAAAATGTTGGCAACACAAAAAAAAGGCCTTAAAATACATATTAGGCCTCCAAAAATGTAGAAAACTTTGGAGGCCCGAAAAAGGGGTTTACAGGCATCCTAGACCCCCTAAAGTCCAGAAAATGTTGGTAGGCCAAAAACTGTGTCAGAGAGCTCTGAATGTCCCAAAAACGTTTGCAGCCTGAAAAGGGCATTAACCAACATCCTAAACCCCTGAAATTCCCAAAAACATTTTTGGCCCAAAAAATGATTCCTACACCCCTTAAAGTTCAGAAAATATTGGCAGCCGCAAAAAGGCCTTAAAATGCATCTTATACCTGCAAAAATCTTGATAACTTTGGAGGCCCAAAAAAGGGGTTTACATCCTAGACCCCATAAAGTCCAGAAAATGTTGGTGACCCGAAAACAGTGTCAGAGAGCTCTGAATGTCCCAAAAATATTTGCAGCCTGAAAAGGGCATTAATCCGCAATCTGGCCCCCTGAAATTCCCCAAAATATTTTTGGCCCGAAAAATGCATCCTACATCCCTGAAGTCCAGAAAATGTTGGCAGCACAAAACAGGCCTAAAAATACATATTAGGCCTGCAAAAATGTAGAAAACTTTGGAGGCCCAAAAAAGGGGTTTACAGGCATCCTAGACCCCATAAAGTCCAGAAAATGTTGGTGACCCGAAAACAGTGTCAGAGAGCTCTGAATGTCCCAAAAATATTTGCAGTCTGAAAAGGGCATTAACCCGCATGCTAGACCCCTTAAATTTCCCAAAATATTTTGGCCACGAAAAATTCATCCTACACCCCTGAAAATTCAGAAAATATTGGCAGCACAAAAAAGGCCTTAAAATACATATTATGCATCCAAAAATGTAGAAAACTTCGGAGGCCCAAAAAAGGGGTTTACAGGCATCCTAGACCCCCTAAAGTCCAGAAAATGTTGGTAGGCCAAAAACTGTGTCAGAGAGCTCTGAATGTCCCAAAAATATTTGCAGCCTGAAAAGGGCATTAATCCGCATCCTGGCCCCCTGAAATTCCCCAAAATATTTTTGGCCCAAAAAATGCATCCTACATCCCTGAAGTTCAGAAAATGTTGGCAGCACAAAACAGGCCTTAAAATACATATTAGGCCTGCAAAAATGTAGAAAACTTTGGTTGCCCAAAAAAGGGGTTTACAGGCATCCTAGACCCCCTAAAGTCCAGAAAATGTTGGCGGCCCAAAAAACGGTGTCAGAGAGCTCTGAATGTCCCAAAAACATTTGCAGTCTGAAAAGGGCATTAACCCGCATGCTAGACCCCTGAACGTCCCCAAAATATTTTGGCCATGAAAAATTCATCCTACACCCCTGAAAATTCAGAAAATGTTGGCAACACAAAAAAAAGCCTTAAAATACATATTAGGCCTCCAAAAATGTAGAAAACTTTGGAGGCCCAAAAAAGGGGTTTACAGGCATCCTAGACCCCCTAAAGTCCAGAAAATGTTGGTAGGCCAAAAACTGTGTCAGAGAGCTCTGAGAGCTCTGTCAGAGAGCTCTGAATGTCCCAAAAATATGTGCAGCCTGAAAAGGGCATTAATCCGCATCCTGGCCCCCTGAAATTCCCCAAAATATTTTTGGCCCAAAAAATGCATCCTACATCCCTGAAGTTCAGAAAATGTTGGCAGCACAAAACAGGCCTTAAAATACATATTAGGCCTGCAAAAATGTAGAAAACTTTGGTTGCCCAAAAAAGGGGTTTACAGGCATCCTAGACCCCCTAAAGTCCAGAAAATGTTGGCGGCCCAAAAAACGGTGTCAGAGAGCTCTGAATGTCCCAAAAACATTTGCAGTCTGAAAAGGGCATTAACCCGCATGCTAGACCCCTGAACTTCCCCAAAATATTTTGGCCATGAAAAATTCATCCTACAACCCTGAAAATTCAGAAAATGTTGGCAACACAAAAAAAAGGCCTTAAAATACATATTAGGCCTCCAAAAATGTAGAAAACTTTGGAGGCCCGAAAACGGGGTTTACAGGCATCCTAGACCCCCTAAAGTCCAGAAAATGTTGGTAGGCCAAAAACTGTGTCAGAGAGCTCTGAATGTCCCAAAAACGTTTGCAGCCTGAAAAGGGCATTAACCAACATCCTAAACCCCTGAAATTTTTGGCCCAAAAAATGATTCCTACACCCCTTAAAGTTCAGAAAATATTGGCAGCCGCAAAAAGGCCTTAAAATGCATCTTATTCCTGCAAAAATCTTGATAACTTTGGAGGCCCAAAAAAGGGGTTTACATCCTAGACCCCATAAAGTCCAGAAAATGTTGGTGACCCGAAAACAGTGTCAGAGAGCTCTGAATGTCCCAAAAATATTTGCAGCCTGAAAAGGGCATTAATCCGCAATCTGGCCCCCTGAAATTCCACAAAATATTTTTGGCGCGAAAAATGCATCCTACATCCCTGAAGTCCAGAAAATGTTGGCAGCACAAAACAGGCCTTAAAATACATATTAGGCCTGCAAAAATGTAGAAAACTTTGGAGGCCCAAAAAAGGGGTTTACAGGCATCCTAGACCCCCTAAAGTCCAGAAAATGTTGGTGACCCGAAAACGGTGTCAGAGAGCTCTGAATGTCCCAAAAATATTTGCAGTCTGAAAAGGGCATTAACCCGCATGCTAGACCCCTGAACTTCCCCAAAATATTTTGGCCATGAAAAATTCATCCTACAACCCTGAAAATTCAGAAAATGTTGGCAACACAAAAAAAAGGCCTTAAAATACATATTAGGCCTCCAAAAATGTAGAAAACTTTGGAGGCCCGAAAAAGGGGTTTACAGGCATCCTAGACCCCCTAAAGTCCAGAAAATGTTGGTAGGCCAAAAACTGTGTCAGAGAGCTCTGAATGTCCCAAAAACGTTTGCAGCCTGAAAAGGGCATTAACCAACATCCTAAACCCCTGAAATTCCCAAAAACATTTTTGGCCCAAAAAATGATTCCTACACCCCTTAAAGTTCAGAAAATATTGGCAGCCGCAAAAAGGCCTTAAAATGCATCTCATTCCTGCAAAAATCTTGATAACTTTGGAGGCGCAAAAAAGGGGTTTACAGGCATCCTAGACCCACTAAAGTCCAGAAAATGTTGGCGGCCCAAAAACTGTGTCAGAGAGCTCTGAATGTCCCAAACACATTTGCAGTCTGAAAAGGGCATTAACTCGCATGCTAGACCCCTGAAATTCCCCAAAATATTTTGGCCACGAAAAATTCATCCTACACCCCTGAAAATTCAGAAAATGTTGGCAGCACAAAAAAGGCCTTAAAATACATATTAGGCCTCTAAAAATGTAGAAAACTTTGGATTCCCAAAAAAGGGGTTTACAGGCATCCTAGACCCCCTAAAGTCCAGAAAATGTTGGTAGGCCAAAAACTGTGTCAGAGAGCTCTGAATGTCCCAAAAACGTTTGCAGCCTGAAAAGGGCATTAACCCACATCCTAAACCCCTGAAATTCCCAAAAACATTTTTGGCCCGAAAAATGCATCCTACACCCCTGAAAGTTCCGAAAATGTTGGCAGCCCCAAAAAGGCCTTAAAATGCATCTTATTCCTGCAAAAATCTTGATAACTTTGGAGGCCCAAAAAAGGGGCCTTTTTGAAAGTATTCTAAGAACACTGGTAATGTCCGCGGACATTAAAAGTTTCCATAGGCCATAGTTGAAATGTTTTACTCTATGGGTGTGATATGCTGCGGTGAAGATGGAGACGGGTGCAGCATCATCATCATCATCTAGACCCCATAAAGTCCAGAAAATGTTGGTGACCTGAAAACAGTGTCATAGAGCTCTGAATGTCCCAAAAATATTTGCAGCCTGAAAAGGGCATTAATCCACATCCTGGCCCCCTGAAATTCCCCAAAATATTTTTGGCCCAAAAAATGCATCCTACATCCCTGAAGTTCAGAAAATGTTGGCAGCACAAAACAGGCCTTAAAATACACATTAGGCCTGCAAATTGTAGAAAACTTTGGAGGCCCAAAAAAGGGGTTTACAGGCATCCTAGACCCCCTAAAGTCCAGAAAATGTTGGCGGCCCAAAAACTGTGTCAGAGAGTTCTGAATGTCCCAAAAACATTTGCAGTCTGAAAAGGGCATTAACCCGCATGCTAGACCCCTGAAATTTCCCAAAATATTTTGGCCACGAAAAATTCATCCTACACCCCTGAAAATTCAGAAAATGTTGGCAGCACAAAAAAGGCCTTAAAATACATATTAGGCCTCCAAAAATGTAGAAAACTTTGGAGGCCCAAAAAAGGGGTTTACAGGCATCCTAGACCCCCTAAAGTCCAGAAAATGTTGGTAGGCCAACAACTGTGTCAGAGAGCTCTGAATGTCCCAAAAACGTTTGCAGCCTGAAAAGGGCATTAACCCACATCCTAAACCTCTGAAATTCCCAAAAACATTTTTGGCCCGAAAAATGAATCCTACACCCCTTAAAGTTCAGAAAATATTGGCAGCGGCAAAAAGGCCTTAAAATGCATCTTATTCCTGCAAAAATCTTGATAACTTTGGAGGCCCAAAAAAGGGGTTTACAGGCATCCTAGACCCACTAAAGTCCAGAAAATGTTGGCGGCCCAAAAACTGTGTCAGAGAGCTCTGAATGTCCCAAACACATTTGCAGTCTGAAAAGGGCATTAACTCGCATGCTAGACCCCTGAAATTCCCCAAAATATTTTGGCCACGTAAAATTCATCCTACACCCCTGAAAATTCAGAAAATGTTGGCAGCACAAAAAAGGCCTTAAAATACATATTAGGCCTCTAAAAATGTAGAAAACTTTGGATTCCCAAAAAAGGGGTTTACAGGCATCCTAGACCCCCTAAAGTCCAGAAAATGTTGGTAGGCCAACAACTGTGTCAGAGAGCTCTGAATGTCCCAAAAACGTTTGCAGCCTGAAAAGGGCATTAACCCACATCCTAAACCCCTGAAATTCGCAAAAACAATTTTTGGCCCAAAAAATGCATCCTACACCCCTGAAAGTTCAGAAAATGTTGGCAGCCCCAAAAAGGCCTTAAAATGCATCTTATTCCTGCAAAAATCTTGATAACTTTCGAGGCCCAAAAAAGGGGTGTACATCCTAGACCCCATAAAGTCCAGAAAATGTTGGTGACCTGAAAACAGTGTCAGAGAGCTCTGAATGTCCCAAAAATATTTGCAGCCTCAAAAGGGCATTAATCCGCATCCTGGCCCCCTGAAATTCCCCAAAATACTTTTGGCCCAAAAAATGCACCCTACATCCCTGAAGTTCAGAAAATGTTGGCAGCACAAAACAGGCCTTAAAATACATATTAGGCCTGCAAAAATGTAGAAAACTTTGGTTGCCCAAAAAAGGGGTTTACAGGCATCCTAGACCCCCTAAAGTCCAGAAAATGTTGGCGGCCCAAAAAACGGTGTCAGAGAGCTCTGAATGTCCCAAAAACATTTGCAGTCTGAAAAGGGCATTAACCCGCATGCTAGACCCCTGAACTTCCCCAAAATATTTTGGCCATGAAAAATTCATCCTACACCCCTGAAAATTCAGAAAATGTTGGCAGCACAAAAAAGGCCTTAAAATACATATTAGGCCTGCAAAAATGTAGAAAACTTTGGAGGCCCAAAAAAGGGGTTTACAGGCATCCTAGACCACATAAAGTCCAGAAAATGTTGGTGGCCCAAAAACTGTGTCAGAGAGCTCTGAATGGCCCAAAAACGCTTGCAGCCTGAAAAGGGCATTAACCCGCATCCTAGACCCCTGAAATTCCTAAAAACATTTATGGCCCGAAAAATGCATCCTACACCCCTTAAAGTTCAGAAACTGTTGGCAGCCCAAAAAATGCCTTGAAATTCATCTTATTTCCGCAATAATCTTTAAAACTTTGGAGGCCCAAAAAAGGGGTTTGCAGGCATCCTAGACCCCATAAAGTCCAGAAAATGTTGGTGACCCGAAAACAGTGTCAGAGAGCTCTGAATGTCCCAAAAATATTTGCAGTCTGAAAAGGGCATTAACCCGCATGCTAGACCCCTGAAATTTCCCAAAATATTTTGGCCACGAAAAATTCATCCTACACCCCTGAAAATTCAGAAAATATTGGCAGCACAAAAAAGGCCTTAAAATACATATTAGGCCTTCAAAAATGTAGAAAACTTTGGAGGCCCAAAAAAGGGGTTTACAGGCATCCTAGACCCCCTAAAGTCCAGAAAATGTTGGTAGGCCAAAAACTGTGTCAGAGAGCTCTGAATGTCCCAAAAACGTTTGCAGCCTGAAAAGGGCATTAACCCACATCCTAAACCCCTGAAATTCGCAAAAACATTTTTGGCCCAAAAAATGCATCCTACACCCCTGAAAGTTCAGAAAATGTTGGCAGCCCCAAAAAGGCCTTAAAATGCATCTTATTCCTGCAAAAATCTTGATAACTTTCGAGGCCCAAAAAAGGGGTTTACATCCTAGACCCCATAAAGTCCAGAAAATGTTGGTGACCTGAAAACAGTGTCAGAGAGCTCTGAATGTCCCAAAAATATTTGCAGCCTGAAAAGGACATTAATCCGCATCCTGGCCCCCTGAAATTCCCCAAAATACTTTTGGCCCAAAAAATGCACCCTACATCCCTGAAGTTCAGAAAATGTTGGCAGCACAAAACAGGCCTTAAAATACATATTAGGCCTGCAAAAATGTAGAAAACTTTGGTTGCCCAAAAAAGGGGTTTACAGGCATCCTAGACCCCCTAAAATCCAGAAAATGTTGGCGGCCCAAAAAACGGTGTCAGAGAGCTCTGAATGTCCCAAAAACATTTGCAGTCTGAAAAGGGCATTAACCCGCATGCTAGACCCCTGAACTTCCCCAAAATATTTTGGCCATGAAAAATTCATCCTACACCCCTGAAAATTCAGAAAATGTTGGCAACACAAAAAAAAAGCCTTAAAATACATATTAGGCCTCCAAAAATGTAGAAAACTTTGGAGGCCCAAAAAAGGGATTAACAGGCATCCTAGACCCCCTAAAGTCCAGAAAATGTTGGTAGGCCAAAAACTGTGTCAGAGAGCTCTGAATGTCCCAAAAACGTTTGCAGCCTGAAAAGGGCATTAACCCACATCCTAAACCTCTGAAATTCCCAAAAACATTTTTGGCCCGAAAAATGAATCCTACACCCCTTAAAGTTCAGAAAATATTGGCAGCGGCAAAAAGGCCTTAAAATGCATCTTATTCCTGCAAAAATCTTGATAACTTTGGAGGCCCAAAAAAGGGGTTTACAGGCATCCTAGACCCACTAAAGTCCAGAAAATGTTGGCGGCCCAAAAACTGTGTCAGAGAGCTCTGAATGTCCCAAAAACGTTTGCAGCCTGAAAAGGGCATTAACCCACATCCTAAACCTCTGAAATTCCCAAAAACATTTTTGGCCCGAAAAATGAATCCTACACCCCTTAAAGTTCAGAAAATATTGGCAGCCGCAAAAAGGCCTTAAAATGCATCTTATTCCTGCAAAAATCTTGATAACTTTGGAGGCCCAAAAAAGGGGTTTACAGGCATCCTAGACCCCCTAAAGTCCAGAAAATGTTGGCGGCCCAAAAACTGTGTCAGAGAGCTCTGAATGTCCCAAACACATTTGCAGTCTGAAAAGGGCATTAACTCGCATGCTAGACCCCTGAAATTCCCCAAAATATTTTGGCCACGTAAAATTCATCCTACACCCCTGAAAATTCAGAAAATGTTGGCAGCACAAAAAAGGCCTTAAAATACATATTAGGCCTCTAAAAATGTAGAAAACTTTGGATTCCCAAAAAAGGGGTTTACAGGCATCCTAGACCCCCTAAAGTCCAGAAAATGTTGGTAGGCCAACAACTGTGTCAGAGAGCTCTGAATGTCCCAAAAACGTTTGCAGCCTGAAAAGGGCATTAACCCACATCCTAAACCCCTGAAATTCGCAAAAACATTTTTGGCCCAAAAAATGCATCCTACACCCCTGAAAGTTCAGAAAATGTTGGCAGCCCCAAAAAGGCCTTAAAATGCATCTTATTCCTGCAAAAATCTTGATAACTTTCGAGGCCCAAAAAAGGGGTTTACATCCTAGACCCCATAAAGTCCAGAAAATGTTGGTGACCTGAAAACAGTGTCAGAGAGCTCTGAATGTCCCAAAAATATGTGCAGCCTCAAAAGGGCATTAATCCGCATCCTGGCCCCCTGAAATTCCCCAAAATACTTTTGGCCCAAAAAATGCACCCTACATCCCTGAAGTTCAGAAAATGTTGGCAGCACAAAACAGGCCTTAAAATACATATTAGGCCTGCAAAAATGTAGAAAACTTTGGTTGCCCAAAAAAGGGGTTTACAGGCATCCTAGACCCCCTAAAGTCCAGAAAATGTTGGCGGCCCAAAAAACGGTGTCAGAGAGCTCTGAATGTCCCAAAAACATTTGCAGTCTGAAAAGGGCATTAACCCGCATGCTAGACCCCTGAACTTCCCCAAAATATTTTGGCCATGAAAAATTCATCCTACACCCCTGAAAATTCAGAAAATGTTGGCAGCACAAAAAAGGCCTTAAAATACATATTAGGCCTGCAAAAATGTAGAAAACTTTGGAGGCCCAAAAAAGGGGTTTACAGGCATCCTAGACCACATAAAGTCCAGAAAATGTTGGTGGCCCAAAAACTGTGTCAGAGAGCTCTGAATGGCCCAAAAACGCTTGCAGCCTGAAAAGGGCATTAACCCGCATCCTAGACCCCTGAAATTCCTAAAAACATTTATGGCCCGAAAAATGCATCCTACACCCCTTAAAGTTCAGAAACTGTTGGCAGCCCAAAAAATGCCTTGAAATTCATCTTATTTCCGCAATAATCTTTAAAACTTTGGAGGCCCAAAAAAGGGGTTTGCAGGCATCCTAGACCCCATAAAGTCCAGAAAATGTTGGTGACCCGAAAACAGTGTCAGAGAGCTCTGAATGTCCCAAAAATATTTGCAGTCTGAAAAGGGCATTAACCCGCATGCTAGACCCCTGAAATTTCCCAAAATATTTTGGCCACGAAAAATTCATCCTACACCCCTGAAAATTCAGAAAATATTGGCAGCACAAAAAAGGCCTTAAAATACATATTAGGCCTTCAAAAATGTAGAAAACTTTGGAGGCCCAAAAAAGGGGTTTACAGGCATCCTAGACCCCCTAAAGTCCAGAAAATGTTGGTAGGCCAAAAACTGTGTCAGAGAGCTCTGAATGTCCCAAAAACGTTTGCAGCCTGAAAAGGGCATTAACCCACATCCTAAACCCCTGAAATTCGCAAAAACATTTTTGGCCCAAAAAATGCATCCTACACCCCTGAAAGTTCAGAAAATGTTGGCAGCCCCAAAAAGGCCTTAAAATGCATCTTATTCCTGCAAAAATCTTGATAACTTTCGAGGCCCAAAAAAGGGGTTTACATCCTAGACCCCATAAAGTCCAGAAAATGTTGGTGACCTGAAAACAGTGTCAGAGAGCTCTGAATGTCCCAAAAATATTTGCAGCCTGAAAAGGGCATTAATCCGCATCCTGGCCCCCTGATATTCCCCAAAATACTTTTGGCCCAAAAAATGCACCCTACATCCCTGAAGTTCAGAAAATGTTACCCCTGAACTTCCCCAAAATATTTTGGCCATGAAAAATTCATCCTACACCCCTGAAAATTCAGAAAATGTTGGCAACACAAAAAAGGCCTTAAAATACATATTAGGCCTCCAAAAATGTAGAAAACTTTGGTTGCCCAAAAAAGGGGTTTACAGGCATCCTAGACCCCCTAAAGTCCAGAAAATGTTGGCAGCCCAAAAAACGGTGTCAGAGAGCTCTGAATGTCCCAAAAACGTTTGCAGCCTGAAAAGGGCATTAACCCACATCCTAAACCCCTGAAATTCCCAAAAACATTTTTGCCCCGAAAAATGAATCCTACACCCCTTAAAGTTCAGAAAATATTGGCAGCCGCAAAAAGGCCTTAAAATGCATCTTATTCCTCCAAAAATCTTGATAACTTTGGAGGCCCAAAAAAGGGGTTTACATCCTAGACCCCATAAAGTCCAGAAAATGTTGGTGACCCGAAAACAGTGTCAGAGAGCTCTGAATGTCCCAAAAACATTTGCAGCCTGAAAAGGGCATTAATCCACATCCTGGCCCCCTGAAATTCCCCAAAATATTTTTGGCCCAAAAAATGCATCCTACATCCCTGAAGTTCAGAAAATGTTGGCAGCACAAAACAGGCCTTAAAATACACATTAGGCCTGCAAAAATGTAGAAAACTTTGGAGGCCCAAAAAAGGGGTTTACAGGCATCCTAAACCCCCTAAAGTCCAGAAAATGTTGGCGGCCCAAAAACTGTGTCAGAGAGTTCTGAATGTCCCAAAAACATTTGCAGTCTGAAAAGGGCATTAACCCGCATGCTAGACCCCTGAAATTTCCCAAAATATTTTGGCCACAAAAAATTCATCCTACACCCCTGAAAATTCAGAAAATGTTGACAGCACAAAAAAGGCCTTAAAATACATATTAGGCAAATGTAGAAAACTTTGGAGGCCCAAAAAAGGGGTTTACAGGCATCCTAGACCCCCTAAAGTCCAGAAAATGTTGGTATTCCAAAAACTGTGTCAGAGAGCTCTGACTGTCCCAAAAATGTTTGCAGCCTGAAAAGGGCATTAACCCACATCCTAAACCCCTGAAATTCCCAAAAACATTTTTGGCCCGAAAAATGCATCCTACACCCCTGAAAGTTCCGAAAATGTTGGCAGCCCCAAAAAGGCCTTAAAATGCATCTTATTCCTGCAAAAATCTTGATAACTTTGGAGGCCCAAAAAAGGGGTTTACATCCTAGACCCCATAAAGTCCAGAAAATGTTGGTGACCCGAAAACAGTGTCAGAGAGCTCTGAATGTCCCAAAAATATTTGCAGCCTGAAAAGGGCATTAATCCGCATCTTGGCCCCCTCAAATTTCCACAAAATATTTTTGGCACAAAAAATGCAACCCATATCCCTGAAGTTCAGAAAATGTTGGCAGCACAAAACAGGCCTTAAAATACATATTAGGCCTGCAAAAATGTAGAAAACTTTGAAGGCCCAAAAAAGGGGTTTACAGGCATCCTAGACCCCCTAAAGTCCAGAAAATGTTGGCAGCCCAAAAACTGTGTCAGAGAGCTCTGAATGTCCCAAAAACATTTGCAGTCTGAAAAGGGCATTAACCCGCATGCTAGACCCCTGAAATTTCCCAAAATATTTTGGCCACGAAAAATTCATCCTACACCCCTGAAAATTCAGAAAATGTTGGCAGCACAAAAAAGGCCTTAAAATACATATTAGGCCTCTAAAAATGTAGAAAACTTTGGAGGCCCAAAAAAGGGGTTTACAGGCATCCTAGACCCCCTAAAGTCCAGAAAATGTTGGTAGGCCAAAAAACTGTGTCAGAGCGCTCTGAATGTCCCAAAAAGGTTTGCAGCCTGAAAAGGGCATTAACCCACATCCTAAACCCCTGAAATTCCCAAAAACATTTTTGGCCCGAAAAATGCATCCTACACCCCTGAAAGATCAGAAAATGTTGGCAGCCCCAAAAAGGCCTTAAAATGCATCTTATTCCTGCAAAAATCTTGATAACTTTGGAGGCCCAAAAAAGGGGTTTACATCCTAGACCCCATAAAGTCCAGAAAATGTTGGTGACCCGAAAACAGTGTCAGAGAGCTCTGAATGTCCCAAAAATATTTGCATCTGAAAAGGGCATTAATCCGCATCCTGGCCCCCTGAAATTCCCCAAAATATTTTTGGCCCGAAAAATGCATCCTACATCCCTGAAGTTCAGAAAATGTTGGCAGCACAAAACAGGCCTTAAAATACATATTAGGCCTGCAAAAATGTAGAAAACTTTGGAGGCCCAAAAAAGGGGTTTACAGGCATCCTAGACCCACTAAAGTCCAGAAAATGTTGGCGGCCCAAAAACTGTGTCAGAGAGCTCTGAATGTCCCAAACACATTTGCAGTCTGAAAAGGGCATTAACTCGCATGCTAGACCCCTGAAATTCCCCAAAATATTTTGGCCACGAAAAATTCATCCTACACCCCTGAAAATTCAGAAAATGTTGTGAGCACAAAAAAGGCCTTAAAATACATATTAGGCCTCTAAAAATGTAGAAAACTTTGGAGGCCCAAAAAAGGGGTTTACAGGCATCCTAGACCCCCTAAAGTCCAGAAAATGTTGGTAGGCCAAAAACTGTGTCAGAGAGCTCTGAATGTCCCAAAAACGTTTGCAGCCTGAAAAGGGCATTAACCCACATCCTAAACCCCTGAAATTCGCAAAAACATTTTTGGCCCAAAAAATGCATCCTACACCCCTGAAAGTTCAGAAAATGTTGGCAGCCCCAAAAAGGCCTTAAAATGCATCTTATTCCTGCAAAAATCTTGATAACTTTCGAGGCCCCAAAAAGGGGTTTACATCCTAGACCCCATAAAGTCCAGAAAATGTTGGTGACCTGAAAACAGTGTCAGAGAGCTCTGAATGTCCCAAAAATATTTGCAGCCTGAAAAGGGCATTAATCCGCATCCTGGCCCCCTGAAATTCCCCAAAATACTTTTGTCCCAAAAAATGCATCCTACATCCCTGAAGTTCAGAAAATGTTGTGAGCACAAAAAAGGCCTTAAAATACATATTAGGCCTCTAAAAATGGAGAAAACTTTGGAGGCCCAAAAAAGGGGTTTACAGGCATCCTAGACCCCCTAAAGTCCAGAAAATGTTGGTAGGCCAAAAACTGTGTCAGAGAGCTCTGAATGTCCCAAAAACGTTTGCAGCCTGAAAAGGGCATTAACCCACATCCTAAACCCCTGAAATTCCCAAAAACATTTTTGGCCCGAAAAATGAATCCTACACCCCTTAAAGTTCAGAAAATATTGGCAGCCGCAAAAAGGCCTTAAAATGCATCTTATTCCTGCAAAAATCTTGATAACTTTGGAGGCCCAAAAAAGGGGTTTACATCCTAGACCCCATAAAGTCCAGAAAATGTTGGTGACCCGAAAACAGTGTCAGAGAGCTCTGAATGTCCCAAAAATATTTGCATCTGAAAAGGGCATTAATCCGCATCCTGGCCCCCTGAAATTCCCCAAAATATTTTTGGCCCGAAAAATGCATCCTACATCCCTGAAGTTCAGAAAATGTTGGCAGCACAAAACAGGCCTTAAAATACATATTAGGCCTGCAAAAATGTAGAAAACTTTGGAGGCCCAAAAAAGGGGTTTACAGGCATCCTAGACCCACTAAAGTCCAGAAAATGTTGGCGGCCCAAAAACTGTGTCAGAGAGCTCTGAATGTCCCAAACACATTTGCAGTCTGAAAAGGGCATTAACTTGCATGCTAGACCCCTGAAATTCCCCAAAATATTTTGGCCACGAAAAATTCATCCTACACCCCTGAAAATTCAGAAAATGTTGGCAGCACAAAAAAGGCCTTAAAATACATATTAGGCCTCTAAAAATGTAGAAAACTTTGGAGGCCCAAAAAAGGGGTTTACAGGCATCCTAGACCCCCTAAAGTCCAGAAAATGTTGGTAGGCCAACAACTGTGTCAGAGAGCTCTGAATGTCCCAAAAACGTTTGCAGCCTGAAAAGGGCATTAACCCACATCCTAAACCCCTGAAATTCCCAAAAACATTTTTGGCCCGAAAAATGCATCCTACACCCCTGAAAGTTCCGAAAATGTTGGCAGCCCCAAAAAGGCCTTAAAATGCATCTTATTCCTGCAAAAATCTTGATAACTTTGGAGGCCCAAAAAAGAGACCTTTTTGAAAGTATTCTAAGAACACTGGTAATGTCCGCTGACATTAAAAGTTTCCATAGGCCATAGTTGAAATGTTTTACTCTATGGGTGTGATATGCTGCGGTGGAGATGGAGACGGGTGCAGCATCATCATCGTCATCTAGACCCCATAAAGTCCAGAAAATGTTGGTGACCCGAAAACAGTGTCAGAGAGCTCTGAATGTCCCAAAAATAGTTGCAGCCTGAAAAGGGCATTAATCCGCATCCTGGCCCCCTGAAATTCCCCAAAATATTTTTTGCCCGAAAAATGCATCCTGCATCCCTGAAGTTCAGAAAATGTTGGCAGCACAAAACAGGCCTTAAAATACATATTAGGCCTGCAAAAATGTAGAAAACTTTGGAGGCCCAAAAAAGGGGTTTACAGGCATCCTAGACCCACTAAAGCCCAGAAAATGTTGGCGGCCCAAAAACTGTGTCAGAGAGCTCTGAATGTCCCAAAAACATTTGCAATCTGAAAAGGGCATTAACCCGCATGCTAGACCCCTGAAATTCCCCAAAATATTTTGGCCACGAAAAATTCATCCTACACCCCTGAAAATTCAGAAAATGTTGGCAGCACAAAAAAGGCCTTAAAATACATATTAGGCCTGCAAAAATGTAGAAAACTTTGGAGGCCCAAAAAAGGGGTTTACAGGCATCCTAGACCCCCTAAAGTCCAGAAAATGTTGGCGGCCCAAAAAACGGTGTCAGAGAGCTCTGAATGTCCCAAAAACATTTGCAGTCTGAAAAGGGCATTAACCCGCATGCTAGACCCCTGAAGTTCCCCAAAATATTTTGGCCATGAAAAATTCATCCTACACCCATGAAAATTCAGAAAATGTTGGCAACACAAAAAAAAGCCTTAAAATACATATTAGGCCTCCAAAAATGTAGAAAACTTTGGAGGCCCAAAAAAGGGGTTTACAGGCATCCTAGACCCCCTAAAGTCCAGAAAATGTTGGTAGGCCAAAAACTGTGTCAGAGAGCTCTGAATGTCCCAAAAACGTTTGCAGCCTGAAAAGGGCATTAACCCACATCCTAAACCCCTGAAATTCGCAAAAACATTTTTGGCCCAAAAAATGCATCCTACACCCCTGAAAGTTCAGAAAATGTTGGCAGCCCCAAAAAGACCTTAAAATGCATCTTATTCCTGCAAAAATCTTGATAACTTTCGAGGCCCAAAAAAGGGGTTTACATCCTAGACCCCATAAAGTCCAGAAAATGTTGTTGACCATGAAAACAGTTTCAGAGAGCTCTGAATGTCCCAATAATATTTGCAGCCTGAAAAGGGCATTAATCCGCATCCTGGCCCCCTGAAATTCCCCAAAATACTTTTGGCCCAAAAAATGCATCCTACATCCCTGAAGTTCAGAAAATGTTGGCAGCACAAAACAGGCCTTAAAATACATATTAGGCCTGCAAAAATGTAGAAAACTTTGGTTGCCCAAAAAAGGGGTTTACAGGCATCCTAGACCCCCTAAAGTCCAGAAAATGTTGGCGGCCCAAAAAACGGTGTCAGAGAGCTCTGAATGTCCCAAAAACATTTGCAGTCTGAAAAGGGCATTAACCCGCATGCTAGACCCCTGAACTTCCCCAAAATATTTTGGCCATGAAAAATTCATCCTACACCCCTGAAAATTCAGAAAATGTTGGCAACACAAAAAAAGGCCTTAAAATACATATTAGGCCACCAAAAATGTAGAAAACTCTGGAGGCCCAAAAAAGGGGTTTACAGGCATCCTAGACCCCCTAAAGTCCAGAAAATGTTGGTAGGCCAAAAACTGTGTCAGAGAGCTCTGAATGTCCCAAAAACGTTTGCAGCCTGAAAAGGGCATTAACCCACATCCTAAACCCCTGAAATTCCCAAAAACATTTTTGGCCCGAAAAATGAATCCTACACCCCTTAAAGTTCAGAAAATATTGTCAGCCGCAAAAAGGCCTTAAAATGCATCTTATTCCTGCAAAAATCTTGATAACTTTGGAGGCCCAAAAAAGGGGTTTACATCCTAGACCCCATAAAGTCCAGAAAATGTTGGTGACCCGAAAACAGTGTCAGAGAGCTCTGAATGTCCCAAAAATAGTTGCAGCCTGAAAAGGGCATTAATCCGCATCCTGGCCCCCTGAAATTCCCCAAAATATTTTTTGCCCGAAAAATGCATCCTACATCCCTGAAGTTCAGAAAATGTTGGCAGCACAAAACAGGCCTTAAAATACATATTAGGCCTGCAAAAATGTAGAAAACTTTGGAGGCCCAAAAAAGGGGTTTACAGGCATCCTAGACCCACTAAAGTCCAGAAAATGTTGGCGGCCCAAAAACTGTGTCAGAGAGCTCTAAATGTCCCAAAAACATTTGCAATCTGAAAAGGGCATTAACCCGCATGCTAGACCCCTGAAATTCCCCAAAATATTTTGGCCACGAAAAATTCATCCTACACCCCTGAAAATTCAGAAAATGTTGGCAGCACAAAAAGGCCTTAAAATACATATTAGGACTGCAAAAATGTAGAAAACTTTGGAGGCCCAAAAAAGGGGTTTACAGGCATCCTAGACCCCCTAAAGTCCAGAAAATGTTGGCGGCCCAAAAAACGGTGTCAGAGAGCTCTGAATGTCCCAAAAACATTTGCAGTCTGAAAAGGGCATTAACCCGCATGCTAGACCCCTGAACTTCCCCAAAATATTTTGGCCATGAAAAACTCATCCTACACCCCTGAAAATTCAGAAAATATTGGCAACACAAAAAAAAGCCTTAAAATACATATTAGCCCTCCAAAAATGTAGAAAACTTTGGAGGCCCAAAAAAGGGGTTTACAGGCATCCTAGACCCCCTAAAGTCCAGAAAATGTTGGTAGGCCAAAAACTGTGTCAGAGAGCTCTGAATGTCCCAAAAACGTTTGCAGCCTGAAAAGGGCATTAACTCACATCCTAATCCCCTGAAATTCCCAAAAACATTTTTGGCCTGAAAAATGCATCCTACACCCTTGAAAGTCCAGAAAATGTTGGCAGCCCCAAAAAGGCCTTAAAATGCATCTTATTCCTGCAAAAATCTTGATAACTTTGGAGGCCCAAAAAAGGGGTTTACATCCTAGACCTCATAAAGTCCAGAAAATGTTGGTAGGCCAAAAACTGTGTCAGAGAGCTCTGAATGTCCCAAAAACATTTGCAGCCTGAAAAGGGCATTAACCCACATCCTAGACCCTTGAAATTCCTAAAAACATTTATGGCCCGAAAAATGCATCCTACACCCCTTAAAGTTCAGAAAATGTTGGCAGCCCAAAAAATGCCTTAAAATACATCTTAATCCTGCAATAATCTTTAAAACTTTGGAGGCCCAAAAAAGGGGTTTTCAGGCATCCTAGACCCCATAAAGTCCAGAAAATGTTGGTGGCCCATAAACTGTGTCAGAGAGCTCTGAATGTCCCAAAAACATTTGCAGTCTGAAAAGGGCATTAACCCGCATGCTAGACCCCTGAAATTCCCCAAAATATTTTGGCCACGAAAAATTCATCCTACACCCCTGAAAATTCAGAAAATGTTGGCAGCACAAAAAAGGCCTTAAAATACATATTAGTCCTCCAAAAATGTAGAAAACTTTATAGGCCCAAAAAAGGGGTTTACAGGCATCCTAGACCCCCTAAAGTCCAGAAAATGTTGGTAGGCAAAAAACTGTGTCAGAGAGCTCTGAATGTCCCAAAAACATTTGCAGCCTGAAAAGGGCATTAACCCACATCCTAAACCCCTGAAATTCCCAAAAACATGTTTGGCCCGAAAAATGCATCCTACACCCCTGAAAGTTCAGAAAATGTTGGCTGCCCCAAAAAGGCCTTAAAATGCATCTTATTCCTGTAAAAATCTTGATAACTTTGGAGGCCCAAAAAAGGGGTTTACATCCTAGACCTCATAAAGTCCAGAAAATGTTGGTGACCTGAAAACAGTGTCAGAGAGCTCTGAATGTCCCAAAAACGTTTGCAGCCTGAAAAGGGCATTAACCCACATCCTAAACCCCTGAAATTCGCAAAAACATTTTTGGCCATGAAAAATTCATCCTACACCCCTGAAAATTCAGAAAATGTTGGCAACCCAAAAAAGGCCTTAAAATACATATTAGGCCTCCAAAAATGTAGAAAACTTTGGTTGCCCAAAAAAGGGGTTTACAGGCATCCTAGACCCCCTAAAGTCCAGAAAATGTTGGCGGCCCAAAAAACGGTGTCAGAGAGCTCTGAATGTCCCAAAAACGTTTGCAGCCTGAAAAGGGCATTAACCCACATCCTAAACCCCTGAAATTCCCAAAAACATTTTTGCCCCGAAAAATGAATCCTACACCCCTTAAAGTTCAGAAAAAATTTGCAGCCGCAAAAAGGCCTTAAAATGCATCTTATTCCTCCAAAAATCTTGATAACTTTGGAGGCCCAAAAAAGGGGTTTACATCCTAGACCCCATAAAGTCCAGAAAATGTTGGTGACCCGAAAACAGTGTCAGAGAGCTCTGAATGTCCCAAAAATATTTGCAGCCTGAAAAGGGCATTAATCCACATCCTGGCCCCCTGAAATTCCACAAAATATTTTTGGCCCAAAAAATGCATCTTACATCCCTGAAGTTCAGAAAATGTTGGCAGCACAAAACAGGCCTTAAAATACACATTAGGCCTGCAAAAATGTAGAAAACTTTGGAGGCCCAAAAAAGGGGTTTACAGGCATCCTAAACCCCCTAAAGTCCAGAAAATGTTGGCGGCCCAAAAACTGTGTCAGAGAGTTCTGAATGTCCCAAAAACATTTGCAGTCTGAAAAGGGCATTAACCCGCATGCTAGACCCCTGAACTTCCCCAAAATATTTTGGCCATGAAAAATTCATCCTACAACCCTGAAAATTCAGAAAATGTTGGCAACACAAAAAAAGGCCTTAAAATACATATTAGGCCTCCAAAAATGTAGAAAACTTTGGAGGCCCGAAAAAGGGGTTTACAGGCATCCTAGACCCCCTAAAGTCCAGAAAATGTTGGTAGGCCAAAAACTGTGTCAGAGAGCTCTGAATGTCCCAAAAACGTTTGCAGCCTGAAAAGGGCATTAACCAACATCCTAAACCCCTGAAATTCCCAAAAACATTTTTGGCCCAAAAAATGATTCCTACACCCCTTAAAGTTCAGAAAATATTGGCAGCCGCAAAAAGGCCTTAAAATGCATCTTATTCCTGCAAAAATCTTGATAACTTTGGAGGCCCAAAAAAGGGGTTTACATCCTAGACCCCATAAAGTCCAGAAAATGTTGGTGACCCGAAAACAGTGTCAGAGAGCTCTGAATGTCCCAAAAATATTTGCAGCCTGAAAAGGGCATTAATCCGCAATCTGGCCCCCTGAAATTCCCCAAAATATTTTTGGCCCGAAAAATGCATCCTACATCCCTGAAGTCCAGAAAATGTTGGCAGCACAAAACAGGCCTAAAAATACATATTAGGCCTGCAAAAATGTAGAAAACTTTGGAGGCCCAAAAAAGGGGTTTACAGGCATCCTAGACCCCATAAAGTCCAGAAAATGTTGGTGACCCGAAAACAGTGTCAGAGAGCTCTGAATGTCCCAAAAATATTTGCAGTCTGAAAAGGGCATTAACCCGCATGCTAGACCCCTGAAATTTCCCAAAATATTTTAGCCACGAAAAATTCATCCTACACCCCTGAAAATTCAGAAAATATTGGCAGCACAAAAAAGGCCCGTAAATACATATTATGCATCCAAAAATGTAGAAAACTTCGGAGGCCCAAAAAAGGGGTTTACAGGCATCCTAGACCCCCTAAAGTCCAGAAAATGTTGGTAGGCCAAAAACTGTGTCAGAGAGCTCTGAATGTCCCAAAAATATTTGCAGCCTGAAAAGGGCATTAATCCGCATCCTGGCCCCCTGAAATTCCCCAAAATATTTTTGGCCCAAAAAATGCATCCTACATCCCTGAAGTTCAGAAAATGTTGGCAGCACAAAACAGGCCTTAAAATACATATTAGGCCTGCAAAAATGTAGAAAACTTTGGTTGCCCAAAAAAGGGGTTTACAGGCATCCTAGACCCCCTAAAGTCCAGAAAATGTTGGCGGCCCAAAAAACGGTGTCAGAGAGCTCTGAATGTCCCAAAAACATTTGCAGTCTGAAAAGGGCATTAACCCGCATGCTAGACCCCTGAACGTCCCCAAAATATTTTGGCCATGAAAAATTCATCCTACACCCCTGAAAATTCAGAAAATGTTGGCAACACAAAAAAAAGCCTTAAAATACATATTAGGCCTCCAAAAATGTAGAAAACTTTGGAGGCCCAAAAAAGGGGTTTACAGGCATCCTAGATCCCCTAAAGTCCAGAAAATGTTGGTAGGCCAAAAACTGTGTCAGAGAGCTCTGAATGTCCCAAAAACGTTTGCAGCCTGAAAAGGGCATTAACCCACATCCTAAACCTCTGAAATTCCCAAAAACATTTTTGGCCCGAAAAATGAATCCTACACCCCTTAAAGTTCAGAAAATATTGGCAGCCGCAAAAAGGTCTTAAAATGCATCTTATTCCTGCAAAAATCTTGATAACTTTGGAGGCCCAAAAAAGGGGTTTACAGGCATCCTAGACCCACTAAAGTCCAGAAAATGTTGGCGGCCCAAAAACTGTGTCAGAGAGCTCTGATGTCCCAAACACATTTGCAGTCTGAAAAGGGCATTAACTCGCATGCTAGACCCCTGAAATTCCCCAAAATATTTTGGCCACGAAAAATTCATCCTACACCCCTGAAAATTCAGAAAATGTTGGCAGCACAAAAAAGGCCTTAAAATACATATTAGGCCTCTAAAAATGTAGAAAACTTTGGATTCCCAAAAAAGGGGTTTACAGGCATCCTAGACCCCCTAAAGTCCAGAAAATGTTGGTAGGCCAAAAACTGTGTCAGAGAGCTCTGAATGTCCCAAAAACGTTTGCAGCCTGAAAAGGGCATTAACCCACATCCTAAACCCCTGAAATTCGCAAAAACATTTTTGGCCCAAAAAATGCATCCTGCACCCCTGAAAGTTCAGAAAATGTTGGCAGCCCCAAAAAGGCCTTAAAATGCATCTTATTCCTGCAAAAATCTTGATAACTTTCGAGGCCCCAAAAAGGGGTTTACATCCTAGACCCCATAAAGTCCAGAAAATGTTGGTGACCTGAAAACAGTGTCAGAGAGCTCTGAATGTCCCAAAAATATTTGCAGCCTGAAAAGGGCATTAATCCGCATCCTGGCCCCCTGAAATTCCCCAAAATACTTTTGTCCCAAAAAATGCATCCTACATCCCTGAAGTTCAGAAAATGTTGGCAGCACAAAACAGGCCTTAAAATACATATTAGGCCTGCGAAAATGTAGAAAACTTTGGTTGCCCAAAAAAGGGGTTTACAGGCATCCTAGACCCCCTAAAGTCCAGAAAATGTTGGTCGCCCAAAAAACGGTGTCAGAGAGCTCTGAATGTCCCAAAAACATTTGCAGTCTGAAAAGGGCATTAACCCGCATGCTAGACCCCTGAACTTCCCCAAAATATTTTGGCCATGAAAAATTCATCCTACTTCCCTGAAAATTCAGAAAATGTTGGCAACACAAAAAAAGGCCTTAAAATACATATTAGGCCACCAAAAATGTAGAACACTCTGGAGGCCCAAAAAAGGGGTTTACAGGCATCCTAGACCCCCTAAAGTCCAGAAAATGTTGGTAGGCCAAAAACTGTGTCAGAGAGCTCTGAATGTCCCAAAAACGTTTGCAGCCTGAAAAGGGCATTAACCCACATCCTAAACCCCTGAAATTCCCAAAAACATTTTTGGCCCGAAAAATGAATCCTACACCCCTTAAAGTTCAGAAAATATTGGCAGCCGCAAAAAGGCCTTAAAATGCATCTTATTCCTGCAAAAATCTTGATAACTTTGGAGGCCCAAAAAAGGGGTTTACATCCTAGACCCCATAAAGTCCAGAAAATGTTGGTGACCCGAAAACAGTGTCAGAGAGCTCTGAATGTCCCAAAAATATTTGCAGCCTGAAAAGGGCATTAATCCGCATCTTGGCCCCCTCAAATTTCCACAAAATATTTTTGGCACAAAAAATGCAACCCATATCCCTGAAGTTCAGAAAATGTTGGCAGCACAAAACAGGCCTTAAAATACATATTAGGCCTGCAAAAATGTAGAAAACTTTGAAGGCCCAAAAAAGGGGTTTACAGGCATCCTAGACCCCCTAAAGTCCAGAAAATGTTGGCAGCCCAAAAACTGTGTCAGAGAGCTCTGAATGTCCCAAAAACATTTGCAGTCTGAAAAGGGCATTAACCCGCATGCTAGACCCCTGAAATTTCCCAAAATATTTTGGCCACGAAAAATTCATCCTACACCCCTGAACATTCAGAAAATGTTGGCAGCACAAAAAAGGCCTTAAAATACATATTAGGCCTCTAAAAATGTAGAAAACTTTGGAGGCCCAAAAAAGGGGTTTACAGGCATCCTAGACCCCCTAAAGTCCAGAAAATGTTGGTAGGCCAAAAAACTGTGTCAGAGCGCTCTGAATGTCCCAAAAAGGTTTGCAGCCTGAAAAGGGCATTAACCCACATCCTAAACCCCTGAAATTCCCAAAAACATTTTTGGCCCGAAAAATGCATCCTACACCCCTGAAAGATCAGAAAATGTTGGCAGCCCCAAAAAGGCCTTAAAATGCATCTTATTCCTGCAAAAATCTTGATAACTTTGGAGGCCCAAAAAAGGGGTTTACATCCTAGACCCCATAAAGTCCAGAAAATGTTGGTGACCCGAAAACAGTGTCAGAGAGCTCTGAATGTCCCAAAAATATTTGCATCTGAAAAGGGCATTAATCCGCATCCTGGCCCCCTGAAATTCCCCAAAATATTTTTGGCCCGAAAAATGCATCCTACATCCCTGAAGTTCAGAAAATGTTGGCAGCACAAAACAGGCCTTAAAATACATATTAGGCCTGCAAAAATGTAGAAAACTTTGGAGGCCCAAAAAAGGGGTTTACAGGCATCCTAGACCCCCTAAAGTCCAGAAAATGTTGGTAGGCCAACAACTGTGTCAGAGAGCTCTGAATGTCCCAAAAACATTTGCAGCCTGAAAAGGGCATTAACCCACATCCTAAACCCCTGAAATTCCCAAAAACATTTTTGGCCCGAAAAATGCATCCTACACCCCTGAAAGTTCCGAAAATGTTGGCAGCCCCAAAAAGGCCTTAAAATGCATCTTATTCCTGCAAAAATCTTGATAACTTTGGAGGCCCAAAAAAGAGGCCTTTTTGAAAGTATTCTAAGAACACTGGTAATGTCCGCTGACATTAAAAGTTTCCATAGGCCATAGTTGAAATGTTTTACTCTATGGGTGTGATATACTGCGGTGGAGATGGAGACGGGTGCAGCATCATCATCGTCATCTAGACCCCATAAAGTCCAGAAAATGTTGGTGACCCGAAAACAGTGTCAGAGAGCTCTGAATGTCCCAAAAATAGTTGCAGCCTGAAAAGGGCATTAATCCGCATCCTGGCCCCCTGAAATTCCCCAAAATATTTTTTGCCCGAAAAATGCATCCTGCATCCCTGAAGTTCAGAAAATGTTGGCAGCACAAAACAGGCCTTAAAATACATATTAGGCCTGCAAAAATGTAGAAAACTTTGGAGGCCCAAAAAAGGGGTTTACAGGCATCCTAGACCCACTAAAGCCCAGAAAATGTTGGCGGCCCAAAAACTGTGTCAGAGAGCTCTGAATGTCCCAAAAACATTTGCAATCTGAAAAGGGCATTAACCCGCATGCTAGACCCCTGAAATTCCCCAAAATATTTTGGCCACGAAAAATTCATCCTACACCCCTGAAAATTCAGAAAATGTTGGCAGCACAAAAAAGGCCTTAAAATACATATTAGGCCTGCAAAAATGTAGAAAACTTTGGAGGCCCAAAAAAGGGGTTTACAGGCATCCTAGACCCCCTAAAGTCCAGAAAATGTTGGCGGCCCAAAAAACGGTGTCAGAGAGCTCTGAATGTCCCAAAAACATTTGCAGTCTGAAAAGGACATTAACCCGCATGCTAGACCCCTGAAATTCCCCAAAATATTTTGGCCATGAAAAATTCATCCTACACCCCTGAAAATTCAGAAAATGTTGGCAACACAAAAAAAAGCCTTAAAATACATATTAGGCCTCCAAAAATGTAGAAAACTTTGGAGGCCCAAAAAAGGGGTTTACAGGCATCCTAGACCCCCTAAAGTCCAGAAAATGTTGGTAGGCCAAAAACTGTGTCAGAGAGCTCTGAATGTCCCAAAAACGTTTGCAGCCTGAAAAGGGCATTAACCCACATCCTAAACCCCTGAAATTCGCAAAAACATTTTTGGCCCAAAAAATGCATCCTACACCCCTGAAAGTTCAGAAAATGTTGGCAGCCCCAAAAAGACCTTAAAATGCATCTTATTCCTGCAAAAATCTTGATAACTTTCGAGGCCCAAAAAAGGGGTTTACATCCTAGACCCCATAAAGTCCAGAAAATGTTGTTGACCATGAAAACAGTTTCAGAGAGCTCTGAATGTCCCAATAATATTTGCAGCCTGAAAAGGGCATTAATCCGCATCCTGGCCCCCTGAAATTCCCCAAAATACTTTTGGCCCAAAAAATGCATCCTACATCCCTGAAGTTCAGAAAATGTTGGCAGCACAAAACAGGCCTTAAAATACATATTAGGCCTGCAAAAATGTAGAAAACTTTGGTTGCCCAAAAAAGGGGTTTACAGGCATCCTAGACCCCCTAAAGTCCAGAAAATGTTGGCGGCCCAAAAAACGGTGTCAGAGAGCTCTGAATGTCCCAAAAACATTTGCAGTCTGAAAAGGGCATTAACCCGCATGCTAGACCCCTGAACTTCCCCAAAATATTTTGGCCATGAAAAATTCATCCTACACCCCTGAAAATTCAGAAAATGTTGGCAACACAAAAAAAGGCCTTAAAATACATATTAGTCCACCAAAAATGTAGAAAACTCTGGAGGCCCAAAAAAGGGGTTTACAGGCATCCTAGACCCCCTAAAGTCCAGAAAATGTTGGTAGGCCAAAAACTGTGTCAGAGAGCTCTGAATGTCCCAAAAACGTTTGCAGCCTGAAAAGGGCATTAACCCACATCCTAAACCCCTGAAATTCCCAAAAACATTTTTGGCCCGAAAAATGAATCCTACACCCCTTAAAGTTCAGAAAATATTGGCAGCCGCAAAAAGGCCTTAAAATGCATCTTATTCCTGCAAAAATCTTGATAACTTTGGAGGCCCAAAAAAGGGGTTTACATCCTAGACCCCATAAAGTCCAGAAAATGTTGGTGACCCGAAAACAGTGTCAGAGAGCTCTGAATGTCCCAAAAATATTTGCAGCCTGAAAAGGGCATTAATCCGCATCTTGGCCCCCTCAAATTTCCACAAAATATTTTTGGCACAAAAAATGCAACCCATATCCCTGAAGTTCAGAAAATGTTGGCAGCACAAAACAGGCCTTAAAATACATATTAGGCCTGCAAAAATGTAGAAAACTTTGAAGGCCCAAAAAAGGGGTTTACAGGCATCCTAGACCCACTAAAGTCCAGAAAATGTTGGCGGCCCAAAAACTGTGTCAGAGAGCTCTGAATGTCCCAAACACATTTGCAGTCTGAAAAGGGCATTAACTCGCATGCTAGACCCCTGAAATTCCCCAAAATATTTTGGCAACGAAAAATTCATCCTACACCCCTGAAAATTCAGAAAATGTTGGCAGCACAAAAAAGGCCTTAAAATACATATTAGGCCTCTAAAAATGTAGAAAACTTTGGAGGCCCAAAAAAGGGGTTTACAGGCATCCTAGACCCCCTAAAGTCCAGAAAATGTTGGTAGGCCAAAAACTGTGTCAGAGAGCTCTGAATGTCCCAAAAACGTTTGCAGCCTGAAAAGGGCATTAACCCACATCCTAAACCCCTGAAATTCGCAAAAACATTTTTGGCCCAAAAAATGCATCCTACACCCCTGAAAGTTCAGAAAATGTTGGCAGCCCCAAAAAGGCCTTAAAATGCATCTTATTCCTGCAAAAATCTTGATAACTTTCGAGGCCCCAAAAAGGGGTTTACATCCTAGACCCCATAAAGTCCAGAAAATGTTGGTGACCTGAAAACAGTGTCAGAGAGCTCTGAATGTCCCAAAAATATTTGCAGCCTGAAAAGGGCATTAATCTGCATCCTGGCCCCCTGAAATTCCCCAAAATACTTTTGTCCCAAAAAATGCATCCTACATCCCTGAAGTTCAGAAAATGTTGGCAGCACAAAACAGGCCTTAAAATACATATTAGGCCTGCGAAAATGTAGAAAACTTTGGTTGCCCAAAAAAGGGGTTTACAGGCATCCTAGACCCCCTAAAGTCCAGAAAATGTTGGTCGCCCAAAAAACGGTGTCAGAGAGCTCTGAATGTCCCAAAAACATTTGCAGTCTGAAAAGGGCATTAACCCGCATGCTAGACCCCTGAACTTCCCCAAAATATTTTGGCCATGAAAAATTCATCCTACTTCCCTGAAAATTCAGAAAATGTTGGCAACACAAAAAAAGGCCTTAAAATACATATTAGGCCACCAAAAATGTAGAACACTCTGGAGGCCCAAAAAAGGGGTTTACAGGCATCCTAGACCCCCTAAAGTCCAGAAAATGTTGGTAGGCCAAAAACTGTGTCAGAGAGCTCTGAATGTCCCAAAAACGTTTGCAGCCTGAAAAGGGCATTAACCCACATCCTAAACCCCTGAAATTCCCAAAAACATTTTTGGCCCGAAAAATGAATCCTACACCCCTTAAAGTTCAGAAAATATTGGCAGCCGCAAAAAGGCCTTAAAATGCATCTTATTCCTGCAAAAATCTTGATAACTTTGGAGGCCCAAAAAAGGGGTTTACATCCTAGACCCCATAAAGTCCAGAACATGTTGGTGACCAGAAAACAGTGTCAGAGAGCTCTGAATGTCCCAAAAATAGTTGCAGCCTGAAAAGGGCATTAATCCGCATCCTGGCCCCCTGAAATTCCCCAAAATATTTTTTGCCCGAAAAATGCATCCTGCATCCCTGAAGTTCAGAAAATGTTGGCAGCACAAAACAGGCCTTAAAATACATATTAGGCCTGCAAAAATGTAGAAAACTTTGGAGGCCCAAAAAAGGGGTTTACAGGCATCCTAGACCCACTAAAGCCCAGAAAATGTTGGCGGCCCAAAAACTGTGTCAGAGAGCTCTGAATGTCCCAAAAACATTTGCAATCTGAAAAGGGCATTAACCCACATGCTAGACCCCTGAAATTCCCCAAAATATTTTGGCCACGAAAAATTCATCCTACACCCCTGAAAATTCAGAAAATGTTGGCAGCACAAAAAAGGCCTTAAAATACATATTAGGCCTGCAAAAATGTAGAAAACTTTGGAGGCCCAAAAAAGGGGTTTACAGGCATCCTAGACCCCCTAAAGTCCAGAAAATGTTGGCGGCCCAAAAAACGGTGTCAGAGAGCTCTGAATGTCCCAAAAACATTTGCAGTCTGAAAAGGACATTAACCCGCATGCTAGACCCCTGAAATTCCCCAAAATATTTTGGCCATGAAAAATTCATCCTACACCCCTGAAAATTCAGAAAATGTTGGCAACACAAAAAAAAGCCTTAAAATACATATTAGGCCTCCAAAAATGTAGAAAACTTTGGAGGCCCAAAAAAGGGGTTTACAGGCATCCTAGACCCCCTAAAGTCCAGAAAATGTTGGTAGGCCAAAAACTGTGTCAGAGAGCTCTGAATGTCCCAAAAACGTTTGCAGCCTGAAAAGGGCATTAACCCACATCCTAAACCCCTGAAATTCGCAAAAACATTTTTGGCCCAAAAAATGCATCCTACACCCCTGAAAGTTCAGAAAATGTTGGCAGCCCCAAAAAGACCTTAAAATGCATCTTATTCCTGCAAAAATCTTGATAACTTTCGAGGCCCAAAAAAGGGGTTTACATCCTAGACCCCATAAAGTCCAGAAAATGTTGTTGACCATGAAAACAGTTTCAGAGAGCTCTGAATGTCCCAATAATATTTGCAGCCTGAAAAGGGCATTAATCCGCATCCTGGCCCCCTGAAATTCCCCAAAATACTTTTGGCCCAAAAAATGCATCCTACATCCCTGAAGTTCAGAAAATGTTGGCAGCACAAAACAGGCCTTAAAATACATATTAGGCCTGCAAAAATGTAGAAAACTTTGGTTGCCCAAAAAAGGGGTTTACAGGCATCCTAGACCCCCTAAAGTCCAGAAAATGTTGGCGGCCCAAAAAACGGTGTCAGAGAGCTCTGAATGTCCCAAAAACATTTGCAGTCTGAAAAGGGCATTAACCCGCATGCTAGACCCCTGAACTTCCCCAAAATATTTTGGCCATGAAAAATTCATCCTACACCCCTGAAAATTCAGAAAATGTTGGCAACACAAAAAAAGGCCTTAAAATACATATTAGTCCACCAAAAATGTAGAAAACTCTGGAGGCCCAAAAAAGGGGTTTACAGGCATCCTAGACCCCCTAAAGTCCAGAAAATGTTGGTAGGCCAAAAACTGTGTCAGAGAGCTCTGAATGTCCCAAAAACGTTTGCAGCCTGAAAAGGGCATTAACCCACATCCTAAACCCCTGAAATTCCCAAAAACATTTTTGGCCCGAAAAATGAATCCTACACCCCTTAAAGTTCAGAAAATATTGGCAGCCGCAAAAAGGCCTTAAAATGCATCTTATTCCTGCAAAAATCTTGATAACTTTGGAGGCCCAAAAAAGGGGTTTACATCCTAGACCCCATAAAGTCCAGAAAATGTTGGTGACCCGAAAACAGTGTCAGAGAGCTCTGAATGTCCCAAAAATATTTGCAGCCTGAAAAGGGCATTAATCCGCATCTTGGCCCCCTCAAATTTCCACAAAATATTTTTGGCACAAAAAATGCAACCCATATCCCTGAAGTTCAGAAAATGTTGGCAGCACAAAACAGGCCTTAAAATACATATTAGGCCTGCAAAAATGTAGAAAACTTTGAAGGCCCAAAAAAGGGGTTTACAGGCATCCTAGACCCACTAAAGTCCAGAAAATGTTGGCGGCCCAAAAACTGTGTCAGAGAGCTCTGAATGTCCCAAACACATTTGCAGTCTGAAAAGGGCATTAACTCGCATGCTAGACCCCTGAAATTCCCCAAAATATTTTGGCCACGAAAAATTCATCCTACACCCCTGAAAATTCAGAAAATGTTGGCAGCACAAAAAAGGCCTTAAAATACATATTAGGCCTCTAAAAATGTAGAAAACTTTGGAGGCCCAAAAAAGGGGTTTACAGGCATCCTAGACCCCCTAAAGTCCAGAAAATGTTGGTAGGCCAAAAACTGTGTCAGAGAGCTCTGAATGTCCCAAAAACGTTTGCAGCCTGAAAAGGGCATTAACCCACATCCTAAACCCCTGAAATTCGCAAAAACATTTTTGGCCCAAAAAATGCATCCTACACCCCTGAAAGTTCAGAAAATGTTGGCAGCCCCAAAAAGGCCTTAAAATGCATCTTATTCCTGCAAAAATCTTGATAACTTTCGAGGCCCCAAAAAGGGGTTTACATCCTAGACCCCATAAAGTCCAGAAAATGTTGGTGACCTGAAAACAGTGTCAGAGAGCTCTGAATGTCCCAAAAATATTTGCAGCCTGAAAAGGGCATTAATCTGCATCCTGGCCCCCTGAAATTCCCCAAAATACTTTTGTCCCAAAAAATGCATCCTACATCCCTGAAGTTCAGAAAATGTTGGCAGCACAAAACAGGCCTTAAAATACATATTAGGCCTGCGAAAATGTAGAAAACTTTGGTTGCGCAAAAAAGGGGTTTACAGGCATCCTAGACCCCCTAAAGTCCAGAAAATGTTGGTCGCCCAAAAAACGGTGTCAGAGAGCTCTGAATGTCCCAAAAACATTTGCAGTCTGAAAAGGGCATTAACCCGCATGCTAGACCCCTGAACTTCCCCAAAATATTTTGGCCATGAAAAATTCATCCTACTTCCCTGAAAATTCAGAAAATGTTGGCAACACAAAAAAAGGCCTTAAAATACATATTAGGCCACCAAAAATGTAGAACACTCTGGAGGCCCAAAAAAGGGGTTTACAGGCATCCTAGACCCCCTAAAGTCCAGAAAATGTTGGTAGGCCAAAAACTGTGTCAGAGAGCTCTGAATGTCCCAAAAACGTTTGCAGCCTGAAAAGGGCATTAACCCACATCCTAAACCCCTGAAATTCCCAAAAACATTTTTGGCCCGAAAAATGAATCCTACACCCCTTAAAGTTCAGAAAATATTGGCAGCCGCAAAAAGGCCTTAAAATGCATCTTATTCCTGCAAAAATCTTGATAACTTTGGAGGCCCAAAAAAGGGGTTTACATCCTAGACCCCATAAAGTCCAGAAAATGTTGGTGACCCGAAAACCGTGTCAGAGAGCTCTGAATGTCCCAAAAATATTTGCAGCCTGAAAAGGGCATTAATCCGCATCTTGGCCCCCTCAAATTTCCACAAAATATTTTTGGCACAAAAAATGCAACCCATATCCCTGAAGTTCAGAAAATGTTGGCAGCACAAAACAGGCCTTAAAATACATATTAGGCCTCTAAAAATGTAGAAAACTTTGAAGGCCCAAAAAAGGGGTTTACAGGCATCCTAGACCCCCTAAAGTCCAGAAAATGTTGGTAGGCCAAAAACTGTGTCAGAGAGCTCTGAATGTCCCAAAAACGTTTGCAGCCTGAAAAGGGCATTAACCCACATCCTAAACCCCTGAAATTCGCAAAAACATTTTTGGCCCAAAAAATGCATCCTACACCCCTGAAAGTTCAGAAAATGTTGGCAGCCCCAAAAAGGCCTTAAAATGCATTTTATTCCTGCAAAAATCTTGATAACTTTCGAGGCCCCAAAAAGGGGTTTACATCCTAGACCCCATAAAGTCCAGAAAATGTTGGTGACCTGAAAACAGTGTCAGAGAGCTCTGAATGTCCCAAAAATATTTGCAGCCTGAAAAGGGCATTAATCCGCATCCTGGCCCCCTGAAATTCCCCAAAATACTTTTGTCCCAAAAAATGCATCCTACATCCCTGAAGTTCAGAAAATGTTGGCAGCACAAAACAGGCCTTAAAATACATATTAGGCCTGCGAAAATGTAGAAAACTTTGGTTGCCCAAAAAAGGGGTTTACAGGCATCCTAGACCCCCTAAAGTCCAGAAAATGTTGGTCGCCCAAAAAACGGTGTCAGAGAGCTCTGAATGTCCCAAAAACATTTGCAGTCTGAAAAGGGCATTAACCCGCATGCTAGACCCCTGAACTTCCCCAAAATATTTTGGCCATGAAAAATTCATCCTACTTCCCTGAAAATTCAGAAAATGTTGGCAACACAAAAAAAGGCCTTAAAATACATATTAGGCCACCAAAAATGTAGAAAACTCTGGAGGCCCAAAAAAGGGGTTTACAGGCATCCTAAACCCCTGAAATTCCCAAAAACATTTTTGGCCCGAAAAATGAATCCTACACCCCTTAAAGTTCAGAAAATATTGGCAGCCGCAAAAAGGCCTTAAAATGCATCTTATTCCTGCAAAAATCTTGATAACTTTGGAGGCCCAAAAAAGGGGTTTACATCCTAGACCCCATAAAGTCCAGAAAATGTTGGTGACCCGAAAACAGTGTCAGAGAGCTCTGAATGTCCCAAAAATATTTGCATCTGAAAAGGGCATTAATCCGCATCCTGGCCCCCTGAAATTCCCCAAAATATTTTTGGCCCGAAAAATGCATCCTACATCCCTGAAGTTCAGAAAATGTTGGCAGCACAAAACAGGCCTTAAAATACATATTAGGCCTGCAAAAATGTAGAAAACTTTGGAGGCCCAAAAAAGGGGTTTACAGGCATCCTAGACCCACTAAAGTCCAGAAAATGTTGGCGGCCCAAAAACTGTGTCAGAGAGCTCTGAATGTCCCAAACACATTTGCAGTCTGAAAAGGGCATTAACTTGCATGCTAGACCCCTGAAATTCCCCAAAATATTTTGGCCACGAAAAATTCATCCTACACCCCTGAAAATCAGAAAATGTTGGCAGCACAAAAAAGGCCTTAAAATACATATTAGGCCTCTAAAAATGTAGAAAACTTTGGAGGCCCAAAAAAGGGGTTTACAGGCATCCTAGACCCCCTAAAGTCCAGAAAATGTTGGTAGGCCAACAACTGTGTCAGAGAGCTCTGAATGTCCCAAAAACATTTGCAGCCTGAAAAGGGCATTAACCCACATCCTAAACCCCTGAAATTCCCAAAAACATTTTTGGCCCGAAAAATGCATCCTACACCCCTGAAAGTTCCGAAAATGTTGGCAGCCCCAAAAAGGCCTTAAAATGCATCTTATTCCTGCAAAAATCTTGATAACTTTGGAGGCCCAAAAAAGAGGCCTTTTTGAAAGTATTCTAAGAACACTGGTAATGTCCGCTGACATTAAAAGTTTCCATAGGCCATAGTTGAAATGTTTTACTCTATGGGTGTGATATGCTGCGGTGGAGATGGAGACGGGTGCAGCATCATCATCGTCATCTAGACCCCATAAAGTCCAGAAAATGTTGGTGACCCGAAAACAGTGTCAGAGAGCTCTGAATGTCCCAAAAATAGTTGCAGCCTGAAAAGGGCATTAATCCGCATCCTGGCCCCCTGAAATTCCCCAAAATATTTTTTGCCCGAAAAATGCATCCTGCATCCCTGAAGTTCAGAAAATGTTGGCAGCACAAAACAGGCCTTAAAATACATATTAGGCCTGCAAAAATGTAGAAAACTTTGGAGGCCCAAAAAAGGGGTTTACAGGCATCCTAGACCCACTAAAGCCCAGAAAATGTTGGCGGCCCAAAAACTGTGTCAGAGAGCTCTGAATGTCCCAAAAACATTTGCAATCTGAAAAGGGCATTAACCCGCATGCTAGACCCCTGAAATTCCCCAAAATATTTTGGCCACGAAAAATTCATCCTACACCCCTGAAAATTCAGAAAATGTTGGCAGCACAAAAAAGGCCTTAAAATACATATTAGGCCTGCAAAAATGTAGAAAACTTTGGAGGCCCAAAAAAGGGGTTTACAGGCATCCTAGACCCCCTAAAGTCCAGAAAATGTTGGCGGCCCAAAAAACGGTGTCAGAGAGCTCTGAATGTCCCAAAAACATTTGCAGTCTGAAAAGGGCATTAACCCGTATGCTAGACCCCTGAAATTCCCCAAAATATTTTGGCCATGAAAAATTCATCCTACACCCCTGAAAATTCAGAAAATGTTGGCAACACAAAAAAAAGCCTTAAAATACATATTAGGCCTCCAAAAATGTAGAAAACTTTGGAGGCCCAAAAAAGGGGTTTACAGGCATCCTAGACCCCCAAAAGTCCAGAAAATGTTGGTAGGCCAAAAACTGTGTCAGAGAGCTCTGAATGTCCCAAAAACGTTTGCAGCCTGAAAAGGGCATTAACCCACATCCTAAACCCCTGAAATTCGCAAAAACATTTTTGGCCCAAAAAATGCATCCTACACCCCTGAAAGTTCAGAAAATGTTGGCAGCCCCAAAAAGACCTTAAAATGCATCTTATTCCTGCAAAAATCTTGATAACTTTCGAGGCCCAAAAAAGGGGTTTACATCCTAGACCCCATAAAGTCCAGAAAATGTTGTTGACCATGAAAACAGTTTCAGAGAGCTCTGAATGTCCCAATAATATTTGCAGCCTGAAAAGGGCATTAATCCGCATCCTGGCCCCCTGAAATTCCCCAAAATACTTTTGGCCCAAAAAATGCATCCTACATCCCTGAAGTTCAGAAAATGTTGGCAGCACAAAACAGGCCTTAAAATACATATTAGGCCTGCAAAAATGTAGAAAACTTTGGTTGCCCAAAAAAGGGGTTTACAGGCATCCTAGACCCCCTAAAGTCCAGAAAATGTTGGCGGCCCAAAAAACGGTGTCAGAGAGCTCTGAATGTCCCAAAAACATTTGCAGTCTGAAAAGGGCATTAACCCGCATGCTAGACCCCTGAACTTCCCCAAAATATTTTGGCCATGAAAAATTCATCCTACACCCCTGAAAATTCAGAAAATGTTGGCAACACAAAAAAAGGCCTTAAAATACATATTAGGCCACCAAAAATGTAGAAAACTCTGGAGGCCCAAAAAAGGGGTTTACAGGCATCCTAGACCCCCTAAAGTCCAGAAAATGTTGGTAGGCCAAAAACTGTGTCAGAGAGCTCTGAATGTCCCAAAAACGTTTGCAGCCTGAAAAGGGCATTAACCCACATCCTAAACCCCTGAAATTCCCAAAAACATTTTTGGCCCGAAAAATGAATCCTACACCCCTTAAAGTTCAGAAAATATTGGCAGCCGCAAAAAGGCCTTAAAATGCATCTTATTCCTGCAAAAATCTTGATAACTTTGGAGGCCCAAAAAAGGGGTTTACATCCTAGACCCCATAAAGTCCAGAAAATGTTGGTGACCCGAAAACAGTGTCAGAGAGCTCTGAATGTCCCAAAAATATTTGCATCTGAAAAGGGCATTAATCCGCATCCTGGCCCCCTGAAATTCCCCAAAATATTTTTGGCCCGAAAAATGCATCCTACATCCCTGAAGTTCAGAAAATGTTGGCAGCACAAAACAGGTCTTAAAATACATATTAGGCCTGCAAAAATGTAGAAAACTTTGGAGGCCCAAAAAAGGGGTTTACAGGCATCCTAGACCCACTAAAGCCCAGAAAATGTTGGCGGCCCAAAAACTGTGTCAGAGAGCTCTGAATGTCCCAAAAACATTTGCAATCTGAAAAGGGCATTAACCCGCATGCTAGACCCCTGAAATTCCCCAAATTATTTTGGCCACGAAAAATTCATCCTACACCCCTGAAAATTCAGAAAATGTTGGCAGCACAAAAAAGGCCTTAAAATACATATTAGGCCTGCAAAAATGTAGAAAACTTTGGAGGCCCAAAAAAGGGGTTTACAGGCATCCTAGACCCCCTAAAGTCCAGAAAATGTTGGCGGCCCAAAAAACGGTGTCAGAGAGCTCTGAATGTCCCAAAAACATTTGCAGTCTGAAAAGGGCATTAACCCGTATGCTAGACCCCTGAAATTCCCCAAAATATTTTGGCCATGAAAAATTCATCCTACACCCCTGAAAATTCAGAAAATGTTGGCAACACAAGAAAAAGCCTTAAAATACATATTAGGCCTCCAAAAATGTAGAAAACTTTGGAGGCCCAAAAAAGGGGTTTACAGGCATCCTAGACCCCCAAAAGTCCAGAAAATGTTGGTAGGCCAAAAACTGTGTCAGAGAGCTCTGAATGTCCCAAAAACGTTTGCAGCCTGAAAAGGGCATTAACCCACATCCTAAACCCCTGAAATTCGCAAAAACATTTTTGGCCCAAAAAATGCATCCTACACCCCTGAAAGTTCAGAAAATGTTGGCAGCCCCAAAAAGACCTTAAAATGCATCTTATTCCTGCAAAAATCTTGATAACTTTCGAGGCCCAAAAAAGGGGTTTACATCCTAGACCCCATAAAGTCCAGAAAATGTTGTTGACCATGAAAACAGTTTCAGAGAGCTCTGAATGTCCCAATAATATTTGCAGCCTGAAAAGGGCATTAATCCGCATCCTGGCCCCCTGAAATTCCCCAAAATACTTTTGGCCCAAAAAATGCATCCTACATCCCTGAAGTTCAGAAAATGTTGGCAGCACAAAACAGGCCTTAAAATACATATTAGGCCTGCAAAAATGTAGAAAACTTTGGTTGCCCAAAAAAGGGGTTTACAGGCATCCTAGACCCCCTAAAGTCCAGAAAATGTTGGCGGCCCAAAAAACGGTGTCAGAGAGCTCTGAATGTCCCAAAAACATTTGCAGTCTGAAAAGGGCATTAACCCGCATGCTAGACCCCTGAACTTCCCCAAAATATTTTGGCCATGAAAAATTCATCCTACACCCCTGAAAATTCAGAAAATGTTGGCAACACAAAAAAAGGCCTTAAAATACATATTAGGCCACCAAAAATGTAGAAAACTCTGGAGGCCCAAAAAAGGGGTTTACAGGCATCCTAGACCCCCTAAAGTCCAGAAAATGTTGGTAGGCCAAAAACTGTGTCAGAGAGCTCTGAATGTCCCAAAAACGTTTGCAGCCTGAAAAGGGCATTAACCCACATCCTAAACCCCTGAAATTCCCAAAAACATTTTTGGCCCGAAAAATGAATCCTACACCCCTTAAAGTTCAGAAAATATTGGCAGCCGCAAAAAGGCCTTAAAATGCATCTTATTCCTGCAAAAATCTTGATAACTTTGGAGGCCCAAAAAAGGGGTTTACATCCTAGACCCCATAAAGTCCAGAAAATGTTGGTGACCCGAAAACAGTGTCAGAGAGCTCTGAATGTCCCAAAAATATTTGCATCTGAAAAGGGCATTAATCCGCATCCTGGCCCCCTGAAATTCCCCAAAATATTTTTGGCCCGAAAAATGCATCCTACATCCCTGAAGTTCAGAAAATGTTGGCAGCACAAAACAGGTCTTAAAATACATATTAGGCCTGCAAAAATGTAGAAAACTTTGGAGGCCCAAAAAAGGGGTTTACAGGCATCCTAGACCCACTAAAGTCCAGAAAATGTTGGCGGCCCAAAAACTGTGTCAGAGAGCTCTGAATGTCCCAAACACATTTGCAGTCTGAAAAGGGCATTAACTCGCATGCTAGATCCCTGAAATTCACCAAAATATTTTGGCCACGAAAAATTCATCCTACACCCCTGAAAATTCAGAAAATGTTGGCAGCACAAAAAAGGCCTTAAAATACATATTAGGCCTCTAAAAATGTAGAAAACTTTGGAGGCCCAAAAAAGGGGTTTACAGGCATCCTAGACCCCCTAAAGTCCAGAAAATGTTGGTAGGCCAACAACTGTGTCAGAGAGCTCTGAATGTCCCAAAAACGTTTGCAGCCTGAAAAGGGCATTAACCCACATCCTAAACCCCTGAAATTCCCAAAAACATTTTTGGCCCGAAAAATGCATCCTACACCCCTGAAAGTTCCGAAAATGTTGGCAGCCCCAAAAAGGCCTTAAAATGCATCTTATTCCTGCAAAAATCTTGATAACTTTGGAGGCCCAAAAAAGAGGCCTTTTTGAAAGTATTCTAAGAACACTGGTAATGTCCGCGGACATTAAAAGTTTCCATAGGCCATAGTTGAAATGTTTTACTCTATGGGTGTGATATGCTGCGGTGGAGATGGAGACGGGTGCAGCATCATCATCGTCATCTAGACCCCATAAAGTCCAGAAAATGTTGGTGACCCAAAAACAGTGTCAGAGAGCTCTGAATGTCCCAAAAATAGTTGCAGCCTGAAAAGGGCATTAATCCGCATCCTGGCCCCCTGAAATTCCCCAAAATATTTTTTGCCCGAAAAATGCATCCTACATCCCTTAAGTTCAGAAAATGTTGGCAGCACAAAACAGGCCTTAAAATACATATTAGGCCTGCAAAAATGTAGAAAACTTTGGAGGCCCAAAAAAGGGGTTTACAGGCATCCTAGACCCACTAAAGTCCAGAAAATGTTGGCGGCCCAAAAAATGGTGTCAGAGAGCTCTGAATGTCCCAAAAACATTTGCAGTCTGAAAAGGGCATTAACCCGCATGCTAGACCCCTGAACTTCCCCAAAATATTTTGGCCACGAAAAATTCATCCTACACCCCTGAAAATTCAGAAAATATTGGCAACACAAAAAAAAGCCTTAAAATACATATTAGCCCTCCAAAAATGTAGAAAACTTTGGAGGCCCAAAAAAGGGGTTTACAGGCATCCTAGACCCCCTAAAGTCCAGAAAATGTTGGTAGGCCAAAAACTGTGTCAGAGAGCTCTGAATGTCCCAAAAACGTTTGCAGCCTGAAAAGGGCATTAACTCACATCCTAATCCCCTGAAATTCCCAAAAACATTTTTGGCCTGAAAAATGCATCCTACACCCTTGAAAGTTCAGAAAATGTTGGCAGCCCCAAAAAGGCCTTAAAATGCATCTTATTCCTGCAAAAATCTTGATAACTTTGGAGGCCCAAAAAAGGGGTTTACATCCTAGACCTCATAAAGTCCAGAAAATGTTGGTAGGCCAAAAACTGTGTCAGAGAGCTCTGAATGTCCCAAAAACATTTGCAGCCTGAAAAGGGCATTAACCCACATCCTAGACCCTTGAAATTCCTAAAAACATTTATGGCCCGAAAAATGCATCCTACACCCTTGAAAGTTCAGAAAATGTTGGCAGCCCAAAAAATGCCTTAAAATACATCTTAATCCTGCAATAATCTTTAAAACTTTGGAGGCCCAAAAAAGGGGTTTTCAGGCATCCTAGACCCCATAAAGTCCAGAAAATGTTGGTGGCCCATAAACTGTGTCAGAGAGCTCTGAATGTCCCAAAAACATTTGCAGTCTGAAAAGGGCATTAACCCGCATGCTAGACCCCTGAAATTCCCCAAAATATTTTGGCCACGAAAAATTCATCCTACACCCCTGAAAATTCAGAAAATGTTGGCAGCACAAAAAAGGCCTTAAAATACATATTAGTCCTCCAAAAATGTAGAAAACTTTATAGGCCCAAAAAAGGTGTTTACAGGCATCCTAGACCCCCTAAAGTCCAGAAACTGTTGGTAGGCAAAAAACTGTGTCAGAGAGCTCTGAATGTCCCAAAAACATTTGCAGCCTGAAAAGGGCATTAACCCACATCCTAAACCCCTGAAATTCCCAAAAACATGTTTGGCCCGAAAAATGCATCCTACACCCCTGAAAGTTCAGAAAATGTTGGCAGCCCCAAAAAGGCCTTAAAATGCATCTTATTCCTGTAAAAATCTTGATAACTTTGGAGGCCCAAAAAAGGGCTTTACATCCTAGACCTCATAAAGTCCAGAAAATGTTGGTGACCTGAAAACAGTGTCAGAGAGCTCTGAATGTCCCAAAAACGTTTGCAGCCTGAAAAGGGCATTAACCCACATCCTAAACCCCTGAAATTCGCAAAAACATTTTTGGCCCAAAAAATGCATCCTACACCCCTGAAAGTTCAGAAAATGTTGGCAGCCCCAAAAAGGCCTTAAAATGCATCTTATTCCTGCAAAAATCTTGATAACTTTCGAGGCCCAAAAAAGGGGTTTACATCCTAGACCCCATAAAGTCCAGAAAATGTTGGTGACCTGAAAACAGTGTCAGAGAGCTCTGAATGTCCCAAAAATATTTGCAGCCTGAAAAGGGCATTAATCCGCATCCTGGCCCCCTGAAATTCCCCAAAATACTTTTGGCCCAAAAAATCACCCTACATCCCTGAAGTTCAGAAAATGTTGGCAGCACAAAAAAGGCCTTAAAATACATATTAGGCCTCCAAAAATGTAGAAAACTTTGGTTGCCCAAAAAAGGGGTTTACAGGCATCCTAGACCCCCTAAAGTCCAGAAAATGTTGGCGGCCCAAAAAACGGTGTCAGAGAGCTCTGAATGTCCCAAAAACATTTGCAGTCTGAAAAGGGCATTAACCCGCATGCTAGACCCCTGAACTTCCCCAAAATACTTTGGCCATGAAAAATTCATCCTACACCCCTGAAAATTCAGAAAATGTTGGCAACACAAAAAAGGCCTTAAAATACATATTAGGCCTCCAAAAATGTAGAAAACTTTGGTTGCCCAAAAAAGGGGTTTACAGGCATCCTAGACCCCCTAAAGTCCAGAAAATGTTGGCGGCCCAAAAAACGGTGTCAGAGAGCTCTGAATGTCCCAAAAACGTTTGCAGCCTGAAAAGGGCATTAACCCACATCCTAAACCCCTGAAATTCCCAAAAACATTTTTGCCCCGAAAAATGAATCCTACACCCCTTAAAGTTCAGAAAATATTGGCAGCCGCAAAAAGGCCTTAAAATGCATCTTATTCCTCCAAAAATCTTGATAACTTTGGAGGCCCAAAAAAGGGGTTTACATCCTAGACCCCATAAAGTCCAGAAAATGTTGGTGACCCGAAAACAGTGTCAGAGAGCTCTGAATGTCCCAAAAATATTTGCAGCCTGAAAAGGGCATTAATCCACATCCTGGCCCCCTGAAATTCCCCAAAATATTTTTGGCCCAAAAAATGCATCTTACATCCCTGAAGTTCAGAAAATGTTGGCAGCACAAAACAGGCCTTAAAATACACATTAGGCCTGCAAAAATGTAGAAAACTTTGGAGGCCCAAAAAAGGGGTTTACAGGCATCCTAAACCCCCTAAAGTCCAGAAAATGTTGGCGGCCCAAAAACTGTGTCAGAGAGTTCTGAATGTCCCAAAAACATTTGCAGTCTGAAAAGGGCATTAACCCGCATGCTAGACCCCTGAAATTTCCCAAAATATTTTGGCCACAAAAAATTCATCCTACACCCCTGAAAATTCAGAAAATGTTGACAGCACAAAAAAGGCCTTAAAATACATATTAGGCAAATATAGAAAACTTTGGAGGCCCAAAAAAGGGGTTTACAGGCATCCTAGACCCCCTAAAGTCCAGAAAATGTTGGTATTCCAAAAACTGTGTCAGAGAGCTCTGAATGTCCCAAAAATGTTTGCAGCCTGAAAAGGGCATTAACCCACATCCTAAACCCCTGAAATTCCCAAAAACATTTTTGGCCCGAAAAATGCATCCTACACCCCTGAAAGTTCCGAAAATGTTGGCAGCCCCAAAAAGGCCTTAAAATGCATCTTATTCCTGCAAAAATCTTGATAACTTTGGAGGCCCAAAAAAGGGGTTTACATCCTAGACCCCATAAAGTCCAGAAAATGTTGGTGACCCGAAAACAGTGTCAGAGAGCTCTGAATGTCCCAAAAATATTTGCATCTGAAAAGGGCATTAATCCGCATCCTAGCCCCCTGAAATTCCCCAAAATATTTTTGGCCCGAAAAATGCATCCTACATCCCTGAAGTTCAGAAAATGTTGGCAGCACAAAACAGGCCTTAAAATACATATTAGGCCTGCAAAAATGTAGAAAACTTTGGAGGCCCAAAAAAGGGGTTTACAGGCATCCTAGACCCACTAAAGTCCAGAAAATGTTGGCGGCCCAAAAACTGTGTCAGAGAGCTCTGAATGTCCCAAACACATTTGCAGTCTGAAAAGGGCATTTACTCGCATGCTAGACCCCTGAAATTCCCCAAAATATTTTGGCCACGAAAAATTCATCCTACACCCCTGAAAATTCAGAAAATGTTGGCAGCACAAAAAAGGCCTTAAAATACATATTAGGCCTCTAAAAATGTAGAAAACTTTGGAGGCCCAAAAAAGGGGTTTACAGGCATCCTAGACCCCCTAAAGTCCAGAAAATGTTGGTAGGCCAAAAACTGTGCCAGAGAGCTCTGAATGTCCCAAAAACGTTTGCAGCCTGAAAAGGGCATTAACCCACATCCTAAACCCCTGAAATTCGCAAAAACATTTTTGGCCCAAAAAATGCATCCTACACCCCTGAAAGTTCAGAAAATGTTGGCAGCCCCAAAAAGGCCTTAAAATGCATCTTATTCCTGCAAAAATCTTGATAACTTTCGAGGCCCCAAAAAGGGGTTTACATCCTAGACCCCATAAAGTCCAGAAAATGTTGGTGACCCGAAAACAGTGTCAGAGAGCTCTGAATGTCCCAAAAATATTTGCATCTGAAAAGGGCATTAATCCGCATCCTGGCCCCCTGAAATTCCCCAAAATATTTTTGGCCCGAAAAATGCATCCTACATCCCTGAAGTTCAGAAAATGTTGGCAGCACAAAAAAGGCCTTCAAATACATATTAGGCCTGCAAAAATGTAGAAAACTTTGGAGGCCCAAAAAAGGGGTTTACAGGCATCCTAGACCCCCTAAAGTCCAGAAAATGTTGGCGGCCCAAAAACTGTGTCAGAGAGCTCTGAATGTCCCAAAAACATTTGCAGTCTGAAAAGGGCATTAACCCGCATGCTAGACCCCTGAAATTCCCCAAAATATTTTGGCCATGAAAAATTCATCCTACACCCCTGAACATTCAGAAAATGTTGGCAACACAAAAAAAAGCCTTAAAATACATATTAGGCCTCCAAAAATGTAGAAAACTTTGGAGGCCCAAAAAAGGGGTTTACAGGCATCCTAGACCCCCTAAAGTCCAGAAAATGTTGGTAGGCCAAAAACTGTGTCAGAGAGCTCTGAATGTCCCAAAAACGTTTGCAGCCTGAAAAGGGCATTAACCCACATCCTAAACCCCTGAAATTCGCAAAAACATTTTTGGCCCAAAAAATGCATCCTACACCCCTGAAAGTTCAGAAAATGTTGGCAGCCCCAAAAAGACCTTACAATGCATCTTATTCCTGCAAAAATCTTGATAACTTTCGAGGCCACAAAAAGGGGTTTACATCCTAGACCCCATAAAGTCCAGAAAATGTTGGTGACCTGAAAACAGTGTCAGAGAGCTCTGAATGTCCCAATAATATTTGCAGCCTGAAAAGGGCATTAATCCGCATCCTGGCCCCCTGAAATTCCCCAAAATACTTTTGGCCCAAAAAATGCATCCTACATCCCTGAAGTTCAGAAAATGTTGGCAGCACAAAACAGGCCTTAAAATACATATTAGGCCTGCAAAAATGTAGAAAACTTTGGTTGCCCAAAAAAGGGGTTTACAGGCATCCTAGACCCCCTAAAGTCCAGAAAATGTTGGTGGCCCAAAAAACGGTGTCAGAGAGCTCTGAATGTCCCAAAAACATTTGCAGTCTGAAAAGGGCATTAACCCGCATGCTAGACCCCTGAACTTCCCCAAAATATTTTGGCCATGAAAAATTCATCCTACACCCCTGAAAATTCAGAAAATGTTGGCAACACAAAAAAAGGCCAAAATACATATTAGGCCACCAAAAATGTAGAAAACTCTGGAGGCCCAAAAAAGGGGTTTACAGGCATCCTAGACCCCCTAAAGTCCAGAAAATGTTGGTAGGCCAAAAACTGTGTCAGAGAGCTCTGAATGTCCCAAAAACGTTTGCAGCCTGAAAAGGGCATTAACCCACATCCTAAACCCCTGAAATTCCCAAAAACATTTTTGGCCCGAAAAATGAATCCTACACCCCTTAAAGTTCAGAAAATATTGGCAGCCGCAAAAAGGCCTTAAAATGCATCTTATTCCTGCAAAAATCTTGATAACTTTGGAGGCCCAAAAAAGGGGTTTACATCCTAGACCCCATAAAGTCCAGAAAATGTTGGTGACCCGAAAACAGTGTCAGAGAGCTCTGAATGTCCCAAAAATATTTGCATCTGAAAAGGGCATTAATCCGCATCCTGGCCCCCTGAAATTCCCCAAAATATTTTTGGCCCGAAAAATGCATCCTACATCCCTGAAGTTCAGAAAATGTTGGCAGCACAAAAAAGGCCTTCAAATACATATTAGGCCTGCAAAAATGTAGAAAACTTTGGAGGCCCAAAAAAGGGGTTTACAGGCATCCTAGACCCCCTAAAGTCCAGAAAATGTTGGCGGCCCAAAAACTGTGTCAGAGAGCTCTGAATGTCCCAAAAACATTTGCAGTCTGAAAAGGGCATTAACCCGCATGCTAGACCCCTGAAATTCCCCAAAATATTTTGGCCATGAAAAATTCATCCTACACCCCTGAACATTCAGAAAATGTTGGCAACACAAAAAACAGCCTTAAAATACATATTAGGCCTCCAAAAATGTAGAAAACTTTGGAGGCCCAAAAAAGGGGTTTACAGGCATCCTAGACCCCCTAAAGTCCAGAAAATGTTGGTAGGCCAAAAACTGTGTCAGAGAGCTCTGAATGTCCCAAAAACGTTTGCAGCCTGAAAAGGGCATTAACCCACATCCTAAACCCCTGAAATTCGCAAAAACATTTTTGGCCCAAAAAATGCATCCTACACCCCTGAAAGTTCAGAAAATGTTGGCAGCCCCAAAAAGACCTTACAATGCATCTTATTCCTGCAAAAATCTTGATAACTTTCGAGGCCACAAAAAGGGGTTTACATCCTAGACCCCATAAAGTCCAGAAAATGTTGGTGACCTGAAAACAGTGTCAGAGAGCTCTGAATGTCCCAATAATATTTGCAGCCTGAAAAGGGCATTAATCCGCATCCTGGCCCCCTGAAATTCCCCAAAATACTTTTGGCCCAAAAAATGCATCCTAGACCCCCTAAAGTTCAGAAAATGTTGGCGGCCCAAAAAACGGTGTCAGAGAGCTCTGAATGTCCCAAAAACATTTGCAGTCTGAAAAGGGCATTAACCCGCATGCTAGACCCCTGAACTTCCCCAAAATATTTTGGCCATGAAAAATTCATCCTACACCCCTGAAAATTCAGAAAATGTTGGCAACACAAAAAAAGGCCTTAAAATACATATTAGGCCACCAAAAATGTAGAAAACTCTGGAGGCCCAAAAAAGGGGTTTACAGGCATCCTAGACCCCCTAAAGTCCAGAAAATGTTGGTAGGCCAAAAACTGTGTCAGAGAGCTCTGAATGTCCCAAAAACGTTTGCAGCCTGAAAAGGGCATTAACCCACATCCTAAACCCCTGAAATTCCCAAAAACATTTTTGGCCCGAAAAATGCATCCTACACCCCTGAAAGTTCCGAAAATGTTGGCAGCCCCAAAAAGGCCTTAAAATGCATCTTATTCCTGCAAAAATCTTGATAACTTTGGAGGCCCAAAAAAGAGGCCTTTTTGAAAGTATTCTAAGAACACTGGTAATGTCCGCGGACATTAAAATTTTCCATAGGCCATAGTTGAAATGTTTTACTCTATGGGTGTGATATGCTGCGGTGGAGATGGAGACGGGTGCAGCATCATCATCGTCATCTAGACCCCATAAAGTCCAGAAAATGTTGGTGACCCAAAAACAGTGTCAGAGAGCTCTGAATGTCCCAAAAATAGTTGCAGCCTGAAAAGGGCATTAATCCGCATCCTGGCCCCCTGAAATTCCCCAAAATATTTTTTGCCCGAAAAATGCATCCTACATCCCTGAAGTTCAGAAAATGTTGGCAGCACAAAACAGGCCTTAAAATACATATTAGGCCTGCAAAAATGTAGAAAACTTTGGAGGCCCAAAAAAGGGGTTTACAGGCATCCTAGACCCACTAAAGTCCAGAAAATGTTGGCGGCCCAAAAACTGTGTCAGAGAGCTCTGAATGTCCCAAAAACATTTGCAATCTGAAAAGGGCATTAACCCGCATGCTAGACCCCTGAAATTCCCCAAAATATTTTGGCCACGAAAAATTCATCCTACACCCCTGAAAATTCAGAAAATGTTGGCAGCACAAAAAGGCCTTAAAATACATATTAGGACTGCAAAAATGTAGAAAACTTTGGAGGCCCAAAAAAGGGGTTTACAGGCATCCTAGACCCCCTAAAGTCCAGAAAATGTTGGCGGCCCAAAAAACGGTGTCAGAGAGCTCTGAATGTCCCAAAAACATTTGCAGTCTGAAAAGGGCATTAACCCGCATGCTAGACCCCTGAACTTCCCCAAAATATTTTGGCCATGAAAAATTCATCCTACACCCCTGAAAATTCAGAAAATATTGGCAACACAAAAAAAAGCCTTAAAATACATATTAGCCCTCCAAAAATGTAGAAAACTTTGGAGGCCCAAAAAAGGGGTTTACAGGCATCCTAGACCCCCTAAAGTCCAGAAAATGTTGGTAGGCCAAAAACTGTGTCAGAGAGCTCTGAATGTCCCAAAAACGTTTGCAGCCTGAAAAGGGCATTAACCCACATCCTAATCCCCTGAAATTCCCAAAAACATTTTTGGCCCGAAAAATGCATCCTACACCCTTGAAAGTCCAGAAAATGTTGGCAGCCCCAAAAAGGCCTTAAAATGCATCTTATTCCTGCAAAAATCTTGATAACTTTGGAGGCCCAAAAAAGGAGTTTACACTCATCATAGACCCCCTAAAGTCCAGAAAATGTTGGTAGGCCAGAATTTGTGTCAGAGAGCTCTGAATGTCCCAAAAACGTTTGCAGCCTGAAAAGGGCATTAACCCACATCCTAAACCCCTGAAATTCCCAAAAACATTTTTGGCCCGAAAAATGCATCCTACACCCCTGAAAGTTCAGAAAATGTTGGCAGCCCCAAAAAGGCCTTAAAATGCATCTTATTCCTGCAAAAATCTTGATAACTTTGGAGGCCCAAAAAAGAGGCCTTTTTGAAAGTATTCTAAGAACACTGGTAATGTCCGCGGACATTAAAATTTTCCATAGGCCATAGTTGAAATGTTTTACTCTATGGGTGTGATATGCTGCGGTGGAGATGGAGACGGGTGCAGCATCATCATCGTCATCTAGACCCCATAAAGTCCAGAAAATGTTGGTGACCCAAAAACAGTGTCAGAGAGCTCTGAATGTCCCAAAAATAGTTGCAGCCTGAAAAGGGCATTAATCCGCATCCTGGCCCCCTGAAATTCCCCAAAATATTTTTTGCCCGAAAAATGCATCCTACATCCCTGAAGTTCAGAAAATGTTGGCAGCACAAAACAGGCCTTAAAATACATATTAGGCCTGCAAAAATGTAGAAAACTTTGGAGGCCCAAAAAAGGGGTTTACAGGCATCCTAGACCCACTAAAGTCCAGAAAATGTTGGCGGCCCAAAAACTGTGTCAGAGAGCTCTGAATGTCCCAAAAACATTTGCAATCTGAAAAGGGCATTAACCCGCATGCTAGACCCCTGAAATTCCCCAAAATATTTTGGCCACGAAAAATTCATCCTACACCCCTGAAAATTCAGAAAATGTTGGCAGCACAAAAAGGCCTTAAAATACATATTAGGACTGCAAAAATGTAGAAAACTTTGGAGGCCCAAAAAAGGGGTTTACAGGCATCCTAGACCCCCTAAAGTCCAGAAAATGTTGGCGGCCCAAAAAACGGTGTCAGAGAGCTCTGAATGTCCCAAAAACATTTGCAGTCTGAAAAGGGCATTAACCCGCATGCTAGACCCCTGAACTTCCCCAAAATATTTTGGCCATGAAAAATTCATCCTACACCCCTGAAAATTCAGAAAATATTGGCAACACAAAAAAAAGCCTTAAAATACATATTAGCCCTCCAAAAATGTAGAAAACTTTGGAGGCCCAAAAAAGGGGTTTACAGGCATCCTAGACCCCCTAAAGTCCAGAAAATGTTGGTAGGCCAAAAACTGTGTCAGAGAGCTCTGAATGTCCCAAAAACGTTTGCAGCCTGAAAAGGGCATTAACCCACATCCTAATCCCCTGAAATTCCCAAAAACATTTTTGGCCCGAAAAATGCATCCTACACCCTTGAAAGTCCAGAAAATGTTGGCAGCCCCAAAAAGGCCTTAAAATGCATCTTATTCCTGCAAAAATCTTGATAACTTTGGAGGCCCAAAAAAGGAGTTTACATCCTAGACCTCATAAAGTCCAGAAAATGTTGGTAGGCCAAAAACTGTGTCAGAGAGCTCTGAATGTCCCAAAAACATTTGCAGCCTGAAAAGGGCATTAACCCACATCCTAGACCCTTGAAATTCCTAAAATCATTTATGGCCCGAAAAATGCATCCTACACCCCTTAAAGTTCAGAAAATGTTGGCAGCCCAAAAAATGCCTTAAAATACATCTTAATCCTGCAATAATCTTTAAAACTTTGGAGGCCCAAAAAAGGGGTTTTCAGGCATCCTAGACCCCATAAAGTCCAGAAAATGTTGGTGGCCCATAAACTGTGTCAGAGAGCTCTGAATGTCCCAAAAACATTTGCAGTCTGAAAAGGGCATTAACCCGCATGCTAGACCCCTGAAATTCCCCAAAATATTTTGGCCACGAAAAATTCATCCTACACCCCTGAAAATTCAGAAAATGTTGGCAGCACAAAAAAGGCCTTAAAATACATATTAGTCCTCCAAAAATGTAGAAAACTTTATAGGCCCAAAAAAGGGGTTTACAGGCATCCTAGACCCCCTAAAGTCCAGAAAATGTTGGTAGGCAAAAAACTGTGTCAGAGAGCTCTGAATGTCCCAAAAACATTTTCAGCCTGAAAAGGGCATTAACCCACATCCTAAACCCCTGAAATTCCCAAAAACATGTTTGGCCCGAAAAATGCATCCTACACCCCTGAAAGTTCAGAAAATGTTGGCAGCCCCAAAACGGCCTTAAAATGCATCTTATTCCTGTAAAAATCTTGATAACTTTGGAGGCCCAAAAAAGGGGTTTACATCCTAGACCTCATAAAGTCCAGAAAATGTTGGTGACCTGAAAACAGTGTCAGAGAGCTCTGAATGTCCCAAAAATATTTGCAGCCTGAAAAGGGCATTAATCCGCATCCTGGCCCCCTGAAATTCCCCAAAATATTTTTGGCCCAAAAAATGCATCCTACACCCCTGAAAATTCAGAAAATGTTGGCAGCACAAAACAGGCCTTAAAGTATATATTAGGCCTGCAAAAATGTCGAAAACTTTGGAGGCCCAAAAAAGAGGTTTACAGGCATCCTAGACCCCCTAAAGTCCATAAAATGTTGGCGGCCCAAAAACTGTGTCAGAGAGCTCTGAATTTCCCAAAAACATTTACAGTCTGAAAAGGGCATTAACCCGCAAGCTAGACCCCTGAAATTCCCCAAAATATTTTGGCCACGAAAAATTCATCCTACACCCCTGAAAATTCAGAAAATGTTGGCAGCACAAAAAAGGCCTTAAAATACATATTAGGCCTGCAAAAATGTAGAAAACTTTGGAGGTCCAAAAAAGGGGTTTACAGGCATCCTAGACCCCCTAAAGTCCAGAAAATGTTGGTGGCCCAAAAACAGTGTCAGAGAGCTCTGAATGTCCCAAAAATATTTGCAGCCTGAAAAGGGCATTAACCCGCATCGTAGACCCCTGAAATTCCTAAAAACATTTATGGCCCGAAAAATGCATCCTACACCCCTTAAAGTTCAGAAAATGTTGGCAGCCCAAAAAATGCCTTAAAATGCATCTTAATCCTGCAATAATCTTTAAAACTTTGGAGGCCCAAAAAAGGGGTTTTCAGGCATCCTAGATCCCATAAAGTCCAGAAAATGTTGGTGGCCCATAAACTGTGTCAGAGAGCTCTGAATGTCCCAAAAACATTTGTAGTCTGAAAAGGGCATTAAGGGGTCTAGGATGCGGGTTAATGCCTTTTTCAGGCTGCAAATGTTTTTGGGACAATCAGAGCTCTCTGACACAGTTTTCGGGTCACCAACATTTTCTGGACTTTCAGGGGTCTAGGATGCCTGTAAACCCCTTTTTTGGGCCTCCAAAGTTATCAAGATTTTTGCAGGAATAAGATGCATTTTAAGGCCTTTTTTTGTGCTGCCAACATTTTCTGAACTTTCAGGGGTGTAAGATGTATTTTTCGGGCCATGAATATTTTTATTACTTTCAGGGGTCTAGGATGCAGTTTAATGCCCTTTTCAGGCTGCAAATGTTTTTGGGAAATTCAGAGCTCTTTGTCACAGTTTTTGGGCCACCAACATTTTCTGGACTTTATGGATTGTAGGATGCCTGTAAACACATTTTTTGGGCCTCAAAAGTTTTCTACATTTTTGCAGTCCTAATATGTATTTTAAGGCCTTTTTTGTGTTGCCAACATTTTCTGAACTTTCAGGGATGTAGGATGCATTTTCTGGGCCAAAAATGTTTTGGGGAATTTCAGGGGTCTAGGATGCGGGTTAATGCCCTTTTCAGGCTGCACATGTTCTTGGGACAATCAGAGCTCTCTGACACAGTTTTCGGGTCACCAACATTTTCTGGACTTTCAGGGGTCTAGGATGCCTGTAAACCCCTTTTTTGGGCCTCCAAAGTTATCAAGATTTTTGCAAGAATAAGATACATTTTAAGGCCTTTTTTTGGGCTGCCAACATTTTCTGAACTTTCAGGGGTGTAGGATGCATTTTTCGGGCCATAAATGTTTTTAGTAATTTCAGGGGTCTAGGATGCGGGTTAATGCCCTTTTCAGACTGCAAATGTTTTTGGGAAATTCAGAGCTCTCTGATACAGTTTGTGGGCCACCAACATTTTCTGGACTTTAGGGGGTCTAGGATGCCTGCAAACCCCTTTTTTGGGCCTCCAAAGTTTTAAAGATTATTGCAAGAATAAGATGCATTTTAAGGCATTTTTTGGGCTGCCAACATTTTCTGAACTTCAGGGATGTAGGATGCATTTTTCGGGCCAAAAATATTTTGGGGAATTTCAGGGGGCTAGGATGCCGGTTAATGCCCTTTTCAGGCTGCAAATGTATTTCGGACATTCAGAGCTCTCTGACACTGTTTTCGGGTCACCAACATTTTCTGGACTGTCAGGGGTCTAGGATGCCTGCAAACCCCTTTTTTGGGCCTCCAAAGTTATCAAGATTTTTGCAGAAATAAGATGCATTTTAAGGTCTTTTTTTGGGCTTCCAACATTTGCTGAACTTTCAGGGGTGTAGGATGCATTTTTCGGGCCATAAATGTTTTTAGTAATTTCATGGGTCTAGGATGCGGGTTAATGCCCTTTTCAGACTGCAAATGTTTTTGGGACATTCAGAGCTCTCTGATACAGTTATGGGCCACCAACATTTTCTGGACTTTAGGGGGTCTACGATGCCTGTAAACCCCTTTTTTGGGCCTCTAAAGTTTACTACATTTTTTAGGCCTAAGAGGCATCTTAGGCCTTTTTTGGGCTGCCAACATTTTCTGAACTTTCAGGGGTGTAGGATGCATTTTTTGGGCCAAAAATGTTTTTGGGAATTTAAGGGGTCTAGGATGTGGGTTAATGCCCTTTTCAGGCTGCAAAAGTTTTTGGGACATTCAGAGCTCTCTGACACAGTTTTTGGGCCACCAACATTTTCTGGCCTTTAGAGGGTCTAGGATGCCTGTAAACCCCTTTTTTGGGCCTCCAAAGTTTTCTACATTTTTGCAGGAATAAGATGCATTTTAAGGCCTTTTTTGTGCTGCCAACATTTTCTGAACTTTCAGGGGTGTAGGATGCATTTTTCATGACCAAAATATTTTGGGGGAATTTCAGGGGTCTAGCATGCGGATTAATGCCCTTTTCAGACTGCAAATGTTTTTGGGACATTCAGAGCTCTCTAATACAGTTATGGGCAACCAACATTTTCTGGACTTTAGGGGGTCTAGGATGCCTGTAAACCCCCTTTGTGGGCCTCCAAAGTTTTCTACATTTTTGCAGGCCTAATATCTATTTTAAGGCCTTTTTTGTGCTGCCAACATTTTCTGAACTTTCAGGGATGTAGGATGCATTTTTCGGGCCAAACATTTTTTGGGAATTTAAGGGGTCTGAATGCGGGTTAATGCCTTTTTCAGGCTGCAAATGTTTTTGGGACATTCAGAGCTCTCTGACACCGTTTCTTTGCACTGAAATTTTCTGGACTTTAGGCGGTCTACGATGCCTGTAAACCCCTTTTTTGGGCCTCTAAAGTTTACTACATTTTTGTAGGCCTAAGAGAAATTTAAGGCCTTTTTTGGGCTGCCAAAATTTTCTGAACTTTCAGGGGTGTAGGATGCATTTTTCATGACCAAAATATTTTGGGGGAATTCCAGGGGTCTAGCATGCGTGTTAATGCCCTTTTCAGACTGCAAATGTTTTTGGGACATTCAGGGCTCTCTGACACAGTTTTTGGGCCACCAACATTTTCTGGACTTTAGGGGGTCTAGGATGCCTGTAAACCCTTTTTTTGGGCCTCCAAAGTTTTCTACATTTTTGCAGGCCTAATGTGTATTTCAAGGCCTTTTTTTGTGCTGCCAACATTTTCTGAACTTTCAGGGTTATGGGATGCATTTTTCATGCCCAAAATATTTTGGGGAATTTCAGGGGTCTAGCATGCAGGTTAATGCCCTTTTCAGACTGCAAATGGTTTGGGGAAATTCAGAGCTCTATGACACCGTTTTTGGGCCACCAACAGTTTCTGGAATTTAGGGGGTCTAGGTTGCCTGTAAACCCCTTTTTTGGGCCTCCAAAGTTTTCAATATTATTGCAAGAATAAGATGCATTTTAAGGCATTTTTTGGGTTGCCATCATTTTCTGAACTTTCAGGGGTGTAAGATGTATTTTTCGGGCCATGAATATTTTTATTACTTTAAGGGGTCTAGGATGCGGGTTAATGCCTTTTTCAGGCTGCAAATGTTTTTCAGACATTCAGAGCTCTCTGACACAGTTTTCGGGTCACCAACATTTTCTGGACTTTCAGGGGTCTAGGATGCCTGTAAACCCCTTTTTTGGGCCTCCAAAGTTATCAAGATTTTTGCAGGAATAAGATGCATTTTAAGGCCTTTTTCGTGCTGCCAACATTTTCTGAACTTTCAGGGGTGTAAGATGTATTTTTCGGGCCATGAATATTTTTATTACTTTCAGGGGTCTAGGATGCAGTTTAATGCCCTTTTCAGGCTGCAAATGTTTTTGGGAAATTCAGAGCTCTTTGTCACAGTTTTTGGGCCACCAACATTTTCTGGACTTTATGGATTGTAGGATGCCTGTAAACACATTTTTTGGGCCTCCAAAGTTATCAAGATTTTTGCAGGAATAAGATGCATTTTAAGGCCTTTTTTTGTGTTGCCAACATTTTCTGAACTTTCAGGGATGTAGGATGCATTTTCTGGGCCAAAAATGTTTTGGGGAATTTCAGGGGTCTAGGATGCGGGTTAATGCCCTTTTCAGGCTGCACATGTTCTTGGGACAATCAGAGCTCTCTGACACAGTTTTCGGGTCACCAACATTTTCTGGACTTTCAGGGGTCTAGGATGCCTGTAAACCCCTTTTTTGGGCCTCCAAAGTTATCAAGATTTTTGCAAGAATAAGATACATTTTAAGGCCTTTTTTTGGGCTGCCAACATTTTCTGAACTTTCAGGGGTGTAGGATGCATTTTTCGGGCCATAAATGTTTTTAGTAATTTCAGGGGTCTAGGATGCGGGTTAATGCCCTTTTCAGACTGCAAATGTTTTTGGGAAATTCAGAGCTCTCTGATACAGTTTGTGGGCCACCAACATTTTCTGGACTTTAGGGGGTCTAGGATGCCTGCAAACCCCTTTTTTGGGCCTCCAAAGTTTTAAAGATTATTGCAAGAATAAGATGCATTTTAAGGCATTTTTTGGGCTGCCAACATATTCTGAACTTTAAGGGGTGTAGGATGCATTTTTCGGGCCATAAATATTTTTAGGAATTTCAGGGGTCTAGGATGCGGGTTAATGCCCTTTTCAGGCTGCAAACATTTTTGGGACATTCAGTGCTCTCTGACACAGTTTTTGGGCCAACAACATTTTCTGGACTTCAGGGGGTCTAAGATGCCTGTAAACCCCTTTTTTGGGCCTCCAAAGTTTTCAACATGTTTGCAGGCCTAATATGTATTTTAAGGCCTGTTTTGTGCTGCCAACATTTTCTGAACTTCAGGGATGTAGGATGCATTTTTCGGGCCAAAAATATTTTGGGGAATTTCAGGGGGCTAGGATGCCGGTTAATGCCCTTTTCAGGCTGCAAATGTTTTTCGGACATTCAGAGCTCTCTGACACTGTTTTCGGGTCACCAACATTTTCTGGACTTTCAGGGGTCTAGGATGCCTGTAAACCCCTTTTTTGGGCCTCCAAAGTTATCAAGATTTTTGCAATAATAAGATGCGTTTTAAGGCCTTTTTTTGGGCTGCCAACATTTTCTGAACTTTCAGGGGTGTAGGAGGCATTTTTTGGGCCAAAAATGTTTTTGGGAATTTCAGGGGTTTAGGATGTGGGTTAATGCCCTTTTCAGGCTGCAAATGTTTTTCGGACATTCAGAGCTCTCTGACACAGTTTTTGGCCTACCAACATTTTCTGGACTTTAGGGGGTCTAGGATGCCTGTAAACCCATTTTATTGGGCCTCCAAAGTTTTCTACATTTTTGCAGGCCTAATATGTATTTTAAGGCCTTTTTTGTGCTGCCAACATTTTCTGAACTTTCAGGGTTGTGGGATGCATTTTTCATGGCCAAAATATTTTGGGGAATTTCAGGGGTCTAGCATGCGGGTTAATGCTCTTTTCAGACTGCAAATGGTTTGGGGAAATTCAGAGCTCTCTGACACCGTTTTTGGGCACCAACATTTTCTGGACTTTAGGGGGTCTACGATGCCTGTAAACCCCTTTTTTGGGCCTCTAAAGTTTACTACATTTTTGTAGGCCTAAGAGGCATTTAAGGCCTTTTTTGGGCCACCAACATTTTCTGGACTTTAGGGGGTCTAGGATGCCTGTAAACCCCTTTTTTGGTCCTCCAAACTTTTCTACATTTTTGCAGCCCTAATATGGATTTTGAGGCCTGTTTTGTGCTGCCAACATTTTCTGAACTTCAGGGATGTAGGATGCATTTTTCATGACCAAAATATTCTGGGGGAATTTCAGGGGTCTAGCATGCGGGTTAATGCCCTTTTCAGACTGCAAATGTTTTGGGACATTCAGAGCTCTCTGACACAGTTTTTGGGCCACCAACATTTTCTGGACTTTAGGGGGTCTAGGATGCCTGTAAACCCCTTTTTTGGGCCTCCAAAGTTATCAAGATTTTTACAGAAATAAGATGCATTTTAAGGCCTTTTTGGGGCTGCCAACATGCTCTGAACTTTCAGGGGTGTAGGATGCATTTTTCGGGCCAAAAATGTTTTTGGGAATTTCAGGGTTTTAGGATGTGGGTTAATGCCCTTTTCAGGCTGCAAACGTTTTTGGGACATTCAGAGCTCTCTGACACAGTTTTTGGCCTACCAACATTTTCTGGACTTTAGGGGGTCTAGGATGCCTGTAAACCCCTTTTTTGGGCCTCCAAAGTCTTCTACATTTTTGCAGGCCTAATATGTATTTTAAGGCCTGTTTTGTGCTGCCAACATTTTCTGAACTTCAGGGATGTAGGATGCATTTTTTGGGCCAAAAATATTTTGGGGAATTTCAGGGGGCCAGGATGCGGATTAATGCCCTTTTCAGGCTGCAAATATTTTTGGGACATTCAGAGCTTTCTGACACTGTTTTCAGGTCACCAACATTTTCTGGACTTTATGGGGTCTAGGATGTAAACCCCTTTTTTGGGCCTCCAAAGTTATCAAGATTTTTGCAGGAATAAGATGCATTTTAAGGCCTTTTTGGGGCTGCCAACATTTTCTGAACTTTAAGGGGTGTAGGATTCATTTTTCGGGCCAACAATGTTTTTGGGAATTTCAGGGGTTTAGGATGTGGGTTAATGCTCTTTTCAGGCTGCAAATGTTTTTGGGACATTCAGAGCTCTCTGACACAGTTTTTGGCCTACCAACATTTTCTGGACTTTAGGGGGTCTAGGATGCCTGTAAACCCCTTTTTTGGGCCTCAAAAGTTTTCTACATTTTTGGAGGCCTAATATGTATTTTAAGGCCTTTTTTGTGCTGCCAACAGTTTCTGAATTTTCAGGGGTGTAGGATGAATTTTTTGTGGCCAAAATATTTTGGGAAATTTCAGGGGTCTAGCATGCGGGTTAATGCCCTTTTCAGATTGCAAATGTTTTTGGAACATTCAGAGCTCTCTGACACAGTTTTTGGCCAGCAACATTTTCTGGACTTTAGGGGGTCTAGGATGTCTGTAAACCCCTTTTTGGGCCTCCAAAGTGTTCTACATTTTTGCAGGCCTAATATGTATTTTAAGGCCTTTTTTTGTGCTGCCAACATTTTCTGAATTTTGAGGGGTGTAGGATGAATTTTTCATGGCCAAAATATTTTGGGGAATTTCAGGGGTCTAGCATGCGGATTAATGCCCTTTTCAGACTGCAAATGTTTATTGGACATTCAGAGCTCTCTCACACAGTTTTTGGGCCGCTAACATTTTCTGGACTTTAGGGGGTCTAGGATGCCTGTAAACCCCTTTTTTGGGCCTCCAAAGTTTTCTACATTTTTGGAGGCCTAATATGTATTTTAAGGCTTTTTTTGTGCTGCCAATATTTTCTGAATTTTATGGGGTGTAGGATGAATTTTTCGGGCGAAAAATGTTTTTGGGAATTTCAGGGGTTTAGGATGTGGGTTAATGCCCTTTTCAGGCTGCAAACGTTTTTGGGACATTCAGAGCTCTGTGACACAGTTTTTGGCCTACCAACATTTTCTGGACTTTAGGGGGTCTAGGATGCCTGTAAACCCCTTTTTTGGGCCTCCAAAGTTTTCTACATTTTTGGAGGCCTAATATGTATTTTAAGGCCTTTTTTGTGCTGCCAATATTTTCTGAATATTATGGGGTGTAGGATGAATTTTTCGTGGCCAAAATATTTTGGGAAATTTCAGGGGTCTAGCATGCGGGTTAATGCCCTTTTCAGACTGCAAATGTTTTTGGGACATTCAGAGCTCTCTGACACAGTTTATGGGCCACCAACATTTTCTGGACTTTATGTGGTCTAGGATGCCTGCAAACCACTTTTTTGGGCCTCCAAAGTCTTCTACATTTTTGCAGGCCTAATATGTATTTTAAGGCCTGTTTTGTGCTGCCAACATTTTCTGAACTTCAGGGATGTAGGATGCATTTTTTGGGCCAAAAATATTTTGGGGAATTTCAGGGGGCCAGGATGCGGATTAATGCCCTTTTCAGGCTGCAAATATTTTGGGGACATTCAGAGCTCTCTGACACAGTTTTTGGGCCACCAACATTTTCTGGACTTTAGAGGGTCTAGGATGCCTGTAAACCCCTTTTTTGGGCCTCCAAAGTTTTCTACATTTTTGCAGGAATAAGATGCATTTTAAGGCCTGTTTTGGGCTTCCAACATTTTCTGAACTTTCAGGGGTGTAGGATGCATTTTTCGGGCCAACAAAGTTTTTGGGATTTTAAGGGGTCTAGGATGTGGGTTAATGCCCTTTTAAGGCTGCAAATGTTTTTGGGAAATTCAGAGCTCTCTGACACCGTTTTTGGGCACCAACATTTTCTGGATTTTAAGGGGTCTACGATGCCTGTAAACCCCTTAGTTGGGCCTCTAAAGTTTACTACGTTTTTGTAGGCCTAAGAGGCATTTAAGGCCTTTTTTGGGCTGCCAAAATTTTCTGAACTTTCAGGGGTGTAGGATGCATTTTTCATGACCAAAATATTTTGGGGGAATTTCATGGGTCTAGCATGCGGATTAATGCCCTTTTCAGACTGCAAATGTTTTTGGGACATTCAGAGCTCTCTGATACAGTTATGGGCCACCAACATTTTCTGGACTTTAGGGGGTCTAGGATGCCTGTAAACCCCCTTTTTGGGCCTCCAAAGTTTTCTACATTTTTGCAGGCCTAATATCTATTTTAAGGCCTTTTTTGTGCTGCCAACATTTTCTGAACTTTCAGGGATGTAGGATGCATTTTTCGGGCCAAACATTTTTTGGGAATTTAAGGGGTCTAGGATGCGGGTTAATGCCTTTTTCAGGCTGCAAATGTTTTTGGGACATTCAGAGCTCTCTGACACCGTTTTTTTGCACCGACATTTTTTGGACTTTAGGCGGTCTACGATGCCTGTAAACCCCTTGTTTGGGCGTCTAAAGTTTACTACATTTTTGTGGGCCTAAGAGGCATTTAAGGCCTTTTTTGGGCTGCTAACGTTTTCTGAACGTTCAGGGATGTAGGATGCATTTTTCGGGCCAAAAATGTTTTTGGGAATTTAAGGGGTCTAGGATGCGGGTTAATGCCTTTTTCAGGCTGCACATGTTTTTGGGACATTCAGAGCTCTCTGACACCGTTTCTTTGCACTGACATTTTCTGGACTTTAGGCGGTCTACAATGCCTGTAAACCCCTTTTTTGGGCCTCTAAAGTTTACTACATTTTTGTAGGCCTAAGAGGCATTTAAGGCCTTTTTTGGGCTGCCAAAATTTTCTGAACTTTCAGGGGTGTAGGATGCATTTTTCATGACCAAAATATTTTGGGGGAATTTCAGGGGTCTAGCATGCGGGTTAATGCCCTTTTCAGACTGAAAATGTTTTTGGGACATTCAGAGCTCTCTGACACCGTTTTTGGGCCACCAACAGTTTCTGGAATTTAGGGGGTCTAGGTTGCCTGTAAACCCCTTTTTTGGGCCTCCAAAGTTTTCAATATTATTGCAAGAATAAGATGCATTTTAAGGCATTTTTTGGGTTGCCATCATTTTCTGAACTTTAAGGGGTGTAGGATGCATTTTTCGGGCCAAAAATGTTTTTGGGAATTTCAGGGGTCTAGGATGCGGTTTAATGCCCTTTTCAGGCTGCAAATCTTTTTGGGAAATTCAGAGCTCTTTGTCACAGTTTTTGGGCCACCAACATTTTCTGGACTTTATGGATTCTAGGATGGCTGTAAACACCTTTTTTGGGCCTCAAACGTTTTCTACATTTTTGCATTCCTAATATGTATTTTAAGGCCTTTTTTGTGCTGCCAACATTTTCTGAACTTTCAGGGATGTCGGATGCATTTTTAGGGCCAAAATGTTTTGGGGAATTTCAGGGGTCTAGGATGCGGGTTAATGCCCTTTTCAGGCTGCAAATGTTTTTGGGACAATCAGAGCTCTCTGACACAGTTTTTGGGTCAGCAACATTTTCTGGACTTTCAGGGGTCTAGGATGCCTGTAAACCCCTTTTTGGGCCTCCAAAGTTATCAAGATTTTTGCAGGAATAAGATGCATTTTAAGGCCTTTTTTTGTGCTGCCAACATTTTCTGAACTTTCAGGGGTGTAAGATGTATTTTTCGGGCCATAAATATTTTTATTACTTTCAGGGGTCTAGGATGCGGGTTAATGCCTTTTTCAGGCTGCAAATGTTTTTCAGACATTCAGAGCTCTCTGACACCGTTTTTGGGCACCAACATTTTCTGGACTTTAGGCAGTCTACGATGCCTGTAAACCCCTTTTTTGGGCCTCTAAAGTTTACTACATTTTTGTAGGCCTAAGAGGCATTTAAGGCCTTTTTTGGGCTGCCAACATTTTCTGAACTTTCAGGGGTGTAGGATGCATTTTTCGTGGCCAAAATATTTTGGGGAATTTCAGGGGTCTAGCATGCGGGTTAATGCCCTTTTCAGACTGCAAATGTTTTTGGGACATTCAGAGCTCTCTGACACAGTTTTTGGGCCACCAACATTTTCTGGACTTTGGGGCATCTAGGATGCCTGTAAACCCCTTTTTTGGGCCTCCAAACTTTTCTACATTTTTGCAGGCCTAATATATATTTTAAGGCCTGTTTTGTGCTGCCAACATTTTCTGAACTTCAGGGATGTAGGATGCATTTTTCGGGCCAAAAATATTTTGGGGAATTTCAGGGGGCTAGGATGCGGGTAAATGCCCTTTTCAGGTTGCAAATGTTTTTGGGACATTCAGAGCTCTCTGACACTGTTTTCGGGTCACCAACATTTTCTGGACTTTCAGGGGTCTAGGATGCCTGTAAACCCCTTTTCTGGGCCTCCAAAGTTATCAAGATTTTTGCAGAAATAAGATGCATTTTAAGGCCTTTTTTTGGGCTTCCAACATTTGCTGAACTTTCAGGGTTGTAGGATGCATTTTTCGGGCCATAAATGTTTTTAGTAATTTCATGGGTCTAGGTTGCGGGTTAATGCCCTTTTCAGACTGCAAATGTTTTTGGGACATTCAGAGCTCTCTGATACAGTTATGGGCCACCAACATTTTCTGGACTTTAGGGGGTCTGGGATGCCTGTAAACCCCTTTTTTGGGCCTCCAAAGTTTTCTACATTTTTGCAGGCCTGATATCTATTTTAAGGCCTTTTTTGTGCTGCCAACATTTTCTGAACTTTCAGGGATGTAGGATGCATTTTTCAGGCCAAAAATGTTTTTGGGAATTTAAGGGGTCTAGGATGCGGGTTAATGCCTTTTTCAGGCTCCAAATGTTTTTGGGACATTCAGAGCTCTCTGACACTGTTTTTGGGCACCAACATTTTCTGGACTTTAGGGGGTCTACGATGCCTGTAAACCCCTTTTTTGGGCCTCTAAAGTTTACTACATTTTTTAGGCCTAAGAGGCATCTAAGGTCTTTTTTGGGCTGCCAACATTTTCTGAACTTTCAGGGGTGTAGGATGCATTTTTCGAGCCAAAAATGTTTTTGGGAATTTAAGGGGTCTAGGATGTGGGTTAATGCCCTTTTCAGGCTGCAAACGTTTTTGGGACATTCAGAGCTCTCTGACACAGTTTTTGGGCCACCAACATTTTCTGGCCTTTAGAGGGTCTAGGATGCCTGTGAACCCCTTTTTTGGGCCTCCAAAGGTTTCTACATTTTTGCAGGAATAAGATGCATTTTAAGGCCTTTTTTGGGCTTCCAACATTTTCTGAACTTTCAGGGGTGTAGGATGCATTTTTCGGGCCAAAAATGTTTTTGGGATTTTAAGGGGTCCAGGATGTGGGTTGATGCCCTTTTAAGGCTGCAAATGTTTTTGGGAAATTCAGAGCTCTCTGACACCCTTTTTGGGCACCAACATTTTCTGGACTTTAAGGGGTCTACGATGCCTGTAAACCCCTTAGTTGGGCCTCTAAAGTTTACTACATTTTTGTAGGCCTAAGAGGCATTTAAGGCCTTTTTTGTGCTGTTTTTGGGACATTCAGAGCTCTCTGATACAGTTATGGGCCACCAACATTTTCTGGACTTTAGGGGGTCTAGGATGCCTGTAAACCCCCTTTTTGGGCCTCCAAAGTTTTCTACATTTTTGCAGGCCTAATATCTATTTTAAGGCCTTTTTTGTGCTGCCAACATTTTCTGAACTTTCAGGGATGTAGGATGCATTTTTCGGGCCAAACATTTTTTGGGAATTTAAGGGGTCTAGGATGCGGGTTAATGCCTTTTTCAGGCTGCAAATGTTTTTGGGACATTCAGAGCTCTCTGACACCGTTTTTGGGCCACCAACAGTTTCTGGAATTTAGGGGGTCTAGGTTGCCTGTAAACCCCTTTTTTGGGCCTCCAAAGTTTTCAATATTATTGCAAGAATAAGATGCATTTTAAGGCATTTTATGGGTTGCCATCATTTTCTGAACTTTCAGGGGTGTAGGATGCATTTTTCGGGCCAAAAAACTTTGGGAATTTCAGGGGTCTAGGATGTGGTTTAATGCCCTTTTCAGGCTGCAAATGTTTTTGGGAAATTCAGAGCTCTTTGTTTTTGGGCCACCAACATTTTCTGGACGTTATGGATTCTAGGATGGCTGTAAACACCTTTTTTGGGCCTCAAACGTTTTCTACATTTTTGCATTCCTAATATGTATTTTATGGTCTTTTTTGTGCTGCCAACATTTTCTGAACTTTCAGGGATGTCGGATGCATTTTTAGGGCCAAAAATGTTTTGGGGAATTTCAGGGGTCTAGGATGCGGGTTAATGCCCTTTTCAGGCTGCAAATGTTTTTGGGACAATCAGAGCTCTCTGACACAGTTTTCGGGTCACCAACATTTTCTGGACTTTCAGGGGTCTAGGATGCCTGTAAACCCCTTTTTTGGGCCTGCAAAGTTATCAAGATTTTTGCAGGAATAAGATGCATTTTAAGGCCTTTTTTTGTGCTGCCAACATTTTCTGAACTTTCAGGGGTGTAAGATGTATTTTTCGGGCCATAAATATTTTTATTACTTTCAGGGGTCTAGGATGCGGCTTAATGCCTTTTTCAGGCTGCAAATGTTTTTCAGACATTCGGAGCTCTCTGACACCGTTTTGAGGCACCAACATTTTCTGGACTTTAGGCGGTCTACGATGCCTGTAAACCCCTTTTTTGGGCCTCTAAAGTTTACTACATTTTTGTAGGCCTAAGAGGCATTTAAGGCCTTTTTTGGGCTGCCAACATTTTCTGAACTTTCAGGGGTGTAGGATGCATTTTTCATGACCAAAATATTTTGGGGAATTTCAGGGGTCTAGCATGTGGGTTAATGCCCTTTTCAGACTGCAAATGTTTTTGGGACATTCAGAGCTCTCTGACACAGTTTTTGGGCCACCAACATTTTCTGGACTTTGGGGCGTCTAGGATGCCTGTAAACCCCTTTTTTTGGCCTCCAAACTTTTCTACATTTTTGCAGGCCTAATATATATTTTAAGGCCTGTTTTGTGCTGCCAACATTTTCTGAACTTCAGGGATGTAGGATGCATTTTTCGGGCCAAAAATATTTTGGGGAATTTCAGGGGGCTAGGATGCGGGTAAATGCCCTTTTCAGGTTGCAAATGTTTTTGGGACATTCAGAGCTCTCTGACACTGTTTTCGGGTCACCAACATTTTCTGGACTTTCAGGGGTCTAGGATGCCTGTAAACCCCTTTTCTGGGCCTCCAAAGTTATCAAGATTTTTGCAGAAATAAGATGCATTTTAAGGCCTTTTTTGGGCTTCCAACATTTGCTGAACTTTCAGGGTTGTAGGATGCATTTTTCGGGCCATAAATGTTTTTAGTAATTTCATGGGTCTAGGATGCGGGTTAATGCCCTTTTCAGACTGCAAATGTTTTTCGGACATTCAGAGCTCTCTGATACAGTTATGGGCCACCAACATTTTCTGGACTTTAGGGGGTCTGGGATGCCTGTAAACCCCTTTTTTGGGCCTCCAAAGTTTTCTACATTTTTGCAGGCCTGATATCTATTTTAAGGCCTTTTTTGTGCTTCCAACATTTTCTGAACTTTCAGGGATGTAGGATGCATTTTTCAGGCCAAAAATGTTTTTGGGAATTTAAGGGGTCTAGGATGCGGGTTAATGCCTTTTTCAGGCTCCAAGTGTTTTTGGGACATTCAGAGCTCTCTGACACTGTTTTTTGGCACCAACATTTTCTGGACTTTAGGGGGTCTACGATGCCTGTAAACCCCTTTTTTGGGCCTCTAAAGTTTACTACATTTTTTAGGCCTAAGAGGCATCTAAAGCCTTTTTTGGGCTGCCAACATTTTCTGAACTTTCAGGGGTGTAGGATGCATTTTTCGGGCCAAAAATGTTTTTGGGAATTTAAGGGGTCTAGGATGTGGGTTAATGCCCTTTTCAGGCTGCAAACGTTTTTGGGACATTCAGAGCTCTCTGACACAGTTTTTGGGCCACCAACATTTCCTGGCCTTTAGAGGGTCTAGGATGCCTGTAAACCCCTTTTTTGGGCCTCCAAAGTTTTCTACATTTTTGCAGGAATAAGATGCATTTTAAGGCCTTTTTTGGGCTTCCAACATTTTCTGAACTTTCAGGGGTGTAGGATGCATTTTTCGGGCCAAAAATTTTTTGGGAATTTAAGGGGTCTGAATGCGGGTTAATGCCTTTTTCAGGCTGCACATGTTTTTGGGACATTCAGAGCTCTCTGACACCGTTTTTTTGCACCGACATTTTCTGGACTTTAGGCGGTCTACGATGCCTGTAAACCCCTTGTTTGGGCGTCTAAAGTTTACTACATTTTTGTGGGCCTAAGAGGCATTTAAGGCCTTTTTTGGGCTGCTAACGTTTTTCTGAACGTTCAGGGATGTAGGATGCATTTTTCGGGCCAAAAATGTTTTTGGGAATTTAAGGGGTCTGAATGCGGGTTAATGCCTTTTTCAGGCTGCACATGTTTTTGGGACATTCAGAGCTCTCTGACACCGTTTCTTTGCACTGACAATTTCTGGACTTTAGGCGGTCTACTATGCCTGTAAACCCCTTTTTTGGGCCTCTAAAGTTTACCACATTTTTGTAGACCTAAGAGAAATTTAAGGCCTTTTTTGGGCTGCCAAAATTTTCTGAACTTTCAGGGGTGTAGGATGCATTTTTCATGACCAAAATATTTTGGGGGAATTCCATGGGTCTAGCATGCGGGTTAATGCCTTTTTCAGACTGCAAATGTTTTTGGGACATTCAGGGCTCTCTGACACAGTTTTTGGGCCACCAACATTTTCTGGACTTTAGGGGGTCTAGGATGCCTGTAAACCCCTTTTTTGGGCCTCCAAAGTTTTCTACATTTTTTCAGGCCTAATGTGTATTTCAAGGCCTTTTTTTGTGCTGCCAACATTTTCTGAACTTTCAGGGGTGTAGGATGCATTTTTCATGACCAAAATATTTTGGGGGAATTTCAGGGGTCTAGGATGCGGGTTAATGCCCTTTTCAGGCTGCAAATGTTTTTGGGACAATCAGAGCTCTCTGACACAGTTTTTGGGTCACCAACATTTTCTGGACTTTCAGGGGTCTAGGATGCCTGTAAACCCCTTTTTTGGGCCTCCAAAGTTATCAAGATTTTTGCAGGAATAAGATGCATTTTAAGGCCTTTTTTTGTGCTGCCAACATTTTCTGAACTTTCAGGGGTGTAAGATGTATTTTTCGGGCCATAAATATTTTTATTACTTTCAGGGGTCTAGGATGCGGGTTAATGCCTTTTTCAGGCTGCAAATGTTTTTCAGACATTCAGAGCTCTCTGACACCGTTTTTGGGCACCAACATTTTCTGGACTTTAGGCGGTCTACGAGGCCTGTAAACCCCTTTTTTGGGCCTCTAAAGTTTACTACATTTTTGTAGACCTAAGAGGCATTTAAGGCCTTTTTTGGGCTGCCAAAATTTTCTGAACTTTCAGGGGTGTAGGATGCATTTTTCATGACCAAAATATTTTGGGGGAATTCCATGGGTCTAGCATGCGGGTTAATGCCCTTTTCAGACTGCAAATGTTTTTGGGACATTCAGAGCTCTCTGACACAGTTTTTGGGCCACCAACATTTTCTGGACTTTGGGGCGTCTAGGATGCCTGTAAACCCCTTTTTTGGGCCTCCAAACTTTTCTACATTTTTGCAGGCCTAATATACATTTTAAGGCCTGTTTTGTGCTGCCAACATTTTCTGAACTTCAGGGATGTAGGATGCATTTTTCGGGCCAAAAAAATTTTGGGGAATTTCAGGGGGCTAGGATGCGGGTTAATGCCCTTTTCAGGCTGCAAATGTTTTTGGGACATTCAGAGCTCTCTGACACTGTTTTCGGGTCACCAACATTTTCTGGACTTTCAGGGGTCTAGGATGCCTGCAAACCCCTTTTCTGGGCCTCCAAAGTTATCAAGATTTTTGCAGAAATAAGATGCATTTTAAGGCCTTTTTTTGGGCTTCCAACATTTGCTGAACTTTCAGGGGTGTAGGATGCATTTTTCGGGCCATAAATGTTTTTAGTAATTTCATGGGTCTAGGATGCGGGTTAATGCCCTTTTCAGACTGCAAATGTTTTTGGGACATTCAGAGCTCTCTGATACAGTTATGGGCCACCAACATTTTCTGGACTTTAGGGGGTCTGGGATGCCTGTAAACCCCTTTTTTGGGCCTCCAAAGTTTTCTACATTTTTGCAGGCCTGATATCTATTTTAAGGCCTTTTTTGTGCTGCCAACATTTTCTGAACTTTCAGGGATGTAGGATGCATTTTTCAGGCCAAAAATGTTTTTGGGAATTTAAAGGGTCTAGGATGCGGGTTAATGCCTTTTTCAGGCTCCAAATGTTTTTGGGACATTCAGAGCTCTCTGACACAGTTTTTGGGCCACCAACATTTTCTGGACTTTAGGGGGTCTAGGATGCCTGTAAACCCCTTTTTCGGGCCTCCAAAGTTTTCTACATTTTTGCAGGCCTAATATGTATTTTAAGGACTTTTTTTGTGCTGCCAACATTTTCTGAACTTTCAGGGTTGTGGGATGCATTTTTCATGCCCAAAATATTTTGGGGAATTTCAGGGGTCTAGCATGCAGGTTAATGCCCTTTTCAGACTGCAAATGGTTTGGGGAAATTCAGAGCTCTCTGACACCGTTTTTGGGCCACCAACAGTTTCTGGAATTTAGGGGGTCTAGGTTGCCTCTAAACCCCTTTTTTGGGCCTCCAAAGTTTTCAATATTATTGCAAGAATAAGATGCATTTTAAGGCATTTTTTGGGTTGCCATCATTTTCTGAACTTTCAGGGGTGTAGGATGCATTTTTCGGGCCAAAAATGTTTTTGGGAATTTCAGGGGTCTAGGATGCGGTTTAATGCCCTTTTCAGGCTGCAAATGTTTTTGGGAAATTCAGAGCTCTTTGTCACAGTTTTTGGGCCACCAACATTTTCTGGACTTTATGGATTCTAGGATGGCTGTAAACACCTTTTTTGGGCCTCAAACATTTTCTACATTTTTGCATTCCTAATATGTATTTTAAGGCCTTTTTTGTGCTGCCAACATTTTCTGAACTTTCAGGGATGTCGGATGCATTTTAGGGCCAAAAATGTTTTGGGGAATTTCAGGGGTCTAGGATGCGGGTTAATGCCCTTTTCAGGCTGCAAATGTTTTTGGGACAATCAGAGCTCTCTGACACAGTTTTCGGGTCACCAACATTTTCTGGACTTTCAGGGGTCTAGGATGCCTGTAAACCCCTTTTCTGGGCCTCCAAAGTTATCAAGATTTTTGCAGAAATAAGATGCATTTTAAGGCCTTTTTTTGGGCTTCCAACATTTGCTGAACTTTCAGGGGTGTAGGATGCATTTTTCGGGCCATAAATGTTTTTAGTAATTTCATGGGTCTAGGATGCGGGTTAATGCCCTTTTCAGACTGCAAATGTTTTTGGGACATTCAGAGCTCTCTGATACAGTTATGGGCCACCAACATTTTCTGGACTTTAGGGGGTCTGGGATGCCTGTAAACCCCTTTTTTGGGCCTCCAAAGTTTTCTACATTTTTGCAGGCCTGATATCTATTTTAAGGCCTTTTTTGTGCTGCCAACATTTTCTGAACTTTCAGGGATGTAGGATGCATTTTTCGGGCCAAACATTTTTTGGGAATTTAAGGGGTCTAGGATGCGGGTTAATGCCTTTTTCAGGCTGCAAATGTTTTTGGGACATTCAGAGCTCTCTGACACCGTTTTTGGGCCACCAACAGTTTCTGGAATTTAGGGGGTCTAGGTTGCCTGTAAACCCCTTTTTTGGGCCTCCAAAGTTTTCAATATTATTGCAAGAATAAGATGCATTTTAAGGCATTTTATGGGTTGCCATCATTTTCTGAACTTTCAGGGGTGTAGGATGCATTTTTCGGGCCAAAAAACTTTGGGAATTTCAGGGGTCTAGGATGTGGTTTAATGCCCTTTTCAGGCTGCAAATGTTTTTGGGAAATTCAGAGCTCTTTGTTTTTGGGCCACCAACATTTTCTGGACGTTATGGATTCTAGGATGGCTGTAAACACCTTTTTTGGGCCTCAAACGTTTTCTACATTTTTGCATTCCTAATATGTATTTTATGGTCTTTTTTGTGCTGCCAACATTTTCTGAACTTTCAGGGATGTCGGATGCATTTTTAGGGCCAAAAATGTTTTGGGGAATTTCAGGGGTCTAGGATGCGGGTTAATGCCCTTTTCAGGCTGCAAATGTTTTTGGGACAATCAGAGCTCTCTGACACAGTTTTCGGGTCACCAACATTTTCTGGACTTTCAGGGGTCTAGGATGCCTGTAAACCCCTTTTTTGGGCCTCCAAAGTTATCAAGATTTTTGCAGGAATAAGATGCATTTTAAGGCCTTTTTTTGTGCTGCCAACATTTTCTGAACTTTCAGGGGTGTAAGATGTATTTTTCGGGCCATAAATATTTTTATTACTTTCAGGGGTCTAGGATGCGGCTTAATGCCTTTTTCAGGCTGCAAATGTTTTTCAGACATTCGGAGCTCTCTGACACCGTTTTGAGGCACCAACATTTTCTGGACTTTAGGCGGTCTACGATGCCTGTAAACCCCTTTTTTGGGCCTCTAAAGTTTACTACATTTTTGTAGGCCTAAGAGGCATTTAAGGCCTTTTTTGGGCTGCCAACATTTTCTGAACTTTCAGGGGTGTAGGATGCATTTTTCATGACCAAAATATTTTGGGGAATTTCAGGGGTCTAGCATGTGGGTTAATGCCCTTTTCAGACTGCAAATGTTTTTGGGACATTCAGAGCTCTCTGACACAGTTTTTGGGCCACCAACATTTTCTGGACTTTGGGGCGTCTAGGATGCCTGTAAACCCCTTTTTTTGGCCTCCAAACTTTTCTACATTTTTGCAGGCCTAATATATATTTTAAGGCCTGTTTTGTGCTGCCAACATTTTCTGAACTTCAGGGATGTAGGATGCATTTTTCGGGCCAAAAATATTTTGGGGAATTTCAGGGGGCTAGGATGCGGGTAAATGCCCTTTTCAGGTTGCAAATGTTTTTGGGACATTCAGAGCTCTCTGACACTGTTTTCGGGTCACCAACATTTTCTGGACTTTCAGGGGTCTAGGATGCCTGTAAACCCCTTTTCTGGGCCTCCAAAGTTATCAAGATTTTTGCAGAAATAAGATGCATTTTAAGGCCTTTTTTGGGCTTCCAACATTTGCTGAACTTTCAGGGTTGTAGGATGCATTTTTCGGGCCATAAATGTTTTTAGTAATTTCATGGGTCTAGGATGCGGGTTAATGCCCTTTTCAGACTGCAAATGTTTTTCGGACATTCAGAGCTCTCTGATACAGTTATGGGCCACCAACATTTTCTGGACTTTAGGGGGTCTGGGATGCCTGTAAACCCCTTTTTTGGGCCTCCAAAGTTTTCTACATTTTTGCAGGCCTGATATCTATTTTAAGGCCTTTTTTGTGCTTCCAACATTTTCTGAACTTTCAGGGATGTAGGATGCATTTTTCAGGCCAAAAATGTTTTTGGGAATTTAAGGGGTCTAGGATGCGGGTTAATGCCTTTTTCAGGCTCCAAGTGTTTTTGGGACATTCAGAGCTCTCTGACACTGTTTTTTGGCACCAACATTTTCTGGACTTTAGGGGGTCTACGATGCCTGTAAACCCCTTTTTTGGGCCTCTAAAGTTTACTACATTTTTTAGGCCTAAGAGGCATCTAAAGCCTTTTTTGGGCTGCCAACATTTTCTGAACTTTCAGGGGTGTAGGATGCATTTTTCGGGCCAAAAATGTTTTTGGGAATTTAAGGGGTCTAGGATGTGGGTTAATGCCCTTTTCAGGCTGCAAACGTTTTTGGGACATTCAGAGCTCTCTGACACAGTTTTTGGGCCACCAACATTTCCTGGCCTTTAGAGGGTCTAGGATGCCTGTAAACCCCTTTTTTGGGCCTCCAAAGTTTTCTACATTTTTGCAGGAATAAGATGCATTTTAAGGCCTTTTTTGGGCTTCCAACATTTTCTGAACTTTCAGGGGTGTAGGATGCATTTTTCGGGCCAAAAATTTTTTGGGAATTTAAGGGGTCTGAATGCGGGTTAATGCCTTTTTCAGGCTGCACATGTTTTTGGGACATTCAGAGCTCTCTGACACCGTTTTTTTGCACCGACATTTTCTGGACTTTAGGCGGTCTACGATGCCTGTAAACCCCTTGTTTGGGCGTCTAAAGTTTACTACATTTTTGTGGGCCTAAGAGGCATTTAAGGCCTTTTTTGGGCTGCTAACGTTTTTCTGAACGTTCAGGGATGTAGGATGCATTTTTCGGGCCAAAAATGTTTTTGGGAATTTAAGGGGTCTGAATGCGGGTTAATGCCTTTTTCAGGCTGCACATGTTTTTGGGACATTCAGAGCTCTCTGACACCGTTTCTTTGCACTGACAATTTCTGGACTTTAGGCGGTCTACTATGCCTGTAAACCCCTTTTTTGGGCCTCTAAAGTTTACCACATTTTTGTAGACCTAAGAGAAATTTAAGGCCTTTTTTGGGCTGCCAAAATTTTCTGAACTTTCAGGGGTGTAGGATGCATTTTTCATGACCAAAATATTTTGGGGGAATTCCATGGGTCTAGCATGCGGGTTAATGCCTTTTTCAGACTGCAAATGTTTTTGGGACATTCAGGGCTCTCTGACACAGTTTTTGGGCCACCAACATTTTCTGGACTTTAGGGGGTCTAGGATGCCTGTAAACCCCTTTTTTGGGCCTCCAAAGTTTTCTACATTTTTTCAGGCCTAATGTGTATTTCAAGGCCTTTTTTTGTGCTGCCAACATTTTCTGAACTTTCAGGGGTGTAGGATGCATTTTTCATGACCAAAATATTTTGGGGGAATTTCAGGGGTCTAGGATGCGGGTTAATGCCCTTTTCAGGCTGCAAATGTTTTTGGGACAATCAGAGCTCTCTGACACAGTTTTTGGGTCACCAACATTTTCTGGACTTTCAGGGGTCTAGGATGCCTGTAAACCCCTTTTTTGGGCCTCCAAAGTTATCAAGATTTTTGCAGGAATAAGATGCATTTTAAGGCCTTTTTTTGTGCTGCCAACATTTTCTGAACTTTCAGGGGTGTAAGATGTATTTTTCGGGCCATAAATATTTTTATTACTTTCAGGGGTCTAGGATGCGGGTTAATGCCTTTTTCAGGCTGCAAATGTTTTTCAGACATTCAGAGCTCTCTGACACCGTTTTTGGGCACCAACATTTTCTGGACTTTAGGCGGTCTACGAGGCCTGTAAACCCCTTTTTTGGGCCTCTAAAGTTTACTACATTTTTGTAGACCTAAGAGGCATTTAAGGCCTTTTTTGGGCTGCCAAAATTTTCTGAACTTTCAGGGGTGTAGGATGCATTTTTCATGACCAAAATATTTTGGGGGAATTCCATGGGTCTAGCATGCGGGTTAATGCCCTTTTCAGACTGCAAATGTTTTTGGGACATTCAGAGCTCTCTGACACAGTTTTTGGGCCACCAACATTTTCTGGACTTTGGGGCGTCTAGGATGCCTGTAAACCCCTTTTTTGGGCCTCCAAACTTTTCTACATTTTTGCAGGCCTAATATACATTTTAAGGCCTGTTTTGTGCTGCCAACATTTTCTGAACTTCAGGGATGTAGGATGCATTTTTCGGGCCAAAAAAATTTTGGGGAATTTCAGGGGGCTAGGATGCGGGTTAATGCCCTTTTCAGGCTGCAAATGTTTTTGGGACATTCAGAGCTCTCTGACACTGTTTTCGGGTCACCAACATTTTCTGGACTTTCAGGGGTCTAGGATGCCTGCAAACCCCTTTTCTGGGCCTCCAAAGTTATCAAGATTTTTGCAGAAATAAGATGCATTTTAAGGCCTTTTTTTGGGCTTCCAACATTTGCTGAACTTTCAGGGGTGTAGGATGCATTTTTCGGGCCATAAATGTTTTTAGTAATTTCATGGGTCTAGGATGCGGGTTAATGCCCTTTTCAGACTGCAAATGTTTTTGGGACATTCAGAGCTCTCTGATACAGTTATGGGCCACCAACATTTTCTGGACTTTAGGGGGTCTGGGATGCCTGTAAACCCCTTTTTTGGGCCTCCAAAGTTTTCTACATTTTTGCAGGCCTGATATCTATTTTAAGGCCTTTTTTGTGCTGCCAACATTTTCTGAACTTTCAGGGATGTAGGATGCATTTTTCAGGCCAAAAATGTTTTTGGGAATTTAAAGGGTCTAGGATGCGGGTTAATGCCTTTTTCAGGCTCCAAATGTTTTTGGGACATTCAGAGCTCTCTGACACAGTTTTTGGGCCACCAACATTTTCTGGACTTTAGGGGGTCTAGGATGCCTGTAAACCCCTTTTTCGGGCCTCCAAAGTTTTCTACATTTTTGCAGGCCTAATATGTATTTTAAGGACTTTTTTTGTGCTGCCAACATTTTCTGAACTTTCAGGGTTGTGGGATGCATTTTTCATGCCCAAAATATTTTGGGGAATTTCAGGGGTCTAGCATGCAGGTTAATGCCCTTTTCAGACTGCAAATGGTTTGGGGAAATTCAGAGCTCTCTGACACCGTTTTTGGGCCACCAACAGTTTCTGGAATTTAGGGGGTCTAGGTTGCCTCTAAACCCCTTTTTTGGGCCTCCAAAGTTTTCAATATTATTGCAAGAATAAGATGCATTTTAAGGCATTTTTTGGGTTGCCATCATTTTCTGAACTTTCAGGGGTGTAGGATGCATTTTTCGGGCCAAAAATGTTTTTGGGAATTTCAGGGGTCTAGGATGCGGTTTAATGCCCTTTTCAGGCTGCAAATGTTTTTGGGAAATTCAGAGCTCTTTGTCACAGTTTTTGGGCCACCAACATTTTCTGGACTTTATGGATTCTAGGATGGCTGTAAACACCTTTTTTGGGCCTCAAACATTTTCTACATTTTTGCATTCCTAATATGTATTTTAAGGCCTTTTTTGTGCTGCCAACATTTTCTGAACTTTCAGGGATGTCGGATGCATTTTAGGGCCAAAAATGTTTTGGGGAATTTCAGGGGTCTAGGATGCGGGTTAATGCCCTTTTCAGGCTGCAAATGTTTTTGGGACAATCAGAGCTCTCTGACACAGTTTTCGGGTCACCAACATTTTCTGGACTTTCAGGGGTCTAGGATGCCTGTAAACCCCTTTTCTGGGCCTCCAAAGTTATCAAGATTTTTGCAGAAATAAGATGCATTTTAAGGCCTTTTTTTGGGCTTCCAACATTTGCTGAACTTTCAGGGGTGTAGGATGCATTTTTCGGGCCATAAATGTTTTTAGTAATTTCATGGGTCTAGGATGCGGGTTAATGCCCTTTTCAGACTGCAAATGTTTTTGGGACATTCAGAGCTCTCTGATACAGTTATGGGCCACCAACATTTTCTGGACTTTAGGGGGTCTGGGATGCCTGTAAACCCCTTTTTTGGGCCTCCAAAGTTTTCTACATTTTTGCAGGCCTGATATCTATTTTAAGGCCTTTTTTGTGCTGCCAACATTTTCTGAACTTTCAGGGATGTAGGATGCATTTTTCAGGCCAAAAATGTTTTTGGGAATTTAAGGGGTCTAGGATGCGGGTTAATGCCTTTTTCAGGCTCCAAATGTTTTTGGGACATTCAGAGCTCTCTGACACTGTTTTTGGGCACCAACATTTTCTGGACTTTAGGGGGTCTATGATGCCTGTAAACCCCTTTTTTGGGCCTCTAAAGTTTACTACATTTGTTAGGCCTAAGAGGCATCTAAGGCCTTTTTTGGGCTGCCAACATTTTCTGAACTTTAAGGGGTGTAGGATGCATTTTTCAGGCCAAAAATGTTTTTGGGAATTTAAGGGCTCTAGGATGTGGGTTAATGCCCTTTTCAGGCTGCAAACTTTTTTGGGACATTCAGAGCTCTCTGACACAGTTTTTGGGCCACCAACATTTTCTGGCCTTTAGAGGGTCTAGGATGCCTGTAAACCCCTTTTTTGGGCCTCCAAAGTTTTCTACATTTTTTCAGGAATAAGATGCATTTTAAGGCCTTTTTTGGGCTTCCAACATTTTCTGAACTTTCAGGGGTGTAGAATGCATTTTTCGGGCCAAAAATGTTTTTGGGATTTTAAGGGGTCTAGGATGTGGGTTGATGCCCTTTTAAGGCTGCAAATGTTTTTGGGAAATTCAGAGCTCTCTGACACCCTTTTTGGGCACCAACATTTTCTGGACTTTAAGGGGTCTACGATGCCTGTAAACCCCTTAGTTGGGCCTCTAAAGTTTACTACATTTTTGTAGGCCTAAGAGGCATTTAAGGCCTTTTTTGTGCTGCCAAAATGTTCTGAACTTTCAGGGGTGTAGGATGCATTTTTCATGACCAAAATATTTTGGGGGAATTTCAGGGGTCTAGCATGCGGATTAATGCCCTTTTCAGACTGCAAATGTTTTTGGGACATTCAGAGCTCTCTGATACAGTTATGGGCCACCAACATTTTCTGGACTTTAGGGGGTCTAGGATGCCTGTAAACCCCCTTTTTGGGCCTCCAAAGTTTTCTACATTTTTGCAGGCCTAATATCTATTTTAAGGCCTTTTTTGGGCTGCTAACGTTTTTCTGAACGTTCAGGGATGTAGGATGCATTTTTCGGGCCAAAAATGTTTTTGGGAATTTAAGGGGTCTGAATGCGGGTTAATGCCTTTTTCAGGCTGCAAATGTTTTTGGGACATTCAGAGCTCTCTGACACCGTTCCTTTGCACTGACATTTTCTGAACTTTAGGCGGTCTACGATGCCTGTAAACCCCTTTTTTGGGCCTCTAAAGTTTACTACATTTTTGTAGGCCTAAGAGAAATTTAAGGCCTTTTTTGGGCTGCCAAAATTTTCTGAACTTTCAGGGGTGTAGGATGCATTTTTCATGACCAAAATATTTTGGGGGAATTCCAGGGGTCTAGCATGCGGGTTAATGCCTTTTTCAGACTGCAAATGTTTTTGGGACATTCAGGGCTCTCTGACACAGTTTTTGGGCCACCAACATTTTCTGGACTTTAGGGGGTCTAGGATGCCTGTAAACCCCTTTTTTGGGCCTCCAAAGTTTTCTACATTTTTGCAGGCCTAATGTGTATTTCAAGGCCTTTTTTTGTGCTGCCAACATTTTCTGAACTTTCAGGGGTGTAGGATGCATTTTTCATGACCAAAATATTTTGGGGGAATTTCAGGGGTCTAGGATGCGGGTTAATGCCCTTTTCAGGCTGCAAATGTTTTTGGGACAATCAGAGCTCTCTGACACAGTTTTCGGGTCACCAACATTTTCTGGACTTTCAGGGGTCTAGGATGCCTGTAAACCCCTTTTTTGGGCCTCCAAAGTTATCAAGATTTTTGCAGGAATAAGATGCATTTTAAGGCCTTTTTTTGTGCTGCCAACATTTTCTGAACTTTCAGGGGTGTAAGATGTATTTTTCGGGCCATAAATATTTTTATTACTTTCAGGGGTCTAGGATGCGGGTTAATGCCTTTTTCAGGCTGCAAATGTTTTTCAGACATTCAGAGCTCTCTGACACCGTTTTTGGGCACCAACATTTTCTGGACTTTAGGCGGTCTACGAGGCCTGTAAACCCCTTTTTTGGGCCTCTAAAGTTTACTACATTTTTGTAGGCCTAAGAGGCATTTAAGGCCTTTTTTGGGCTGCCAAAATTTTCTGAACTTTCAGGGGTGTAGGATGCATTTTTCGTGGCCAAAATATTTTGGGGAATTTCAGGGGTCTAGCATGCGGGTTAATGCCCTTTTCAGACTGCAAATGTTTTTGGGACATTCAGAGCTCTCTGACACAGTTTTTAGGCCACCAACATTTTCTGGACTTTGGGGCGTCTAGGATGCCTGTAAACCCCTTTTTTGGGCCTCCAAACTTTTCTACATTTTTGCAGGCCTAATATATATTTTAAGGCCTGTTTTGTGCTGCCAACATTTTCTGAACTTCAGGGATGTAGGATGCATTTTTCGGGCCAAAAATATTTTGGGGAATTTCAGGGCGCTAGGATGCGGGTAAATGCCCTTTTCAGGCTGCAAATGTTTTTGGGACATTCAGAGCTCTCTGACACTGTTTTCGGGTCACCAACATTTTCTGGACTTTCAGGGGTCTAGGATGCCTGTAAACCCCTTTTCTGGGCCTCCAAAGTTATCAAGATTTTTGCAGAAATAAGATGCATTTTAAGGCCTTTTTTTGGGCTTCCAACATTTGCTGAACTTTCAGGGGTGTAGGATGCATTTTTCGGGCCATAAATGTTTTTAGTAATTTCATGGGTCTAGGATGCGGGTTAATGCCCTTTTCAGACTGCAAATGTTTTTGGGACATTCAGAGCTCTCTGATACAGTTATGGGCCAGTGCACCAACATTTTCTGGACTTTAGGGGGTCTGGGATGCCTGTAAACCCCTTTTTTGGGCCTCCAAAGTTTTCTACATTTTTGCAGGCCTGATATCTATTTTAAGGCCTTTTTTGTGCTGCCAACATTTTCTGAACTTTCAGGGATGTAGGATGCATTTTTCAGGCCAAAAATGTTTTTGGGAATTTAAGGGGTCTAGGATGCGGGTTAATGCCTTTTTCAGGCTCCAAATGTTTTTGGGACATTCAGAGCTCTCTGACACTCTTTTTGGGCACCAACATTTTCTGGACTTTAGGGGGTCTACAATGCCTGTAAACCCCTTTTTTGGGCCTCTAAAGTTTACTACATTTTTTAGGCCTAAGAGGCATCTAAGGCCTTTTTTGGGCTGCCAACATTTTCTGAACTTTCAGGGGTGTAGGATGCATTTTTCGGGCCAAAAATGTTTTTGGGAATTTAAGGGGTCTAGGATGTGGGTTAATGCCCTTTTCAGGCTGCAAACGTTTTTGGGACATTCAGAGCTCTCTGACACAGTTTTTGGGCCACCAACATTTTCTGGCCTTTAGAGGGTCTAGGATGCCTGTAAACCCCTTTTTTGGGCCTCCAAAGTTTTCTACATTTTTGCAGGAATAAGATGCATTTTAAGGCCTTTTTTGGGCTTCCAACATTTTCTGAACTTTCAGGGGTGTAGGATGCATTTTTCAGGCCAAAAATATTTTTGGGATTTTAAGGGGTCTAGGATGTGGGTTGATGCCCTTTTAAGGCTGCAAATGTTTTTGGGAAATTCAGAGCTCTCTGACACCCTTTTTGGGCACCAACATTTTCTGGACTTTAAGGGGTCTACGATGCCTGTAAACCCCTTAGTTGGGCCTCTAAAGTTTACTACATTTTTGTAGGCCTAAGAGGCATTTAAGGCCTTTTTTGTGCTGCCAAAATTTTCTGAACTTTCAGGGGTGTAGGATGCATTTTTCATGACCAAAATATTTTGGGGGAATTTCAGGGGTCTAGCATGCGGATTAATGCCCTTTTCAGACTGCAAATGTTTTTGGGACATTCAGAGCTCTCTGATACAGTTATGGGCCACCAACATTTTCTGGACTTTAGGGGGTCTAGGATGCCTGTAAACCCCTTGTTTGGGCGTCTAAAGTTTACTACATTTTTGTGGGCCTAAGAGGCATTTAAGGCCTTTTTTGGGCTGCTAACGTTTTCTGAACGTTCAGGGATGTAGGATGCATTTTTCGGGCCAAAAATGTTTTTGGGAATTTCAGGGGTTTAGGATGTGGGTTAATGCCCTTTTCAGGCTGCAAACGTTTTTGGGACATTCAGAGCTCTCTGACACAGTTTTTGGGCCACCAACATTTTCTGGACTTTAGGGGGTCTAGGATGCCTGTAAACCCCTTTTTGGGCCTCCAAAGTCTTCTACATTTTTCGAGGCCTAATATGTATTTTAAGGCCTTTTTTTGTGCTGCCAACATTTTCTGAATTTTCAGGGGTGTAGGATGAATTTTTTGTGGCCAAAATATTTTGGGGAATTTCAGGGGTCTAGCATGCGGGTTAATGCCCTTTTCAGACTGCAAATGTTTTTTGGACATTCAGAGCTCTCTCACACAGTTTTTGGGCCGCTAACATTTTCTGGACTTTAGGGGGTCTAGGATGCCTGTAAACCCCTTTTTTGGGCCTCCAAAGTCTTCTACATTTTTGCAGGCCTAATATGTATTTTAAGGCCTGTTTTGTGCTGCCAACATTTTCTGAACTTCAGGGATGTAGGATGCATTTTTTAGGCCAAAAATATTTTGGGGAATTTCAGGGGGCCAGGATGCGGATTAATGCCCTTTTCAGGCTGCAAATATTTTTGCGACATTCAGAGCTCTCTGACACTGTTTTCAGGTCACCAACATTTTCTGGACTTTATGGGGTCTAGGATGTAAACCCCTTTTTTGGGCCTCCAAAGTTATCAAGATTTTTGCAGGAATAAGATGCATTTTAAGGCCTTTTTGGGGCTGCCAACATTTTCTGAACTTTAAGGGGTGTAGGATTCATTTTTCGGGCCAAAAATGTTTTTGGGAATCTCAGGGGTTTAGGATGTGGGTTAATGCCCTTTTCAGGCTGCAAATGTTTTTGGGACATTCAGAGCTCTCTGACACAGTTTTTGGCCTACCAACATTTTCTGGACTTTAGGGGATCTAGGATGCCTGTAAACCCCTTTTTTGGGCCTCCAAAGTTTTCTACATTTTTGGAGGCCTAATATGTATTTTAAGGCCTTTTTTGTGCTGCCAACATTTTCTGAATTTTCAGGGGTGTAGGATGAATTTTTTGTGGCCAAAATATTTTGGGAAATTTCAGGGGTCTAGTATGCGGGTTAATGCCCTTTTCAGACTGCAAATGTTTTGGGACATTCAGAGCTCTCTGACACCGTTTTTGGGCCGCCAACATTTTCTGGACTTTAGGGGTTCTAGGATGCCTGTAAACCCCTTTTTTAGGCCTCCAAAGTTTTCTACATTTTTGCAGGCCTAATATGTATTTTAAGGCCTTTTTTTGTGCTGCCAACATTTTCTGAATTTTCAGGGGTGTAGGATGAATTTTTCGTGGCCAAAATATTTTGGGGAATTTCAGGGGTCTAGCATGCGGGTTAATGCCCTTTTCAGACTGCAAATGTTTTTTGGACATTCAGAGCTCTCTCACACAGTTTTTGGGCCGCTAACATTTTCTGGACTTTAGGGGGTCTAGGATGCCTGTAAACCCCTTTTTTGGGCCTCCAAAGTCTTCTACATTTTTGCAGGCCTAATATGTATTTTAAGGCCTGTTTTGTGCTGCCAACATTTTCTGAACTTCAGGGATGTAGGATGCATTTTTTAGGCCAAAAATATTTTGGGGAATTTCAGGGGGCCAGGATGCGGATTAATGCCCTTTTCAGGCTGCAAATATTTTTGCGACATTCAGAGCTCTCTGACACTGTTTTCAGGTCACCAACATTTTCTGGACTTTATGGGGTCTAGGATGTAAACCCCTTTTTTGGGCCTCCAAAGTTATCAAGATTTTTGCAGGAATAAGATGCATTTTAAGGCCTTTTTGGGGCTGCCAACATTTTCTGAACTTTAAGGGGTGTAGGATTCATTTTTCGGGCCAAAAATGTTTTTGGGAATCTCAGGGGTTTAGGATGTGGGTTAATGCCCTTTTCAGGCTGCAAATGTTTTTGGGACATTCAGAGCTCTCTGACACAGTTTTTGGCCTACCAACATTTTCTGGACTTTAGGGGATCTAGGATGCCTGTAAACCCCTTTTTTGGGCCTCCAAAGTTTTCTACATTTTTGGAGGCCTAATATGTATTTTAAGGCCTTTTTTGTGCTGCCAACATTTTCTGAATTTTCAGGGGTGTAGGATGAATTTTTTGTGGCCAAAATATTTTGGGAAATTTCAGGGGTCTAGTATGCGGGTTAATGCCCTTTTCAGACTGCAAATGTTTTGGGACATTCAGAGCTCTCTGACACCGTTTTTGGGCCGCCAACATTTTCTGGACTTTAGGGGTTCTAGGATGCCTGTAAACCCCTTTTTTAGGCCTCCAAAGTTTTCTACATTTTTGCAGGCCTAATATGTATTTTAAGGCCTTTTTTTGTGCTGCCAACATTTTCTGAATTTTCAGGGGTGTAGGATGAATTTTTCGTGGCCAAAATATTTTGGGGAATTTCAGGGGTCTAGCATGCGGGTTAATGCCCTTTTCAGACTGCAAATGTTTTTTGGACATTCAGAGCTCTCTCACACAGTTTTTGGGCCGCTAACATTTTCTGGACTTTAGGGGGTCTAGGATGCCTGTAAACCCCTTTTTTGGGCCTCCAAAGTCTTCTACATTTTTGCAGGCCTAATATGTATTTTAAGGCCTGTTTTGTGCTGCCAACATTTTCTGAACTTCAGGGATGTAGGATGCATTTTTTGGCCCAAAAATATTTTGGGGAATTTCAGGGGGCCAGAATGCGGATTAATGCCCTTTTCAGGCTGCAAATATTTTTGCGACATTCAGAGCTCTCTGACACTGTTTTCAGGTCACCAACATTTTCTGGACTTTATGGGGTCTAGGATGTAAACCCCTTTTTTGGGCCTCCAAAGTTATCAAGATTTTTACAGGAATAAGATGCATTTTAAGGCATTTTTTGGGCTGCCAACATGTTCTGAACTTCAAGGATGTAGGATGCATTTTTCGGGCCAAAAATATTTTGGGGAATTTCAGGGGGCTAGGATGTGGGTTAATGCCCTTTTCAGGCTGCAAATGTTTTTGGGACATTCAGAGCTCTCTGACACTATTTTCGGGTCACCAACATTTTCTGGACTTTCAGGGGTCTAGGATGTCTGTAAACCCCTTTTTTGGGCCTCCAAAGTTATCAAGATTATTGCAGAAATAAGATGCATTTTAAGGCCTTTTTGGGGCTGCCAACATTTTCTGAACTTTCAGGGGTGTAGGATGCATTTTTCGGGCCAAAAATGTTTTTGGGAATTTCAGGGGTTTAGGATGTGGGTTAATGCCCTTTTCAGGCTGCAAACGTTTTTGGGACATTCAGAGCTCTCTGACACAGTTTTTGGCCTACCAACATTTTCTGGACTTTAGGGGGTCTAGGATGCCTGTAAACCCCTTTTTTGGGCCTCCAAAGTTTTCTACATTTTTGGAGGCCTAATATGTATTTTAAGGCCTTTTTTGTGCTGCCAATATTTTCTGAATTTTCAGGGGTGTAGGATGAATTTTTTCGTGGCCAAAATATTTTGGGAAATTTCAGGGGTCTAGCATGCGGGTTAATGCCCTTTTCAGACTGCAAATGTTTTTGGGACATTCAGAGCTCTCTGACACTGTTTTCGGGTCACCAACATTTTCTGGACTTTCAGGGGTCTAGGATGTCTGTAAACCCCTTTTTTGGGCCTCCAAAGTTATCAAGATTATTGCAGAAATAAGATGCATTTTAAGGCCTTTTTGGGGCTGCCAACATTTTCTGAACTTTCAGGGGTGTAGGATGCATTTTTCGGGCCAAAAATGTTTTTGGGAACTTCAGGGGTTTAGGATGTGGGTTAATGCCCTTTTCAGGCTGCAAACGTTTTTGGGACATTCAGAGCTCTCTGACACAGTTTTTGGGCCACCAACATTTTCTGGACTTTAGGGGGTCTAGGATGCCTGTAAACCCCTTTTTTGGGCCTCCAAAGTTTTCTACATTTTTGCAGGCCTAATGTGTATTTCAAGGCCTTTTTTTGTGCTGCCAACATTTTCTGAACTTTCAGGGGTGTAGGATGCATTTTTCATGACCAAAATATTTTGGGGGAATTTCAGGGGTCTAGGATGCGGGTTAATGCCCTTTTCAGGCTGCAAATGTTTTTGGGACAATCAGAGCTCTCTGACACAGTTTTCGGGTCACCAACATTTTCTGGACTTTCAGGGGTCTAGGATGCCTGTAAACCCCTTTTTTGGGCCTCCAAAGTTATCAAGATTTTTGCAGGAATAAGATGCATTTTAAGGCCTTTTTTTGTGCTGCCAACATTTTCTGAACTTTCAGGGGTGTAAGATGTATTTTTCGGGCCATAAATATTTTTATTACTTTCAGGGGTCTAGGATGCGGGTTAATGCCTTTTTCAGGCTGCAAATGTTTTTCAGACATTCAGAGCTCTCTGACACCGTTTTTGGGCACCAACATTTTCTGGACTTTAGGCGGTCTACGAGGCCTGTAAACCCCTTTTTTGGGCCTCTAAAGTTTACTACATTTTTGTAGGCCTAAGAGGCATTTAAGGCCTTTTTTGGGCTGCCAAAATTTTCTGAACTTTCAGGGGTGTAGGATGCATTTTTCGTGGCCAAAATATTTTGGGGAATTTCAGGGGTCTAGCATGCGGGTTAATGCCCTTTTCAGACTGCAAATGTTTTTGGGACATTCAGAGCTCTCTGACACAGTTTTTAGGCCACCAACATTTTCTGGACTTTGGGGCGTCTAGGATGCCTGTAAACCCCTTTTTTGGGCCTCCAAACTTTTCTACATTTTTGCAGGCCTAATATATATTTTAAGGCCTGTTTTGTGCTGCCAACATTTTCTGAACTTCAGGGATGTAGGATGCATTTTTCGGGCCAAAAATATTTTGGGGAATTTCAGGGGGCTAGGATGCGGGTAAATGCCCTTTTCAGGCTGCAAATGTTTTTGGGACATTCAGAGCTCTCTGACACTGTTTTCGGGTCACCAACATTTTCTGGACTTTCAGGGGTCTAGGATGCCTGTAAACCCCTTTTCTGGGCCTCCAAAGTTATCAAGATTTTTGCAGAAATAAGATGCATTTTAAGGCCTTTTTTTGGGCTTCCAACATTTGCTGAACTTTCAGGGGTGTAGGATGCATTTTTCGGGCCATAAATGTTTTTAGTAATTTCATGGGTCTAGGATGCGGGTTAATGCCCTTTTCAGACTGCAAATGTTTTTGGGACATTCAGAGCTCTCTGATACAGTTATGGGCCAGTGCACCAACATTTTCTGGACTTTAGGGGGTCTGGGATGCCTGTAAACCCCTTTTTTGGGCCTCCAAAGTTTTCTACATTTTTGCAGGCCTGATATCTATTTTAAGGCCTTTTTTGTGCTGCCAACATTTTCTGAACTTTCAGGGATGTAGGATGCATTTTTCAGGCCAAAAATGTTTTTGGGAATTTAAGGGGTCTAGGATGCGGGTTAATGCCTTTTTCAGGCTCCAAATGTTTTTGGGACATTCAGAGCTCTCTGACACTCTTTTTGGGCACCAACATTTTCTGGACTTTAGGGGGTCTACAATGCCTGTAAACCCCTTTTTTGGGCCTCTAAAGTTTACTACATTTTTTAGGCCTAAGAGGCATCTAAGGCCTTTTTTGGGCTGCCAACATTTTCTGAACTTTCAGGGGTGTAGGATGCATTTTTCGGGCCAAAAATGTTTTTGGGAATTTAAGGGGTCTAGGATGTGGGTTAATGCCCTTTTCAGGCTGCAAACGTTTTTGGGACATTCAGAGCTCTCTGACACAGTTTTTGGGCCACCAACATTTTCTGGCCTTTAGAGGGTCTAGGATGCCTGTAAACCCCTTTTTTGGGCCTCCAAAGTTTTCTACATTTTTGCAGGAATAAGATGCATTTTAAGGCCTTTTTTGGGCTTCCAACATTTTCTGAACTTTCAGGGGTGTAGGATGCATTTTTCAGGCCAAAAATATTTTTGGGATTTTAAGGGGTCTAGGATGTGGGTTGATGCCCTTTTAAGGCTGCAAATGTTTTTGGGAAATTCAGAGCTCTCTGACACCCTTTTTGGGCACCAACATTTTCTGGACTTTAAGGGGTCTACGATGCCTGTAAACCCCTTAGTTGGGCCTCTAAAGTTTACTACATTTTTGTAGGCCTAAGAGGCATTTAAGGCCTTTTTTGTGCTGCCAAAATTTTCTGAACTTTCAGGGGTGTAGGATGCATTTTTCATGACCAAAATATTTTGGGGGAATTTCAGGGGTCTAGCATGCGGATTAATGCCCTTTTCAGACTGCAAATGTTTTTGGGACATTCAGAGCTCTCTGATACAGTTATGGGACACCAACATTTTCTGGACTTTAGGGGGTCTAGGATGCCTGTAAACCCCTTGTTTGGGCGTCTAAAGTTTACTACATTTTTGTGGGCCTAAGAGGCATTTAAGGCCTTTTTTGGGCTGCTAACGTTTTCTGAACGTTCAGGGATGTAGGATGCATTTTTCGGGCCAAAAATGTTTTTGGGAATTTCAGGGGTTTAGGATGTGGGTTAATGCCCTTTTCAGGCTGCAAACGTTTTTGGGACATTCAGAGCTCTCTGACACAGTTTTTGGGCCACCAACATTTTCTGGACTTTAGGGGGTCTAGGATGCCTGTAAACCCCTTTTTGGGCCTCCAAAGTCTTCTACATTTTTGGAGGCCTAATATGTATTTTAAGGCCTTTTTTTGTGCTGCCAACATTTTCTGAATTTTCAGGGGTGTAGGATGAATTTTTTGTGGCCAAAATATTTTGGGGAATTTCAGGGGTCTAGCATGCGGGTTAATGCCCTTTTCAGACTGCAAATGTTTTTTGGACATTCAGAGCTCTCTCACACAGTTTTTGGGCCGCTAACATTTTCTGGACTTTAGGGGGTCTAGGATGCCTGTAAACCCCTTTTTTGGGCCTCCAAAGTCTTCTACATTTTTGCAGGCCTAATATGTATTTTAAGGCCTGTTTTGTGCTGCCAACATTTTCTGAACTTCAGGGATGTAGGATGCATTTTTTAGGCCAAAAATATTTTGGGGAATTTCAGGGGGCCAGGATGCGGATTAATGCCCTTTTCAGGCTGCAAATATTTTTGCGACATTCAGAGCTCTCTGACACTGTTTTCAGGTCACCAACATTTTCTGGACTTTATGGGGTCTAGGATGTAAACCCCTTTTTTGGGCCTCCAAAGTTATCAAGATTTTTGCAGGAATAAGATGCATTTTAAGGCCTTTTTGGGGCTGCCAACATTTTCTGAACTTTAAGGGGTGTAGGATTCATTTTTCGGGCCAAAAATGTTTTTGGGAATCTCAGGGGTTTAGGATGTGGGTTAATGCCCTTTTCAGGCTGCAAATGTTTTTGGGACATTCAGAGCTCTCTGACACAGTTTTTGGCCTACCAACATTTTCTGGACTTTAGGGGATCTAGGATGCCTGTAAACCCCTTTTTTGGGCCTCCAAAGTTTTCTACATTTTTGGAGGCCTAATATGTATTTTAAGGCCTTTTTTGTGCTGCCAACATTTTCTGAATTTTCAGGGGTGTAGGATGAATTTTTTGTGGCCAAAATATTTTGGGAAATTTCAGGGGTCTAGTATGCGGGTTAATGCCCTTTTCAGACTGCAAATGTTTTGGGACATTCAGAGCTCTCTGACACCGTTTTTGGGCCGCCAACATTTTCTGGACTTTAGGGGTTCTAGGATGCCTGTAAACCCCTTTTTTAGGCCTCCAAAGTTTTCTACATTTTTGCAGGCCTAATATGTATTTTAAGGCCTTTTTTTGTGCTGCCAACATTTTCTGAATTTTCAGGGGTGTAGGATGAATTTTTCGTGGCCAAAATATTTTGGGGAATTTCAGGGGTCTAGCATGCGGGTTAATGCCCTTTTCAGACTGCAAATGTTTTTTGGACATTCAGAGCTCTCTCACACAGTTTTTGGGCCGCTAACATTTTCTGGACTTTAGGGGGTCTAGGATGCCTGTAAACCCCTTTTTTGGGCCTCCAAAGTCTTCTACATTTTTGCAGGCCTAATATGTATTTTAAGGCCTGTTTTGTGCTGCCAACATTTTCTGAACTTCAGGGATGTAGGATGCATTTTTTGGGCCAAAAATATTTTGGGGAATTTCAGGGGGCCAGAATGCGGATTAATGCCCTTTTCAGGCTGCAAATATTTTTGCGACATTCAGAGCTCTCTGACACTGTTTTCAGGTCACCAACATTTTCTGGACTTTATGGGGTCTAGGATGTAAACCCCTTTTTTGGGCCTCCAAAGTTATCAAGATTTTTACAGGAATAAGATGCATTTTAAGGCATTTTTTGGGCTGCCAACATGTTCTGAACTTCAAGGATGTAGGATGCATTTTTCGGGCCAAAAATATTTTGGGGAATTTCAGGGGGCTAGGATGTGGGTTAATGCCCTTTTCAGGCTGCAAATGTTTTTGGGACATTCAGAGCTCTCTGACACTATTTTCGGGTCACCAACATTTTCTGGACTTTCAGGGGTCTAGGATGTCTGTAAACCCCTTTTTTGGGCCTCCAAAGTTATCAAGATTATTGCAGAAATAAGATGCATTTTAAGGCCTTTTTGGGGCTGCCAACATTTTCTGAACTTTCAGGGGTGTAGGATGCATTTTTCGGGCCAAAAATGTTTTTGGGAATTTCAGGGGTTTAGGATGTGGGTTAATGCCCTTTTCAGGCTGCAAACGTTTTTGGGACATTCAGAGCTCTCTGACACAGTTTTTGGCCTACCAACATTTTCTGGACTTTAGGGGGTCTAGGATGCCTGTAAACCCCTTTTTTGGGCCTCCAAAGTTTTCTACATTTTTGGAGGCCTAATATGTATTTTAAGGCCTTTTTTGTGCTGCCAATATTTTCTGAATTTTCAGGGGTGTAGGATGAATTTTTCGTGGCCAAAATATTTTGGGAAATTTCAGGGGTCTAGCATGCGGGTTAATGCCCTTTTCAGACTGCAAATGTTTTTGGGACATTCAGAGCTCTCTGACACTGTTTTCGGGTCACCAACATTTTCTGGACTTTCAGGGGTCTAGGATGTCTGTAAACCCCTTTTTTGGGCCTCCAAAGTTATCAAGATTATTGCAGAAATAAGATGCATTTTAAGGCCTTTTTGGGGCTGCCAACATTTTCTGAACTTTCAGGGGTGTAGGATGCATTTTTCGGGCCAAAAATGTTTTTGGGAACTTCAGGGGTTTAGGATGTGGGTTAATGCCCTTTTCAGGCTGCAAACGTTTTTGGGACATTCAGAGCTCTCTGACACAGTTTTTGGGCCACCAACATTTTCTGGACTTTAGGGGGTCTAGGATGCCTGTAAACCCCTTTTTTGGGCCTCCAAAGTCTTCTACATTTTTGCAGGCCTAATATGTATTTTAAGGCCTGTTTTGTGCTGCCAACATTTTCTGAACTTCAGGGATGTAGGATGCATTTTTCGTGGCCAAAATATTTTGGGGAATTTCAGGGGTCTAGCATGCGGGTTAATGCCCTTTTCAGACTGCAAATATTTTTGGGACATTCAGAGCTCTCTCACACAGTTTTTGGGCCGCCAACATTTTCTGGACTTTAGGGGGTCTAGGATGTAAACCCCTTTTTTGGGCCTCCAAAGTTATCAAGATTCTTGCAGGAATAAGATGCATTTTAAGGCCTTTTTGGGGCTGCCAACATTTTCTGAACTTTAAGGGGTGTAGGATGAATTTTTCGTGGCCAAAATATTTTGGGGAATTTCAGGGGTCTAGCATGCGGGTTAATGCCCTTTTCAGACTGCAAATGTTTTTGGGACATTCAGAGCTCTCTCACACAGTTTTTGGGCCGCCAACATTTTCTGGACTTTAGGGGGTCTAGGATGCCTGTAAACCCCTTTTTTGGGCCTCCAAAGTTTTCTACATTTTTGCAGGCCTAATATGTATTTTAAGGCCTGTTTTGTGCTGCCAACATTTTCTGAACTTCATGGATGTAGGATGCATTTTTTGGGCCAAAAATATTTTGGGGAATTTGAGGGGGCCAGGATGCGGATTAATGCCCTTTTCAGGCTGCAAACATTTTTGGGACATTCAGAGCTCTCTGACACTGTTTTCGAGTCACCAACATTTTCTGTACTTTATGGGGTCTAGGATGTAAACCCCTTTTTTGGGCCTCCAAAGTTTTCAAGATTTTTGCAGGAATAAGATGCATGTTAAGGCCTTTTTTGGGGCTGCCAACATTTTCTGAACTTTCAGGGGTGTAGGATGCATTTTTTGGGCCAAAAATGTTTTTGGGAATTTCAGGGGTCTAGCATGCGGGTTAATGCCCTTTTCAGACTGCAAATGTTTTTGGGACATTCAGAGCTCTCTCACACAGTTTTTGGGCCGCCAACATTTTCTGGACTTTAGGGGGTCTAGGATGCCTGTAAACCCCTTTTTTGGGCCTCCAAAGTTTTCTACATTTTTGCAGGCCTAATATGTATTTTAAGGCCTGTTTTGTGCTGCCAACATTTTCTGAACTTCATGGATGTAGGATGCATTTTTTGGGCCAAAAATATTTTGGGGAATTTGAGGGGGCCAGGATGCGGATTAATGCCCTTTTCAGGCTGCAAACATTTTTGGGACATTCAGAGCTCTCTGACACTGTTTTCGAGTCACCAACATTTTCTGTACTTTATGGGGTCTAGGATGTAAACCCCTTTTTTGGGCCTCCAAAGTTTTCAAGATTTTTGCAGGAATAAGATGCATGTTAAGGCCTTTTTGGGGCTGCCAACATTTTCTGAACTTTCAGGGGTGTAGGATGCATTTTTTGGGCCAAAAATGTTTTTGGGAATTTCAGTGGTCTAGGATGCGGGTTAATGCCCTTTTCAGACTGCAAATGTTTTTGGGACATTCAGAGCTCTCTGATACAGTTATGGGCCACCAACATTTTCTGGACTTTAGTGGGTCTGGGATGCCTGTAAACCCCTTTTTTGGGCCTCCAAAGTTTTCTACATTTTTGCAGGCCTGATATCTATTTTAAGGCCTTTTTTGTGCTGCCAACATTTTCTGAACTTTCAGGGATGTAGGATGCATTTTTCATGCCCAAAATATTTTGGGGAATTTCAGGGGTCTAGCATGCAGGTTAATGCCCTTTTCAGACTGCAAATGGTTTGGGGAAATTCAGAGCTCTCTGACACCGTTTTTGGGCCACCAACAGTTTCTGGAATTTAGGGGGTCTAGGTTGCCTCTAAACCCCTTTTTTGGGCCTCCAAAGTTTTCAATATTATTGCAAGAATAAGATGCATTTTAAGGCATTTTTTGGGTTGCCATCATTTTCTGAACTTTCAGGGGTGTAGGATGCATTTTTCGGGCCAAAAATGTTTTTGGGAATTTCAGGGGTCTAGGATGCGGTTTAATGCCCTTTTCAGGCTGCAAATGTTTTTGGGAAATTCAGAGCTCTTTGTCACAGTTTTTGGGCCACCAACATTTTCTGGACTTTATGGATTCTAGGATGGCTGTAAACACCTTTTTTGGGCCTCAAACATTTTCTACATTTTTGCATTCCTAATATGTATTTTAAGGCCTTTTTTGTGCTGCCAACATTTTCTGAACTTTCAGGGATGTCGGATGCATTTTTAGGGCCAAAAATGTTTTGGGGAATTTCAGGGGTCTAGGATGCGGGTTAATGCCCTTTTCAGGCTGCAAATGTTTTTGGGACAATCAGAGCTCTCTGACACAGTTTTCGGGTCACCAACATTTTCTGGACTTTCAGGGGTCTAGGATGCCTGTAAACCCCTTTTCTGGGCCTCCAAAGTTATCAAGATTTTTGCAGAAATAAGATGCATTTTAAGGCCTTTTTTTGGGCTTCCAACATTTGCTGAACTTTCAGGGGTGTAGGATGCATTTTTCGGGCCATAAATGTTTTTAGTAATTTCATGGGTCTAGGATGCGGGTTAATGCCCTTTTCAGACTGCAAATGTTTTTGGGACATTCAGAGCTCTCTGATACAGTTATGGGCCACCAACATTTTCTGGACTTTAGGGGGTCTGGGATGCCTGTAAACCCCTTTTTTGGGCCTCCAAAGTTTTCTACATTTTTGCAGGCCTGATATCTATTTTAAGGCCTTTTTTGTGCTGCCAACATTTTCTGAACTTTCAGGGATGTAGGATGCATTTTTCAGGCCAAAAATGTTTTTGGGAATTTAAGGGGTCTAGGATGCGGGTTAATGCCTTTTTTAGGCTCCAAATGTTTTTGGGACATTCAGAGCTCTCTGACACTGTTTTTGGGCACCAACATTTTCTGGACTTTAGGGGGTCTATGATGCCTGTAAACCCCTTTTTTGGGCCTCTAAAGTTTACTACATTTTTTAGGCCTAAGAGGCATCTAAGGCCTTTTTTGGGCTGCCAACATTTTCTGAACTTTAAGGGGTGTAGGATGCATTTTTCAGGCCAAAAATGTTTTTGGGAATTTAAGGGCTCTAGGATGTGGGTTAATGCCCTTTTCAGGCTGCAAACTTTTTTGGGACATTCAGAGCTCTCTGACACAGTTTTTGGGCCACCAACATTTTCTGGCCTTTAGAGGGTCTAGGATGGCTGTAAACCCCTTTTCTGGGCCTCCAAAGTTATCAAGATTTTTGCAGAAATAAGATGCATTTTAAGGCCTTTTTTTGGGCTTCCAACATTTGCTGAACTTTCAGGGGTGTAGGATGCATTTTTCGGGCCATAAATGTTTTTAGTAATTTCATGGGTCTAGGATGCGGGTTAATGCCCTTTTCAGACTGCAAATGTTTTTGGGACATTCAGAGCTCTCTGATACAGTTATGGGCCAGTGCACCAACATTTTCTGGACTTTAGGGGGTCTGGGATGCCTGTAAACCCCTTTTTTGGGCCTCCAAAGTTTTCTACATTTTTGCAGGCCTGATATCTATTTTAAGGCCTTTTTTGTGCTGCCAACATTTTCTGAACTTTCAGGGATGTAGGATGATTTTTCAGGCCAAAAATGTTTTTGGGAATTTAAGGGGTCTAGGATGCGGGTTAATGCCTTTTTCAGGCTCCAAATGTTTTTGGGACATTCAGAGCTCTCTGACACTCTTTTTGGGCACCAACATTTTCTGGACTATAGGGGGTCTACAATGCCTGTAAACCCCTTTTTTGGGCCTCTAAAGTTTACTACATTTTTTAGGCCTAAGAGGCATCTAAGGCATTTTTTGGGCTGCCAACATTTTCTGAACTTTCAGGGGTGTAGGATGCATTTTTCGGGCCAAAAATGTTTTTGGGAATTTAAGGGGTCTAGGATGTGGGTTAATGCCCTTTTCAGGCTGCAAACGTTTTGGGACATTCAGAGCTCTCTGACACAGTTTTTGGGCCACCAACATTTTCTGGCCTTTAGAGGGTCTAGGATGCCTGTAAACCCCTTTTTTGGGCCTCCAAAGTTTTCTACATTTTTGCAGGAATAAGATGCATTTTAAGGCCTTTTTTGGGCTTCCAACATTTTCTGAACTTTCAGGGGTGTAGGATGCATTTTTCAGGCCAAAAATGTTTTTGGGATTTTAAGGGGTCTAGGATGTGGGTTGATGCCCTTTTAAGGCTGCAAATGTTTTTGGGAAATTCAGAGCTCTCTGACACCCTTTTTGGGCACCAACATTTTCTGGACTTTAAGGGGTCTACGATGCCTGTAAACCCCTTAGTTGGGCCTCTAAAGTTTACTACATTTTTGTAGGCCTAAGAGGCATTTAAGGCCTTTTTTGTGCTGCCAAAATTTTCTGAACTTTCAGGGATGTAGGATGCATTTTTCATGACCAAAATATTTTGGGGGAATTTCAGGGGTCTAGCATGCGGATTAATGCCCTTTTCAGACTGCAAATGTTTTTGGGACATTCAGAGCTCTCTGATACAGTTATGGGCCACCAACATTTTCTGGACTTTAGGGGGTCTAGGATGCCTGTAAACCCCTTGTTTGGGCGTCTAAAGTTTACTACATTTTTGTGGGCCTAAGAGGCATTTAAGGCCTTTTTTGGGCTGCTAACGTTTTCTGAACGTTCAGGGATGTAGGATGCATTTTTCGGGCCAAAAATGTTTTTGGGAATTTCAGGGGTTTAGGATGTGGGTTAATGCCCTTTTCAGGCTGCAAACGTTTTTGGGACATTCAGAGCTCTCTGACACAGTTTTTGGGCCACCAACATTTTCTGGACTTTAGGGGGTCTAGGATGCCTGTAAACCCCTTTTTGGGCCTCTAAAGTCTTCTACATTTTTGGAGGCCTAATATGTATTTTAAGGCCTTTTTTGTGCTGCCAACATTTTCTGAATTTTCAGGGGTGTAGGATGAATTTTTTGTGGCCAAAATATTTTGGGGAATTTCAGGGGTCTAGCATGCGGGTTAATGCCCTTTTCAGACTGCAAATGTTTTTTGGACATTCAGAGCTCTCTCACACAGTTTTTGGGCTGCTAACATTTTCTGGACTTTAGGGGGTCTAGGATGCCTGTAAACCCCTTTTTTGGGCCTCCAAAGTCTTCTACATTTTTGCAGGCCTAATATGTATTTTAAGGCCTGTTTTGTGCTGCCAACATTTTCTGAACTTCAGGGATGTAGGATGCATTTTTTAGGCCAAAAATATTTTGGGGAATTTCAGGGGGCCAGGATGCGGATTAATGCCCTTTTCAGGCTGCAAATATTTTTGCGACATTCAGAGCTCTCTGACACTGTTTTCAGGTCACCAATATTTTCTGGACTTTATGGGGTCTAGGATGTAAACCCCTTTTTTGGGCCTCCAAAGTTATCAAGATTTTTGCAGGAATAAGATGCATTTTAAGGCCTTTTTGGGGCTGCCAACATTTTCTGAACTTTAAGGGGTGTAGGATTCATTTTTCGGGCCAAAAATGTTTTTGGGAATCTCAGGGGTTTAGGATGTGGGTTAATGCCCTTTTCAGGCTGCAAATGTTTTTGGGACATTCAGAGCTCTCTGA